>NC_138758.1:16417050-17706228 GCF_965113315.1 Podarcis vaucheri | reverse complement strand
CCCCCCCGCCCGTGTGTGTGTGTTTATTCACTCCCAGGAGGAGTATTATTGCTAAAATGTAATATACATGAAAGAAAATGACTCAGAATATTTCAAGATGCAGAGTTCAGCAAGTGCGAGAGACATGACAAAGTGAACTAGTGGTTGCTGATGCGTATGCTGGAGTATTTTATGCCTTTCAGCGAGAAAAATATTGGCAGACGCACAACAATGATTTGCCCTAACACGTAAGGGAGAATCAAGGAATGCAACTGATGACTGTTTGTGGAGCTCTGCGTGAGAGCTTGGGAAAGCAGATTAGGAAATGTTGGCACTCAAGGGGAACCTTGAGGGAGGCTGGACATTAATTGTAGGGAATTGTTAATTCTTGGCAGGCAGGCAGACAAACAGATAACAGCAACAAGACAAGTAAACTCCAAGGGATGGATGACTGGGGTTACAATCCTATATGCACTTATCCTGGAGTAAGTCCCACTGGCATCAAAGGTACTTACACCAGAGCAGACACATCAGAGGATTGCACTCTTAAATACTATCTGCCCACCATTATCATTATCAATGGTTCGTGCTTCTCTGTAATATGGTTCTATGGGGGCTTCAGACTGGAATTCACAATGCAGGCAACGTGTTGCTTTACAGCCCCAGCCAAAATGGCCGGTGGTCCAGGATTATGGGAGTTGCTTTCACGTCCCTAAATTGCCCATTGCAATGAATGTGGAGGTACATCCCAGCCTGTGTTAAGTATAATAAATTTAACAACAACAACAACAACAACAACAACAACAACAACAATAATAATACCCCACCCTTCTAGGTTTAAAAACCTGGCTCAGGGTGGCTAATAGCAAATATAAAACATTGATAAGAATGAGACTTAAAAACAGCATAAAACAGCATAAAATACAACATAAAATGCAGCATCAATATCAATAAAATTCTAAAATTCAGGGGTCTTTTTTTTGGGGGGGGACCCCATGCAATAGACATCGAATGATCACCAGGGCTAACTGGCCAAGTTGGTCCTACTAGGGCCAGCAAGGACATCAGGGAAGAATTTAAATGTGGGGTCCCAGAAAAGGTTTCTTCATAGAAGAGGAAAGGGAAAAGGGAATAGAGGATCAGGCTAATTCAAATTGAAGGCCAGGCGGAATAGCTCTGTCTTACAGGCCATGCAGATGGAGATCAAGTCCTGCAGGGCCCTAGTCTCGTGGGACAAAGCATTCCACCAGGTCAGAACAGTAACTGAAAAAGCCCTGGCCCTGGTGGAGGATAGTCTGGCTTCCCTAGGGCCCAGGACTTTTAAGCTATTATTATTCATGCACTTTAGGGTCCTCTGCGGGATATACCAGGAGAAGTGGTCCCGCAAGTACAAGGGTCCTAGGCTGCATAGGGCTTTAAAGGTCAAAACCAGCACCTTAAACCTTAAAGTATAGTGCCTCTGCCAACTTTTTAGAAAGTTTCCTGAACTTCCTGCTGTTTCTGTGTCACAGAGGTTACTTTTTCTGTACATACAGAAGAAACAGCCAGTCACAAATAACTATATCTCAACTCCAAGTGCACAAATTAGCCAAATTGTCTTGAGTGAATAGACGGCAAAGTGCAGCCAAGTAATTTCCACACTCTGGCTATTCACAGCAACATAACCTGACAGCATGTGAAGAGACTAGATACAGATGAATTTGCCAATTTTGGTTTTGCTCCATTTCTCATTTGTTCCAATCTTAAGTTCAGTTCTTCACATTTACAGGGGTTCTGGTTTTTTTTTAGTCCTCATGAAAATTCATTAGCATTTCAGTGCAAATTTCTCCTAATATTCATGTTTGCATGCTATTTTGCCTAATGCACACATAGGGTGGTTGTGCTTTGGTTCCTGAATTGTTTTGGAAAGTGTGACTTTTAACTATGAACTGAATTGAACTATTGTATTCTCTCTCTCTCTCTCTCTCTCTCTGTGTGTGTGTGTGTGTAATAACAGCTCCCATTCCTGGAAGAGGTTGGTGCAAAATAGCCAGATAATTCTGGATATTTTAAATTAAAGACACTGGATAGTTTAAATTAAAGACACTTTATTTGTTAAGCAAATAAATTGCACTGAACAAGTCCAATAACTAAGCAGAGTACATTTCTCATGTCTCCCCACCTCATGTTTATGTATGCAGCCTTCAACGAGAGTGTCAAGGAAATATAAATACAGATGTAACCTCAGCTAGAACAGACAAATGACACTACATGTCGTTGCCCTTTCTTTGCTTTATGATATTGTTAATTCTTAGGATCAAAACTGCCAGGGGAAAAAAAATGCTTCAAAGAAAGTTCCTTTCACCTTGATGTTGCAGGGTATAGATTAGAATTATTTGCAGTGTTGTGAGGCCCTTTTATAGAACTCAGTCTGGTATGCTTATACTGATTTGTGGCTGGGAAATAAAAGTGTTTATATTTAAATCAATAAACATTAAGCATTCTTAATAATTAGATAAGGAGTAAGTGGTGAGTGGGCTCTTTTAGCAATTTAAAAAGGCAATTGCAAATGTATTTATTTGCTTTCCAGTGTAAAGCTCCTCCATAGTTTTAAGGTTGTTTTTTATGAAGTCTTACCCTGACCAAGCTATGATTATGGTGCATGCAAGCAGTAGAGCAGGCAGCCTAACTCTTACAGAACTGAAAGAATAATCCAGAGTTTTTGCTTGACCATGGCGAAGCACTTGCTTCACAGAAAACACTGGGTTGAAACATTGGGTATCAGGGAACCTGTGGAACCCTTAGCACTGCCACCAAACTGCTTCAAGGATGAATCTGGGGTGTGTGACCCTCAGGAGTATTTAGTCACCTTAAACTTCTTCTTTTTTGCAGATAGAAAGGTTGTTATTGGTATCCGTCTGTCTCAAGAGAAAATGGAGTGTGCCTCCAGGAGTCAAACCGCTGCAGTAGCAGTGCCAAAGTGACCTCCCAGGAGCACCAGCTTGAGCAGAGGGCTTGGAGGTCCGGGGCTGCCCAGATGACAAGACCCCTCCTCTCAGCCTCGCTGATGTGGTCCAAAGGAAAGCAGAGCAAAATGCCTGGCACCAGCTTGGCTGCTGAAGTTGCAGGAAGGAAGCATAACAGGTTCTATCCAACCATCTTAGGGACTGCACTCCTGATTTGTGTAGGGTGAGACTGAGAAATTTAAAATAAGCAAATGAAGAAAAACAAGTAGGATACTTGTGTGTCCTGCTTTAGAGATGGAAAGTCCTCTGAAAGCTTGTTAGAGGACATTGCTCAATCTGAAATAATCCTCTATTGGAAGGGCTATCCTGTTCAGATCAGGTTTAAAGAAAAAAGGAAGAGGAGGAGGAGGAGCCCAGCAGCTGTTAACACCTGGGCTGTAACAGACTGAGCTGGTACACAGACCTCCTGTTCACAGTCTTCCCTCTACATTATTGCAATTATGTCTAAATTTGCATCTCTACATATAAATCAGTATATGCTAATTTTATGCAGGACTCCAGTGTCCTCTTCCCCCCTCTTTTTGGGCAATGGGTGCGTGATGTATAAGTTGTCATCCTCAAAACAAGGCAGTAGTGGGAGATGAATGCTAAGAGAGTTGGGCAACAGAAAGTTTTCTTTTGCCCTACAACATTGTTGAAATAACGACCTTTGTTACTGCATTGCAGAGAAAGAGAGGTGGGAGGTTGGTGATGAAGGACTTGGACACACATATACTCTTTGATAGAGATCTGGAATCCATCATGCTATACTTAATTGACAGCTGGTTAAAGCCAAATGCTCTCTGATCCAGTTATATTTGTAATTTTTGGACGCCTCTATTGGCGTAAGAGCTATAAACGCCAGCCGGCTATAATTAGAAGCACATGTACTGGATGAAGTTCAGTTTGCCATTCACTTCCCACCACTCTTGCACAACTTTTAAGAGTTCACTGATGATGAAGCAGCTGCATCAGGCATTCCACAGCACTGAATTAGCAACTTAACAACCTTAGTTAAGTGAGCGAGATATTACACTCTGAACACAACTGGAAATCCTTGGCTTTGCACAGGAAGTGGACAGAAGGATGAAAACGAAGGAAGCAGTTGCCAAACATGTCGTAGAACAGGCGTAGAAATGCTTCAGGTGTGTCAGATTTATTGCTACTCCAAATGTGCATGTATGTTTTGATAGAGTAGATGGGCCTCTTCATGAATATCATGGAGTTGTCAGAGATTTTTGGGTGCTTCTACATAGCTATAAAAGCCAAACTCTAACACATGTTAGTGCAAGGAAAATATGAAGATGTGAAAACTGTCTTACAGTTGACCATCAAGCTGACAGCATAAGTGAGGAACTGCATAAGAACATAGGAATACAGTGGTACTTCGGGTTAAGAACTTAATTCATTCTGGAGGTCCGTTCTTAACCTTAAACTGTTCTTAACCTGAGGTACCACTTTAGCTGATGGGGCTTTCCACTGCTGCCATGCCACCACTGCACGATTTCTGTTCTCATCCTGATCAAAGTTCTTAACCCGAGGTACTATTTCTGGGTTAGCAGTGTCTGTAAACTTAAGCGTCTGTAACCTGAAGCATCTGTAACCAGAGGTATCACAGCATAAGATGAATCTGCTGAACCAGACCAATGGCCCATGTAGTCCAGCATTCTATTTCTATAGTGGTCAACCAGAAGTCTGCAAGAGACCTGCAAGCTGGATGCAAGTGCAAGAGCACTCTGCCAACCTGTGATTCCCAGAAATTGGTATTCAGAGGCATGATGCTTCTGCCAGTAGAGGCAGAACAAATCTGTTGTGGCTAGTAGCCCTGACAGTGCTCTTCTCCATGAGTTTGTCTAATTCTCTTTGAAAACATCTTAAGTTGCAGGAGGCTGCATTGTAGCAAGTTGGACTAGATGACCCTTGGGGTCCTTTTCAACTCTACAATTCTACCATTCTACATTGGTAGCCACCACCTCCTCCCGTGGGAGCAAGTGTCTCTACCACTAAGCTACAGCTCTCCCATTTTCAGTGATCATATCCTCCACATTGCTCTGACTAGTAGGACTCATGCACCACCTATCCCTGTATACCTATTTTCTAGTACCTCTCCAGGTAAATCAGTGGCCTTAACTTATCTTTCGGGGAGAGGTGGGGGCATGTGCCACTGAGCTACAGCCCTTCCTATATTATGAATGGGGAAACAATCTGATTGCGTGGTCAACTAGTCACCAACCAGTCAATCTGTGCATTGCACTTACTGTGTGTGACTACGTACTTGGGGAGAGGAATAGTTGTGCAAATCTGCTCTGTTTTATAGCTGAGTTAAGTCAGTGTTGCAACTCTGCCCTTTCATCTCTTATTCCAGTTGGATTTCTCCAACCCCCCCCCCCCGCCAAGCACTTGGTTTTGGTTTTTTTAAGATATAATATTGTGTTGCTGCTTTCTCCGACAACCTCTTAATTATGCTCTCCTTGCCTTCACTCTACAATCCCTCATTTTAGGAGCTTAAATCACAGTCCTTAATGTTGTTTAAATGTAGGCTTTTGCCTTCATTGCCATTTTATGGTGGCACTAAAGTCGTGTTTAGACGCCTTAATAGCATTGGGAATAGAATTGCTGGTCTACTCTTAATATGGATAACCACTACATTTAGCCTATTTTCCCCGCCACCAGATTTAATGGTTGCTATTTGTTCATCTATTGGGGATAATATAGCCAACTGCACAAATATAAATGCCCCCTAACCTTCACTCTTATTTTGGGGAATATACAGTGCTCACTGTTTAGTTAGCTACATACTGTGAGGTTACAAGCCTGAGCCATGAGGCAGAAAGTTGTCATTCAAATCTCCCCTCACCATGATCTATTAGGCTTCATCCAGGCATGGGGTTTATTGCATTCCAGCCTTGCTAGCCCTCCTGTCCTAGGTTTAAATCTTTCATTTGAATACCTGTTGCATTGTGGAACTGTGGCTTTTTGTTTGAAATACTGGCATTTTGCACTAAATTTCATTCACACTAGTGGCCATGCTCTGACACAGCAATGAATGCCATCAGAAACATTGCCACTCCTCCACATTTTCCACACATACACACTTCTGTTCCTCTGCAACTTAGCACATGGAATGCCAAAATACCACCCAAAATTCTGCTACATGAGTGGAGGGTGTGTGTGATCTATTAAAACCACCAGCAACTTACAATGCAAAAGGCCTGCCACATTCCAGAGATGCAAATAGAACCCCTCCCTGCCCAGAAACAACACAGAAATGAGTGCTAAACTTCTGCTAGATTTCCAGAAGTGTATTTTACATCATGTGAAAGATCACATAAAAGGCAAAAATTAACAGGTAGGGAAACGTTGAAAAGATGGAATAAAGTGTCATCTGAATGCAGCCTTATTCAATTAGAATATTTATGAGGTGCCTCAATAAATAGATCTAGGCATCGCAGGAATAAAAGAGAACAAAGACATGGCAATAAAACCACACAACAAGAAAAACAGAAGAAACTTAACAGACAACTAGCATTTAAACAAACAAAAAACAGATGCAAAACTAACATAATTAAATACTGCATTGGAGGACAGAACTAAAAAAAGTAATTAAATGTACATTAAAACTATCAGCTGTAGGCTTCAAACTAGCTGTTAAAAGGCTGTAAGAATAGAAAGATATAGGTATGCCACTGAAAAGACAGGACTGTGGGCACCAGGCAGGTCTTCATAGGGAGAGCATTTCATAAGTAATTGGACATCCTGGGATCCAACACTTGAAGAGCTTCAAGGACTTTGCATTGTGCAATGTTAAAATGCTTTAATAGCACTGGTGATATAATTGCTGTTTGACCCTGCTTTTGAATTGCTTGCAAAAAAGTTTTTTATCAATTTATATTTTATCTTCGTAAGCCATTTTGAGATTTTCTTTTCGTATAAAGAGCTAAACAAATCTAAACGATTATTATGATAATGATGTCATACTAGATGGATTTCTGGGGAAATTATTCTTTCCAAATAATTTTAACAACAGAATAGGATTGGAGTGAAGCACTAAATACACACAGCTAGAATTAATTAGGCAAAGCAGAATTTCATTCTATCCCAGTTCAGCATCTGGGGAGGGGAATGACCCTGCCCCCATTTTACTGGAAAAATTGAAGTTGTTCTTGACAACTCAAATGACAAGGAAGAACATCAACAAGCTTTGTTTCCCCACTCCATAAATTTCCTCCCACAACTTGAAAATAGTCCAAATCCTCACCCCCCTTTCGGGACCTGAAAATGGGGGCACAAAAAAGGGAGGCATCAGCACTCCATCTTAAAAAAAACAAAACCAAAAGGAGAAACCCAGAATTAGATAGGGAGTCCAAGACTGTAAGGGGATAATTCCTTGTACCATATCCTTGTCTCCTCAGCCAAACTCCCATTAGATTATCTCTGTGGCAAGGGTATATAAACTTCAATTCTCTAAGTCAGGCACGGGCAAACTCAGCCCTCCAGATGTTTTGGAACTGCAGTTCCCATCATCCCTGACCACTGGTCCTGTTAGATAGGGATGATGGGAGCTGTAGTGCTGAAACACCTGGAGGGCTAGGACTTCCGGTCGGTGCCAGCGCTTAATGGCGGTCCTACCTCCGAGCTCCGGAGAAGGACTGCTCCGCAAGTTCGGGTCTTACCCGCTACGGCGAGCGGGGGACCCCTAAAATCTCAGGCGCTGAAGCCTGAGAACAAGGAGATTCGGTGGGCACCTTTGCGCCCCCCGGTACTGCGAAAGAGCCTTTTTAAAGGCTACGGAGCGGCATCGGGAGTGAGCGCGGTGCTGAGAGTCGTCACCCAGCCTGCGGAGTGAAGCCGCGTCGCCATAAGCGGAGAGCGCCGATTCCTTCCTGAAAGAAAATTTGGACTGAATTCCCGTGAGTAGGAACTGAAAACAATTGGGACCCTTCAAATTCTGAAAATCGGACTAAAAGCGGGGAAGTTAAATCAAGGAAGTCTCCCTCCCCCCGACTGCATGAAAGTGAAAGCAACGGAACTCTAAATCTGCATCCGTTGAAACTTGCTTTTATATAACTAAACCGGACACTCAGACCTTAGATCTCCCCTCTAGCTAGCAGGGCAGAGGGGAGGTGAAAGAGACTTTAGTAACTGCACGACCTATTTACAGTAAAAATCCTCTGCTGTCTCAGTTAACAAAAGTATGAAACGGTCTGCCTTTTAGGACAATAGGACACTGAACTGACTTCCTCCTGTAAAAGTGATACTGCGATACAAAGTTTATACAGTGCCTGGCTACAGTACATCACAAGATGAAACAGTATATATTGGGAAACTGTGGCAATTTGTAGCTACAAGCCTCCAGTTATACTTGCTTTAACTGTGTTAAAAAACTTTTCTCTTTACATCTTTGGATATTCTCCTTTGTCTTTGTACTTGGACATTTTATTTTTGGCCATTTTGATTTGCTCCCCCTAGAGGGTAAAGTAAAACTTGGCACAGCTTGGGACAGTGGAATTTTCCAACGGGGAATAGCTCCCGTGGGAAACGACCTTGACATGAGTGGCTCACAAGAAGAGATAGTTACAAGAGCCAAGACCAAGCAACAACAACAACAACAGCTGCAGCAACAGACAAAGAAAAGAGGCTCAATTTCAGGCGTAACTACTGGATCTGCAGGAACAACAGGACAAGAAAAAGGGACGGCTGTCTCTATGGATGCCGTGACAGAAGCCCTGCTTAAAATAAATCAATCTTTGGAGTCTCTGACAAAACAGACTTCAGAAAATACACAAAAATTAACAGAAATATCAGTAAGACTAAACCAGAATACAGAATCAATAAATAAATTGGTGGAGGAAAATGCTACCACGCGTAAAATTGCTGAAGATGCCAAAGCTACTGCTGAAGGGACACAAGAGAAATTAGAGCCGATCGCTAAGAAGGTTTATGAACACGACGCAACTTTGGCCTTGTGGGAGTTACAGAGAAAAGAGAGAAACTTAAAATTAAGATTGATTCCAGAGAATGAAAGAGACAATCTCGCGGAATATCTGACACGGGAGTTTGTTGACTGCTGGGATCTTGAAGAAGACGAATTCAAAATTACAACAGCTTTCAGACTGGGCAAAAAGCAGGACAGAAAGACCCCGAGAGATTGCCTGATTACATTTAGATCCAAGGACGAAAGAGACAAAATATTAGGACTACACTTTGAAAAGGCCTTGCAAATTGGAAATTCAGCTATACAGATCTTCAAAGATATTCCAAAATATATTCTGGATTTAAGAAACTTCTACAAGGATTTGGCTCTTCTGCTGAAGAAAAACTCTATCCGTTTTAGGTGGGAATTTCCACAAGGACTGTCATTTGACTACAGGGGAAAGAAGGTGAAGATAAAGACTATTCAAGACAAGGACAAATTTTTGGCAAGAAATCAGGAGGACCTGCAGAAGGGGACAGTGGACGTACTTGCAGAACAGAGGAGAGTACTAGACATTCTGAATCTCTCGTTTGGACAAAAACCACCACCATCAGAAGAAGAGCAACAACTTGGAGCTGTTGGAGGAGCTTCAGAAAAATAATAAGATGGCTCTGCAATTCCTTAGTTGGAATTGTAATGGACTTAATGGGCCTCTGAAGAGAAGACAAGTGTTTCATATTTTGAACAGAGAACAACTGGACTTGATATGTCTACAAGAAACTCACATAACTAGAGCCCATAGAAGACTACTTATAAATAAAAGACTAGGACAAGAATTTATTGCATCAGATAAAGTTAAGAAAAGAGGAGTTGTAATATATGTGAAAGAGAAATGGGCCCCAAAAATGATATTTAAAGATGAACAAGGGAGATATCTGGCAGTGGAGATACAAGTACAAGGAGAAAATTTTTTAGTTGTGGGAATCTATGCACCAAATGAAGGTAAATCTGACTTCTTTAAGAGACTTCATGAAACTCTGATGGACTATCTGGATTACAATATGATAATCATGGGAGACATGAATGGTGTGGTCTCCACTAACATGGACAAGGCACAAAGACTAACAGTTAGCAAGGAAGGGAGACTCCCTAAGACTTTTTTCGAAATGACAGAAAACATGGATTTGATAGATATATGGAGAACAAGGAACCCTCTGGAGAGAGAGGGAACCTTTTTCTCTCAAGCAATGATGACCTGGACCAGAATCGATCAAATTTGGATTACTAGTGGTATGGCTCCAAAGGTTAAGAAGGTGGAAATCTGCCCAAAAACTTGCTCCGACCATAATGCCGTGAGGATGGAGATGAAACTTACAACAACTGGTCAATTCAGATGGAGAATGAATGACACCCTCTTTTGAGATAAGGAGATCCTTATGAAGGCCCAAAAAACCCTAAAAGACTACTTTGAAATAAATTTGAGGACCGACGTGGAAAAGAGAGTGATCTGGGACGCAAGTAAAGCAGTGATGAGAGGCTTCTTGATTCAACAAAATTCAATAAAGAGAAAAAAACAAAATGAGAAAAAAGAAAAGATTTTGGAAAAGATAAAGGAAGGAGAGAAAAAATTAAGAACAAAACCAAAGTCCCAGGAGATTCTAAGAGAGATCAAGTTATATCAAACACAATATATGGAATTGATGAACCAAGAGATTGAATGGAAGATAAAACAAATGAAACAAAAGACATTTGAATCAGCAAATAAATGTGGCAAACTTCTGGCATGGCAATTGAAGAAAAGGCAGAAATTGAATACGGTTACAAGCCTAGAAGTGGATGGAAAGAATATATCCAAACCTAATGAAATTAGAAACTGTTTTCTGAGTTATTTTAAAAAGCTATATACTCAAGGTCCGCAAAATGAAGAAGATATAGACAAATTCCTTGATAAATATGGATTACAAAAAATCTCTCATCAAAGTAAGATGGATCTGAACCAGAGAATAACAGAACAAGAGATAGAGGCCGCCATTCAGAACATGCAACTGGGCAAATCTCCAGGACCAGATGGACTGACTTCTAGATATTACAAATCGTTGAAGGAATGGTTGACTCAACCATTAAAAGAAGTTTGTAATGAGATCCTTGAGGGAAAGAAGGCACCTGAATCGTGGAAAGAAGCATATATTTCACTCATACCAAAGACAGAGACTGAAAAGACTCAACTGAAGAACTACCGCCCAATATCACTACTTAATGTGGATTATAAAATTTTTGCAGATATTTTGGCAAAAAGATTTAAAAGAGTGTTGATGGAAAGGATTCATAAGAACCAAGCAGGCTTTCTCCCTAAAAGACACCTGGCAGACAATGTAAGGAATGTAATAGACATTTTGGAAAAGCTAGAGGTGAATATAAACACTAAAGCAGTATTGATTTTTGTGGACGCAGAGAAAGCCTTTGACAATATTTCTTGGAGCTTTATGATGAAGAACCTTCATGGGATGGGGGTAGGCCAAGGTTTTGAGAATGGTATGGCTGCAGTATATTCTGAACAAAAGGCTAAATTGATTGTAAACAACGTAGTAACTGAGGAACTTAAGATAGAAAAAGGAACACGACAGGGGTGCCCAATTTCCCCATTACTTTTTATTTCAGTTCTGGAGGTGTTGCTGAATATGATAAGGAATGACCAGCAGGTTAAAGGAGTGCAGGTCGGAGCTAAACATTACAAGTTAAGAGCGTTTGCAGATGACTTAGTACTGACTTTACAAGAGCCAATCACTAGTACGAAAAAGGTTTTAGAAATAATACAACAGTTTGGCCAGGTAGCTGGATTTAAGTTGAATAAACAAAAAACCAAAGTTTTAGGAAAAAACTTAACAGACATGGAAAAGGAGAAATTCCAAGAAGAGACAGGGCTGACAGTGGTTAAGAAGGTGAAATACCTAGGGGTTTATTTGACATCTAAAAATGTGAATTTGTATAAGGACAATTATGAAAAATGTTGGTCAGAAATCAAAAAAGATCTAGAAATATGGTCAAATTTGAAATTGTCAATGTTAGGCCGAATTGCGGTGATTAAAATGAATGTATTGCCTAGAATGCTATTTTTGTTTCAGACCTTGCAGATTCTTGACAAGATGGAATGTTTCAAGAGGTGGCAGAAAGATATTTCGAAATTTGTCTGGCAGGGCAAAAAGCCCAGAATTAAATTTAAAATATTGACAGATGCAAAAGAAAGAGGGGGTTTTGCCCTGCCGGACTTAAAATTGTACTATGAGGCAGCAGCTTTTTGCTGGCTGAAAGAATGGATGCTCCTCGAGAATACGGACATTTTGGATCTGGAGGGTTTTAACAATGCTTTTGGTTGGCATGCATATTTATGGTATGACAAAGTTAATAGTGCCTTTAAAAATCATATTGTTAGGAAAGCACTATATAATGTTTGGATAAGATATAAAGATCTGTTGGAAAACAAAACCCCTAGACGGGTGTCACCAGTGGAGGCTAAAGCAGTGAAGAAACTCAATATGGAGGTCGGATGGCCGAAGTATTGGGAAATTTTGGAACAGGATGGAGATAAGCTTAAACTACAAAGCCATGAGAAATTGAAACATAAAGTACAAAATTGGTTTCAATACCGTCAAATAATGGAGTTTTTTAAACAGGATAGGAAAATTGGCTTCCAGGTGGAAAAATCAAAACTAGAAACTGAGTTATTAGAACCCAATACTAAGATTTTATCTAGAATGTATAACTTGTTGCTGAAATGGAGTACACAGGACGAAACAGTCAAATCGGTTATGATCAAGTGGGCACAGGATGTTGGGCACAATATCATGTCAGCTGACAGGGAATGGTTATGGAACACCGGTATTAAATTCACGGCATGTAATGCCCTAAAGGAAAATATTATGAAAATGGTTTATAGGTGGTACATGACTCCAGTCAAGCTGGCAAAAATTTACCATTTGCCCGATAATAAATGTTGGAAATGTAGAGAGACTGAAGGTACCTTCTATCACCTCTGGTGGACGTGCCCGAAGATTAAGGCTTTCTGGGAAATGATCTATAATGAAATGAAAAAGGTACTTAAATGTACTTTTCCTAAAAAGCCAGAGGCCTTTCTCTTGGGCATTGTCGGCCAATTGGTGTCAAAAGGGGATAGAACTTTTTTCATGTATGCCACAACAGCAGCAAGAATACTCATCGCGAAGTATTGGAAGACACAAGATCTACCCACTCTGGAAGAATGGCAGATGAAAGTGATGGACTATATGACATTGGCTGAGATGACAGGCAGAATCCGTGACCAACGAAAGGAGACGGTGGAAGAAGAATGGAGAAAATTTAAAAGCTACCTTAAGGACTATTATAAACTTAATGAATGTTAAAGTGTTGTGGTTTTCAGAGACAAAGGGATACAGTGATATAAGGTCAGAATATAGAGAAGACTAAGATGACAGAGGTTGGAAGTAACAATTGGGAGTTGCTAAAAATTATGGACATTGGGATGCAGAAAGGGGGGGGAAGGGGAAGTCCAAGAAAAGAGGCTTATGAAAATATGGTATGAAACTATACATGTATGTTTGTCTTTTTAAGTGTTTGTTTGTTATTTAAAAACTTTGTAAAACCAATAAAAATTCTATAAAAAAAAAACAAACACCTGGAGGGCTGAGTTTGCCCATGCCTGCTCTAAGTAGACCATGTGTGTGTGCATCCACAACCACAACTACTCTTGATGTCCTTTTATGAAATGTAAATAGTAAAGGTAAAGGGACCCCTGACCATTAGGTCCAGTCGTGACCGACTCATCTCACTTTATTGGCCGAGGGAGCCGGTGTACAGCTTCCGGGTCATGTGGTCAGCATGACTAAGCCGCTTCTGGCAAACCAGAGCAGCACACGGAAATGCCGTTTACCTTCCCACCGGAGTGGTACCTATTTATCTACTTGCACTTGGACGTGCTTTCGAACTGCTAGGTTGGCAGGAGCAGGGATCGAGCAACGGGAGCTCACCCCGTCACGGGGAATCGAATTGCCGGCCTTCTGACCAGCAAGTCCTAGGCTCTGTGGTTTAACCCACAGCGCCACCCGTGTCCCTGAAATGTAAATAGACTGGAGTAATTGTAAGGATGAATGGGATCAGGTATGCAGAGTGTTTTCTGCACTTTGGAACACACACACACACACACACACACACAAATATATATAAATGGTTTATGCATCACTCAGTCTTTTCTTAATAGCAGCAAATTTTCAGCTGGTTCCACAGTAGAAACGCCCCTGTTAAGAGGTGGTTTAACAAAGCACAGAGAGTACTTAGAGTAGAATGGAGAAGATACCATTGCAAATGCAGACTGCCCTCCACACTAATTTCAACAATGATTTCTTGGGGAAATGGTTCCTGTTTCTGGTGCAAGTTGACTTTTAAAAAGAGATGTGTAAAAGACCTGCTAAACCCAATCCTATATTTATACTGTGATTTGTAAGCTATTTTGTGTGTTATGCGTTCAATGAATTTGATCTCTGGTGACTATGAAAAGAGAAAATGGAAATGGAAATTGCTAGTTATGTTTGAAATGAGTGCTTAATGTAATGTTGGTTAATGTATTGCACTTTTGTAATTGAAAAATCTTGCAATAAAGCAGTTCAAAAATGGTTCAAGGTACGTCACATACATTCTCCCTATAATCTTTACAACAACCCTGTAAAGCAAGCCAGCATTATATGCTTTTTCTCCTTTTAAAAATATTATTACTATTATTTTAATTATATGTAGGCTATTTGGAATGTTTAGACTAATGAAACCAAATGCATTAGATGGATGGATGAGAAGACTCAGCAGTGCCCCCACCCCAATTACAGCAAAATAGCTAAGTAAGGTGGGGCTAGAGGGGAAAAAACCCATTGAGGACTGAACATGGTTAGTATCCATAGAATGTGACTTGCCTATTGCTGGGGATGGGGTGGAATGGAGTATCCTGGGCATGGGGTGGGTGACTGCATTGGAACATTGACCAGGACACTGTCAGTGAACTGTTTTGCTCCGCTTGTTATCACCATAACAAGACAAGGAAGTGAGACTGAGAGGTGGTAGCTTGCATTAGGTCACTTAGAGCCAGTGTGGTGTAATGGAAACAAACAAACAAACAAAAATTCCTTCCAGTAGCACCTTAAGGTAAAGGGGTAAAGGGACCCCTGAAGATTTGGTCCAGTCGTGGCCGTCTCTGGGGTTGTGGCGCTCATCTCGCTTTACTGGCCGAGGGAGCTGGCATACAGCTTCCTGGTCATGTGGCCAGCATGAGTAAGCTGCTTCTGGCGAACCAGAGTAGCGCACACAAACGCCATTTACCTTCCCGCCGGAGCGGTACCTATTTATCTACTTGCACTTTGACATGCTTTCAAACTGCTAGGTTGGCAGGAGCAGGGACTGAACAACGGGAGCTCACCCTGTCACAGGGATTCAAACCGCCGACCTTCTGATTGGCAAGTCCTAGGCTCTGTGGTTTAACCCACAGCGCCACCCTTAGAGACCAACTAATGGTTAGAGTGTTTCATTGTGACCTGGGACAGCAGGGTTTGGATACTCACTCAACCATGAAGCTTCATTGGGCAACCTTGTGCCTGTCTCTCATCCAACCCTACCTCACAGGGCTGTTGTGAGGATTAAATGGGGAAGAGAGAATCATTTGAGCTCTTTGGAGGAAAAGGTGGTATATAAACATAACAAATAAACAGTATGTGTGTGACTGAGATCTGAACTGAGGGTTTGCCAGTTTTTAGCCCTTATGCTCTGTTATCTCTTTGTTTGTTGCAACTGCTTTTTGGATAATAATTTCTGAGGCCCTGTGCATTTAAAGTAGAATTTAAACAACCATGGCTCCCCACAAAGAATCCTGGGAGCTGAAGTTTGTTAAGGGTGCTGAGAGAGTTGTTAGGGGATCCCTATTCCCCTTAAGGTAAAGGTAAAGGTACCCCTGCCCATATGGGCCAGTCGTGTCTGACTCTGGGGTTGTGCGCCCATCTCACTTAAGAGGCCAGGGGCCAGCGCTGTCCAGATCACGTGGCCAGCGTGAGAAGCTGCATCTGGCGAGCCAGCGCAGTACACAGAAACGCCGTTTACCTTCCTGCTAGTAAGCGGTCCCTATTTATCTACTTGCACCCGAGGGTGCTTTCGAACTGCTAGTTTGGCAGGCGCTGGGACCGAACGACGGGAGCGCACCCCGCCGTGGGGATTCGAACCGCTGACCTGATGATTGGCAAGTCCTAGGCACTGAGGTTTTACCCACAGCGCCACCCGCATCTTTTCCCCCTTATAGAGCTACTATTATCAAGGTTTCCCTGGGAAGACGAGTTGATTGTTAGAGCTACCATATTCCCCAAAGTGAAAATCCAGAGTTGTTGAGGTGGCATGTGTGTGTGTGTGTGTGTGTGTGTGTGTGTGTGTGTGGTCAAAGTTGTTGAAAACCCAGATGTATGGCAGCCCTAGAAACCACTTTGCCATTTTTTATTGCTCCCTAGGCTTAATGGTCCTAACTCCTGGAATATATTGACATTTCTCACAGTGGAGGAATGTATGAACTGGGTTTCTTCAAGGATATGCAGTGGAACTGTTTATCTAGAGATAGGGGTGATGACACCAAATTATTCAGGGTAGCTAAGCACAAAAAAAGGGATTGCGAAGCCCTCTAAATATCCCTGGGAATACGTCTCGATGAACTCAACAGCATTTGACAATTTGTTGATTGCTTTGTTAATAATGGCAACAAGGGTTTTAATATAGACCAATATCAGAAGAAGAAAAGCAGTATCACCTGTTATCACCGGAAAGGAGATCGAGCGATGGTTTTTCATTAAATGCATTTAATTTAACATATTGGATTAGAGTGAGAGAAGGGAGAAATAAATGTGGAGAGGGGAAAAACAACTGTTTAGATTAACTCTTCCAATATTTTAGTAGAAACAACAAATAGACTAATATGAGTTGAGAATTAAGATTTGTATTCTGTTCTCAGACTGATGTAGAATAGACTTAATATAGGATGTAACGTAGGATTCACTTCTGGTGTGGATATAAAGATTATATTGATGAAATGTGTTGGATACATCTGATTCTGTTTTTCTTGTAATTACATATTGTTTACTGTTCTTGTCAGCCACTTATACCATAATTGGGAAGCATGGAGTTTAAATATACTTGATGACGAATATGATGATATAAATAAAACAGGGAATAGAGGTAGAATATTGTCTTGCAATATTAATTCCTTAGGCATGTATAATACGCACTTGTTAGAAACTGGACATACCTTTGATTAAAAAATAATAATAATAACAGACAGCAACAAAACAGGAATGCCACAAGTAATGAGTAAAGAATGAATGGGAATAAATCCTCATTTATTCCCATTTTTCACTTAGGCTGTTGGGCAACTGGATAATCTTAGACTCTGAAAGTGGTTATATGAGGGACCTCCTTTAGATGGTAATGTATATTATTGCTAGGGATGGATGGATCAGTCTGTTTATAGTCTGTCAATTCATAAGTTTATTCCATCCCATTTTCACATTTTTCTCTTATTAGGGGGGATTTTTACAAAACTTAATATTTAAACATGCATTCAAATATGTGTTTTATTACAAAATACATATTTAGGGGTGGATTTAATCTCAATGTATCCTTTTTACATCTTTTTGAGCTGATAAATGTATTGCAAAATCCAGAGAAGTGGAAAATCCAAAGCCCAATTGCAACTGTGTTGCTTTACCTTTTGTGTTTGCAGCCCTGAGCTCCTTTGGAAGAGATATAAGTCTAAAATTAATAAATAAATAATTTTTTAAAAAGCGGCTGGGGCATTCTGGGAAAATAAAACCATATCTTCAAGAAAGTAAATCATGCAACAAATGGAAGATTTAACTGCAAAAATGAAAGGAGCCATACGAAGTGCCCCCCCACCCCCGTGCTTCACTTGCACAAACCTTTAATATCACATTTATTCGCAACCTGGCAAGTTCAGAAACTGGATATGGACTCCTACATATTCAGAATCCTTTCAAGCTTATGTAAAAGTTAGTTGGAAAGGGCAAGGCCATGGTGTCACGAGCATGAAAAGCAAGCTTGGAACTTCCAAAAGAGCTTTTGAGATTTCCCTATTCAAAATTAAGTTGAGAGTTTCTTTAAAAACTTTTATTATTATTATTATATATTTCAAGACATGAGCACTGGTTCTTCTTGCAACAGAATAGCCAGTAGGCCCCCTGCAGTTTGATACATTTTCCTTTATGGGAACAGAGACCTACTGCTTCAAGTGATCTTTAGCACTGGAGACGGACTTTTCTCTCGTTCTCTTGTCTTGAAATGCAGCTCCTATTTTATATTATTCTTCAGCCACTTAACACCTGATTGTTAACCTCTACATATCAATATATTTTACTGGAATGTCCCCATGGAGAAAGAGAGCTGTAGCCATGAACATACCTAATGTAGGTCCATTCATGAGCATTGCTAACTTAGGCCCATTAATTATATAACACAGACTATAGAATCTAGAATGTATCCAACTGGTGGTTTTTTTTTAGTTTCAGAGGGGCAAAGGCAGCATCATAAAAAAGAGTATTACTGGATCAAACCAAAAGGTTCATCTAACCTCATTGCCACCTCCCACTATATTCCCAACCCTTCCTGAATACATTGCACTACTAAATACAATTGTTAAAATTGAATTTTTCAGATGTTGGATAACTCAATTGGCTAGAGCATGGTACTGATAATGCCAAGGCTGCAGGTTCAGCTACATATTCCTGCATTGCAGGCGGTTGGTCGGATCGTCAGCGTGCCTTCCAACTCTATGATTTCTATGATCATTGGAGCTTTTAGTACTTTGTAATATTGTTATTAATTTTGTCACTCATATCTGGTTTCCATAAATTTCAGAAACTGGAATATGAGCAAGCAGTGTTCAGAAGCATACCCTTTCGGATCCTGGAGAAAGCATATATCAGGAATGAGGAACATGAGGCTGTCCAAATGTGGTGCATTTTTGTTTATTATTTTCATTAATTTATGCATCCTAATGCACATTGTACTCCAGCACATTCATTTTTGTACACATTACCTGGCTGGAAAACTGCATTGCAAAATTCAGAGAAGTGGGGATTTTGAAGGGTGGCTGTTTAAGTTCTCGTTTCATTTCAGAATGTGTGAATAAGGTAAGTCCAGATTTCTCCTCTATACTGGATCATACCTGTGGTGCTGTGGTCTAAACTACTGAGCCTCTTGGGCTTGCTGATCAGAAGGTCAGTGGTTCGAATCCCTGTGACAGGGTGAGCTCCTGTTGCTCTGTCTCAGTTCCTGCCAACCTAGCAGTTCAAAAGCACACTAGTGCAAGTAGATAAATAGGTACCGCTGCGGCAGGAAGGTAAACAGTGTTTCCATGCACTCTGGTTTCCATCACAGTGTCCTGTTGCACCAGAAGCAGTTTAGTCATGCTGGCTACATAACCCGGAAAGCTGTCTGTGGACAAACGCTGGCTCCCTTGGCCTGAAAGCATGATGCATGCTGCAACCCCATAGCCGCCTTTGACTGGACTTAACCATCCAGGGGTCTTTTCCCTTTCCCTTTAGTAGCATAGAAAGCTGTTGGCTTTTTCCATATAAACCAATGCTTTCTAAGACTACCTGCACATGTAGAGGGCATAAGGAGAAAATCTTCCCTATTACATGCTGCCTGGTTCTTTTCATTGCCAGGGATCGAATCTGAGGCTTTCTGCAAGCAAGCGATCTACCTCTGAACAATAACCCCTTCCTAATTTCATTGAGGTGCCATTTGGACAGCTTCTCCACTGTACCATTGTTGTTGTTGTTGTTGTTGTTGTTGTTGTTGTTGTTGTTGTTGGAACTCCTTATCACAGGCTTTCTCAATCACCCTTACAGGTGAAATCAGATAAATAGCTTGAATTGGCTGAACTGTATGTACCATTCCAACAAACTGCTTCTATATCTCCTTACTCTCTAGGCACCAATGCCACCTGGTTACCAATAGGTGTCAATGTTCCCCCTGTCACTACCAATTGCACAAGAAGTGCAGATGGGCAAAACATTTTGTTTTTGTTTTTGTGTTTTTTTTTAAAGCAAGCAATGTATTTCATGGTTTTCCCAGTGACTTTTGTTCTCTCGGAATCTTTAACTGTTTAGTTTTTTCCCTTCCTATTCAGTTAAAACTTGCACAGCGAAGGCTGAACAGGTAGGACTCAGCTTTTGTTTCTGATATGCCAGACACATCTCAGCTCATCAGGAGAACGGCAGAAGACGCTAGTTTTCACCAGGCAGGGAAGAACAGATAATCAATAGCAAGCTATATACTTCTCCAGATCAGGCCAGGGGAAAACAAACACTAATTTGGAGATATAACTTACAGAGAGAGAAAGGTAACTGGTGATTGTCTACTAGCAGAGAACATAAGCATGGGTGAAGCACCTGGAGTCCTCCTGATGTTGTTGAACTATGACTCCTATCATTCTTAACCACTGGCCATGCTGGCTAGGGGAATAATGAGAGCTGGAGTCCAGGGCCACAGCTTCCCATCCCTGAGCTAATTAATGGGGTTCTCACCAATACTATGGAAATGAAGGCAAAAAAAGGCAGGACAACAGGTATCAAACTGAGGAAAAATATGAAACAGATTCTCTCCCATTCACAAAATCCTTTTTGTATATGTTATTAATTATCAACATTCATATGCCACATTACTATCCATTATTTAAGATGGTTTATAATCCAAAACAACAAACCAAGATTACACAGTAATAAAAATGCACACCCCCAAAAAGGTTAAAAACAACAACAGGGGCATTATAAAATCAGCTTAAGTGCAACCATCTACAAAGGCTTGTTGAAATGCTACCCATCTAAAATTAAGCAGCAATGAGGCCAAGTGGTTATTCCAAATCTTGGGTGCCAAAACTGAAATGTCTGTGCCTTGAGTAGCAGAATTCAGAGCAAGACCCCAGAATAGGAATGATGTTCTCACCCACAATCATGTGGAAGGAGATGATGCTTGCATTATTTTGCTCCTAGATTGCTTGAGGCTTTAAAGCAGCAGTAGGCAACCTAAGGCCCCAGGGTCATATTCAGCCCTTGACCTACTTCCAACATTATGCCTACTTTCATTTTTGAGATAAGGAGGGGGGAACAGGGTGGGGTGGGGGTAACAGAAAAGAACAGAAAGAGTGGAGGTTCCCCACCTGCCTTTGACTCCTGCTCCACCCCCACCTTGATACAGCCCCCTGATGGATTATTCCCCAAGGGAATGGGCTCTGGTATGAGATCTGTGCAATAAGACTGCTCTTCCATGCAAAAGCCACGATTACAATTAAAGGAGGAAAAGGATGGCCAAAATACACCATAGAAAGGTTTTTCCTTTGTGCATGGATGCTGCTGAAATACATCGAGTGTTCTGCAAATTTGCTAGTATATGTAATAGAGGTAATTTAGAACAAACACATTAGTAAGTGAGTCTTCTGTCCATATAAAACAGGCCTATTCCCACTAATTTATGCTGTAAATCATTGCTGAAAGGAAGACTGGATAAAGGTGCAGTCAGAACACCATAAAAATCTGTTTAAGTTGAAAGGGCTTCCTTCTGGAAAATTTCATAGCTTTGTCAAATCACAGAGATGTTGTGAAAATGCGCATTGGTTAAAAACTGGGAGCTGCATTTGCTCTAAGGACTATGACTCCACCCTGCCATTCTCCATTGGATTTTCGTTCATTAGGGGATACTGGCAGGTGTGTTGTAAGGAAAGGAAAACCCTGGCTTAACTTCCAAGAACTGTGCACTTGGAGCAGGTCCTGAAATAGTAGACAGGGATTCAGGGTGTGTATGTATGGGCCAGGTGAAAAATGGGGGAGATTCTCTCTGTGTGTGTCCTATGTGTGTGTGCAAGAGTGTACATACATGGAAGAGTGTGGGCAGGCATGTTTAGTTTGTGCCATGGAATCCTCAGAGTGTTGGCCAAGTATGAGTGTGGTCTGTGCCCCTGCCCCCCCCCCCAAAAACCTCAGGTACTTCTGGTTTAAATCAGATTTAGAGCCACCCTTGCCTTCCAGATAATAGGCTTTTTAAAAGGCATCCAGAAAGGAAGGAAGGAAGGAAGGAAGGAAGGAAGGAAGGAAGGAAGGAAGGAAGGAATTGTACTTTTCTGTCTCCCTTTTTAAATACACACATCTGGAAAGGTGCAATAATACAGAACAGAGGACTAGAGTCAGGTGTGTATTATCAGCCATAGTTTAGAGCCAGTGTGACAATTTGGGTGGCTTTAACATATTCCAAGCAGAACAGTGGGTATTGTAGAGGCATGGTGAAGCAAAGGTAGAAGCACTGTAGAAGAAGAGGGAAACTGTCCGTTGAATCCACCTGCTTTGTTAGGGAACCAGCAGGTTGAAAAATAAATCCCCTTTCAGAAAATCATGCTGGTTTGTGAGTTTAGCAATTAATGCACTCATTTTGAAAACCTGCCAGGTCCATCAGATTTCCATGATTTCTTTTTACTGTGCTAATATCATCTTCAGGTACAACAATAAACTACTACTACCTGCATTAGGATTATATACGACAACAACAAAGAGGCAATAATGTCAGGTTATTTTGAATGGGGCAGCCAGCAAAATGAGAGAGAGTGTGTGAGAGAGATGTTTCATTAACATGTGCCTTTCACAGGGCCGGACTTACTGTTGGGCAGACTGAGGCAGAAACCTCAAGTGGCAGGTGCAAGAAGGCAGGGATTAATGGTGAGGTGTTGGAGGACTAAGCTGTTATTTCTGGATGTCATGCCTACTGTTCTCTGAGCTAGGTAAAGGTAAAGGGACCCCTGGCCATTAGGTCCAGTCGTGACCGACTCTGGGGTTGCGGCGCTCATCTCGCTTTATTGGCCGAGGGAGGCGGTGTACAGCTTCCGGGTCATGTGGCCAGCATGACTAAGCCGCTTCTGGCGAACCAGAGCAGAGCACGGAAACGTCATTTTCCTTCCCGCTGGAGTGGTACCTATTTATCTACTTGCACTTTGACGTGCTTTCGAACTGCTAGGTTAGCAGGAGCAGGGACCGAGCAATGGGAGCTCACCCCATTGCATAGATTCGAACTCAGCAAGTCCTAGGCTCTGTGGTTTAACCCATAGCGCCACCAGCATCCCTCCTGCATCAAATGCCCCAGAGAGTTGCAATAGTCTAGTCCAGATATAATCAGGGTATGGATTGCTTTAGCCAGATCCACCAAGTCGAGATAAGGCCATAGATCACCATAAACTGATAAAAAGCTCTTCTAGCCATTGCGTGACCAGGCGGAGCCCCCCCCCCAGCCCCCAGGGACCACCAGAACAAATAATGACCCATGACAACGTTTCCATGTGGGAGTTGATCATGGTGTGGATTTGCCAAGCATACCTTCCTCTTAGCACATTTCTCCCTTGTGCCCTGAGTTCGAGTGTCTTCAAAGCCCATGCCACCTTTGGTAAAGGCTGTTCTCCAATTGGAGCGCTCGCAGGCAAGTGCTTCCCAATTGTTGGTGTTTGTACTACAGTTATAGACCTATAATACAGCCATAACAAAAATCATTTCAGTGTATGTGCTCATATGGATACTTCATTTTTTGTGTGTGATATAAACATTGGGAATCATGTTTGACAGACAGATAAACAAAACAGAGCTACATAACCCACCAACCCTAATTACGAGGGGGGGGGAGTTAACTGGGTGATAAAAATAGAGAGAGGAGGGGCTTCAATTCACCACAGTGTTTAAAATCACAGTTTAAAAACATCGTTTTTCTTTGCAAAACAACCTGACAAACTTGATGCATTCACTTTTTTCTATGAGAATGACCACAAGGCTGGGAAAGAACTGGCTAAAATATCCTGTTGACTTGATGTTTTCACATGAGAAACAGCAAGCCACAAGATTTCAGTCACGTTTGGCCCAGGTGGTTCCTTTCAGTCTCAGCCCTTTGTTCAAATGGTTTTCAGAAACAAAACCATGTTTGAAAAAGGTGCAGAGTTGTTGCCACATTGGTGTTCCTTGTTAAGTTTTATGGCAGCAGCTAGAAAATGATTTATGTAATAGTCTGTGATACACATGTGGCATGTCTACTTTTATGTGCTACTGTAATGTCGGCCAAACCTTTGGGTGCATATTAATTATATAAAAAATTAACAACAACGGTTAATTAACTGAATGCTAATTAACCCAATTTTATACAAACTATAAGAAATATGAACTGAATTTTTGGGGACTCAAATGTTGTAAAACAGAGTTCAGTATAAGGCAAGGCAGCTGATAAGAAAAATAGCAACTTAGATTTTTAGCAAGCTGGTAATTTTGCTATCCCTTGACTGTGCCACCTGGGCAGATTTCCCCATTCACCACTACCCATTAGATCTAGTACTGCCTACAACAGTATAGCTTTCCCCAAGTCAGGAACACTGAAGTTTCAGCAGTGAAGTAGCTCAGAATAGGAACTTATATAGGAGCTAGAAGCTCTGCCCCTCCCTGGCTCTCAGTGAGGCTTCAGTTAATGTGTACACTTCCCCTCCTCTTGAGTAACCTCATGGGCAGCTAGTTAGACAATTCAGTAGCATCTCTGACGTTCCTGCTTGGCTTGCCATCTCCTCTGCTATTTGACCTACTAACTGGAATTTTGCTGAGAGCCCCATCAACCCTGAAGCTGACCTTACAAACGGCTTTAGATCGTTCATAACATTTAACATAGAGGGTGCATTATTTCAGACATTCAGCAATATCCCATTACTATTCAGTTCACTCAGCTTTTCCAGGAGGGGAGAAGAAACAGGCCTTTCAAACGAACAGCTTGCTTAAGCTCTCCTCTATTGATTAAGACCAAAAAAACATTTATTTTTTTCCTCGGGTAAATTGATCAAATACAGTATTTCTGCTCAGGAGGCACCAAAACTCAGAAAGGAAGGCTGGATCAGAATGGACTGATGCAACTTCATGACATGCAAAGCTTCATGGAGCAGCAACCTACTTTGTGTATACACACACTTTCTCACACATGCTGAGCAGCATCTGCAAAAAAGATTTGTGTTGACAACTCTGGGCTGCTGTTTCTCCACTCTGGCTAAGCATCACATCAGGTGTTTGTTCACAAATAGCCCACCACCTGCAAAACAACTGCTAGAAATTTGACATTGCAGACCTGGCAGGATATTGGCAAAGAAAGAAAAGAAAGGAAAGAACAACAAAGCAGAGGATATAGAAAGCTGCCTATAGAAATTACGGGTTTTGTTCATCTAGGAAAATAAGGGAGGAAAGCCTCTGGGTGCACAGAAATCAGTGTAGTGCAGAAAATTTCTCTTACATTTTCTTTCAACCATTCTGTATTGATTAACGGGGAAAGAAATTGCATTTAAACATTATCATGGGTTGGCGTGGGGTTTTTGCTTGTTTATTTCATTGACCTGCTACTTGAGGTGGCCAACGGATGATTCTTTCATTCCATAAAGCATCTCATCAGTGGTATGCACTCTGCCGCCTCCCTAGATGCCTGTTCAATTAAAGCCCAGAGGGAGCACATCAAAAGATAACTCCTTTCATGGGGCTTTTTCATAAGAGGAAGCACGGGCAACTGTGAAGGCTGCAGAGTGCTGGAGAAATGCCTACAGTACTATACCTTTCCTCTCTGCTTTGTCCCTTTCTTGTTTCTTTTCTCTTTTATTTGCCCATCTATCCCAGTCCTCTCCACTCTGCCTGTCATCTGCATGCCACTGTCTCAAGCAACTGATCTTTCAAATTATATGTTCCCTGACCCCTTTTTAGCTGGAGATGTTGGCAGTTGGCCCAATATATTTTGCTGCATGCAGCGAAGGACAAAATGACATATCTCCTCATTCCACATGTAGAAATGGATCAGAGTGCTGACTGAATCTTCCTTTGATATCAGTGATGGGACAACATCATCCACTGCACTTAAGGGCCCCAAGCTTTTTTAGACAAACCCCTAGGTTGTTGAGCTTTTTTAAATAAATAAATAAATAAATAAATAAATAAATACAAAACCTTGCCTATGATCCAAGAAAAAGCGCCACCTTTCGGAAATCCCCCCAGGACCTCAATTCCACCTTTGAAATCCCTGTAATGTCCAGATGTATGGCATTCCTAGCTTAATCCAAACCAAAAATCTATTGGGATGATTGAGTTTGGGTCTTGGACTATGCTTGCATAAAGCCCCCCTTCCGGTTCAGCTAAGAATACCTTGGTGCAAGCCCCTCTACATGGCTGAGGTGGGACTATGCTCTTTCAGCCTGGGCTGTGTCGGCAGAGATTGTGCCAACATAAGCTCCCTCAAAAAGCCACATGACCTGGCTGCCCAGCTGAATTTACACTGGCAAAAAATATGGTGAAAGTAAAATTCTTTTAAAGGCTTGATATCCCTTTGCGAAGCACAAACTAGCTCAGCTGAGTGCTGCACCACTTCTGAATGCAATTTGGAATACAGGTAATTTTCACTGGGTTCACTTAAACCAGCATACATTCCACTTGCTTCCTATACTTAGGATTGCTCTGCCCAGGAGTGTAGGACAGGATGTGCAGCATGCTCACAAATGTATTCTGACACCTCACACCACCATCCTGAATCTGTTTGCCATGAGGTGACTGCCTCAATCTGCCTAGTGTTTGGGCCAGCCCTAGCTATGATGCACAAAATTGGCATGATGGCATCTGATTCTAGAAATATATCCCTTTTTGTAAGTGACAAGCTGCTCATTTTGGTCATTTTGTTGTCCGCAGCAGTAATAGGCAGCTGCTGGTTTTCAAACTGAGTACATGCAGTTCCTCATGTTTCAATGCTCCCAAATAACACTCGTTTGTATTATTCTGTGTGTGTGTGTGTTTAATGATTTATAAACTGGGTTCTGCAAACTGACTGTCAGAC
Source organism: Podarcis vaucheri (assembly GCF_965113315.1). Lineage (NCBI taxonomy): Eukaryota > Metazoa > Chordata > Lepidosauria > Squamata > Lacertidae > Podarcis > Podarcis vaucheri. Next base: position 17,679,402 of record NC_138758.1, on the reverse strand, counting down.
TAATTCATATAAGATTAAAAGGGAGGTGGAATCCACAAGCATATGATAGGTTTATTAATGTACTCTTTTTAAAAAAGAAAAAAGAAAAGAAAGACTAATGGAATCTTCAATCATGCTCTAATGAATCCTAATGAAGTGAAATACGTATGGGTGGTACTCTCCATATGGACCCACTTTAAAGTGAAGAGATGTGAACCAAATCCAAAATATTAAGATTCCAGGAGTGACAACATATGTCCTCAACATCAGTCTGGTATGGATTAAAAAGAAAAGGGGGAGGGAATCAACCCTCAAGTTCCTAGCCATTATGATCTGAAATATTGAATTGGTATTTTAACCAAGATTGGAAAAATAACTTTGAGTCAGGAATGGGTGGCATATGTCCTCATTGCCTTTAGTGCTCTTTTCTTTTGAAGACAAGTTTAGTTGTTTTGCTTGTGATAAAATACTTATTGTTGTTCTTTAGTCAAAGATCTCAAAGCAGCTTACAAATCCACAATGGCCTAAAGTTGCAAAGCCTTAAGTATTTCAGTAAGTGCAGCTGATTTTAACTGGGAATTAGAGCAGACCCATTCAAAGTAATGACCCCAAGTTAGTTATGTTTATTAATTTAAATAAGTCTCCTTGGAATGGGTCTGGCATTGAATGCCAACCTTTGTGATGCCACATGCAAACACATATTCAAGTTCACACATGCACACACTGAAACATTGAGGTCCAGGAATGTTAGAGGTGGGCCAGGTGACTTGACGGTGGTAGGGGGAGAGGAATTGTGCTCCTACTCCACAACACATGTATGAGTGAGATCGACCCCCTCATCTATCATCCAAACTGGCCTGGATTTTAATTTGTTTGGAGAAGGTGTCATAATGGACAGATCCTGTTTTAAAACAGGGATTGCCTTAAACTTGTTGGAGTATGCTGAAATGGCAAAACTGACTAGAAAGCTCAGGAACCAAGAATATAAAAACTTTATGAAAGAATGGGGGGGGATTACAATTTATTTAGGAGACCACTGCAAGCAGATAAAAACATTAGCAGGATTTTAATAACACTTGCAACATAACAAACACTGTGAATAATATGGAGAGATACAGTATATGGATTGTGAAATAATATGCAGTTGAAAATGTTGACAATTGGACCCACGGAGGGGAGGGCGGGAAGTTGGGAGATTCAGAGAAATCTCAGTACAGTGGTATCCTGCAAGACGAATGCCTCGCAAGACGGAAAACTCGCTAGACGAAAGAGTTTTCCTTTTTGGAGGTGCTTCGCAAAACGAATTTCCTATGGGCTTGCTTCGCAAGACGACAATGTCTTGCGAGTTCCTGCTGGGTTTTTTTCCTTCCCACCCCCCTTTTTCTAAGCTGCTAAGCCGCTTATCAGCTGATCCAATCAGCAGATAAGCCACTAAAAGCCGCTAAAAGCCGCTAATAGCGCTAATCCGTCAATGGGATTGCTTCGCAAGACGAAAAAACCGCTAGACAAAGAGAATCACAGAACGAATTCTTTTCGTCTTGCGAGGCACCACTGTATATGGTTATGTATTTGGTATTGCTATAACTTTTTGTTCGTAAAATCAAATAAAAAATATTTCCAGAAATAAAATAAATAAATAAAACAGGGGTTGCCAACCATTTTTACCAGCAATCACACTGGGAATTTTGAAAAAGTCCCATGGACACTGTCACAAACTGGCTGCCATGGGAAAGTGGCATAGCACAAAATGGCTGCTCTGTGTGTGTGTGTGTGTGTGTGTGTGTGTGTGTATGTGTGGCATAACACAAAATGGCTGCCACATCTGAAAGAACAATAAGAGACACACGGTGCAGGTATGCCCCTCCCCTAGTCAGATCTCAAATCAACGGACAAAAGACACCTACAACACAAACAGAAGCTCTTTGCCCTTCTTCTCTTTTCAGAATGGGAGGGAGGTTGGGTATTTGCTGATCCACTGCAAACAGGAACTGAGAAGGAAGAGCGGATAGTAAATATCCCCTTTATAAACTCTGCAATGTATGTGATACTGAGACCTTCCATGGGTACCACAGGAGGCAACCAGAGGCACATTGACAGCCACTAGTGTCACATTAGTAACCCCAGAATAAATAGTGCCTCGCTGAATGTGGTCAACTAGCAGACATGATTAAAGCGGCAACATTAAACCTATTTCTGAATTCAAACTGGTCCTTAATAATCTCAATGTAAAGAAATGAGAATTAAACACAGGAATGAGGATGGTTTTGGTACAGAGTATGAGCAGATTTCCTCACAGTTCAGTGAAAACACTTCGGCAGTGATTGGAAACCACAGGTTAGTAGGATGGGGGCGGGGGCAGGAAATGCAGTCCTCCAGGGCCTTCTGTTTTGGCTGTTGGCATTCTCTCCAGGCCACACAACTTCCCAAGCTTCACTCTGCACCAGTCCTCCCCCCCCCCCGAGAGCTTTTGCATGACTGGAATGTCTCATTGAACTTAGCTAATGCTTCCTGCTTTCTTGGCTGGAATCCCTGGAGGGATGCAACCCTGTAGAAAACACGCCTACAGGAGGAAGAGGTGGCCACTAACTTGGATGGCTTTAAAAGAGGATTAAACAAATCTGTGGAGGGTAAGGCTACCTGTGCCTACTATCTACTACTGGTGCGCTGTCTCCATGGTCAAGAGAAGTAAGGCTTCTGTATGCCATTTGCTGGAAACCACGGGTATGAGGGAGAATTTTGTCATGCTCAGATTCTGCCTGTGGTTTCCCTATGACATGTTTGGCCAATGTGAGAGTAGGACGCTGAATTAGATGAGCCCTGGGCCTGACCTAGCAAGGTCTTCTATGTTCTTATGTCAGTAAGAAGAAGCTAGTCTACTGTATGGAGATAAAATTTACATTTAGCACTCTGGCCTTTGGCCTCACTTCGCAAGGGCATGTGGCCCCTGTAAGTTTGCCCAGAGGGGAATGTGGCCTCTGGGCTGAAGCAGTTTTCCCTATCCCTGAAGGACCTGCTGGCTGACCTCCATTTCACATCATTGCTGGTGGCATTGAAAATGAAATATGCTGATTTCACAGCACTAACAATTCACAGTTTACATCTGTAGTCACTGGCTGTCCACACAGCACAGTCTCTAAACACTGTTTAGCTGAAGCATTGCTGTAATTGTGATAGATCACCCTCAATGCATCACAATTACAGCAATACCCATCCTGAAAAGTGGTATTAGCTAAAGACTGCCTTTGACAATTTTTTTTTTTAAATCTACACAGATTTTAATGGGTCTTCAGATACCCACCATTATAAGAGTACTTACAGAGCGGAAAATATACTTCAAAGCTACTGTAGTACATTAATATTGTTACGATGGGGAAAAGAAATGAACAACAAAGCATTTGCTAGGATTGATGAATCAGCCTACTTCTGGTCCATCTCACTTAAATCATGTATAAATGCATTCTGCCCCCTTGCATTCCATCCTGTTTTTACACCTGTGATTTATTTATTTTTTTAAAAGAAACTGCATTCAAATTTGCATTTAAAATACAAAATTCTAAACACATTTTCACTCAAAAATACACATTTGAAACATTTCCCCCCAAAATAGGCATTTCTAAATGCATTTTCTCTCAAAACGGGCATTTCTGTTCTAAAAATATGCATTTCTAAATATGTTTTCATTGAAATATGCATTTCTAAATGTATTACCCCTAAAATACGAATTTCTAAACCTAATTTCTAAACGTTTTCTCTCGAAATACCTGATTCTAAACATATTTCTTCTCAAAATATGGATCTCAAAACAGTGGACCCTCGGGTTAAGAACTTAATTCATTCCGGAGGTCTGTTCTTAACCTGAAACTGTTCTTAACCTGAAGCACCACTTTAGCTAATGGGGCCTCCCACTGATGCCACGCCACCGCAGCATGATTTCTGTTCTCATCCTGAAGCAAAGTTCTTAACCCGAGGTACTATTTCTGGGTTAGCGGATTCTGTAACCTGAAGCATCTGTAACCCAAGGTACCACTGTACAGTTGGGGAGGTGTCTAGTATTCCCCTCACAGAGTTTACAATTCCCAGAGATCCCTGGGAAGAGGGATTGACTATTAAACCACTCTGGAAACTGTACTTCTGTGAGGGGAACTGCACTCGCCTAACAACTTTCACTCTTAACAAGCTATAGTTCCCAGGATTCTTTGGGGGAAGCCATGACTCTTTAAAGTGGTTTGAATCTGCTCTAAATGTATGTAAAGTCAACATTTGTGCACCCCAAGAATGCACCTTCACATCAAAATGACCTGGGCTAGGCTTGGTTGGGAAGAGGGGATACCATTTTGATTCAGCTCCAGCTTGTGTATAATTTCTTTAGTTCACTCTTGAAATGTAAGGGGGGAAATGTTCAGTGATGTTTTGGAGGAAATTATGTGCTTTCTGTCTGGCACCGAGCATTTCTGGCTGCACTCCTGTATTTCCAAGAATTCATTTAGCACTCCACTTTTGATGTAGTTGCGTAAAAGGAGAGGTCCAAGAGGTGGCACAGATTTAAAAACACATGTAGACATCAAGACTGTAATAGACTGAAGGTTTTCTATAATTCACAGTTCCAGTGGTGTTTGTAGATGCTGTCTGAGGCCCTTTTTAGACTCTGTAAAGACCCCCATGATTCATAGGTAATCTTTCTTTGAGGTAATGTGTGCGCCACAGCAGAACAGCTCCAACAGGTCTCAGTAACTCAACATAATAGTTTCAAGGTCTAAACAACAGATACTTTAAAAAGGAAAATAATCTCAGAAAAAGGTCTTTTGTTCTGTTTATGCAGTTCACAAATGATAGGGCTACAAAATGTCACGCTTCCAAAATGCAGATTATATCCACACAAATGTAGATAAGACTGTGTACACTTTATACATCTCTCTCTCTCTCTCTCTCTCTCTCTCTCTCTCACACACACACACACACAGTAAATAAAAAAAGAATTATTCTCCCAGGTGGGGTATTGTTTTTGTTTGTTCCTATGTTGTGCATTTTGATGTTTTTATATTGTAAATTGACCTGTGATCCTCAGATGAAGGATGATATAGAAATACAGTGGTACCTCAGGTTAAGTACTTAATTCGTTCCGGAGGTCCATTCTTAACCTGAAACTGTTCCTAACCTGAAGCACCACTTTATCTAATGGGACTTCCCTCTGCTGCCGCACCGCCGGAGCCCGATTTCTGTTCTCATCCTGAAGCAAAGTTCTTAACCTGAAACACTATTTCTGGGTTAGCGGAGTGTGTAACCTGAAGCGTCTGTAACCTGAAGCGTATGTAACCCGAGGTACCACTGCATAATTATTATAATTAATAATAATAATAATTGTTAAACAGCATCATAAGACGCAAGGATTTATTCTACTGACGAAAATTCAGATGGAATGATTCACAGGGTGTTTTGGTTTCACTGAAGACAAATCAAGATTAGAATGAAGACTAAATTCCAGAGCCAAGATTACATTTTGGTAGCAGTAAACACTACCATTTTTCGAGATACACACAGCAAGCATTGCTACCCACCTACATCTCAGCACAAATCAGAGCTCAGCATTAAAACAAAGAGAAAACAGACGTCTGGATGCCAAACAAACAAACATAAAAAGCTGAAAGTGTAAAAGTAAAATCTTTAGTTGCAAAGCTTTGTGTTATTTTGGATGGGGAGAGACGACCCACATACAAACCTGTTAACTGTCTCCGCAGCCCCTTATGCTGACAAGCTGAAGGAAACCTAGAGATTATGCTGAGCTGAAATGCTTTGCAGTTCGTACAACTTTTTGTCAACATGTAAGTTTAAGGGTGGTTTTAAGTTTGGGGTTGCTGGGTTTTTTGTTTTTTGTTTTTGTTTAAGTCTTGCAGGCTGCATGGTTGATTTGCAGTGACTATTTCCATCCTGGAAGCCTTAGGGGAGATGCGGTGAGGGAATAAGCCAGAAGAGATTCCTTTTTCTTCGAGAAAGGGAAGTAATAAATAAAAGAGCACAAACATGGAATGAACTCAAAGGACATGAAATATGAATATCGGTTTCTCCGATGTTTTCTGACTCCATTCTCATTCCACCTACAGCTTCCTCACCCCCCTCTTTTTTTAACTGTGGCAACAAGATTTTTCTAAAGACCTATGAATATTTCTCCTTTTCCCGAGCGTCGTTTCAAATACTATTATTATGGAAAGTGAAAAATGACTGTCAAAACCCAGCGCATCCAAAAAATAAAATTCCCTTTGCAGTATCTCACACATGGCAAAAAGAGGATGAGGTTTCTATTATACCAGGCAAGCAGAATAAATAATTAAAAAACATAATTAAAAATGTTAATAATTAACAATCCCACTGCACCAGGTCTATCACACAGTCTGTTCTCCAAGCATCAGGAAAAAAAGCTCATTTTGTTCCATAGCACAGCCCCTGTCTGGAGAGCAAATGGAATCCCAGTGCAAATGAGATGTTTTTTCTGTGTCTGATGGGAAAACAAGTCTGAGCAAAGAAAGCCTCACAGATGAGCAAGAAGAGATTTTGAAGAATATTGCAAATGTTAAAATAAAATAAGATTGCAGCAGGCAAGGGGATGGGGGGAAGAAACACACTTGATTTTGGGTGCGTCCACAATAAGTCCACATCCACGCCATAGCTTCTGAATATTTACGGCTTCCCTCTGAGAATTCTGGGAGCTATAGTTTGTTAAAGGTGCTTAGAGATATTAGGAGGACCCTATTCCCCTCACAGAGCTACTGTTACAGCAGTTCCCTATGAAGATGACTGAGTCCTAGCACCCTGATAACTGCAGTTTTGTGAAGGGAATAAGGACCTCCAAACTATAGCTCCCAGAATTCTCAGAGGGAAGCCATGACTGTTCAAAGTGGCATCATGGTGCTTTATATGTGTGGTGTTAATGTGGTCAAGTGTCAGGTGTAAGAGGATTCAAAGCCCCACGGTAATAATAATAATAATAATAATAATAATAATAATAATAATAATTTATTATTTATACCCCGCCCATCTGGCTGGGCCTCCCCAGCCACTCTGGGCGGCTTCCATAGAAACCAAAAATACACTAAAATACCACACGTTAAAAATTTCCCTGAACAGGGCTGCCTGGCAACGGTGGGTTGCCAGGAATGGATAAGACAAGTAAGTTATTACCAAAGCTTTTTATTCAATATTCACAGAAAGAGGCTTAGAAACGCAGCCTCTTGAAGTAATGGTGTTGCTGTGAGTAAATCTCCACCCCCCCTCTCTCCTACTTCCTCATTGGTCAACAGCACCACCCACCTTATGGTGGCCGCTTAGGGCCATCTGCCTTTGAGCTCTTACCTCTCCTACTTTTATTGCTCGCCGGGTTCTGGGAGAAGGGGGGTCTGGAATGCTTTCTCGTGATAGCGTGTCAGCCAGCTGCTCCGGCTCTGCCTCCCCCTCCTCCTCTCCCATTATCTCCCAACTTTCCCCCTCATCTGCCTCTGAGCTGTGACCTCCCACAAACCAATGTTGCAAATCTATACTGTCTTCCTCTTCTCTGGAAGGGTCAAGCTGGGGAGGCAGTCTCCATCATTCCTCCTTTGTCCAAGAGAAAGCATGCCTAAAAATGCATGCTATTAAAAATATAATAGATTGTGTTAGGCAAAATGGCAGACAAAACTGTGAATGCTAGGAAAAGGTCACACTAAAATGCCAATGAATTTTCATGGGGACTTTTTGTTTTTTAAGCTGATTCAGAAACTGGACAGAGAACTGAACAACAAGGCTGGCAGAATAAAAACAGAATCATAGATTTGGCCATCCTAATTCTCCATCTCTACTCCTGGAATAAATCACAGCTCTTCATTTACTGAGAAAGGAATGCACTCAAAAACACCACTGCTCTGGGGTGGCAGCAACAGCGAGGAGATAGACCTCTTCCTTGCCCCTAGTGGCACTAAGAGTATTAAGTCTGCTGCTAACTGCAAATCCCCATCTTCTGTTCTGTTTCTCGGTCACAATCAAGCGTGATGGAATGTTGGGAAAGTGGAAAGGAATACTGGAAAGTGGAAAGTGGCTTTTATATAGATCGATAGATAGATCATTGTACTGGCAGTAACAGTTTTACTGCAACAATAAACCTTGGCTGCAACCTTTTAATCTGCTAGCTGGATTCCAATACAGAACTAGAGATGGGTAGATACAGGGTCAATGTAGGAACCAAAGAAAAACTGTCTGTCTGTTTATCCCATTTGTTTACCACCTAATCAGCAATGTCCTCTGGGCAGACACAGATACACAGACTTGAAATATTTTTATTTATTCCCTCAACATTTAAAAAACCCAAAAGTGGAATTGCTTGTCTCAATGTCACCAAAAGCTTTGGAACCTCCACCGTAGGATAAGGGGCAGGCACTCTCCGCAGCAATAGAGCAAAAACATTTTCTACTTGAGAAAGCTGACCAGAATGAATGAATGGATTATTTATTTATTTATTTTCTAAAAGAAGGGGGGGAGGGGAAACCCTCCTAGCTGTACTGTAAATGTTCACTGTCAATAATCTCAATGGCCTTTCCCCCAGCTCCCATATTTGCAGAGATTTTGTGTGTGCTTGTTCAGTGAACTCTGAAAAATAAAATAAACAGTAGTCTTCCTATACCCATCTTGAGGAAGGCTTTCCCTCCCTGATACTGGCACATAGGCATGCACAACTCCAAATGCAGTGTGCATGCGGGGAGGAGAAAGCGAGAATATTCTGCTATATTCAGGGCTTCCCCCCACCCCAGCCAGAACTCAGTTCTGGCACCTCTCAGGTGGGTGCCATTGCCATTATAAGAAAACACAGAGGCGTTCATGGTGAGTTCCGGCACCACTTTTTCTAGAAAAATAACACTGGTTATATGCATTGCTATTATAATCATAATGATTATAATCATAATGATTATAATACTAAGATGTCCAACAGTCTTGAATTTCCCATTATAATGTCTCCTTTCCCTCACGTGCACATGCTCTGTAAGCATAATAATCTCTTGGTTTTTCCATTCCTATCCCAGGAACTATGAATTGTGGGGCAAGTCCGCTGTCAGGGCCGAAGGACAAATCAGGAACCAGGAATAATGAGCAGCTCAGAACAGACAAGAAGTCAATAGGTAGGTCCAATGGGGGTGGCTCAGTCGAATAGCATCTGTCTTGCATGCAAAGGGCCTCAGATCCAATCCTCAACATCTCCAGATAGAGCTGTCTAGAACCCTGTTAGGGCAGGTAATACTGAGCTCGGTGGACCAATGGTCTGACTTAATATAAGGCAGCTTCCAATACAGTGGTGCCCCGCAAGACGAATGCCTCGCAAGACGGAAAACCCACTAGACGAAAGGGTTTTCCGTTTTGGAGGTGCTTCGCAAAACAAATTTCCTATGGGCTTGCTTCGCAAGATGAAAATGTCTTGTGAGTTCCTGCGGTCCCCCCCCTTTTCCCAAGCCGCTAAGCCGCTAAGCCGCTTATCAGCTGATCCTAAGCCGCTAAGCCGCTTAACAGCTGATCCGCTATACCGCTTAACAGCTGATCCGCTAAGCCGCTTATCAGCTGATCCGCTAAGCCGCTAATAGCGCTAATCCGCTAAGCCGCTAATGGGCTTGCTTCGCAAGACGAAAAAACCGCAAGACGAAGAGACTCGCGGAACGGATTCTTTTCGTCTTGCGAGGCACCACTGTATTCTACTTCTCTCTCTCTCTCTCTCTCTCTCTCTCTCTCTCTCTCTCTCTCTGTGTGTGTGTGTTTAGTATTTTAAAATTATCTTCCTCCTTATGCTCCAACTATCTCTTTGCACCAGGCAAAGTCATGATTATTTTTCTGGTCCCTGAAAGAACATCGTTCCCTGTTCTGTCCCTATTTTTTCATCTGCCGGGGGTAGGGGGGAGCGGAATACCTGATTAAAAATGCATAGCGTAAAGGCACCAGAGTTCTTCTGGGTTCAGCTCTCCCCTCAGGGTCTCTAGATGTTAAATCTCCTGAGTGGGCGGGTGGTTGAGTGGGTGGATGGATCTTGCATTTAGGGAGAATGTAGGTAAATTGATGCGGGGGAGCATTGAGGAACCCTGCAATGTACAGCCTGCCATTTCACACTCTTCATCTCCTGAGGTATACTTTGATCAGAAGTAGCAGAATGATTATATTTTCTTTCCTAGGAAACGTTAAACAAACACAACAACAACAAAACAAACACAACTCCTCCCCCCTTTACTTTAAAATCAGTTCTTACAGAGCCAACGAAGACATTGGAGAAGTGTCATTAGCTATATGTGATGTGTGTTTGGGGGTGGTGGGATTCAGGCACTGATTGGCAGTTGGAGGTTCATCCTTTGGGAGTCAATGGAGCATTGTCCCACTTAGACCTCAGTTGAAGTACATAGGTTGACCTTGTCCTGTTGTCTCCCAGAGCTGGGGCTTATCAGGATGCATAACCTGTCTGTGTAGCGGCAAAGAAGGAGGGCGGTTTGTAGCCTAGCTTAGCCAGGGTTGCTTCTTGCTTGTGTATGCAGCTGACCGTATGGCTTGTTCAGACAATGTGTAGAAAACCTGGACCTTCCTCCAGGTTTTTGGTATTGGTCATAATTGTTTATGAGTATTGGGTAGGGGCATGTTGGGATGTCTCTGTGTCACCCCCACCTTGGGTCGAGAAGTGTTTGGTGCAATCAATTCAGAGGGTTCAAGGAGAGCTAAGGTGCACAAGTATAATGGGGGGGGGCGCTCTTCAGAGATATCACAGTGGGTAGGGTTTTTGCTATAGAGATTGCTGTGATGGATGACCCACGGGGACAAATAGGGTCCTGCCCTATGATCCTCAATCTCACCTCAGTGAGCCCCCACCTTCCTGTCTTCTTACTTAAAATGTAAAGGGATCCCTGACCATTAGGTCCAGCCATGACCGACTTTGGGGTTGTGGGGCTCATCTCGCTTTATTGGCCGAGGGAGCTGGTGTACAGCTTCCGGGTCATGTGGCCAGCATGACTAAGCCGCTTCCGGCGAACCAGAGCAGCACACGGAAATGCCGTTTACCTTCCCACCGGAGCAGTACCTATTTATCTACTTGCACTTTGACGTGCTTTCGAACTGCTAGGTTGGCAGGAGCAGGGACCAAGCAACAGGAGCTCACCCCATTGCGGGGATTCAAACCGCCCACCTTCTGATCGGCAAGTCCTAGGCTCTGTGGTTTAACTCACAGCGCCACCCGCATCCCTTGTCTTCTTACTTACAACCTTCTTATTTACAGATGCTAGGGCATAGCATGGGCTGTCAGCTTCTCCATCCTCTTCAATAGTCTCAGTGTTGCCCTTGCAGAACTCAGCAGAGAGGGAGATGGGGACAAGACTAGAATTAGCTGTGTCTGCCTATCGTTGGTTCTGGCTCTTCTTCTTTTGGGGCTCCTTGCCTTCTGCCCCACTTCTCCTGATGCCCACTAGCCAGTACTGCTGAATGGGGTGTTCTGAGAATTGTTGGTCAGGATGTTTATCCTCATGTATTCCTGAGATTCACATCCGCCCATGTTTTTTTCCTCTCTGCTGGCGTTCATTCGTGTGATCTCTCCTTGGTGATCTCTCCTTGGTGAGCCCTTGGAAAAGTCATGGAGCCAGATTTGACGCAAAATTGCTAACTGCCACCCCAGGGCATTGAGATTGTGGGGGGGGGGCGGGATTCAAATCTTCATTCACACTAGCAGTAATCTCAGGTTTTTTTTAGTCCCAGTCTTTATATAGGTAATATGGCACCATCTTCACACAAACTGTAGCTCAGTGACAGAGCAACTGATTTTCATGAAGAAAATCCCAGGTGTGATCCCTAGCATCTCCAGGTAAGGATGTGAAAGTTGGCAGTCTGAAATCCTGGAGAATCTCTTCCTGTCAGTGTGTATAATGATGAACTAGATCGACCAATGATACTAAGGTTTGTTGGTATGTATGGGGGTGGGCTTATTTAAAAAACAAATCTTCAGGGTGGAAAATCCCAAGGCAGCCTAGTGAAGCTCTCTCATGCTCTTGGCTAAGAAAAGCTGACTGAGACGGATTCGTCCAAAGGATTCTGGGATCTGTAGTTTATTCAGTCTTATGAGCATTGTTAGGAGACCAATATTCCCCTCATAGTGCTACAGTTCCCAGAGTTGCCTGGGAAGAGGAACTGATAGTTAAACCACTCTGACAATTGTTGCTCTCTGAGCAAAATAGGGTCTCTTAACAGCTCTCAGAACCCTTAACAAGCCACAGTATCCAGGAGGAAGTCCTGACTTTTTAAAAGTGGTATGATACTGCTGTAAATGTATAGTGCAGATGGGACCCAACTGTTGGAATGATAAACTGGGAAATGGAAATGGGCAAAATGGAATGGACCATCCCTGGACAGGATACAGGTGGCGGTCTAGCTGTCGGGAACATTCCAAATGGAATCTTTTTATTTTTTACAGGCTCCCCCTTGTAATAAACAAATAAATGCAATAAAAGGACATAGACGTTTGCATGTTGGAATCAGCTCAGACACATCCATCCATGAAGCAATAGTAAGTGAACAGTGCATTAGATTATGATCATTTACAAACACACACACACCTTGGAGGCAGAAAAATAAACCAACAAAGCATCATTTGCCAAGCAGCCACAATTGGCACACCTGATGTTGGGTCACAGCCTCCTCCTTTTTTGTGCTTTGCTGTTTATGACTAAATCTACATAAATCTCAACATGACAATACCAGGGAGCCTTAGCGACCAGGGAAAACATTTCTAGCAAGCTGGTCTTTGAGGAAATGCAAATTGGGTTTTTGGAAGCAAATTCATACATGCACAGCACAACAACAACAACGATGCCTCAAGGAGAAGGCCAAGATGAGAGAAAATATTTTGTCTGCATACATGACTTGCATCTGAAAACGAGCTCCGATTAGTGATGCCAACTGACCCTCTTAGTGAGGCAAAGAAGTATCGTCCCTGCATGCATTCTTCACTGACACAGGTGATACATGCAAGCTGGCAAGCAGGGTAATGAGGGCAGCCATTCTGATCCTGGGAGCATCCTTCCAGGGATGCTATTTCCCTGGCTGTGCCAGGTGCATTCAATTAAGGCCCCTGGCCAAGAGGCATGTAGCAATGCACCAGAATAGGGCCAGATGTACTGGAAGTGCATTTGCCAAGCACTCTGCTGATGCAATGGGACATTTTTTATTATTATACTTTCACAGAGTTTCTGCACATGTCAACATTCACCAAAAAGCAGCTTACTCGGGGAGATGAGGCTGATAGAAGGTAGCATGGAATGACTGCTTAATTTAAAAATGCAAAGCACTACTTAACAACACACACACTTTCTGAGAATGAAAAGCACCCATTGTTATGTACCTGACTTCTGGTGGCAATGGACAGGCATTATGACCAGGTGAAGACCACTTGCCCCCCCCCACAATGGGGGGGAGTATCATGTGATGCATCATATGATGTCACATGACATGTCCTGCCCAATGGGACATGCCATGGGGAGAAGGCAGAGTGTGGCACTGGGCACCTCTCTCAGACTCCTTCTCCCTGTGGCATGTGCCCGGTGGGGGCGGGATGCATGGAGGGCGATCTTTGCCCTCGCTTCTCCCAGCCGCCTCCTGGCTCCCAGGTGGGGGCTGGGGTGCATGGAGGGCTCACATAGGTGGCAGGGGATGTTGGCCCCCTCAATATTGGGGAGGCTGGGCCCCCTGATTCAAAATATTGAGGGGGCTGGAGCCCCTTGCGCCCCTATACCCAGCGCCGGTGTCAGGGGTGGAATGCATGGAGGACTAAGGAAATTCAGAGGTGCACTGTATACTGTGAGTAGGCCTGGCTTTCTTATCCCAACCTCCCTACATGTGTTTTCATTCCTTATTCAGATATTGCACCCTGATAAGGATAACAGAGACCACAAAAGTTGAAGATATGACAGAAGCACAGAGAGTACAAAAGAAGAAATCTGGCATGTGGTCTCAGTCCAAAGGGTCATAGGATAGTTTCAGTTCTCTCCTCTCGGTGCAAAGAAATGCATTTATAGTACTAGGCAGCCTCTGCTTTCATGGATGGGGAATTGGTATATGAAACAAAGACAAGCTTCCTTTCAGGCAAAGATGTGCGCTCCCTCTGCATGTTAGACTAACAAACCTAGTAAAGTCAGCTTCTAGGGATGGGAGAAAAATTCGTTCAGTCCGCATTTTAAAGTGAGCTGACCTAATTTAACAATCCCAGGCTTGTAGTGAACATTGGAATAATCAATTGGGTTACAATTTTGCATTGCCATTTTGTTTTAAAAATGTGCACAAGTACAGTTTAATGTGCACATAATATTATTTCATGGGAGAAAGCCTTGACATGCATAACAAAACTGTGTCTTACTGGGAAGGAATGCATACCAAATGTGCACTTTAGAGGAAAGTGCATAAAAAATGAAATGCCAATTTCCCATGCTTTCTTTCCTCTTTTTTTTAATGCCCATTTTGAGAAAGTGGTTTGAGTGCCAATTGTAAAATGGCTACCATTGGGTGGATGGCATATTACAAAATGGATGCTCTGGAGGGGTGTAACATAATGGCTGCCTTATCTAAACAAGCAGAACAGGACACAGGATCATGAAATGGTGCAGGCATGCTTTCCCAAAAAACACCCCATCAGCCTACATCAGCCACCATCATGCTTGCTCATAGAGAGGTGTGTGTACGTCTCATCTGTTCGAAATGGGTTGGAGAGGGGGTGTACAATCCGCATTCAATGACATTTGGACATATTTAAAGGTAGGGGAGCATGTTGAGTGTAGGAGAGGCTAAGCCAGGGCAAGCAGGAATTTAGCAGGAAGAACAAACACCCTCTTGTGTATTGTGGATTTTTGAGAGGATATTTTCCAATCCCTTTTAAGGGATCATAAGAGGTACTGGTGAGTATACTGCTGTGCTTGGGCAGCACATTGGTGACCCCTGAGCTAAAGCATCCTGGACAGATTAGCACCAAGTCTTTCCTTCATTACCACCATCAAAGAACACTCTGCCCTCTCCTCCCAAGGCAGTCTGCACTGCTCTCCAACAGCTCTTTACCATTAGGACCTTTCTCCTCATGTTTAGCCATAATCTGCTTCCTGTAGCTTCCACTCTTTTGTTCTAGTATTGACCTCTGGAACACCCATTAGTCCAAGGCTCAGCAACATTTTTTGAGGCTGGTCCAGTTCATTCCCCGGCAGACCTCTCAGTGGGCCGGAGCGTGCATGCCCATGTGTGCCTGCCCGTGCACTCAAGCTATTTCCGGCGCTCTTCCGGGTCAGAACAGCATGTATGCACACGCTATTTCCGGTGCACTTCTGTGATGGAGGAGCACCCCTGCGCATGCACACATGCTATTTCTGGCGCTCTTCCAACCCAGAAGTCAGTCCCCACAGCGAGAAAAAATAATGGCACCACAATGGCACCACAAAAACAACAACAACAACCAAACAACCAATCCCCACACTGATCCACGGAATGGCTGTGGGCCGGTTCCAGGAAGCTAATAGGCCGGAACCGGCCTATGGGCCTTAGGTTGCTGACCTCGACATTAGTCCATCTAACCAGCCCTTTCTGCCTGGTCCTTGGGAATCTCTCCAGGCCACATTTTCCCCGAAGGCCACAGTGAACAACCATCTTTGCCACCTCCTTGAATGTTTTTCTCCAACAGGGATGATGCTTGCCTAGATGGAAGATAGAGAGCACGTGTTCACTGGTGTGCAAATATAAATTTTACATCAGTTGCCTTTTGCCCACTTCTGCCATGTGTTTCTCCACCTTGGAGGGTTATCCAATAGGAAATGGGGCCCTTGAGTCCTGTTCCTGCTTTGCAGGTTGCACACTTTCAGTATACGAATCTCCTAAACTCTGTGACCCCTCCCAATCAGCATGGCTAACAGCAATAATCCATCCGTGTTATGCAGAAGCATCATGGAAGGGAGAGCTTCCAAACTAACCTAAGAGCTCATTTTTTAAAAAGATCTGGAAGTCCTGGCATTGGTCACAGCTGGTGCAGCACACTCGACTCTTCTCTTGGCAACAGAAGGCATAGGTTGAGGTGAAAAAGCAATTTAAGCATATGGTCGTTTATGCTTGGTGAAGCTGTGATGCATCATATGGGACCCTCTCTTATGTGTCACAATTAGAAGATTAAGAAAATCCCCTGCTATTAATACTGAAAAGGGGAGGCTAGTCTTATGCATTTCTAAGTGTCTTCGTTGCTGCATTTCCATAGGGCTGCCTCCTCCACAATGTCCTGTTAGGATCTCTTAAGAGCATCCTCTAAAGTTGAGGTGGGGAATCTTTCTGTCAGCCCAAAGCCTACATTTCCTTCTGGGTATTCTTCTGAAGAATCATGTGCCAGTGGTGGGTGGGGCCAAGGGAATATGCAAGTGAAGGAATACATATGCATTTCACCTTTGTGCAGTAGTTTTCACACACCCTACTCACACACCCTTCTTTATCCTCCACTCAGACAAAGATGAGGCATTATCAGAGTTCGAGGACAGATTCCAGCCAGGCAAAAAAGCTCAGGGTGTAAAGCAGGGCCAGTGAGGAATGTGTCCAGGAGAAATTTCTGAGGGCCAGATAGTGAAGTGTGAAGGGCTGAGGTTTCCTTGTTGCTGTTGTTTAGTCATTTAGTCCGACTCTTTGTGACCCCATGGACCAGAGCACGCCAGGCACTCCTGTCTTCCACTGCCTCCCGCAGTTTGGTCAAACTTATGTTCAAGAACACTGTCCAACCATCTCATCCTCTGCCGTCCCCTTCTCCTTGTGCCCTCCATCTTTCCCAACATCAGGGTCTTTTCCAGGGAGTCTTCTCTGCTCATGAGGTAGCCAAAGTATTGGAGCCTCAGCTTCACGATCTGTCCTTCCAGTGAGCAGTCAGGACATCCATTTCCTTCAGAATGGATAGGTTTGATCTTCTTGCAGTCCAGCACCATACTTCTCCTCCAGCACCATACTTCTGCTCTAAAGTATACCCTTTGTGCACCAGGTCTGGTGGATTTGGTGCCTTTTCTCTTTAGGTTCCTGCATGTAATTGTGATGGCTTAGACTATATGACATCTAGGGTCATTTTCAGCTCTAAAATCTTATGTTTCTATGACTATAACCTTTTCTGTAGGAGAATTACATTCTGTAGCACAATTACATTAGGAATGGGCACCAATTTTCCATGAGATCACATTATCTCAGATGTAGGGTTGGGTGAATATATCCATCTCCGTTTTCTAGTTTCCTCCCCCCCCCCCAGTTTCCACATTTCTCCAATAATCCACATTAAAAGGAATGAATAAACATTTGCCAGCATTTTTTGTGCAAATTTTTCCTGATATATGAAATTCTATGAAGTTTGGCCAAATGTACAAATGCAAAAATCCCTAAAACAACACATTTCTGTGTGTGGTATTTTCGCCAATGTTCATGCTTTTATGATGAATACGTTTTCATCCACATTGATTTGGCTAGAGACACCTGCATTTTAAAATTTAGAGAAGTGTGACTTTTCAAAGGCTGGCTGTGTTTTGGGTCTTGCATTGTTATGGAAATTGCAAATTAGTTAGGTCAACATTTAAATGTGAATCAGTATTGCCCCACATCCCTCAGAGGTAATCTCTTTGGGAACACATGCTGGCAGTGGGTAGGGCCAGAACAGCGGTGGCTGAGGCCAGAGTCTGCCCTCTCTTTAGAGATTATTACTACCCCACACTGTTTCTCTCTGTGTTCCTCTATTGAGAGGAACTGCATGAGACAGTGATGATCTTAAGAGAAAAACAGTATGAGGTCGTGGTTATCTGTCCATCCAACCATTCACACAGACACATACACCACCCACTCACATCCATTCACATCCACAAGCTTACAAAGCACGCTGGATCAGATCAGAGGCAGCGTATATTCTAATCTAGTCCAAAGATAAGCACCACCAACATCTTTTGCAAATAAGCAGAATATAACATACATTTTTAACTGCAGACTGCATATCAGTAGATGTTTTGATTGCTCCGGTGGAGGATATGGAAGAGGGGGGGGAGGGGAGTGGGACCCTATGGAAGTGCTTCATTGATGTCAGAAAGCCTGCTTTCAGAGTACAGAAATGTGGGTAAATCAGGTGTCTCTTCCCACTCCCCTTAATAAATAATTCTCCGCAACAGGCTAGAAGCAAGAGGGAATCTCATTCCCTGTTCACCTCTAGGAAAGTTAAACTAGATCTGCTGGCAAAGGGGAAATCGGGCTGTGCTGTTTGCCTGCCAGTGATGAGCAGCTGCATATATATGTGTGTTTATATATAGCCCGCTTCATAAGTTAATTAGCATTTGTTAGAAGGAGGAAATTGGGTTAAGGAATGAGAAGGGGGGGTGGGATTGAGGAGAAAAACAGATGACAAGTTCATGGTATAGTTGGAGACACACAGTAATAAGCATGAATAAAATATGATTGTTGGTCTTTGCTCTACTGCCTTCAATCTCTGGTTTTTCCCCCTCCTCAGTCCAAGAGGGTGGGGAGACCACTCTGATGCTGAATTTCGATGAAGCAATGTTTGGTTTTGAGACCTCCGGCATTTTGCAAGGGGGTAGCAGTTAATTGCTGCTAAAACATCACTTAACACCACTGACTTGCCTGGCAGGGGAAAAGATGCTTAAATGAAGGCTGCCGTCTTAAAACAAACTAAAGAGAGGGTAAGCACCCTTGATCACAGTGGCGTGTATTTCTGAGTACACATGCGTAGTTCATGCCACAATTAGCCAGTTTTGGGTCCATCAAAAACAAAGCAAAATCACAGTTTTGCTTTATTGCGCTCCCTCCACCCATCCTGGAAAGCACATAAGGAAATGATGATGAGAATAATTATAGATCAGCTTTACTTGCAACCATTTTTGAAGTCATCACAAGATTTATTCCTACACTTCCCCGTTTCCTAGGAAATATATATATGTCTTTTGAATTTTAGTTAAAAACAGTTTTACGAAGCTGCAGGAGGCCAGGTTTAAAATCTCTCATCCACATGCACCTGTCATTCAAAAGTTACTTCTGCAATGATCAATGAGTTACTGGAATTTGAAGTGAGGAGAACATCTATTGAAGCTAAAGAAAGAGATACCTATATTAATGTGTATAGTCAAGATGCATACTGGACTGGAAAGTGGAGAAGTAAAAAAGGAGTATTCCTTAAGCTGTGCTTTATCATCCGTATTAGAAATGTGGTGTATTGATAAGAATACTAAAAATTGTAAGTTTCAAGGCAATTTACAAGCACGCAATGAAAGTAAACCAAGTCTATGGTTGATTTAAAGCACATTTAAATCACACAGCTTCCTCCAATGAACCTTGGGAACTGTAGTTTACCCACACAGACCAATAATCCCCACCACTCGTAGAAACTACAGTTCCCATTTGCTTTGGATAAAGTCATGTGCTTTATATGTGATTTAAATGAAAGGTGTGCATATGTAGAAAAATAGGTTTTAAAACAATAAAAAATAATAAAGAGTTTGAAAAACCACACATTAAGACCCCTCTTCCTGGATATGATGGAGAAAGCAGACCCTCTAAGTGTCCCTTTTTTCCAGGGAGGTCCCTGATTTAGAGAACCTGTCCCGGTTTCTGATCATGAAGGGCACATGTTGCGGTGAAATCATCTATACTGCCTCCTTGTTGTGGGGTGGGACTGTTTGGATAGCCACAACAGCCCATTGGTTGCTGGGGCAGAAATTTGGCCTGTTGGGTCATCCATTGGCTACTGAGGGGCTATTTAAGCTGCTGCACATTGCTGGGAGCTTTCTCTTTCCTGCAACGTGCATCAGATCACTCGCCCTCCCACCCTATATTCAGGGCTGTTCTTTGGCCTTCCTATGCCTGTCTAGGGGTCGTCTGTTTTGGAGCAGGGGGCCCGGTAGGAATTTTGGCATTTGGCTGATTGGCTGGTGCCACTTGGTTTTTGCCTACTGTGTAGCAAACTGTCACAACTTTGTGAGGCTGGGGTTAGGCATTGTGTGATGGCCTGGGAATCCGATTCAGAGGCTGAACTGGAGGAACCCCAGTCTGCACAAGAGTCCCCGCCTCCAGGGCCGGCTGAGCTGGGGCGGGGCCTTGGATCTGAAGCACCTGCACCTGTGCTGGTTCCTCAGGAGCAGGCACCAGGTGGTTCCACTCTGGCTCCGGAGGTGATTGAGGACACAGTGCCTACAGGTGCGCCTCTCCCGGCCCTGCCAGAGGAACGTGAGTCTCCCCCTGGGTCCAGTAACTCCCCAGCCTCTCCTGAACTGCAGAGGCTTAGGGCAGAGAGGCGGAGGGAACTGGTTTCTCCCAGGAGGAGTGCTCGCCTTAAGGCTGGGAGAGGCGGGTCTCCTGGGGGCCGGGACCGCCCCTGGTCTCAGAGAAGATAAAGGCCAGTCAACCCGGTCCCAGGTTGTGGGAGCAACGTTGTTGAAGAAGAAGAAGAAGAGTTTGGATTTGATATCCCGCCTTTCACTCCCTTTAAGGAGTCTCAAAGCGGCTAACATTCTCCTTTCCCTTCCTCCCCCACAACAAACACTCTGTGAGGTGAGTGGGGCTGAGAGACTTCAAAGAAGTGTGACTGGCCCAAGGTCACCCAGCAGCTGCATGTGGAGGAGCGGAGACTCAAACCCGGTTCCCCAGATTACGAGACTACCGCTCTTAACCACTACACCACACTGTTGAGTACCTGCTCATGCCCAGACCCAGACCTGACCTTCCAGTGTTCCTGTCCCCGCCCAGCCTCCTGCTTCTGACCTTCCAGTGTTTCTGTCCCCACCCGGCTTCCTGCTTCGGACCTCGCCTCGCTCCTTGTGAACTGTTTCCAGGCTAGTGACCCAGGACTGGACTTTGACTACGACAACGGTAACCTTCCCCCTGGGACCAGCACACATTGGTTCAATGTTTTGTGGAGTCCCAATGTTTTGTGGTTGGCTGTGCCTGCCCCTCCATCACTGCTGCTAGAGAATTCTGTTAAATGAATCCAGGGACTTGCCTTGCTTTTGTCCAAACCCTGTCAAGGGGCTAGGGCCGTGCCAGAGCCCCTGGGAGCATCTGGGGTGATCCGTGAGATTGAAGCCAGCTTCTTGCTTCCCCAGGATGCTTTCCCTTACTGACATATGGTGGTGCCCAGTGCAAGTCCTGTTCCTGCCACTGTGCAGGTTCAGGTAATCTGGAACCAATGCCTAAGCAACCACTCACATGCTGTAATCAATAAAGTTATGGCCAAAATTAATTCCAAAAACCGTAAACTAAATTCTGTGTCTGTTGTGTCTTTATTTTGGGGGTGGTTTTGGGGGTCTTCATAAACAAATCTACCAAAGAATAAAATGAGATCGGGGTTAAGGGGTATTCTCAGGATGGTGGAGGGCGTGTGTGTTGTGTCCTGTTGGTGGAGTTGTGGGGGCACTCACCTTTCTTCTGATAGGAAATGCTTGGTGATGATAGCAGGAGGTGATGAGAAAAAGGAGGTTGGAGGAGGGTCAGTTGGGGGGAGGAGTGAGGAATGCCCCCCATTTTCATCTGAGAAATGTTGGAGGGTATGCTCATACACCCCTTTCTATCCTCCATTCAGCCAAGCAAGACACATTATTGGAGCTCAGCCAGGCTAAACTACCCCCAGATAACGTGTTGCAAGACCAGTGAGGGTATGGCTTGTGAATGGATGACGTTGCTGGCCAAGGGGTGTGCCTTGGGAGAGTCCTGGCGCACAGATGAACAGACCTGAAGGACTATATTTGGCTCCAGGGCCTGAGATTCCCCACCCCTAGGCAAGACAGAAGTAGACCACAGCATGAACTTGGACTTCCTAGTAGGGAGTAAATGAATGCAGCAGCCAACAAGCCCCTCTATTTGTGTTATGTGGTGTCAGAATTGCAGCGTACACATAACTTCTGGTTAAAGGCTCGGGAAACAAACAATAATTTGAAGGGTATTCAGATCCAGCTCTTCAGCTTCAAATTTGGAATAATCCGTGGAGAACATAGGAAGAAAGTGATGGCTGGTCAGCCAGCCTGTTTGACCTTCTAATTGCTAAGCCTATCAAACTGGCAATGGTTCTGTTTTCTTAGCAAAATATCCTGCCAGAGAATCACAGCAGAACTATAACAAAAAGGAGGGAATTTTTTAAATGCAAAATAATAAAAGCAGCACAATGCCTCGCTCATCTCTTCATTTCAAAGGGTATCAGTTGCGTGTGAAGACCCCCCCCCCCAAGACCTCCCAATGAAAGACACAGTTAGCACCAATATTAGTTTAAGATTATTGGCATAATTTTGGCCACAACTTTATTGATTACAGAATGTGAGTGGTTTGCTTAGGCATTGGTTTCTGACTAACTGCACCTGCCCCTTGGCAGGGCAGCACTGACAACTGGACACCGGCAGAAGTCAGTAAAGGTAAACAGACTGGGGGAGCGTTGGTCCTACCACAGATGCAACCTCACCCCAAAATGCTCCCAGATGCTCTGGCGTGGCCCTAACCGCTGGAAGGGGATCGGACAAAAGCATGGCAAGCACCTGGATTACTTTAGTGGAATACCCTATCACACATTGGGAGGGGCAGATGTGACAACCTCCCCTCACCACACTTTGAACCAATGACTAACCTCTAAACCTTACAAGTTGTGACGATTTGCTATGCGGTAGGCGAAACCCAAGTGGCACCAGCCAATCAGCCAAATGGCAAAATTCCTACCAGGCCCCTGTCCCAAGAACAGATGACCCACGATGGCATAGCAAGGTCATAGCAAGACCCTAAATATAGGGAGGGAGGGTGGGTGATCTGATGCATGAGGCGCTAAGAGGAAGCTTGTCGCAATGTGCAATGATATAAATGGGTCCGCCAGCTGCAAATTCTCTCAACCCCATTCTCCAGAATTACCCCAGCAACTGAGGGACCCAATCGGGTTGTTGTGGCTATCTAAACAATCCCACCCACACAAACGGTGAGGTCAGTCTTAGTGATCACACCGCAACACGTGCCCTCCGTGAACAGGACATGATTTTAAGTCAAGAGAGTCACAAGGGTAGAGTGGTAAAAATAAAATAAAAATCAAACTTAGTTCTTTGAAAAGTTACAGGAAGAAAAAAGAAAGGCTCCACAAGCACAGCGAATGGAAAGGGCTGAGTTCTGCACTGCTTCGACCAGGTAGAAAGAAGAGTCATATATACATCAACAAAACAAGAAGAAAATGCAACACACAAAGAGGACAAAAGAAATCCCTGATTGACACTGAATATGCATATGATGTTAATTTACTTATTTAGTGCATTTGCACCCGTATTCATCAGACAAACATTGCTCCCAGAGTTGTAAATCTACATCCAATTCTAACAAGACTGTCCCTTCCTGCAGGCTTATAACCCAAAATATACAACACATAAGGAAACAGGGGCAGGGAGGGAAGCAGGGGGGAAGCAAACCCAGGCACCAGTTCTTAAATAATAGCTCTTAGAATTACCATCTTGAAATAGTCCAGATGCAAAAGGTGCCTATGGAGCTTGTCTTTCATCAAAGCTGATGGAATGAGCCCTGCTTTTCATATCTTACTGAGGCGGCTTGCTGGTAAGGCTGCTACTCTGTGGGGGGGCTTACCCACACTTGCCTTTCCTCTGTGCTTTCCAAACATGGTCCATACTTTAAAGCTCAGTGTCTGAGCTCTCTCTCTCTCTCTCCCCCCCCCCCGCTCCTGAACTTTCCCCCTCAAAAACCTTTTCTTTACAACTGAATCGGAGCAAATGGCAATCCATGCGCAACCTGAATTGCTGTTTGTTGCACTTCAGCTTTAAACAGCAGGGGTGGAAAAGTGTTTGGACACGTAGCTTTAAAACACAGACCTGTGCCTGGATAGTGCAGGGCAAAAGTTAAGTGTGGCTATGCCCTCAAGTTGAGGGAGAGGAGGCTTGGTGAAGTTACATTTATGTGCATAGTTGCAAATTTAAAAATAATGACTGCAACACATTGCACCGCAATGGAGGAGACAAATATTCCAGGTGATTTGCGGGATCTGCGTGCAAGAGCCAGTGTGGTGTAGTGGTTAAGAGCGGTAGACTCGTAATCTGGGGAACTGGGTTCGTATCTCTGCTCCTCCACATGCAGCTGCTGGATGACCTTGGGCCAGTCACACTTCTTTGAAATCTCTCAGCCCCACTCACCTCACAGATACAGATAGGTAGCCGTGTTGGTCTGCCATAGTCAAAATAAAAAAATTCCTTCCAGTAGCACCTTAAAGACCAACTAAGTTAGTTCTTGGTATGAGCTTTCGTGTGCACAGAGTGTTTGTTGTGGGGGAGGAAGGGAAAGGAGAATGTTAGCCGCTTTGAGACTCCTTCGGGTAGTGATAAAGCAGGATATCAAATCCAAACTCTTCTTCTGTGCTCTCCCTTTGGAAATAGAGGACACCTTCCAACAGAGCCCTGCTTTGAAGTCTGTGGTGCACCACCTGTTGCTGGTCTCCAAATACAACCAGCCCTAGCCGGCATGGCCAAACATCAGGGATAATGGGAGTTACAGTTTGATGATATATGGAGGCTATAGGCTTAAAATCCTTGCTCACCCACAAAGCTCATTGGGTGACATTGAGCTAATCACTGTTGCTCAGCTTAACCAACCTACCTAATACAGGTTCCATGAGCAAGGCCAGCCCACTCATGAGGTTGGGTAAGTTCGCTGCCTTGGGCAGCGGAAGTCCAAGAGGTGGCACCCCATGGATGCCCTGCTACCAGCAGAGAAGCAGTGGCAGCAGCAGCAGCTTCTGGTGAGATCTCATGAAATCTCACAGAGTCTCATGAGATGTTGGTGATATTTTGCCAGATTTGGCAGAAGCTGCTGCCACCTCACAAAGGAAGATAGCAGCGGGGTGGTGGCACATTCCTGTTCTGACACACGGCCCATAGCTGTGAGCATAAATGGGAGGGCACCATATAGCGCAGTATAGAGGAAATGTGAGACAACCATTTCTGGAGTGGCCATAGGATCTTCAGCCCTGCTCTGAAGCCAGCACTCTAACCTATGGTTACCAGGTATCCCCAGACAAAATCCATCCCCGGATTTCATTTACTGTCCCTGGATTTATATTTTAAGTGTTGTAGATTTATTAGTAGGGGGTGAATGTTGTGTGATTGGTTCAACGGCACAAGACTCATCATATGGGGACTCCTGGCAAGGCAAAAAGGTGGGTGCCATGGCAGCAAGCAGCTCCTGAAGCCAGCCAGAGCCAACTGCGCTACCGGGCTGGTTCCAGGCTGCTGAGACTACTGATGCCACCGCCACTGCTGAGGGGGAACCAGCGCGTCAACTGGGGGAACTGCTGACCCCCCCCCGTGACCCAAATCGAGCCCAGCGCGAAAGTGCCTGACCACCCAGCTGACTGCCTAGTGGCGCTCTGGGACCAGGAAAACACTGAAGCCAAAGCAGGGAGAAGGAGAGAGGAGAAGCAGAAGGAAGAGAGAGAAAGAGGAAGGAGAAAAAAGAGGGGAGCCCCGACCTTGCTGCGGCAAAGAGGTAGGAGAGCACTAGGAGGGCAAGGAAACGTGGCTGAGCCCAGGCCCAACACAAGCCGACTCCATGGCAGCTAGTTCTCCAAGAAAGCAGGCCGGGGCCCAGAGGAAGGCCCCATAACAGAGGAGACCGCAGAAGAGAAGATATTACTTCTTTTTAAAATAACTTTTTTTAAATAACTTTTTTCTCTTAAAAAAAAATGTGTCCCCAGATTCTTTGAAAAAAAATATGGTAACCTTACTCTAACCCAGCAAGAGCCAATACCATGCCCCACTGTAGTTAAGGGTTCCAACTCCTAACAGCTCCAAGCCATGTGGAGGACATTGCATTGGCTGCCACACTCTAACTCCTACAGCACATTGGCTCACATTTTGTATCTGCTGCCTTCTGCACTCTTAACTGCTGCATTGCTGCCAGGAGTCTATTTTCTATTACCCCCCTCCCCCCCCTTTCCAAATGCTGGAATCATAGAGAAAACAGTCAGCCTCTTTGCATATTTGGTTGCCTTCCAGCTTCCCTAGGAAGAGAGAGAGAGCGCGCGCAAAGCTGCCCCTGAAATCCTACAGAACACTCAAATCTGTTAATTGCACTTTATTTAACTGACATTTCTGCAAGCATGCCAAGGAGTTCTGCCTGCGTAAAAAGGCAGGTGAGGAGGTTTAGTATTAATTTAGGTTTTAAGGGGCCCACTTTCTGCTTTCATTCACACCCCTGGCAAATCCGAATTAAACAGCCGGAGACGCCTACCTTCCTCCACCATCAACAGCAGCAGAATTTCTCCCCACCCCACCCCACCCCACCCGCAAGCAATCTGTTTTCATGCCACGAACAATCGAAAGCTTCTTGCATTCTTCTCGCAGAAATAATAGACACACACCTGCGGCATGCTTAGCTCAAAAGGGGGGGGCGGACCGTGTTTGGGTAATGGCAACATTCTCCTTTGCCCTCCCAAACTGTATTATATGCAATTGAAACAGCCTTGGGAAGGAGTCAGAATGAGCACACGCCGTGGGAAAGGAAACAACCTATGTGATTATTTTTTGTTTGTGTGTTAACTCTGCCCTTTGTTGTGATCAGGGAATTGAACTGGCATGTTTATTTCTTCTGTTCGTTCTTTCTTCTTTTGGATTCTGCAGATATGGACTGCAATTGATCTAGTTCATTTCTTTTGCAGGCCAACTAAGGTTGATTTCTCTCCTTCACCCTCCAAGCAGCTGGAGACCACGCCATGGTCCCAATTGGACCGGTTCAAAAGATGTGATAAAAGGGGCCACTATTCTGGCTCTAAACATAAAGTACCGTATTTTTCGCCCCATAAGATGCACCGGCCCATAAGACGCACCTAGTTTTTTGGGGGGGAAATAAAGGGAAAAAATTTTATTTCCCCCCCAGGTGCGCTGCGCTAATCCTGAAGCTTGGGGCGTGCGGAGCTCAGCGCGCCCCAAGCTTCTAGGTGCGTGCAAGCAGTCCGCTAGCCTTGGGAGAGCCGCGCGGCTCTCCCAGGGCTAGCGGACAGCTGCGCTAATCCCGAAGCTTGGGGTGTGCTGAGCTCAGCGCGCCCCAAGCTTCTGCGTGCGTGCAAGCAGTCCGCTAGCCCTGGGAGAGCCGCGGGGCTCTCCCAGGGCTAGCGGACCCCTGCGCTACACCAGAAGCTTGGGGCGTGCTGAGCTCCGCACGCCCCAAGCTTCGGGGTGCAGGCAAGCTCTCCGCTAGCCCTGGGAGAGCTGGGTCTCCCACAGCTAGCGGATAGCTTCCTGAAGCCTGGAGAGCGAGAGGGGTCGGTGCGTACCGACCCCTCTCGCTCTCCAGGCTTCAGCGAAAGCCTGCATTCGCCCCATAAGACGCACCCACATTTCCCCTTCATTTTTGGAGGGGAAAAAGTGCGTCTTATAGGGCGAAAAATACGGTAATGATTGATTGATTGTGTGTGTGTGTGTGTGTGTGTGTGTGTGTGTGTGGTGCTGTGGGTTAAACCACAGATCCTAGGACTTTCTGATCAAAACGTCGGCAGTTCGAATCCCCTCCACGGGATGAGCTCCCATTGCTTGGTCCCTGCTCCTGCCAACCTAGCAGTTCGGAAGCACATCAAAGTGCAAGGAGATAAATAGGTACCGCTCCGGCGGGAAGGTAAACAGTGTTTCCGTGCGCTGCTCTGGTTCACCAGAAGCGGCTTAGTCATGCTGGCCACATGAGCCGGAAGCTGTACGCCGGCTCCCTCAGCCAGTAAAGCGAGATGAGCGCCGCAACCCCAGAGTCGTCCGCGACTGGACTAAATGGTCAAGGGTCCCTTTACCTATATATAGAGAGAGGTTGTAGCTAAAGAAGTTCTACTCAGAGTAGACCCATTGAAATGAATGGATCTAAGTTGGTCCCCATATACATTTAAAGCCATGTCATACAATCATGGCATCCCCCAAATAATCCTGGGAAGTGTAGTTTATTAAGTGTGTCGAGAGTTGTTAGGAGGCCAATATTCCTCTCAGAGAGCTTCCTATGGTTTAGTAATCAATGCCATTTCCCACGCAATTCTGGAAATTGTAGCCACCCTATATCCTTGAGGAAGGGCCAAAGCATCTGTTCCATGTACAAAAGGCCCCAGGTTAATCCCCTGGCTTCTCTAGGTAGGGCTGAGAGAGACAGGCTCTCTGAAACCATGGATGGCCATGGCCAATCAATGTAGATGATACTGAGCTATATGGACCAGTGGCAGCTTCCTATGTTCCATGTTCCTATCTCCTGGTGGTTCTTTCCCAGCTATAGCTGGAAATGTCAGTCTAGGATCTCTTGTATGCAAAATGTACTTTCCACCACTGAACTACAGCCCTTCCCCAGCTTGCCTTAAAAATAAGTACCGGTAAATCTGAAATTACCCCTAAATTACTATCAGATCGACAGTTAAAAAGCTGTTGTGAAATCAGCTATGGTTTCCACAGATTCTATTGTTGTTTCTTGTTTAGTTTTCCCTCCCTCCCACCCCCACCCCACCCCCGTTAAAAAGAGATCTGCCTGGGAATAGAACTAGAGGCCCTAATGGTTCATGAGAACAGTGATGGTTCCAGACTCATTCAAAGCTTGAAATGCTAACAATGTCCCTTCAGGGAACAGGGAAGATCCATTCCAAGTGCTGCAAACTCAGGAGGTTTGGATAGGAAGCAATGTAGAATCTTAACTGAAGCCAAATGCTCTGAAACGTTTTATGTCCATTAGGCCTGAAAGAACTTCTGGCCCCAGGACACTGATTTCCTGTTTATGATTTCTCTCTTTTATGCAAGATTCCTTTTCTCATGTAAAAATCTAACTTAAGGCGTAGGCTTTCCCCCAGGTTTAGGATGAAGGCAGTGCTAATTTCTGCATATCTATCTTGGGAAAGGAAGGATGGAGAAAAAAATGAAGATATCCTCCCATACAACTGCTACAGATAATTGAAACAGATGTGTTGGTTTGTCATGTGTTGGGTATTATTTTTTAACATAATTCCACATTTGTAAGGAATCAGGCCTTCAGTATGGTTATACCTACACCCTGGAACCCTTTGTCCTTTAACATTAAGCAGATGTCTGCTATCATTGTCAGCTAAAAAAATAAATAAACCAAATTGACATGTATTTTTAAAATGTAATTTTATTTTATAAAGTATATATTTTAAACTGTTGGTTTTATTTATATTTTGACATGCCCCCCCCCACAATTAAGCAGTATACAAATTCTGTTAAATAAAATGTATATAAAATAATCATAAGCTTCTCTGTGCCCTGGCTATACAACTGTCAGTGTACCAGGAACTCTGAATTGCCCATCTCATACCTGAAGGGAACATAAGCACCTGGAATTTATTTTACAGAGATTAATCCCTGCTTTCTATTTATTGAGAATATATCCCTTCTGTTTGGGTTAATAGAAACATGAATACAACGGGCTGTATCCACATTTTCATTCTTCTCTGTGCTAGCAGACAGGTGAGTTTTAATACTGCACAGCAGAGAACACCAGCTCAGCAGTTGTACTGTTGCTAACTCACAGCACAACAGATTGTACAATCTAATGTGCTACACAGAAACCTGCTTATGCATTCTCTTGAACAACGTTCTGCTGGTGCAAAACATTTTGCCAGCAGATCAGGTATACTGCTAGGCGACGCTAACTTAGCACTGCATTAGACACAACCCAGCATCAAATAACTGGACCAGTTTCTTTACTGAATTCAGATATAAAGCAAAGGAAGGAAAGAAAATCTGTGGCCTGCCAGCCAGAATGCCTTAGACATGTCTTCATGTGGTACCAACAGGATCATAATGTAGGTCACAAGCAAATCTTTCTGGGGAGGGCACTCATTCATTCATTTATACATACAGTGGCGTAGCGTGGGGGGTGCAGGGGGGGCCGGCCGCACCGGCCGCAACATCTGGGGGTTAGGGTTAGGGGGTCAAATCCACAGGTTAGGGGGTGCAAATCCACGGGTTAGGGGGCACAAATTACTTGCCTTGCCCCGGGTGCTGACAACCCACGCTACGCCACTGCATACATACATACATACATACATGCATGCATGCATGCATACCACACCTTTTTCCCTGGTAGGGCTCAAGGCAGCTTACAAGTAAAATCAGGAATTGCGAAAAACATGGGGGGGGGGAGGAATTCATATTCATTAATAGAATTAAAACCAGGACTTCTATTTTCAGTCGGAACTCTGGAACTCAGGCGGGCACCATTTCCATTATAAGAGAACAAAGGGGGGCATTCATGGTGAGTTCCAGCACCTATTGGAACAAGAGGTCTTCAACAAGAAGGGAGCCACCATTTGAGGTTAGGGGGAACTGGAGAAAAATCTCCCATGAAGATCTCAGAGTATGGACAGGCCTATAGCTGTCAACTTACAGATTTGAAAATAAGGGACAAGCAGCCTCAAAAATAAGGGATCAGCAGCCAAATTAAGGGATTTTAGTCAACCAGCACCCAAACGAAGCCTCAAGCGGTGGTTCCCACAGTGCAGCAACCCAGCAAAGGAGATGCAGCAAGGAAAACCGCCGTCACTTCTCCGCTGGGAAGCGCTGAGCAAAGGTGAGTCCCCAGGCAACACGACTGATTTGATCGGCACAAGGCATGCAAGCTCCCCAGTCATTCTTAGACTCCTTATTGGGTGAGCAACGCAGCCAAGCAATACAGTTGGAGCCTCCCTCCTTCCTGGCCAGCAGGGAGGGAGGGAGAGGAGCTGCTTCCTTTGAAACCTGGGAAATTTAAGGGACATCATCAATAAGGGACAGCAGCGGGAAACGGCGCTGGGATAAGGGAGTTTCCTGCCAAATAAGAAACGGTTCACAGGTCTGGGTAGGTATATATGAGAGGAGGCCATCTTTTTTATGCAAACGAACACCAAACAGCGTGAAACATCTGAAATTCAGGGGTGGGGGCTTAATGAAGAATCATAATCAGTGGCAGATTAAAAATTCATTCCAGCGTCATTAATTAAAAGCAAATTCAAACAAAACTAAAGTTTTAAAAGTCAATTTAAACGCTGCAAAGGCAAGTGTACTTCCTGTGTGCATTTCACAAAGGCATAGCCATCACTGAAAAGCCTCTGCCCCTTGTAATGATACCTGAGTATCATTACCTGGGATCCAGGTGAATGTCATGACCTGACACCCACTGGGGTCAACACAGCAGGCAAGCATTTCTGAGCATACATTGCTTTCACAGAGCACTAATATTTCTGTTTTGAGTCTGTTTCTACTGAACAATAACTTACAGTTCACTATCAGCAGCTAGCAGGACACCAAGGTGAGGTTGTGCTGTCTAAGAATGCAGGAGATCTGCCAAGTTCTTTCAGGTTGTTCTTCAACTGGAAGGTGAAGCACAGAGTACCCCTATACTGACATGCTCTCACCCTCTTGTCACAGAACATGTTTCTGATACACAACTGACCTCAGCCTGCTAAGTGCTGAGCCTGCATAAACATGTTCTCAGTCACAACCACAATGTATCTGTGCCGTTGTCCTTCATAAAAGTATATACCTAGCTAAGAAGGTTTTTCATGCACCTCAACCTGTTTTTTTATCCTAACAAGCAGGGCATCGCTTATCAGCTTCACATACCAGAAAGGCAAAGTGGCCTTGAAGAGAATTGAAGCTCCAAACGGAGCGCTTCATGTAACAGACTACCCCAAATGCAACATTTTGCATGAGACAGAAGAATAGTGAATTTATAAACTTTGTTCAGAACTATCTGTTGCCATGGTACAGCTAATAGGTAGGAGCATTTATGCATTTATTTATTTGTTTGTTTAGTAAACCAATTAGAAGTGAACATGAAGAATCCACAACCTGTCTATGCGTTCTGTTATCCAATCATGTTGCTGAATGGGATCATTCACGAGCTAACCATGTAAAGAGAATGTTATAAAAGTGTATTGAATTTTGTATTTGGGTCCAGAATTTGGAGAATTTCTCTGGATCATTTATTCTTATTGCAATCTGCAATAAATTCGAACTCTTTCCACGATGCTGCTGTCTGTACTTAGCTGAATAGGACCACAGTATTTCCAGACCCCCTTTTGTAGGGTAACAGTAGTTATCAATCTGATTGTCATTTGATAAAGAGGCATGAGTAAGCAAACCACACCACCAGCCTGTAATTTGTATGTTTACCTGGGAATATGTCTCATTTAACTGAATGGGGGTTACTTTTGAGTAGGCACATGTAGAATTGCACTGTAAGCCCTTTTAGAAAGCTATATGAGCTTCTGGCAGCTTCTGCAGGTTGTGGCTATAAATTCCATTTGTTATCATGAACTGGCAAATACATAAAGTGGATTCATATACATACATATCTATGGATTGCTCATTTCACTTAAAAGTAAAGAGGAACTTGAGTCCATCTCATTTTCCTCACAAAGTATAGTCTGCTCGAAACCAAAGAAAGCTGTGCGGGGCTGAGTGATGCATTGTGCAACTGGTCTGTGCTGTAAATACTCTGTAAATAATTTGTAGGTTATTCATATATCTCTATGCACAATTTGTAAGAGGCTTATAAATATATTATTAGGCTTTTATAAATCATGGCAAGCCTGATCCTTAAAGCAGAGCTGTATTGTTTCCTCTGACATTAAACACAGCAGTTGGCCAAGGCTGTTCCCTCCACAAGGACTGTGATTTTAGGGAACTTTATAAAATACATAGCACCATTCAGGGAAATCTGATAGCCAGCGGAACTGGCCTGCCTCCTCCTCCATTTATTCAACAGGTTTACACTCTGGGATAGTTGATTCAGCAGGATCAAATGGTAAAGATTTTTCTTTTCTTAACTTCTGCCCTTCAGAATTGCATGCTTCAGTGCTCCTTCAGGAAAGAAGTTCAGTTCCAGCAGGATTGTAAACTAGCAATGCCACTCAATTCTGTGTAATGGACTCAAAATATGAATTTTCTCATCTTGCAATGTTCAGTTGCATAGTGATTCTGCAAGTTTCCTTGCCTGGAGGTTCTTAGCCCGTTCATAATTAAAAGGGAGGTGTATTGCAAACATATATGCCTTGCTGCTGCTGCTGCTGCTGCTATGCCTGCTTCTCCCTGTGATGTGTCCTAACAGCCTCTTACCAAACGAACACCACATGTTTATGGGTGAATGGGTCAGTCCATTTCAAGTTTATGCCAGTGTTGCAGAGGTTCGTCGTATGTCTGCTCCATTATGTGTTATACTAATCCATTGGTGTGTGTGTAAATTTGTGTTTTAATATGCATTTTATCACAAAATATTATTGAAATGTATTTTATATCAACCAAAGCATTTTATCCTAAAAGACACATTTTAATGCCTTTTAGTACATTTTTTAAAAACCATATATATATAAAACAAATTTCAGAGAAGTGCCACATCCAAGGGACTATTTGTTAGTCTGGAAGGTGCAAATTAAGATGGTTCACTTAAAACTGTAGACTGGGTGAATTCCTCTTCCACCCCACCTCACCCCACCCCCGATTCTATGACCTAACATTTTATTTGGGTCTAGACAAATCTGTCAATTTTGGTATCTCTCAGTTTTTCACTTTTCCCATCTTCAGTTCGTCATATTTCTGCACCAGTTTCCTGAATATTTGTCAGCATTTTATTGCACATTTCACCTAGTATACATAATTTTGTATGCCATTTTCTCTAATAATTTTATAAGCTATTTTCATGAATATATGCAT
Source organism: Podarcis vaucheri (assembly GCF_965113315.1). Lineage (NCBI taxonomy): Eukaryota > Metazoa > Chordata > Lepidosauria > Squamata > Lacertidae > Podarcis > Podarcis vaucheri. Next base: position 17,645,728 of record NC_138758.1, on the reverse strand, counting down.
TTTTATGTACATATTCTAATACACACATTTTAGTGCCCCATTTTGTTTTTATGGAGAACTGTACTGCAAACTTCAGAAAAGCGAACATTTTGACGAGAGCCCTTTTTGTTTTTAAGAAATGCCAGGTAAGTTTGCATAAAAATGTGAACTGCAATGAATCCCTAAGTCTTCCCCCATCCCAAATTCCATCACCTTACAATTGGGAACACAGAAACACAGCTTGCCATGACTGCAGCATATAATTAAATCGGGGGGGGGGCAGGAATTGTGTTCAATTAGCTCCACCCCCTGACCTCCAGAATCCCCCTCTGGCTTCCTACCCCTCAGGTTCCAGAATGCTTGACCTCAGAAACTGGCAAACACAAGAGAACAAGTGCAAATGCACTTAGTAAATGTGTAGAAGATTACGAAATCTGGAGGGATTGTAAACTGCTACAAAAATTGCTCTTGATTCGTTGGAGAACTGAGCTGGAAGCAATCTGGTGAAGTGTGGTAACAGCAAAAATAAAGACTGCATAAAGAAGGGGGTGAAGTGAATGCATTTATTATTGACACTCACAGTGTCCATTTAATGGATTTCCTTCCTCTTTTATCTCTATGGGTCAACATGGAGAGAGAGAAATGAAACAAAGTGGCTGCAATGACAACCTTTTTGTTCCTATTGTGAAACTTGATTGATTGGACATATGGACAACCATAGCTAAATGTTTAAGTCCACTTTGTTTCGCCTTTAGGCTATTATGGGGAAATGGTTGATGGCTGGCAAATTGGTGTGTGTGTGTGCTCCCACCCCACCATGTTTATTGAATGGCTCTTCCTTTCTTGAAATTGCTAAATAAAGTCTCCAATTGCAATCGATAGGCGTACATTTTTAAACACATGCTGCAAACTTAATTGTGCCTAAAGATATACCGCAGCCACTCTCTCTTTCCCCACCACTCCCTCTGTCCCTCATGTTCATGCACATAGTTATATTTCTGTTTTCATTCTAAAGCACAATGCTTTCAGATGAATTAGCAGAGATGACTGATACACCGGTGAAATAAAAAGGCAGAGGGAAATCAATATAAAGTTTCAGACAATATACTTCTCCAAAAAGGTATGTGAACAGAAGGTGGTTTAGGTTCCTCTGGTGGAGAATTCATGAAAGAAATGGAGAGAGACAAGTTATCACAAAATTTATCTTCGGTAATGTCATCTTTGACTACTCTGCAATGTTGTGTTAGTTTGTTTACAAGCTCAAACTTCCAAACCCAACTATACCAGTTTTACACAGTTAACAAATCATCACTTATCCATAATAATGTGATCTCCATCAGGACTGCTACCAGGAAATGGATTATTAATGGCTTAAACAAAATGTCATGTGCTTAATTATCAAAGTAGGTTGTCCACCGTCTTGCACCTGACTTCCAGTTCATGGATCTTTGGCGTTTCAGTAAGAGAGAAATGCCAGAGTCAGAGACTTAGAGGGAGAGAGGGGGTCCTGTTAGCCTGAAGTCTGCCGCCCCTCTTCTAAAGTTTCTTTAACATTTTTGCCTTCATGTAGATAAATACATTAGATAATAGCTTATTCATCTCCATTATGTCCTAAGATCTTTAAAGCTGGAGAGTAGGAAGAGATTAATTTTTAATACATTTTTATGCTTTTTCATTTCCTATTGGCTTTCTACATTGTTACTGCCCTGGTTCCTTGGGTTTCCATATCATGTTTTTAAAAACACCCCCCATCCCCACCCCCAAAAAAGGTACTATATCAAGCACCCAGAAGAATTTTGCTCATTTGGGGTCACTTTTGAAGGATCTGTGGTGAACTGCTGAATGCTGTGAATCTGTGATCTGCAAACGTAAGCTCGCCAGATGTGCTTTGTTCACTTATTTTGACAATTATGGTTCTGTTTAATTATTTAGAATAGGACTTCATAGTGTTCCAGTAAATGCTCTGGAGGAAATGTTGTTGGTTTTTTAAAAAGAAAAAATGCATAAGCAAAGTGGTGACTTCCCTTTTAAATGCGAGTTGAGAAGTCTGGGGAGCAAAGTAATCATCATTTGGGGCAGCTTTAGAGATGTGAGGATTTCCATTGTTTTGTTCCTTTTTTTGTCCCTGTCTTGGGGATGGGATATGCATTCTTCATGTTTAATTTCCTTGCAGATCAGAATGCAATTCCCAGCCATTTTATGCAATTATCTGTATCTTGCTATGCATTTTTGGTGTACAAAAGATTGCCAAAAATATGCATATTTTACATAAAAGATGCATACAAATGTGTGTTTTCCTGGTGAATGCACTGGAATGATTTGAAAAAGGTATACAAAGGAGTAAAACTCCATGCTACATGGTATTTCTGCTGCATAATTTTTATATGTATCAATGCATACACACACACAAACAGTTGTATGTATCTGTTTATATTCTGGTCACTCTAGGAAAGCTGAAGTGTATATAACTATAGTATGCATACCATATTGTATGTTTAATAATATAGTATATTGATGCATATAATACTGTAATATAGTACAGTGGTACCTCGGGTTACAGATGCTTCAGGTTACAGACTCCGCTAATACAGAAATATTACCTCGGGTTAAGAACTTTGCTTCAGGATGAGAACAGAAATTTTGTGGCAGCACAGCAGTAGCAGTAGGCCCCATTAGCTAGAGTGTTACCTCAGGTTAAGAACAGTTTCAGGTTAAGAACGGACCTCCAGGGCGAATTAAGTACTTAACCCGAGGTACAACTGTAATGCATATCATTATTCATATTTTAGGGTAAACAAGGAAGTAACTTGCTTCCTGTTGATATAAACAGAGTGAGATGAGAATTAGGAGGGGGAAAATCTGTGTGGATAATTCAACACAGATTTTCAGAAAATCTGAATTTTTAAGCACATAAGCACTTAAGAGAAGCCTGCTAGATCAGGCCAATGGCACGTCTAGTTCAGCATACTGTTCTGACTGTGGCTGACTATATTTCAGTGGGGAGCCTGCAAGCTGGACATGAGTGCAACAGCACTCTGCCCACCTGCAATTCCCAGCAACTGACACTGAGGCATATTTTTTCTTAGGGAAGGTAATGTTGAAAGTTGTGGTAGGGTGGCTGCAAGGATTCTTGCATGATGCCCATTATTTAGATCTGTTTCAGTCTGGGTTCAGGCCTGACCATGGGACACAGTCACCCTTAGTCTCCCTAATGGTTGATAATTTTGAAAGAGGGACAAGAAGAGTGAGACTTTGCTCCTGGTTCTTGATTTCTCTATGGCTTTCTTTTTTTTTTAATTGATTTTAATTGATTTTCCAAAAAAGAAACGAAAAGAAAAATAGAAAAGAAAAAAGCATATCAAAGAAAAAATCCAAACACCCCGCGCGCAATATACATACATTAAAGAGATTTTTCACTTAAAACTTTACATTGTCATTTCTTTGTAGACTTCCTTCAGCTTGTCCGTAAATCTTTCGTAGCAGTACCCCTAGTCCCACATTTCTTAGTTTGTATTGTCATTGGTCTTCTTTGTTAACTTCTGTTTGCTTAAAACAATAACTCTTAATCTTTTCACAGTGCTTCTCTAAATCCCTTTAACGTCGTTTTTCCCTCACTGATACATTCCAGGTACTCCACATACTTTCCCCAGTCCTTGATAAACTTTTGGTCTCTTTGGTATCTGATCTTTCCTGTCAGTCTGTCTAACTCTGCGTAGTCTAGTAACTTTGATCTCCACTCCTCTATCGTTGGCATCTCCTGTTTTTTCCACTTCTGGGCAAGAATTATCCTTGCTGCCGTAACCGCATAGTATACAAATTTACAATCTTTCTTTTCAATATCCTTCCCTAATAACCCTAACAGAAAGATTTCAGGCCTCTTTTTAAACGTATATTTCAAGATTTTCTTTAACTCAACATATATTCTTTCCCAAAATTCTTTAACTTTCCAGCACTCCCACCACATGTGGTAGAAGCAGCCCTCCCTATCTTTACACTTCCAGCATTTGTTGGATATCTTGTACATTTTTGATAGTTTTACAGGTGTTATGTACCACCTGTAGAACATCTTCATAACATTTTCCTTTACTGTTATACATGCTGTGAAATTTAGACCCTCTTTCCATAATTTCTCCCATTCCTCAAATTGTATACTATGGCCTACATCTATAGCCCAGCGGATCATTACTGATTTCACTTCTTCATCTCCTAGATTCCAATCCAGCAACATCCGGTACATTTTAGATATTATTTTTACATCATTATTTATAATTTCCATCTGAAATTTGGAGTCTTTATCCGCATACCCTCTTTCTTTAGTATCTTTCCTGAACATCTCGTTAACTTGACGATGATGTAGCCAATCATACACATGCTCCTTAACTTGCTCATAGGGCTTTATTTTCCACTTCCCATCTTCTTTAACTGATAGTTGACTATATGTCGCCCAGTTACTCCTCATATTGATTTTCTTCACACTCATCGCTTCAAGAGGTGAAAACCAATGTGGGACCTTAGGTTCTAATAAATTTCTGTATCCTTCCCATATTTCAATAATTGGACCTCTGAAGACATGGTTTCCAAACCCCTTATGTACTTTCCTTTTCTCATGTCCTAAGTAGGCATGCCAGCCGTATCTGTTATCGAAGCCCTCTAAATCGAGCAGCTCCCTGTTCTCTAGTTTTATCCAGTCTTTTAACCAGCAGAGGCATGATGCCTCGTAATACAGCTTCAGGTCTGGCAGGGCAAACCCACCCCTTTCTTTTATGTCTGTTAGATGTTTAAATTGGATCCTGGGTTTTTTGCCCTGCCAGATGTATCTTGAGAGCACTTTCTGCCATTCTTTAAAAATACGACTCCCCTTAATTATGGGAATAGTCTGAAACAGAAACAGTACCCTCGGTAGTATATTCATTTTGATCGTGTTTATCCTTCCCCAGAATGACATTTTTAATCTTCCCCACACTTCCAAATCTTTCCTTATTTCTCTCCATACCGACTCGTAGTTGTTCTTAAACAAGTCTATATTCTTGGGTGTTATCCAGATTCCAAGGTACTTCACTTTCTTAACCACCTCTATCTGGTATTGGTGTTGGATTATGTCTATTACACTTTGGTCCACATTTTTGACTATCATTTTCGTTTTTCTCTTGTTTAGTTTGAAACCTGCCAGTTTCCCAAACTGATCAATTTCCTTTAGTACTTCTTCTATTGTAATCACTGGATCTTCAGTCATTATTACTAAATCATCTGCAAATGGATTTGGATTTGGATTTGGATTTGGATTTGGATAAATTTATTGTCATTGTCCGTATATACACAGTATACACAACAACGAAAATCAAACACCCACCCAAAGACCGGGTTCACATATACATGCTTTGGTCTTATACACGTTTTCTCCAATTGTCACTCCTTTTATCTTTTTGTTTTGCCTAATTGAGTTTAGAAGAACTTCTAAGACTGTTATAAATACTAGCGGGGAGAGTGGACACCCCTGTCTTGTTCCCCTCTGTATCTTTATTTCCTCTGTTACTATATTGTTTACAATCAGTTTGGCTTTCTGTTCCGTATATATTGCTTTTACCCCCTTAAAAAAGTCCTTGCCCACTTCCATATGCTCCAAATTTTTCAACATGAAGTCCCATATCACATTATCAAATGCTTTCTCTGCGTCCACAAACATCATTATGGCTTGCTTATCAATCCTGGCAGACAGATATTCTAACATATTAATTATATTTCTTGTATTGTCCCTCATATGCCTGCCAGGAAGAAAGCCAGCCTGATCCTTGTGGATAGTTTCTGATAACAGCGACTTCAATCTTCTCGCAAGGATACCAGCAAAGATTTTATAATCTGTATTTAGAAGAGAAATCGGTCTATAATTTTTAACTTGGGTTAAGTCCGCATCTTGTTTGGGGATAAATGTAATAAATGCTTCTTTCCAGGTCTCCGGAATTTCTCCTTTTTTCAAAATGTTATTCATAGTCACCTTCAGAGGATTCACCAGGATAGATTTCATCTCTTTATAATAACCCGCTGTGAAGCCATCCGGACCCGGGGCCTTTCCTCTCTTTAAATCTTTTATGGCTTCCTCTATCTCCTCTGTTTCAATTGGAGTATTCAATCGTTGTTTCTTATCTGTTGGGATTATCTGCACCTTTTTGTCTCTCAAGAACCTCTCTATTTTCCTTAAATTGTTTCTCTCTTTATCCTTGTAGAGGTTTTTATAATAATCCAGAAACTCTTTTCTAATTCCTTTTGGTTCTGTTATCTCTTCTCCATCTGCAATAATTTTGTTTATTGCACCTTGTTCTTTCCTTTTTTTAATTTGCCATGCAAGCCATTTACCTGATTTATTTGAAAATTCAAAGTTCTTTTGCCTTAGTTTCTTTATGTTCCACTCTACCTCTCTATTTATTATAGTGGCAAATTGCGCTTGTAGGATTTTGATATTTTCCTTTATTTTCTGGCAGTTGGGTTTCTGGATTAATTTTTGTTCATTGTCCATTATTTGTTCTAAGATTTCTTTTTTCCCTTTCTCTCTATTTTTGTTTTTGATCGCATTCTGCTGAATAAAGTATCCTCTTATTACTGCCTTGCTTGCATCCCATATCACATTGATCTTTGTCCCTTTGTCGCAATTATCTGCAAAGTAATCTTTTAGCTTTTTTTGTGCTGTTTCTACAATATTTTGGTCGTCTAGGAGGTATTCTCTTAGCCTCCATCTAAAAGTTCTTCTCTCAAAACTCTCCAATTCTAATTCTATCGGACTATGATCTGAGATTACTTTTGGTCTTATTTCTATTTGTTTAACTCTTGGACAGAGTTCACTCGAGATCCAAACCTGATCTATCCGTGACATCGATTGGTGTGGTTCGGAATAAAAGGTGAACTGCTTATCCAGTGGATGTCTCAAACGCCAAATATCCACCAAGTTGCAATTTTTAACCATCGAAAAAAAGGATTTTGGTAGTTTCCCTTCTTTACTTACACCCTCCCTTAGTCTATCTGCCTCTAACGAAACCACACCATTCATGTCTCCCATTAGAATGATCTTTTGATCCATATGTTCTAGTATTTTCTCTTCTAAGTTTCTAAAAAAATCAGTCTTGTTGCCATTTGGTGCATATACCCCGATCACAACCACATTTTCTCCTTGCCAATTAAGTCTAACCGCTACCATCCTCCCCTCTTCATCCTTAAAAATCTGTTTGGCCTCAATTTTGTTTTTAACGTACAGTACCACCCCTCTTTTCTTTTCTTTATCCGAGGATTCAAATTCATTTCCCAGTCTTTTATTGATTAATATTTTTTTATGCTTCCTAGCTACGTGAGTCTCTTGAAGACAGATAATGTCCAGATTTTTCCTCTTTAAGAATTGCTCAATTTTATTCCTCTTTCTTTTCTCATTCATTCCATTAACATTCCAATTCCAGATTTTTAACCCCATATTAACTGATATGTACCTAAACTTTCTTTACTTTTATAAATTCGCTGGTTCTTCTTCTTCCCCCTCTTCCTCTTCGCCCGAGCTGCTTCCACTCCCTTCCTCTCCCTCCTCTGTCTTAGAATCTCTTGACAATCCTCCCTCTGCTCCCCTTGTTCCGCTCTCCTCCAATCTCAACTCCTTATATTTCCTCAAAAATTTTCCAGTTTCCTCTAAGTTGGATAGTCTATGTCTTTTACCTCTATACACAAATGATATCCCCTCAGGGAACTCCCATCTAAATTCTATTTTGTTTTTCTTTAACGTCTGTGCCAGTGATTTATAAGGGTCTCTTCGTTTAAGTAGCCTGATTGGAATATCTTTAAAGAAAATTATATAATTTCCTTCTATATTCAACCTCTTTTCCCTATTCTTTTGCAAAATCCTGTTTCTCATTTCCTTATTCTTAAATGTAATCAGGCAGTCCCCTGTAAATTTCTTTACTTTTGTTGTTTTAATCCGCATCCTGAATGCATTTTGCACATTTTGGGCCATTTCCTCTGTTGTTATGTCCAACCATTCTGCCAGTTCTGTTATCAGTTTTTCCTTAATATTCTCACCCTGTGTCTCCGGTACAGCTCTCAACCTAAGGTTCCCTTCTCTCTGTCGCAGCTCATTCATCGCTATCACATCCTTCATCTCCTCCTGTACTCTATTTAATTCCATCATTTCCATCTTAACCTTTTCTTTATCCCTTTTAAAATCTTTTACTTCTAATCTTGTCTTCTTTAATCCTTCCTCTACGTTTTGTGTTCTCCTGGATATTTCTTTTATTTGGCCTTTAAGTTCACTAACTGTTTCGTCCATTTTTTTATCTAATATTCCAATTTTGTTATCCACTTGCTCTAATTTATTCTCTAAGTTATTTTGACTCTGTTTGATTTCCATTAACATCTTCACAATATCTGTCTTTGAGTCCGTCAGTACCATAGACCAGGCATAGGCAAACTCAGCCCTCCAGCTGTTTTGGGACTACAACTCCCACCATCCCTAGCTAAGAGGATCAGTGGTCAGGGATGATGGGAGTTGTAGTCCCAAAACATCTGGAGGGCCGAGTTTGCCTATGCCTGCCATAGACCATGGTATCCTCCTTGACTGGCTCCATGGAAGGGGAATTGGGGGCACTGAGTTGCAGTGGTTCCAGTCCTACCTGTGGGACCATGTGGAGAGAGGAGCACTGGGATAGCAATTTCAAGTTCCCTGGTGGTTATACTTTGGGAAGCCACAGGGCAGTATTCTATCCCTATTGCTATTTAATATCTACATGAAGCCTCTGGGAATGGTCATTACAAGTTTTGGGGAGAGGTGCCATGACATTCAACTCTGCTTCTCCATTTACATTCATGAGATGTCGTGTGGACCCCGGAAATATGTTCCTACTGTACTATCAGCATTTGTTTGAGAAGGCAAAGGATCCGGCGCCAGATGGAGTAGAGAGTGAAAAGTAACAAGGTGTTGGGATGCTGTTATATGTGGCAGGCAACCTGCCCTGCACCTCCTAAGATGCCTGCTGCCCTCAAGTATGGTGGTAGATAAGAAGCTATACTGAGTCCAGAATATTAGTCCATCTAGCCCAGTATTGTCTACACTAACTGGCAGCTGCTCTCCAAGTCTTCAGCCAAGGGTTTCTCTCAGTGTTGGGGATTGATCCTGGAACCTTCTGAATGCAAAGCAGATGCTCCACCACTCAGCTGAGACTCTTCCCTAAATATGGTCCCATAATTCAATGTCCAGATAAAACACAAATGCCAATAGCAGCAAAGTGTCTTGATCTGGTTCTAAGCTTCCAACACCAGCAACTTAACTTCAGGTCTGAAGAACACATGTGCTGTGTCTAAATTCAGGTACAACCTCTTACACCACCAATCTCACCTTGTCTCAACAGATGCTTCTGTTCTTCAGGATGGTACATGCAGTGTTGACACCAGGTTTTGGTGAAGTCTTGGGGCATAACCGCTTACATGGCTATTCTGCTGTCACTGCCATTATCACCAGCTGTTGAATGTCTTCCTCTTCCTCATTGCCACCTGCTCACTAACCAGGCAGAGTACCGATGAGTAAGCAGGCAGTGGCATCTGCTCCACTGTTGTTTGTGCCACAGTGAGAGGCAGATGAGCAAACAGGTTGCAATGTTGAAGAGGAGGAGCAGGTTGAGGGGGTTCTTGACTGTGCCCGGCCACTCTGACATTCAGCACCAGTCCTGGATCCATGCCAAAAATGCAATACATACTTCAGCTGCTGCATTGTAACCTAAATTCCAGGAGAAGGGGAATAAATGAAAAATATTGTGCTTTTTTCAAAATTCCTTGGTTGGCTGATTGGCATTTGTTGCTGTTTGAACATAAGGTGGGAAATAGAACAACTCCTACAGATATATCATCTGTTTCACATTCTGTAACACTTTTAGGTGGGAAGCCATTATTGTTCCAAAACTGGCAAAGGAGAATTCACTGTACATGCAAATCTGAAGCAATCCATTTCAAGAAACACATCAGAATACTTCCAATTTATGTGCCAATAGAGACAGTAAACTGACAAGAAACAGAGATGAAAGTTCTTTAAACATTTCAGCTTTTTTGAGACACAAACATTTTTGGTCTGCAGAATTTTCGTCAAGCTGCAGCTGGAGAGAATCCTAAATGGCTCCCATGAAGACTTTAAAAACTCCCATTTCGCTTACCCAGTAAATATTCTACAGAGAACTCCGCGCGTCTTCAATCCCACTGGCATTACCAGCTGCCAATCTCCACAAATCCATTTTAGCTCAGAAACAGCTTAAAACTCCCATTGAAGCCTTGAACTTCTGGATGCCGTGTGCAGAAGGTACCCTCTTATGGTTTGGGGTTTGCTTCTTCCTCTCTTTTTCATTCCATAAATAAAATGATGGTCTGGCCCCCCTATGGGAGGAGGGAGGGAAGTAAGAAGGCAAAATTGTCCATTCTACCCTGTATCCATCGCATGCAGAACTGCTTTTGTTCTGCAGCAGTTCTTTTCTGCCATGTTATTTTTCTCGCTGTCTTTTTCAGTGGCAAAAGTACATAACTTACATAATTCTTTACATTAACTATAAATGGCACGGTTATGTTGCTATTATGTTATTGCATTACATTCATTTCAATGCAAAAAAACACACACACACCAAAAAAACAACATCAACACCAAAGCAAAAGGGGGTCAAAGTCAGAAAACCTCGGTTGTCCTCAGACAGCCTGGCCATCTGGCCTAGTTTGAAGACTTGACCATCTTGGGAGTGGAAGATAGCTGGAAGAGGCACCTCCCACTTGCAGCACACTGAATGTTTGTGCAGACCCCCATGCTAAATCATTCAGAGACATATTGTTTGTGAACTGACAGTAGCAGCAACAGTAAATACCAATCCTATCTGCAAGATTCATTTCCATTCAGCACATGATAGGTATAAACAAACATCAGCAACTTCTGCTCCCTTTTGTGTCTTCAACAGACACCCCCACCTGGGGACAAGTCCCACTAAAGACAGTAAGATTGCACCGTTAGTAATTTAGTGAATGCTTTCAGACTCACCAAGTGTCCCTATTTTCCAGGGACATCCATGGTCTAGAGAAGCCATCCCGGTTTCTGAATTGTTCCCAGAATGTCTCACTTTTCCTTAGGATGTCCCTATTTTCATTGGAGAGATATAGGAGGGTATGGTAGGATGTCCCTATTTTAATCGGAGAAATGTTGGAGGGTATGGAGTTACCCTAGCCCCAAGCTGTTTGAAGGCAATCCTGTATAAGTAAGGTGTGGTGTTTTTTTATGTTTTTATATATTTTGGAAGCTGCCCAGAGTGGCTGGGGAAACCCAATAAGATGTGTGGTGTAAGAATAGTAAAATTACCATTATGAAATGGGATGTCCCTATTTTCATCAGAGAAATGTTGGAGGGTATGTGCTTTAGAATGTTTGCTTTGGTTATCATTACGAGCAAACCTGTAAGATATGTCACTGCAAAGCTTGCAGTTTTGTTACTTCCTCCATGATGCTTCCCATGTTGGTCCAGGTGCATAAGAAGCAGCCTCCATCTACCTGGTGCCCTCCATATACAACTTTCATCAGCTTCAGCCAGCATGCCTCATCATGAACATGAGTTGTAGTCCAAAACATCTAGAAAGCACAAAGTAGGTTTAGGCTGATATAAAGAATGCCACCCAAAGTGCTGCCTGCATGGTTCAGAATCATGTCACTCCTGCTTATCTGGATGGAGAATAGAAAGGGGTGTGTGAATGTGTGGAGAAACTAGGCAATTCTGCAAAAGTAATATTTTCTAGAGCTTTGCAACTGATCTGGTCAAGTCCCAAACCAAATTGGTCCAATTTGGACTGAATAAGTGCTTCTCTGTATTGGTGTGGAATAGTGTGTTGGACTAGGTCGCAGGAGACCTTTTTATGGGGGATCATTTTATGTCTTGGGCTTGCCGATCAGAATGTCAGTGTTTTGAATCCCCACGATGCAGTGAGCTCTCATTGCTCTGTCCCAGCTCCTGCCAACCTAGCAGTTCAAAAGCACACCAGTGCAAGTAGGTAAATAGGTACCGCTGCGGTGAAAAGGTAAAGGGAGTTTCCGTGCGCTCTGGTTTCTGTCATGGTGTTCCGTTGCACAAGAAGCGGTTTAGTTATGCTGGCCACATGACCCGGAAAGCTGTCTGTGGAGAAACGCCGGCTCCCTCAGCCTGAAAGTGAGATGAGCACTGCAACCCCATAGTCACCATTGACTGGACGTAACCATTCAGGGGTCCTTTACCTTTTAAATTTTACCTTTTTACCTCTCAGCCTAAGCGGTCTCACGGGGTTGTTTGTGAGGATAACTTGCAATGCCATATCGAGCTCTTTGGAGAAAAGGTAAGATATAAATGCAATCTACAGTGGTACCTCGGGTTACATACACTTCAGGTTACATACGCTTCAGGTTACAGACTCTGCTAACCCAGAAATAGTGCTTCAGGTTAAGAACTTTGCTTCAGGATGAGAACAGAAATCGTGCTCCGGTGTGGCAGCAGCAGCGGGAGGCCCATTAGCTAAAGTGGTGCTTCAGGTTAAGAACAGACCTCCAGAACGAATTAAGTTCTTAACCCGAGGTAACACTGTATAATAACAATGACTCCAGATTGTTCCAGAGTGAATTGAGTGTAGATTCAATATTATTATTATTAAATCTTAAAATTGCCAAGAAAATCTGATAGCGAGGTTTCTAACTGGTAGCCAGAAACAACAATTTGGTAATTCATCAGGCTGCACTTTTTAAAAAAATAAACTAGAAACTTAATCCTGCCCTTCAACCCCCCATTCCATTTTAGTCAGTGAAACAATAGATTTGTGCTATCATTTAGAAAACCTTGGGATGTCCATGCCAGATTTTCAAAGGCACTGAACACTGCAGGTTTCAGGGAGGCTTCAAGGTGATGAGAGTGCCAACATTGGCGCTCGTTACAATAGCTCATCACAGCTGAAGAATATAAGAAATTCCAAAGGGGTAAAAAAAATTAAAAATCCCCAAAGACACGTCCATAGCTTATCAGTCTGAATTTGCACTGGCATTAAAAACAAACAAACAAGGGGGGGGGAACCAAACGACACCCACACAAACATCCAAAGGCCTACACCGCTGCACAGAGGGGTTACTCTACGGTGACATTTTTAAAGGATGTTTGCTTTTAAGGGAGGGATGAAGGATGAAGCATTAGTATCAAACCTCAATTATGTTCAACTCCAAAACGAAAGGATGAGAGATAAGAGCCTTGCCTATCTGAAAGGAACCTGATGGGTGCTTATACATTTTTAAATAATGTTTACTTCTACAACACAGCAATTGCTTTGGAAATTACCTTCTCACAAACAGAGAATTCTATCTATTTTCGACATTATGAAGGAGCTGTCTGCTTTCATGTATTGGTGTCATATATATATATATATATATATATATATATATGCATGCTACGAGTCTTTATTTTTAATGCATTTATTTCCTATCATGAAAAAAGTCAGAAAAGCACACACATTTTCCCCCTTTACTAGTACTGCTAAGAACATCCACATCAAAACAGATGTTATTTGCTTCCGTCTTTTTTAACAGGCAATTCTTTGAATTGTACAAGGCTGAGAAGGTTGCAGCCATCAGATCTCTCTCTTGTAAGCATCCAAGTTGTTAGGATGCTCCCATAATAACTGGTGCATTCATTCAGATGCATTAGAATTGTCAAGAGTGCTTCTTTGGAAGATGGAAATCCGAATTTTGCTACTGGATAGGGTGACCATGTGATCCACTTTACAGATGACAATACTGAATAACTACTTCTGCTAAAAAACCATACTCCTCCCACTGTGAACTACCTCCTGACAGCAGGCATTACATCATGATTCTGCAGCCCAGGAAGGGATTCCGGGTCATCCCAGCAGTGTGGCCGACAGACCAGAAGCTTTGGTTTCCCTCTCACCTCAAACTTTTCCATCACAGCTGCCTATAAGAACAGCTTCCAACTAAGAAGCCTTAGCTCGCTTATTTCCTCCTCACTCCCAATCCATTTTCCTTTCTTGTCACGTATTTTTTATATATATATTGTAAACCCATCTGATTTTAGTGATTTTTTTAAAGGGGCTCTAATAACATTTTTTTAGCTGATTAAAACTTGGGGTGAGGGGAATAACCTTAAATAAACAAAGTTTATTTGGAGAACTGATCTGCCAATGTCTAGTTTAAAGAAACCTGAGAAAAGAACAGGGGCCTTGGCATTGCCCATCAACAAATATGCACATATCATGCAAACTGGCACCCCCTTTTGGGTGTTCAGACCCAGAGACCTCCCCTCTAAATAAAAACACATTTGACTCAAATTTTAGTTAGTTTTTTTGGCAGAATTTAGGCCACAACTTTATTGATTACAGAAAGTGAGTGGTTGCATAGGCTCTGGTTCGACTAGCTCCCTGCACCGTGGCAGGTAGCGCTGACCCAGAGCTCTATCATAGGTCAGCCAAGGGTGAACACCTGAGGTAGGCGGAAAGCCCAGGAACGGACTATGTCCACTCCCCAGATGCTCCCCTGGACTCAGGCACAGGCACAACCTCCTCTCGGTGGTTGACCAAACCAAGTTGAGTCCCTGGATTCCTTTAACGGAATACCCTTCACATAGGGATGGCGAGACCGTTCCCCCATCCCTATCACCTGAACCAATGCCTATCCGCCACATGAGCACCCGGGCTAACCCCCAACCACTTACCCTGTAACTAGTCCCTTAACCCCACTGACACTGAGGTCAGCAACAAATCATCCCCAATCACAGACAGATGAACCCCATAAAACCTATAAAGGAACACATCACGGAAGATAATGCCCAGGAGACGAATCACCATGCCGCCCAAGGCCAGAACCTTCTTGGCCACTGCGCTCTGCACGTGCCTCCTGGCTCTCTTGGTGGCAGCTGGGCATCGGCTACCTCGCCACACACATCGCTGCAACAGCTGTGACCAAAAAACTTTGAGTCCAGGAAGAGTTGCCTTCAACTCTTCCAAGTCCTCCTGCATGCGGGTCCGCAGGCTCAAGCCGGGAGCTTCTGGCAAATTGTTCTCGCCCAACTGCACCACCATCGCTGCAGACACCTTTGCCCGCACTATTGGGAGAAGCTCCTCCCAACACATTCCTCGTCTGGACACCCAAGAGACACGCAAATGGTCAGGGAGCCCGAGCCTGCGTCCGAATCCAGACTCCGCTGCCCTCATGCCAGCCCAGTGTACAATGCTGTGCCCAACTATCCAGACATACAGGGCAGGCAGACCTATGAATGAACAAAACAACATTAATAACTGCACCTCAGCACCGCATAACCCCTGTATGCATCTGACTTCCAGCGGCCCAGATCCTTGATCCTGTTGACGGACAGGCCCCAGTGTGCAGAGCAGTGGCGGCAGCACCAATGCGGAAAGAATGAGGTCCAAACTCACTGGCCAACAGGCCACACGCTGCAATTGCTTTACGTATTATTGCAGCAAATTGATGCCTCCTTAATGGACTCCCATCCTCATGAACCAGGAAGGGACCATCCCCAGGCAGGTGAAGTGACAAATACTTCCTGGCATCTGGGCTTACCTGGACAAGGGCTGGGCTTACCAGTGGCAGGCAGCCTCATCAAGGCACCTCTGCCCAACTGGTCCGTTTTTGAGTTCTGGATGTTGAGACCTAGCTCCCTCTCAGAAAGCCGAACATCCTGCAAAAACAATCCCCTGGAGGACCTTCCTTGTGCTATCTCCAGCACCACTTTGCCCACCAAAAAACGCAATGGAATAAGCCACCGAAAAGAGTCTCACCTCATAAGTGGACCAGCAGACAAGTCTTAACTTGTTGCGCATCTTGGATGAAAGGTAAAATGTGACTGGCTTCCTACCTGGTGACTTAGGTGGCTGCAATCTGCCCCAACCCTCAAGAGCCTTGCGCATGACAAACTTTGCACAAGGATCTCTAGAATAAAGGGACTTATAGAAAAATGAAATGGCAGAAGATTGAATTCTAATTGACTTCACAGCACGACCCATATACAACAGGTGAGCTACATACTGCAACACCTGCTGAGTGGATGGTGACAAAGTCACGGTATTGGGGGGCAGTGCTGTGGTGCCTGGGCATGCAACTGAAAACTTTGAAACAACATTTCAAAACGAAAAGTGAAGTTCCAATCCAGACATTAGCCTGAGAGGTGCAAACCAGGTCATTTTGTATAGAAATTTGCAGTGATTTTGATTCCTGGAACATCCTTAGCTCCCTCAGATGCGAGAGAAATTCATTAAACTAAAAACTAAGTGAAGGATCAAGAGAATAAGAAATTGAAGGAAATCAAAATTGGCAGGTTCATTCATTCCTAGCCCAAACTCAGGATTACTCCCTTAGTGAGAACCAGAATTTAGTTCATCTTACAGCCATGGAACCCCATGAAACAGAGATCAGGATACGGGAACTTCATTGTAGCTTACCTAATTTGAAAAACACATTTTCTCTTTTTGGCTGCTTTCTTCGAGCTGTTAATTGCCTTGTTCTTCTTGGCCCTGACTGTACACCCCCTGGGAGGCAAAAGACCACTTAGCTATTTGTTCATACCAGAAAAGGGGCTTTGAAAAATCACCAGTAGTATTGCGGTCTAGTTTTCAGACATCTGATGAATGAGGATAACATTAATACAACCAGGCTATTAAAAATGGCCTATATTTATCTAATACTGTATATTTTCCAAATTTGAGGTTGAGCACCTCTTACTTATAGTTCTTCTGTGTGATGGATCATTTTACAGGTGCAAGCAAACGCACACTCGGGGTTCATCTTATTTTCATAGCTGTTACAATGGTAGATTATTTTTTTTTAATAAAAAAAGCTGTTGTGATTGGGTGTTGCAATGTGCAGTGGATTCCCAGAGAAGAAGAATATCAAACTGAGCTTGCCAAGCATTTGGGAAGAGCCATACCTCAATGGCACAGCATCTGGTTTGCCTGCAAATGGTCCCAGGTTCAATCCCAGGCATCTCCAGACACAGTTGGGGATGATTCCCTATCTAAAACCATGGAGAGCGTCTGTCAGTCAGTGTAGACTATATTAAGTTGGATGGACTGACAGGTTCACTCAGTATCTGACAGCTTCCTGTGCTCCTATTTGGGAATGCAGACTTGCAGGGTCCATCACTCTCTTTGGAAACAAGGTCAAAGTGAGGTCCAGTGAGAACTTTGCAGACATCGCTGAAAATACGACCTGACTCTATTTTGCACCTAGCAGAGTGAACCCTCCAGAAACTTTGTTTGAGTTGGCTGGTGGTTTGCTTTTTGTTTTTTACTAGTGACTTGCGGGGGATGAAAACCTTGACGATAAAGCAGCTCCCAGTGTGTGATGATGATATACTTTATTTTGTAGGGAAATAATTGAATAGGAACCGTGCCACCCAAAGTTGTTAAGATTCTCTAAATCTGGCACGGCAAATAGAGTCTCAGTGTGCACAGGGTCATAGTTTTTGTACTTGTCCTGCCTCTTGGTTGGCAGATTCATCCATCACAATGGCTGCAAAAACCTCAAAGGATTGCTCCAGGCCTGAAGCTCTTCAGACATTTATACCATCTGTAAACTTGTGCCTTCTGCTTTGTTTACTGGGGTGGTTGTGGTAGGGAGGGGGCCTTGTTGATGCATTTGCAGTGCTTGTTATTAAACTTTACTTTAATGCAAAATCAGAAACAGTGGAAGCTCCTGCTGTGCAAATGTGTGCATGCCTAATGCAAGTAGGGATGGGAATGGCTTGTCAACTGTTATTATTAATAAGAAGCAAAATGGGTATGGTTGTTACATATTACATGCAGGCTTTGAGAAAGAGGGGGGGGAGAGAAAGATTGTCACCCATCTTTCTGCCTGTGATTTCCAACTCTCAGCTCATGGCTAGGAAACTTGCGGCTTGGTGGGCCAGATGGGAAAGGCAAGGTGTCTGTTGGCAAACAGGGCTTTAGTATGTACTCTTGAATGATCTCGGAAACAGGGTAGGAGCAGTAGAACATAGGAAGCTGTCGTATACCAAGTGAGACTATTGGTTCATCTAGCTCAGCGCTGTCTCCCCAGGGTTCTTACCAGTCCTACCTGGAGATTCCAAGGATTGAAACTGGGACTCTCTGCATGCACACCACAGAAACAATAGCAGATGCCTTATACAGAGCCAAACCATTTGCCTGTCTAGTGCAGTACTGTTTACAACTGTTGTGGATAAACTTTGGCCCTCCAGATGTTGCTGAACTTCAACACCCATCATAACTGACCATTGACCAAGCTTGCAGGGACTGATGGGAGTTGTAGTTCAGCAACACCTGGAGGATCGAAGGTTTCCCCACACTTTGTCTTCACTGACTGGCAGCAGCTGTCCACAGTTTCAAACAGATGACATGCCCAGTCCTACCTGAATATGCCTGTGATGAAACCTGGGGGCCTTCTGAATGCATGGTAGACAGTCTACTACTGAACTGTAGCCCTTCCCCTCTGGTCAAATAGCCGTTACAGGTTTGTAAGATCCAGCATAAGCCTGGACATATAGACATAACCAATTTTCAGGAGTGGGAGTTGACATTTACCTTACTGAGTCTCACCAGAAAATGCAGCTGGCAGAAAGCTGTGAAGAGAGTCTCTTCCCACTTTCGAAGCCACTTTCCACCAACCACAGTTTGCTGGAACTCCTAGGGGAAAACATAATGTGATGCACTATGGCATTGCTCCCCAGACATTTCAGGAAATGCAGCCGGTAAGATGTTTTGCACTGCTGTGAGTGGCATGTAATTTTTTAAAAAAAACAACGAAAAAACTTGGCCACCTTAGAGATTTCGATAAGGTACATGGCAACACCTTCCCAAAAATGTTGGATAAATTTATTCTCCAATCTCACTTTAAATTATATTTTGCACACATACACAATTGAGAGTCTATAGCATGTGGAACAATGGTTCTATCATATTACCTTAAAGCCACTGCCTGTTTTCATAATATGCAGGTTGGCATTCAGAATGTACGAGAAATTTAGTATCAGGCAGTTATTTAGGTTTGGAAACAAAACTATAAATGACCAACAGCACATACCATACTATTACGCTGCTTTGCCCATTATCCAGTTCAAAACAGAAAACGCTTTTGCTATTGAAAGTACTCATCCACCCCACACTGAAAAGAAGCACAATTTTAAAAGCATTTAGGAAGTACTTTTGCTTAATCATAGTCACCAACTACAAGCAGATTTACAACTGAGTATTGATCTAGAATGGAATCATTACTGATGGTTGGAAGGGTGTAAAGAAAAGAGAACTTTGCAAAGACTGTTATGCTCACTCTTAACAATACAAGCCTGAATAGCTGACAAAAAATACTGGCTTTCTTATTAATCAGTAAATGACAACATAATTAGTTGACTATTGAATGGCCCACCTCTGGGATCAATAACTTTGGTCTGCATGAGAAGCAACGACTATATGCACCTTAATGCTTTTGGAAGGCATCTGTGAAGCATGATGCCATGCAAACAAACAATTGTAAAATGGGTTGGGGGTGCGAGACCCCAGCTGCCACCACCTACAATGTTCAGTTACAAGATATTTAATAAGGAACTGGAATTTGATAAGAGGATTTGATAAGAGGATTTGTCCAGTGAGCCTACTAAGATAGAAAGTGCTGCAAAGGACTTCCTGGATCAGCTGAACACTAATTTTCTTCCTGGCTACAGTTTAGACACCTGGATTTCTCCCTCAACTCATCTGCTTCCTAGATCCCCTCTGATACCTCATACCTGAAAGGCTGCTAATTCTTTGGCCAGCCTGGTCTGAAAAAGAAAACAGGCCATTGAGGTTTACACATTGGGGTGAATCAAGTGCTCCCCCTCCAACCTCAATCTGCCATCAGCCAGTCCCCACCTGCCTGCATTATTAGGTAAAGGTAAAGGGACCCCTGACCGTTAGGTCCAGTCGCAGATGACTCTGGGGTTGCAGCGCTCATCTCGCTTTATTGGCCGAGGGAGCCGGTGAACAGCTTCCGGGTCATGTGGCCAGCATGACTAAGCCCCTTCTGGTGAACCAGAGCAGCACACGGAAACACCGTTTACCTTCCCGCCAGAGCGGTACCTATTTATCTACTTGCACTTGGACGTGCTTTCGAACTGCTAGGTTGGCAGGAGCAGGGACCGAGCAACGGGAGCTCACCCCGTTGCGGTGATTCGAACCGCTGACCTTCTGATCGGCAAGTCCTAGGCTCTGTGGTTTAACCCACAGCACCACCCCCGCCCCTTGCATTATTAGGTACTGTACAACAATTTAAGAGGGTAAGCCCTTGCCACCAGCTTCTCTTTTCTTAATCTCAGTGTTGCCCTCAGCAGGCAGGAGAGTGGGGGCAAGACCATCATAGAATTGTAGAATTGCTGATTTGGAAGGGGCCACAAGGGTCACCTAGTCCAACCCCCTGCAATGCAGAAATATTATGCTCCCAATGTGGGGTTCAGACCCATGACCCTGAGATTCAGGGTCTACAGAGTTGGTTGTCTCTGCCTTTCATTGGTTTTGCCTCCACCCACTGTTAACCTCTCTGCCTTCCACCCTAGCAGTCACAAAGGCCACTGGAAAAATGCCTTGTTCTGTCACAATGTTAGAGGCACTTGCTTAATTTCTACCTTTATTTCCTCAAATGACTCGGAAGGGAGATAATTTGAGGATGCCATCTGGACTCATCCAACGAAAGCACAGTGGATTGCTTTCTGTGTCTCCCTGGAAATCCGTAAACCAAGGCCCTGAGTCATATCCTCTGAAAGTTCACTTCCACTAATCGCTGTCTCTGCCTAAACCGATTTATGATCTACATTAATCAATGTAGAAAACCGTCTGTGAAGGAACTGAAAAAAGGAAATTTTTTAACGTTTGCTACTTCCTCCCCATCACCAACCCACACACCTGCTTTTTTTTTTTTTTAAGGTGAGGGGATCACTTTTGTTGGAATTAATTTCCTCCTTGAGATTTTTATAAGTTTTTTTTTTTAATCTATTGGTAGGAGGCTTGGCCGGCAAAATAGATGAAATATTTTATGTGCCAGCTTCTACTGTCATATATTAGAGACGTTAAGACATCTGTAATGATGCCAAATTACAGAGAAGCATAGAATGGTAATATTTTCATATTTACTGGGACTTCTGCTTCAAGGGTGAAAATAAAAAGTATTAGGAAAATAAATTTCTCTCTCTCTCTCTCTCTCTCTCTCTCTCTCTCTCTCTCTCTCTCTCTCTCTCTCTCTCATAAAAGATGGATATTAACCTTAAGAAGAAGCCAGTATGCTTATTGATTCTGTTGATGGCTCCATTCATTAAATTCCTTCATATATGCTGTGGGTTTCTGGCTACAAAGTCATCATGTGCCATTAAACATTGTGGAAAATGTCAGCTTGCAATGATTCAACAATGTAAAAGTAGCTGAAATAAGAGTGCATGCAAAAAAGATGCATCAGATGCCAAGAAAATAAGGTTAAAATTGAGCCACAGATATAGCTCAAGTCATCCAAAATTGGGGAGGTGTTTTCATGCTCTTGTTCCCAGTCATACACTTCTGTGTGTGTGTTTATATGCATGTGCGCACACACATAGCCAGAACCAGCTTTCTGTCAACAGCTGTACACAGATTGTCTCTCAAAATTCTCCATCCTTTTCTCCCCCAGAAGGAAAAGAAATTCCCCAAGGGTTGGTGTTCACAATTAGAGTTAGTAACATTGTGGTAGTAACATAACTGTTTGGTTTTGGCACCAGGAAATGCAACCTCAGGGTAGATTTCTCAGAGCTCATGGCGCTGTCAGAAACAGGTTTTGACTGACAAGCTCTGACATGGGTTGGGGGGGAGGAAGAAACAGCGGGAGGAGGCTGAAAATGGTGAACCTGGGTTGCAGGAGGAAATTGTGACTTCCGTATGTGCTCTTCAATCCTCCTGCAGAGCAGAGAGCCACGGTAGAGATTGCGGAGGGGGGCTTTGATTGGCTGAGGGGGTGTGCAAGGAGGAACTACAGGTAGCAGCAACTGAACAAGAGCTCAAATTGGACTTGATCCCTAGAACTAGGTGCCACTTTCGCAGATGGGAGCAGCCCCAACCACCCCAAAGGAAGATGTATTTGCATTCTCAGCATCCCTATGCCTAGCCTTTAAAAGCTTGTCAGACTTGCTGGGACATCTTTATTGCTTCTGTCCAGTTTGGAACTCCTTGCCCTGCTCCTGAACTCCTGAGCTGTAACTTCTGAGCTTTGTGTCTGCTGCTGAGTGGCAGGGACTGTCAGAACTCTGATAAATGTGCACCAGGGGCAGGGTGGTTGGAGTCTGACTTGGGAGATGGGGGCAGTGGTTTGTGAGGATCAGAGGCAGGGGAAGCTTCCGAGGTGGAGCAGGGTTGCCATACGTACAGACATACCTGGAATACTGCAGTCTGAAGCAGTGTCCGGGTGAAATTCGCATGCTGCTTCCCCACCTTCTCCTGAACCACTGTCTCCCAGAACCAGGAGAGAATTGAAACAGGATGAGCAGAAGAAGTTTCCACACAGATGCAATCTCTGACTGCATGCGCTCAGCCAGTCGGGGGAAGGTACATAAACTGGTGAAAGGGATAGCTGCCTAGCTGTTAGATTGGCGTGCTTACGTATCCAGAGCTGTAGAAGCAACTATAAATGTTATCTTTGGCAATAAATACTAAACTATCAGCTGTGTGCATTTCTTTGGCTGGGAAGTGCTTCTGACACTGAGCCTGTACCATAATCTGTTTGGGTAAAAAAATATCTTTCTTATTTATATGTAAGAGTCTCTGCTTATGTGTTTTGGGGTAGGAGCCAGGACTGGATTTTGTAATGAGGAGTAGGATAAGTTGTGTGTCGAGGTCCCCAGGGCCACCCCAATAACTCACACATCACACAGAATTTTTTGTTTAAGATTTTTGGCATAATTTTGGCCACAACTTTATTCAAATACAAATTTGTGAGTGGTTGCTTAGGCACTGGTTGCGACTATCTGCACCCACCATGGGGGACAGACTGACATTCCGCACGATGCGAAAGTCAGAATAGGGGAATACACTTGGGGGTTACGCGGAGCAGGGAACCTGCCCTCACCCCAAATGCAGCCAGGAGCTCTTGCAGTGGCCCGAGTCCCCTTGACAGGCTGGACAAGCAATAGTTAGCCCCCAATTCCTTTAACGGAATCCCTTGCAGCAGCAGCATTAGAGGGGCAGGCACAGCCAATCCATGCCCCTCAACCAACCAAACCATAAACCAATGCCTAACCGCAACCTTACAAGTTGTGACGATTTGCTACGCAGTAGGCAAAAACCAAATGGCCCCAGCCAATCAGCCAGATAGACAAAATTCCTACCAGGCCCCTGCTCCGAAGCAGACGACCCCATGACAGGCATAGAAAGGTCAAAGCGAACAACCCTATTCTAGGGAGGGAGAGACGGGCAATCCGATGCACGGGCGAAAAGAGGAAGCTCTAGCCTCATGCAAGGAGTTTTAGCATTTCTGGCTGTCAATCAATAAATGGCAACATTAACTTCTTCCCAACAACAAGGGAAGCCCCAATCACATCAGTGGCCAACGATCAAATAGCCCACCCTCAACTTTGGAGTGTCCTGGCGGCCCCCACCACAATACGTGCCCTCCATGAAGGAGAACACGCTTTCTCTTCACAGGGAACTCTGAGAACTGTAGCTTTGTGAGGGGAATGGGGCCCCAAAACAACTCTCGCCACTATTAACAAACTACAGCTCCCTGAATTATTCGGGGGAAGCCATGGCTGTTTAAAGTGGTATCATAACGCTTTAAATGTACACTGTGAATGTGGCCTTACATACTTTGACTGATGGAAGATCTCAGAGTTCTCTCCCTCCTGCCAAGATTAAACTCTGGGACCTTACAGAAAGCATTTGTTCTATCATGTTCAGCCAAACAGTTGCCAAGGCAATGAGAACAGGAAGAGCTCATTTTATTATTATTTTTAAGACATTTTAGTTTGTTTCTTCCTTCAAGGTAAGACTACCACAGCTGATGCATTTAGTATATCACTCTGGCCTTCCAAGAGAACAGTTGATTTTAACCTCTTGGCCTCATTTCATTATCTGTTCTATGCGACAAAGCCATTTCCGAGCCTCGGGAGGAGAGGGTGTTGTGGGCTGGCCCCTCCCACAAGCGCGGGGCTGGAGTTTAGCCCCGCGAGAGCCAGGGAATCCCCGGGGGCGTGCCTCTCCGCCTTCCCCCTGCCCGCCAATAGGCGGGCTGGGGAGGCGTGGCCTGGGCTATTTAAGGCCAGGCACGCCCCAGGATCCCCCTCTTTCCCCTCGGCAGCAGAGAAGCTTTTTTTTTTCCTTACCTTCCTACTCTACCTGCACAAAAATCCGTCCAGAGCAGGGTGCTTCCTTCAGCTCAGACCGGAACACCAGCAAAGAAGACGGGTATAGTATCACTGCGGCCACAGGACCGAATTTTCCCCTGCGCGGCGATTGCCTGCTTTATTCTGCTGGTTCCACAACTTGGTCGCTTTAATTCTGCCTATTTCTGCTGTACTGCTGCCGTCCCATCCCCGTGGCGCTGCATCTCCGTAGCCTTTCCTCTGCTCATAACCCTCCCCTCTCCTCTCCCCTCTCACTTCGCTGCCGCTGTGCCTTGCCACTAGCCCTCCCGTGCTGCCTCCGATTTTACCTGCTGATTTTGCCGAAATCGCTGTGTTTTTTCTGTGGTTTCTTCAGCTGTCTGTATTTGTGGGGGGGGTGATTGAAGTCGCGGCAGCCATCTTTGGCAAGGGAGTCTGCTAAGGAGAGGCAGGCAATAACTCTCCCCTAACAAGGCCGGAAAAATGCTTAATTAATTAAAGCTTCCTTGGTGCTTTGAAAGCCCCTCGGGGAAAACATAGCATGCCTTTTCTTAAAAAAAGGAAAGGAAAGGGGAAAGAAAGATGTTTCTCCATATCTCCTGATCTTTTTCTTTTAAATTGCATTTTTTTCATGTCCCTTTTTAGCCAGTAGTCATCACAACTTCATGACTTTACAATTTGTAGGATTGACTATGAGCCTCTCCCCTGGGTTCCTCAGGCCTTCCTTTGCTGCTGGGTCACTGGTTCCAGGGATGGTGTAATTGGCAGCCCAGAGCAGATTTGTCCATTGCAGCTGTTTTGTTTGTGTGTGTGTGTGTGTGTGTCTGTGTCTGTGTCTGTGTGTGTGTATCTCATTGATGCTACACACTAAAAAGAATCATGATAGGTGTTATTTTATTCTTTCTAGGGAAAATAAAGCCACCCATTCAATTTTGTTATTTGCTACGAGTCCTTAGTAAAGTTGGTGAGTTGGAACACCTGCCAATATAATGGTGTGTGTGTGCAACAACTCTGTTTGTACCCCAGTTAGGTGGCAGATCAGTTAGGAATAGCCTTTCATTTTA
The DNA here is from genome assembly GCF_965113315.1 of Podarcis vaucheri. Classification (NCBI taxonomy): domain Eukaryota; kingdom Metazoa; phylum Chordata; class Lepidosauria; order Squamata; family Lacertidae; genus Podarcis; species Podarcis vaucheri. Next base: position 17,620,321 of record NC_138758.1, on the reverse strand, counting down.
TCAAATCCGGTTTTGTCATTAACAAGTCGTGCCAAGGAGAACCAGCGAGTGGCTAGCCTTCTAAGTAGCTCTGTTTCCACAGGATTCAAGCCCCCCCCCCCATATTCCCCACCACCAAGATATTTCTGTTATGTCTAAAAGCCAATTTTAAAAAGTAAAGTAAAATTAAAGTTATATGCATGGCTGTTCACCCACCCACTGTCCCCTCTTCTGAGAAATGAATACAAGCTGACTGGTCCAGAGGAAAAGGAGTGGGGAGATCTTTCCTTTTGACTGAAAAGACTGGCTTTTAATCACAGTTAATTATTTTTCCTAGCCACTTCAATCACAGTGATTTGGGAAAAAGATGCTGAAGTACCTGGAAGACCATCTCCCAACTCTGCTGGCATTTTCAGGTGATGAGATCTACAGAGATGGCTCTCTTAGTAGTTCCACCACTCTTAGAAGCAGTGATGGGTGCTGATGTGGTGCTGCAAAATCTGCAATAACTGTCGCTCTTTTTTTGACCAGAGCATCTATAGTGTGGGTTTCGGCAAGGCAAAGGTTATAAGTGGTGTTTACATGGCAATTTGGATTCTATTTTGGTTCTCATCACACTCAATCATTCTCCTGAGTTCTTTGGATGTCATTGTGCAAAACTGACCTGCTGTTTTCTTGCTCCACTGCTGCCTAGTGACTCAAGCCCATTTTAGTATCTTGCAGCTTTTGAAGGCCAAAAAGGAAAAGAAAAGAAAAAGCACCCCATGATTCTCAAACAGTGAATGTAATGAAGGTTTTACCTCACCAAATGCTGGCCTCCTGTATTTAATCACTTTTAATAATTTCCCTCTCAAGTAAGATCTCCCCCAATCTTTCTGTCAAAAACACCAGGCCTAATTTTCTTCTTCTTTTTACACCACTTCTCTTCTGGCATTACCTTCTTGACCAAGATCATTTAGAATTATGAGGAGAAAGGCAGTGGTTTTTTTTTCTCCTGGGGGTATGCGGGGGTATGCATAACCCCAAACATTTTGTGAATCTAAGTTTGGCCTCATTGAGGGGCAGAATTTCAATACGAGTAAGAAAATGAGAGTACTAAACATTTTTTTAAGAAAAAAGGCACTGGAGAGAGGATTCAGACAGCCTCACTATTAGGAAGAATAAGACAGCTGCTATGGCCTTCTTCCCTCAGGTGAGCTGTCCTGTTGCCAGAGTTGAAAGAAAACTCTGCTGGGTATCTAGTTATCTTATGTTCATGAAATGAGGACGGTCCATAGCTCAGAGGCACAGCATCTGCTTTTCATGCAGAAGGTCCCAGATTGTTGTTTCCAGATACAGCTGGAAATATTGTCAGAAAACCTGGATAGTCCCTGCCAGTCAGTGTAAACAGTATTGAGCTAGGTGAGCCACTGGCCTGGCTTTTTGTAAGGCAGCTTCTTATGTTTCTAATGGGAAAGAGTTGTGCCTTCAGTATAAAACAAAAGTCGCACAATGACAATGCCAGATGCACCTCTGTGGAGAATTCATTTGAATTCATAATTCAATTGATTTGAATTGAACTTCATTTGATCTGGACAGTATTCTTCTGTTGATGCAGAGTACAACAGCATTAGCTTTCTTTGCTGCTGCATCACACTGTTAACTTATAGAATCATAAAATCATAGAATTGTAGAGTTGGAAGGGACCACAAGGATCATATAGTCCAACCCCTTGCAATGCAGGAATCTTTCACCTAATGTGGAGCTCGAACTCACAACCCTGAGATGAAGAATCTCATTCTCTACCGACAAAGCTATCCCTCATGCTAAGCTTGCGGTGCACTAAGACCCCTAAATCATTTTCACATATATTACTGACAATTCAGCTGATTACTCTTAAAAGGTAAAGGGACCCCTGACCATTAGGTCCAGTCGTGACCGACTCTGGGGTTGCGGCGCTCATCTTGCTTTATTGGCAGAGGGAGCCAGTGTACAGCTTCCGGGTCATGTGGCCAGCATGACTAATGCCAGAGCAGTATACTAGAGCAGCGCACGGAAACGCCGTTTACCTTCCCGCCAGAGTGGTACCTATTTATCTACTTGCACTTTGACGTGCTTTCAAACTGCTAGGTTGGCAGGACTGATTATTCTTACCTAAGTGTAAAACCTTACATTTTCCCCTATTAAAATTCATTTTGTTAGTTTTGGTTCAGTTTTTCAATCTGTTAAGGTCATATTGAATCCCAATTCTGTCTTCTGTGGTATTAACTACCCCTCCAAGGTGGAATCCACACACATATAAAAACTGTTCTGAAAATGCTTTTTTAAAAAGTGTTTTAAAAAATACATTGAATTTTCCATAAGGTTCACCATTGCCATCTAGAGTCACATTGTACATTGCACTTAAAACACACTTAAAATGTTTTATTTGCAGCTGTACAGCTGAGTCCGAGTTTGGTGTCCTCTGCAAATTTGATGAGCACCCCTTCTGTTTCTTTGTCCAAGTCATTTATAAAGACATTGAATATCAGGCCCAGGAAAGATCCCTGTGGCACCCAACTTGTCGCTTTCCCCCCAGGATGACAAGGAACTATTAGCAAACACTCTTTGGGTTCGGTCAATCAACCAGCTACAAATCCACCTAATATAACCTTGCCCACATTTTACCAGCTTCTCCACAAGAACATCATGGGGGATTTTGTCAAAAGCCCTACTGAAATCAAGATACACTACGTCCACAGCATTCCTCTGATCCACCAAACTAGTAACTCTATAAAAAAGAAAGAAAGAAATGAGATTCATCTGGTATGACTTGCTTCTGAGAAACTCATGCTGTGTCTTAATAATCACAGTGCCCTTAATGATGTGCTTAATGAACATATGAAGCCTGCATTGAAATTGTATTCTTCTGATAAAATATGTGCAGTCATAGCTCAGGTTACAGCTGCTTCAGGTTGCGGACTGCCAAAACCTGGAAGTCCCGGAATGGGTTACTTCCGGGTTTCAGTGGTTGTGCATGCACAGAAACGCTAAATCACGTTTTGTACATGCACAGAAGTGCTGAATCGCAAGCTGCACATGAACAGATGTGGGTTGCAAATGCTGCGGGTTGCGAACGTGCATCCTGCATGGATCATGTTTGCAACCCGAGCATCCACTGTATTTAAGTACAAAATTTAAATATTATTTTTGTGCAGATTTCCCCCTCCAAAACTGTAGAAATGAGATGACAATGAACAGATACAAAATTGAAATGAACCAGGAATAGACCGATATGTCCACCCCTGCACTGTCCATCCCTTTAACTCAGTGGGGATTCCTCCCAGGTAATTGGAAATAGGATTGTAACACAAAATGTGTAGAATACCCCCTTTTAGAAACTGTTTGTGTTCTGTTTTTTCAGACACAGTCCTTCTGAACTAACATGAATCCAAAGCAAGAAGAAGGCACAGAGAAGGCTGTGCAATGAAATATTTCTGGCTTCCGTGAAAAGGCACAGCCAGGATTTTATTTCCATGCCGTCCTTTAGTGTTTAATTTATTTTTCTAATGGCAATATAATTCGCATTGACACCTCTTCATTTCCACATCATCACAAGCTCTCCAAAGGCTTCTGCTCAGATCTCTCTGCCATAATCACAGTGGCATCAGACTGGCATCCTAATGGATTCTCTGTGGATTTGAATCCTTATATTATTTCCCCCTCTTAATCTCATGTCGTAATGGCACCATAACTGGGTCCCGACAGACTTCTGCGGAAATCATTATGAAACAGTTAACATCACCGACGAGCCAGATTAAGCTGAATGAGAAGCCCGCAGCATTGTAAAAAGAATGCATTCTGAAAAGTAATTACTGAATATGCTTATTTCTCTCCCCACCGCACCAAAAAAATTGATTCCCTTCTCTCTTTTTTCCTCTGCAACATCCTTCTTAAAAAAGAGTCAATCTAGTTGGTTCTTTAAAAAGAAGAAGAAATCCTTCCTGGCAGCCTGCAAAAATGAAAATGAAAATAAAATCAGACTCTCTCACTCCTGTTTGAAGGAAGAAATGTGAAACTTGGGGGGGGGGGGGAATGCTAAAGACACCTGAAACCAAAACATGCCAGTCTGTATCTGGGAAATTATTTAAGAGTAGAGCAAAATGGCAGGAGGTAGGAGTGGGTTTATAAACAGTCAACAGGGGGAAAGAAAATAGAGGAACCAATGTAATGCAGATGTGTATTTATGGAAGCTGTGTATTAATTACTAATGTAATGATAACATTAATTAGGGGAAGGGCTGTAGCTGAGTGTTGGAGCATTTGCTTTGCGTGCAGAAGATCCCAAGTTCAGTCCCTAGCATCTCCTGGTAGGGTGGGAAAAGATTCCCAGCCTGAAACCCTGGAAAGCCACTGCCCATCAGTGAAGCCTTTCTCATCCTTGGGTCCCCAGACATTGTTCTACTACAACTCCCTGACTGCTGGCCCTGCTTGCTAGGGATAATAAGAGCTGTAGTCGTAACAACATCTGGGGACCCAAAGTTCAGAAAGGCTGGTGTAGACAGTCTTGAGTTTGATAGACTAATGCCCAGACTCAATATTAGGAAGGTCACCATGATCCTAGCATTATAGTGGAACCTTGGTTTTCGAATGTAATCTGTTCCGGAAGGCCATTCAACTTCCGAAACGTTCAAAAACTGAGGATCAATGGGCAGTCGGCAAAATCCATTGAAAAAATGGAAAAACACGCAGCGAAAGCCGTTCGACTTCCAAGGCACATTTGAAAATGGAAGCAATTACTTCTGGGTTTTTGGCATTTGGGTTCTGAATTGTTTGTCATCAGAGACGTTTCAGAACTGAGGTTCCACTGTAATATAAAACTTTTGGAGTAATCAAATTATTTCACATTCTGTTAATTATTGTCATTGCAATAATAACTACATCCCTAGTACTTATATTCTTATATTGTCCTTTGTCCAAGGAGCTCCATCTTAAACTGAGCAGGATATGTTCTCTTTCGGAATCTTCATTCCAATACAATTCATTCTGGGGCATTTTGCAGTGGCAGACACCACACATCCAAAGATCCCAGTTTTAATCCCTGTCATCTCTAAGTGGGGCTAGGACCACATGCCCCCAAAATGCCTGGACCGTCATGTAAACCTGTAAGGCATTATAGCTTCGTATTATGTAATGCAGAGTCCCAAATTCTGTAAGAAGGAAATGGGAGCAGGGAAGTGTGGGGAAGGGGGAGGAGGGAGCCCAGCCCCTCATGGAGACACAGAAGGACCCATGGGAGGAGAAGGGGTGGGCCGTCAGCTGCTGCCACAGCATCCTCAGCTTCGCCAGCCCGTACCACTCAGTGCATCTGACTACAGTTACGGTGGTGTCAGGAGCAGTCACATAGGAAGACAGGGACCCTTCAATGGTTATAGCTGTTAATTTCCTGAACTGGGAATGTTTTCTTATGTTGAATTGCTGTGTATTTTTAGCATGGGGCTTTTCCTTTGGCAGTAGCTCTCATGTAACTGGTTGATTGTGAGTCACATGAGAAAGGCATTCAATTCTGTTGTGACTGTTATTCAAGTAACTGTCATTTTTAACTGGGTTTTTTCTGGTTCTCTCTGTGTGAGGGAGAATGGCAGCTGAGAGAGGCTTCTCAGGATACTGTTGAGGACAGTGTGTGTTAGGGTGATCTGTCTGAAGGAGGAGATCCCTAAACATTAATGAGAAACCAGAGCATGAGATTACAAATATATTATTCTAAATTATATGTTTATGAAAGCAATTTTTAAAAATATAGATATATAAAGAATCTGGACATTGCATATCATCTATATACAGTGTTACCTCAGTTTTCGAACGTCTCCACTGACAAACATTTCAGTTTTCAAATGCCATAAACCCAGAAATAAATGCTTCAGTTTTCAAACATGCCTCGGAAGTCGAACATGGCACACGGCTTCCACTGAGTGCAAGATCCTGAGGCCTAGCTGTCAGCTATTGAGCTTTTGGTTTCCAAACGTTTCAGAACTTGAATGGTCCTCCGGGATGGATTACGTTCAAAAACTGAGGTACCACTGTATCTATATATCTACACACACACATACACACAACAACAACAACCACCACCAACCATAGAGATTGCGTTGATGGCATGGAAGTATGACCTTGTAAACATCTGACATGGGTGCCTCCTTGTTGACCAAGGCAAGTTAATGGAACCCTTGCAGGTTTACCATATAACATCTAAGTCTCCCGCATATAACCAAGACTTTTGCTGGTACGGTATTGTTACATACTCCTTTTGGTAACAGCTGTTGGGGCAGCTCAGCAAGCCCTGCCCTTTCCCCATATTCTACATGGGGGCATAGGGGGAGGGGGGCACTGATGTAGAACAGAATACCCATATTTTCATCTGAGGCATCTTGGAGGCTATGGGAATAGTGATACCTGAAATGCTGGGGTGGCTAGCAGTCACTGCAAACAAATCTGGACCAATAACCCAACCTGGTATAAAACAGCTTCATTGCTATTATTGTACATTATGGGGATTTTACACTTTGCATTTATTGGTCTGATCCAGACTTTTTACCAAGGGCACATTCAAGGACTCATTCCAACCTGGTAAAGTCACTATAGGAGAACACAGACCATGGCCAATGAGGAGAATGGCCTGGGATGATGTAGTCTGGACAGATTCCAGAGGGCTAGACAAATGGTTGCAGATGACAACATTTGGTCCCCAGGCCTGAGCTTTGAACTTCAATACTTGAAGGAGAGCTTCTCCTAGTGAGAAAAGCTTGTTAGACTAGAGGAACCTTTGGGTTGATCCATCAGGGCTTTTCTTATGTCCCTTAAGCATCCTAACGGTAAAGGGACCCTAGGGCATTAGGTCCAGTCATGGACGACTCTGGGGTTGCGGTGCTCATCTCGATTTACTGGCCGAGGGAGCCGGCGTACAGCTTCCAGGTCATGTGGCCAGCATGACTAAGCTGCTTCTGGTGAACCAGTGCAGCTCACGGAAACGCTGTTTATCTTCCCACCAGAGCGGTACCTATTTATCTACTTGCACTTTGACGTGCTTTCGAACTGCTAGGTTGGCAGGAGCAGGGACTGAACAACGGGAACTCACCCCATCGCAGGGATTCAAACCGCCGACCTTCTGATCAGCAAGTCCTAGGAATGTGGTTTAACCTACAGCACCACCTGCGTCCCTGTATCCTACCTGTATGCTAATATTTTTAGAGAGGCCCTTCTTTATGTCCTTCTGTCAGGAGACAAATCTTATGAGGTGACATGAGAAAGGGCCTTCTCAGTGGTGGCATCCTGTTTATCAAAGTCCCTTGCCTCTGAAATACGGGCGACATAGGGATTTATTGGGTGGCAGGGTGTGTGTGTTAGTTGAATTATGAAGCCACTCTGTAGTTCTGTCCATTGCTAGTTATTTATCATTAGTTTGCTTATCCTGGTGTGATATGGTAGTGTGGAATCTTATTTTTTGAAATTTATTATTTTATTGTGATTGCACCTCATCCTGGGATCGATTTTGCTAGAGGGTGAATTAGAAATAACAGCAGCAACTGCAGCAGCAGCAAATAAATAAACATTATTCAAAATATGGTAACCCAGCTTTCCGCATTAAAAATAAATAAAATTTTATTAGTTTTCAGATGTACAAAAAGTTTAGTTACAGTATAGTTTCAAGCGAGCAAGCAGTCATTGTATTAAAAATGAAGTGTAAAACACACACACATACACACAAAAGCAGTTTAAACAAACCAAAGGTCTATGCCATCTTAGAAAATTGTGCTTAGAGCTGTAAAATAGGCATATATTCTGTATTCAATAATAATATATGATAACTATATCAGATACCCTACCATGTCAAGGGAAATATATCACAACATTAAGCTTACATTTTTCTTTCCATGTATTAGCCAAATTCATTCATCATGAGCCGGAGGAGGATCTTTTTTTTATATAATAATTTTTATTGCATTTTTTTCCAAATTACAGATAAAACAGAAAAAAGAAAGAACATAGAAAGTAGAAAGAAAGAAAAAACAGAAAATCACAACCATTTCAACAACTTATTTCAGATTTCTATCGGACTTCCCCGCATCTCCCTCATAATGCATTCTTGACAATAAAGTTATCAGCAAATTATAACCTTGTTTCATGTGTTTCTTTGTACTTTCAATTGCAGTTTAAGTTTAAATCTCATGTTTTCCATTTACTCTAAAAATATAACATATTGTCATTTTTACCCATTTAAACTTTGATTTTTTCATAAATATTATCCAATTTCATATATAATCCACTTTCGTTGCTGGGGCTAACATTCCAAGTCATACGGCATCTTAAGATTCATATAACTTATAATACTTTTGCAAATAGTCCTTAAATTTTTTCCAATCCTCCTCCATTGCTTCTTCTCCCAAATCTCGGATCCTTGCAGTCATCTCGGCTAGTTCCATGTAGTTCATCAATTGCGTCTGCCAGTCCTCCAGTGTGGGCAAATCTTGAGTCTTCCAATGCTTAGCAATAAGAATTCTTGCTGCTGTAATAGCATACATGAAAAAAGTTCTATCCTTCTTTAACACCTTCTGGCCGACAATGCCCAGAAGGAAGGCCTCCGGTTTCTTGGGGAAGGTGTACTTAAACACCTTTTTTAACTCGTTATAAATCATTTCCCAGAAGGCCTTCAATCTTGGACAAGTCCACCAAAGGTGAAAGAATGTCCCCTCAGCTTCCTTACACTTCCAACATTTATTATCGGACAAATGGTATATCTTAGCCAGCTTAACCGGGGTCATGTACCACCTGTATACCATTTTCATAATATTTTCTTTCAGAGCATTGCATGCAGTAAACTTCATACCAGTGGTCCATAACCTCTCCCAGTCTTCAGACATGATATTATAACCAATGTCCTGAGCCCATTTTATCATAGCTGATTTAACTGTCTCATCCTGAGTGTTCCATTTAAGCAGCAAGTTATACATTCTCGATAATAACTTGGTCTTTGGTTCTAACAACTCTGTCTCAAGTTTTGATTTTTCCACCTGGAATCCTGTTTTTTTGTCTAGCTTAAAGACCTCATTAATTTGGGCATAATGTAACCAATTTTGCACCTTACCTTTTAGTTTTTCAAAGCTCTGCAACCTCCAATTACCTCCAATATTTTCTATTATTTCCCAATATTTCGGCCAGCAGGCCTCCATATTGGGTTTTTTCCGAGCCTTGGCCTCTATTGGTGATATCCACCTCAGAGTTTTGCTTTCCAATAAGTCTTTGTATTTTTTCCAGACCATAAATATTGCTTTTCTGACAGTATGGTTTTTAAACATTCCGTATGTTTTTCCCTTGTCATACCACAAATACGCATGCCAACCTAGCGAATTATTAAAGCCTTCCAGATCTAGGACATCAGTGTTTTCTAACAGAATCCAATCTTTCATCCAGCAGAAGGCCGCAGCTTCATAATATAACCTTAAGTCTGGCAGGGCAAACCCCCCTCTCTCCTTTGCATCAGTTAGTATTTTAAACTTTATTCGGGGCTTTTTGCCCTGCCAGACAAATTTAGAGATGTCCTTCTGCCACTTTCCAAAACATTCCACTCTGTCCACAATCTGCAAGGCTTGAAACAAAAACAACATTTTTGGCAAAACGTTCATTTTTATAGCTGCAATTCGGCCTAACAAGGATAGTTTCAATCTTGACCAGATTTCTAGATCTTTTTTAACTTCTGACCAACATTTCTCATAATTATCTTTAAATAAATTCAAGTTCTTGGAAGAAAGATTGACCCCCAGGTATTTCACTTTTTTAACAATATTTAGTTCTGTTTCCTTCTGGAACCCCTCTGTTTCAATAGCTGTCAAATTTTTCCCTAACACCTTTGTTTTTTGTTTGTTCAGCTTAAAACCCGCCACCCGACCAAATTTCTGAATCAATTCCAAAACTCTTTTTGTACTAGATTCTGGCTCCTGTAATGTTAAGACCAAGTCATCTGCAAATGCTTTCAGTTTATATTGTTTCGCTCCGACCCATATTCCTTGTACCTGCCGATCCTTCCTTATCATGTTCAGCAAAACCTCCAGGACTGAAATAAACAATAAAGGGGAAAGGGGGCACCCCTGACGTGTTCCTTTTTCAATATGAAGTTCTTCTGTCACCACATTGTTCACTATCAACTTAGCTTTTTGTTCTGAATAGATTGCTTCTATTCCATTCTCAAACCCCCTTCCCACTCCCATCCCTTCCAAGTTTTTCTTCATAAATTTCCAAGAAATGTTGTCAAAGGCCTTCTCCGCATCAATAAAAATTAACACTGCTTTAGTGTTAATATTTGTTTGTAAAAGTTCCAGAATATCGATAATATTCCTAGTGTTATCAAACAGATGTCTACCTGGGAGAAAGCCAGCTTGGTCTTTATGAATTACTTCATTTAATACTTTTTTAAATCTATTAGCCAAAATATCTGCAAATATTTTGTAATCCACGTTTAGGAGTGAGATGGGATGGTAGTTCTTAAGTTGAGTCTTTTCAGTTTCCACTTTAGGTATCAGTGTGATGAATGCTTCTTTCCACGTATCTGGTGCCCTCCCTCCCCCCATAATCTGGTTGCAAACCTCCATTAATGGTTGTATCAAGTAGTCTTTTAACATCCTGTAGTACTTGGAGGAAAGTCCATCAGGGCCTGGAGATTTGCCTAGCTGCATATTCTGGATGGCATCCTCGATTTCCTGTTGTGTTATTTTACAATTCAAGATTGATCTCTTCTCTTGAGATAGTTCTGGTAGGCCATTGTCTTTCAAGAATTGTTCTATTTCAGTTACTTCCTCGGACCCTTGTGTATACAGTTTTTTAAAATATTTCTGGAAGCACTTTCTAATTTCTCCCGGTTTCTGAATATTTTTCCCTTCAACTTCTAGATTGGTAACATAATTTAATTTTTGTCTCTTTTTCAACTGCCAAGCTAGCAGTTTCCCACATTTATTCGCAGATTCAAAAGATCTTTGTTTCATTTGTTTGATTTTCCATTCCACTTCTTGGTTGATCAATTTCGTATATTGTGACTGGTGGAATTTGATTTCTCTTAAAGTCTCTTTTGATTTTGGATTCAATCTTAATTTTTTCTCTCCATCTCTTATCTTCTCTAGTATCTTATCCTTTTTCCCATTCCAGAATTTTTTCTTAATCGTGTTCTGTTGTATCAGAAACCCTCTCATAACAGCTTTACTTGCGTCCCAGATTATTCTTTTTTCCACCGAGGTATTCAAGTTAATTTCAAAATAGTCCTTTAAAGCTTTTTGGGCCTTCTTTACGATCTCTTGATCTCTTAGCAGGTTGTCATTCATTTTCCATCTGAAGGAATCGGCAGTAGTAAATCTCATTTCCATTTTCAGAGCGTTGTGGTCGGAGCAAGTCTTTGGGCAGATTTCTACTCTTGTAGTCTTAGGTGCCAGCCCTCTAGTTGTCCAAATTTGGTCGATTCTTGTCCATGACAGGTGGGCCTCAGAAAAGAAAGTTCCTTCTTTACCTAGGGGGTTTCTCGTCCTCCATAAATCAATCAAATCCATATTGTCAGTTAGTTCGAAGAAAGTTTTTGGTAGTCTTCCATCCTTGGTCAGGTTCTGGTTCTGTGACTTATCCATATAGGTAGAGACAACCCCATTCATGTCTCCCATCATAATGATGTTAGAATAGTCCAGATAGTCCAGTAATGTCTCATGTAGCTTCTTGTAAAATTCTGATTTCCCCTCATTTGGTGCGTAGATTCCTAGTATCAAAACTTTTTCTCCTTGGATTTGTATTTCAATTGCCAGGATTCTTCCTTGTTCATCTTTAAACAAAAATTTTGGTGATAAATTCTCCTTTGCGTAGATCACCACGCCTCTCTTTTTAACTCTGTCTGATGAAATAAATTCTTGGCCTAATCTTTTGTTTATTAACACTTTCCTATGGGACCTGGTCACGTGAGTTTCTTGCAGACAGATTATGTCCAAATGTTCTTTCTTCAAAATATGGAAAATCCTTTTGCGTTTTTTCCGGGGAATTTGCACCATTAATATTCCAACTATACAGCTGTAGAGACATCCTGTATCAATCTGTTGTTGCTCTTTATGGGGCGTCTTCTTTTTTATCCAAATCCGAGGGTGCTGGCTCTTTTCCAGACTCTGGTGGAGGCCAAAGGGCTGCTACTCCCTTCTGCAGGTCTTCTCCGTGATCGTGTAGAAACTTCTGGCTATCCTCTTTCGTTTTGATTTTAATCTTCTTTCCTTTGTAGTTGAATGATAGGCCTTGTGGAAACTCCCACCTGTAAGGTATTCCGCTACTTCTCAAAAGTCCAGCTAGGTCAGTGTAGTTAGATCTGAGATCCAGTAGTTGTTTAGGAATATCCTTGTAGATTTGTGCTCTTCTGTCCTGGATCTCAAGTGCTTTATTGAAATGTAGGTCAAGTAGTTTGTCTCTCTCCTGCTTGGTCCTTAGGATAATCAAGCAATCTCTGGGCCTGTCTTTCCTGGTGACTCTTCCCAGTCTGAATGCAGTTGTTATTTTAAAGTCTGTATCTTCCTTTATACCCCAGAATTTAGAGAATTCTGCTGTCAAAAAGCCGGTCAAATCCTCTTTCTCAATCTCTGGGATAGTGCGTAATCTTAAATTATTTTCCCTGTTTCTCAGTTCCACCATGGACAGGTAGGCCTGCTGGTCGCTGATATGTTTGTGTAGCGGCCTTACCTCTCCTTTCAATTCATCCACTTTCTGGATTGCTTGACCTGCTTTTTCATTCGCAGCCTCGGCCAATTTCCGATTCTCAGATGTAGCGTCTTTTAAATTCCCAATGTCTTGTGAATGCTTAGCCACCTGTTCAGATAGTTTAGTAATTGAAGATGTGGCTAAGTCAATTTTTGCTGTTTGGTCATCAACCTTTTTATTCAAAATTGCAAATTGTTGTAGCATTTCCTCTAAAAGAGTGCCGGATCCCCCTGCTGCCATATCCTCAGTTGTTGGCTGTTCAGCTTCCTTGGATGGAGCTGTTGTTGAGGGTACAGCTCCCTGTAAAACAGCAGGGACTGAAGATCTGCGAGCCTGAGAAATCAGAGTTGTTTGTACAAATTGGCCTTTCCCTGCTTTCGACGCAGCTCTTGTTTTTGGAGGGCCACTCATTCCACACCTGTCTTTGGATTCAAGGTCAAGCTGTCAAATGTTCCATGGGAAAGACAGGCCTCAAAGTAGATAACCAAACCACAGAGAGTCAAAACAAAGTTGGTTCTCAGGAATTTGTAAATCCCAAACTCCACTAGAGGGAGTATTGTTGCAGTTCAGGGAAGAAGGAACAAAGTTTTAGTCGCCATTAAAGTTCCTGCAGTTGAATAAATTAACAATAGTCCTTAAAGAAAACTTTTTTCCACTGGCAGAGCCCTTTCAATGTTGCCACAATAGTCTATCTGAAGGTGCAAGATACAGTTATTTAATTGTATCTTCCAATGATGCCTCTATGTATCCGTTTCAACTTTGTATATGTATCCGCAAAACAACCCTTTTCCCCCTGCCAGCCCGGGACTGGGTTTTATAAAGTTTTTAGAGTCCACAAAAGGAGAAGGTCTCCAAGAAAAATCAACACAATAGCAGAAAGAAAAAAGAAGGCTTGCCTTTCCCTTCAGTTGCTAGCTCCGCCAGACGCATGATACTTCCCGTTTTAAAGTCCCTTTCTATTCCTTCCAGCTTGTCAGTTCCTTTGCCTTTGATCACTAAGCACTACCGGGAGATGGACTTCCTTTTTCTCGTCTCCCGCTTTCAGCCAAATTTTCAATTTACTGTCCCGAATTAATACTCTTCTTACTCACGAGTAGATGATTTAGAGTCCAATACTTAAGGAAGAAAGGTCGGCGCTCATCAGCAACAGCCGCGCGGCTTCGCTCCCGCAGAAAGAGCGATGTACTCTCAGCACCGCTTCCCCTCCGCGCTTCCGGAGCCCCTTACGGGGTCCCTTCTTCGTTTTGGGGGTCGCTCCAGGTGCCCGCCGAGTCCCACGGCCACGAGCTCACTCTGCTCGTGGTTTTTCTTGATGGATCGTCGCTGTGCCGTAGCGAACGATCCTTTCCTGCGGAGCCCCTCTTCAGAGACTGAAGAGGACCGCCATTGCCCGTTTCGCGCCGCCTCCGGAAGTCTTTCGCGCCGCCTCGAGCCGGAGGAGGATCTTGACCAAATTCATCCTTGCCTGCAGAGTACATAAAAGTCAAACTAAACTGGTACAAAATCATCCTTTTATTTAGGTTCCTGATGATTCTCAATTTATATGTTAATTTAACATCTCCAAAACCTTAGTATAGAATGAGGGCCCTCCTCATTCTGGTGAGTGGGTCCCTGGGTCCCCTTCTCCAAAGCCCTCTCAGTTCCTCAGGAAATGTTCATGTGATATACACACCCACAGGATTGAGAACATTAAAACGTTATCCCATCCACACAGGAGCTACTCATAGACTTGTGGCTCCCTTTCAAAAGTGCCACATAGATCCCTCCCCCCCCCCCAAGTATTATATCAAATGCAATCTCTGAATGCTATTATCCATTAAATGGCTTGATTTTTTGCTTTTTAAAATGTGTGTGAGAAATCTTGTGCAGCGAGTTAGTGATGGAGACTTTTACTAGCAGGACTGGAGAACTGATTGTAGGCGTCTTCTGGGGCTATTATCTTATTTATGTGTTTCATGCTGTTAAATGACCCATGCCAGGAAAATCAGCAAAGTATGTATTTCCCCAGCCAATGCAACTCTAAGCAGCAAAGTTTAGCAGCGTCAGCTGTGGTTCTATGCCATGTTGCAGGGGCTCCCAAACTGTGGTCCACAAACTACCAGTGGTCTATAAGCTTCATTTAGATGGCTCATTGACTGTCCATAAAGAACACTTGCATTTTGAATTCTGTGGAATTCAAATTATGATGTAATAAAATACAACATAAGAAATAAAAGAAGCAAAAAAAATAAATAGAAAGTTTACAGCACTGAGGGCTGTGCATTACAATTGTTATGATATGCAGAAAAAGAATCAGCATTTTTCAAGCGGTCCATGAGTGGGAACCATAGGTCTGGGATGTGTCAATATGCAACTTAGCTATTTGCACAAGAATAATTAAGGTCTGCCTGTTAGCAGCTAGGCTAAGTTCAAGATATTGATTTTGGTGAATAAAGTCCTATACAGGTTTGGACCAGGACAGGGCCAGCCCAAGATATTTTGGCACCTGAGGCAAACCACAGAATGGCACCTTACTCCTGTGAAGGAATTATTATTATTATTATTATTATTATTATTATTATTATTATTTATACCCCACCCTTCCCGGTTCAAAAACCAGGCTCAGGGCGGCTAACAACAAATTTAAAACACTTAGTTAGAAAAGCAGCATAAAATACGGTATAAAAACATGAATAACAATAAAAAATAAAAAATAAAAATCAATTAGATAACCCCCAGGGCTAGCTGGCTGAATTGGTCCTACTTGGGCCAGCGAGGAGGCCAGGGGAGAATTAGCTGTGGGGTCTCAGAGTGGGTGATCTTCATAAAAAGGGAGGGGGAGGGAAGATAAGGGAAATAAAAGATCAGGCTGGATTCAAATTAAAGGCCAGGTGGAATAGCTCTGTCTTACAGGCCCGATGGAAGGAGGGTAAGTGAAGATGTACATCAGGAACAAGGGTTGGAAGATACAAGGAGTTCCTCCTATTTGTCAAGAGGAGATGGCAGATCCAGACTTAAGGGGTGAACAGCAGCTACAGCTGCCACCACCGCAGAAGCACACAGTGCATTCCTTGGAGGTTGGATCTGCCATGCCTCTAGATCTTGCTGCCTGAGGTAGTCGCCTTACCTTGCCTCATGGGTGGGCTGGCACAAGGAGCAGGAAATCTAACCAATTGCTGCACTCTGCAGGTAAAGGCCTCTTGCAGAGACCATCTTATCAGGAGGTCCATTCCTCATAACCAGGCTTTTTGTGCTCTAGCACCTACCCATTGCAATTGCCTCCCCTTGAATATTAGATGCAATCTTTGTTGCCTTTATACCACCTACTAAATATCTTATTCTTTGAACAAACTGAGATCTTTCCTAGTCTGCACCTGCACTGGAATTGTTCTAAAAAATGAACAATGTGGGTGGAGGCGCTCCTTCGGGTATACAGGGTTGAGGCTGCTTAGGGCTTTAAAGGTCAACACCTACTCTTTGAATTATGCTCGGAACATACCAGGAGCCAGTGTGGATCCTTTAGGACCGGTGTTATATGGTTCTGGCAGCTGCTCCCAGTCACCAAGAGCCTTCTGGCAGTTCCCTCACTGCACAAAGTGAAGTTACAGTTCTCTGTAACTAGTACCCAAACCATTGAATTCAAGTTAAAAGAAAGAAGATTCCAACTAAACATCAGGAAGAACTTTCTGACAGTAAGAGATGTTCAACAGTAAACAGACTCCCTCAGAAGGTGGTGGACTCTCTTTCCTTGTAGGTTTTTACAGCTGCCATGTATGCTCTAGTTGAGATTCCTGCGTTGCAAGGGATTGAACTAGATGACCCTTCTAACTCTTCAATTTTATGATTCAATGAGGGCTGATAAAAGGCTGTTGCCGTGTTTCTAAGCCCCTGATTGGGCCCATCCCCAACCGTCTGGTGTAAAGACATAATGTGCATAAAGTCCCCACCCATGTGCTCACTTTGAGATTTAGGAGAAAGAGCTTTGTCTTTCCCCCTCCCTTCTTTTCTTGCTTGACATTCTGCCTGAAATGTCGTGGGAGCTAAAAGCTTCTACTGTGAGTAATTTCATTTGGACCTAATAAGGGATTGTCCAACTATGAATTCAATATGGTTCTGTACACACTGGTTTGAAGAACAGTTGCATGGTAAACCTGAAAGAATACCATGCTGGATAAACATCAGATTTCCATCTGTGCATGACATATTTGCCTGCACTTTGTAGCCTATCCTAGATTATTCGTGAAAGCAAATCCACCAATAAGTTAACGATGTGACTCAATAAAACTGGCAAATGGATATTGGAAATTTTTTATGAGATACAAATATGAAAACTCTGGATGGAGTGGAAAGATGTAAGCAAATCAGCAAGCCATAAACCACCCTGCAAATATTTCTTATAATTTAAACATTTATCTGCGGCTTCTCACGATTGGCTTTTAAGCATTCCTCTTAAATTCTCTCATGGAAGAATTGTGGGCTTGGGAATACATTTTAAGAAAATATAGTAACATGTGTCTAAACAGCCATAAATAAAAAATACATTTGTGAGTAAAGAGCAATATGGAATGGAGTTTTATGTTCTGAAACACCAAGACTTGTTAGCTTTTTATGCTTCCAGGATATCGTAATATTTTATGTACTATTAGAAGGCACAGATGAAAGAGGCTGCAAGTCACAAATGGGTTTCTCCAGAGTAATCCTATTGACCTCTGTGGAACTACTCCATGGAATGTGATTTTGTTGATTGCCTCTGTAATGGAAACTTTCTCCTTTCTCTTTATATTTGTACATTTCCTCTGCAATGTTTATTAAAGAATATAAAAATGTGTGACAGACTCTGATCTTGCTCTACCCTCCCTCCACAAACACCCCAAAAGGCATTCTGTTAACAACAACAGAAAGCTGTAAGTAGTTTCTTATGCCGACTGCAGCAGTTTTCTGGAATGGCAAATATTCATTAGTATGCACTGATATGCAGAAGTTCTTACTGACAATTCCCAGGATGCTCCCTCCTTCATAAACAGATTGTTGATGGTTACTGCATAATCCATCTGAGTGTTGCAATAAAAGGAGGGAAAACACACACACACATCACAAAGTCTTCACTGGGCAGTGCCGAAATGAAGTGCGGAAAACCAAAATTGCTTAAGAGAGCAAGAGACAATAAAACGAATTTCTTTTACAATCTGCAATTTTCCTATTTCTGCCATTCATGCTACCCAGACACTGCATGGTTCAGCCTGCCTCCCCACTTTTCTCAGTCTTCTCTTTTTTAAAGAGTTAATTAATGGGTGGATTGATTACCGAAGAACATTAAACAACTCTGGTAAGCATCCCCCAGTTCTGACCAGTAATTGATTTCACCGCAAGGTGTGACTACTCTATTTAATTAGAGCTAAGGGGATGAGAAAAGAAGACGCAGAGCTGTGATACAAGGAATTGGTTGAGTAGAGTAACTGGGATGTTTAAAGTGGAGCAGCAGCATTGAGACAATTCATCAATTAGTTTAATCAGGCAGTGGATTCTAATTCTTCTCTACTGTGATTTTTATACAAGTTATAGATGAATGGATCACTTCTTATGGGGTAGGATGTTTGTTTGTTTGTTTTTGGAGATAACCTGATAGACCAAGGTGGGAAACAGGACTCAGCAGGTTGAGGCAGAACTTTGTTCAAAACCGGGAAGACTCTTCTTCTTCTTCTTCTTCTTCTTCTTCTTCTTCTTCTTCTTCTTCTTCACCAGAGGCGGACCGCAAAATGGTGTCCCCTCACAGCCAAGGAAGAAGGGTGAGGATGATCTACATCAGAAACAAGAGGGGAGAAAAGATTGACATCTGGATCTGCTGCTGCTGTGGATCCTACCTCACCTTGTCTTATGGGTGGGCCAGCCCTGCACCCAGTATCCTGGCCTGGCCCTCACTGGGTAAGAAACTCAAACTCGTACAGTTTCTGCCTAAACCACGAATGCTAGTTTCAGTATGATGCATAGGCAAAGTGGAGCTCTAAGGCACGGTAGGTGTTCTGCATGGCTAAACGATCTAAGATGTTGATCCAACAAACAATGTGCGCCCTTGAGTCCCATTAAATGTGGATGGGATGGGCACAACTTCAGTGTAGCAAATGGGCAAGCAAATGGCAACTCTTTCTGGAAGCCTGGATCTGAGCTGCCTGCTCATGCCGATGGTGGCATCTCTATGACCTCAGTGATGGAGGAAGCAACAGTGCCTGCTCCTAACCCACTGAACCCATTTCACCTGATCTCAGGAATACCCTCTGGTGCTGCCGGAACCAAGCCAAAGCCCATCCTCTGAGCCATAAGTAAAAACTTGACTCAGCTATGATTCATTCAGGACTGGTAAATTTTGTGCCAGCCACCAGAGTTATATGAAAGGCCCAAACCAATGGCACCATGGCATAAAATGCAATGGAGGAGGGAACAGAGTAGAGCACTGGGAGGTTATGCCACTGGGACCTTGCTTGGGATCTGACTCTCATTTATAACTCCACCCTCTGGCCCTGACACAGCCCATCTGAACCCATGCCCCTCCCCTGGGACATCACCAGGCAGTTCTTCTAGCTCCCCTAGCCTCTGTTTTTGCTCAACTCATGACTAATGGGAGATCAGTTTTCTAGCTGATAAAGTTTGTACAGATGGCCTTGTTTGTTTGTTGAATTGATTTTTATTGCTTTTAGAATTTGTGCTTCTGTGTTTTATTCTGTTTTTATAGCCTAGCCTATGGTCAGAGATGATTAGGGTTTTAGTCCAAAACATTCAGAGGACACCAGGCTGGGCAAGGATGCCTTAAGGACTTGGACAGCTGCTTCATACTTTTGAGAAGAGCTAAGAAGACGATCACAGTACTTGATGATTGTCTTCTTTTGTTCAAGTGACTTTGCAACCATTCTCCAAACTCCTGAGATTGTGATGTGTAAATTGGTTGCTTGTCCTTCTCTCTCTCTCTCTCTCTCTCTCTCTCTCACACACACACACACACACACACACACACACACACCAAACCCTAATTTTCCTAGAATAATTAATACGCACACAGTAGTCTCACTCATATACTTCCTCCGTGGCTTAACAAGCTAAGATAATGAGTAAAAATTCTGCTTCTCTTGGGCCTCTCAAGAAATAATAAGGTAACATCCCCAATATATAATGAGATCAGAGCTAATAAGGTCAACAGCTGCCCCACAATCCAGCTAGATTTGTCCATTGTCAAGCTCTCATCTAGCTTTAAAGTGAGAACTGCAGTTAAATTAATGCTGCATTAAGTGACAGTGAATGTATGGCTCTGTGCTGGTGTTTTAAAAGCTGCCTGTTGGACTTTGAGGAAAATGACTTCAAAATAGTTCATGCTGTGATGAAATCCTCTTTTCTTTGCACAATGCATTTGGCTTAACAAACTTGACCTGCAAGAGTCAAGTTTTGATGCTGCACATTGCCATCAAAACATTGGTTTGATCTCTTATCCAGAGTTCTAGGATGAATCCCAGAACGGTGTTCCAAAGGGATATCAGGCTGCCATCTTGCTGAAGCTAAGCAGGGGTGGGCCTGGTTTTTGTTTTTGTTTTGCTGCTGAAATACTAGAGGCCTCATTGATACCAGAATCCCACCAGCTCTTGAAGAAACACCTGCTTAGGCAAATAATCCCTTGAACTTCCCAATCAAATTATTTTAATTGCTCTTTTAAGCGTTTTAAGTTTTATGCTTTTTAAACTGGATTTATTTCATTGTATATTGAAATTATGTATGTTTCTAATGCTTTTGTGGAAGGGTTTTCTGGTGCATTTTAACTGTTTATTATTTTTATACTTGTAAACTGCTTAGAAGCCATTTTGGCATATAAGCAGAGTATAGATTACTTAAAAATAAATTATAAAAAAATAATTTGAGTATCATGGCTCCCTTTTTCTTTTCATTATTTTTTTTTGGGGGGGGGGCAAGCAAGCTCACAAGCAGGTCAGGGAATAGTGATCGCCACTTCCTGTGTATTCCATGCATTCGCTGCACAACTGGATGTCAAAAATGCTCAAGGGCATTAATAACTCCCTGATGAGGAAAGACTGGTGTTTGGGACTTCTTAGTTTAGAGAAAGAGTTTGGATTTGATATCCCGCTTTATCACTACCCGAAGGAGTCTCAAAGCGGCTAACCTTCTTCTTTCCCTTCCTCCCCCACAACAAACACTCTGTGAGGTGAGTGGGGCTGAGAGACTTCAAAGAAGTTTGACTAGCCCAAGGTCACCCAGCAGCTGCATGTGGAGGAGCGGAGACGTGAACCCAGTTCACCAGATTACAAGTCCACTGCTCTTAACCACTACACCACACTGATGTAAGTGGACAAGTAAGTGCTGATATGACAAAAGTTTATAAAGTTATGTGTGGCATGGGAAAAGTGGGTAGAGAAAAGCATTTCTCTCTCTTTCACAACGGTTTGCAGTCATCTACATCAATGGTCATCCAATGAAGTTGAATGTTGAAAGATTCAGGATAGATAAAAGCTCCTACTTCTTCATGCAGCACATGTTCCCACAGGATGCAGCAATGGGCACCAATGTGGATGAATTTGAAAGAGGGTTACAAAGATTCATGGAAGGTAAGAGTATCAATGGCTGGCAGCCAGGATGGAGGCTACGCTCTGCCTCTGTGGTTGGAGGCAGTACCAGATGCTGGAAACTTCAGGAGGGAGAGTGCTCTTTTGCTCAAATTCTCCTTATGGGTTTCCCACAGGCATCTGGTTGGCTTCTCTGAGAACGCAATGGACCACTGGCCTGGTCCAGCAGGACTCTTCTTATGTTCAGTTCCAGAATTGAGAGATCCCACTTAGTTATCCCATAAATAGATATTTCATCTGTTTATTTGTCCAATCCTTTTAAAGGGCCTTCTAAACTAATTTCCAGTGCCTCTTCTTGTGGTAGCAAATTCCAGATATTGATTGTTTATTATGTGAGTGCACAATTTCATTTTTCTATCCTGGACCTACTGCAAGATCACTTAACTGGATGATGCCAAGTTGTCGTATTTGGAGAGATATTCTTCCTTTATTGGAGAGTTTTGCAAACATATTTATAAATCACTGTTAATATCTTTTTACCCTGATGGACTCTTGGAAGCTGGAATGAGTCAATATACATGTGTTTAGAGGTGTGTGTTATTTAGCAGGGGTTTTTCTTTCTTCATTTAATGTGTATGTTTTTATCTTACAGTTATCATCAAGGCTGGCCCCAGGAAATATTGCAGCCTGAGGCAAAGGACAAGCCTGGAAGCTGAATCTTACTTTGACACTGGTTATGGGACAGTGGCTGCCACTGAATTGGACAAAAGCAGCCTAGGTAAGCAATGTACAGTAGACTGGGTAGCACAGGCAGCCGTGACCTCCAACATCTCACCATCTCCCAGCATTTTGCCTAACGGTAGCACTGCTGCTAGTTACTGCAGTGCTTTACATGTGGGACAGTTCAAAGATAGCACCTAGTGAAGAGCTCAGCAACCAGATTATTGACTGGGATCAGAAGGTTTGAACTTATTACACAAATTATGGCCTGACTGCACTCACTATCAGTTTAGATGGAGCAGGGGGCAGGGAATTTGCTTTTGATCCTAAGTGATTCAGGACCACAACACCTTAAGGACCACCTCTCTCCATATGAACCTGCCCAGTCCCTGTGGTCTTCATTCCAAGCCCTTCTCCATGTCCCAGAAAGGGAGTTGCAGAAGGTGGCCACATGAGAACAGGTCCTTCCAGTGGTGTCCCCCTCTCTGTGGAATGCTCTTCTCAGGGAGAGACGTCATTACTGTTCAATCAGGTATTTGCCTCCCATAGTGGTGCTCATCTTGTAGTGGGGTGGGTAGGACCTGTCCTTATTAATACATTATTGGGTGAGCAGGGTATGTATTTTGGATTGTTGGTTATTTTAAATTTCTTTTATGTATTGTATTTTATCTTGTCAAGTCACCCTGAGATTTCTTTTGTATAAATTAATTATTGTATTATTGTATTAATTAATTAATTGAGATACTAGTTATCGTAGCTCTTTGGCATGGAATGAGACAGAATGTACATGGATTGATGAACAGATGTCTCTGCCCCATAACTCACATTTCGAATGAGTGTACACAATGGCAATCAGGTGCTGGGCACGGAAGGGTTACTACTAGCTTGTTTTCCAATGTCTCTTAGTTCCACAATGAACTGAGTAACAAATTTTTATTGCATTTTAATGGTTGATATACGGATGTTTGTAAAACCAAAGGTCAATTCAATAACTGAAAATAGTTGCAGCAGACATGGTGGTAAACGAACAAGGATTTAAAGAAAGGTGAAAATGTAGTTGATAAGGTCATAAAGTTGAACAGCTGAATACGTTTAATTGACCTATATTCTTCCAAAGGCCATAAACTTTGTCACACTTTGTAAATGCCACAAAAGCTTTCAAATATTTATAGAGAACCTTAATATATGAAGCCATGAGAATGTACATTTAAGTGGGTGAAAAAGAGGTTTAAAAATATTCCTTAAAAGGGGGGGTCTTGTAATTCGCAGCAGTACGGAGAAGAAGCAATACCCAGTATGGATCATTAGAAGCCATGGAACATCACTTCCTTTAATAAAAAGGTGTAGCTTTTCATAAATGAGAAAGAGAGAGGGTGATACAAAGGTTGACTGGAAGAGAAAGATAATGGCACACTTCCTGGTACATGCTCCCCTGCAATCATAGTGCTTTTGTCTGCGATAGCCCTGCTGAATCAGCACACTTGGGAACATAGAAAATTGTGTCATATTAAATCAGACCATTGGTCCATCTAGTTCAATATTGTCTACACTGACTAGCAGCGCCCCTCCAGGATTAAAGGCAGGGATATTTCCCAACCCTATCTGCAGGTGCTGAGGATTGAACCTGAGACATTTTGTATGCACAGCAGGTGCTCCACCACTGAGCTGCAACCCTCTCCCATCCAAAGAGGATTGTTGCTAAATCATATGAATAGCCTCACTAGATAAGGCCAGAGGCCCATCTAAAATGTGAAGTGAACTATTCTTATTTCATACCCCTAGTTGAAGATTCGAGGAATATTGTGCATATAAAGTATGTGAGAGCAAGTGTGGTTAGAGTGTTGGACTAGAACCTGAGATACCAGGGTTCAAATCTCCACTCAGCCATGAAACTCACTGGGCAACCTTGGACTCACCACTGCTTCTCAGCTTAACCATCCTCACCTACCTGTTGTGGGAATTAAATGAGGAGGAGGTGAGTCATGTAGCTAGATGGGCCAATGGTTTGACTTGATATGAAGTATCTTCCAGCAGCTGCTAGTGGGACATTGCAGGTGTTGCAGCATTGCTCACTTGGTTTCCAAAAGTGAGAAGGTCAAGGCAATGGGGAGTGTGGTGTGGGCACAACAACAGAGCCAAGTCAAAATCATTATCTTTAATGATGCAGTTCAGTGCCGCAAATGGTGATTTCTTATAACTTGTCCTCTGTGCACCCATACTTTTCCATGGTCCATCAGCCCCAAATCCAGATGAGGAGGAGGGAGTGTTTGGAAACATCCAAGATGCTCCACAACAACAAAACAACAACAACAACAACATTAAAGCAAGTTTTGAAAATAATCTTCTTGTGCCACACATTTGTAAGAGATGCAAAGAAAAGGTGCATGTTGGCCATATGGTCAACATACTGATTTTGAGCAAGGATATGATACTTTAATTATATTTTAGTGCATTTGTAGACCAGTGCTCAAAGGTGCTCACAATGATTTGCCTGTGTGTTGTAGTTGTTGTTGTTGTTTTAAAAAAGGAGTAAAAAATGGTCAATATTTCAATGTTCAGCACTTTTTAACTTGCTGCAGATATGGCTATTTTCATGGGATTTGTTTGAAACTTGGCAGATTTGCAGGCTACAACAGGTAGATCCAGAATGGCAATGGCTCAACAGGCACTGCTTTTAATAAGCTGTAGGATTTTGAGGCTTAAAGGCAATATATATTTGTTTTTGGTTACTTGACTTAACTAAAGGGACACTCCTGTGCCTTTTTAATTTTCATACACTGCATTCAGAAGATAAACACTATGTGATTACAATGGTTTCTGATTATTAAGGCAGCCATGATGTAGGTTGCATGTAGAAAGGGGGGGAAACTCTGTGTGCTGTCCCTCAATAAAATTAAATTAGGCACTTTCATATCTATAATTAGTTGTACTTTCTGGGTCTCGGTGCCCCAAGCTATTAACATTCAGGTTTAATGAAACCAAATGCATGTTGAAACTCACATTTCTCTATTAAGCACAAGCTAATGTTAGCAGTGCAATAGTAATGAACTATCAGGAATATCATATTATTAGTGTGGAAATTAAATGCATCTTGCAGTTTTTACATCTTGTTTGTCTTTTGTTAGCACATCCTTGTGTCTTCTCTCTTGAGTTCCGTAGTTTTGATTTTAGGGCAATTGCATTGCACCTTTGTTCCTTTTTGAACTCAAGGTGGTGTAAAGGGGGTTTGCAGGAGGTTCCCCATCAAAGATCTGACTAGTTCCAAGCCTGCCCAGTTTCAGCAAGTTGGCTGTGTCACCATGCCTTAAAACCATGCCCTTCTCTGCTTTTAAAAGCCCAGGAGAATAAAACAACATTTTCCTAGGGTAGAAAGGACAACAATGTTTGGCCTATACCGTCTTCTCTGGTTCAGAAGGGATTTGAAGCTGTGTCTCCCATGTCCTTTCCCAATACAGTAGGGGCATACTAGGTATTCAAACTTCTGGGTTTTACCTATAAAGTATTATGCAGTTCATGGGACCAATATCTCAAAATTGCTTCTCCCCATATGAAATGACTCCAACCTTGTGATTGTCATCTGACAATCATGTGACCTTCCTCACGTGGCACCTCCTTGGCAAGTCCAGAGAGTGGCAACAGCAGAATTGGCCTTTTCTGCAGTGGCTCCCCACTTGTGGAAAGCTCTCCTCAGGAAGGCATGCCAGGTGGTATCATACCTTTTGCATCAGACCTTCCTTTGGCTCTTGATTATCTGTGGCCTCCTTGGGTGGCTGTCTTTTGAAACTGCCTTTTAAAGACAGCATTGTCTTTTGGGCACTAGGTTTGGCAAGTGAAGCCAAACTCTTTGTACTGTTTTCCCCCCAGCTGTACTGCAGATGCCCCCCTCTATTTTTTTTAAATAAATATTTATTAAATTTTCACAAATTTTAAAAACAAATACAATACACACAATACAAAGATATACATACAATAACAAACAAACACGTATAATTTCAACTCCTTTTTTTCTTAAGCTTACTTCATCAACTTCTCCATACCTCCCCTTTCTGCATTCCAATTCCCAAAATTATTTCAGCAAATCCTTCCCCTTAATTTTATCCGATTTTTTCCTTTTCTTCTCCTTTACTTAATCTTTAGCAGCTGTAATCCCTTACTTTATATAACCACAAAATTTTAACATTCATTAATTTTGCAATATTTCTTAAGATAAATTTTAAATTTCTTCCAATCTTCTTCCGCCATCTCTTTCCCCTGGTCTCGGATTCTGTCAGCCATTTCAGCCAGTCCCATGTAGTCAATCACCTTCATCTGCCACTCTTCCAAGGTGGGTAGATCTTGTGTCGCAGATGCCCCCCTCTAAGGTGGCTATGTAAGGTGGTCACTTGCCTCTAAAAGAAATCCTATGAGCAAAGGTTGAAAGAATTGGGCATATATTGCTATGGAGAAGATAAAGCTGCCTGGAGAAGATGGTGGAGGGGAGATATAGAATCATAGGATAATAGAATTGTACAGTTGGAAGGGACCCCAAGGGTTATTTAGTCCAACCTCATGCAATGCAGGGATATCAAGGCATATGTGATAAATGACCATCCAACCTCTGCTTAAAGACCTCCAGGGAAGGAAGGTTCACAACCTCCTGAGGGTCAAACAGCTCTTACTGTCAGAACATTCTTCCTGACGTTTAGATGGAATCTCCTTTCTTGTAACTTGAAGCCATTGGTTCAGGTTCTAGCCTCTGCAGCAGGAGAAAGCAAGCTTGCTCCACCCTCCATGTGACAGCCCTTTGAGATATGCCTGGATGCGTGGTGGGCTCTCCTGCCCTTGAGGTCTTCAAGCAAAGTCAGGATAGCCTTCTGCTGCTCTTTCCTTTCTAGATCAGGGGTTGAATGAGGTGGTCTCCAAGGCACTCTGTGTTCCAAAACCATGTCCCCATTCAGCAAAAGATAATTATACCCCTCCCACATTATGACCATGTATTCAGTGGCAATGAGGATCAGTGGTTATGTCCTGACTTCCCTGAGAGATGCAGTGTGCTTCTGAATGCCATTTGCTGGGAATGACAAATGGAGAGAATACTGATGTGCTCAGATTTTTCTTGCAGGCTTCCCATAGGCAGCTGGTTGGCTTTTATGAGAACAAGCTGCTGGACTAGAAGCAGCAGGCTCTTCATGCAAGATATTCTGCCCAGTGATCTGCATTGGTCCTATGATAGATAGATAGATGATAGATAGATGATAGATGTTGTTTAGTCGTTTAGTCGTGTCCGACTCTTCCTGAGCCCATGGACCAGAGCACACCAGGCACTCCTGTCTTCCACTGCTTCCCGCAGTTTGGTCAGACTCATGTTTGTAGCTTCAAGAACACTATCCAACCATCTCGTCCTCTGTTGTCCCCTTCTCCTTGTGCCCTCCATCTTTCCCAACATCAGGGTCTTTTCCAGGGAGTCTTCTCTTCTCATGAGGTGGCCAAAGTATTGGAGCCTCAGCTTCAGGATCTGTCCTTCCAGTGAGCACTCAGGGCTGATTTCCTTAAGAGTGGATAGGTTTGATCTTCTTGCAGTCCATGGGACTCTCAAGAGTCTCCTCCAGCACCATAATTCAAAAGCATCCATTCTTCAGTGATAGATAGATAGATGATAGATAGATAGATAGATAGATAGATAGATAGATAGATAGATGATAGATAGATGATAGATAGATAGATGATAGGCTCTGTGTCTTTAAATGAATCTTCTGGGTACACTGGAAGCTGCCTTATACTGAGCCATATCATTGGTCCTTCTAGTTCAGTACTGTCTGGACTGAGTGACAGTGTCTATCCAGGACCTCCGGCAAAGTTCTCTCCCAGCCTTCCCTGGAGATGTCAGGGATTTAAACTGGAACCCTCTGCATGCAAAGCAGTTGCTCTTCCCCTAGTTTACCTTCTTGCTAAACCTCACTTGAAGGTTGAAACCTTCCACAGCCCTTCCCCTAGTTTACCTTCTTGCTAAACCTCACTTGAAGGGGGGGGGGGAGGCCTTCTCTGCCTAGCTGCAGCTCCACTTTGCTTTGGACCAATCCATCATATTCACTTGTTTTATTGGTTTCTATCTTTCTGCTTAATTACATTGGATTTCAACTGTGCTGTTGCATACAGTTCCCTGAATATTTGAAACCGCTCTAAGAGGTTGAGCTGAGCCGCTTGCAATTAATATTCAACAGTCCTCCGAGCCTTCTACTGCCTCCTCACAGTAAATCTCTCAACATTACAAGAGGGGGTGGGGGTGAGAGAGAGAGAGAGAAAGGAAATGTATTTGAAATGACTCTGTGATCATCAGATCCTATATGTGTCCGTCTTTATTAATTACATGTGCCTCATTCACCAGATTAGTTTCCCAAATAGCCTTTGACCATAAAGATTGTTCAAAAATTGTGTTAGAGAGCAATCCTGCACTATCTACAAAAGCGGGTTTTTTTAAAATTTTTTAAAAAGGTGTTGTAATCACTACCGCAATCTCAGTAATTAAAATCCTCCATGATCAAAGTTCCGGCGTTCTTTCCTTATCAGACTAGCATTTGCTGCTCTGTTTTTCTGGAGGTGGCCTGGAGGGCTGTCAGTGCTTGGCTAGCTTCATTGTTCCTTATCACTGAAGCTTTCTGATGTATCAGCCAAAATATTTACTTCGTTCTCATTCTGAAGGCTCCCTATCACCCCACAGCACACACAGCTCAGGTGAATCTTCGCTGCATTTCTGTTTCAACCCTTCAGTACGTTTGGCGGTCTTGATTTTTATACCCTCCGTCATTTCCTCCCTCGACCTTGTCTCTGTTAATCTAATAATATTCATATTCTTCTCTGAAAAATCTCAACTCCCATTTCGGTAGCCTCATTATGTATGCTCTGAGCATTTTTTTTGCAGTGCGCTTTGGAAGGAATTGTTTCCTCTTTTATCAGCTCCTCGCTTTGCCTTCTCACTAACTCCAGGAAAGAAAGAAAGAAAGAAAGAAAGAAAGAAAGAAAGAAAGGCCAGAAACAAATCTGTTGAAGACCAGGAAATATACGGTACTTCCAGTTCATTTTTTTAAAGCAGCCCTCCCCCGCCTTGCCGCAATTCATATTTCATGCCCGCATGGCAGGTATCAGACTTCTGGAATTTTACGAGATGGAATAGGGCTTCACCAGTCAGCAGAAATCCAGCATCTGCCCTGAAGCAAGCCACACTGTGACCTTAGGGTTTTGCAGTGCCTAGGGGTACTTAAAACTTAT
The DNA here is from genome assembly GCF_965113315.1 of Podarcis vaucheri. Classification (NCBI taxonomy): domain Eukaryota; kingdom Metazoa; phylum Chordata; class Lepidosauria; order Squamata; family Lacertidae; genus Podarcis; species Podarcis vaucheri. The sequence continues at coordinate 17,591,118 of NC_138758.1, read as the reverse complement.
TTCCACAGATATTTTGGCATGGCAAGCCAATGCAGGTAGATAGCTTTTGGCAAACTCAGATTCAAAGTTTTACTGTGCATAACTTACGCATGATTACCCACTGCATGATTACCTACCACATGATCACATGAATTAAACCATGTGTTGAAAAGTTAATAGCCTGTTAGCTGCCACATTTCATTGGAGTTTTCTTCACAAACTCTTAAGGAGGCCATTTATGGTTCATTCCCAAAGAAACAGCCCTTCTATCTGCCATTTTTTGCCACTTACATCCTTTGGTTCTTTGCTGTCCCAGTCACTGCGCTTGTTGCCCCCTGCCCCCCCCAAAAGAGAGTAAATGTATCACGAAAAAGAGAACAAAATATGACACATATCGGCTTAAAATGTGCATATGCTAATGTGCAACAAATTAGAAACACATCTTACCATAGTGAGGAAGAACTGTGAGCAAGTGACTTGTGTCTGCTCAGTTTGCTGTCCAAGTGTTTACTGTTTATGGGTAACTTCAGGCCATTCCTGCTCTTTCTTCTGATGGTTCATTATCTTTATTTTTAAGCTGCATCAGACAGCTTAAATAGACACATCCTTCACATAGGAGGCCGATCCTCTGCAAATTAGGGCACATAGCTATCCTTCTCCCTCCCTCCCTCCCTCCCTCCCTCCCTCCCTCTCTCTCTCTCCCTCTAACACACACACACACACACACACACACACACCACATTCACACATTGCATAATATCCAAGATCCATGTCCCCTTATCACATGAATTTCTACTTAGGAACAGGCAACAGGCCAACAGACAAAAGTAAGATTTTCGATTCCAAACTGTGAATTAAAGCTTAGTGTTCTGAAGCATAATTCTGCACAAGACAAGATGACAAATTGCAGATGTAGTACCCAGTTTCCTGTGAATCCTGAGAGCATTGTCTGGAAATCATAGGTTTCTTGGGCTGACTCCAAAAAAGCAAAGGAAACCCCACCATTAAAAATGCCTGCTGTATGCTTAGATGCTTATTAAGGTAGGAGCATGCCTCTTATGCAGTGGCGAGACAAATTACAAAAGGCAGTGCTGTACATGCGTTTTGCTCCTTCTCACATCTGTTCATCAGGAGGGGAGCAGTGCAGTCTGTGAAAGTTGTGTTTCTTGCCACTGGGATGTCTGGCCATCTTTCTGTAGAAATTTCAACATTCCTTAATACAGAGGTTCTGCCGAAGGAAAGATAAGATGCTGGAAAAGCAGAGATAACAGAAAATGTTGGCTGCTTGTTCCAGTGTGCCTTTTTTCTTTCTTTTTCTTTCTTTTTAAAGAAAATGGTTAAGCAAACTTTCAGTCAAGGGCCTCTGTGCAATTAATGACCAATATCCTGCTGCTTCACGCCATACTGTACTCAATTTGTTAAAAGAAAGGAGGGGAGGGAAAAACCAGTAAAGGCAAACTACTTTTGACAAACAGAACACAACATTCCATTCTTTCACCAACTTAAGTTGCTGAGTATTTTTTCTGGGTCCATTTCAAAGGGCTGGAGATCAGAGACCTTCCGTGCCCTAAGATGGTCTGGTTCTGACTATTCTTCATCAGAATCAGGAGTTCTGACTATTCTTCATCAGAAAATGACCCAGGCAATTTTGGGGGGATGCTTTGCTTCCCCAAGGCAAATCCCAATGTGACTTGGGTTAACAGAGCATCCCAAACAAAGCCATGTCCCCAGGCTCACGTGAGGGCAGGTTGAAGGCTTGCTTTTGTGTAAATTCTACCATGAAAAGTACCCTTTACGTGGATTCCCACCATCAAACTGGGGAATTAGGTTATGGTTAAATCTGGTCGCTTTCATGTATATTAGTGATTGTTCCTTTTGCCAGCCCCTCCTCCAACCTGCGGAAGTGCAGTTGTCCTATTAACCAGCCCTCAGGTCTGCAGCTGTTGCTGTTGAATGTCAGGTCGGCTCTGAGTAAGATCTCCCTTATCCATGGTATGATTATGGATGAGGAGGCTGGTTTCGTCTGTATCATTGAGACCTGGGTGGATGAGCAGAGTGGAGTTGGTCTCACCCAGCTGTGCTTGGTGCAGCATCAAGGCAGACTTGAGAGTCAGAGAGGGGGAGTTGCTGTAGTCAGTAGAAATAACATCTCTCTTTCCAGACTCTGTCCAGTTTGGAGGAGGAATCTAGAGTGTGTGTTTCTGGAATTGGTCAGTTGGGACAGATTTGGGATTTTGCTGGTTACCACCCGCTTCGCTGCCCAGCAGTCTCCCTGCCTGAGCTGACAGAACTGGTCTCAGAGGTGGTATTGGGGACTCATAGTGCTGGTTCTGGGCGACTTCAACATCCATGTCAAGATGACTGGCTCTGGGGTGGTTCAGTACCTCATGACTATGGAGATTACCCTGGGGCTGTTTCAAGATATCATTAGCTCAATGCATGTGGCCAGCCATATTCCGGACCTTGTTTTCACAAATGGGCAGAGAGAGGAGGATATTGACATCAATCCCGTGTCATGGTCAGATCACTTCCTGATGAGATTTAGGCTTTCAGCACCTTTTACCCTCTGCAGAGGCAGGAGATCTGTTAAGATGGTCTGCCCTTGAAGGCTGATGGATCCAATGTGTTTCCAGGTGGTTCTGGGGGATTTTCCAGCTGATATGACTGACGCTTCCAGAGAGCAGTGAAATTTTAAGTTTTCACAGAGAGTCTACAGAGAAAATATGGGGTTGTTTTCTTGTGTTTGAAAACTTTGTAGGATTTCAGATGCTTTGAATGGCCTGCTATATTTTCATATATTTTTTATCATTATTGCTCCTCTTGAAAATGTAGGGAAGAACAATTAGGACCATCTTAATAAATCTGATTTACTGCCCCTGAAGAACAGCCATCTGACTTGAGAAACATATTGGGCTTTAATCATTTTATTAAACTGTTTTAAGTACACCTTTGAGACTTGCTCTTCTCTTCATTCATGCGTCAGTGTTGCCTTTCCCTTCATCACCTTTTTGGCCTGTGGCTCTCCAGGCTGTAGATGGGGGCTCACATGATTGGCTTCCCTCTCATACGGACACAACACACCTAGCCCAAAGGAACATGGGAAGCTGCCTTATAGCACATCAAACTTTTCGCTACGGGTGTGCAAGCGCCTCAAGATTTGCCTTGTATCTTTGCATTTTTAAAAATTCTGAGTCACTATGTGCTCTTGCCACTTGGGCCTGTCTTTCAGTTTCCAAGCAATTATGTAAAAATAATAATAATGAAGCTCTGTGTTCTCCCATTTACTATAATGGCAAGGCTACAAATGTTATAACTTTCTTTCCACATTTGGCTGAAGTGGATGAAATTTACTGGCACCCCTCCAAAGTGGATTAAGCCTGCCACATTACATACAAATTAGACCAGAGGTTTTTTGTAGAGTAAGTAAAAGGCAACCACTTTCCTCCACAACCCTGAGGCAGGAGGAGAGGCAGGGATTTGTCTCGTTCTTACCTAAAAATATTTAAGAGGTGGCCAAGTGGTATGTATTTTTGTGCAATTTTTAAAACTTTGCAGTGATGTTTAAACTTTTTGGTGTTTAGTTGTGCCCCTTGATAGACCTTTACTGATTTCTGAGACCTTGGAATAGGAGGCTGTTTAATATGGTTACCTGCAGAGGTCTAAATAGCTCTTTTGTTTATTTTGTTGTTGTTATGAATCCAAAAACTTAAATGATGTATTTAACTTTCAAATCATTCTTGTTGCTGGGTTTTAACAAGCAAAGCCCCTAGAACTTTTCAGTCGTGTGCAGGAAACATTTTGGACAACTTCACTTCTTGCAATGTATATGGAGCTAGCAGAATATAGAACTGCTGTATAAGTGTATATGGGAGATGCAGTACAGAAAAGCATAGAAACGGGGTGGGGGGACATAGTGACTAGAAACTTTGTGGTGGCCTGATCTGACTTATTGACATAGCACTTCAACTTGGGTGGGGTGGGAGGTGGGTGCAGATCCCTGAATCACCATGATTCACTTTGTTACTCAGTCCTCACACAGAGCTGATGCACACGTCTACAGTTCATTCAAAGCGCTAGCTGTATTTATTTTTGCTGGTATTAAGAGGTTTCTGAACTCTGGATGACTCCTCATGACTTCTCAGAACTCAAATAAGATGCCCAACTATAATATACAAAGGGTTATTAGGTATGGAATAGCTAATGGCTTTATTTTACTTTTATCTATAACCTTTTCCACAGACAATGTTAGGTTTTCTTGTGCAAGTTGAATGTGTGAGACTGAAATCAGCAACACCTTTCTTACATTTCCAACAGATATTACTGACTTCAGGATATATGTTTGCCAGTTTTAGAGGTGCAACGTAGCAAAGCTCTATCACTTCGTATAAATTTTCTTTTACATTAATACTGTGATCTTCTAATAAACATATTATACTGTTCAGGAGGCCCTCAGCAGGTATCTCTCTGGAGGCCCCTCACATCGATGTGCTGCTCCTTGTTTATCTGGTGGCTGTGAATGGTTCGCTGTGAGTTACTTTTGCAGCTTGCTTGGATGCAACAAACCTATGACCCTTTGTCATGGCATATGCTGGTTCGGTTGCTTCCTATGTACCATTATGTAACATGCTGGGTCATTGGTTCCCCTTTCACCCCAAGCAGTGGCTCATTTTCCAGCGAAGTGCCTTTTCAAGTACTAGCGTCACTATTCTCTCTCTCTCTCTCTCTCTCTCTCTCTCTCTCTCTCTCTCTCACACACACACACACACACACTATGTATATTGTGTCAAAAGGGATTTTATTGGATTTCTTGCTTCCTTTCTGCACATCAGGTCAGAGTGTTCTTCAAAGAGGGCAGAAGCTTCAAGTAGGCTGTAACCATGTCTGAGCACATTTTCGTGTGTGTGTGTGTGTGTGTGTGTGTGTGTGTGTGTGTCCCACCCCCGCCCGCCTTTATTTTGTCTCAGAAGTGACATTTTAATTATCTGAGGTTTATCTTGAGTGGGCAAATGAATAAGAGCCATTTTGCTACCTTCAAAAAAAGAAAATGATGAGGGCGCCATCACTGGATTCTAGTATGAAAGGGAGAGGTGCAAGCATTCATGCCAGTAATTTCCTTTCAAAGAGAAAGCATAAGATGTCCTGCTGGGTCAGACCAAAGGACTATGTTGTCCAGCATCCATTTTCCTCTGGAAAGCCCACAAGCCGGGCTTGAGGGCAACAGCCCTTTCTTGCTACTATTCCCCACCAGCTGGTATACTGCTTCTTATTCCTGGAGGTCATTATGACTTGTAGCTATTGATAGCCTTCTCCTTCATGAATTTGTCTGGTCCTCTTTTTCAAGCTTTTTAAGTGGCAGTGAATTCCAGGGCTTAACTATGCCCTTTGTCTGCCTTGAACATAACACCATTCAGCTCCATTGATTGATTCAAGGTTTTGCTATCATGAGAAAGTAAGGTTCTCTGTATCATCATTATCCACACTATGCATTAAAAAACCACCCTCACATAGTATGCTCTCTGCAGTTACCTGCCTTCCCTACCCCTTGTTTTCTCCCTTCTGAACTAGAAAGCCTCTGAAGTTGTAACTTTTTACCATGGCAATTCTGTCCCACCCCCTACACACACACCAATCAGTTTATTGGGTCTAAAACTGTATCAACAGAGGAATCTAAATCTTTTTTTTTAATGATATTTATTACTTTTTCAACATTTTCAACACAACACTACAAACAAAAAAGAAAAGAGAAAAAACAATACAAATACAATACAAAAACGCTACGTGGACTAACAAAACAAAGCAAAAGCCAACAAAAACAATTTAAAAACACCTCAAACATTTTCAATATCTTATATTTCATTCACTTATTTCCAACGACCTCCTCACACCTCACTTTTTGTATTCCACTTCTATTAATTGTTTCAGCAATTCCTTTCCATCTTACTCTGTTTTCTATCGTATAATTATCTTAACACATTCTTGCCTTATTTTTCCTTTAATTTTCTATTAATCTATTTATACTTAATTCCTTATGACATTTCTACTAAAGCCATATAACTTCATTCCAACATTTTTCTAACTTTCCTTAATTTTACAATATTTCTATAAATAGTCTTTAAACTTTTTCCAATCTTCTTCCACCGACTCTTCTCCCTGGTCTCGGATCTTGCCAGTCATTTCTGCCAATTCCATATAGTCCATCAACTTTGTCTGCCATTGTCCAACACTTCAGTGTTTTCAAGAAGCAGCCATTCTCTCAACCAGCAAAAAGCAGATGGTTCACAACGAAATTTAAAGGTCTGGCAGGGCAGGTCCACCTCCTTCTTTGGCATCCACCAATATCTTAAGTCTTACTCGAGGCTTCCTACCCTGCCAAACAACTCTAAAAACACCCAGAGGAATCTAAATCTAAATCCACAAAATGTTGAGGTGGTGCAAGTGTGGAACAGCTCCCTAACCTGGTCTCCTATCAGGAACTAGTGATGGAGTGATGCAAACATCACTCTGTTGGTGCCAACCTCTCTTTCTGCCAGCTGAATGGCTGGGTGGCAGAACTGTTATGAGGATCCCAGCTTATGGGACCCACACCTTTTATCTGTGACAACAGATCAAAATAATATAGATTTGATTTTGAAAGAAAATTTCAGTCAAGCTCACTTAGCTCAGTATTATCCCACTAGAACATGTGCACAAGCACACACACATACATGAGATTTTAACTGCCCAGGGGCATTCACGGAGTTTAAGCTGGCACTGGCCGTGGGAGCCACCAGAAAACCCACAAACAGGGCATTCCAGGGGAGAAGGATGAACCAACTCAGGATCTTCTTATCCTGATCCAGTTTCATTGTTAGAAATGTTGATCCAGGTGCTATAAATGTGTCAGCTCCAGACTGGTGCAGCATTCAGCCTATCACCCCAGATGAGATGTGGATTGCTGGGTGGTATCTTGACACATGAGACTTGCTTATTTATACACCCAGGGCCTTGCTGTGTTTATGCTTTGCACTCCATTATAGGGAACCAAAACTCCTGCAGATCCACCCCTCGCAGCCGAACTCTGGAGTTGTTTAAGATCCTTCAGAATGGTCCTCTTCTAGAGTCTTATATATCCCATAAGCCCATGCACCCTGCAATGTATCAGTAGCACAAAGTTTCTCTTTCTCATTTATTTTCTGTCTCAAAGCCATTCGTGGGAGTGGTGGCCTAACCTGGCTAAAGCAATATTTATCTGGCTTTGAAGCCTTTCCTTTCAAGTCCTGTCTCTGTTTGCTTCTGGTATTTGTTTACCTAAGTAAGCTTTGTGGTGCTTTGGCACACCATATGGCTATAGAAGGAGACTATGCATAGTCAAGAACAGGCATAAAGTGTTGCTCCTGAACTAAGAGTGTTATGGCTAGCTATAGCAACCAATCTCCATAAAATACATTATTGGTTAAGGTAGCAATCACATGGCAAAGTTCCTCCTGAGTCTCTTGACAGCCTCCCTTTTGCTAAATTTTGTGCATGGAGTACGAAGAGGCTTGGAAGGCATAGGTATAGCTCTGCTCTCACTTTCTTCACCTTCTTTTCTGCTCTCAGCCATCGGCTGTCATTTTGATTGCCATATGCTGCAAAGGTTGGAATGCAAATGATACTATTGCTTGAATCTAATGATGCGTGCTGTATGTAGCCTTACAACTGTCTTATCAACTTTTCACTATACACACACACACACACACACACACACACACTTACTTTTTGGGTTGCCGTATCATTCCTTCTGATAGCAAACTCAGATATAGTTGAGTGCCTATTAATTGAAACAGGATCACTCAGAAATAACATACCAGTTTCTTGATAGACTTGGTAGGGAAGCAGAACTATAATTTTGTAAATTTAGAGGGACAGGTTGTTTTGGGGGGGGTTGGGATTTTTTTAAAAGGGTGGGGAAAGCCTAATGAGGGCATGTTCACTTTGAGGAAGTACAAAATGTCGAGGAGTGTTAGAAACAAGAAGATGGGGAGGGGAGAAAAAATTATCCTGCTCTAGCTCCATCTGACTGAGTCACTGCAACATACCATTGCAGAGAGGGGAAGGGATGTAGCGGCTGCAAGGTTGGTGCAGTTCAAAAGCACACCAGGGAAGCCAATGCTGTGCTCTTGCCATTGTGCTTGCACCACACTGCCTCACCATCACTGTGCCTATTCCCTTCTCAGTAATGGTGTGCTTCTGAGACTCAGCTGGATGGAGGTCAGGTGAGTGTTGTTGATGCCCACTGCTGGAATTAGGCCTAGGTGTGTGTTCTTCGAGGTTTTGTCCCTGCCCTATATAGGGATGCTTCAAAAGTTAGGAATGGAAAAAAGGACACCTTTTTGTTTTCCCACTCACCATAACAACTCTCTCCTCCATTGCATGCTGTGTAGTTATAATGTCCATATTCAGGGCAAGCTTCAAACCAGAACTCTGCAACGCTAGCTCTGCAACATATAGCACAGCAGTAGAAGGCCTCAGAGAGGTGGGAAAGAAATAGGAGGATTGTCCTCCTCTCGGTGAGTTCTGAAGAAGTCAGAAGGCTTGCTGTAGCTGCAAGCAGGAACATTAATCTTCAGCAGGGATGGGGAGCCTCAGGCCCAATGACTGAATGTGGCCCTACAAAGTTCTCTTTCTGGCCCTCAGGACTCTCCCCAGGCCACATGCCTCACCAGCCATGCTTTGCACCTACCTTGAGTGTTTTTGCCTGGTTAACATGCATCCTTGTATTCTAGTAGCATCTCTTTCTTGTCCAAATGGAGGACAAAGAGGGATGTGTGGATGTGTACAAAGATGAATTTAACACACATTGCCCACTCCTGCTTCTGGTCCTCCTATGATTGCCATGTGGCCACCAGAAGAATTCCTAGAAGGGCCAATTGTGCTTTGGCCAAAAAAGGTCCCCCTCTCCTGATCTATGGGGGTGAGGAAACAGTCATATTTTTGTAGGGTGTCAAACATGTATTACAGTTTTATGTTTTTACTCTCCTCTACCCACCAAAGATTTATTTATTTTTAAAAAATGATATTTACTATTTTTCGAACAGTTTCAGCACAACACTACAAACAAAAAAAGAAAAGAACAATACAAATACAATACAAAAACACTACATAACACATTAAACTAACAAAACAAAACAAAAACAAACAAAAACAATTTAAAAACACCTCAAAGATTTTCAATATCTTATCTTTCATTCGCTTATTTCCAACGACCTCCTCACACCTCCCTTTTTGTATTCCACTTCTATTAATTGTTTCAGCAATTCCTTTCCATCTTCCTCTGTTTTCTATCCTATAATTATCTTAACACATTCTTGCCTTATTTTTTCCTTTAATTTTCTATTAATCTATTTATACTTAATTCCTTATAACATTTCTACTAAAGCCATATAACTTCATTCCAACATTCATCTAACATTCATTAATTTTACAATATTTCTATAAATAGTCTTTAAACTTTTCCCAGTCTTCTTCCACCGACTCTTCTCCCTGGTCTCGGATCTTGCCAGTCATTTCCGCCAATTCCATATAGTCCATCAACTTCATCTGCCATTATCCAACACTTCAGTGCTTTCAAGAAGCAGCCATTCTCTCAGCCAGCAAAAAGCAGATGGTTCACAACAAAGTTTAGGGGCCTGGCAGGGCAAGTACACCTCCTTCTTTGGCATCCATCAATATCTTAAATTTTACTCGAGGCTTCCTGCCCTGCCAAACAAATCTAGAGATGTCCCTCTGCCACCTCCTGAAACATTCCATCGCATCCCAAGCTTGCAATGTTTGAAACAAAAGCAACATCCCCAACAACACAGCAACCCTCATCCCCACCACAGCAACTCGGCCCAACAATAACAACTTCATATTTCCAAATCCCCCTTCTCTTCAATCCAACGTCCTTCACAGTTATCCTTGAATAGATTCACATTTTTGACGGTCATACTAACCCCCAAATACCTCTCTTTCTCAACCGATGTTAGTCCTGTCTCCTCCTGAAACTCTGTCAAGCTTTCCTTTTCCAATTCAGATAGGGCTCTGGTCCTCAAATCCATCTGTTTTTCTTTAAGTTCGATCATAACGAATGTCAGCTTATGTTCATCAAGTTGTCCTTGTATGGATGGGACTCTCTCTCTCTCTCCAGTTGTATTGCTTTACATTCAGCAGCAAGGGTTTTTTCCTTGACTTCATCCGCAGTTTGCCATATCAGAGTAGATTCCTGTATCAATTTCTGGATGGTTTCTGTATTGGTATTCACCTTTTGTCCCAGATTATTTAAACTTTCTACAATTAAGTCTATTTTAATATTTGCAGCATCCACTTTCACATTTATCACGTCTGTTTTCTTGTGAAGCTGTTCCAGCGAATCGTTTATTTTCACTAATGCGACCGCTAAGGCCTCTTCTGTCGACATTCTGTCTGTTTTTTCCTTTCCATTTGCCATAACACTTAAGAGGTTCAAGGTCAATCCCAGAGTCTCGCAATTTTTTATCTTGCAGCTGGAAATTCCCCTAGCCCAGCTCCTGTAAAGCAACCAATTTCAAAAGCTTCCACTAGGGGAAAACAGTTTCTATTTGTATTAGTCAGTAAAGTCCTCTTTTAAACACAGTTCCAATAATCCATAGTTTCAGTTTTCAGTTACTTTTACTCCCCTTTTTTAAGAACAGCTGGAGACAGTAGAAACAATATATTCTCTTGTTTAGCTACCTGTCAATGAACGTTCTAATTGCTGTCAATGAACATTCCAAAAGACATCAATCCTGCTAGCAGCCCATTTCCAAGGTCAGAGCAGCGGTATTTTAACTCTCTTGACTCTTTCCTACAGGCATATTCAGCCCACCACTTCCCCCCCCTCTTCTCCTGTCTCCAAAGGGGGGGGGGGTTAGTTCTTTGCCAATGGAGATTTAGTCTTTTACAAAAGGCTTTCCAAGACTTCAGCTTGCAGCCTCATTGCTTTAATTTATTTACAAAAGGGGGAGGCGGACTTCCTGTATTGAACCTCCCCGTTTCGATACCAAATTAAACGTTTAAAAATCCAATTCTCCCACTTCAGCTCTACTCACGGGTAATTACTTTAGAGTCAAATTGTCCACAGGAAAAAGTCAGTGCTCTCCGGCAACAGCTATGCGGCTTCGCTCTGTGGGAGAAGCAGATGATTCGAAGCACCGCGCCGCTCACCCCACGTAGCTCCGGATCCCCGAAACCGGGTTTCCCCGTGAGTAGGGGAGGCGCAAAAGGTGCCCGCCATGTTCACAGGCTTCTCCCGTCTGTGATTTTTACGGGTCTCCGCCTTCGCCGTGGCGGTGCAGACCCAAATTCCCACGGGGCAAATTCCTCCAGATCAGAGGAATTCTGCACCAACCCGGAAGTCTACCCACCACAGATTTAGATCTCCTGAAAATTCTAATCTAGACAGTGCTCCAGGTTGCCAATGAAGCAAATGGATTCTGTTATGTAAAGCTGATATTTACAAGAGCTGTCAAAATAGGTAGCTAAGTGTGTTAATTCATTCCCAACACTAAAATGTTATGATGTGGACATGAACTCTTGAGGTTTTTATTTTTAATGGCATCATGTTATTGGAGCAGGTAGCACCCTTCTTCTGGAACAAACTAATTAGTAACAATAAGAGTGGCTAGAAGCATACCTACAAGCTGTTTTTACTCCTGTCAATACTAAAAAAAAAAAAGCAATGGTTTCAAATGTTTCATATAGGCAGCTTTGATGGATTTGAAAGCTTCTCTCTCTCTTTCTGGTTCTTTCTCTCTTTTTCCCTGCAGGAAAGTTCTTTTGCTAATTAGGTAGGCCAGGATACAGAATATCCACACAAAAAATAATACTTTGCCCAGAAAATTCTAACTGGTACAGTGGTACCTCGGGTTAAATACTTAATTTGTTCTGGAGGTCTGTTCTTAACCTGAAACTGTTCTTAACCTGAGGTACCACTTTAGCTAATGGGGCCTCCCGCTGCCGCCTTGTGATTTTTGTTCTCATCCTGAAGCAAAGTTCTTAACCCGAGGTATTATTTCTGGGTTAGCAGAGTCTTTAACCTGAAGCATATGTAACCTGAAGCATATGTAACCTGAGGTACCACTGTATTCAATTTTTTTTTATTTTATTACACCAGTGGTGTATCAGGTTGCTTGAGAGACTTCTTTATTCCTTATGCACTCAATAGATCAGCTTCAGTCTTCAGAAAACTTTCTCCTGCAAGTTCCAAAGATCTCAGAATGCTTCTCTGCAATAACTTGTGTGGCTGTCTGTGTTCTGTGCAATAGCATTCCTGTTAAGGCATGACAGGCATCCATTATCTCCTCTCTTTGGAAACAATTGAAGACATTTTTGTTCCGACAGGCTTTCCCAGATGAATAAATGGGTCTTCGCCAGGCGTGTCTATTTTGTATGATATTAATTGTGTTTTAAATGTACATGTGGGTTTTTTATGTTTTTAACTGGTTTTTCCTGTTTTTATTCTGCATCACCTTGAGATGACAACAACAATGTATTTATTTATATATAAAAAATTAACGTACGATTATTTCATAAAAATGTCAAGGCAGTTTATTACAAAAGTACATAAAAACACACAATAAGAACCATATAAAAATCTAAAAGAAAAACCCCAACAGGCATTAATTAAGTATTGGGGGAGATGTGTTATTAATTGCCTGCATCAGCTTAACAGAATAGAAAAAAGTTCACTGAGCAACTAAAGCTTGTTACAGAAGGCAGCTGCTGGTAATAAATTTTAGCTGCTGTGCAAGGAAAGCATAAAGCATGGCTCAAGTACAGTATATTGTAGTGATCAACCAGATTTGACTTATATTTTGGTTTGATTTGGTTTATTTTATATGCCAACATTCCACAGCGAGCTTTGCCAGAAGCGGTTTACAACAGAAATTTACTTCCTATCAAAACATACAATTTTTACAGGGCATGGAGGTTGTGGGAAAAACCAACTTACAAAACATACCAATAATTTCCAATATGACAACAACCAACAAGTTAACAAACATAGATTAGATCTGATATTACAGAAGAAACAATCTACAGTATACATAAATTCATAAGTACAGAGATAAAGGAAACTTGATGAAACCAATCAAGTTTTAGCTGCTGTTGAAAGTCTTTTTGTACTCTGAATACACCTCAGCAGAAGAAGGGTCTTAACACCAGGTCAGATGACTTTCAAGTGGCTCCCTCATCTCTCCTCCAGAGAAGAACAGTACCAGCAAAAGGAAAATGCTGCAACTCCATCCTGCACTCCAAGGAGTCTCAATCACTTGGCTTAAATCCATTTCTGATCAAGAAGCAAGGTTTTCTCACAAGGAACATCACAAGCATGACTTTCACAAGCCCTCCCCTTGAATCCCACACCCTGCAGCAACTAGTATTTACTGGCCAAGAGCATTTGCATAGTAAGTACCCATAAAACCCTATTCAGGTATTTATAACAGGACTAGGAGCAAACAAGCTCCACCAGGAGTTGACTCCAAAGTTGACTTATTTGTTGTGTGTGTGCGCTTGGATTGGGCAGGTCAAGTGAGCAGAGACAAGCAGGGAGTCTTGGGGAGGGTGCCAATTCACCACCACCCCATGCCCATCATCTGAAACAATTGCCTGCTAGTTGGGCAGGCCCTGCATTTATGGCAAAGCAGAAGTCCCTGAGGGAGACAGCTCAATGAACCAGTAGCTGAATTCTAGGGGGCCCTTGGTGGATGTCTCTTCATGCCTTTGCTGTTGGCCCCCAACTGTACTCTCCCACTGCTTGCTGCAAGGAAGCCTCCTGTGCTCATAGAAGCTCTCTTGCTTTTTGGAACCCTGGAAAAACCAGGGTGTCAAAATATATGGCAGCCTTCACATGCTGATTAAAAAAGTCACAGCAAGCCCTGCATTCTCCTCCAGCCACTTAATTCCCATGAATTTTAGTCTCTTGCTACAGGGAGGACAAGTTGTGATCTGTGAGCAGGGTTTCCCCAATGTGACTTATCTGGGCTTTAAATGAAACACAAGCACCCAAGGGGACGCAGAATGCAGTCCATTGGTTAGACGATTTGTAGAATGAAATACTGGACACTCACAAATGTCCCTTGGTCACCTCAAAATAAAGTAAGTATGACAAAAACCTGCATCTCACTTATGAGAATTTCATACACAGTTTATCTTCCCTTTGATAATCTTTCAGATACTATATATTTTCTCATTCCTTGACAGAAAACGTACGTGTGTGTCTGTGTGTGTGTGTGTGTGTGAGAGAGAGAGAGAGAGAGAGAGAGAGAGAGACGGACAGACAGACAGGACAGACAGACAGACAGTGTGTCTAGTTGGTTTTTATAGCTGGAATGGAACTCAGATAGCAAAAGGTACTGGGGACACTCTGTACAGCATAAAGGCCTGCAAAAGTCTCCTTATTTTCCTCTGTATGATGTTGAGATGCATGTGTGATGTTGTCATTGTCTTTGTACTCCTCCGTAGCCTGCCTGACTCATAAGATTTGACTGGCCAGTTCAATTATCCATAGTTTTGTTTTATTATTTATTTTATTTATTTTTATTTATTCTATACTGCCCTTCATCCAAGGATCACAGGGCAGTTTACAACACAAAAAATACATACCGCTGTAACAAACTAAACTGTACACACACATCCTGCCAGTTTAAAAGGCCCTAGATTGTTTAATTAGCCAGGCAAAGCCTGGGGACAAGAGCCTTGGGATGCATCTTGGTGCCTACAGATGTGTGACTAAGGTATCAGATGAGCCTCCCTGGGGAGAGAATTTCACAAACTGTGGGCCACCACATAAAAGGCCCGTTCTTGTGTTGCTACCTTATGGACCTCTTTTGTAGGAGGCACACAAAGAGAGGTTTTAGATGAAGATAACAGGGTCAGGGTCAGTTCATAAAGGAAGAGACAATCCTTGACATATTGCAGTCCTGAGCTATTTAAGGCTTTACAGGTCAAAACCAGCACTTTGAACGGGGCTCAGAAACTAATAGGCAGCCAGTGTAATATGCTCCAACTGTCTTGCCCTGGTGAGCAACCTGGCATCGGAATTCTTCACCAGCTGAAGTTTCTGAACCATCTTCAGAGGCAGCCCCACGTATAACGCATTGCAATAGGAGAAGGATATCACAGCTGTTACAGTCACACAAGCCTTGCAGTGCATTGCATGGGAGGAGGAGGAGAACAAGCTGGCATGAGAAAGCCATAATAAAGTAATGATTCACAAGAGTGTGAGACTAAGTGCCACAGTGACCCTTAAAGACAGTTTGTCAAAATGAGTTTTTAGCTCTGGAAGTCTCAAGGTTAAGCACAATTCAATTTAATTTACAATGTTGTGGTGGGTTATTTTAATTTTTGTTCTGCTGCTTTAACCTACACTTGGTTATTTTAAATGTTATATTGTATGTTTGAGATGTATCCTTGGTGAGGCAGTCAGCAGTGTAGTGTCTCAACATCTTCCTTCTTTCAATATGAGTCAGTTCATCATTGGTGGCTCTCAAAGGAAGAGAAGTAGGGGGACAGTAGGCAAAAGTGAAAATCGATGTTCACGCATCACAAGAGAGGTTATCGAGCAGCATGTGTGACACTTGGCCACATGTAAGTAGTTTTTGATGCACTACTTTGGACCACCTGCTTCTATGAGCATCTCGTGCTACTAGAGGTAGTAGTCCAGATGGGTTTAAATTTAAGCGAAGCCAATAGTTGAATGTTCTTAACCAGGTTCTTGGCCTCAGAACAAACAGTTCATCCAGAAACAGCACTGCAGAAGTTTGGACGCCTCAAAAAATCCTGCCTGCAATGCAGGGGGGTCTAACCTGTGGCCCACTGGCTGCATACAGACCCCATGTGGATTTTGTGTACCCCAAAACTCCCCATTTGTATTTTTAATGTAAAAAATATACTACTCCTATAGGTCCTTTGCTGTGTTTTCATCCCGTCAAAAGTTTATTTCTGCCCCAAGATGCCCCAAAATTAAAATATTAAAAACACATTAAATTCTTCTTTAATAGGCAGGCGAAAGATACTTTCCATGAAGAAGCCACCAGGTTTTATTCCTGGCATCACCAAAAAGGCTGGGAAAGACTCCTATCCAAAACCCTGGAGAGCTGTGGACGGTCAAGGCAGGCAATACAGATCTACTTGGACAAATGGCCCAATGCAGTATGTGGCAGTTTTCTTTGAAGGATGACATTTAGACCCAGTCCATAGCTGTCAGATCACTGCTGGTAATGCTGATCAGCTGCTTGAGCAGGGTTAGCCTCAAATTGCTTTTGCTCAGGTTCCAGGATAAAGGCCACACAATTCTGCTGTCCTCATGGTTAATGGTTCTCCAGGGTTCCAAACTGGAGACTTCTCAGCCTTACCAGAGGATCCAGAGGTTTGGACCCAGGACCTTCTGCATTCAGCAAAACTCATTTGTGGCAATGTTCATTTCTGTGATTTCTTATTATATGACCTCCCTGCTGTCTTTGTTCTCAGCTAAGTTCTAAGGGTCACACTTTCACTTGTACTCCCTCAGGCTGTGACATGGTCTATTTAAATCATTTTCAGACACCAGCCCCCCCTCCCTCCTTCTTGCTTTAACATTTACAACTGACTCTGAGCCAAAAAAGTGTTACACAACTTGCTATACGT
This sequence comes from Podarcis vaucheri, assembly GCF_965113315.1. Lineage (NCBI taxonomy): Eukaryota > Metazoa > Chordata > Lepidosauria > Squamata > Lacertidae > Podarcis > Podarcis vaucheri. The sequence continues at coordinate 17,574,498 of NC_138758.1, read as the reverse complement.
GCATAAGTTCTTGCATAGAGAGATTTGGCAGGTGGTTACTGTTTTTCTTTTCGATTAAACACATCGTATTATTTTCCCCTCTTGATCTTCTCTGTCTCTAACAACAAGGAACACTGAAAAATGGAAAGGTGGGGAAGAGGAGAGAGAGAGCAAACTACAGCAAGCACCGTATCTATAATTAGGACTTGCTTTCTAAAAAGATGTTTTATGACATTCTCAGAGATTCTTTTATTTGAATGCTTTCAAGAACGCCATCTTCAGAGGGTTTGTTTTGAGAAAATTAGACAGCATTCAAATATAATAAGCAGAATGTGCCATCTATGGAACAAAAGAGCGTAACCCTTATGATAACCATTTTGATTTTATAGGCTGCCAAATCAAGAGCTTTTTTTATATAAACTGGCCTCTTGTGAATGTACATAAACAAAATGTTATATTCCAGTAGATAATTTTTCATTGATTTGCCTGGGGCAAAATAAAACACTCAGCTAAAAGGATGATGGAAAAGTAATTTAAGCTAGAAAATATATGGGTTGCTCTTGCTTTCTCTCATTCATTTTGTTTTTAAAAATGACCTTAATGCACTATTGGAATAGCCAGAGACTAGCATTTTGCTTAACTGTATAACAATGAAGATTTGAATTGTTGTTTTACTGATTTTTCTACAATGAGAAGATAGTTAACCTTCTACGTCGCGGTGTGATTAAGGGTGGGGGAGAAATTCAGCTTGGTTTGCATTTTAATATGAAACTCTTCATTGTGCATTTCCTGAAACTATGCATGGACTTAAACATAGCCATCCTTCAAAATTCACACTTCTCCGATTTTGTGATGCAGTCCTGTATCACAATAATGTTCAGAAATAATGTTCAGAAAAATGTGTTTATTAGGGGAAATTGTGCGTAAAGATGCATATATTGGTGAAAATAACATACAAATGTGCATTATTGTATGGAAATTAGCCACCAGTTTAAAACGGTTACAAGAAGAAAAGAAGAAAAGCAAAAGCAAAAAAACAAACAAACCACAAACATTTAAAAACAATTCCACAAAAACTGAACATTGCTTGCAGCAATGTTCACACAAGGGGAGATTGCATAAAAATATGTATATTAAAAGAAACTCTAAAATGCTGGTGAATTTTTGTGAGGGCTTTTTTAAAAAAAACAAAAACAAATTATTGCAGAATGGTGTGGAAATGTGGAGAATTGAAATTCAGACTGGAAATGCGAGAAACCAGAATTGGAAGATCCATCCTTCTCGAACAATTATACCAATGCATTCTGAGTCAAAGAGAGGCCACAATAAGTCCTTCTTGTGTCAAAAGTCTCCTGCGTCACCTTTTACCTTCCCCTTTCCCCTAAGGGTTTTTTAATATTGGAAAAGGTGAGAGAGCTTATGTGAATGCAAGCAGAAAACAGAGAATGATGGAGAGAACTTCAAGAGGAGAATGTGAGATACTGCAAAAAAAAAAAAAAAAGATGGGAGGACACTCAGAGAGGCAGAGGAACAGCAGGAATACAACATGAACCCTAGCTTCAGTCTTCCTCAGCTTAAAGGTGGCTGTATATGGCTTGAAATGAGGCCACCATATATTAAGTTCACATTTTGCATCCCTGCCTTTAAAACCTCACCTAATCCCTAATCAGCACAACCCAAGCCCCAGTTTCAATTAGCAACAATAATTTGTTCTTCAGTGGATGAAACTAAAGTCATTGGCTCAAGCTGCTTAAACGCTATGGGAAGTTTACATTCAATCTTGTCAGAAGCTGGGAGGGATCCATCTACACTCAAGGACTACAGGAAGAAGGGGCTGTTTGTTGTTAATGGGAAGCAGAGGAGGAGGTAGACAGTAGTTTCCAGTTATGGGCCAATATTTAGGACTGTCAGTGTATGTTGTGTGTGTATATGAACAAATGCATGAATATTTGTGTGTGAAAGAGAATGGCATGCAAATAGCTTGCTTGTGCATTTTCTGTATACAGTCTTGCATGTGAAAAGTGCATGTCCCTCTGTTAATCAGTACATAAATATCTGCCAGGAAAAACGTTTTCGTTTATGAAAAATGCTTTTGTCAATTAATTCCAATAAAACTTACAGGTTTGCACAAATAAGCGATAGTAAAGGCAAAGATGAAGCACGTGCAAGGGAACATGAAAAAGGCACATTAGTTAGAACCAAATACTCACACAATTTTGACCCACCAGCTTACATATTTTAGTCAAGTGTAATACAAATATTTCTTAGTTTTTGTTAATAGACTAATCATTTTGTATTTTACTGTCATATCAATAAACACTGGCATACACCTTACAGCAAAGCCAATGGTTATTACACCAACTAATTAAACACTAAGTTAAAATGGTAACTTGCTGTGCATTCCTTTTCATGAAAATGCAAATTCTTGTGAGAAACAATAGACAGAAATGAGTCTTGATGGTTCATTTTTCATTTTCTTTGCCGGCGGAACTGAAAGGATTGTGTTGCATCCTTCGTTCTATTAGAAGTGACTTTTTGATTGGCATAATGAGCAGAACAGTGAAACAGATGGGTCTCCTCTGAAGTTACACAGGGTCCCCAGTGGACTGGAGAAAATGCTGACAGATAACAAAGGAATCACATACTTATTATTCACTGCAGATTAAAATTTAAACATCAACAGAGCAAACCATGCATTTGAACTGTTCCCCCCTCTCAGTTTAGCATTGTAAATTACAATTTAAATGATAGCAAGGGGGGGCGAGGTGTGTGTATGCAGGCAACAAGAATCAGAAAAAGCTTTGTTTTTAACCATAGACAAGAAAGTGACTTTAATTTGTTCTTATGAATAAAGATATTCATTTGGGCACTGCCAGCCCATCCATGAGGCAAACGGACATAGCAGCTTCGGGTGGTGGAATCAGGCGGTGTCCCTGCAGGCATTCCTCCACCACCAGCAGTGTTGTGTGGCTACAGTAGCTTCTGGTGAGAAAACACAAGAGCTCTGTGAGATCTTGCTGAAAGCCACACAACCCTGTGAGGCTTCGGGGGGGGGGGTGGAGGGGCATAGCTCCATGGCTGAGCAGCTGTTTTGCATGCAGGAAGTCTCCAACAACTCCAGGTAGGGCTGAGAAGGACCCCTGCCTGAAAAAAGTTACTTCCAGAAAATAAAAGACAATATTACATGGAGCACTGGTTTGACTCGGTATAAGGCTGCTACCAGTGTTCCCTAGATCCACACCAGGGCTGGTATTAGCACTTGATAAAAAGGTAAAGGGACCCCTGACCGTTAAATCCAGTCGCAGAGGACTCTGGGGTTGCGGCGCTCATCTCGCTTTACTGGCCGAGGGAGCCGGTGTTTGTCCGCAGACAGCTTCCGGGTCATGTGGTACCTTTGGGAAATTGGCAGGTCCCTAGTGCCTTGTGCCCACAGCTGATTCCTGAAATATATTTTTTCTGGACTAACATTCCAAGTAGCATCAGGTGTCTAGATGAAGCCAGCTTTCCCCTCCTACTGCCCCTGACACAACATCACTCTAAGCCAGGGGTGGGATGCCTTAGGTCTAAGGTCCAAATGTAGCCTTCTAGACATCTTTTTCTGGCCAGAAGGGCTGTCCCCAGGGTAATCCATCCCTGGCTTTGCTTTACATCGTCCTTGAGTGTTTTTCTGCTTGACTGAAATGTGCCCATTTTCTCTGATAATACAGTACCTTGTTTGCCCAAGGCACATGCCCCTTAGTGAAAGATGGGAACATGATGAATACATGAAGAATTTGCCCAGTTCTGTGAACCTGGCTAGGGTTATCACTTTGAGGGCTTTGTGATCTCTTCACGTCTCATTTTTGTGATTCCTCATGTCACCGGGTGCAATACCAACACAACACTATATATGACCTCCTAAGCATATGGAAGTCAGAACAAATGGAAACATTAATGGAAATTGCCAATGTTTACTTTTTCGCCCCACGTCCAGAACAGGAACCATTCCAGCAGCTACAATCAGTACCTGTTAGTGGTGCCTTCAGTCTGTAATTGCTTATACCCCCAGACCCATTTGCATTGTGTTTCATTTGCATTGAAATGAATGGCATAATGTAACATAAGTAATTTCGTCACAGTTGACAGCAAAATGTACTGCAGTGGAATGGAAACAGCACTGCAGAACAGAAAAATGGTGCCTGCTTACATCACTGCCTTAGCAGTGGCTAAGCATGGCTAAGAGACTGGTCTCCTGCTTAGTAACGTTGGATGTCCCCCTCCCATATTTTTTGTTGCAGAAATGTTTGAAAATGTAATTCTGGCTGTTAGTAATCTGAAATACGATGTCAGTCTTCTCATTATTCCAGTGTGTGTGTGTGTGTGTGTGTGAGTGCCTGTACACACAAGGTGGGTGGGTGGGAATCATGTTCTTCTGCTTTATAGCTGTCTCAAAGTTACTTCTGTGTTCTGTGATGCTTTAGAATTGTATCACCCAATTTCCTCTTTGCATAAGTAAATCCTTCAGTAAGTCCTAGAATGTCATGAGGAGAGTTCTGCTCATTTGTTATGCTAATCTATGGTAATCATATTTTTTAAATAAAAGAAAAACACACCAAGAGTTTTATTTTGTACTTAGATGGAGTCATTGCATCAATGTTAGACAAACTATATATAAAAAATCTGAATGTTAGAAAAGAACAAATTCCCTAATGGGAACACTCAGGTCACCTCCACAGCATGCATTTAAAACACTCTTAGAGCACTTTAACAACCATGGAAGATTCTGGGAACTTAAGTTTGCTTATAATACTGATAATTGTGGCTCTGAGGTGGTCAGCACTCTTAACAAAACTGCTGTATTCCTTGGATTCCCCACAACTGTAAAAGTTTTTAAAGAGTGCAAGTTCCATAGAGCTGGGAAACAGCTTGGCGGCCCTCTTGCCCAGCCTCCTGCTCAGTCAGGAAGGGCAGTGCAGGAGGTACCGTATTTTTCGCTCTATAAGACGCACCAGACCACAAGACGCACCTAGTTTTTGGAGGAGGAAAACAAGAAGGGGAAAAAAATCTGAATCTCAGAAGCCAGAACAGGAAGAGGGATCGCTGCGCAGTGAAAGCAGCAACCCCTCTTGCTGTTCTGGCTTCTGGGATAGCTGCGCAGCCTGCATTCGCTCCATAGAACGCGCACACATTTCCAATTACTTTTAAGGAGGGAAAAAGTGAGTCTTATAGAGCAAAAAAATACGGTAATTACCTCATCCCTATCAGATGACGATCCAGCCTCTGCTGGAGACCCCACCACCTACCTAGGCAGCCTCTTCCACTGTCAAACAGCTCTTAACTGGAATCTGCTTCCCTGCAGTTTCCACTCATTGGTTCAAATGCTGCCCTCTGGAGTAACTGAGAAAGAGTCTGTTCCATGAGGTCCCTTGCCAGGATAGCAAGTGGCAGCCAATCTCTAAACTGTGGGACAGAGATGAAGGGCATGATGCAATGTGGCGAATCAGTGGTAATGCTCTGAATGGAACACAGGGGACCTGGCTCTCCGCCTTTCTCTCTAAGCACTAGATCAGTGCTCACTGGAGCTCACACATGCACCATATTTCCCAGGATCGGAATAAATGGGCCGAGTCAAGCGATCTGTGGCATCTTCCGAGGCACACATGCACACCCCCACGCCACCCAATCTGTTGTGTAAACCTCCATAGCTGTATTAAGGATGCACTGGAATTAAATCCTTGCCTAGCTCCATTCAAACTACTTTTTTTTGGGGGGGGGGAGATTCATATCAAATCTGTCCACTGCAGTTAGCTTTTATGACAGCACCGTTACAGAGAAATAAACAGTGTCATTGGTGAAGGGAAAGTCAAGCTGTTTTCGAATTGGCTAAGCAGCAACTGATGTCCTGAAGGATTAGAGTGCGTTCTGACCCCAGCCCTGCCAATCTGTTTAGCTACTGACGCTTCACCATATGGGGTCACAGGGAGGTGATTTCTCACATAATGCCAAATGACCTAGAAAAGCCTGTAGCATTTCCATTGTGAGCACTTGGTAACGCGGGGCAGAATTAGACGCAGATGGAGGAGGCTTGAACGTATATATTTTGATGGACTGTCATTAAATGACTTTTGTTTTTTTCAAGCTACACACACTGCTGTGGAAAGAACCGCGCAAGGAGAAAAAGGCCTCCTGGGTGATTGTGTCACATACATAAGAAGATTTTGTTTAATTGAACTCCATTGGGGATGGAGGCAAAAGGAATTCTCATTGCCTCCTCCACACTCTGCACAAACATTTCACTTCTTGTCAATTGCAGCTCTCTGTTGGAATTGATGGGCTCAAAGGGCTTTTAGGGAAAAATTCACTGAATGTAGCACCTGTGGGGTGTCTTGGACCAAAAACCCCTTTTTAAAAAAGGAAAAGCCTGTCAAGAGGTACATACCAGTTATAAAACGTATTTTAAGCACTGTTAGGCTCTATTTCTGGATAAAGTCTTCTCAAAGCATATGCAGAATATAAACTACAATGTTGAAAAAACAAAGCAGACAGACCCTGAGATTATTCAGACAGCCTTCCAATTGCTTTGGACCAAGAAGGCTGTTTTGTACAGCACCATCCAATTGGTCTAGTATAGTGGTGTCCAAACTTGTTTCAAAGAGGGCCAGATTTGATGAAGTGAAGGGCCATGAGGGCCAACCTTTTTTTTTTTAAGGATTGAAGTTGTTGAGCTTTTTTAATGATTTTTACCCCAGGAAATAAACTGCCACAGGGGCCAGATTAAACCGACAGGCGGGCCGGATGAGGCCCCCCAAACGGACTTTGTACATGCCTGGTCTAGTAAAACATATCATGACTAGGGTTGGAATTTTCTGAAAAGGTTGATACTGAGTCTGTCCTCCTAGATTTTATTCTGCTTCCAATCTTGCTGCTTGGTTTTGATGAGAAATGAATTATTCTTCACTAAATGTTAACATGAGACAACAGTGTGATGCAGCAGCAACAGAGATAATGCTGTTTTGGGGCTGAATCCGCATAATATAATCTCCAGATGAAGGGAAGTAATAGTCCCGCTCTATTCTGCTTTGGCCAGATCACACCTTGAAGACTGCGTCCAGTTTTGGGCACCATAATTTAAGAAGGGTATTGACAATCTGGAATGCGTGCAGAGGAGGGCAACCAAGATGATCAAGGGTTTTGAAATCAGTGGTCAAAATCAGTGCAGTTTTGAAAGATTCAATCCACCATCTTGACTCAAAATGGCCCAATGGTATCCAAATACCAAAACCTGCTACTCAGTCTCAGGGACTATGCTTCCCAAATATCGTAATACATCCAAATACATAGATAACAAATGGACAGACAAACAAGCAACTTTCCAAAAAAACAGATTTAGAGAAAGAGAAAGAAGATAAAAAGTAAGGTAAAGGACCCCTGGAAGGTTAAGTCCAGTCAAAAGTGACTATGGGGTGTAGCACTCATCTCACTTCAGGCCAAGGTAGCCAGCATTTGTCCACAGACAGCGTTCCGGGTCATGTGGCCAGCATGACTAAACGACTTCTGGTGCAACGGGACACCGTGACAGAAGCCAGAGCGCATGTCAAATGCCATTTGCCTTCCTGCCACAGTGATACCCATTTATCTACTTGCATTTTCGTGCTTTCGAACTGCTAGATTGGCAGGAGCTGGGACAGGAATGGGAACTCACCCAGATTCGAACCACTGATCTTCTGATTGGCAAGCCCAAGAGACTAAGGGATTTAGACCACAGTGCCAGATAACCCCCTTGTCAAGCTTCCCTTTCTTTAGTCACCTTTCTAAACTAAACTGAATATGCAATGTTTGAGAACTGAAAATGGTACAAATGCAAAGGAAATAACTTTTCACCAATAACATTTTTAAAACAGGCATGACAATGGCATGCTTTCAGCCACCAACACTTTTCAAACATCAAGCCTTTGAAAGAGAGCTGTGTAACTTATACGTTTATTGGGATAATTTGTCCTACAAGTATTGTTTTGCTGTGTCTCTGAACTTCATCTAGAATTGCTAACTGTGCAGACCTGAGAAATCAAAAGAACACTTGAGTAACAAATCATAGATGTTTGCAGGCAAAATTCCCCTTCTTGCACTGAAAACTCACCACTCCAATGGAAATATTGGACCCTTAGTGACTGTAAATACTTATCTGGCAGAAAGATCACATGGATGAGAAGGAAGAAGTAACTTCCAAGGTTAGTCAGTTTTATAGGTACTTAAGTCTCAGAAATAAGATTAAAAAAAATCCCCTCCTTCACTAGAAACAACTTTAAGAGCCTCTTATTAAAGACCAAAGTGAAATTCATGGTATAAATGAGTTCCTTCCTTCCTTCTAATAAAAGAGAGAAAGAGATTTTGTGGTAGTCATGCTTCTCTAGAACCTAAGTAGAGAGGAAGTGATCATGGCTCAGTGGCAGCATATGTGAGTCTTTGGTGACTGAGGAGACAAGGCTCGGGGACAGAGTGAAAACTTCTCTGGTGACTGAAATGTCTCATATGTTGGAGAGCCCCTGCCAGCTAGTGCAGACAGCACTGGTCCAGATAGACCAATGGTGTAAGGAAGCTTCATAAGTTCATACACAAAAGTAGCTCAACAGTGGGAAATGTGGAAATATCAAAAGTGATAAACTGGGAAATTAAGACTCTGATTGTAATGTTAATTAGTCCAGGCATAGCCAGTGTGGTTGGGTTGCAGCTACCATAATCTCTGACCATTGGCCATGCTGGTTGGGTTGGTGGGAGTTGGATTCCAGCAATATCGGTCTGGAGGGTACCATGTTGGCTACCCCAGGTTATTTGGATAAGGAACAGGGAGAAAGGAGGAAATAGTGTTATAATGCATTATTTTGCTAATCTTGTTTTAGCATTATACTGGAGACCCTGTTTTATGAGTAATGAATCGGATCAAATTAGTGGAAAGTTAAGAGATAATTGAGATATTTATTATGAATCAATTTAATGCAGAGTTCTTGAAATTAATTAAATGTAAAGAAGTGAGAATGTATGTATAGAAATTTATAATAGTAATGACTTAGATATGTATGGATAATTTGGTAAGTGATGCTTATTTATGTATATTAGAGGTCTGTATCAGTTCTGTGTGGAGACCAACTAATGAGGCAAATCCCACCCCCAAGTCAAAGCACAATGTCAGTATGCCCCCTGGATCAGGGCCCTCACAAAGCCTCGTGTTGCTCTGGTGTTCTGCTGGGAAATAAACATAGCTTAGAACATTTGTTTTGCATGCAAAAAAAGGCTTGGTGCAATCCTTAGCACAGATGGACAAATAGCAGGAGCGTGCATTGGCTTTGGCGAGGAAGGCAAATAATGAGGTGGATCAGGCTGATTCAGGGGTCGCACCCCTCGCATGTCAAAGCTTAATGTCAATGCCATCTCCAGATGATTCAGACAACCACAAAACCTTATGTCACTCTTGTTTCTTTGCCTTCTTCCTCCTCCTAGCTTAATTGTGCTATTCTGTCCTGTATTTCCCAAGCAACTCTTACATTTCGCTAGGTCAGTGGGCCAGGCAAGAGATGTGGCTGTACAAAATGTTAGTTGAGGTGCACTGAAGAACTCTGGGTTGACTGCAGCACAGTATCATGTGTCCTGCCATGCCCAGACCTGGGATGGCAGACTGGTGGAAGAAGCAGGGAGATAAGGAGGACTGGGAAGAGGAGCCTAGAACACTGGGGCAGTGTTTGGCCGATGGAGGCCTTCCACTCCATTGAACCTAGCAGGTTTTGATGGTAAGACAGCAGTCCCAGCGCCTGCCTCCTCTCGGGGGTGGTGGTGGAGAGCATTGTCAGATTCTGGGGATCAAGCTGATCTGCAGCCTGGAATGGTGGAACATGATGGGGGGTAGCAGAAAGCAGGTGTGGCTGTGTCTCCCACGACGAGGGTGACACCACCAACAAAGGGAAGAGATGTTCCCCCAAGACATACTTTGCATTTCTGGGCAAGACATTACCACAGAACTAGATATTTCCACAAGTAACAGCACTCTGCCTTGGCTTAAAAACTTGGCAAATAGGTGTGGGAATCTGTTAGAACACAGCTCCCATTCAGTCTTTAACTTCTTGTTACAGAATGCCATTTAAGCACACCTTAAATTAATGCAAACATGGTAAAGGAGGCTGGGACACCAGAGGGTATGTACTAAAAAATAAAATAAAATAGAAAGGGCAATTGCAACGTGTTAAATGCAATGCCTCCTGGTAAGAGCAAAGTCAAACAACAAAGCGGATATGATTTGATTTTATGGACAATTAGGAGTGAGTGTTCAGTGTGGGATGCAAGAGAAGTGAGGCACCCAACCCACCATTAACAGTAATGGGTGCTTTGATTCCATTGCACCAGGCAGAGGACTTGCAATGTAACCTAATTAAAAGCCAGGTGCCAGAGGAAATTGCTGCTAAGTGGGAAATAGAATTCAAGCTTGAGAAGGTTCATTGTGAGGCTGGAGGCATTTCAGGAACCCTGCCAGATCAGCCATGTACATGAACCTTGTGGGTGTGCAGAAGAAAAACCCAATTAATTGCTGATGGATGCAACTGAATCCATTCATTTGGGGGCACAATTCACTGGGATGGAAAGCTCTCTGGTCAAATCCACTGAAAACAAAAGGAAATTGCACAATGTATTTGCTAAGATTTCAGTGGGGCTTCTTGGACAGAATTTCTAAGCAATTTGTGCTCTCCAACTCCCATTCTTTGGTTGGCATGATTCAAGAGTGAAGAAAGATACACTCCAGTGTCAAAGAGGTAATTATAATAGAGAATACAAAGGGACCTACTCCTAAGTGGAAAGTTTGTGTATGCTTAGCCTGAAGAACCAACAAGATAACCATCATGTAACATTTGAAGGGTTGCCACATGGATGATGGTGATCCCCCCCCCTCCCTGTTGTCTGAAAGGGTAGCACCTGAAAAAGGTTTTGGATTCTATCCAGTGTAGCACTAAGTTAAATTTACCTCGGAGTATACTTATTCTGCTGGCAAAATGTTTCACACCAGCCGAACGTCTTTGCACATTAGAACGCACATGCAGCCTGCTGCTAAATTTGCATGAGTTTTTGCTAGCGCAATTGTTGCTTTTGGTTCCTCTGTTGTGCAATACTAAAGCTCACCCATCTGCTATCACAAGAGCCCTTGTGCTAGTGGACAGAGAACATTGGATATAGCACATTGACTAAAAATTAGGAAGGATTTCCAAATGCTATGTTTATGACCGTGCAACAAATGGTCTCATAAGGTTGCAGACTCTCTTTCAGTAGAGGTTCTTAAACAGAGGTGGAATAGCCACATATCAGGGTAGTGCTGTTGATGACCTTTGTAGCCTCTTCCAGCTTGAAGAGTTTATGCTTCTATAAGCTAACCTGCCCCTACCTTTCAGTGTGTGTTTGTTTTGCCAATGAGTGCAAAAGGACTGGATAGCTCGCAAGCATTATAGCCACTTAATTTTTAAATCATATAAAATTAAGCTGTTATATCAATAACATTTAATGCATCTAAATAAAATAAGGAATACCTGTATTTAGATTCTGACTCTTCTGCATTGGTCTTTCTGCCTCCTTTTCACCACAGGCTATGGACTTGGTGATAGCTGAATACTGGGAGACAGTTCACGACTTCCTGGGTTTCTGCTGAAGTGTGGAGTGCGCCAGGAGGCAGAAAGGTCCAATGCCACCCAATAACAGACTACTGAATTTTCAGTCCAAAGTATTCTGTAATTGTTTCCAATTACAGGAACCCTTGTCAGGAGGTTATGTGAGACTTTAGGTAATATTAAAGACAGTAAAGTTTTTTGGGGGGATTGCCAATGGGGAGGCCAGTTTGGAGAAGATCAGTTTGCCGAAGAAGCTCACAACCAACATATATAACCAGCACCATATTGTAAGGACTTCAACACAAAGGAGGAGAAAGTAAGGTGCTAGAAGGCCAGTGGAGAAAGGAACTGGCAAATTACAGTGATGTCTATGTAATGGCCATGAATCAGGACTCCGCAGAAGTAGAGTCCTCTAACAGTTACAACTATGAGGAAGCAATGGGCCTACACACTGGTCCATTATGAGTGAGTCCACAGGCACTGGTGTCCCTCGGCCCCAACAAGACACCTTTGCCACCAATCTGCTTTCAAACTCCTTGTAAGATCAAGTGTACATTAAGAGACCCCCACTGCTGGAAATCCCATTACCCCAAAGAAACTAGAAGAAGGCACTAGCCTTTTAACTGGTCAGGAGGCAGCATTCAGAGGTTGGAGTCAATGACTACCTAGCCTTCCTATAAAACTCAGCCAGTTGTTCCAGGACCTTGCTGAGGCAACAGGGATGTATGATTTCAGATGTAAAACGTCTCTCTAGAGTCCTGAAGCCACACCTTGATGCCCATCCTAGGTGCGGTGCCTAGTCTACTAACCTCCCATAGTTACATTATCATCACACATTGGTGATGTGCGTCCCCACAGATCATGACTTCAACTAATCCCCATTGAATTCAATTGAAAAGTGTCATATGTTAGTAGCCTTAGCCTTTTCCCATTGCCCAATGAGAAGGCTAAGACCAACAAAAGCTCTTATTCTCCAGAGAAAGGAAGAAATTATAGAACCTTAACTATGGAATAAATAAATAAATAATCCCAGAAGGCTTCCAAACTTCATGGTGAGAGCTCTTAATGAAATAAAGATGTGCATTAATTCTGATGTTTGTTGCTACCCTCAAAGTTTTGTTATATATTTAGCCCTATCCACCATGTGGAATGAATTTGCCATTCTGTTCATGGTGCTGAATTAGCATCTAGCTGCTTGTGATCTTTGGAGCTACCTGGAGGTGAAGTCAGTTACTGTAGCCAATGAGTAAACAGATGTTCCCAACCTATAGTTTGCTATAATGGATTGATGTGGATTAACCCAGCTGCCACTGTACCAGGATTCATTCACGTAGTAGTGTCCTGTCCCATTCATCAGCACAGAATAGATTGTACCTTATTTGTGGGCCACAACACCATTTTAGAAGTGTGAATGGCTGAGTAATAACAGTGCTACAGACCATGCCACAGAATGAACTGGCCAAGTTTTGTTATTTGCCAAACTATAAATCATATAAATGAAACACTGCAAAGATATCTTTTTGACTCCCCCAGTCCTCTTTTATCACTTTCCTGAGGCACATTATGGATTTCACAAAGGCTTATATAATAGCTGAACACAGTACCCTCCCTCTAAAAAGAAAAGGAGGGAGAAAAATGATCTCTGGCTTAGTTTCTCCACTCATATGAGACATTTTAACCTAGAGCCAGCCCTCCAGGATTCCCTCTCTAGGTCTCAGGACTGTCCCCAAGACATGCCTTCTCCCCAGGCCAAACTCTCTCTTCCTAGGCCTCACCCTTCACTTGACCTGAACAGCACCTTCAAATGTTTTTGCATGGCTGGAATCAGTGCTATTTTTCTAGAAAAAGAGGTGCTGGAACTCACCATGAAACCCCCCTTGTTCCCTTAGAATGGCAGTGGGGCCCACCTGAGAGATGCTGGAACTAAGTTCCAGTGAGTTCCAGCTGGGAAAAAAAGCTGTGGCTAGAATATTTCTTTGAACTGTGAAGATTCCTCTTGCTTTCTTGGCTGCAAAGGTGTGTGTACAGGGGTACAGAAACATTTGAGTTGGGTGGCTAAAATGTAGTCCTTTCCTCCAACCACCTTTTGCATGTACCCTCTACCTCTTTTTCCTCTGCCCTCCCTCAAAGCTTGCTCTCTAGATGATGCCACCTTCAGGCTAAAAAAAGTCCCCAACAGTTTTTCAGCTTGGTGCTGCTAACGCAGTGGTTTGACTTCACCTCAAGAGGTGCATTTCATTGTCTCTCGAGACAGACGGATGCCAGCAACAGAGTTTCTCAATAGTGGGGCTACCATTAACAGCACAGCTTTTTTTCATTTTCTCTTTTTTCTAGCATCATTTTGGGGCTGTGTGTGTGTGTGTGTGTAGAACAGAAGCTCCCACCACCACGAATAATATGTAGATAAATTTGTTCAAAGTGGGCTTCTTTTTCCATGAGAATGAGAAAAAGAAAAATCTCTGATAATTTTTTGGGGGACGGGGACGGGGACGAACTTCTGAGTAATTCCAGTTCTGCTTTAGAACTAACTGATAGCATGCCCTCTGCATTCCCCAGACTCCTCATCCTTCCCCAATCTGTAGTTCTGAGACAATTTATAATTTGCCAGGTTAACAAATAGGTGTGAATAAAAACTGAGGCATTCAACAAACACTGTGAAAAGTTCACACCAAAGATAGAAATACTTCTCAGATGCTGAGGGAGAGAGAGAGAGAGAAAAAAAAGATTGGCAGCCCTGCACTGTGTAGAATCCAACAATGAGACCCCATGTGCTCAGCACTGTTCTTTGCCCATATGCAAAGGAAATAGATATTATTATTATTATTTTAAAAATGGCTTTGCAATGGTAGGTGATGAAACAGATGTCCTGAACAAGTTCACCAATTTGGAGAATCATTGCAGGTTTGAGTGATAAACATATTAATACTAGCATCAGGAAAAGGTGTTTGTTTGTTTGTTTGTTTGTTTGTTTGTTTGTTTTTTCCCATTCCTACTTCAGCATACACAGCATGAAATATAAAATTGGGGAACGTTACATAAAAGCTGCTTGTGACCAAACAGTGTTTATCACAGAATATGGAAATTTTAACTCTGATCTTATAGTGATTTACAGATGAGACTACACTTTGCACAAATAATGCTTTCTGATACCAGGAGCATTTTTGATGCTTTTGTTTTTTTAATATCTTTCCTTCCTTCCATGGAGCTCTAGGGATGCATGCATGGCTATTCTCCTCCATTTTTATCCCCACAACAACCAGCCCCAATGGGCCTTTGTACCCTGTTTTCATTTGGTAGCTGTCATTACAGAAGGCTGCAGAAGTGGAAGAGACAAGGAGCAGGCACCGTTCCATCAGTTCAGCAAAAACTCCGAGTCCATAGGGTTTCTCTTGTTCCTGCACTTTTTTCCTCCATAATAACTGCCCTTTATAAGAACTAATATTTAACTTTAAGAACTGCTTTCCCTCTCTTCCCTTCCCATTTATTTATTTTTCCTTTTTTTTTTTGTATGTCTTTTAGATGAGGGTTTGGAATGGCAAAAGTGGACAGAGCATTGAATATATGCTTTACATTAGTACAATTGGCTAGTTTGCTTGCACACCCACCCTCCCCTCTATCCTCCACCCAGACAAGCACAAGGCATTTTCAGAATTCAAGGACACATTGCAGCGAGGCTAAAAGAAATTGGGTGCAGAACATGGCCAGAGAGGGGTGTTGCCTGGTAAGAGTCCTGAATGCCAGAGAGAGGAGCTTGGAGGGCCAGATTCATATGCAGGATCCTCACTCCTGCCTTTGTTTGTAAGCTTGTAAGCATGGACTGTCCACTCTCAATCGATTGCATGTAAGCCTGGGAGCCTTTTTGACTCAATAGCAAAATAAAAATGCTCTAATGAAACAAATTCTGTGAGATAGTTATGGCTGAGAGATAATGACTGATCCAAGGTCACTTTGTGAGCTTCATGTCTGAGTGTGGATTTGAACTTTGGCCTCCCCAGTTGTAGTTCAGCACACTAACCAATGTACTGCACTGAGTCTCAGTGGCTAATAAGGGAATGTGCTAGGTTACCAAAATGTCCTTTCATGAAAGGGCATTCATAGTTTGAAACTGAATAGAGTGCTATGGCAGCATATAGAAATCAAATTCTCTCTCTCTCTCTCTCTCTCTCTCTCTCTCTCTCTCACACACACACACACACACACACACACACAGTAGTGGTATTGGCATGTACAATATACCCACGTATTTATTTTATTGTTTGATGTTTTGCCCAAATGAATTTGCCATGCAGGTGGTGCTGTGGGTAAAACCTCAGTGCCTAGGACTTACCGATCGTATGGTCAGCGGTTCGAATCCCCATGGCGGGGTGAGCTCCCGTCGTTCGGTCCCAGCTCCTGCCCACCTAGCAGTTCGAAAGCACGTCAAAGTGCAAGTAGATAAATAGGTACCGCTTTATAGCGGGAAGGTAAACGGCGTTTCTGTGTGCTGCGCTGGTGCTGGCTCACCAGCTGCAGCTTCGTCACGCTGGCCACGTGACCCGGAAGTGTCTTTGGACGGCGCCGGCTCATGGCCTCTAGAGCGAGATGAGCACGCAACCCTAGAGTTGGACATGACTGGCCCGTACGGGCAGGGGTACCTTTACCTTTACCATTGTATCTTGATGACTTAGTATTTCCACTCCCTACCCCCCCAAAAAAAACCCCAGTCTTCCCACCCCCCTTAAAAGTCTTCTTTTCTCTCAAAACTCTTTGTGTGTTTTGTTTGAGCAGGAACCTCTATGTTCACCTTCAAATTCTTCCTTTGCCTAAAGTCAAGGCTAAGCTCTACAGAATAGGCTTTATTGTGCAAATAACTATTAACCAAGCTATCCATCTGTTTCAGTAAGGCACTTGATTCTATGTCTGTGCAATTAAACACCAAACTATCTTGGTAGTGGTCAATAAGTTTATGTATCAGCTAGTCACTAGCTGCTAGTGGTTCTTGGTCAATATCAGTGTGTCGCTGTTCAACTCTAACTGTTCTAAATAATTAGGGTGGATTGATTAGCTTTCCTTGCCTAATTGGCTGTGGGAGGAGGGAAGAGTACACACGGATTTTCTAATCACTAAATTTTAGAAGTGCCAAATGTAGCCAAAATGGAAAGATTGGCATGGTATAAATCTGGAATCCTTTCTTGGCCAGCATATGCATAAGGAAGACATGTGGCATATAATTCTGGAGGGGGGAAAGGTTATATGTATTAGCATATAACATAGAGGATCTCCAATTAAGACTAATTAACAAGAATTAGCCAAATCAAACTAGTCTGGGCAGGGATGCTCTCTAACAAGGAAGTGATCTTCTTCTTCCCATCTGCTGAGCATGTTTGCAGGAACCACTTATGGGTCCCAGCAAACGATTGAAAGAAAATGCCCCCTTCTTGCTTGGAGAACCTTTGGTATGTGGCAAGGCAGTAGAAGGTCATCAAAGACTGTGTCTAACCTAGTAATGCCTTGGGTTAATCAGTTCTTAAAATTATATTTTCTGCCTGGACTAAAAGCCAATTAAATCAAATATGAAAACAGGAGCCAATTCCTACTCAACCACCCAAATAGGCAACTAGCAAAGCCCACACTGCAAACAGACTTCTGGTTGGGTGCTGCATGGTGCAGGATGGTGAGACTGGGGCAGAGCTAGTCCCCACATCTCCTGACTGGCCTGCACAAGACTACCCAAGTTGTTCCCCTGCATAAGATCATCTTAGTCTTCTTCCAGGGGAAATTGGTGTGTGGCAAACTCACCTCCACTTGAAGGTGTGAGTGGCATTGCTAGACTCTCCTCCCCTGAATCTCAGCATCTGGGTCAGGTACCAAAGTGGGTGTCGTATTTGTGGACTTTGCATGGCAATGGCAACCTAGTCACATTCACTTCTGTTTGACTCATTTCATTGCAAAAATAGGAAGGGAGAAATAAAAAGATAAAGAAAGCATTTTGGCAACATAGGATGGCTGGGACTCAGAGACCTCTGAGTTTATTTCCCCAGGGTCATCTTCTGTGCAAGGGGAGAGCAAGATAAAGTTGCATCCGTAGACAGAAGTCTCAGTGGACTTTATAAAAATGTTTTACAGAGTGCAATGGTGCATGCTACTGAAGTACAGGAAATTGCTAGGCCAGCATCCCTTTTTTTCTTCTTTTGCCAAAGACTTTGTGGATTTGAAAGTAAGATTTTTTTCAAGGGCAAAAACAAAAGTAAAGGTTAGATGGCAAAATACTGTTTGGGTCTGTAAAAGTTCATGTTCTTCTTAATCTGTATTTGCTGACAGCTCATCAATCCAGTGACAGTATTGGTTTATTCAGCTGACACAATCATAGTTGTTGAAAGACCATCACCCCAATTCCATGAGGGTGAGCCACCTATGTAGATCATGTGGAGTCACATCACAGTGGTCTTTGGTTAATATTCAGTTTCATAGATGCATCTGAGGGCTCTTCATCCCCAACCAGGTTCAAAACCTGCATTAAATATGAACATCTAGAGCTTTTATTGAGGGCGCCATGCTTTTCCTGATGGAATACTTTCCTCTAAATTTCCTTTGTTCGTCCTTGTTCTGAGATGCTGGGAATTTGCATTTTAGATTTTGCAATATGTTTGCATCAGGCAGGGCACTTCATTGTATCTATCTTGGATTCAGACCCAGTGAGAATAAACAAACAAATATCCCTTTTTTTTTTGGAAGTACATAAGGAAAAGCTGGGCAGTTATCTGCCAGCAATGCTTTAATTGCTCTTAACAGCAAGTAGGGCTGTCTGTCTCATGTTAGTCCTACTCAGAGTAGACCAATGAAATTAATGAAACTGAGTTAGTCTTGTCTTATTGTAATTGATCTACTCCAAGACTACCATTGAGTACAACCCAATAACCTCTAAGATACCTCCTATTAATAATGTGTTCTGGAGTATCTACAAAACTGGTTTCAGCCTTTCAAATTGGACACACAAGACAACAACCAACTTGAGATTTTTTTATGGAACTGGACTGAAAGTTCTCATTAGGGATAGGGGAGAGACTACAGTGGTGCCCCGCAAGACGAATGCCTCGCAAGACGGAAAACTCGCTAGACGAAAGGGTTTTGCGTTTTTTGAGCTGCTTCGCAAGACGAATTTCCTTATGGGCTTGCTTTGCAAGACGAAAACGTCTTGCAAGTTTGTTTCCTTTTTCGTAAAACCGTTAATACCCAGGGTGCATTGCTTGAAGAGGTGCAGTTGCGACTTGACTTCGAAGAGCAACTCATAGCACGCGGTGTGGTAGCCTTTTCTGAGGTGTTTGAAGACTTCGGTGATTTTTGAAGCTTTTCCAAAACTTCTTTTGCAGCCATTTGGTAAGTTAAACTTTTAAAACTTTTTTGGGGGGGTTTTGGATTTTGGGTTGGGGTGTTTGGAATTCAAGGACTTGGTGTTGGGGAGGGGTTTGCAAGAATCTGGAAGCTTGTTTTTTTCCTGCATTTTTATGATTTTTTTGTGACCATTGGGCCACTCTGCTGTTTTTTTAAAAAAAAATCTGGGTTTGAATTTCTGTGTGGTGGGTGGCTGGGGGAACAGTTGAGGAGGGGTTTGCAAGAATCTGGAAGCTTGTGTGGTTTTTTTCTGCATTTTTATGATTTTTTGTGACCATTGGGCCACTCTGCTGTTGTTGTTTTTTTTTTAAAAAAATCTGGGTTTGAATTTCTGTGTGGTGGGTGGCTGGGTGAACAGTTGGGGAGGGGTTTGCAATTTCTGTGTGGTGGGTGGCTGGGGGAATAGTTGAGGTTTTTGAAGGTTTTGGTATTTTTGAAGCTTTTCCAAAACTTCTTTTGCAGCCATTCGGTAAGTTAAACTTTTAAAACTTTTTTTGGGGGGGTTGGATTTTGGGTTGGGGTGTTTGGAATTCAAGGACTTGATTCTGGGTTTGAATTTCTGTGTGGTGGGTGGGTGGGTGCTTTTAATTTTTTTGGATGTGAAGCACTGATTTTTTTTGGGGGGGGGTTGCGAAGGTAGGAGCTGTGTTGCCATGGGGCCCAAGAAGACTGCTGCTGCAGAGGCTGGCAAGGGGAAGAAGGAGAAGGTGACGCTGGAAATGAAGAAGGAGATCATCTGGAAGCACGACGGTGGAATGCGTGTGACAGACCTCGCCAGGGAGTACGGGAGGAATCCATCGACCATCGGCACCATCCTGAAGATGAGGGAGAAGATCCTTGCGACTGATGCAGCCAAGGGAGTCACCAGGATCGTGAAGAACCGCCCAGCTGTTCTGGAGGAGGTCAAGAAGTTGCTGCTCATCTGGCTAGAAGAGAAGCAGCGTGCAGGGGACACAGTGACTGAGGCCGTCATTTGTGAGAAGGCCAAGGCCTTGCATGCAGACCTCGTCCGGGAACAACCAGGAACCTCAGGCGAGCCAGAAGTCTTCAAGGCAAGCAGAGTCTGGTTTGACCGGTTCAAGGCAAGATCTGGAATCCACAGCGTGGTCAGGCATGGAGAGGCTGCCAGTTCTGATGTTCCTGTGGCTGAAGACTTTGCAGCGGAGTTCCTGGAGGTTGTGAAGACGGAGGGCTACGTTCCACAGCAGGTCTTCAACTGCGACAAGACCGGGTTGTTTTGGAAGAGGATGCCCAAAAGGACTTTCATCACACAGGAGGAGGCCACGTTGCCTGGCCACAAGCCCATGAAGGACCGTCTGACCCTGCTCTTCTGTGCCAACGCAAGTGGCGACCTGAAGATCAAGCCCCTGCTGGTGTACCACTCGGAGAACCCACGGGCCTTCAAGAAACACAAGGTCGACAAGGAGCAGCTGAGTGTCATGTGGCGATCCAACAGTAAGGCTTGGGTCACACGTGTGCTGTTTGTGGACTGGGTCAATCTTGCTTTTGGCCCTGCTGTCAAACAGTACCTGCTGGACAACGACCTGCCGCTGAAGGCTTTGCTTCTGATGGACAATGCTCCTGCTCATCCTAAAGGCCTTGAGGAGGACTTGTTGGAGGAGTTCAGCTTCATCAGCATCATGTTCCTGCCGCCTAACACCACACCACTGCTCCAGCCGATGGATCAGCAGGTCATCGCCAATTTCAAAAAACTCTACACCAAGGAGCTTTTCAGGCGATGCTTCGAGGTGACTGATTGCACCACCATCACCCTGCGGGAATTCTGGAATGACCACTTCGACATCGTCACCTGCTTGAAGATGATCACCACGGCCAGAGAAATTTGAATTGCGCTTGGCGCAGCCTGTGGCTGGACTGTGTGGTTCCAAGTGACTCTGATGCACCAGAGTCAACAGTGGTGCAGGACATTGTTGCCTTGGGGAGGACCATGGGCCTGGAGGTCACAGAGGAGGACATCAGCGAGCTGGTGGAGGAGCACGACCACGAGCTGACCACCCAGGAGCTTGTCGAACTGCAGGCAGAGGCTGCGCAGGAACAGGCCTACACAGGAGCAGGCCTTGCTGCTCCTGCCAACTTAGCAGTTTGAAAGTACATCAAAATGCAAGTAGATAAATAGGTACACCGCTGGCGGGAAGGTAAACAGTGTTTCCGTGCGCTGCTCTGGTTTGCCAGAAGCGGCTTAGTCATGCTGGCCACATGACCTAGAAGCTGTATGCCAGCGCAGCCAATAAAGCAAGCTGAGCGCTGCAACACCAGAGTCACAGACCTATAGCAAAAGCCACTAATATTCAGGAAGCTGTAAAATACCATGAAAGCCAGTTATAAAACTGCTTTGAGAGTCCACCCCCCCACCCTACAATCAAATGGTAGATACACTGCATGAAATAAATTTTATGAAATAAAAATAAAGCATGCTAGAATTCCTGGGCATATAGATATGTTTTCACTTGGCACTGAAAAAAACATCAATGTTGGCTTCGATGGAGAGGGCATTTCATATGCTGAGATGCCCACCTCATTTCAGATGGTGTGGAGAGATAGAGAACAAAGGGATTGGTTAGGATCATATGGAGATGGAGGGGTATCAGTGAGATGCATATAGTTTCTTGTAAGGGATCCATAAAAGCACAGCACAGGTTCACATTGCTAGAATAATGCTCAGGAAAAAAGAATCTTGATACGATCAAGCCTACTTAAAAACTAGACTTAATACACATCAATCACATGGATATTGCTATTTTTTGCAATGTTTTATGTCCACGTCGTCAATGTAGAACCAGCGTGGCAGTGGTAGGGAGATGCAAATGGAACAAAAGGAATTGAAAGCTGCAGCTCATTATGCATTTTGTAATTCATGAAGTAATTGCAGAAATTCTCCTCGTTAAATTTGTATTCAGGAGGAAAGAAATATGGGACAGAGTGAGCCTAATGGAGAAGAAAAGATGAGGCCAGTGGAAAACTGTCTGTGTGTGTGTGTGTGTGCGCGCGCACACACACACACACAAACTATCAGCACATGAAAACCACAGAAACTTACAAATGCTCATGGTTATGAAATATGTCTGATCAGCATACTTTGTATCCTAAGTTATCCCACTTTCACCTGGGTTTTGTACATTTTATGAATGACTCTCCACATATTAGGTCTTGTTTGTATGTGTTGTCTTGAAGCAAATATACCCCCTTTTTTCCTGATTAGCTTTGCCATTAATGTTATTTTCTCTCTCTTCATTTGCTATTAATTTTTTCCTTTGATTTTAATTAAACTCGGGGCAGTCTTGCAGATTTCCTAGAAATTTACTCTAAACAGAATGCTTGTTCACTCTGTTTATTTTTCTCAACCTCTCACATATCTAATGAAGGGGAAAAGCCTCGAGCTATAATCATGGTAGCAGAAATTATTCAAGTGAGGAGCACTTGGATGGACTAAAATCAGGAGGAGGAGGAGGAGGAGGCACAATTATTTCCCAAAGCTTTTCTTAAAGTCACACTACAAGATTTTCCTTTCTGTAGCTGCCAGTCATGGAATTAACATGGGTGTTAACAGCCAAATATTCCAAGAGTTATGAAACCAGCACAAATTGATTGTCCTCCATCTCTAGCCTGTTTATCCCCAAAACCATAAAAAATATCCCAGGTATGTATGTTAATTATAAAGACATAGTAAGACATTAAACATTTAAAAAACTTCCCTATAAAAGGCTGTCTTCAGGTGTCTTTTAAAGCAGTGTTTCCCAACCAGGGGCCATATGGCCCCTAAGGGGCTCCAGGATATTCCAAGGGGGGCACTGGTGAAAATTGTGTAAATGGGGGGGGGCACAGCACAAGGCTAGGGGGCCTCAGAGGGAAGTGAGAAGTGAAGGGAAAATTCATTTTTAAAAATTCTGATTGACTGGCTATCCGCTTTGCCAGTCACAAGTGGGTAAGGGGGTGTCCCACCAAGGCCTAATGCTCCTTTTTGCCATATGCGTTTTCTTGGAGCAGTCCTGGTTTGTTTCCAGGGGGAAAGGGGGATTGCTGAGCTTCCCATTTTGACCAGTAGAACCCCCAGGTCAGAAAGGGTGGTGGTGGGGTGACAATTGGTAGGGCTGGGTGAGCCAGAGCTGTTTGTTGCTGCCACCAGTATTGAGCCCGGTGGCAACCTAGGCCTCACTCTGCAAGGGGCAGGGTGCAATTCGCTCCAGTGCTTATCTGAACGGGGGCATTTGGTGCTTCCGTCTTGCATCTAGTAAGTAACTAAGTGTCTACTCAGAAGAAAGCCACACTGAGTTAAGTGGGCCTTGCTACTAGGTAAAGGTGTGCGGGGCTATAGGCAGCCAGGGCTCCTCCAGATTACAAGATCTTTTTTGGGTCAGGTCAGTGAGGACCACTTGCTTTTTAAAATTCTCCCATATATACAAAACTCCATGTGCGCCTTTTGGACTGCATTTGCAGGTTTCCCCATCTGTGTCAAATAACCGGGATCAAATACAGTGGTACCTCGGGTTACATACGCTTCAGGTTACATATGCTTCAGGTTACAGACTCCTCTAACCCAGAAATATTACCTCGGGTTAAGAACTTTGCTTCAGGATGAGAACAGAAATTGTGCTCCGGCAGCATGGCGGAAGCAGGAGGCCCCATTAGCTAAAGTGGTGCTTCAGGTTAAGAACAGTTTCAGGTTAAGAATGGAACTCCGGAATGAATTAAGTACTTAACCCAAGGTACCACTGTAAGTGTTGTTTACTTTTTATAATACATGGAAGATGGATTTCCTTTGGGAGGTTCCGGACTCTCCTTCCTTGGAGGTTTCTAAGCAGAGGTTGGGTGGCTATTGGTCATGGATGTTTTAGCAGAGTTTCTACATTGCAGAGGGTTACACAAGAAAGATGATTCTATGTTTTTCTGCTTCAACAATACTTCATTATGCTATCATTTTATGTAATTGTATTTTGTATAAATTATAAAAAATATAAATAAAACAAGCAAAGTATTTAAAAAGCTACCTTTCTACTGGTAGAACAGGAGGGGGCATGGGCGTAGCCAGGATTTTGTTAGGGGGCAAGCTTTTGTTGGGGGCGGCAGAACATCATATTTGTATTGATTTGTATTACTTTTTACTTATTGAGGGGCAACTGCCCCCCTTGGCTATGCCTATGGGAGGGGACACAGGAAGGAAACAAGGTTGGAAGGGGGCCATGGTTGGGAAAAAAGGTTGGGAAACTTATCTCTTTGGCTCAAGGGTCGCATAACTCCATACCCTCCAACATTTATCTGATGAAAATAGGAACGTCCTAAGGGAAAGCGGGACATTCCGGAATCAAATCAGAAACCAGGATGGTTTCTGTAAATCCAGGACTATCCCTAGAAAATAGGGACACTTGGATGATCTGATATTGAAGGCTACAGAGCACTGGGCAAATGCAGTTCACAGACTCAAGCTTAGTAATGTCTTGGGGTGAGGATGATGGGGCTGAAAGAAAGAGCTTTGCGGCAAAGGAAGATTTTTAGGAGGAATAGGGTGAAGTGCAGCCATACACAGGCTCGAAAGGGGAATTCCAGGCACAGGGGAGATAAAAAAGATAATGAGTTGAGTTTGTTAGAGAGCAAGGTGTCTGAGGATAACTGAGGGGCGTAAGGTCAAAGAACAGAAGATCTTGCCTGGGACTATAATGGGAAATAGAGGCAGAAAGATGGGGAGAGGGCAAGGCGAGGGGATTTGTGTGCTGCTCGAAGTATAGGGACCGCTGAAATGCATACAGATTATACCAAGCTGGTTCCCCCATCCTTCCCCCCCTGAACTTCTTTATCCTTCAGCAAGCACAACTATTCAAATATTCACCCATGGTGGTTTCTTTTTTTTTCTTTTTTTTAAGAAAGACAAGAGTAGACACACAAGACATGAAAATTATGGATAAGTAGTTTAATGTCTCAAAGAGAGGGAGACATTGATTATGATTTTTGCCTCCGTAAATCGGACAGTGAATACTAATGAAGACCAACTCTCATCTAGCTTAATCCATATATATATATATGGATATATATATATATATAATTTTTGAAAATCAGAGTGGCAGGAAAACTATTTCTAAACCTGCAAGCAGATTGCCATCCAGGCGAGAATTCTTCTGGGAGGTTGACTTTTTCCTGTGATTGGAGGCTGTAATTGTACAAAGGGCTGAAATGACTTTTCCCCCATTTATCCTTTAAATTGCAGCTAAAGTATAGAGTACACCAGCAACTCACTATATGGCATGTGATTGTATTATAAAGGTTATGTCTACTTGCAAAATAAAACCATTCTACCTGACAAACGCTCTATGCTAATGGGATAAGATTTTCCTTGCTTCCCAAGTAGAAGTGTCCGTATTTCTAACAAGGTGTCAAGAGAAAGTAGCTAGCAGCTTTTGAGCTTGCCTTGACAAGCGGCTCCTGCAATACACTCACAATTTCCAGCTTTCTGTTGAAATGTTTGCACGATAAGGCTTGTTTTAATTATGCATAGGTTACTGGTAAAGCTCATATTTTGGTGACACCTGCATACACCCCTGATGAATGTAACATTGACCAACCTCTCTGATCAAATGGGAAAGGGAGAAAAATGGCTGGAATTTTAAGTGCATTGCCAGGGCCCCTGCAGGAATCAGATTTTGAAGTCAGATTTTGAGGTGGGTTGGAAAGGGACTGGTTGTCAGTCTGAGAGGCCAGAGGTGACTAGCACTGTCAAGGTTGGAGATCAAGGGTTAAAGTCCAAAATGGGCAAGAGTTCATATCTCAGTGAGAGCAAAGACCTAAAGGTTGGAGTTGGAGGAAGGTGATGTTATCCCAGATAGGCAGGAGGTCAAGTTCCAGAGGCATCAAAAGTCTATATGGTAATGCAGACCAAAACAAGGAATCAGGTTCCGAAAGGGGGAAAAGGGAAAGGAACCAAGAGTCTGGCTAGGCAAATTGCTCATGCTGAGGGGGAAATCCTAGAGCTAGGACTTCACTGAGACTGGTGGTTCAGCTTTTGGGTAGGGTAGGGTTGATCAGTCTAATCATGTCCTATTTCAATTTTCACTGGTGCTCAGTTTATTCTGTTTTGTGTGGATCTTTTATTTGGAAGAACATATAATGTCCTCATTTAAATATTGTGTATGCCCTTTTTATGTAGGCTACCCACTTTTTACATAAAACACATTTTTTTCAAGTGTTCTTCAATACATTTCCCCATAAGCTACACATTAAATATGCATTTTTCTGTGCACTGTTTGTGCACAGAAAAGTACATCACAAAATATGGAGAAGTGCATAATCCAGCAAGAAGTTGTCTTCAATCTGAAAGCAGGTTCAGCAGCATTGGGTCAAGTTATTGTGCCGTGAAAAGTGGACCAAATGAATTCCTTCTCCATATTTATCCTTAGGGTAGCTGGCAGAACACTAAGCCAGATGACAGGACTGAGAATGAAACATAGGTGTAGCCTTGGGTCCCCAGGTCTCAGTCTGCCCATGCTGGTGATGCAGATGGTGAAGTCAGCAGACAGCACTTCCCAAATATACAAGCCATTCAGCAATGCAGAGAAGTCTAACGATTGCAGGATTTCCTCAATTGGAAAGGCCAGACTTCATTTCCCACATTCAGGGAGAACTGCATTCACCCTCCTCTTTGCAAAGAAGACTGCAGGGGTTGGCTCCCAAAGAGAGAGCCCAAATTCAGATATGGAGCCTATGCTGTTCAACACATTATGCTTAGTTTGCTAGAGGCTGGGAGCATGGACTTAAATTCTACAAAAATGTAGAAGACCGAAAACATTCCTTGATCAGCTGGGGGGACGGGACAGAAAGCTAAACTCCTTGCTGTTGCTAGCTATCCAAACAACCCTGCACCACATCACATTGTACTAGGGCAGGAGTTAGGAACCTCAAGCACAGGGGGCAAACACAGCCCTCCAGGATTTTCTGTCCAGCCATCAGGAGTCTACTCAAGCTATGACTTCTCTCCAGGCCACTCCCTCCTCCTGATAAGCATCCTCCTCAAGTGCTTTTGCATGGCTAAAATATCCCCCTGACCAATGATAGTGCCTCTTGCTTGTCTGCCCGAAGGCTGGAGGCGAGTATGCAAATAAATCAGTGGCTTTTGTATGGCTGGAATATAGCTTACTTTACAAAGGTGACAGACATGTTCCTTTTCTCCACACACTTTCCCCTTCTAGCCCAGCCTACTACTGCCCCTGGCCCCCAGCCTCAGACTGGGAAAGGTTCTCCCTGCTCCCTTTCAGCTTCTTATATGCCATTTCCATCTAGTCTAACGAAATGATTTCCAAGTTCTACTAAATTTGGATAGCCAAGGGTCAGAATGGACCGACTTTTGCCCAGACCTCAAGTCTGACAAGAGCTCCTGCAATAGATTGGACTTTACTTCACCTCACCCTGTTGGCACTGACAGAGAGTCAATGCTGCCTGAAGAATAGTAAAACACCACCACCTCAAATGGCCCTCACAAGAGGAATACAATACTGACGAACCCAGTATGGTGTTAATTGCTGGTGCAACTGCTCTATGAATACAGCTTTCTCACTAGCTCTGTAAACCATTGCCTGTTGGATATCCCAGCTGGTCCAGGCCCCTGTTCCCAGTTCTGGTAGTGTACCTCAGTTTCTTCTGAACAGCTCCCTGGGTTGGGGGAAACTGAATAGGATCACCAAAAGGGGACATTTTCAAAGGGCTAACCATTCCTAAGCCTGAAGAGGGCTCAGAGGTTTGAGTACACAGAGTCTGTGGTGGCTGACAAGGCCAGGCTTCCAATTTAGCCTCAAAGTTCCTGATTATCCAGGGAATTCCTCCCAGCACCATTATTTATAACTTTGCTTTGCATCTTCAAAGCAGATACATTTACAAGTATTTCAGCCTCAGAATAAACTGTCCCTGGCTGGTTATCCCAAGGAAGAAAATGTTTTGGTGAAGCAGCTGGTGAAACAGGCTGCAGAGACAGGGCAGTCTCTGAAAATAGGGGGGGGGAGGTGGAAAAGAAAATTAACAAAAATGTTGGCTGTGCTGCTAGCAATCTTCTCCATATCCTTGGGTACCACACATTTTCCCTGGGTAGATATGATCCACCTACTCAAGACAAGGAATGCAAACAGTCATGCACACTAAGGGGCCACTGAGGGATTTACAGAACTCTTGATATAGTAAAATGTGTGGATAGTAAAATGCAAGCATCACACTGTGACAACTGAAGAAGGCCAGGTGGGGGAGTGAAATGGCAAACTATGCCAATGAGATAATGCTTTTTCTTGCCATTTTGGAAGCCGAGCAATAAAAGACTCCTGATGGAAAGACATGTATGTGGCTCCTTTCCAAATCCCTGGGATTTTAATGTCACTTGTATGTATGCTTCAATCACTGTGAAGCTAACAAATTACTCATCTTGTTCTGAGATGCACTGTTCAGTGTTCATGCTATTCCTTTGGTTAAAAACAACAGATTGCTATATAACACATACCCATCAACTGCCCCAGTTATGAGCATGACGTCCAAATACGCATGTTTTGGGGCTTCATGCTCTTTCACAGGTCATGGGGCATAGCTCTGGAAGACGGGCGTCCTGGTTTTCTACTGCAATGTGTTGGAGGGTTTGAGAGGCTGTGGTTCAGGAAAAACAGAAAACCCCAAAGCAGAGGCTAGGAGACTCCAGATGGCAACTCCTGCCATTTCATCCACAAGGGCTGGAAGAGAACAGCAGTACCTCCTATTCTCTGAGGGGCCACTGTGGAAGCTGCATTGAGGGTGGCTGCCAAGGAGACAGCAGATCTGGCCTTCACTGCAGCTATTGCTGGCACTATGGCAGTAGCCGTGAGCAATTCATATCCTTGGAGGTTGGATCTGCTGGCCTTCTGGATCCTGTTGCCCAAGGTAGTTGCCTCACCTGTCCTCATGAGCAGGCCAGCCCTGTCTGGGAATGTCCCTTGTCTGAAACTTTGGAGATTCACTGCCGGTCACTGTATACAGTTCTGAGCTAGGTAGACCGATGATTTGACTCAGTATAAGATGGCTTCCTATGTTTTCAGGGTTCGGCCATTATTTCCAAACCAAGACATTTTAGGTTGATGGGATCTTTTTCTTCGCTAACAATTTCAGGGGTTGGTAATTGTGGGGTATCTGATTCTGCATTTGCCTTTTGTCCCCTTCTCATTGCCCCAACTATCCTCTCACTAGCAGTGTTGCTGATCTCTAGAGTGACCTGATTGGAATTTGAATTTGTCCAGCTTTTAATGATCAGATGTATTACAGATTGCATATTATGCTGAAAAGTTCATATGCAGATTTGAATGTACAATAGCATTCTGCTCATGTACCTAAAAAGCAATGTTAAGGCTGCACGGGAAAGTACATGTGCTAAAGGGTGTCCAATGAGGGGAATTTTTTCATTGAAGAGCAATGCTAATCAGAAAGGTGAAAAGTTAAGGTTTTTCACTGCTTATAATTTGTCTGGTTTTTTGTTGTGGGTTTTTTTGGTCCAGGTCCTGCATACTAATTGCAGCTTATTCAGCACTGTGCACAATCTCCCAATATGATTTTACTTTCTGAGGGTTTTCTCATTATAAACATTGAGCTGTTTTTGACCAGAGCTATGGATGTCTCATATACCCATTTCCAGACTATGACCCTTATGCATGTTTGTCTGTTTTATTTCTGCAATGAATTGCAATTTTTAAAAAGTAATTTAAAAATACTATTAGAATTTTGTGTTTAAATGTGCCTCTTCTCTCAATATTCACTTTGAAATGTGTGTGTGTGTTTAAATTGGGATTGGTGAACTCCTTATTGTTAAGGTGAGATAGCACAATTTCTTTATTTTTTGTGTGGTTTCTGTTGTATTATCTATGTTTCACAATAGAAATTTAAATGCTATATTGCCCCTCAAACACAGAAATTTAAAAGTATATTTTGATACCTTCAAGAACATTAGACTAAAAATACCTCATCCACTTTTGTGAGACTATTTGTTCCCTGCAAAAACGGAGACAGAATATTCAGTTACTGTTGGGAGGACGGATATGCTTCTCTGATATGAGTGGTAGAGGCTTACCTTAGCATAGCCAAGGATGTCTTTTTTTAACATTTAAAAAAAAGCATCACCAACATTCATAGAAGTCTCACGGCTCTCTTCAGCCTCTCAGTTTGCTTCCCAAGTTGGAACGGCCATGGGAATAAATACTGCGTCATGACACACCAACATTCCTGTGTAAGATAACATAGCAATCCTAATCGGTGGTGCAACATTTGGAGAAGTGCTAATTACCTTTCAGTCCATACATTAGTCCAAGAGGTGCAGATCAGGACCCTTTTCGTACTGTAGTTAACAAACAATGGATTCCTCAAGCACCCTTATAGGGAGGGTGGGGGAGTTTTCTCATCACTGCCTTCTACTGGCCTCACTATGAATGCTCCTGTCATAGTGGGCTCTTCTCAAAACTTGGCTCAGGTACTGAACATACGGGCAGAGCCTTGCTCACTAATGGAACGTTCTTGCCAGCTCTGTACCTGTCTTCGATCTGGTTCCTCCACCCGCCCACTCGCTCCTGCCTCTTCATTTCTGCTCTGCGTGTGACATGTTGTGCAAATGTTTCCCATGCTTGTTTTTCAAGTGGCTTCTTAGAGCAGACATTCCCCAGAGTGTACTTTCTCTTTCTTTACTCATGCTTTTTTCTATACAAACAACAGATTGCTTTGCTGCTGTCCTTTAGATTTAAAAGAGTTCTTTTTTTAAATAAAAAGGGGGAAAGAATCTACTTCACAGATGTCTGCTTTCTTTGCTTTTTCTTGGCAATTTTTTTTTTTTGAGTAATTTGATCCTTCCATGTTGCCCTTCTTCACAGGTGTCACTCCTTAAGGATCTGACTCCCAAGTGTTTTAGCAGTTCCTAGCTGCAAATGCTATAGTTTTAGCAACAGCCTGGGTGCCAACGTGACCTAGGAAGAAGATCTCTCAAGAACTCTCTGAGGTGCAGTTGGGAGGCTGTGTTTCCTAGGGTGTGTAGAATTTGTCAGCTTTCAGATTCCCAAAATAAGTAGTGCTAAAAAGTTGTAGTATGACTTGGAAATTCAAAAGTTTGTTGTTGTTTTTTGTTAAATTAATATAATTTAGTTTTACTTGGTAAATAACTACATAAAATAGTTTACATGTTTGTGGAATTTCCAGTAATTTAAAACTTGTCTTACTGTACTGCCACTGCTGGTTCAACATCAAAGTAAAACATTATTGGGTGGAACACCCACACCACACCTTTTTTTCAGCTGCAAGTTAGGCTGCAAAAGAAGGTTGTAGCAGATGCTGTTTGGCCCACCTTCCAGCACTTAGCATAGTATGCATTCAGCAAAATGATGTTCCAGACACTCTTTTGCCCAGATGACAGTGAGGAGAGGAGAACTCGTGTCCAAAAGATCATTGACTTGGGGGACAGAGATAATGTCACACTGTGAGTTCTTTCTGAATATCCAAGGAAGACACCTTCCATCAACTTTGTCCCTATTGGAGCTGATAGACTGCTTTGATGGGGTATATGAACCTCCTTTGACATGTAAACTTACTACAGCAGAAGTAAATAAGGTCGTGGAAGAGCCCATTCAAGTTCCACAGTGGCCCTGCCATGCTCAGTCTATAAAGAGGTGTGTGAATTGGATGGCGACTTCGACTAGAAATTTTGAACAGGCAGTGGGAAACTGAACAGACAGTGAGAATATATGTGGAGCCCACTCAGGATTTAAATCAGGAGTGCGTCATGACAGAACAGGCCCAACAGGAATATGATTTTTTGGATTTGACAAAGGAACTTGGAAAAAACCATATCTGGAAAGGAAAAGTTTGGTTCGGTTTGGAAATGGGGGGCTGGATTGACCCCCCCTATGCTGGGATGTTTGGACTTTTCAAATATGGCAATGGGCCATGAGATGTTTGGGACTGTGGGGGCTCTCAATTTTGGAGGGCCTTTGAAACATGCTCTTAAATACTACATGGAATTCATTGTTGAACATGGAAAAGGGGCTGATCTGGTGAGAAGGATTAAAAACATTGTCAAGCTGGAGTTATCACGAGCAAGAAACAAGGAAAAATACGGTTACAAATATGAAGAAGAGACGTGGAAGGGTCATGGAAGAGACTTGAGGGCCTCGGACATAAGGTTGCCAGGTTAATGGGCTAGACTGATGGGAATAAGGACTGACGAAACCCGGAACCAGGAGGAAGGAACGCTGGGTGAAGATGCCTCTTTTTCTTTCTATTAGAACTGTTTTATAAAATTGATGAATGACAGGGAAATGTTGGAATGAAAATACTTGGCTTTAGTAAAGATGTTTAAAGAATTATGAAAGAATATTATGATTATGAGAAGTTGGTAAGGATAAGATTTAAGTTTTAAGTGTTAAGGTTTATTTTATTATAGAAAGATAAGGTCAAGGATTTGCTGGGATAATTAATAACTAGGATACAAAGAAAGGGAGGAGGAGGAGGTCTAAGAAAGAAGGTAATGACAGTTAAGGATTTGAAAATAATGAATTTGTTTTTAAATGTTTTTAAAATTTTGTGATTTTTGCATTCTTCTTTTTTTCTTCTTCTTTTTTTCTGTTTTTCCACCCTCTCATTTGGAACTTTTCTTTAAAAAACAAACAAACTATTTTTATCCTTTGTATTCTTTTCTGCCTCTAATTTATTTTTTTCCTTTTTGTAATATTTTGAAAATCCCAATAAATATCATGTGTGTGTGTGTGTGTGTGTGTGTGTGTGAAACAAGTCAGAGGAAACATCAGGCAGTGTGTGTTGCAGGTGGTTGAACTAGATGACCCTTGGGACCCTTCCAAATCTACAATTTTATGCTTTGATGAAAAACTTGAGGGCTATATCAGAGGCCAAGATGCAAGTTGGTGGCAGATGTCCAAAAATGAATCAAAGCAAGACATGATGAAACTTGTTTAAATTTCTGACCAACTGATGTCATTACTTTCTAATGTTGTTTTATGATTACAAGGTAACATTGTATGCTTATTAGGATATGAGAGAAACTGACATTTTCAGAAGGTCAAAATAAAATCCTTGGTTTCCCAAGAGCAGTTGATGTTCTTCTTAATGTACATTTTCACAAAAATAATAGCATATTTGAATTCCTCACACCCAAAGATATAATTTTGAGGCCCCTCACTGAAGAAATTACAAAAACGACATGCCCTACTGCTGCAAGCCTAGGAGGCATGATTATTTCATTCCATGACAATTCTAACTTCCTAGAAAGCCTGAGAGCAAAGAGTAACTGAGAGCAAAGGCCAGCTGAGCAGAGGAAGATGTCAAAATGCCTGAAATGGCAGTGGTAATTGACACATCATAATCATTAGCACCACCACCATCATTAATCACCACCCACATTTGTTCCAAGGCAATGCATAAAATGAAACAAGAACAGATAAAAACAGCACGCACACACAAAAAACAACAGCAACAGAAAATGTGGACATCCTTAGCAGAAATCTATTCACCCAGCTGGGAAAGCTTTTTGGAACAGAAAATGTCTTCAGTTGTTTCTGTAAAGTGCAGATAGTGTGCATCTGCCATTATCTCAACAAGATTTTTGTTCCATATAACTGGGGAGCCACACTGAAAGCCCTGCTGAAAATTTCTATGGTGTGGGCTCCTCATACCTTTGGAGCTTAAAGGAGAAGGTCTCCTGCACACCACCATAATCTACTGGGTATGTAAGAAATAAATAAATAAATCAGGCTCTCAAGTAACCTGGTCCTCAGCTGTATAGAGCCTTAAATGTTGATTCCAAAACCTTGAACTTGTCCCAGTAGCAGACTGGCAGTCTGTGCAAATCCTGCAAGCAAAGTGCTATATGTTGATGGTGGTTTGTTCCTACAAGCAACCTAAACACCATGTTCTACACCAGCTTGGGCCACTGATCCAAAGACAAGGGAACACATAGAACTGGGGCTATTAGAGTTGCGAAGATGATCCCTACCAGTATGAGATGCTGCTGAAATTTTATTCTCCTCACCTATTCAGAATTAGAGCAAAGATACCTACCCTCATGCTGAATCAGCTTTGTGGTTCCATCACTCTTGTATGACTGAAAGCTTGGAGAATAGGTAAGTAGGTAGTTGGATGGATGGATATGAAGGTGGGCATGCACATAATTCATCATTATTGATGAGAAAATCCTCCAAAACCAGTTCAAAATGGACTTGATGGATGTTTATCACACACAAAAACCAAATCATTTTGTGCTGAGCCCATTCTAATGTCCAAGCCCCATCAGGTTACGGATGTTATCTCACCACTTCTTCCTCTCCCTTCTCCAAAGTATACATGGTAGAAGCAACTGGAGTACTTGTAATGGAAATGCATCATGTGTCATCCATGGTACCCTAGAATACTACTAAAGCAGCAGAAACAGCCCAGCTAGGAACCTGCCTTGATGTACTGCAGCATGACAATCAGGACTCCAGTGAAATGTTATTTTGCAAGGGACCTGACAACACTAAGATAGATTACGGAGTATGGAAATTAAGAGTTCCATAGTCCCTGGCCTCTGGGGGTGTTACTGCAACAATATTCTAGAGAATATTATAGACTGCGTTACAACTCCTGTTCCTTCACATCACTGGAACATCCATGAGATGTGTTAGAAAAAGAATGTGCCATGACAATAACAGGGAAGCCTATTCAGAGCTGCACTCCTATTTCAAGTGAGTTTGGTCCCAGTTCAGAATGGGCTTTGAGCTTTTCAGCATTCACCCTCCCTCCTTCCAATTAGCAGGCATCCAGTTTTGTCTCCTGACAGGGAAAATAGCCATCTTATGCATTATTCAGTAACAAATAAGAGATGGGTATTTCTATCAAAGGTAGCAAAGGCACATAATTCAGTCACCCCATGTGTTAAATAGATAAGGTCTGGTCAATGCCACTGCTGTTTAAGATGGATGTAGGTGAATTGGGTGGTTAGGCTTCAAAGGAAGTTTATGAAGGTATTAAGAACTTCAGAAAGCATATGTTAATATTGATTCAAATTACTAATATTAGCAATAATGCACAATTCATGAATTAATGTACCAAAGCAAACTTTGGCAACATAAAAGCCCATATATGTTTACCCTCTCAATGCAACAAATGCATGCTAAATGTGTTTTGACCAACTTTTTCTATAACAGCTTCTACAAGAACTTTTTCTTCTACTGTTGTCCCTGCACCCCAAATGTTAAAAACAGGACAATTTTCTAGCTCAATCTTCCTTAGGATGTTTTGGGACAACAACTCCCTGACCATGCTGGGACCTCATCCCTGACCATGCTGGGACTGATGAAGCTGGGAAATACTTCCTGCCTGTAAACGTGGAGAGGTTATGTAAGCTTGGACTTATCCAACTTACCTTTCCTCCCTGCTTCCCAGGCATTGACACACTTTAATGCTCTGTGTTTGTGCACACTTATTATTTTTGCTCTGGAACTCTCCCCATGAAAACCCGCTATTTAAAACTGAATCAGAACAAGTTGCAATCCATAGAAAACTTAAATTGCTGTTTGTTTTGCTTCAGCTTTAAAGAGTGCATTTTCAGTAATTTAAAAATTGGACATAAGCTTACTATCCCTATCAGCCTACCGTATATGCATAACCTGCTTAAAAAATAACCGCCATCTACATCTGCTGTAAAAAAATATAAAAATTAAATGGGAGGGGGGAATCTAAACTTCAAAAAGTACATGTAAGCTATCTCCCATACAAAAAAATTGGGACTAATGCTTCCCTTCACTGAGACCTCGCTTCACTGAGTCACAAATCCTCCCCAAACACCATCTGTTCTCAAATCCATCCTACTGAGGGTGGAACAAAATGTTATGAGAAACCTGGGCCTGTTGTAGAAAATGGCATCACCATAAAAATTCTCTCCCAACACAACAAACATTACCACTTGTCCTGTGTCCTAAAATTATAATGTGGGAGATTTGCCACCCACTCTACAGAATTGGCTGCAGCTATTCAGAATTGGGAAAGCACCAGTACAATGCAATCAAGATGTGAGGGTAAATAGTATCATACTTTTCTTTTTCCTTTTGTGGGACTGGGGAGAGGGGGAGAGCTCAATATTTGGCCAACAACTTCAATAGTGCTCATTTTTCCTGTTCACGGAGCTTGGAGATGTTACACCTGCAACAAAGCAGGCTCAGACCTCCCTTGCTTTTACCCAGGCCTTGATTCAGATGGGAAGCACTTTCTACTCCTGGGTATTTTCAACATCTACTCTGTTTCTGTGGCTCTAGGGGTGCGAGAGGGATTTGACATCTGGACAAGAACCAAGGTAGCAGGTATGATGACCTGCAGTCCTGTAATAGTGGTGTTCAGATCCAATGTCTCTTCAGGGTCACTGGCAGTGCTGGGGTTCTGCTCATCCTCTAAGAAGACCTCTGGATTCATGTTCTGTTTTCGTTTCGCTTTTGGGTGATCCCAATCTGGTATGGCCACTGCATCAAGGCAATGGAACCCAAGAGTAAAGTCTAATCTGTGGAAATATGGAGAAGGAGACAGAGAACCAGTTTGGGTTAAACATAGCATAGGTGTGGGAGGTGTCAGACTCTGAAGCTCCCCAGTAATCAGAAGCAGCAAAGGTAGCCTGTTTGGGACCCAAGCACACTCACAAGTGAAGCTGTACATATGATTATGAAGGGAGAAAATGAATAGGCAGAATCAGCACTTCTGAAGGCAGGAGGAAGAGGCAGAGGATGAGAAATGACCTCCTGAATTACTCAGATAGAAGCCTTGTCATTCTCTTTCCTCCTTGTGAGACTGTGAGACACTGAGGACTTGGTTGAAGTGGGCCAGAAAGAGTTATCCTGGAGTCACTGTCCAGTGCTTATAGTCTATGTTAGTAAATCAAGACTAAAGACAAGTGGATAGGCAACCTGTCATGGATGGAATTGCAGTCCTCCTGAAAGAGCAGTGGCATAGTCTGGGAGGTTCTATATTGTCACTGGATGCTCAAATAGTATGCTCTCTTATAAACTCTTGAATGAATTACTGAATGACAATGATTGAGTCCCCCCCCCCAATAGCTGTAAAAGTTTCCCTTTTTTAAGGGAAATTCCCTTATTCCAAATAGGATTCCTCACAAGAAAAGGGAAATGTTGAAAGCTATGCCCCCCCCCGTCTCTTGATTTTTCAATCCTGATTTATGCAAGCAGCTCTTGATGGTTAGCAGCTGAATGTATGAACTTGTTCCACCAAAAAGCTTTCTGTCTAAGAAAGTCTGCAAATCTCTTCTGTTTGGTCCTGGATGGGTAATTTGCACATGCAAGTTATCACTTCATGAAAATACATGTATGAATCAGCCCTATAGACCACTCCATACATAACAGTGGTGGTGTCAATCAGTTCAAAATCTTGCCTTCAGGGCTTTGGATCCATGATCTAAATCAGAAATCTCATATGATGCATCCTAGATATGACATCAAATGAGTCTTTGCATTTAGCATGCTTTTTTCTTTTTTTAAATAATAATAATAATTACATAGCATATGGATGCCAATGGGAACTTTCTTCCCAATGCAAAGAGCAGCTTTGGAGGAGCAATTTTAATCAGGACTGCAACAGTGAAAAATCACCCTTTCCATCAGCTGCAATCCCAAGAATTATTAGCACACCTGCACAGCTTACAAACCACTGGTGGAAAGACTTCTCCTCTTTGAACTATATTTAATCCAGGCTGCTGATGCTCCTTCGAGTGCAGGATGACTGGTATCAGGGAAATGACTGATGAGGGAAAGGACTCATCGTCATTGCTCTCCCTGGCACTTCCCTTTTGCTACTGTCAGCCTCCAGGGGAGGAGTCATCTAGCCTGGTGAGAAAACCCCCCACCCCTTCTGAACTGTATTTCCTATGCAATAAGACCTGCCCCAGGAGCTGCAACATTCATTCTGCTCTGGACTTAGGTATTTCAGTTTATATTTTTTCGTTTGCAATTATTGAATCTACTCAATCTTGGTAACTTGTGGGGGTTTTTTTGTCCTATTTCAATTTATGGATGAGCTTTGTATACTGACTTCTCCCCCATCCCACTCTGATACTTCACTTTTTCATAACCTGAAGGTTTGTTGTAAGCTGCATGGCTCAATATGGAAAGGAGGCATATAAGTAAACTAAATTGATTGATAAATCACTGCCTGCTATTTGTATTTTTTTGTGTGCAAAAACACATTCACCATCACGTGTGTGTGTGTGTGTGTGTGTGTGTGTGTGTGTGTGTGATTCAAAGTATGCAGGTGAATATGAAAAATAAAAGCTTTGGGATAACAGGGAATGCCATTTTGCCAAGTAGAGCAGAACAGCTATTAAAATCAGGCAAAAACAACCAGCATCTTCCTTTGCATCAATTTAGAATCAAAATTGTCCTTGGCTAAGTTTTGAATTGGCTACCTGAAGCTCAGTTGCATATCATCCAATTAACAATGCCCTGTGAGCCAGACATTTCCTTCTGGAGTATATTAATTGCAAGCCAAGATCTCAAATTAAATTCTTCCTCTCACTGTCTCCCCTTTTTTATTTCTTCTGTGCCTTCTTATAGGCTTTTTGTCACTCCTGGATCTGTTTTAATAGACGTAAAGTGTTGGACATTCCAAGTATAAATTGCAAAACCCATGAAACATCTCATGCTCACATTAGCTTAACATCTTTTCTGGACTGTGCTGTTCTGTCTTCCCCTGTTCCCCCCAAAACATCTTCCCAAAGACTATCACAGGCACGTCAGTTACTCAATAAATGTGGTAATGCAATCTCCGAATATGCACTTGTTCCCAGAAGTTTCAGGTATATTTCATTGCCAATAACTTTCTAATTTGGCACATTAAATATATTGAATAACCTGTCAGGAACAGCTGTGAATCTGACAGGAAGGAGATGCTTCAGGAGGACAGTTTCAAATCCCTAAAAAACTCATGTAAGCACTTTTCAGTTATTTTCCTCTAGCAGACTTTAAAAAAGAAAAGAAAAGACATCTCCCTGGTTCTCAGAGAATTTTTCATAATGCCTTTTCTTTTTTTTAAGGAAGTCAATGTCTTAGTCAATTCCCAGTGTCACCACTCTTTACACCCATTGACTCTTTTTTAAAAGAAAAAGAAGAAGAGGGAAGGGGAAGCTTATTTAAACCTCTGGCTATGATTTCTCACCCTAAAAAGCCATGGTCAGCAACCCATGCCAAATAAATAGCTTTTTCTGCTTCCTTTGTCTTTCTCCCCCATTTGGCGATTAGACAAGTGTGTGGGTTATATCATCCCTTGAATCTCAGAGAAATGTTGGGTTGTGGAGTTGAAAAATATCAGCCTTTCCTTTTTATTACCAGTCATATCTCCCTCCCCCAAGATTTCTGGGGGCATTAGTTATAAGTGACGCTCTCACTGTAAAAGGAGACAAAGCAAATGTCAGAAAGAGATGAAATGATCAAATAAAAGCTGCCAAAAGACTTTGATGGCAAAATATATGGAAGCATTAAGCAAGACGCTACCATGGCACCATCAATGGAGAACAGGGAGACTTTGAAGTTTAATTCAATGGGCAAGAAAAGTCACAGGCTGACCAACAGCATCTGCATGAATATCAGTGCTGGCAAAGTGTCCCACCATGATGCACTTTCAGCATTGAGTTAAAAAGAAGAAGACTGAAGATCACACAAAGCATATCTCTATATGATTTAAGGATGTGTAACCAAAACAGCTATTTCAATGCATGTATATATCTTTCCACTGAAATGCAAGTTGTGACATCCCAAACCTTGTTAGGATGAACAAAATGGGAGGCAAGCCATTCCAAACGGGTGTTCATGGTTTATGGGTCACCCTTTGCTGTCAGAAGGCACCAAGGGATTCAAGTCATGTATTGCTCCAGCAGATAGCTCCAGAAGAAAGTGGGTTCTGGTCCAGACAGGTAGATCGTTACAGGAGTTCAGGCTCCTGAAACAGTCATGCGAAACAAAGCAAGATCGATCAAGCAAGGCAAGGCAGGGCAGGGTCAAGATACAGTAAGATAAGGTAAGTCAAATTAGGCAAGGCTAGGGTTTGGGGTGCCAAGCTCTTATATTGACCAATGATAAGTTTTGAATGTTGTTTCATCAACAGTACAGCTCCCCACAGAGTTTTTAACAAAGCTATAGCTCGGTTTGGCTAGTTAGCTCCATCTTCAATGTGGTAAGTCTTTTTAGCTAAAGAGGCCTTGACTGGTCCAACAGCCATTGGTTCTTATGCACAGAGGAAGAGTGTGGTCCCATTGGATCATATATGGTGAGATCCCTTTCAGTTTGTGGAATCTGATGATGGACAGGGTGCTGCAGCTCTGCACATAAGCTTACATAAGCTTAGGAGAGGGGGCTGGTTGGTTCTAGTCACTAGTGCATGGTTAATGCGCGAGGATCCTTCCCACCTTTTAAGAGGAAATGGTGCTGCCACTTCTAAAGAAGCCTGTCCTGGACCTCCACTGGCTGCCATTTACCTACTGGACGAAGTTCAAGGTTTTACTATTTGTATATGTATAAAGCCCTTAAAAGCTTGTTATCTTGAAGGATCTCCTTGCCTCATGTATGCCTATTCAATCACTTTGATCTATAGAACTGGCACTCTTCTAAGTACCATATGAAGTTTGCTCCATATCTACTTGCAAAAAGGCTTCATTTTCCCCATCAGGTGCATTAGGACATATATAGTGGTACCTCGGGTTACAAACACTTCAGGTTACAAATGCTTCAGCTTACAGACTCTGTTAACCAGGAAGTAGTACCTCTGGTTAAGAACTTTACCTCAGGATAAGAACAGAAATTGTGCGGCAGCGGCGTGGTGGCAACGGGAGGCCCCATTAGCTAAAGTGGTACCTCAGGTTAAAAACACTTTCACAGGTTAAGAACGGACCTCCGGAACGAATTAAGTTCTTAACCAGAGGTACCACTGTAGTTTAGTTATATTGGTGTTTTTTTAATGTGGCTGATTCTATTTGTATATACAAAATTTGTATATAGAAAACCAAACATGCTATACATATTATTATTATGTACACTAGGGGTTTTTTTAAGTGACTTATAAATTCTTCTAAATAAACAGAAACTAAAATCATAATTCTCATGCACTCCACTTAATGAGCATGCACACATTCCAGTAATAATAAATGGTACTGACCTATGCATATTAATTTTAGTACCAAGGAGGAAAGATAATTCAAAAGAGGGAGCAGAGTGCATCAAAAATGTATGTAAGTGTTGATATATAGCTATATTCCACAACAATAAAAAGAGAAAGGAAGAAAAATATTCAATATACATCAAAGAAATGTCAAGAGCAATTCAGATATCTCAGAAGTAAACCCTTAGTTAAAAAATTTATACAGAATCCTTCAAAATTATTTTTGTGGCGTAATTTAAAAAGCTTCTCTGTCACAATACACTGTAATATGTATTTAATTGGTTATATGAATAAAAATAAAACCCAGCAATTTTATTTCCACCCCTAAAGCTCACATGGATAATACTTTGAGTCACTTGATAACCACCCAGCCTGCAATTTAAAACTGCATTCTCCCCAGCAGTAGTAAAAGGGCAAGAATGAAAAGAAATAATCAACCTTTCTGAGCCATTTGCCCCTGTTTTCATTTAAAATGCCTTCTGGGATTGAACATCCATTCACATACACAGTCCTGATATAGACAGTCTTTCTAGGCTTCTTAAAAAGTGGTCCATGGAGATGAGAGCAAATACTGGGGCCAATAACTCCATCCTCATCCCTCCTTTTCTTCTCTTGTACATCAGGTAGGAAAGGGGGAGGAATTCAATTCAGTTTGCACTTAAACTGGAACCTCCCACATTTGCACTTTCGGAAATAAATGTGTGAACTGAAACAAAGCCATCTTTCAAAACACTCATTCCTCTGAATTTTGCAATGCAGAGTCAACTAATCTGTACAAATATGCATATCAGCGGGGGGGGGGGGGCACTGACTGCATTGCTTCAAACTGACCAAGTCATATGAATGATGCAACGGTCCCATTTCAGTTTATCATGCCAGGCTTCATAGACCACGGTATTCCTGGTTTACTTTTTTGGTTTATTAAGCATCACTATGCCAGGCTTCTCCAGTTTGGATGTAACAGGGAACTCCACACTAATATATAGGCCCAACTCTTTGCACTGTAGATGACACTAGGAATGGGTGAATCTGCTAATCTCAGTTTCTCAAAGCTAAATTCAAATATCCACATTTCCACATCTTTGTTTTTTTGTTAGGCCCCCCATGAAATCATTTTAGTGTGAATTTCTCCCAATATACACATTTTTATATCCAATTTTGCCTAATATAGACATTTTTGCAAAGCAATTTCTCCTCCAATGGAATGCATTTTTGTATGTTGCTCCCACTAATTTTATGCACACTTTAACCCTACTTTATGCTTTTTTGGTATGCAGTACTTGGTTGTAGAATGACATTGCAAAATTTGGAGAAGTGTTGATTTTTAAAGGTGGATGCATATTGGTTTGAGTATTGATTCAGAAAGTGCAAATTATGTAGGTTTGCCTTTAAATGCAAACCGAATCAACTGTCTCTGCCATCTGAAAACACTAGTAACAGATTAGTTTCAACACCAGTTATGCCACCATAAGAAGGGCATATCATACATGTGTCATCATCACAGAGGAGACCTTGACTCATCATAAGGTACCTCACATGGAATGGACAACTGTATTCCATGGAAGAAGTTTCACGAAGAGGGCAATTTTTACTGTATGTAAGGTACTCTTGTAAGGTAGCAAAAGCTTTCAGGAAAATGATTTCTAATTAGTTGGGGGGAAATGCTGAAGATAGCTTTTATTTAAAAACCAGAAGCTTTTCTTTTAGGGATATTAGGTTCAGAGGTACCTAAAGGCCAAAAAAGAAAAAAAGTGTTTATGTACACCATGACAGCCACTAGAATGATTTATGCCCAGAGATGGAAAGAAGATCCAGTTCCTACCAAGGAGGAGTGGCAGATCAAATTAATGGACTATGCTGAAATGGCAAAACTTACTGGAAGAAAAATAAACCAAGAAGAAAGAACTTTTAACAAAGAATGGGTAAGATTCGTAGATTATTTGAAAAAAATATTGTAAAGAACTAAGTTCATTGGAAGGATTAATTTAAAACAAGCAGTTATTAAAAAAGGTAATAAGGAAAACATAGGGAATAATCAATAAATTGAATTAAGTGGGAGATGAAATAAAAACTTAAGAAACTAAAGTAAAAAGTACCCCTGGATGGTTAAGCCTAGTCAAAGGTGACTATGGGGTGTGGTGTGCATCACACTTTTCAGGCCGAGGGAGCTGGAGTTTGTCCCCAGACAGCTTTCCGGGTCATGTGGCCAAAATGACTAAACCGCTTCTGCCACAATGGGACACCATGACGAGAGTCAGAGTGCATGGAATTGCTGTTTACCTTCCTGCTGGAGCGGTACCTATTTATCTACTTGCACTTTGAAGTGCTTTCAAACTGCTAGGTTGGCAGAAGCTGGGACCGAGCAATGGGAGCTCACCCCGTCGTAGGGATTCGAACTGCTGACCTTCCGATTGGCAAGCCCTAGGCTCAGTGGTTTAGACCACAGCGCCACCTGTGTCCCTTTCCTAAGAAACTACAGAAGTGGGGAGGGAAGTCAAACTATATATTATTTATTGGAAAATCTAATTAATCTGTATGATTGTCAAAATTTTCAAAAAATGAAAAATAAAATATTTATTTAATACCTTTCATGTGTTTGCCCACAATCCCAAAGCCTTTCTTTTTCTGTATTAATCTTTTAAACAAACAAACAAACAAACACAAATCCTCTCAAAATACATAGTTAAATGTGTCTCCTCCCTCAAAATAAGTATTTGAATATATATTTCTACACATATTTTCTCCTTTAATCTGCACTGAAAACTACATTTCAACAATGGGTGCCTTGTGATATCCCCTAAATAGTGATATTCACCAGAATACACTCCTTTCATAAAAGAATTCTCAACTACCTAAATCCTCAAGCATCCTTGAGTTCATATAGTTTCATAACGTTAGCTTTGCAATGGAGAAACACACATACCCCCATATATACTAAAACAAATCTAAAAATAGATGCTATCAAATATCTTTCTTTTAAAAAAAATCTGCAAAATAATTCTGATGGATGTGAATAAATGTTTAAGTAATGTTTGCTTCCTGGATTGTATAAAATTATCTCAATTTCTTTGATGTATATTCAGTTTTATTTTATTTTTGTTGCATTGTGGAATATACTTGGCATTTGCTTTGGCACTTTGTTCTGAAAAAGAAAACCCCGCAATCAAATGCAGCATATCACTTTGATTCCAATATTCCTGTTCATAATGGCAGAACTGGAAACAGAGATTAAGGTTTCTAACATTGTTCCAGAAGAAGTGGGCAGGCACAGAGACATGGATAGCATTGTTTGTTATTTATTTATTTAGGTATTTATTTATTTATTTAGGTAGGTAGGTATTTATATACTGCCATCTTGCAAGACATCAGGGTGTTGTGTAGC
This sequence comes from Podarcis vaucheri, assembly GCF_965113315.1. NCBI lineage: Eukaryota > Metazoa > Chordata > Lepidosauria > Squamata > Lacertidae > Podarcis > Podarcis vaucheri. The sequence goes on along the minus strand of NC_138758.1, from coordinate 17,529,969 downwards.
AACATTAAAAAAAAAACCCACTTTAAAAGCAATGCAGATGATATATAATCCAAGGATGGGCAAGCTTCATGCTGGTGCAATCTATGTTATTATAATATTAGAATACAGCTCTGCCACCGTAGGTTCAGGAGTCTCGTAACCTGGTGAACTGGGTTCGTGTCTCCGCTCTTCCACATGCAGCTGCTGGGTGACCTTGGGCTGTGAGGTTTTTTTTTTTATAATCAATCAGTATATAAATTTTATAAAATAAATAAGTAAATAAATAATGCAGGGGAGAGGTGCTTTGGAAAACCTCTTTATACAGCTCCTCCGCCCTCCAACAGAGAGCTGTGAGAGGAGCAGTTTTGGGCTTGGAGCAAGATGTGAGGGGGTATTTGGATGAGCTATGAGGGACAGGCGAGAAGATGGGTGGGACATAAAGGGAGGGGGTTTGGCCAGGTGTGGAATAAGTGGGGTTGACAGGGAGGCAGAGCTAGTAAGCGAAATGAGCAGGGGCAGGAGCCCCTAATTAAAAGCGAAAGTATAAGAGGAATGCAAACGTGGAATTAAACCATAGCATAAAATCACTGAAATCATCACAAAAACAAATGATAGAATACAACACTGGGTATACAAAATTGGAGAGCTGCAGAATCCAGCCTTAATGGTCAGGAATAGCCCCTCCCTCTCATAATATTATAACCTGGGATCATGCAATGAAGTTGAACATTGGGAGGCTCAGGACAGACAAAAGGGAAAGGAAAGTTTAGCTGTTCTAAAACAAAGGTTATATAAAAAGATCTAAATGGATCTCCCGCCAGTAATCTGGTCACTGCATTTTAGACCAATTGAAGTTTCTGAGTCCTCTTCAAGGGCAGCTCCACATAAAGCACATACAAAAATACAATGTGGAGATTTGGATCAGCATGGAATGCATTGAAGGGGGCCTTCAATGACGAGCCAGCCAGAACTGTGAAAAGGTTTTGTAGCCACCTGAGCCTCTATTGACAGTACAGTGGTACCTCTGGTTACATACTTAATTCATTCTGGAGGTGCGTTCTTAACCTGAAATTGTTCTTAACCTGAAGACCACTTTAGCTAATGGGGCCTCCCACTGCTGCCGTGCTGCCACCACGTGATTTCTGTTCTCATCCTGAAGCAAAGTTCTTAACCCGAGTTACTATTTCTGCGTTAGCGGAGTCTGTAACCTGAAGCGTCTGTAACCTGAAGCGTATGTAACCCCAGTGGCGTAGCGTGGGTTGTCAGCACCCAGGGCAAGGCAAGTAATTTGCGCCCCCTAACCCGTGGATTTGCGCCCCCTAACCCGTGGATTTGCGCCCCGTAACCCTAACCCCCAGATGTTGCGCCCGGTGCGGCCGCCCCCCCTGCACCCCCCATGCTACGCCACTGTGTAACCCGAGGTACCACTGTATTGAATCTAGGCTGATGACCTGCTGTTTCCAGGGGAGTACGCCTCAAACAGAATAGGCCTTCTTCCCACCTCCTCAACATGGGAACTTGGGACCCACAACATAATTAATAGCTTTCCCATCAGAAGCTTATAACCATATAGGCTGCAGTCAGTAAATGAATAATAATTTCAAATTATCAAACAAAACTGCGTTTGACATAACATAATTAAAAATTGGGTCACGGTGGTATCATATAATCCTATTGAGGCCAGCTAGAGTCATAGACTAGAGGACAGAGCAACTGAACGCCAAGTCCTTTAGCATATGCAGAGAACTTTGGGGAAAGGGGTGATTTGTGCTACCATTGTGCTACCATTACACCTAGAAAAGGGTGGTGGGGCAACCACTCCTATTTTTTGCCTTTGCGCTAGACTTTTTGCAGAGGATTCTAGTAGTGCCTGCCAGTGCCTAGCTAAAAAGCTACATGGAAAAGGATAGTTTTTACACTAAGGTTACCAGATGTCCCATTTTCCCGGGGACAGTCCCCAGATTTACAAATCAGTCCCCTGACAAAATCCATCTATTTAGTAGGAAGTTGAAAAGTGTCCCTGGATTCATTGGGGGAAAAACTGGTAACCTTATGTTAAGCTCATGTGCTGCTTGAGGGCTTCCCAAGAACATAGCTGTCAACGTTTTCCTTTTTTTAAGGGAAATTCCCTTATTCCGAATAGGATTCCAGAATGGTAACTTGGGGTATGGAACCTCTACTGCAGAGGTTCACAAGCTGTGAAACACAGAGCACCAGTGGACTACAAGTTCCATTCAGGTGGTCTACAGAAAGACTATAGAGCAGATGAGCATATCTGCATTTGGCCCTACATTTTTTTTTTTCTGGTGATGAAGGCTGAGGATATTTTGACATACATCCAAAAGCTTTTCATAATACTGTACTGGTGCAGCCCACTAATTCCCTGCTAAATATTTACTAGTCAGGGGGCCTTTCTAATATGGGCCACATTTTTAAAAACTGATTTTGGTGTTGCTGCTGGCAGTGAAGAAGAAAAAGTTCCGTTTTTAAATTCTAATAAATATATATTCTACCCTTCTCATCAAAGGAGCCATTTGGTGGTCTGCCAAGACCCTCAGCAATTATCTAGTGGTCCACTGCAGGGGAAGTGGGAGCCTGAGAATACCTGATCTGTTACATCTCATAACACAGACTGAAACAACCTGTATACATGAGTGCAAATTGACTACAGCTCAGAACTCTAAAAGTGAACAGCAGAACTGCTCAACCTAGTCAAAGGCAGCCAATTTATAGTCATATATTACATGAGAGAAGAACAGAGGCTGATAAGCAATTAGTTATGAGGGTTGGCATGTCCAAGAAGAAAATGAAATACCCTGCTAATCTACTGCAAGTTACCCAGAGATCACAATCTTCCATTTTTTGCACAGGAAAAGCAAGTCTCAATATCTTTTGTAGCAAAAGGAGGTTCATTCTAGGATTACAGTAATACTGTAATACTGATCATAAACTTCAAAGGAAGAGTTTTGAAGCCCACAGTCCTAATGACATTGCAGAATCTGGGCGAAAGCCTGTTGAGGATGATGAATGGATGGAATCCAGTCTTTGGCCCTTTGGGGTACTTCCATCTTCATCACTCTGTTGATCAGCTACTAAGCTCATCAAGACCAGGTTCTCTAATCAGGACTGAATAGTTTTTTAAAATGGTATTTTTCCTTAGAACCAGCTTCTCATTAACTTAACACAATGATTGCAGACACGATTAAGTACCCTGAGAGGCATTGAGGAGGTGAGCTCCTTTATTCCTTTACTCCATCAACCTTCATTGTCACTGATTTGTGACCATTTGGCTCACTGGTGAGCCTCACAGCACCAACAGAATTAGCAAATCCATGGTCCAAACAAAGGGAAATTGATACACTGTGTAATTTGTTCGATTGACAGGTGAAAGCCCCAGGAAGGGAACTTCATCACTAGAATAATCTCTATTTCAGCCAGCCAACTAGCAAATCAGGAACTTAAGACAGTTCACTGAGCCTGTTTTATCACAGGTAAGCATTTGTCTAGCATGGCACATCTCACCTAGCAAATGCACTACATCCTCTTTATTAAGACTTTCTCCAGATCTCAGAATACTCATCACACAATGCACATATCAAGCTGTGCCGGTTGGGATTGATAGGAATTGCTTTTGAAACATATGGAGGGCACCAAGTTGGAAAAGGTTGCATTAATGAGCCAGAAGAGCAATTTTGCGGGTGAGAAAGATAAGAAGGAGAGTGCTCAGGTTTTGCTTCTGGGCTTCTCATTGGTTGGCCACTGTGAGAAAGAGGATACTGGACTAGATGGGTCACTAGACTGATCCAGCAGGACTCACCTTATGTTATTAAGCCACAAGCAGTATGGAAAAAGTCAACCACTTGCCACCACAGCATTAATGTTGACAATCATTTTGGGTTTCATCTTAACAACCACCCTTTGAGATAGCTGAAGGCCATGTTGGGGGGTGGGAAGGGGACTGGACAGCAAACTGAACTAAAATGATGCATGTCTATTACCACATAGTACAAGTAGCCAAAGTGATGCCCTCCAGAGGTTCTTGGATCATTAGTCCCATCATCTCATATTGGCTGGGGCTGATGAGAGCTGGAGTCCCAAATCATTTGCAGGACACCACGTTGGCAATTCCTGCTCTATAACATCCACTAGTGAGACCATAAGTGTGGCAGAACTTGAACTCAGATCAGAGTCGACTGTAGCTCATGATGTACTAACTTATCCTTCAAAAGAACTTTTGGTGACTAAAAATGGGACCATGCATTCTTTATGGAAATGCTGCCTTTTTACACTATTAAGACTCTTTCCCCATATGACAACCTTTGGTGTGCCATTAGTTTCAGAAGGAAAAGGATCTCCAGGCAAGTAGCATAAAATGTAATGCAGCTGCAATAAATTAAAGGTCGAGGAGATGAAAATGAATGACATCCTAAGCAATAGACAAAGGCCTTCAGGCTCTCCAAGTCACTCATTGCCATACTCTGCCATAACTTAATCAGTACACAATCCCTTCTACCTGCAGCTCACCTAGAATGCTTCTTTCACCCAATGGGGACCTTCCCTTGCCTAGCCTCTCCATCCATTAACTTGTCCCTATAGGAAATATGTCTCAATTCTCATTGCACTCTGCAAAGTGCACTGAAGTGAACAGACACGAGAAATCAAGAGATATACATTCATTTTTGCACATTAAAGGTTTCTCCCTCCCACTGTGCATTTAAGATTGCTACAAAGGGTTAGGCAGGTGTTCACTTCAAACATAACATTCTTTATAGGGGGAAAATGGACATGGAAGCTGTGGTGTGTACTTTTCCACCATTGCATTTTTTGCTTTTTTAATTTTTTAATTTTTTTTGTATTAGTGCAACTGTTACCTTTGCTGAAATGAATGAATTAGCTCAATGTCATCTCTGTTTCTGCCCTCTCTGTATACTATCTCTGGGTATCACCTTTGAGCAAGCTCTCTGTATACACCCCAGGAAGTTCTTTCACTCACTGCTGGACATCAAACCTAAGGCCTGCGGAAGGGTCACTGATCCTGCTTTCTGTTAAAGATCTGAAATTACTTGGTATTGTTTCCTGAGCTCACTGCCAGGGTTTCATCTTTTCTACTGCACGTGCAGTTTCAGGGATTCTTGTAACCAGTTTCAAGAGAAGTAACTACATCTTCCACTGCTAATTCCCCTTTTGTTATAGAGCTATCATTTATTTAAGTTAGAAGTATGGCTGTGTTAGGGTATTGTTTTATGCGTGCCCAGCACTGTAAATGTGTGCTGCTGTCCTTTATTATTAAAATTACCTTCAATGCTTTATAATAATTTATTTCCTAGCCATAATCTTTGTGTGGGTGCACCTTTTCTAGATTGTGAGGGCATACCCTCCAACATTTCTCCTATGAAAATGGGGACATCCCATTCCATAATGATATTTTTTACTATTTATACCCCATAATGGGTTGCTCCAGCCACTCTGGGGAACTTCCAACATATATATAATACTAATAATAATACATTAAATATTAAAAAACACCCTTCCCTATATAGGATTGCCTTCAGATGGCTCGAGGGTCGGATAACTCCATACCCTCCAACATCTCTCCAATGAAAATAGGGACATACTAAGGAAAAGTGGGACTTTCCATGATCAAATCAGAAACTGGGACGGCTTCTCTAAATCAGGGGTGTCCCTGGAAAACAGGGACACTTTGAGGGTCTGGGAGGGCCCAGATAAACACCAGTTGGGTGCACTTGGTTTGACTCTGACTAAAAGTCTCATTGGGGTAGCATGTTTTAGGGATCATGTGGGTGGGGGTTTCACACACATGTCTATCAGCCCCCATGTTAGCTGAAGCCACGTTTTTCAGAGCTTCCATTCCTTCTTCCAATGATCTACATTCTAGCTTGCTCTAACAGCTCATACGGATGCTCCAGCACAGTTTGTTTGACATTAAACCAAAGTGGCACAGTGACATTTTTTAAGTCCATGCAGACTGGAGTCTTGCTTGCGAGCTGTGAAGGCAGTGAGTGGGGGAATAGAAGTGTGAGGTCCTTCACTGTATTAGCAAGCTCTGAAGTCTACAAAAGTCATTTGGCATGACCTCCTGCTACCTTTTTAACTGGGGGGCAGTGCAAAACAGCAAGAAAACAGAGAGAGTGGACCAGGCAAACAAAACCTTTGCCTTTATATTCCTTGAAAGAACAAACGAACACCCTTTAACAGAAATTATTCATCTGTGGTTGGCCCAAGGAAGTGAACATTATTTAAAGTGAAATATACCTTAATGATAAGTACTTGAGAAATATATTTGTCTGTTGACATTTTTATGCACTTCTGAGCTGGTAGAAGAAATCTCTGTGGTTCTGATGCTTGACAGTTGACTCCTTTTCATCCTAGGAAGCACTGAAGAGGCTTTGGGTCAGAAGCAAAGCCTGACCCTTCCTGACCCTCATAATTACATTTTATTGATTCAACTTAGGCATTTCTCTTCTGGCAAAACCTTTCATACTATTAACATTTAAATAGCCAGACTTGTTGCTCATTAAAATGAAGTTCATGTTTTAGTTCTCACTATCACTTTTTTCCTTTTTTTTTAATACAGCAATACAACCCTAGGTTTTAAAAGACAGCCTTTCTTTTAATAATTTAATGATAGTTATTTTAAAACTGTAAAAGAAAAATGACGCAAGTTGAAATCCTAATGAATGTACTGAGATAAAACCCTCCCTGTCTGAGGAAAGCTGACCTAGACAAAGGAATTAAAGCCTTATTTATGTCCAGGTGACTGTACTAGACTGTTATGCATCTGGTGCACAATGTAACTGAAAACATTTGTCAGACTTGAGTGTTCAGATCACATTGCACCTATTCTATACAAATTTCATTGGAAGCCTATTTGTTTCGGGGTCCAGTTCCGGGTTTGACCTTTACAACCCTAAATGTTTTTGGACCACCTAGACCTGTATGATCCTGCCCAAGCATTAAGATCAGCATTAAGATCCTGTCTATTCTATCAGGGAGAGTTAAGTTTGTAAATACCAGGAGATAGGGCTGTCTCAATGATGGCCGCACATCTTGGAAACTCCTTTCCCAATGAGATATATATGGCAGGAAGGATTCGAAACCTGTGGGACCAGAGATTTACAGAAGATTGGAAGAAGTATATGAATTATTTGAAGAGCAACTGTAATCAACAAATTACACTAGTAGGACTACAAGAAGTTTTGTAAGGAGAAATATACAAAGTGATACAAAGTAGAAAAAGATAGATATTGATTATGAGTTTGAAATGTAATAGGGAAGATAAGAAATGCATACTGAGAGATTAGATTGGAAAATTTTCAGACAGGATTGATGGAAGTCAAAAATTTGAATAAGATTTAAAAGTATGTTTAATTACTGTTGAAAATGATATGTTAAAAAAACTAATAAAATGATATGTTAAAAAAACTAATAAAAATTATACACACGCACACATATGAGAACAGAATGAACTCAGGCTTGCTAGAGAGGTTAAAAGCAACAAAAAAGGCTTTTATGGGTATGTTTGTAGCAAAAGGAAGAACAAAGAAACAGTGGGGTCACTCAGAGGAGAAGATGGTGAAATGCAAACAGGGGACACAGAAAGGGCTGAACTCCTCAATGCCTTCTTTGCCTCAGTCTTCTCCGATAAAGAAAACAATGCCCGACCTGAAGAATTTGGAGCAAATGATTCAGCAAAGGAAACACAGCCCAGAATAACTAAGTACAAGAATATTTGGCTAGTTTAGATGTATTCAAGTCTCCAGGGCCAGATGAACTGCATCCAAGAGTATTAAAAGAACTGGCAGATGTGATCTCAGAACCACTGGCAGTCATCTTTGAGAATTCCTGGAGAACAGGCGAAGTCCCGGCAGACTGGAGGAGGGCAAATGTTGTCCCTATTTTCAAAAAGGGGAAAAGAGAGGACCCAAATAATTACCGCCCAGTCAGTCTGACATCAATACCAGGGAAGATTCTGGAGCAGATCATTAAGCAAACAGTCTGTGAGCACCTAGAAAGGAATGCTGTGATCACCAATAGTCAGCATGGATTTCTGAAAAATAAGTCATGTCAGACTAACCTGATCTCGTTTTTTGACAGAATTACAAGCCTGGTAGATGAAGGGAACGCAGTGGATGTAGCCTACCTTGATTTCAGCAAGGCATTCGACAAGGTGCCCCATGATATTCTTGTAAAGAAGCTGGTAAAATGCGGTCTTGACTCTGCTACCACTCAGTGGATTTGTAACTGGCTGACTGACCGAACCCAAAGGGTGCTCATCAATGGTTCCTCTTCATCCTGGAGAAGAGTGACTAGTGGGGTGCCACAGGGTTCTGTCTTGGGCCCGGTCTTATTCAACATCTTTATCAACGACTTGGATGATGGACTCAAGGGCATCCTGATCAAATTTGCAGATGACACCAAACTGGGAGGGGTGGCTAACACCCCAGAGGACAGGATCACACTTCAAAACGACCTTGACAGATTAGAGAACTGGGCAAAAACAAACAAGATGAATTTTAACAGGGAGAAATGTAAAGTATTGCACTTGGGCAAAAAAAATGAGAGGCACAAATACAAGATGGGTGACACCTGGCTTGAGAGCAGTACATGTGAAAAGGATCTAGGAGTCTTGGTTGACCACAAACTTGACATGAGCCAACAGTGTGACGCGGCAGCTAAAAAAGCCAATGCAATTCTGGGCTGCATCAATAGGAGTATAGCATCTAGATCAAGGGAAGTAATAGTGCCACTGTATTCTGCTCTGGTCAGACCACACCTGGAGTACTGTGTCCAGTTCTGGGCACCACAATTCAAGAAGGACACGGACAAACTGGAACGTGTCCAGAGGAGGGCAACCAAAATGGTCAAAGGCCTGGAAACGATGCCTTATGAGGAACGGCTAAGGGAGCTGGGCATGTTTAGCCTGGAGAAGAGGAGGTTAAGGGGTGATATGATAGCCATGTTCAAATATATAAAAGGATGTCACATAGAGGAGGGAGAAAGGTTGTTTTCTGCTGCTCCAGAGAAGCGGACACGGAGCAATGGATCCAAACTACAAGAAAGAAGATTCCACCTAAACATTAGGAAGAACTTCCTGACAGTAAGAGCTGTTTGACAGTGGAATTTGCTGCCAAGGAGTGTGGTGGAGTCTCCTACTTTGGAGGTCTTTAAGCAGAGGCTTGACAACCATATGTCAGGAGTGCTCTGATGGTGTTTCCTGCTTGGCAGGGGGTTGGACTCGATGGCCCTTGTGGTCTCTTCCAACTCTATGATTCTATGATTCTATGAGATATATATGGCCTCATCTAAAGCTGGACTTAACTCTGAAGATATATTGATTTAAGTCTGCATTTGGATGAATTGTGCTGTACTGGGGGGGGGGGCTAATTAATGCTGTTTGTGCATGTTACTGTGTTGCAATTCTATTTTCATGCTTTTACAAGTGTTCATTAGAATGTTGTAAATTAGATGTTCAGGATCCTAGATGTGAATGGTTGGGAGTTAGAGTGTTACATACAGCCAACCAATGGAAAGTTGCTTTAGCATGTAATGTTTCTTTATTTGAAAAAATGAGTCTGATTCAACCCTTACCCCGAAAAAAAAATGATAGGAATATTGTAGGAAGGATAGGATCGATGCTGGCAATGTGAAGCCAATAATGCCTCTTTGTGGCATATAATGTGTGCATGTGTCTTCATTTTACATGATTTTATGAAGCTAAAAATGAAAATGATAAGGCATAGTAATAGAACAAAATACCCTATATTCTCCACCCTCCCACTTCCCTAGTCCCTGGTAGTACAGCTAGATTATAAATCAGCTATGAATTCTAACACATGTCTGTTTTGTTTCATTCACTCAATTTTATTGTTTATAGCCAATGGCCATTGCAATATAACTTGAACAACTTGGAGTGGTGGGAAGGAGTCTAGTTCCTTTTGTCTATCATAGTGGAGATGAAAAAGACGACCATCAACCTGTCATACCCATGTTATTTTAGGTTCATATGTTAATGTTATGATATGCATATCTATTGTTGAATGGGTGATAATTGGTCTGTCCCTTATCTTTATTGATTTTGTACTGGGGGAAAGCCTTTAAATTTGCAGTAGTTCACACTTTTAAATTATATTCCTATGATTTGGGAACGAACAGGTGGACAACAGAAGTGAATCCTGTGAGTCCTCATTTGGACACCTGTGTGGCAATATGGAATGCTTATATTAATATATGTTTAGATTAGGATTGATTATCATTAATGTGGCCGAATCTTTGGACCCCACGTTGATAGCAGTTTGTTGAAAATAATACCTAATGCAATCGGATCTGAGCTGACCAAAATGAAATGGAACTCAAGTTGGTTATTCCATTGCTTTCAATGGGATTTAGCTGTGGCTAGCTTTCACTAGATTGTGCCCAAGGGCTGGGAAAATTTAGCTTGCAAATTCTACTTTATTCTTGCTCATTAATAAACAATGCAGCCAAAAGAAGCATTTATCCTACAACAAAAATAAACATTAGTAATGCATGAATAGTTATGGTGGTTCCATCTAGGAATAGTCAGCACAGTAGCATGATGCCACAGAAGCCCCAGAAACTAGTGCTGCTGCTGCTTATGTGGACTGTGGAGGTGGGTCTGGACAGGGCAACAGCAACACCGGTGTCATTTATTTATTAGATTTGTAACCAATAGAAATAAGGGACGCAGGTGGCGCTGTGGGTTAAACCACAGAGCCTAGGACTTGCCAATCAGAAGGTCAGTGGTTCGAATCCCCACGACGGGGTGAGCTCCCGTTGCTCGGTCCCAGCTCCTGCCAACCTGGCAGTTCGAAAGCACACAGTGCAAGTAGATAAATAGGTACCGCTCCTGTGGGAAGGTAAATGGCGTTTCCGTGTGCTGCTCTGGTTTGCCAGAAGCGGCTTAGTCATGCTGGCCACATGACCCGGAAGCTGTACGCCGGCTCCCTCGGCCAATAAAGCGAGATGAGCGCCGCAACTCCAGAGTCGGCCATGACTGGACCTAATGGTCAGGGGTCCCTTTACCTTTACTATCCAATAGAAATAAGGGTAGATCATGCTCTGCTGCATGATGGCACCTGCTGTTCCTTGTTCAAACTCTAAAAGAATATTCTATAACTGATGTAATAGCAGCCACAGCGGAGATGAGATCACTGTGTTGCACAGAAAAGCTGAACATTACCGAGTCTACATGCAAATACCAGCTCTTAAGACTACTGAAGAGAGAGGTGGGGAGAGGAAGGCCACAATCCATCAATTTCCCTCTTCTCAGATTTGAGCTGTCCTTCAGTGTTACAACATTTCGTCTTCAGCTTGTAGCATTAATCAGCAAATCAATCTCACAAGTACAAAGAAATGTCACAGCGAAAGTTGCTGAAGAGTTCGTTGTCTCTGTTTTTATTTATTTATTTATTTATTTATTCCACTTTATTTCACAAGGGGAGAAAGAGTGCCTTTGAGCTGAGTGAATGCTTGGGAGGGAAAAACCCACGAGAAACCGCTCCAGGTGCTGGCAATTTGCATCGTTAGGGACCAATGAAGGATGATGCCGTTTGTCAGGAAAAGTGCTCAGTGGAAGTGGCTGGCATCTTGTCATGGCATAAAAAGTCGCTGATGGAAGGGGTACACAGGGTGCATTCGTCAGTAATGCCTGCAAACACTAGGCTGACTGCTGTTGCTTTTCTCCCTTTTGCAAGATACGCAACACCATCCCCATCACATTATTAGTAGTGCTGCCACATTTCAGTGATCATTTAAATTCAGGATGTGGAATTTCTCAAGCCCAGAGGCCAGACGCAGCCTTCCAGAATCCTCTATCTGGCCCTTAGCACTATCCCCTGGCCTGACACTCTCACAGGCCACACCCCCTCACCAGCCCTGAAGTGCACCCTCCTGGATTGCTGTTGCCTGCCTGGAATGTGCCCTTGAACTCTTATAAGTCTTGTTGCTTTTGTCTGGATGGAAGATAAAGAGATAGCAGTTGCTTTCAGGCAACACTTTGTTCCATTTTCCTGACCTTTTCTTACCTTCACATGTTATGTTATGTTATATTATCTTTCTCCTGGAAATCTAGTGGACCCTCATAGAAGCTTTGTGCTCATTTCTGAGTTGATTGTTTGCAGAAAGAATGCATTTGCAACCCTGTTAACTCCGAAAGTTGCAGGGATTTTGTGTTGTGGTTTCACATGATGAAACTTGTGGTGGTATCTGAGCACACGGTTCTCAAAAAAATTGGCATGACACAGAGGTATATCAATCAAAAAGCCTCAGTTCCAAATTATAACAGGTACTACAGAGTAAAAGCAGCACCAGAAATTATGCCAGAAGTGCTAACATTATAACCAGTAAAACTAATGCAATGCACCCTACATCTGAAGGCAGATGCAGTATGTGCAGAAACTACACTGCTATGCAAAGATAATATTCCCATTTAATGTTCTGCCCATTTAATGTTCTGCCTCCAGTCCTGCCTTCAGGAGGTGATCCAGAAGGAAATAATAATAATAATAGTAATTTTTATTTATACCCCGCCCTCCCCAGCCCAGGCCGGGCTCAGGGTGGCTAACAAGCAATAATAAAAACAAGTTGAATGAATAAAACTTAAAAAGATTAAAATACAATTAAAATATTGAAACATTAAAATATTAAAATTCAGCCTCCTCACAGGAGGAAAAAGAAAAAAGAAAAAAGAAAGAGGGGGAGGGAATAAAATTGGCTCCAAGCCAAAGGCCAGGCGGAACAACTCTGTCTTACAGGCCCTACGGAAAGAAATCAGATCCTGCAGGGCCCTGGTCTCATGAGGCAGAGCGTTCCACCAGGCCGGAGCCAGTGTTGAAAAGGCCCTGGCTCTGGTTGAAGCCAATCTGACTTCCTTAGGGCCCGGGACCTCTAGGGTGTTGCTATTTATGGACCTTGAGGCTCTCCGTGGGGCATACCGGGAGAGGCGGTCCCGTAGGTACAAGGATCCTAGGCCGTGAAGGTGAAAACCAGCACCTTAAATCTGACCCTGTACTCCACCGGGAGCCAGTGCAGCTGGAAAAGCACTGGGTGACAATGCTCCTATGGCAGAGACCCCATTCTGCACCCACTGGAGTTTCTGGGACAGCTTCAAGGGCAGCCCCGTGTAGAGCGAATTACAGTAGTCAAGCCTGGAGGTGACCGTTGCATGGATCACTGTGGCCAGGTCGGGAATGTGACCCTTGGGATGAAAAACAACTATTCCCCACCCTGCTTAAATGAATTTGAAGATCATGTAGACACAAAAACGGAACGGGACTCATAATAAACCTTGAGTTTAGTTACAGGTATATTACATACAATTTTGGTGAATCTAGAGCAAGGCTTGTTGCATGTTTAGACCTTTTAACCTCCCCCTTAAATAAATTCAGACAAGACTCAAATTTTGGCAGAATTTAGACCACAACTTTATTGATTACATCAAGTGAGTGGTTGCGTAGGCTCTGGTTCGACTAGCTCCCTGCACTGTGGCAGGTAGCGCTGACCCAGGGCACCAGCGTAGGTCAGCCTAGGGTGAACACCTGGAACAGCGGAAAGCCGGGGTCAGGCTATTCCACCACCCAGGTGTCCCCCTGGACTCAGGCACGGGCACAACCCCTCTCAGGGTTGACCAAAACATTGAGTCCTTGGATTCCTTTAATGGAATACCCTTCTCATAGGGATGACGAGACTGTTCCCCCATCCCTACCACCTGAACCAGAGCCTTTCCGAAAACTTACAAGTTGTGACGATTTGCTACCCGGCAGGCGAAACCCAAATGGCCACAGCCAATCAGCCAAGTGGGGAAAATTCCTGCCGTGCCCCTGTCCCAACAACAAACACACAATGGCATAGCAAGGTCAATTGCAAAATGCCCTAAAATTAGGGAGAGGTGGGCAGGTGTTTCGATGCATGAGCCGGAAGAGGAAGCTCAGGGTCATGGTCATGGGCATATATAGGTCCCTCGATCCATTTGGCTAGCGTCCCATTGGCCTGATTAAACCCAGCATTGAGGGACCTAGCCATAGGGTGTTGCGGCTAACCAATCAAACCTACCTACAACACAGGATTTGGTTGCCAGGTCGCACCGCAACACGTGCCCTCTTTGAGGGAGGACACGACTTATACAAACAGGCTAGATTTGTAACACAGACTGACTAATTATGAATGCCAGTGCCTCAACAGTGTCGTGCCTCCAGGTTTATATGGAAGCAATTTCAACTGAGGACAAATTTTTATGCATGAGTTTTTGGCGTTCCCCACTTGGGCAAAACATCTGAGGAATTCTGAGAAAAGCAAAAAAACATTTTTGATAAGACCAGCAAAATGTCTCTGGGGTGATGCAGAAATGTTGGCATATCACAAAGCTGCCACAAATTTCAATTAAACTAGAGTTTCAAAATATATTGGTAGCTCTAGCAAAATGTCCTGGTGGGATTTTCCACACCTTTGGAAGGGAATCAAGAGAGACATGGGCAAAACATGCATACAAACTGTGGACTTTGCTATTAGTGGATGGTGGTTTCCACCTGCCTTTCCCCCGTTTCCAGCCCTAGGTGTTATAGACCAGCAACATCAGTGGGCAAGGAGGGGGCAAAGTTTCCACACTCCCAGAAAACAGTGTGCATATGTGTGGGGAATTGCTTGGGGAAGGACCACCATTTAGTGGTCCTATTAATGCAGAAACTCCCAAGATTAATCCCAAGTATCTTGATGGTCTACAAAGCCCCCTCCAATTCTGATTCTACAAAATCTATGATGCCCATGAACTTTCTTGTGGCAGACATTTCAAGTATGTGCTCACTGTTCCATTGAACTCAATGGGACTTTATTTTTTTTTTTATAATAATTTTTTATTACATTTTTTCCAAATTACAAAGAAAACAAAAGGAAAGACAGAACAGAAGAAAAAAAGAAAAAAGAGCAGAAAATCATAACCATTTCGACAACTCACTTCAAATTTCCATTGGACTTCCCCACATCTCCCACATAATGCATTCTTGATAATAAAGTTATCAGCAAATTATACCCTTATTTCGTATGTTTCTTTATATTTTCAGTTGCAATTTAAGTTTAAATCTCTTATTCTCCAATTACTCTAAAGATATAACATAATATCCTTTTTACCCGTTTAAACTTTGATTCTTTCATGAGTGTTATCAATTTCATAAATAATTAAATTACATTGCTGGGGCTAACGTTCCAAATCATACGGCGTCTTATGTTTCATACAACTTATAATACTTTTGCAAATAGTCTTTAAATTTTTTCCAGTCCTCCTCCATTGCCTCTTCTCCCAAGTCTCGGATCCTTGCAGTCATCTCGGCCAATTCCATATAGTTCATCAATTGCGTCTGCCAATCCTCCAGTGTGGGCAAATCTTGGGTCTTCCAATGCTTAGCGATAAGGATTCTTGCTGCTGTTGTAGCATACAAAAAAAAGGTTCTATCCTTTTTTAACACCTTCTGGCCGACAATGCCCAGAAGGAAGGCCTCTGGTTTCTTGGGGAAGGTGTACTTAAACACCTTTTTTAACTCGTTATAGATCATTTCCCAAAAGGCCTTCAATCTTGGACAAGTCCACCAGAGGTGAAAGAATGTCCCTTCAGCCTCCTTGCATTTCCAACATTTATTGTCAGACAAATGGTATATCTTAGCAAGCTTGACTGGGGTCATGTACCACCTGTATACCATTTTCATAATGTTTTCTTTCAAGGCATTACATGCCGTAAATTTCACACCGGTGGTCCATAACCTTTCCCAGTCCTCAGACATAATGTTGTAACCAATGTCTTGAGCCCATTTTATCATGGCTGACTTAACTGTCTCATCCTGAGTGTTCCATTTAAGCAGCAAGTTGTACATTCTCGATAATACCTTGGTCTTTGGTTCTAACAACTCTGTCTCAAGTTTCGATTTTTCCACTTGGAACCCTATTTTTTTATCTAGCTTAAAAACCTCATTAATTTGGGCATAATGTAGCCAATTTTGCACCTTATCCTTTAATTTTTCAAAGCTCTGCAACCTCCAATTACCTCCAATATTTTCTATTATTTCCCAATATTTCGGCCAATATGCCTCCATATTGGATGTTTTCCGAGCTTTGGCCTCTATTGGTGAAATCCACCTCGGAGTTTTACTTTCCAATAAGTCTTTGTATTTTTTCCAAACCATATATATTGCTTTCCTGACAATATGGTTTTTGAACATTCCATGTGTTTTCCCCTTGTCATACCACAAATACGCATGCCAACCTAACGAATTGTTGAAGCCTTCCAGATCAAGGACATCAGTGTTTTCCAATAAGATCCAATCTTTCATCCAGCAGAAGGCCGCAGCTTCATAATATAACCTTAAGTCCGGCAGGGCAAACCCCCCTCTCTCCTTTGCATCAGTTAATATTTTGAATTTTATTCGGGGCTTTTTGCCCTGCCAGACAAACCTAGAGATATCCCTCTGCCACTTTCCAAAGCATTCCACTCTGTCCACGACCTGCAAGGCTTGAAACAAAAACAACATCTTTGGCAAAACGTTCATTTTTATAGCTGCAATTCGGCCTAACAAGGATAATTTCAATCTTGACCAAATTTCTAAATCTTTTTTAACTTCTGACCAACATTTTTCATAGTTATCTTTAAATAGATTCAAATTCTTAGAGGACAGATTGACCCCCAGGTATTTCACTTTTTTAACAATGTTTAGTTCTGTTTCCTTCTGAAACCCCTCTGTTTCAGTAACCGTCAAGTTTTTCCCTAACACCTTAGTTTTTTGTTTGTTCAACTTAAAACCCGCCACCCGACCAAATTTCTGAATCAATTCCAAAACTCTTTTTGTACTAGGTTCTGGCTCCTGTAATGTTAAAACCAAGTCATCTGCAAATGCTTTCAGTTTATATTGTTTCGCTCCGACCCGTATTCCTTGTACCTGCCGATCCTCCCTTATCATATTCAGCAAAACCTCCAGGACTGAAATAAACAACAGAGGGGATAGGGGGCACCCCTGGCGTGTTCCTTTTTCAATATGAAGTTCTTCTGTCACCACATTGTTCACTATCAACTTAGCTTTTTGTTCTGAATAGATTGCCTCTATTCCATTCTCAAACCCCCTTCCCACTCCCATCCCTTCCAAGTTTTTCTTCATAAATTTCCAAGAAATGTTGTCAAAGGCCTTCTCCGCATCGATAAAAATTAACACTGCTTTGGTGTTAATATTTGTTTGTAAAAGTTCCAAAATATCGATAATATTCCTGGTGTTATCAAACAAATGTCTACCTGGGAGAAAGCCTGCTTGGTCCTTATGGATTACTTCATTTAGTACTTTTTTAAATCTATTAGCCAAAACATCCGCAAATATTTTGTAATCCACATTTAGGAGTGAGATGGGGCGGTAGTTCTTAAGTTGAGTCTTTTCAGTTTCCACTTTAGGTATCAGTGTGATGAATGCTTCTTTCCACGTATCTGGTGCCCTCCCTCCCCCCATAATCTGGTTGCAAACCTCCATTAATGGTTGTATCAAGTAGTCTTTTAAGGTCCTATAATATTTGGAGGTAAGTCCATCAGGGCCTGGAGATTTGCCTAGCTGCATGTTCTGAATGGCATCCTCAATTTCCTGTTGTGTTATTTTGCAGTTCAAGATTGATCTCTTCTCTTGAGATAATTCTGGAAGGCCATTTTCTTTCAAGAATTGTTCTATCTCAGTTGCATCCTCGGATCCTTGTGTATACAGTTTTTTAAAATATTTCTGGAAACACTTTCTAATTTCTCCCGGTTTCTGAATGTTCTTTCCTTCAACTTCTAGATTGGTAACATAATTTAATTTTTGTCTCTTTTTCAACTGCCAAGCTAGCAGTTTCCCACATTTATTCGCCGACTCAAAAGATCTTTGTTTCATTTGTTTAATCTTCCATTCCACTTCTTGATTGATCAGTTTCGCATATTGTGACTGGTGGAATTTGATTTCTCTTAAAATCTCCTTTGATTTTGGGTTTAATCTTAGTTTTTTCTCACCATCTCTTATCTTCTCCAATATCTTGTCCTTTTTACCATTCCAGAACTTTTTCTTGATCGTATTCTGTTGTATCAGGAACCCTCTCATAACAGCTTTACTCGCGTCCCAGATTATTCTTTTTTCCACCGAGGTATTCAAGTTGATTTCAAAGTAGTCCTTTAAAGCTTTTTGGGCCTTCTTTACAGTCTCTTGATCTCTTAACAGGTTGTCATTCATTTTCCATCTGAAGGAATCGGCAGTAGTAAATCTCATTTCCATTTTCAGAGCGTTATGGTCGGAGCATGTCTTTGGGCAGATTTCTATTTTTGTAGTCTTAGGTGCCAGCCCTCTAGTTGTCCAAATTTGGTCGATTCTTGTCCATGACAGATGGGCCTCAGAAAAGAAGGTTCCTTCTTTACCTAGGGGGTTTCTCGTCCTCCATAAATCAATTAAATCCATATTGTCAGTTAATTCGAAGAAGGTTTTTGGTAATCTTCCATCTTTGGTCAAATTCTGGTTCTGTGACTTATCCATAAGGGTAGAGACAACCCCATTCATATCTCCCATCATAATGATGTTAGAATAATCCAGATAGTCCAATAATGTCTCATGCAGCTTCTTGTAAAATTCTGATTTCCCCTCATTTGGTGCGTAGATTCCTAATATCAAAATTTTCTCTCCTTGGGTCGATATTTCAATAGCCAGGATTCTTCCTTGTTCATCTTTAAACAAGAATTTTGGTGAAAGATTCTCCTTGGCGTAAATCACCACGCCTCTCTTTTTAACTCTGTCTGATGAAATAAATTCTTGGCCTAATCTTTTATTTATTAACACCTTCTTGTGTAACCTGGTCACATGGGTTTCTTGCAGACAGATTATATCCAAATTTTCTTTCTTTAAAATGTGGAAGATTCTTTTGCGTTTTTCCGGGGAATTCACGCCATTAATATTCCAGCTATACAGCTGCAGAGACATCCTGTATCAATCTGTTGTTACTCTTTATTGGGTGTCTTCTTTTTTGTCCGAATCCGAAGGTGGTGGCTCTTTTCCAAACTCTGGTGGTGGCCAAATAGCTACTGCTCCTTTCTGCAAGTCTTCTCCGTGGTCGTGTAGGAACTTCTGGCTGTCTTCTTTCGTTTTGATTTTTATCTTCTTTCCTTTGTATTTAAAATAAAGGCCTTGTGGGAACTCCCACCTGTATGGTATTCCGTTGCCTCTCAAAAGTCCAACTAGATCAGTATAGTTAGATCTGAGGTCCAGTAGTTGCTTAGGGATGTCCTTGTAGATTTGTGCTCTTCTGTCCTGTATCACAAGTGCTTTGTTAAAATGTAGGTCAAGTAGCTTGTCTCTCTCCTGTTTAGTCCTTAGAATGATCAAACAGTCTCTGGGCCTGTCTTTCCCGGTGGCTCTTCCCAATCTAAATGCAGTTGTTATTTTAAAATCTGTATCTTCATTTACACCCCAGAATTTAGAAAATTCTGCTGTTAGGAAGCCTATCAAGTCCTCTTTCTCAATCTCTGGGATAGAGCGTAATCTCAAATTATTTTCCCTATTTCGCAGTTCCACCAAAGACAGGTAAGCCTGCTGGTCAGTAATATGTTTGTGGAGCGGCCTTACCTCTCCTTTCAGTTCCTCCACTCCTTTTGCTGCGGCCTCTGCTTTTTGGTTCGCAGCCTCCGCCAATTTTCGATTTTCGGATGTTACGTCGTTTAGATTTCCAATATCTTGTGAATGCTTAGCCACCTGTTCTGAAAGTTTGGTGATTGAGGATGTGGCTAAATCAATTTTTGCAGTTTGGTCATCCACTTTTTTATTCAAAATTGCGAATTGTTGTAGCATTTCCTCTAACAAAGTGTTAGATCCTCCAGATGCCATATCCTCACCTGTTAATTGTTCAGCTTCTTCAGCTGGAATTGTTGGCGAGGGTGCAGTCTGTAAAACAGCAGGGACTGAAGATCTACGTCCCTGAGAAAATAGGGTTGTTTGTGCCAATTTGCCTTTCCCTGCCTTCGACGCAGCGAACTCAATGGGACTTTAAAGTAATAGATATTTTAGGAGAATCAGGCCCCCACACTGCAGTTTTCCAAAATTAGCACAGGACAGAATTGCTGGGTAAATTATGAAAATTTGCTTTGATGATTATGAGGATCAATTGCCAAACCCTTAGTTAAGCAATATCATCATTGATTTTTATTCAAAGTTTTCAGAAACACATTAGAAAGCCTTAGAAATAAATACATTAGTATATGACTATTTCTGCGAAATCAATTTGTCAGCTCTTGCCACTAGCATTTAGGGGATGGGGTAGAGAGAACTGGGGGTGGGTGGCATTTTAAAATAACCACCCCCACATTTAAAATGCCAATTATACTCCAGAATTTGATAATGCAAAAGGGGGAGGAAGAGGAAGAGGAATTATCAGTAAGAAAAAGTACAAAAATACTTAGGGGAAAGAATTAATTTAGATGTATGCCTTATATGAAAATTCCCCACAAAGCCTGCTGAAATGAATGAAAGTTCCACTGCATCAGCACTTGGGGAATAATACACTTAGGTTGCAATCCTAACTCTGCATACCTTGGATTAAGCTCCATGCAATACAGCTGCACTTGCTTGAAAATCATTCTTTCTAATAGAAAACACAGCAGGTGAGTGTTGATGGGATTGTATCCAAAATGGCATGGGGGCAGCTTTCCATCTTCCTTCCCCCCCTTTCTTATTCTATTATTTTAAAAATACTTTTTTAAAACCGCCAGCTCTTCCAGCAGTGTGGGGAAGATATTAACGACCATGGAGCTATGGTCACTTGCTCCTGTAATACCATCAAGTGTCAGGGGTCCCCAGAAAAAAGGTCACTTTTCAGGGACATTGTGGATGTTGTGGAAGATGCAAAATGGCAGCCAGGCTGCCCACACATTTGCTGCTATTGCTGCCATTTGCAATGCCAGTCAAAGTGTGGGAGTAATAAATTGTGGACCCACCGTTTGTCATGATGAAATGCCTGTTGTAGAAAAGATTGTTGTTGTTTGTTGTTGTTTAGTCGTTTAGTCGTGTCCGACTCTTCGTGACCCCATGGACCAGAGCACGCCAGGCACTTCTGTCCTCCACTGCCTCCCGCAGTTTGATCAGACTCATGCTGGTAGCTTCAAGAACACCATCCAACCATCTCATTCTCTGTCGTCCCCTTCTCCTTGTGCCCTCCATCTTTCCCAACATCAGGGTCTTTTCCAGGGAGTCTTCTCTTCTCATGAGGTGGCCAAAGTATTGCAGCCTCAGCTTCACGATCTGTCCTTCCAGTGAGCGCTCAGGGCTGATTTCCTTCAGAATGGAGAGGTTTGATCTTCTTGCAGTCCATGGGACTCTCAAGAGTCTCCTCCAGCACCATAATTCAAAAGCATCAATTCTTCGGCCTTCTTTATGGTCCAGCTCTCACTTCCATACATCACTACTGG
Organism: Podarcis vaucheri; assembly: GCF_965113315.1. Lineage (NCBI taxonomy): Eukaryota > Metazoa > Chordata > Lepidosauria > Squamata > Lacertidae > Podarcis > Podarcis vaucheri. Next base: position 17,508,521 of record NC_138758.1, on the reverse strand, counting down.
GAAAACCATGGCTTTTACTATACGGACCTTTGTTGGCAAGGTGATGTCTCTGCTTTTTAAGATGTTGTCTAGGTTTGCCATCGCCTTTCTCCCAAGGAGCAGGCATCTTTTAATTTCGTGACTGCTGTCACCATCTGCACTGATCATGGAGCCCAAGAAAGTAAAATCTCTCACTGCCTCCATTTCTTCCCCTTCTATTTGCCAGGAGGTGATGGGCCCAGTGGCCATGATCTTCGTTTTTTTGATGTTGAGCTTCAGACCATATTTTGCGCTCTCCTCTTTCACCCTCATTAAAAGGTTCTTTAATTCCTCTTCACTTTCTGCCATCAAGGTTGTGTCATCTGCATATCTGAGGTTGTTGATATTTCTTCCGGCAATCTTAATTCTGGCTTGGGATTCATCCAGCCCAGCCTTTCGCATGATGAATTCTGCATATAAGTTAAATAAGCAGGGAGACAATATACAGCCTTGCCGTACTCCTTTCCCAATTTGGAACCAATCAGTTGTTCCATATCCAGTTCTAACTGTAGCTTCTTGTCCCACATAGAGATTTCTCAGGAGACAGATGAGGTGATCAGGCACTCCCATTTCTTTAAGAACTTGCCATAGTTTGCTGTGGTCAACACAGTCAAAGGCTTTTGCATAGTCAATGAAGCAGAAGTAGATGTCTTTCTGGAACTCTCTAGCTTTCTCCATAATCCAGCGCATGTTTGCAATTTGGTCTCTGGTTCCTCTGCCTCTTCTAAATCCAGCTTGCACTTCTGGGAGTTCTCGGTCCACATACTGCTTGAGCCTTCCTTGTAGAATTTTAAGCATAACCTTGCTAGCGTGTGAAATGAGAGAAATGTAGAAAAGATTAACCACTCCCAATTTATTCGCTCACAAACAGGGTGGATAATTGTGAGAGGACATTTGTAAACAGATCTAGCTTTTGGCCACCAAATGAGATAAAAATAAACCCTTCCTTCCCCAGCACAACACCCCCCCCCAAAAAAAAAAAAACCTCTATGCGGAGAACATAGCATTTAGCTTGGTATACAGTGAAAATGAAGCAAGAGTTACAGAGAATGACAGACTTGGGAAATGGACGCTACTGTTTACATGAATGGAAAATCAGTCTGATTTAAATGAGGGTTGCCACCTGATTAAAGAAACCTTGGCTGATTAGCCATATGGATGTTTAATCAATCAATTAAATTTGCATGCAAATAAAAACAAACGTTAGGAAGACAAATATTTCGCAGGGGGTGTATGCAAGTTATAGCAGGAACATCTTGGGAGAGACATTCCTTCCTGCATGAAAAAAAAGGAATTAAAAAAGGAAAGAAATCTGATACCTAAGCTTTTAGGGAGTTCGTATAATGAAATAACAGCAACCCTTTTAAATGGGTGGAAAGAATGTATTTATCAAAAACCTGAATGAACTTATATGTTGCGCCCCCTGCTCACAACCAGCTCTATTTTCCACCTAAATACAAGGTGTCTGCCATTAGTAGTGGACTCATGGAGGGTGAATGAAATGAAACTTACTCCAGTCAAGACAGAGGTGCTCCTGGTCAATCAGAAGGCAGAACAGGGACTAGGGATTCAGCCTGTGCTGGATGGGATAACACTCCCCTTGAAAACACAACTTTAGACTTTGGGTGTGCTGCTGGATTTAAATACAACTCTGGTCCTGAATGCCTACATTTCTGAGGTGATCAGGAGTGCATTTGCACAGTTAAAGCTACTGCACCAGTTGCATCCATTCCTGGAGATGTCTCATATGGCACATACCTTAGCTGCAACCCATTTGGATTATTATCATTCATTCTGAATGGGGCTGCCTTGAAAAAGTGTTCAGAAACTTCAGCTTGCCCAGAAAGCCACAGCTGGACTGTTGACACAAAACACATTTTGTTCTTGTTACAACAGCTCCTTTGGCCATTGGTCTATTTCTGGGCACAACTCAAAGTGCTAGTTATAAAGCCCTATATGGCTTGTCCAGGCTGCATGAAGACTATATTGTCCCATACCAAACCTGCCCAGGCTCAGATCTTTGTGGGAGGCCCTTCTCTCATTCCCGTGACCCTCACAGGCAAGCTTGGTGGGAATGCAGGAAAAGGCCTTCTTAGTGGCTGCTCCCAGGCTTTGGAGATCCCTCCCTAGAGAGGCTGGATTGTCTCCCTTCTTGTTGTCCTTCCACTGGCAGGGGAAACCTGAGATCAGGCTTTATCAGTGGTGGCTCCCTGGTTGTAGAATGATACTTCCCCCGAGCTGTGCCTGGCGCCATTGTTGTCAACCCTTAGCTGACAAGTGAAGATGTTCCTATTCACCAAGGCATTTTGATCTTAATTGGTGTTCATATTTTCATTGGGTATGGTAGAGCTACAGCCATTCCCCTAATGCAAGGCACTTTCTGCATGCAAGGCATATCCTCCACCCCCTGAGTTAGGGTCCTTGGCCATGGTTTTAAGCTGGGTACTAATGCTCCCCAGATGCGCATAGGATTTTGCCCCTCATACCTAAATCCATGTTTGGCTTTCTCCATGTCACACTTCCACCTGGAGGATCCACTATGTGATGGATTTCTATGCCAAAATCTATTTGACAAGCCATAAAAAATGTTGCATGCCTAAAGCATGATTGCAAGTGGGGCATATGAAGGCTAATGCAGGCCTTTTTGAAAACCTATTAGAGACCAAAGCTAGATTCTTCAATGCCATTTGGATGCTATATGTTCTCTATTAAAAGTTCCTTCAAAACCGACTAGAACCGTCCGCATTAAATTTCTCTTTATGCACAATTTCCAAATCTTATTAAAGTCCCTGATTTACAGCTATGCAAAATCCATTTTTCTCTTTTTTTTTAATACACCTTTTAGTGTGGTGCTATAAAAGCTTTTAAAGGCCCCAATGAATCCATTGCACCGCTTCAATCAGCTCATATTAAAACCTGATTGTCGTAAGTAGAAAATGAATTAATACAGTAAAGTTCTACGTACTACATTAAGTTAAAGAATATTTGGCAGAGGCATATTTATGACTGAATTATGCTCAGAGATAAATTCTTTCCTAGGGAGAAAAAAATAGACATTTTATTGTGCAAATCTACCATTCAACTGCATATACATAATGATTTGTAGACACCAAACATTCTTTTCACAAAGCCAATGTATGGAAGGGATTACAAACAATCGACCCTAAAAATTACTGCATTCAGTCAAGGACTGGAACATTCCCTGTTTGAAATCGTCTACCGTGAAGCATGTTTATCCTACATATAAAGTCTGGTTGTGCACAAAAACAATCTAATAGGGATGCAATAATGATGGTAAAAGGTAAAGGGACCCCTGACCATTAGGTCCAATTGCGGACGACTCTGGGGTGGTGGCGCTCATCTCGCTTTATTGGCCGAGGGAGCCGGCGTACAGCTTCCAGGTCATGTGGCCAGCATGACTAAGCCGCTTCTGGCGAACCAGAGCAGCACACGGAAACACCATTTACCTTCCTGCCAGAATGGTACCTATTTATCTACTTGCACTTTGATGTGCTTTTAAATTGCTAGGTGGGCAGGAGCAGGTATGGAACAATGGGAGCTCACCCCGTCACGGGGATTCAAGCCACCGACCTTCTGATCGGCAAGTCCTAGGCTCTGTGGTTTAACCCACAGTGCCACCCACGTCCCTCAATAATGATGGTAGAGTATCTTAAAAAATATTGTATACCTTTTTAGAAATGTTCTCACAGTTTTAACACATCACTTAAAAAGGTAAAGGGACCCCTGACTATTAGGTCCAGTCGTGACCGACTCTGGGGTTGTGGCGCTCATCTCGCTTTATTGGTCGAGAGAGCCGGCGTACAGCTTCCGGGTCGTAGGTTATTAGGGTAAAATTTACAGTAAACTGAAATCTGAAGCAACTAGTAATCTGCTTAACACAATCCTAACTACCCAATCACCTCTACTTTCCCCTTTGTTTCCCCTCTCAGCTGTTCTCAAGCAAAATTCCCATCACCATCTAGGGATGGGTGAGAAATTAAAGTTCACATTCAAAGAAAAACTTGCTGAAACAATACATGAAATGAAACACAGACATCCTTTGAAATTTGCACTTCTCCAAGTTTGCAATGCAACTCTCCAGCCAAGAAATGGGTACAAAAATGCATATTCTAGGGTAAAGTGTGCATTAAAATGCATATATTGGTTGAAATAACATTAAGATGCATTATACGAGGGGAAATTGCTTTCAAAAATGTGTATACTAGTCAAAACCACATACACAAATATAGTGCCAGATTTACATATGGGCTGAGCAGGTTGCAGCTCAGGGTCTCATAAGAGGAGGGCCTTGGCCGCTTGCCAAAATGAATTTAAAAAACAAGCAGGTTTTACTACCTAGGCCAAGTTGCTTAATAACATTAAATATGTGGCCTATGAGTCCATGAATGTATAACAGTTACACTAATGCATACTTGCTGCTTAGTAAAGTGTGTGGAGGCTTCAAATGATAAAGTCAGCCATGAAGCAATACAAGTGTTCACATCACTGTCTAGCATGCGTTTTGAGTATAAGTGAGGATTATTTTATAACATTGTGAATCACAATAATATTTAATTTAGACTTTTTGTGAAAGTAATAATGAGACGCGGGTGGCGCTGTGGGTAAAAGCCTCAGCGCCTAGGGCTTGCCGATCGAAAGGTCGGCGGTTCGAATCCCCGCGGCGGGGTGCGCTCCCGCTGCTCGGTCCCAGCGCCTGCCAACCTAGCAGTTCGAAAGCACCCCCGGGTGCAAGTAGATAAATAGGTACCGCTTACCAGCGGGAAGGTAAACGGCGTTCCGTGTGCTGCGCTGGCTCGCCAGATGCAGCTTTGTCACGCTGGCCACGTGACCCGGAAGTGTCTCCGGACAGCGCTGGCCCCCGGCCTATAGATGTGAGATGGGCGCACAAACCCCAGAGTCTGTCAAGACTGGCCCATTCGGGCAGGGGTACCTTTACCTTTACCTTTAATAATGAGTAAGCGGTATGAAAATGGTGCTAATAAATGAAAGCGACAAAATGAACAGAAGGAAATACTCAAACATTCATGTCATATAACTTTGTACAGCAGGCAGATGTTGATGGAGCTTCATTACTGAAGACAAGGCCTCTCTGTCAACTCTTGGGACTCTTCCTTAGCTCAGAAATTTCACAGGCCCTACTCTATGTCCCCTCCTTCAGTGCTTTTGCTTGGCTGGGGTGTCTTTGAGCTGGTAATATAGCCTGTTGGTTGACTAGGTGAGGCGGAACAACATGTGTCACTGGTTTGTGAGTGGCAGGAATGTATCCTACTGTACAAAGGCAGGAGTCACATTCATTAATCAGCCTACTTTTGCTTTAGGCCCTGCCCACCATTGGTGTTGGACCCTGGGAGGCTCCCCACAATTGGCCCACGGGGGTCATTTCACCAGCCCCTGAGCTGCCCCCAAACTGAGCCGCCCACTCAGCAAGTCCGTGCATGCTGTGCTAAACCAGCGCAGGGCAGCATGGGGACTCGCTTCCGCTGCACTGGAAATCACGTCTGCGCAGGTACAGACTCCGGAAATCACCGGCTCGCACACTATCCGGCCCATGGAGGGATCTCCACTGGACTGAACCGGCCCAGGCGAGGTAAACCTTGCCAATCCCTGCCATAGACTATAATAATAATAATAATAATTTATTACGGCCATAGGCCCATACAGATAAAAACAAGACATAAATAACAGCTTGTGCACGTGGGAAAAAACAGCCGCTAAAACACTACTATAACGATAAAATACTATAAGATGGAATGGCTTACTACGCCTTAATTAGCTTGTGGTGCTCCTTGGCAACGCTTTTGGGTAAGGACAGCAACCAGGAACCTAGCCACTTTCAGGGTCGTATGGGTATCCTTATCCTGCAAGATTTGGGCAAGGTGCAATTTTGGTGGGGTACCCTCTAGTTTCTGTATGATTGATCCCAACAAATTTGCCCGTGGCACCTTGAATAAGGGGCAAGTGAACATAATGTGCTGAAGCGACTCCGGCGTCTCCTTATCACATTCGCACATGGCGGAGGCTTGGCCCTTTGAGAATCTATGTCTCAAGACATTGGAGGGAAAAACGTTAAACCTTGCTTTGGTGAAGGCCAGCCTATGGGCAACAGTCGAAAGGGAGGAGAGGTATGATGGAACGTGGTAAGTTAAAGTGATACCAATGTTCTGGGGCGAACAAACACCTCCCCCCAGCATATAATTTCGCTGTAAATCGATGTCATCCAGTCTTTGGTGGATCAGTCTTTGAGCAGTGATTTGATCTAGTTTTAGGGAATCTAAGGGAGAGATTCCATAGCTCAGGAGTTTGGCATGAATTCTACTAGTCCAAAGGCTGGAGAATTCATCTCGCCATAGGCATTGGACAAGGTAATGGTCTGGTAATCTATGCCACAATGATAACCAGTAATTGAAGACTTGCTTCCACAGGCAAGTTTCTAAGGATGCGATCTTCAATTCTAGTCGCATGGCTGCGTTGCTTACGCACGGGGGGAGCATTAGGAGCCGACGTAGGAATTGGTTTTGCAGAGTCTCAAGAGGAACAAGGTCTGTCATCACGGCCCAGAGCGGGGCAGCATAAGCAAGCACTGCAACCACTTTTGCCTTGAACACCTTTAGGGCCGAGGGAACATGCAAAGCTCCGTCCGAAAAGAAAAATCGGAGGAGCGCATATGACAGGGTTTTGGCCTTGTTAAGTAGGTGTTGAATTTGTGCTTTCCACCCCAAATTGTACTGAAAAATAACTCCTAGGTATTGAAATTTTAGGACTTGCTCTATTTTTGCTCCACCAAGCTTCCATTCGTATAATCTCCGACTTCTGGCGAAAATCAGAATCTTAGATTTAGCATGGTTGATGGTTAATTGGTTGAGTTGACAATACGTGGCAAAGATCTTCAGAGCTCTGGTTAGTCCAACACATGTATAAGATAGAATTACCGCGTCGTCCGCATATAAAAGGAGTGGACAGCGGTAATCCGCTAGTCTAGGCGCATGTGTACTTGGAGATGAGTTGACTAGGGGTGCTCGCATGTCGCTGATGAATAGATTGAATAGGCAGGGAGCCAATATACATCCTTGGCGCACTCCCTTGTTTATTGGTATCGAATTTGTGAGGTCGCCCGCAGGAGTAAGTCTCACTCTGGCAAGGGTACCTTCATGGAGCTGACTTATAAGCCATAAGAGTCTTCTATCAATGCCCTGTTTCGCAAGTTTCTCCCAAAGAATATTTCTAGGAACGCTGTCAAAGGCTGCCTTAAGATCTAAGAAGGCAGCACACAGGTAGCCCCGGGGAGGAGAGGAGTACTTCCGTGCCAGATGGTAAAGAACTATTGCATGATCAGTTGTAGAGCGTTTAATTCTGAACCCTGCTTGTTCGTGGCCAATCTGGTTAGTCTCATCTACCCATCGCAATAGTTTCGTCAACAAAAAGCTGGCATAAATTTTCCCTATGATCGAAAGGAGGCTGATGTTACGGTAATTTTCCGGCTCCATTGGAGAACCTTTTTTATGAATTGGTACTATAATGGCCTCCTTCCATATTTTGGGGATGAGACCAGAAGCGTTGATTGCGTCGAAGGTTTTGGCCAAGATGCCAGCCCACCATTTTGGGTGTAGTTTGATGGCTTCAGCAGGGATCAGGTCGGCCCTGGGGCTTTGCCCGATTTCAACTGGGCTATTAGCTTGGCTATTTCGTCCGGGTCGGTGGGAGGCCAAATAGGTAGGTGGGAAAACAGATGCATCAGATGGTCGGAGGGAGCATCTGCCTGTGAGAAACATTTCTTCAGGAACAATTCCCATGTCGGTGCAGGGATGACTGCCCTTGGGTATTTCCTCACCCTTCTGTTAATCAGAGACCAGAATTCCCTGGATCTATGTGATTTTGAAGCAATAATCAAGGCCTGCCAGCGATTATGTTGCCACTCACGTTTGGCAATTTTCTGCGTGCGTTTGTAAACTTGCTTGGCTTGTGCATAGCTAGCTGGCAGAGTAGATGCATCGGAGGTCTTATATACATTATATATAGCCCGAAGGCGCTGTCTTGCTTCTTTGCACTGAGAGTTATACCAGGGGGCACCGTGAGTATACTCGTTTCGATTTAATATTTTGGGTGGTAACCTGAAGAAGGACGTAAGATCAGTCGTATGATGGTGGAAGCGTTTCAACACTATGCTATGCTCGTCTGAGGCAGAGCCTATGTAGGGATGGGGCCCAAGGATTTCTTTTTGAAAGAATTCCTGATACCTTTGAGCCTGGGTCTCCGACCATTTGATTCCTCTTACTTGGAGAGATACGTTGGTTACCATCTGGGTCGCATGTCTATAGGCCTCCGACTGCCAATTCAGGGAAAGCTTGGCTACAAGGGGAAGATGATCACTAGATTGTACATTCTCGATCTTAAAGGAGGAAACCTTGCCAATCCCTGCCATAGACCATAGACTGTAAAAGATTCATTGCCTCACAAATTAAAGTGATGCATCCATAATACATATTTGCATGTATTTATCTTAATATCCTCCCCACAAAGGATTTCAATGGTATGCTCAATGGGCCTCATTTATCTTGAAGTCTTTAAAAACAAACACCATGTTATCCATACAGATAATGTCTTAGTAGAGCCAGAATGTTCTGGCGTCCATCTAGAGAATAGAACAATTTTTGAAAGGGGGGGGGCAGAAGCCTTCAAATTGATCTGCATAGAAATGACATTGGTCTAAGATAGCGTTCGCTACCAAGAGGAGAGCCATACAAGGAGTGATTTTATAGATGGCAAATGTCATCTTGTGGGTGATTAGTATTGGAGGTTGAAGGGCACATCTTTAAGTCCCAGCACACCCTCAGGGAGTGGGAAAGAAAAGGGAAAATCAGGCAATTGATCACAGAAGTTGAGAACAAAGAAGAAGTGGAGAACAAAAGCTGTTTCATTTGCATTAAAAAAAGTAGAGTTGAGTTGTTAGCCTGACTTGTCAAAGTTTCAGGGAAGCTGGTGACTTAGCAATGATAAGGCATTCTAGAACAGCAGAGCTGTTGTGCCTTGTGCAACCACTGAGTGCATTTAGAGTCTGTGAAAAATAAGGACTAGGAGCCATTTCAGAGTGAATGCATAAGCTGCTTTGTCACAGGAAGTCCTCCCCTCTATTAACCTCTTCACATGTCACTTCCTGTTTCTCTCTGGGAACCCAGGAGTAACTGGAATTCTGATCATTCCACAGCAGAAAACCTCTTCACATGTTAATTATGCAAAACAGAAGTAGGGATTTTTTTTCAGCCTGAGGGCCTTCTGGGGCCCACATGCCAGTGGTGGGTGTGGTGAGAAGCAAAATATTACTGGAGAAAACCCTTGTGACCTGAGAAGGGGCATGCCTGGGCAGAGTCCCAAGGACTTAACAGGTCTAGAGCAGGCTTCCTCAACCTCGGCCCTCCAGATGTTTTTGGCCTACAACTCCCATGATCCCTAGCTAGCAGGAACAGAAGTCAGGGATGATGGGATTTGTAGTCTCAAAACATCTGGAGGGCTGAAGTTGAGGAAGCCTGGTCTAGAGAGCTGCAATGGTCCCCAGACCTCAGGTTCCCCACCCCTGGTGTAACAGATGATTCATGCAGTTTCCATGGAGCAGGGCATACTGATGTCCTTCAACATCGGCATGGACATTTCCACTGGTGAAGCCTAATCATGAGCAGCTAAGGCCATATAGGTTTACATGTTATCAGATCTTTTGGTCAGAGGAGGGTCACAATCAAGTGGAGGTTTAGGGAGGAGCAGCTGCTGTCATGGCAGACAGTGCACCTCTGTTCCAAAGCATGGATGAATAAATGGTGAATGTATCACACATTGATCCTGGTGAACTGTGACAACATATCAAACTGTGCGCGTTCATGTGCTTCATGTCACAGCAACCAAAAGTACAAATGTACTCCTTGCTTTTAAATTAGTGCAGGGCAGACTTTGACAGAGTAAATGAAAATAGCATAGAGCAAGAGAAGTAACACCTTCAGCAGTAATAGAGAGATAATTAGGGAGTCAGTGTGGTGAAACGGTTGCGGTGTTGAATTTAAACTGGGGGGTAGACCAGTTCATATCCCTGCTAAGCCACAGAACTTATTAAGTTTTGGACCAGCTGCCATCCCTAATCCTAACCTATTTTACAGGGTTGTTGTGAGGGAACATGGTATTATAGTTTCAAGAGCCAGATTTCCTTGGAAAATGGGTGGGGTAAAAATAAAAGAATGGAAATGAGGTGGAAGAGGAGAGGATTGAAGGCACTGGCGGAGGAATAGGAGTGTGGAGAGAGTGCCCCACCCCTGGCAGCACAATCCTGAGGGGGTGCCATCGCGGCTACCCCCCCCCACCCGTGCTGGGCACCACACACCCCCAGGTGGCGTGCCACACCCCCAGGATGTGTGTCACACCCCTGCAGGCAGCGCACCCCACTCCTGGGACGTGCACCAGCCCCACCCCCGCCTGCTCTTCACACACACACATACACACCCGATGCCGGAGCATGAAGCTCTGCCACTGATTGCAGCAACAGATAGGCAAGTGTGCTGTGTTGGCAGGTATAACTATTTGTGCTTCAAATCCCATTTTCAAATACTCTCAGCCAAAGAGCTTACTGTATATAGCCTTGGATAAGTCAGTATCTCTTGGCTTAAATCTACCTCACAGGGTTCTGTGAGGCAAAATAAAAATAAAAATAAAAAGTCTGACTTTTTGGGCAAATGTGTGGGACAACAGTGTACATGCAAAAGGTAATGAATTTTGAGGAGACAGTGGTGGGACTCAACCCCAGAGCTACCCCCAGGAACAGAGCCCAAGGTGAGGTACAGACCTTCTCATTCCAAACCTGACAGTCCTTGCAGCATGATATGCTGTGCATGCCAAGTTATTCAGCCACAATCAGAACTCCGAGAGTGAGAGTATTGAACACAGCTTCAGCATGCCAAGAAGGGCAGCCAGCCAGTGGAGAAGGTGGTCCAGGTTAGGCAGGCAGGATTCCAGGAAATAGGCAAGGATAGAGAGCCAGCAAGTGATGGCAGCCAGGCGGCCTTAACCAGCAGCTCATCATCACTGAAGAGGCTGGAGTTTCTCATCCAATCTACTTTTCCTAGGACACTCACAGAATCATCACAGGAAGCAATGGTTTGGGCTCCTGCATCTGAGCCCCAGTGTCATTTTGAGGTGGATTCACATTCAGAAAATCACAGGTTGCCCCACTTATTTGTACTACTTTCCACACTATCTCAGCACGAAGATGCAATTCTCCATTATCCTCAGACTTTTGTGAATGTCTCCCCTGCAGCTTCTCTTGAACTGCAATCATGCAAGAGTATGCTACTGCAGAATCAACTGCAAGTCCTTAAAGGATTGCAGAAAGCTCTCTCAGTCCAAGGGTCATCACTGGAATGCCTAGTTCTACCAGCTTCAGGGATTCAGAAGACATCAATCCTTTGATGAGACAAATCTTTCCGCAGATCACCTAGCAGAGTGCACTTGAAGCTGTCCATGGTCCTAATCACTGATTGCCAGAACCTGTCCAGAACCTGTCATGACTAAGCAAGTTGTGACTGGACTTTGACTGGACTTGGCTCTTTGTAGCATGGCCCATTCTGACCTGTATGACTGGACCTTACTTACTTCCATGTGGCTCTGTTGGCCCTGCTAACTCTTCCCTTATGCCCCCTCCCCAAAACAGGATAGGGCCCCAGACAATAAAGCAAGGGCCAAAAAGATCCGTCACAGGGACATTATCCTGATGAACCCCATCATTCAAATTAAAATAGACACATTGATATAAAATAGCATTTGAATTAAAAATGGCTGACTTGTGTATAAGCATTGTTTGCAACACTTCTGAAAGTCTACCCATTCTTAATCTCTTAAACCTATCTTTTCCACCTTGCCATGCCAAAAACCCTTGTGATTCAGTGAGAGCAACTGCACAGTTTTAAATATATGCTGCAGTTATATTTTCTGAACTGAAGATGACACAATTTATCTATCGGGAATCCAGTAAATTACTGAACCAACACACTTTGCCGAAACAGAGGTAACAGTAATAAATTAATAGCCACAATACGATTTAACCTTTCATGATAAAGTTAAGGCATATTTTATTTTAAAAGGCCAACAGTATTTCCTATGGAATCAATACCTGTCAGGGCAAAGGACACAGCATGGCACCTGCTGCTACTCCATATGCTTCTGAAAGGGATTTATTTCAGGATCAGACACAGCTCTGAAACGCCTCCACATGTGCTGGAGTCCAGCTTAAGCTTGTGCTGGTTCCATCCATAGACATAGCTAATGTGGGCCACTATGCAATATTAACTCTTCAGACACACAGTTTCTGTAGGGAAAATAAGTACCTTTTATCAGTGGATAGGAGCCAAGCTTCCCCTCCCCAATTTCCCCACCTTGTGTCACCTGGGAAGCCTCATGAGCTGGGGGAAGGCCCATAATTTCCTCATGCATATAAGCCCAAGCTCAATCTCTGGAATCTCCAGGTAAGGCAGGGAAAATATTCTTTCTTAAAACCATGCATAATCATGGAATTAGAAATGGACCAATGATCCGACTCATTAAAGGGAAGCTTTAAGTCATGAATCCATAGCAATGACCAGAGGAGAAGTGACTGCTGGGAGGAACACAGAGAAAACAAACACTGTGGTGCACCAGCAGCAGCACAACCAAATGCCTTCATCGGCACCAGCTGCAACAAAACATGTTTCTTGCACATCCGTCTCTATTGCCACCAGTGGCGGAGGAACCCTCTCCAACACCTGGGGTGGGACACCAAGGGGCGGGGCGAACTGCCCAGCGGCGCATGCGTGGCATCCTATACAGGCAGCGCACAAGCGGCATCCTGTACGGTCGGCATGAGAAAGCGGCAGCCCGTACAGACGCCACGCGAGTGGCACCCATACTAACTGTGTGCACACCCTTGGCTGCTCTACAACTGGGGGGGGGTGGCAGAGAGCCATCTTTTCACCCCCCTGAGTGGTGCCCAGGGCAGCCCGCCCCCTCCGCCCCCCCTTCGTATGCCCCTGACTGCCACAACAGATGTTGCAAGCTTCTGACAGCTTGACCTCATCCCCAAAGGTGCACTCCTCCATTGTCTCCTGAGACAGGCAGATGCCAGCATGTAAAGTCATGTCCACATCTGAAGTACCATTAGTAAACATGATAGGCAGGAACGAGACTCCTGCCTGAGCAGCAGGATGTTACCATTTGTAGCTTATGTTTTAAATGCCACCCATGGGGGAGTTGTGCATGTCAAATAGCCTTTCATAAAGCTCAGTACCTTCTGTATTTTGCATTACATATGCAGCAAGTTTCTGGATATTACCTTTAATTGTGGATGGTTAAAGCCAGAAGCCTTGAACTCATCCTAGTATGCACAGGGCTTTTTGTTGCAGCTGACAACAGGCTGTCTTGCAAACTTCAAGGGTGTTTGCAAGCCAAGGGAGGGAGTTGCTGACATTTTCTCTCTCCTCCCCACCCCCTCCGTGCTTCAACCATGATGAAGGAACTGGGCCAAGCAACAGTGTCAGGAAACAGATTGTTCAGCCACAGCATAACACGACAAGGTGAAACATCAGAGGTGCCAACACGGCATAGCTTCTTTTGCCGCTGCTCAGAGGTCATCCTTCAAGATGCAACGGGATATCAATCCCAGTGGCTAGATGAAAGTTGACTTTCAGAAGGAAGCTGTTAAGATGCAGCCATGGAAAGCTTGCTCAGACAGGAAGAGTCTGCGGCCACCGCAAAAGGCTCTTTTACTTGTTACTGCAAATCTTGTCTCAGCGCAGCTTCTAATGGAAAAAGAAACTTGGACACAGGGTGACCTCCAGGAAAGCCTTGAAAAACAGCATCTCCAACCCACACCCTGTCCTGGGAGTGATCCACTAGAGAACAGCACTACTAATAAACCAGCAAAATACAGACCACAGCATACCATACAAATAAAAAACATATGTAAGATGTTTACAGAAAAGCTAAAGCAGCAGCTTTCTAAAGCAGGGCTGCAACTCAATAGCAAGGCATTTTTTCTGCACGTATAAGGTCCCAGGTTCATCTCACTACAGCCAACCAAAGACAACCAACCGCACCGTAGGCCACCCCCAACCTTTCTCACCACCAAGGAAATATAACAAGCTAATAGAAAGAGAACCCACACAAGTGATGCTGACACAAAACCCCACACATGCACTAAGTAGAAGAGAACCATTGCCACCCCACCCTCCCCTCCCCCTCTTCCCCCCTCTTTACTGCCTAACCTAACACTGTATGCAACACTAATGTCTCACAACAAATGAAACTAATCTGTAGAAAACACAACTTGAAAAAAGAGACAATGCACGTATTTTTGTAAACTAAGAAATCATTTGTTCATTCATGTTAAGGTCCCAGGTTCAACCCCCATTATCTCTGGTTTACGACAGAGAAAGGTTCCCCATCTTAAATCCTGGAGAGCTGTAGCCAGTTAGTATGGACTAGGGAGGTGCAATAAATCACCATACCCTTGAATGCATTGAAATAACATCATGATAAGTGTTTCAACAATACAATATACTGGTGAACAAAAGGTGGAGACCTAACAGCTTCATAGGGGGTAGCTTAGCTGAATGATACTTTGCAGATACAGTGGTACCTCAGGTTTTGATCTATTGAGTTCAGTATTTTCCTCATCAGAGTTAGGAACCTTGTATAGCCCTAAGGTTACAAGTAAGAAAGGGGTGGGGGCAGAGGCAAAAAGTTGGCAGAGTAATGGATGCAAATCTTACCTTTGTACAGAAGAGCAGTTTCTGCATACATGCAAACGTGCACACACGCATTTGGACACACACATATATCTGTTTTCCATCCAGGAGGATGTGAAGGAATGAGGGGTGCGACTGGGGAGGGTGTGTTGCCTGGGGGATTCCAAAGGCCACATAGAAAGATTTGGAGGGCTACATTTGCCCCCCCCCCAGTCTGTGGTTCCCCAACCCAGTCTACTCTGTCTGGAAGCAGCTCTCCAGGAATTCCTTGTCCTGCCTTCATGCAAAGAAGAAGAAGAGTCTGGATTTGATATCCCGCTTTATCACTACCCTAAGGAGTCTCAAAGCGGCTGACATTCTCCTTTCCCTTCATCCCCCACAACAAACACACTGTGAGGTGAGTGGGGCTGAGAGACTTCAAAGAAGTGTGACTAGCCCAAGGTCACCCAGCAGCTGCATGTGGAGGAGCGGAGACGCGAACCCGGTTCCCCAGATTACGGGTCTATCACTCTTAACCACTACACCATGCTGGCTCTTGACCGCAGAGAATGCTCTTGACCACAGAACTAGAGCCCTTCTTTATGTTTTCCTCTCCAAACATATACAGTGGTACCTCGGGTTAAGTACTTAATTCGTTCTGGAGGTCCGTTCTTAACCTGAAACTGTTCTTAACCTGAAGCACCACTTTAGCTAATGGGGCCTCCCGCTGCCGCCGGAGCATGATTTCTGTTCTCAGCCTGAAGCAAAGTTCTTAACCCAAGGTACTATTTCTCGGTTAGCGGAGTCTGTAACCTGAAACGTATGTAACCTGAAGCGTATGTAACCCAAGGTACCACTGTATTTGGAACCCCACTAGAAAAAATCAGTGGTATGGGCAAGTGGCAGGCAGGGAAAGTTGATTGCCAATATATATGCAAGATGCAAGGCTTAAGCTTACTGATCTGCTAGCAAAATCCTTAGGAAAACTACTGGTCCCAAGAACAGCTAACACCAAAGTTATGGGGTGGAAAGATTGTTGATGAAATTGTAACTAGAAGTGACACCTACCAAGAGAAATCAATGAACAAGGACACTAACTCACCGAGACTGTGAACAGCTTGGAGAATCCGCTTCCCTCCTTGCGAACGCTTTATTTCAATATCACACAAGGAGACAATTCACTGGTGCCACTCTCCAGATTAGCTCCACAGAAATCAAATCAATTTTATCATTGCAGAGGGGAAGTGAGCTTTTCGCAGCTTTGTAATTTTGCTAGGTGCCGATATCAACTCGCAACACTGCTGACTTGTTTCAAAAGTTGTAGGTTTAGCTTCAAAAATATACACAAACAAATAGCTTCCCACATAGGATGCTCTGCAGAAGCAAGAGGCATGAAAATAGAAATTGGTTAACACACCCAGATTGATCCTGACTGCACAAGCAAATGCAGGGAGGTAAGGGTGGCCTATGGAGTTGAAAGGATTTGATTCAAAAACCCTTGTTAGGTCACAGAATACATGGAGAAGAAGAACAAGGAACATAACAACCCTGCTGGGTCAGAGCAAAGGCCCATCTGCCCAGCATCCTTTTTATCAGAGTGGACAACCAGATGCCAATAGGAAGCCTGCAAGCAAGACTTGAATGCTTGTGATTTTTAGAAACTGGTATATTGCCTGTAACAGTGGAAGCAGAATATCCCCATTATGGCTAGTATTCACTGATAGCCTTATCTGCCATGAATATGTCTGATCCTGTGAGAGCCATAATTCCCAGAATTTTTGGGGAGTGGTGATTGATTACTCAACTATTCTGGGCATTGTAGCTCTGTGAGGGAAAGAGGAGTCTTCTAAAAACTCTCAGGGGATGTGGGTGGCGCTGTGGGTTAAACCACAGAGCCTAGGACTTGCCGATCAGAAGGTCGGTGGTTTGAACCCCCGTCCTTGGTCCCTGCTCCTGTCAGCCTAGCAGTTAGAAAGTGCAAGTAGATAACTACTTGCACTTCAAAGTGCAAGTAGATAACTAGGTACAGCTCTGGCGGGAAGGTAAACGGCGTTTCCGTGCACTGCTCTGGTTCACCAGAAGTGGCTGGCCACATGACCTGGAAGCTGTATGCCGGCTCCCTGGGCCAATAAAGTGAGATGAGCACTGCAACCCCAGAGTCGGTCATGACTAGACCTAATGGTCAAGGGTCCCTTTACCTTTACCTAAAAACTCTCAGAACTCTTAATAAGCTTAATAAACTCTTAAATTTTCCCAGGATACTTTGGGGAAGACATGACTGAAGTGGTTTAGTGGCTCTGAATATATAATTCAGATATGGCTCTGCATCATGTGTTGGAAACCTTTCTTTCTCCAGATGCTGCCGAACTACAACTCCCATTGTCCCTGGCCATTGACCATGCTTGCTGGGGCTGATGGGAGTTGTAGATCTGTAACATATGGAGGACCAAAAGTTCCGCAAGCCTGCCCTAGCTGAAGCTACATCTGTTTTATGGACTTTGAAGCAGCAAGCTTCTTTTAAATGCATTTGTCTCCATGGTTCATGGTTCATCCCAATTACTCCACCCTTTGAACCTGTGCAGTCTTAATTTTCCAGGACCTCAGAGGTGGAGGTTTTAACTTCAGTTTAAACTAATCTTTCTACAGCTGTCAGTGTCAGAAAGTCCATTCTGAATCAGTTGGCTATCCTCACAGATGGGTTTGTTATTGACTTAAGAAGCAGGAGGGCTTTCAGGTGTCCTTGTGCTGCTGTGCTCTCCATGTGCTGCTGCCGATTTACAAATTTCAGGAATGGGTTTCTTGTTTTATTTTTATTTTTTAAAAAACTCCTATTTTCTGACAAAAAAATTGTGATGCAATAAATATAAGAAAGGGAGGTAAAAGTGACGAGGGGGAGAACATTCAGTGAAATGGATACTGTAATTGCAATTTGTTTTACCGTTATCTCTTTTGTACACACGAACACACACACACAATCAGCTTTCCAGAAGTATATTGCATAGATTTTTAACAGTTTGTCTCAGAAACTTTCTCAATACCACTCCTTCTATCAAGGCACTTAGGTAATGCACACCATTGAGCTGTTATGTTGAGGAGTCTCTAAAGTGCTTCAGTTTAGATGATCAGTGCGTTTGAACTCCTCATTACATATGGGCAATACACTACATCTCTGGATTCTTATTGGTTCAAATGACTGGACAGTTCACTTAGAATCATAGAATCATAGAGTTGGAAGAGACCACAAGGGCCATCGAGTCCAACCCCCTGCCAAGCAGGAAACACCATCAGAGCACTCCTGACATATGGTTGTCAAGCCTCTGCTTAAAGACCTCCAAAGAAGGAGACTCCACCACACTCCTTGGCAGCAAATTCCACTGTCGAACAGCTCTTACTGTCAGGAAGTTCTTCCTAATGTTTAGGTGGAATCTTCTTTCTTGTAGTTTGGATCCATTGCTCCGTGTCCGCTTCTCTGGAGCAGCAGAAAACAACCTTTCTCCCTCCTCTATGTGACATCCTTTTATATATTTGAACATTTCCCTGTTTATATCAGTAGTAGACAACGTGATGGGGCATTGTCACTCATGACCTCCAGTTGGTAATGTTGCAGGTGCTTACTGGGAAGTAGAAGAAGAGTGGTGAGATGGTGGGAAAGTCAACTCAAGAGTGCTGGAGTGTCTCCATTGGTGCATTTGCAAAGAGGGTGCAGAAGTCCTGCTCTCATCTTCATCTGGGCACCATACTTGGAATCATTGCTCTTTAATCCTAAATTTGTATATGTCAGTGAAGAAGTGTCAAGCAATAAGAAGAGGCTGTGTTACTTGCTTTTCAGGGACTTGCAAATTATTACCAACCAAGTATCCAACCAAGAGCCAGGATAATGGATGTCATTTGAGGTGAAATAGCAAGTTGACTCAGCACTGGGAGGATCTGGAATTTCACTCAGTGACCTGTGTGGTATAGTGGTTAGAGTGTCATACTAGTACCTGGGTGACGGGGGTTCAAATCCTCACTTGACCATGAAGCTCATTGAAAGAAGGGTGGGAGAAAATAAATAAGAATCCTGCTGCTACAATAAAATGGGTTTTGCCTGGTGGTTATCAGGGAAACAGGTGAACTGAATCATGGTGGGCCATGTGCTTTGCATGCAGAACATCCCAGGTTCAATCTCCTACATCTCCAAGTAAGGCTGTGAGCCATTTACCAGGAAATAAGACCCACTGAACTCAATGGGATTTGCCTCTAAGTAGACATGAATAGAATTGCACCGTAAATCTGTCAAAAAGAGTCTCCTGGACCTTTAAATAGCTGTGCTTTAAAAAAAGAGTTTTGAGCAAGCTGCTATCCCTTCTTCTAAACAATTATTAAATATATGCAAGCCCAGTTCTTCATCCCTAAAATAGGAACTTCAAACAGTACGTGGAGAGGTATCAATATGAACCTTTTGCTTATGGTACTTACTCATCTGTGAACAATGCTTATTTTTAGCTTCTACCACAGAGCTAAGAGAACACTAAAGCAGCGCACTTATTTAAGGGCAATTCGCTCTGAAACAGGCATTCAAACCCTCACATGATGAGAGTCGCATGAGAGGTAAGTGAGGCCATGCTCGCTGATGATGGCCACGTGCTTGAGCATAAAGTGTACCTGCTGTGCATGCATAATATGCTCTTCATGTGATTTAGAACCCTGGTCATATAGTGTTTTAAATCACATGAGGAGCCCGTGCTTGTTATCTGATGCAGTGGCCAGTCTGCTGATGGGTACATCTGGCCAACAACATGGAACACCACTGTTAAAAACATCTGCACCAGCAGTCCATCTACTACTGCGCCAGGTTCAAGGTTTGTGCGCTAATTTAAAGCCCTGAACAACTGAACAGCATCCTGGGTGGGGCTGATGGGAGTTGGAGTCCAAATACGTATGTTTTCTTCATTTCTGAAAATAAATACACGTTGGTAGTAGAGTGGTCAAATGAAAGAGAAGACCCCTGTGCCTTCAATAGATATGCCAAAGAGGAAATTGTAGCAGGTGTGTACAAGTCCTAGTGAAACACTAGAATAATTTTAGCTCCTGGACTTATCCATGCATCCCATCTCTTTAAACGTCTTATTTCAAAACATTGTAAATCAGCCCTGGTGCATTTGGGGGACCTTGCACTCATCCTGCTGAGTTGGGCCCTGGGCTCCTGCTCCAAAATCCTGCCACTGACAAGCAGCACTCCCAAATCAGGGCAAAGGGCTATCTACTCCACATTTATGTTTGTCAAAGTCACCAGCAGATGCCTCCAGGGAGCTCACAAACAGGGCTTGAAGGCAACTCCCCTCCCTTTGCTTTGCCCTTGGATCTGACCCTGAGAAACTTGCCAGGTTGCCATAAAACTCCACCTGTTGAAGCTCTTTGATTTATACAGCTATTCATACTACAGGAGCCCTGTCCTCCTTTATATAGGAAGTGGGTATAAGGCTGTAATCTGAACCATATTTACTTGGACATAAACCTGACTGAAATTGATAAGACTTACTGCCAGGTAAGTTTGGTTTGAATCAGTCTACAAGTTTTCAGTACAATGCTAACTTGTTCACATGAGACATGCCATTTGTCAACTGATTTTTATTTTGATGTTGTATTTTACTGGAGAAAAACACCATCATTTCTCTAGCTATACCCCAAGCCCAGTGGCAATCTCTTCTTTTCAGATGTTTTCAGATTTGGAAGTTCAGCAAGTAAGTCTAAATTTTTCCTTTATGTATGTTAAGCCTCAGGCATCATGGCTCAGAGCCCTGTTAGGCACATCCACAATTGCCCATTGCATAGCTCAAGGTCTACTTCAAACAGAAGTCAGACTTGACCAAAACCTGTAGACAGGGAAGTTTGAGGAGCAGGAAAGAAGAAGGAAATTTCTTAGGCAATAGCAAACTAATTTCATTAAATTAGCCCTGTTCCTGTATAGGCATGGTAATTCTCAAACTTAGAATGAGGCTACTGTCCAGTAGCGGTGCATTAGCATACTAACTGCATATATTTATTTGTCAACACCTCATATTCTCTATAAGGAGCTCAAAGAGGTTCACTCATTTCTGCCCCTCTCTATTGCATCATCACAACAAGTTTGTGAGATAGCTTAGGCTGAGAGTTGGGGTCTTTTCACACTTACCACTTATGCCAGTATAATTGCTTTTTGGTCACATTTTGCTGCTGTTAGAGAGTGAGCATGGGGTTTTCCTTCCCACACCAATAGTTGGCTATGACTGAACTGAGAAAATGCCTGTGACCCCTTGTGTTTCTCCAGCCAGTAAACGTTGGAGTTATGAGTATGCACTCAGGGATATCCTTTTCATAGCCTTTTCTAGTTAACGTTTACTATTCCAGAATTCCAGTCTTGTGAGAGTGTAGGAGGCTATCTTTGTATCTAATGGATACATAACTATTGTAATGAGATTTCACCTGCAGCAAATGCAATGGGCAGTACTTTGACTCAGTACCATCATCTCTTTTTGCCACATTCCTCCTCTGCGCTGAGCTTGCACAACGACAGCCCACTTTGCTCAGAGGGTAGTGGCATGAAACATATGTCTCTCAAATCATACCCTTCATACCATACCCTGTCTCTCCAAACAGTAAATGATACAATGCTTGTGTGTATGCCACACAAATGAAAATATTGCAGATCAATTCTGGATCTCTCACAGAAGGTTATTTCTGCAGTAGAAGGAAATATGTTTTGTTTTGGTTTTAGTACATTATTCTGGGACACCAGCAGAATAATGATTTTGTGATGCAGTTCTCCAATGAATTCACATGAAATTGGGTAGATTGAAGAGAAGAGCTTGCAAACATGCGTATATTTGTGAGAATGTGCAAAAATACATCAGATGGGGGGGTAATGACTAGCAAACTGTGTATTCTAGGGGAAATTGCATACATACATTAGAAGAAAAATATTATTATTATTATTATTATTATTATTATTATTATTCCCTGCCCATCTGGCTGGGTCTCCCTAGCCACTCTGGTCAGATCCCAACAGAATATTAAAAACACGATAAAACATCAAACATTAAAAACTTCCCTAAACAGGACTGCCTTCAGGTGTCTCCTTGCCTGCTGTGCCTCACAGAGCCAAGAAAGCTGGAGAAATCCATGTCGAATGGATACCTGTCTGTGAATCAGTCCCCTGTACTGTCTGATCTGGCCTGACCCTGTACAGCCATAGGAATTGCTGCTTTTGGTTCATTCTCTCAGCTGTAGCCAATATCCCTGTTTGCCTCCCAATACCTGCAGCCTTGCCAGCCACTGTGCTCTCTCAGTGCTTGATACGCAGTCCTCAGTTCAACTTTTGCTTTCTCCAGTGTGGCACAGGACTGATTTTCCTTCTTATTGTACGATATGGTGATCATTTTCACTGCAAATTGAATAATCCCTGTGCTGCAATAACGTGTCCAACACTTTCACCCAGAACCCTAAACCATTATAAAATGGAGTAAGCCAGATTCTCTCCCAAGAGCCAAATGCATTGTTTCCCCATCTGAATTAATTTTTACTATATTACCTCCCCGCCCCCTCACAAAAAAACCTTTGTCTGTTGTTTTTCTCCTTGCTGCTATCTTTAATTGGATGGCTTTCTTGGGCTTCATCCAATTCTCCTGATCTGTATGCTGTCTTTTCCATTGTTTCATTGGAGATCTCTGCAAAGAGCAATTCTACCTGACAGTTTCCTTCTCAGATTCCTGCTCAGTGAATAATTTAGAAATGAAACTCAAATACAGATTTTTTTTTAAGTTGCCCTGCAGTCAGTGTTACTCCACTATAAAAAAATTAAATAATATCATACTATTACAAGATTAGGGATGCGGGTGGCGCTATGGGTTAAACCACAGAGCCTAGGACTTGCCGATCAGAAGGTCGGTGGTTATGATCCCCGCAACGGGGTGAGCTCCCGTTGCTCGGTCCTTGCTCCTGCCAACCTAGCAATTCAAAAGCATGTCAAAGTGCAAGTAGATAAATAGATAAATAGATACCACTCTGGCGGGAAGGTAAATGGCATTTCCGTGCACTGCTCTGGTTCACCAGAAACGGCTTAGTCATGCTGGCCACATGACCCGGAAGCTGTACGTCGGCTCCCTCGGCCAATAAAGCGAGATGAGCACTGCAACCCCAGAGTCGGTCATGACTGGACCTAATGGTCAGGGGTCCGTTTACCTTTACTTTTATTACAGGAGTACAGCAGAGGTAGGAAACCTGTAGCTCTCCAAATACTGCTGAACTACAGCACCCATCATCCCTGACCATTGGTCATGTTAACTGGCACTGATAGGAGTTGCAGTTCAACATCACCAGGAGGGTCACATGTTTCCCACCCCTGTTCTAGAGATATATAGATACCATTTAGATCAGAGAAGGGGAATCTGTAGACTGCCAAATTGTACTGGACTCCAACTCCCATCATATCTGACTACAGGCAGCCCCCCATTTATGTGTGGATTATGTTCGGAGGCCCCACGTGCATCAGTGAAATTGCATATGATTGAAGCCCACTGAAAAAATCTGCAACCCCCCCCTGCCCTGCCACCATTCTGGCCCTGCCCTGACTCTGTTCCATCCTTTAGCAATGTTTCAGTGACATGTTTATGACATTTCAAGGTCACTTCTGGGTTAAGTGTGTTGCACGTATACACGGTCACACACATATTGAATGCGTGAAATGGGCTGATGGGAATTGAAGTCCAACAAAAGCTGGCCAGCCACAGGTGCAAGCTGGAGTATAGCATAGAGAAATTCAAGAGTTTCTTTCTTAGGAGCTAATTTTGAACACTCTGATTAGCAAAATTTGAGAAAGAAAGGGAACCATGCTGTGTAAAGCAGGATTTACCTGCATTTCAGAAAACACTGCTCCTTCTGTCCCAAGGACATGTGCGAAGTATGTTAGCTGAAGTGTCATTTAATTTGCCTCACAGAAGCTGTGTTGTTTGTCAATATTTGATTGCTTACAGATTCCCCATGAAGAGTTAGAAAGTTTGCAGACTTCCTGTGACATTGAAGGAACTTGGCCAGTGAATGGAAGGTAGAGGAATTGTGGGGAGAGACATGCAAGAGACAGGTGGCAAAATAAGAAACAGTCAGATATATTCTTCCCTTGATTTCTTTGTTGTTTTGCTGGATATTTTTTTACACAGAACCCAAAATCGCTTCTGACTATGTAATTGCAGGCAGGCTTGCAAATTTTATATTCAGAGATTTATACTAAGGAAAGTCACTTGATCTATACCTGTAGTAGAGGCTTCTGCATAACTGGCTTTTCGCATGGATTCACTCTTGCCTGCTGCTTGAAGATAGCAAACAGTGAATACTTTTCATTGCCTCTTTGCTTGTCTTAACCCTCTGAGTGTAAGTTGACAGGAGGGGTGGGGAATAGAGAAGTAGGAATAGTTTTATAAACAGCAAAGCACTCAGTGCTCAGCTTCTTGGCAGAGAGGACCCAAAGGGTCTGCAATTACTTTCCTTGCACACACTTTCCATAAAGTTATTGGATATTCTTTTTGGAGAGGAATGTCTAACAAGGGACACAGCTTGAAGTACAGTTCCTGCTGTGAATCTGATATGAGGTTTGCTAGAAACCACAGAGGAGGCTATAGGAGATCACTTATCAGTTGTGTGGAGCTCTTATTTCCAGTCTCTGTGGTTAGGTGATGCGTTACCCATGAGACGATGGATCCAATCCTTGGTAATAACCATCCCTTGCAAAAGCATCACTGAAACAAATGAGATGGTGGTCTAGCATTAAGTGGCTCTGCAGCTGGCTCCATCAGCTTTCCACAGTAGACAGTGTGATCAGACCCTGACAATGCAATCCTCAATGTGTTTACTTAGAAGTAGGGATGAGTAAATGTGTCAATTTCAATTTCCCTCCAGTTTTTTTTTCTTTTTTCCAATCTGAAAATTTAGTTCTCCATATTTCCACATTAGTTTGCAAGTTTTTAAAATAAAAATAATTGCTATTTGAGTGCAAATTTATCTTAATATATATGCTTATATGCAAATATTATTTGCACCATTTTACATACACAGCTATAGGCACTTGTGGTGGACATTTCTGAAGGTGGCAAATTTTGGGGGGTGAGTGTTTAAATGAGATAAGTAAAATTACATAAGTAAAATTACATTATCAGCATGTCACAAAGTCTTCAGAGCTTGCATTGCTGAATCTGTATTTAAATTAGAATCAAAACTTGGTAGATAAAGTACTAATTGGATTTCTCTTAGTGGCAGCATGTATGCTTGCACCCACATGAGTCTGGAAGGACTTAAAAGGTCCAAACTTGAAAGCTCAGTACAAGAGGGTATGGTGTGTTACCCTTATGGAAAAAAAAGGACTCACAAATTAAAACTGGCAAGAGGAACAAAGCCCAAAGATACCTTTGTGGGAGAACTGTGGTGTTTCATATTGTTTACAAACTCTACAGAAAACCAAAGACCAGTTCCAAAGGTTTATACAAACTTGTTATCACTTATTAATAGCACGTATTCATAATGTATTGGGGTGGGGAGTCTCTGGGGGAATTTCTTTTTTTAAGTACACAATTTTGCAAAGGAATTTCACCTAATATAATGCAGTTCTGCATTTTATGTTCACTAATTTATGCATTTTAATGCACAGTTTACCCCAATGTATGCATTTTTAACACATTATTTAGTTGTAGAAATGCACTGCAGAATTCAGAAAACTGAGAATTCTGAAGGTCTTCTGTGTTTTGGAAAGTGTGGATGTGGTAGGTTCACCTATAAATGTGAATGGAATTGAATTTCTCCTTCACCCAGAAGCAAATTGAGCTGAGTTACATGGATTTGTTCCCAGGTAAGTGTGCATCAGATTGCAGTCTACATACTTGTTTTCTTGCACTCAGTGCACAATGGGACAGCAAGATCACAGTTGCCTGCCCACTGCCTGAACCTGGTTTGCCACTCTACATACCTTTAATGTCAAATAATATATATGGATGTACAGTCCAATATATATGAGCCAAACAACCTACATCACTTCTTCTCTGATTTTGATGCATATTGATTTGTTTGGCCAGGTTTACTTAGGATGAAGACACAAGATTCTAGCTCTTCAGCATTGAAAAAGAGCACGTGAGGACACAAACTGGCAGGAGATGTGAGCCATTCCCTCCTCTCCAAATGGTGAGAATTTATCCTAATATGCAATATGTGTGTGTGTGTATAGTTTTGCCTACTATACACACTTTTACAATCAATGTTCCCTAGTATAATGCATTTTTAATGTTATCTTCACTAATATCTGCATTATTGGATTCGTCGTCTCATGAGTAATGCATCACTTAACCACAGAGAGTAGAAATAAGAGCTGCACGCAGCTGATCTCCTATAACCTCCTGATTCATGGGGACTTTAATAATAATAATAATCACAAACTGATGTGGAAATGTAACTGAATGTGGGTAACTGAACTTAAGATTGGGAAAAGGGGGAAAAGAAAATTGGCAAGTTTGACCATCCCAAATGTGAAATGAAGTTGAGGCAAGTTAAATGATGATACTAGATACAGAACTGCATATAACTCTAACTCTCTTTCTTTCTCTCTCTCTCTCTCTCTCTCTCTCTCACACACACACACACACACCACACACACACACACACACACTGCCTTGAATAATTGATTATTCTTTGTACCAGTGAAGATATGATGTGTTTTCCATTGGCCATAGTATAGCTTCTGCTTTGTATGTAGAAGTATAGTGTCAAACTGTGGCATCTCCACATGGGATTGGAATGTCTTCTGGCCTTGATGAGTCACTGCCATTGAGTGTAGGCAGTACAGAGCTAGATGGACCACTGTTCTGGCTCTGAAAAAGGGCAACTTCCTAAGAGAGGATGTGGAGGTGATTTGTGGTAGCTGCTTTCACAGTAATTTGTGCAGCAGCATCTAGTTGCAACCTACGAATTGGGTTGCAGAATAGGCTGTTGGTTTCGCAGGCTCCAGTGGGGTATAAATCAAGTTCAGTCAAATGTGTATGGTATTTGGTAGCTTGTAGAGCTGAAAATCATACAGGGCAGACTTTGACTTGTGAGTAAATACCAATGAAAACAGCTAAGCATCCCAAAGTGTATATTAGCTGTGAAAATTTCCTCCTTGATGTCATGCAAAATCCCTAGGCTGAAATGCTTGAAAGACCTATGGAGCTCAAGTGCATGCATCACAAAGACAGGCCAGACTGAATTATATTGTAGCAATCATGCTCAGTTCTTGCTTTTGGCCAGGTACTAAGTTAACGCCGCATGATCCTTTAGACATCTCACATCTCAAGCGTGTCTCTTTCCTGCAAACTGATAATAAGCTTGGTTGTTCATTTCTGGCCAACTGAAATGATCACAATGCTAAAAGACTAATAATAATAATAAATAACGCTGATGAGGTTGAAGAAGCAGAAGGAGAAATAGGACAGATGCCATGTGGAAAGCAGATGAATTACTTCAAAAGATGTGCACAGGTATTATTCATGATGTCAACAGCCAAAGGGCTAAGTTTACGAAATGGGATCCATTTGCATTACATGGTGCATGGAGGCAAAAAGCCTAATTGCTCCAAAAGGTAGAGGATGAATACATTGCTCTTGAGCAAGTTAGTAAATAATTTGCTGCAACTTACTCTGCAGGCATGGATTCAGACAACTTGCTGAGATAATTGTGACTGAGGTGGTGAATCTTCGTATGAATCCACCTCTGTGATAGTTCACTGTTCTTGTTGTGGAGAAGCTGTCTTACACTGAGTCAGATCACTACTCCATCTAGCTCAGTCTTGTCTGCAATGACTGGCAACAGCTCTCCAAGATTTCCCATGGGGGTTTCTCCCAACCCCACCTAGTGATGTCAGAGATTGTACCTGGGGCTTTATGCTTGAACAACAGCTGCTGTGCCACCAAGCTATGACCCTTCCCTTTGTCACTTTAATAGGTCTTATCTGCGCAGTGATGATTTCTTTTGAATATGTGTTCTTGAGTGTCAAGAGTTGAGACTATGTCATGGAGAATTTAGCTTCCCCAGAGTCTCTCTGGAACTTCATAAACTTCCATGTCTGGAAAAAATAAAGAAGGTAGTAGTACTAAAAGATGAACAGGACAGGCAAAATATTAATAATGACAATTTAGTTCACCGCCCCCTCCCATATTGCCCAAATAGCCATAGTAAGCTAAAGGGCTTTTCAGTCTTAGTAATAACCAAATGCTTTTGTAGTCTTGTGTTCTTTCAAGTTTAAAAAATAAAACTGTAATGGAGTTCAAAAACTTTACTAAAGATCTGATGACCTGATTTAAAGGTGCTGGTGGTATTCCTTTTTGTACTCTCAGTTAAAATTGTTGCTATCTGGAAATGGAAGTTGGGCCATCAACATAGGTTTTTTTAAAAAAAAGTGTGTGGGGGGGAAATAGGCTTGTTTGTGTCTAGGAAACACTAATTTAAATCCCTAGAATTCAGAGATCAAAGGATGGGGGAAATAATCAGATGTTTGATTTAATGATGTCTTGTTGCAAAATGCAAGCAACATATGTCAAAACTTTGATCGGAGGCACTCCGTTGACTGTGCAAATATTTATGTTTTAGGGCATATCTGAATAATGTCATCAAATTATGATGTTGTAGCCCCTCTTTCCTCATTAGGAGCTAACTGCTAATTCCCTTAGCATGCTAATATCCCGGAGTGAATCACTAACTAAACACAATTACTGGTAATGTCACTAAAAACAAAATAAAACTGTCAACTAGTTATTTGGTTATTAAGATTAAATTTAGGGGTTGTTCCAGCTCAAACCTCATACAGCACTGGTTGGAAGCTCTACTGTTCTAACCAACTTGGGCTGGCATTTCCCCCCGATAACTAAGACAAACTCAGATGAACTTTTGGGTGTGGGGTGGTCATAGGTTTAAATGAGCCTGGGCTGAATATTCCTTTCACATCTGTTTGGCTTGGGGAGTGGTCTGTGGCTCATTGGCAGAGCATCTGCTTTCCATGCAGGTCTCACCTTTAATTCAAAGGGAGGTTTTGAATAGCCCCCTATCTGAAACCCTGGAGAGGCATAACTAGTCAGTGGAGGCCGTACTAAGCTAGAAAGACCAATTGTCTGATTCTGTATAAGAAAACTTCCTGTGTTCTTGTGTACTCAGTCCTTCCCGTCACCCCCTGTAACTGGTGTCAGGAAGTGACTATGCAGTTGGCTATGGCTTAGGGTTGACACCCATCCCTAGAAAAACATGATCGTCCTTTTTGGGGGTAGTAGGGGTGGGGGTGGGGAAAGTGCCCCTGTTCTGTTTGGATACATTTTTTTCAGGTATTGGGGCTCATCCTCTTCCCCCTCAAAACTGGGCAGGCAGAGGGTGGATCTGGTGGAATGAGGAGAGCAAGAGCCTGGCCTGGAGTTTGTGCAGGTGGCGGGTGGGTCCATAAGGAAGAGAGCCAAGAAGGAGAGGAAGAATTATCACAGGACATGGGCAGAGGGTGGGGGTGGAGCCAGGAGGAGGAGTTAAGAGAGGTTTTGCAAAGGCAGAGGGTGGGTCACAGAGAGGGGAGGTTGCAAGGGCCTGATCCAGTGTGGGAGAGTTTTTGCGTGGGCAGAGCGGGTGGGGTGGGTTGCACTCAGAGCGTGAGAGAGGGGGTTTGCACAGGCCTGGTCCGGTTATGCTATGTTTCATTTTGGTTCGTGTCAAACAAATTCACATTACAAAGCCCAGCTGTACATGCAATGTGTAATTATTTTTTCTTACAGTTGTAGATCATAGAGCTTTTCTTTCTTTTCATTAAATAAACCACTGTAAACCCTGTGTGCCATTGTAATGGATTGCTTTAAAGTCATTTCTACACCATATCAAGTAATTTTTAGCCCTGCAACACCCCCCCCCCAACCAGTCCCATACTTTGTCCCACCAGTCCTTTATTTTGCCCAACCAAAGGTGGCAACGCTACTCTGGCTAGGTAGTGGAGCAGTTTTGCAGGGTTTGCCTGGCTGCAAGCTATTTGTGCATATACCCCACATGGAAGCATCACTTCATATAGTTTATTAATTCAATGCTTTCTCCAACCCCACACTGGCCCAGTCACAGTTCTCACAGGAGCCTGTGGGAGCAGCCATCTCCCTGCACCTTGAATGTCCCTGAGAACTCCTCCGAAGCAACAGGCAGCTGACATGTCACACAAGATGGTATAGAGGCCTACAACAGGGAGGAGCCATAGTTTCAGGCCAGTTAAAGTGACATGGTACTATTTTAGATGTGTTGGTGCAGGTGGACCCTGAGTCTCAGGTGGCTTTCTTCCTAACAGGCAAGTGGGATGAACCTGCCCCCTGCTCAAAGGCAGAGGAACCACAAACTTCACAGAGCATTTCCCTCAAACTGAGATGCTGAAAAATGTCTCAGCCAAATCCTTCAGCCCACCACTCATCATAATCATCCTCTAAACCTACCCTTGAGAATCTTGTGTAGAATAATTAAACATTAGCAAAATACATTCAGCCTACTCATGAACCCATTCCAATACATTCCAGTCTTGCACACACACACCCTCCCTTAACTACACAAACATGGCCCTCCTGTATTTTTTTTTTCTTGAACAAAGATGCAAACATGAAACGGAAATTGTATGTCTGGAATTCTGAAGCCGTATTCCCCTCCCATTCTGAAGACTATTCTAGCAAAGACAACTTGAAAGCTTTCTTCTTTGCTTATCTACCTCTCTCAGTTCTCTCCCTTTCAATATTCTTGGACTCTAATTTCTCACACATTCTAATTATTTTCTGTTACTTCTGAGATGCTACTGTGTTAATGGAAACATGCATAAATGGGTGGCGGGGGGGGGTGTTCTGAGAAACAGAGAGCCCCCCTTTGTAGCTTTTCTGCCTTTCTAGTTTTGGTGAGGGAGGGAGACATTCTCCATTAGGCTGAAATTTCTATTTCCTTTGCTTATATGGGTCAGAGGATTCTATTGGCTTTGATAAAGTAATTACATGGATACAATGCAAGACGTATAATTGACAATGGAGAGAAAAGACTATCGCAACCAATGCTTGAAAGCACTGGCTGGCTTTTGCATGGACAAATCAAAGGATGTTTCTAGAGGTGGCATTGAAGACTGCTTCCCAACTGTTATGTTTTGCTGATCCTCAGTTAATTGATTAGTAAAATAAACAAGTAGGCCCTGCAGCAGCAACAAAAGTTGATGGAGGGAGCGTTCCTGTTTAGTGTGCTCTCCTTAAGGGACACCCCTTTTGCCACCCTGCTTTCCCTTTACTCCCTCACATCCAGAATGTTGTAGTCACTAAGTATGCCTAGTCTGAATTTGGCTGTTTGTAGCATTTCTCCCCACTTTAGGTTTTTGGGTTTTTTTAACCACTTTATGTGCACTTCTGCAACACTAAAATCTGCACCAAGTCTGCTTATACCTCCTTTTTGTGTAGGAACACTGCTGATTTGGCCACATATGCATTGTAGCCATATGCATAAGAACTGACACTAAAACCTAAATTTTAGAAATAGAGGGAGTACTTGGGAGCACAATGAAGTGTTATGACAATCTACAAAGCAATTAGCCAACATGTCATCTGCTATCAGTCGACTGCAACTCCCATCAGCCCTGGTGAGCACACTCAATGGGATGATTGGAACTGTAGCTCAGCATCTTGAGGGCATGGTGTTGATTATTATCTTTCCCTTACAGCATGCTATGAATAAACCGGGAAGGGACAAGGTTTGGGCAGATATTTTGTTAAGCATTATCTTTTCTCCCTCTGAACCTTAATGTTTTATTTTGATGGGATAAAATTCTGGGATAAACATGTAGCTTTTATCTGTTACTTTCATGTAAAGAATAATTCTTCTTATATGATAATTTCTGAAATGTACCTGGATATCCATAAAATCCGAAACACTCCAGGATGTAGTAAATTTCTGATCTTGTGATACGAGGCTGAACTGAGTAGGAATGATCATTGCACACAAATGAATTGTATATCATCATGGTGTCTTTATCTGTCAAAAATGAGCATTGCAATCAGGCTAAAATATTGTCTCTCGTTTCTTATAATCCTTTCATTATCCATACTTTACCCAATCTCTTGTTAAAGGAATATAGGAAACTGCCTTATACCAAATCAGAGCACTAGTCTATCTAGCTCAGTATTTTTCACACTGACTGCCGGCAGCTCTCCAAATTTTCACCTGTCTGGAGATCCTGGATATTGAAACGCTGAGCTCTTTCATTGACCTATAGCCCTCCCCTGTGTTATTGCCATAGGTAGAGTTTTCTGTGCTCTTTTACCCCCCACCACCAGGTTCAAATCCCCGTGACGGGGGGTGAGCTCCTGCCAACCTAGCAGTTCAAAAGCACGTCAAAGTGCAAGTAGATAAATAGGTACTGCTCCAGTGGGAAAGTAAACGGCGTTTCCGTGCACTGCTCTGGTTTGCCAGAAGCGGCTTAGTCATGCTGGCCACATGATCCGGAAGCTGTACACCGGCTCCCTCAGCCAGTAAAGCAAGATGAGCGGCGCAACCCCAGAGTCGGCCACGACTGGACCTAATGGTCCGGGATCCCTTTATCCTTTACTTACCATATTCACTACTTCTGTATTTTGTAATGGGGGTGCTCCTGACAAGGGAATGATACAAATGCATATATTAAAACAATAATGAGACATGTCTTTCAGGATATGTTCATTCAATGTCATATTTATGCAGGGCTATTATAGCAGAATATAGGTGGTATGTGTGTATGCATTTAAATGTGTTTGAACCTGAAGAATTTTCAGAAAATGGGCAACCCAAGGATCAGGTATTGGAGGAAATCCCCTATGATGAAATGTTACAACTTTTTAGTTTAGAGAAAAGGTTAGTAAGATGATACAGGGATGATACAGATGTATAAAATAATTAATGGAACAGAGAAATTGTTCAGGGAAAGGTTTTTTCTCCCCCTCTTATCCAATGAAGCTGATATACAGAATAAAGTACTTCTTCATATATTGCATAGTTATACTATGGAATTTGCTTCCACAAAGTATAGTTATGGGCAGAATCTTGGACGGCTTTAAAAGAGAATTAGACAAGTTCATAGAAGATAAAGCTATAAATGACCATCAGCACAAATACTATTTAACAGTGATGTAGCTTCAGGGGACAAAAGGGCAGTTGCCCTGGGCACAAATGTGTTAGGGGAGCAAAATCCCAACAGCCAGTGCTGCCTCAATACAGCTATGTGCTTCCGTCGCTGGCCTTCATTGAGTGTGTTAGTAGGTCATCTAAACTCACCAGTGTTTAAGATACCTCAGGGATAGTCAATGATTTTGTGGACTACAACTTCCATCAACCCCAGCTATCATGGGCTATGGCCAGGAATGAGGGGAGTTGTAGTCTATATCAGCATCAATATATATTGAATATGTATATCATACATACATACATACCAACCAACACTTCCAAGAGTAAAATATTCAATCAATAAACATGTCACAATGAGTTGATCTGCGTATTTTGTGGTTAATAACATCCCCTTTGCGTGTTGAGGTCCACCAAAACCCCCTTCCCAATAACTCACACATCACACATAATTTTTGTTTAAGGTTTTTGGCATAATTTTGGCCACAACTTTATTTAAATACAAATTGAGAGTGGTTGCTTAGGCATTGGTTATGACTATCTGTCCCCTCCCGCCATGGGGGACAGCACTGACTCCCTAGTCAGTCCCGGAGGAAACAAGGGACAGAGTCAGCTGGAGCTGCGTCACAGGCCCTCAGCTACTCCGCGCTTGTTCCTTGAAGCTTACGCGGCCCGCACCCTGCTCCAAGGGTTTGGACGAAGGGGATGGTAAGCTTCAGAATTCCTTTAACGGAATACCCGTCTGCAGCAGCATTGGAGGGGCAGGCACAGCCAATCCATACCCCTCCACCAACCAATTTAACCAATGCCTAACCGCCAACCTTACAAGTTGTGACGATTTGCTAAGCAGTAGGCAAAACCCAAAAGGCACGCACTAATCAGCCAATTGGAAAAATTCCTACTGGGCCCCCGCACCAAGGCGAACGACCCCATGACAGGCAGAGCAAGGTCAAGGCGCAAGCCCAAGCAAGGGAGGGCGGGCGGGAGATCCGGTGTCCACAGCAAAAGAGAAAGAGAAAGCTGTGGACCCTGCTTATAAAGCCATTGATCCCACCCCTAAATTGGCAACATCCAAATTGCCCCAGTAACAACATCCTCCAGTCTGCTCCCAGGCCTCTAGCCATCTATGGCCTGGTCACTAACATGGGGTTTTGTTCGGCCCCAACCGCAACACGTGCTCTCTTTTGATGTGAACACGCTTTGCGTGTTGAGGTCCACCAAAACCCCCTTCCCAATAACTCACACATCACACATAATTTTTGTTTAAGGTTTTTGGCATAATTTTGGCCACAACTTTATTTAAATACAAATTGAGAGTGGTTGCTTAGGCATTGGTTATGACTATCTGTCCCCTCCCGCCATGGGGGACAGCACTGACTCCCTAGTCAGTCCCGGAGGAAACAAGGGACAGAGTCAGCTGGAGCTGCGTCACAGGCCCTCAGCTACTCCGCGCTTGTTCCTTGAAGCTTACGCGGCCCGCACCCTGCTCCAAGGGTTTGGACGAAGGGGATGGTAAGCTTCAGAATTCCTTTAACGGAATACCCGTCTGCAGCAGCATTGGAGGGGCAGGCACAGCCAATCCATACCCCTCCACCAACCAATTTAACCAATGCCTAACCGCCACAGAGCCTTAGCTCACCGCCAAACCACTCACAAATGCAACCCTTCCTTCAATCCCAAAGCAACCATAGCCAACCAGGTGTCGTTCCCTATAGGGGAAATATTCACCCTAAAGCTGGCAGCAGCCTTGAAGGTACGCACAGGGTGCAAAATCACGGAACCACCTGAAGCAAAGCCTATTTTACTTTATTATTTTTATTTTATTTTATTTTATTTATTTTATTTTACACTTCCTTATTAACATGCTTCCCGGCCTCTTTGGTGGTAGTTTGTCTAGGCACTGGTTCCTGACTAGCTGCACCTGACCTCAGCAGGGCAGCACTGACGACTGGGCCCCACCATATCGTCAGTACCAGCAACATTGTGGGGGAGCAATGAATCCCAAGGCAATCGCATCCCGCCAGGTGTCGTTCCCCATAGGGGAAAGATGCACCCCCCATCTGCCCCAAAGAGGGGAACAGTCTTGAAGAAAATAGCAGGGTGCAGTATCACAGAACCACCTAAAGCAAGGACCTATTTTATTTTATTTGTTATTTTATTTTATATGTTATTTTATTTTATTTTATTTACTTTATTTATTTTATTTTATTTTCCACCGCCATATTAACATGCTTTCTGGCCTGCTCGGTGGTAGTTTGTCTAGGCATTGGTTCCCGACTAGCTGCACCTGCCCTCAGCAGGGCAGCACTGACGACTGGGCCCCACCATATCGTCAGTTCCAGTAAACAGCATGGGGGAGCAATGAACCAGGATCAGACTCAAGCTCACCCCAAATGCTCCCAGGGACTCTTGCATGGCCCTACCCCTCAAAAGGGGTCGACAAGAGCATGGCGAATCCTTGGATTCCCTTAATGGAACATCTTTGCGCATTGGAGGGGACAGGTGCTCCAACCCCCCCTCCAGACCACCTTGAACCAATGCCTTAAATTATTTTGAGTCCAGGGAGAGCTGCCATCAACTCAATCCAAGCCCTCTTGCAAGCAGGAATGCAAACTTATGCTGGAGGAAGACAGCAAACATTCTCGCCCAGCTGTACCACCAGCATTGCCGGAGGACCTGCACAGGTCACACTCGACCGCACCAAAGGAAGGACCTCCTCCCAAAGCATTCCCCATCTGGACATCCAGTATATGTTCACATGGGCAGGAAGACTGAGATGGCGCCTCAGTCCAGACTTGTCAGCGAACTTGCCAGCCCAGTGTACAGTGCTGTGGCCCAAATGTGCACAGCTGCTCCTATGAAAAAAGGAAATAACAGACAAGCATCAGCACAGACATCATTGTGACACTTCCTGATATAACCCTTGTCAGCGTCAGACTTCCAATGACCCGTATTCACAATCCTGTCTACTGACAGGCCCCCAGTGTGCAGCCTTTGCAGCAGCACCTAATCGTAAGGAATGAGGCGTGTTCAGCGGTAAGCAAGCCGCAGGCCGTAATAACTGGTGCACGACGTAAGCACATTGATGCCTGGCTAACGGGAACCCATTTTCATGCACTAGGAGCGAGCCAGCCCCCAGGGAATAAAAAGCCAAATATTCTGTTATCCATAACTGGGCAAGGGCCCTCCTCATCTGTAATGGGAAGCCTGATTGTGGCACTCCTGCCCACTAAGTCTGTTTTAGAGTTCCCAACTCTAATGACAAGCTCCAAAGCAGATAAGGATAAGTCCTGAAGCAATAAGCCTCCAGACTCTCAGCCCTGTGCTGGCTCCAACAACCATTTCCCCAACCCTCAGTGCGAAAATGCAATGGACTACTGAAAGGAGTCTCGCCTTGATCTTTTACCAGCAGACAAGTTTTAACTTGTTGCAGATCCTGCATAGGTAAAATTGACCGACTTCCTGCCCACTGTCCTATGAGGTTGGAGCCTATTCCAACCTTCCAAGGCCCTGCGCATTACAAACTTTATGCAAGGGTCTCTGAAAAATAAAGCTTCAGTATAACAGACATTGCAGCGGACTGAATTCTGATAGTTATAACAGCACGCCCAATCTGCGGCA
Organism: Podarcis vaucheri; assembly: GCF_965113315.1. Lineage (NCBI taxonomy): Eukaryota > Metazoa > Chordata > Lepidosauria > Squamata > Lacertidae > Podarcis > Podarcis vaucheri. The sequence goes on along the minus strand of NC_138758.1, from coordinate 17,471,979 downwards.
GGTGGACCAAATACTGCAGGATCTGCTCAGAGGATGGGGGGCAGTTCCTCTGAATGGCCGCGGACTGCCAGCTTAAGGCTAAGAAATCCATCCAGGCCTTCCCATAAGAGCTAAAAGCAGAAGGGGAAATGGAAGCTGCCGCTCTCTGAAATTACTAATTGTTGTCAAAATGCCACAGGTGGTCTGGAAAAGTCTGGCAGTAGCTGAGTGTCTGGAGCCCAGGATCTGAAGCGCTCCATCTGAAAATGGGATACAGTGTCAGAGACATCATTAGAGGATCCCGTAATCAGGAGAGCAGAAGCACAATATTAAACCTTAAGCTGCGCAGCTCCAACACGTGAGCGGAGGGGCGGAGACTCTGCTGGAGCGTGAGGACTGTTTTGCCAAGACGCTCACCACTACCTGGTTATCAGACCAAAAGCAGATCCGATGGTCACTGAACTCCTCGGGCCACATGTGAACTGCTGCTACAATGGGGAAAACTCAAAAGTTAGGTCACATGATTGCCTCACCATACCGGGCTTGAGGCCATGGCTTTGCACACCAGCAGCCCCTGAAATAAAAACCAAAGGGCAAAGATCCAGCAGCATCAGCATGAACCTGAAAGATCCCTGTGCAAGTATCCTGCCATGGCCAACTACTATTGCATACATATAGGAATTGCAACCATTGCATGAGATCCCATTGCATGAGCAAGGTAAGGGGACCTCAACATTTAGGAATTGCAACCATTGCATGAGAAAAGTAAGGGGACCTCAGGCCGCAGGCAGCCTGGCCTAGTGGGAAGGGAAGGGGCGGCCTGGGGCAACCACTCTGCATGCAAGATTAATTAAGTGACCCAGCAAGATCGGATCTGATGAAGCATCACTTGCTACAGAGGAAGTATTACAAAATAACTTCCTTCAAGGCAGACAGCTTCTCCATAGGCAAGTGGTATGTTTTAGCAACGATATCCAACTGGATCCCTAAATAAAATGGGAATATGGGCAAAAAGTATTGAGGTATTGCTTGCCAGCTTCCAGCCCCGCTTGGGCAGGGGGCATCTTGTGCTGCCATCATAAAACGTAAATTTACAGGGCCGACGCTGGCCAGAACCGCTAAAAAGGTCCCGACAAACTGCCGCCGAGCCAGCTTCCTTTTCAGACACACACTGCGCAATGCAAAAACACACTCCGTGCAGTGCTCACACAATCCATGCAATGCAACTATACTCCGTGCGATGCAGCTACACACTCCGTTCAATGCAACTACACACTCCGTGCAATGCAAAAACGCACTCCGTGCAATGCAAAAACGCACTCCATGCAATGCAACTACCCTCCATGCAATGCAACTACCCACTCTGTGCAATGCAACTACACACTCCATGCAATGCAACTACACACTTCATGCAATGCAACTACACACTCCGTTCAATGCAACTACACACTCCGTGCAATGCAAAAACGCACCCCGTGCAATGCAACTACCCTCCATGCAATGCAACTACACACTCCGTTCAATGCAACTACACACTTCAAGCAATGCAACTACACACTCCGTTCAATGCAACTACACACTCCGTGCAATGCAACTACCCTCCATGCAATGCAACTACACATTCCGTGCAATGCAACTACACACTCCGTGCACTGCACACACCCTCTGTTCAATGCAACTACACACTCCGTGCAATGCACTCTCTGTGCAATGCAAAAAAAACAACAAAAAAAACCCCACACACTCTGTGCAATGCCACTACACCCTCTGTGCAATGCCACTACACTCTCCGTGCAATGCACACACACTCTGTGCAATGCACTCACACCCTCTGTGCAATGCACTCACACCCTCTGTGCAATGCACACAGCATCTGTGCAATGCAAATGCAAATCTCTCACGCAATGCAATGCAAATGCAGCCCGTGCAGCGCTGTGCCCTGCAACGCACAGAGCAAACTGCAGTGCGGGTACACAAAGGTGCTTTCTCCCGCTTGCATATTGCAAACTTGGCGCCTGTTACATCCCTCACAGTGAGGGAACCACCAAAAGGCCCTCAACACTGGACCTAAGTGTCCAGGTAGAGCAATGGGGGAGCATGCAGCTGTCCCATATAGGGACCAATCCTGCAACCTAGGCGTTACCGGCACTATGCGCTGACCAGCTGAGCTATCCAGGATGATCCCTAAAGACCCAGGACAGCCTCACCCTGACCCCTGTAGAGGTCCAAGGTGATGTCTGAATCATGATCCCTGCTCCTCTTTGCCCTCCTCCTGGATTGCAGCCTTCGAAGATGCTTCCTTCTGGAAGAAGACACCTGGGGCGTCCACAAGTCATCCCCTGCAGGAGAGGCAAGCTCTTGAGGCATTTGCAAAAGCCCAGTCATAGTCTGCAAAAACTAAACAATGTAAGGAACTGGTGAAACCAATGCTTCGTGGACCACATGGGGACACTATTCAGGCCGGAAACGCTTCCAGGCCATCGAATTCTAGGGCAAAGCCCTAGGATCACCTGCTAGGCCAGGCATAAATGTTTCCAGTGAAATAGCAGAGTTGAGGCAGCCCACAGCTTGTCCAGGTACCCCTGCTTGCCCTTTTTGAGGGAAGCACCCCTTCAAGAAACCCAAAGTTCTTTTATCACAAATGGGCCGAACTACCCAGCAACAGAATAGCCCAAAAGGAGCAGTTTGTTTTGTTTTGTTATAACAATGGCTAAGAGGGGGATATGAACCCTGTCTCCCAGGTCCTAGTCCTACACTTTAGCCACTAAACCACAATGGCTCGCCTCTAAAATGGCAGTCGCCACTATCAGGGCAAAACAAACTTAAAGAAAATAAACTTGTTCAGAAACAGCATAGTTCAAGAGCATATACAGAGTGCTCATAGTCATTGTAGGCACTGAAAGCCTCTGCCGCCCTCTGTCTGCCTCAGATATACATTAGCAGCAACTGAGCCTGCAAGCAGGTACATTCTTATAGAGAGGTCAGAGACATAACAATTAACTGCTACCTGTAGCAGACTTAGGCTTGGAAGTTATGCGCAGGCCGAATAGGCCTCCATGCCTCTGCTCTTGAGAATCTTAGTCTCATAGCAATATTAAAGGAACTCAAAATAGTGCTCCCGCCCAAGGCTAGATTAAAATTTGGCCAACAGCGCTGCACACACTCAAATAAAGCCAACCTTCGGGGGTGCTATAAACGAAAGTGATTCCAGCTAAGCTGGGAACAGCCCTGACTAGCCCCACAATTTACAACAGGAGAAATGGGGGAAACCTTTTTGCGAAAGAAAGGCAAGCCACAGATACAGGGAGAATCTTCCCACAGGGCAGGGTAAGGGGTGGGGTGGGAAATTGAACAGGAAAAAGGGGAATTAAATTATTTAAGGGACTAAAGAGGATTAAAAGAAGGGGGAAATAAAGAAATGTAACCAGACAATGAGAAGTTTGCATCACTGTCCTCCAGACAGTCCAAGTGCTCCATGAGATCCGGTGTCCACAGCAAAAGAGAAAGAGAAAGCTGTGGACCCTGCTTATAAAGCCATTGATCCCACCCCTAAATTGGCAACATCCAAATTGCCCCAGTAACAACATCCTCCAGTCTGCTCCCAGGCCTCTAGCCATCTATGGCCTGGTCACTAACATGGGGTTTTGTTCGGCCCCAACCGCAACACGTGCTCTCTTTTGATGTGAACACGCTTTCTCAGAAAGTTCTGAAAAGTGACAATGAGCATGTTCATTTGTACTGAGCAACCTTGAACCTTGAGGTGAACTATATAGAAAATAGGTTCATTCTTTAGGGAATTATGGGATGCTCTGCCTTTTAAAAAATGGTGTCCTCCTTTACTGCAGTACATTTTTTAAAAATGCAGAAGTGCTTTACAGAAATAAAATATCCTTGAGGGTGAACATCCCAATGTCACTTTGAGGTTTGCAGCTCAGCACACTTCATGCAAATAAATTTTAATTTTTCAATTTGGAATCAACTCTTTAAACTCATACTGAACCACATTGATCGACTTAATTAGAACTAAAGCCTACTGCCTTATGATTTTGAGAGTACATAAGCTCATGCCCTAGGTAACATATTCTGTGTTTTTATTATTATTATTGTATGATAATTCCCTTGGCTTTTATTTTTTTACTGTAAGAAACTCTCACTGGGCTAAGTAATTGGTAGTTTCTCATGCATGTTTTAATAGTCTTCAGAAAAGATTTTCGAACAAATGCCATCTAGCCGGGAAGACTATTTGAACTGCATTTATTTCAATGGCAGATTTCCCAAGTTGGCTAATTAATTACAAGGTATAAGAGTCTTTTTAAAGTCACTTGGAAAAAAAAGAACGCAAAAGAAAGACAGTTATGGTTCATTGTTCCCATCTTGAACTGACTCTAATAATGCACACAGAGGATGCCAAAAGTACTGTTTTAATATTTCTAGTACAATGTTCCTATGTTCAAAAGTGCCATTAAGGCTAACACCGTGTTCTTTGATTTTTTTTTTTTTGATCACTTAATAGTAAGTGGATGGGATGAAAGGTTTATCACTCAGTACATTCTTGTAACTTGCAATTGCCTAAAAGGTGTATTACTCTACTGCATATTGTATTAAAAATTACAGAAGTCATCTGGGGACATTTGCAAAGCGTTGCCATGAATAATCTCTGATTAATGTATTATTGCATTTCTGCTGTGGTAAGGTTGCTGTGACTATTTGAAAAGGGAAATGGGTCTCATCACAGTGACATGATGACTGGGATCGACGTCAATGGTAGTCAAGAGAAGTTTTGCAGGGGAGGTGTATTCGTTTCATTGAGAATTTTCGTTCTGCCAAATTATTTATTGAGCTTCATAGACAGCAATAAATAGCCGTGTGTGTCTCAATAAAGCACCCAGTGAGGTCACAAATTCCCTGCCCTTGATCTAGTTATAAATACACAAAGGCTATGCAGCCTGAGACAATGGCTGAGAAATCCATTCTCCACTGCTTTGAGATCTTTCATGGCTCACAACACCATGGGTGAAGATAAAAAGGAGACTAAAAAGGAGAAGGGACAAAGGTTTAATCAAGGATAAACCTTTCCTAGTTTTCTACATCCAGTACTCAGCTGAACAAATCTATCCACAGTGATGGCAGTTTAATCCAAATGCAAACAATTGTTACTTCAAAAAGATTACCATTTTCTGGACCCAATCCAAATTGTGGAGGCTAGCATTTAAAGCAGAATTTGGAGATCTTTTTTCAGGGGCCACATTTGCTCATCCTCCATCCAGGAAAGTAAGAGACATGACCACTGCTCAAGCACACACACTCCAACAAGGTAAAACAACACAGGGGAGGACATAGCAAGGGGTGTTGCCTGGAGAGATTGCCTTGGGACAGATAGAGAGGCCTGGAGGGCCTGAGGTTCCTCACAACCTTTTTTTAAAGTCTAAAATGGTTTGTGACTTTCTTCACTCAAATGAACTGGCCTGTACATTAAGAGGCCCTGCTTATATGCCCATCAGTAAGATCTTTTAGGTTGGACAAGGCCTTCTCAGTGCAGACTCTTGATTATGGAACTTCCTTCAACTTGCAGTAGTATGCTTCTGAATACCAGCACAGTAGTACCTCAGGTTACATACGCTTCAGGTTACATACGCTTCAGGTTACAGACTCCGCTAACCCAGAAATAGTGCTTCAGGTTAAGAACTTTGCTTCAGGATGAGAACAGAAATTGTGCTCCGGTGGTGCAGCAGGAGGCCTCATTAACTAAAGTGGTGCTTCAGGTTAAGAACAGTTTCAGGTTAAGAACGGACCTCCAGAACGAATTAAGTACTTAACGCGAGTATGTGGAATCTGTACAGTATCTGGAAACCACAGTATCTGTACAGTATCTGGAAACCACAGGAGGGGAGAGTGCTGTCATGCCATTAGCATCTGATTGGCCACTGTGATACAGGACTAGAAGGGTCATTCGTCTGACCCAGCAGGTTCTTCTTATGTTCTTAGGATGTTGGGGACTGAACCTAAGAACATCCACTTGCAAAACATCTGCTGTACAACTATAGCGGGGGTGGGATGGGGTTGCAATTGTACATTTCCCCCACCTTTATTCCCCCACCACTCTCAAGAGTATGTCCATATTATCATTCAAGTTTGCAGACATTATTACAAGGGTGGGGGCACATACTGAAGAGTCCTAGATTTTATTTTATTTTTTGTACTATTGATGGCAGGTTCTTTTCAAAAAGTGCTGTAACAAACATGAACATATGACAAAGACTCGTTAAATCCGGTTAAATCCTTCATTGTCCAAGGATAAGTATGAAAGCTTGCCGCTGAAGAATTCCTCTCCAGCAACACTGGCCAGGATAATAAATCAAGGATATTACACCATTATTACGAAGTTATTATTTTAAATAATAACAACACATCCCAGTCCAATAATCTGTGACTGTTTGGAGTGAATCACACTGTGATTCAGAGGTAACAACATTGTGCAGCACGCCTGGAAAAGGACTCAGTAGTAGTAGTAGCCTTATCAGCGGAAGTTAGGGGGGAAAGGGCTGAATCTGTAATATATCACCCACTCTGAAGAGCACTGCATGTGCTGCCTGTTAATAAACAGTGGAAAGTTAATACGGGAGTGCCTGAAGTGATGGCAGATTCACAAGTCAGGTAAAGGGAATGTGCATTGGGAGATTTGCTTTCTGCATCTTGCAATCAACTGTCTTTTCCATCTGCAGCCTTTCCCTCCCTCCCCAGACACTGAATGGAACTGCAGTCCGAGTTATTTCTCATCAAATGGGATTAACTTTGTTCTAGGTGGAACATTTGTGATTTCTCTGTGCCAGGCTGCCGAGCAGGCAGGGCTGTGTGTCATGCACAACTACTCGCTACAAACCATCAAACTCATTCCATTTGTGACAAGCCCTGGAATTGGGGTTGTTCTCTTGAGGATGCCAGGCCCATGGATTAATCTGATGTGTGCTTCCTCCCAGTCTGAAAGAAATACCATTGTATATCATTACTGCCACTCCTCCTTCACTGGGTGCCTCTTCAATTTTTTGCTTGGCAACTACACGAGTTTATTTTTATTTTTGCTCTCTTTCCCTTCTGCTTTCTCTGCCTCCTTTGTCCTTTCCTTCTCCTTCTCCTAACTTTGTTTGTTATCCAACAGCTGGCTGCACCAGGAGATGATGATGAAGATAGATAGATGATAGATAGATGATGATATATCTAGATAAGGTATAGAAGTGTGATGGAAGACAAGATATCACCACCACCGCCATCAATTAATTAATAAAAACATGGGGCACAACAACTAAGTCAGACAACTTTATTAGCTTACATGTCTAATCTGCAATAAGGCTTGCAAAACCAAACCAAACTACAACCTGTCACTACAACCAGTGTTTGTGTGCATGAGTGTACCCTTATTGGTTTGTACAGCTCAACTATTGTGTATACAGGCACACACACATGCACACTGTAAACTCGTTGACTGCTACAAGTGAATATCTGTGAATAAACAGCTTAGTTATTTGTGTGTACACACAGCACCCTCATTCAGTATTACATGTGAACACCAAAATTGTCTTAAGTAGTTAACTGAAACTTCACTTATGCACTACCAAAAATGTCTGCATCTGCAGTGGTATTGTTTTTTAAGACTCTTTAAATATTTTTTATTGTTTTATCTCCTGATGTTTGCTGCCCTTGGAGATACTTTGGGAGGAAGGACAGGATATAAAAGAGAACACAGATTTGCATAAAATGTGCACATGGTGATTTGTGTGCCTAGATGCAAACAAAGAAATAAGTAGTATAATTTAAACAGGAACCTAATATATCTCACCATTGCTAGGAAACCTGTGTGACCAGATGAGCTGGTGACAGGTCCATAATGCATTCTAAAAGTCATTATTATTATTATTATTATTATTATTATTATTATTATTATTAATAATAATACACCACCCATCTGGCTGGTTTTCCCCAGCTACTCTGTGCGGCTTACAGCACATCTAAAAATACTGTCCTCTTTGTTCAGTTCATGGTGTCTTCTCTTGATTACATGACGGGGTGACTTCACCCTTGCTCAGTCTATTGGATCTGTGACATATCTGTCTCTTAACAGACAACATACCTGGACAGTTTGATGAGGAGGCAACACCAGTAGCGAACCTTGGGAGTCAATGAGGTTATCAGGAGCCAGGAGTGGGTGGGAGTTCCCTAGTCTAGATCTTCTCAATCCAATGTCAGCCTTCCCAACCTAATTCCCTCCAGGGGTCATGGATGTCCAAGCATGGGCAATGGGAGTTATAGTGAAAAAACAAAAAACACCATCCTCCGTTATAGTATTATCAGCCTGGCTGTTGTTGAGTTGTTATAGAACTGTTGAGAAGACTGATGGAATATGCTTTGCTGCCTTTTGTTGGGCATTGAGGCCATAGATCTATAAAACAATATCACGGCTTTTGTTTGTTGTTCCATGTTGCTTTGGCTTGCAGTGCCCAAAAGGTGGTAATTCTCAGTGAAAGAGTAGAGTTCTAAGGGAGAGGATGTGGAATTTATCTCAGTCTCTCAGTGTGATCTTGAGTCTGGGGGACAGCAGTCTGGCTATGGCCCATGAACCCCCCCCCCCTCTATGTGTTTGGTGTATGAGAGACTGGATGCTTGCTATAGCCCAGTTCTGTTGTGGGCAAGTCTATTGGATCCGAATCCTCCTATATAGTCGCTGTGCATTTTAATAGATTGAGCAGAGTGGATAAGTATTGAACCTTTTTGTGTGTGTGTGTGTGAATCTAATAATGTTAAGCTAAGTACTTGCTGTTTTTTAGAATTGCTTCATAGATTGTAATTATTTATAATTGTTTTATTGAATATTTATTAATTTCAATAATGTAGTTATTTTTATAATATATTATGGATTTCTAAATTGTAGTTTAATTGTGTAATTATTTAAGTGTTATTGTTACTATTAACAATAATAATTTTTTAACTTGTAGTTTAGCTTTCATGCTCTGTTACATTACATTACATTGCTTTGCTGTTTATTGTTTGTAAGCTACTTTGAAATCCACTTGAATGGAAAGTGGCATAGAAATCAAATGTCAGTCAGTCATCAGGTGAGGGAGCCTGTAATAAACCGTGAGAGGTTGTTTTGTGGAACATGCCCTACATACCCCAGTGCCTCAACCAACATCTATGATCCTTCTCTCCCAAATCTGCCAGCTGTGACCAATTTAGTTGGTAAATGCCTCATTCCAGAGTATTATTAGGAATTTTTAAAAAAGAATATGTGGTTCCTAGATGAAGAGCGAGTGCAGTCTAAGGGTATTGTCCCTCACCTCTAACTGTCCCCACCTGCCCCAAAGAGGAACACAAATTTCTGTCTCTTTTTTCAGTTGAACCCCCTCCTCCCCAATATATTTTTCCCAGAAAGTTCTCTTTTGAGAACTTTTGATCCAGCACTAAATTGTACCACGGTGTGCACATAAAACAGTCATCTAATGTGAGAGAAGAAGCCGACCTATATTTGGACAGCAGTCAGTATCCAGAACAAGATAAGACTGTGTAAAAATTATCTATAATATGAAAAGTTACAGCAGACCATTAATTCTGTTCCACAGAGACACACTGTGCCTTAGGCGCAGGTGAAGGTGTCTGTCGTGAACTGCTGCATCTGCCTAGCTAGACTTTTGATGGCATTTTCCTCCTTCTGTGCATGTGCTTTGAAGAGAATAAACCTGAAATCCTTACTTTTGTGCTTACCTGTTTCTTAGCAAAACTCTTGCTACTGCTGTCAGTGAGAATTTTGCAGGAGAGGCACGACTCCATTGCAGACTCCAACTTCACCCAGTAAAAACTGCTTGGTTCACATGGTTCCTTCGACATCCCTTCCCTTTTCAGGAGTGTTTGACATCATGCACATCAGCAGTAAAGAAATGTAATGTATTGCCTTTTGAACTTTTGTTCAGGCTACACGCAGTTGTTGGTAATGTAAGAAGTATATCAGACTTCTTGCATATACAGCAGTCTGGTAGGGCTCTAAACACAGGCCTGCTCTACAGCATGTTTTCTCCTAATCTGAGTAGCGGGTGGGTGAAGATGCAAGAATCTCAAGGTTGGGCTGTACTTAACTGGGATTGTGTGTCATTAATTTGTAGGCCTGAATAAAGCACACCTTTCTGCAGACAAAAAGAAGAGGCACATGTCTGTATTCACGCTGGCATCAGGGCATCAGGGAACCTTGGGCCAGTGGGCCAAAGGCAACCCTCCAAGGCTTTTAATACCCCACAAACCATTCCCCCTCTCCAGAGGGCACACCCTTCACTGGCCCAGATTTGCATCTCAAGTGTTTCTGCCAAGCTGGAATATGTACTGTATTTGAACTCTGGTAATGTCTCTTCCTTGTCCCCCCTGCCCCCTACCCCAGCTTTTGCTTCTCTGCGCTGTTAGGAGTGTTCCAGTAAGGCATGGGAGTCCCCTGAACCACACTTCGGGAAATATTGGAAAGATGGAGCATATCATTGCAGGAGGGATGGTGGCCCTTGTGAATTAGGCAACTGCTGGATCACCAAGGCTGGGTTCTTGGGTTTGGAAGCAAGTTCTTGAGACCAAGTAAGGGAAAAATAAATATTTGATTCAATACCAAGACCCATTTTTTTTCTTTTTAGCAGCAAGCTTTGCTTGAAGAAAACCTGAGTTCACATCACTTGTTGTGAATCTTTTGTTGTTGTTGGCTAGTTGACTTTCTCTAGAAATTTGAGAAGTTTCCCATCACTCTCAGGTGGGAGCATCTATCACTGCCCAGATCACAAGGCCTGCTGACCACTCCGACTTTAGCCTTATCCAGCTTTAATTAGCTAACACACATTGATGGATTTCAGCAAGCTTCTTCCAGTCTCTGACTGGATATAAGCCAGCTACTGAAAATACATGTGCAGACCCCCAATTAAACGATGGCTTGGAAATCTGAAACAAAACAGATGCTCAGGGAATAATGAATAAGGCAAAATACATTTCCTAATGTTTAATGACCAGCTGAGTGCTAATGGCTTAAGGCAAAGGCAGTAGGACCCCAAACCCTAAATGGCCATTAAGTATTTAAGAAATATCCTCGCCAAAGACCATTACTGCCCTCAGATCTTTCTGGAGCAGAAATTTAAAATTAGTGTTCCATTTATATATATTGGCACTTCTCTTTTGCTTCAGCATTTCCTAGTTTGTTGTCTGACCTTCTGTATACATAATGGCCCTAATCTTGGATTCCGTACCTTATTCACATTTACATATATACAAATGACTAATTATAAAACTCAGAACACTATTCCTGAACCACAATGCTGGTTTTTTGCAAAGAACACCTTACGTTATGGCCAGAATTCTGGGGTTCTGAACTTTGTATGCAAAAGCACACAAAAAGAGATGCAGTCATAATACATCAAATCTGAAAGCAGTGTATAAATTGGGGGGGGGTGCCCTTTTGTCTGGAGCTGATGCGTGTTGAATCTGCTTTGAAGTTTTTTTCTACAACCAAGCGGTATATAAATTTTATGCAATAAATAATAAATGAACTACTGGAGGCTGCAGATTCTCCATCCCTAGAATAAACGAACTGCATTAATGTATCTGAGCACTGCAGAGATTTTCAAGTTGTTCTTGACTAAGGGACTCCTCTTTAAGGAGTAGCACTTACTCCTTACTTCTAAACTGGTTTTTGTTTTGTTTTTTAATGTCAAGATGACCAGATCACTTTGCCCATTTCCCTAGAGTGCCCTACTTTCCCAGAGCAGGACATACATCCCACCATGGAGACAATGACTACTTGATACTTATAAAAGAGCATGGAATTTAATTTCACTGGCCTTTCTCACCCTTATGAAGGCCAAGTGGGGAATTTAATCGCTATGTTATAGCACACTTACCTTGCAATCCTAGAATGTGTACTAGGGCCAAACCTCATGAAAAATAGCAGGCAAAAGAGGGCTTCAAACAATGGTGGCTGGTCACTGTTGAGACTAGTAGGGGAGGAAAGGCAGATATATCTGTGAAAGATGGGGAGAGAGGCATATATTGGCCCGCATATAAGCCACACTTTTTCCCAATTCCAACCATGAAAAGTTAAAGCGCGACTTATATTCATAACCAGTGCCTTCCCCCCTAAAAAAATGTTTAGAGATACTCCCATTTTCATAGTCATATTGAAATACTGCCCCTCAGTTAGGCAAAACTTAGATTCACAAAATGTTTAGGGGTAAGCGTACCCTTGAGTCTCCCCAGGAAAAAAGCACTCTTCGTGACCTTACAAAAATGGATTCTTACTGAAACAGCTGCCCTAGGTCTGCAGCCCTGCTTTGCCTTCCAAGGCTGGAATGGAGAGGGGGGGCCCACCAGGATGCCACCATGAGGGCCATTGGGGGTGCAGGACAACGGCGCCTGTCCTGACCGCAGCTCTCAAGCCTCCCCTGAACCACCGGAAAGAAGGGGGAAGGCCGCTGGCAAAGCAGCACGGCTCTCCACCCCCCAGGAAGCAGCCCGGGAGCATGGGGGAATGGTACTCGTAGGGTTTTCTTCTACATTTGCCATTTACGGGTGTGAGTGCTTGCAGAATTTTAAGGGAGCAGCTTATATTCAGGTATTGTCTTTTTCTCTCTCCCCCCTCCCACCCTTGAATTTTATTAAGTTGCGGCTTATATTCAGATGTGGCTTATATACCGGCCAATATGGTAATTTGAGTCTTGTCCCCATTCTGAGTTTGTAACACTGACAATGTCTATTAGGAGGAATCTGGTAGACATTTCTCCTGCACCATGGACTAGGTGTAAGGAAGACGACAGGCTAGTGGGTTTAGATACATGTTTCCTGGATAGCAGCACCATAACAAGCCTCCCCCCCCTTTAAGCTGAGGGGGCTTTCAGAAGTAGTTGGGATACACCATGAGTTTCTACTGTTCAAGGGCAAGAGAGAGTCAGAAATCCCAAACATGCATGTTAAATGAGAACTCATCCATATCTGATCTATACATGAGTCCCAAGATCACTATCTGCAGATTCCACCTCCTATATCTGTAGTTGCCAGTGTGGGGCCAAAATGTTCAAATCCTGACCACACACACACCAAAAAACAAAAACAAAAAACCATCCAAGATGTTTAAGTGTTTTGCCAAGGAAATAGTAAGCCATACTATGGTCCCATGTGGACCATTGAGATGGTCAAAGTAGCGCTGGCATACCAGGTGAGTAGAGAGGGTTGTCATGCTCTTAATCCCCTCCATCGTTATGGGTCAGATCGGGGTGAATAATTTTTGATCCAGAATGCCACTCTCATAACACAGCCATTGCATATTTTGAATTGGCTAGTACTTTTATTAAACTGCTATGTATTCTAGATATCTAGGGATCCCCATTTATTCATGTGATAAGTCCGCTTACCATATTTGGTAGGCGGCGTTGCAACTGGGCACTGCATAACCCAGCTGAGGGTTGGAGACTGGTGTTCTCCCCACCACCACTTCCCCGCACTATCGGCACTCTGCAGTGTCCTGCTCAAGGGGCGGGCCTTGCTGACCAATCAGTGCCGATGGGCAAGTGTCTGTGGGTAATTTAAATTCTGGCACAGCGGGGATGCTGTCCTCTCGCGCCCTTTGCTGGATCTCTACAGATCTCCTCACCTCATCAAAAAGATCTCCCCCATTTTGCTTCCTTTGGATAGTTCTATCCTTTGGTTTGGTTTGGTCCATTGTTTATTACATTGGTGCTGCATGTGCATCGCTCCTACTTTGCAGCCTCACCGCTCTCTCTGCTCCGTCCCTACAAACAAGCAATGGGAGCCGGCTTGAGGCAGAGCAGCTGTGCAGCAGTGGAGGACTTTGCTTTCTTGCTGACTCAGGGAAGTAACCTTTGCCTGTGTGTTCGGGAGTGGTTGTGTGTTGTCTTGTATAGTAAGGGAAATTGGTGCCTGTGTGTGTTGTGAAGTTGGAGGGGGAAACAGCTACTCGAGGGATAGAGGATCCGGGTGGTGCGAACGGTGCATGGTGATTTTGTTCAGTCCTCTCCTTGGCCAGTACCAGTGTGTGTTTGAAGATGTGTGCTGCATCACCAGGGATTCCCCAGTTTGCCTGATTTAACCAAGGATTTGAAGGGCTTCTCTAGGTGCGCTCACACACCCCTTCTCCTGTTCAATTAACAGATCAGCTGTGCAGCAGCTCCTGGTCAGCTGTGCAGAGGCAGATGCCCACACAGCTTTTTGAAAGGCCTCTGCCGCTCTCCAGAGCTTAACATTTCTTAAAAGGTGCCTTACTAATTTTGCTCAGTCTATAGTTGTGTGGGCACAAGTGGGGGGGCATGGAGGCTTTGAGTCTCTATGCTGGCTTTACAAGCAGGTGCCAGCTTTGTCCCATAGCCCCACTGGTTTCTTAATGGCGTTTGTACAGGTGGTTGCCTGCTGAATGGCTATTAGGCGCCTGCCGCTCCTAATTAGACAGCCAGTTAGGATTTAATTTTAAATTAATGCTGGTGGGGCTGCAGGGCTAAGTGGTTTGTGTGACATGGAGCGTACAGTGCGTGCGTGCAGTTTCCTTTGGAGTGGCCTTCAGCCTGGCCTGGTGCGAGCGCCACAGGTTTGACGGCGATCTTTGCACCCAATGTTCTTTAAACCCTGAGTTTCTTCAATCCTTTCTCAGTAAGCTTTGTTGTTTTGTCCTGCTTCCCCCCACGGGTTGGGAAAGGTCGGCCATTTTGGACGCCCACATGGTCTAGCCTCCGCCATTTTGCCAGACCACGTGGCAGGGGCCATCGGTCATTTTGGAAGCCTATTCAGGCCAGCATGCCCATCGTGACAACAAGAAGTGCGTTGCATGGCCCTCTTGATGCATTGATCATTCAGCTGGGCGAAAACAACTTGGTTCTAAGGAAGGGCATTGACTTAACCTGGAACATTAAAGAGGGCTTTGATAAGGTTGCTGCCCTTTACCTGGACTTAACCATAATTTGGTCCCAGCTGCTGAAGTGGTGTTGTTGGTGTAATTGCCCTCACCCAGTTGCTTTTTATAGAACTTAGAAAGAAAGCAAACTGCACAGTTGCTCAAAAGGTGCAACTCTTGAAAGGCTGTGTGATATGTTGCTCTGCCATCACCGTTGACCAAGAGGCCTTGTCCTGTAATGACAGGGTACACCTTTCTGATGTCGGCAACAATATATGGTCAGATGACATTACAGAGGGCATCCAAGATTGGTTGTAGGTGTGAGAATGTTGGCGGTGAGCCGTTTAGGCTTGAGTGGCAGTTAGGCATTAGGTAAGCCTTTGTCTGGATGGAAGAGAGGTTGTAGCCTCTCCCTGCCCCTCCTCATTAAGGGTATCCTGTTAAAGGGATCCAAGGGTGTGGATTCTGTCTAATGCCTAGATGTGGGCTAGGGACATATCACTACCCCAGTAGGGACCCCTTGGAGTGCCCCTATTTGATGTAAGTCTTAGGGCTCCCCCTGTTGGTGGTTTACCCTTAGATGGACTCCCAGCAGATGGGTGGGAGTCAAGATATAGTCTGGCTTCACCCAATGCCTAAGCCAAGCCGCTCACATCTGTAACCAATATAGATGTGGCCCATTTGAACCCATAAACCCAAATCCGCTTGTTCGTGTGCTTTATATATCCACTAGAGGGCTGCAGGTAACAGGGCCTTGAAACGGAAACACAAAAGAGCTTTGGAGAAATTTCATGATTTTGCCAGCAGTTCTCCACTTGGGGATCAGCTATTTGAAATGTGAGCTGTCATCCCTATTTAAAAAATAGTGATAATATAATCATAATAATAAAAGCAACATGCTGGATTTAAAATTTCCTTGCAATATCCCAGAGGGAAGCAAGCCAAGGTCTTTCATAATTGCCATAATTGTTTTTGATGTTGACTAAACTAGGAGATAAAAATGGGCCACTAAAGTGTTGCATGCTGGTACAAAAATAGCTCTATCTACCCTCTGGGAATGCATCTTCATATACAATTTGGCCAATCAAGTAAAAAACACTTCCTCCTTATTTCCTATCTTGAAAGCCATCATTTTAGATTTAATTGGGCTTAAAGCAGCTGAATTTACACAAAGGGGCTGTGCAGTCTTCTCCCAAGGAATGATGGCTGTTGGAAGGCGGAGAGTGATCGCTCATTAAAGATACACACCCATAGAGGAAACCTCAAAGGTGGCTCTTTTCAGATCACCCCATTTTGCATTTGGTGATCTTGGTGAGTGGTTATAAAACAAAAGCCATGTCCCGAGTTACCCAGTCATGTGAATATGGTGCTCCCATCATAGAATATGTGATTACTGACATGTTAATGTTTGAATTCCATCTAATCCAGATTGCAGAGACACCTTCTCTGACAAAGAGGGATGAGATCCTGAGGAGAATCCCAGTCGAACTGAAGACCTGGAAGAACCTGCAATGGTCCCAAGACAGCCTGAAGTGCTTCACCAGAAGGGCCTGGATCTTCTGACCACATTGTGAGTTCTGCCTTGATCCCCAATTAACAGGGGGCCTCCTTGTGATAAGTGTCTACTTAGAAAGATGGAGAAGATACAGATGCAGACTCAGCGAATGAGCAGAAAAAGGAGAGACTAGTAATAATGTTATAAATCTCTCAGCCTGCTTTGGTAAAAACTGGATGGGCATTTTGCTGAATATTCTTGGTGGGGTAAATTCTTTGGCAAATTTTCTTGGAAAATTCCTTTCTCATTTAGGGCAGAGATGAAAAACTGTGGTCCTCTAAATGCTGGTGGACTACAGCTCCTTTGTCATTCCTTATGATGGCTTGGGCTGGTGGGACTTTGGGTTCTAGCGTAAGTCCTACTCAGAGTAGACCCACTGAAATTAATGAACCAAATTTAGTCATGTCAATTAATTTCAGTGAGTCTGCTTTGAGTAGGAACTAGTGTTGGATAAAACTCTTGGGGTTTAACTAAGGTTCGGAAAGCTGCAAGTTTGCCACCACTAATTTAAGGCTTCAAATGTCAGTACTCGCCCTTTTAATTGGGCTTGGAAGTAGAAAGTTAATAGAGTTCTTAACTCTAGCCTATTCCACATAACCATTCAGAATCCTGGCAGCTATATATTGTACCAAGTGAACCTTCTAAAGTCTGATACAGAACACTTTTCAGTAAACTAATCAGGAGTATCATGAAAGGCTTACAGGTCACATCAGTCAGAAAGCTAGACAGGACTGTGTGTCTCTTAAATAGGAATAGAATAGAATAGCAACAGGAAACTTCTGAAAACAGGGTGCTGGACTAGATGGGACTTTGACTTGATCCAGCAGTGGTCTTCTTATTTATTTATTATTTAAATTTACATGCTGTTTTCCCATATTAATATGCTCAAAATGGTGTCCAATGCCACATCAAGGATTTGATGTTCAGCTCACATTACTCTTGCATGAATACACATTGAAAGCTGAATCCTGCATATAATGGAGTAGAGGATAAAGAACACAGGATTTTTAACAGGTTGTGTGAAGCTCAGCAATATTAGTGCACATGATAAATATATCAAAGACCAACCACCAGATTCATAGCACATATACGATAACTTCCCCAAGTCCATTTAATCATTTTCTGAGAAGGTGTTGCTTGGGGAGTGTTTTTCAGCCCTGTGAGCATTCAATGTGGGGTTCCGCAGGGTTCTATTCTATCCTCTATGCTGGTCAACAGCTACATGAAACAGCTGAATGGGATTATCCAGAGGTTTGGGGTACATTGTCAGCAATATACTGATGACACCCAGCTCTACTTCCCCTTTACATCTGCAGGTGTGGCAGTGGACGTTCTGGACTCTTGTCTCAATAATGGACTAGATGAGAGTCAACTAACTGAAGCTCAATCCAAATAATACTGAGGCACTGTTAGTGGTTCACTCCCTAGACTGGATGGCTGGGACATTGCTTCTCTTGATGGGGTTACACTTCCTCTAAAGGATTGGGTACATAGCTTGGGGGCACTCCAGGATCCTTTGCTGTCACTTGTGGCTCAGGTGACCTCGGTGGCCCAGAGTGCCTTCCATCAACTTTAACTGGTGGCCCAGCTGTGCCCTTATCTGGACAGAGGTAGCCTAACTACTGTTGTCTATGCTCTGGTAACCTCAAGGTTAGAATACCGCAATGTGTTATACTTAGGGCTGCCTCTGAAGACGATTCAGAAACTTGAGCAAGTGCTGAATTCAGCAACCAGGTTGCTCACCGGAACAATGTGGTTTGAGCCTATTATACCAGTCCTGGTCCGACTGCACTAGCTACCAATTCAAAGTGCTGGTTTTGACCTATAAAGCTTAAACGGCTAAGGATCGCAGTACCTCAAAGACTGCCTCTTTCCATATGAACCTACTCAGACCCTGAGATCCATCTTCTGCTGCTTTTCTTCCTTGAGAGGTCTGAAGGATGGCAACATGAGAAGGGGCCTTTTCTGCAGTGGCCCCCCCATTTGTGGAATCCTCTCCCCAGGGAGGTTCTCCTGGCACCTTCATAATACACCTTTAGGTGCCAGGCAAAAATGTTTCTCTTTAACCAGGCCTTTGGCTGATTGACACCCAATGCCTTTTACAAAAGTGTTGGGGGGGGTGCTATCGGGTTGTTTTTGTTTTTTCATTTTGTTTATGTTTTGTGTTTCTATATTGTGATTTTATGTTGTAAACCGCCCTGAGACCTAGATAGATAGATGATAGATAGATAGATAGATAGATAGATAGATAGATAGATGATAGATAGATAGATAGATAGATAGATAGATAGATAGATAGATGATAGATAGATAGATGATAGATAGATGATAGATAGATAGATGATAGATAGATAGATGATAGATAGATAGATGATAGATAGATAGATAGATAGATAGATAGATAGATATGATAGATGATATAGATGATAGATAGATATAGACAGATATAGATAGATAGATAGATAGATAGATAGATAGATAGATAGATGATAGATAGATAGATAGATGATAGATAGATGATAGATAGATAGATAGATAGATAGATAGATAGATAGATAGATAGATAGATGATAGATAGATAGATAGATAGATGATAGATAGATAGATAGATGATAGATAGATGACAGATAGATAGATAGATAGATAGATGATATAGATGATAGATAGATATAGACAGATTAGATAGATAGATAGATGATAGATATAGATATAGATATAGTTTGTATATCACAAATTCAAATATCAGAGCAGTTTACAACAATTATATACTGTATACACAAAATAAACCACATAAAACTTTAAAACAAGCCACCAGCTATTACAGAAAACATTTAACTTAATTATCAGCACAGGCCTGATGGCAAATAAATGTTTCCAGCAAACATGTAACAATTAATATAGAAGACTCCCAGAAGAGCAGTCCACAGGAATGGGCCAATGACACAAAATGCTTGGTTTTGTATTGATGTTAAATGAGGCTTACCAACTTGGGGGACAACCAGTGGTGCTTCTACAGATGATCTCGGGGATCAAGCTGCTATACATAAATGTTCAGGTAGTCCCGAAGTTGGGCTTAAGTTGTTCAAAGCATTGTAAATTAATACAGGGGCCTTGAACCTGACTCAGTGGCAGCTTTATTGCTCATTCAACTTTTGGAGTGTGTAGCTCAGCATTAAAGAGCCAGCGTGGGCCAGGAGTCAGCAAGGAAAAATCAGAGAGGGATCTAGAGACAAGAATTGGCATTTTGCCTCTGGCTGTGAGTCGGGCAAGTGCTCTTCCTGGTGATGGCACAGCCAGCCCTGTCTTGCACAAAATGTCTTGGCTGCTTGCCGGCTTCACAGGCCCTGCACGTCCTTCCCCCCCACCCCCACCCCTTAATGCCAAATTCATGCAATTAGGTCAAAAGGAGGCTGTCATTTCAAGGAGCAGGCACCTCAAAGAATAGTACAAAATCCACCACCCCCCATTAGAGAGCCAGGTGGGTAAATATTTTTATTTTTCTGCAGAGGCATCCTGCCAAGGCCCTGCTGTTGAGTTGTAATAGAGCAATGGAAGAGGAAAAAGAAAAGCAGATCAAGAGAGTGTTGGTTTTGAGTTGATTCTCTATTGACATCTCTTCTTATAAATACCATGATTTAGCAGGGAATTCCTCTTCTGACCTTCAAGGGGACACATAGTAACTTCATGCATAATGAGTTAACTTTACGGGCTGGAACGTCATGTTAACACCAATTTCTGTTTATGAATACCAGCCCTCACTCCTCTGTAGCAGGGGCATTGGGGAAATTTGCAAGGAGGAACTGATGGGCAGAGGAATATCAGTAGCACCAGAAAGAAAGTGGTGCAGTTACACATGTCAGGATATTGTCCCACATATTAGGATTCTGCAAGTGGAGAGGGGAAATTGTGTATTTCCCATTAACATCCCCATTTAAATACATTTGCTTTGAAGGCTGATCTCTTGATTTTCATGAATTTGCAAATGGCGTGTTTATTGCATCCCTCTGTTACTTTTCAGTTTCTGATTAAGTTCTGATTTGTATGTACTCAACATATAGATAGTTGGGAAAGTTCACCGCAGAGTACATTTCCCACCTGATGTAAAGGTTGTGGGTAATAATTTGTTGGATAATATGTTGTTGCTTTGTTTTGTTTAACAAAAGTAAGTTTTGTGGCGCATGTTGGCACTAATGACTTGGGGAAATGTAGTTGTACGGTCCTGGAAACAAAATTTTGATTGCTAGGCAGGATGTGGAAAGACAGACCCTCCAAGGTAGCTTTTTCTGAAATGCTATCAGTTCCACACACACAGTACCAGCTTGACAGGCACAGATGTCTCAATATGTGAATGAGACAATGATGTTGGGAGGTGGGATTTATATTTGTCAGACACTGTGAACATTTTGGGAGAAGCCGGGCTGGCACAAAAGGGATGTGCCCCACCTGAACTGGGATGAAATAAGACTGCTGGCACTTAAAATCAAAAAGATGGTGGAGCAGCTTTTAAAATGATTGTGGAGTGAAAGCTGACAGGAACTATGGCAGATCTGGGACTCAGCTAAAGGTAAAGGGACCCCTGACCATTAGGTCCAGTCGTGACCAACTCTGGGATTGCGGCACTCATCTCGCTTTATTGGTCGAGGGAGCCAGTGTACAGCTTCCGGGTCATGTGGCCAGCATGACTCAGCCGCTTCTGGAGAACCAGAGCAGCGCACGGAAACGCCATTTACCTTCCCGCAGGAGCGGAACCTATTTATCTACTTGCACTTTGACATGCTTTCAAACTGCTAGGTTGGCAGGAGCAGGGACCCAACAATGGGAGCTTATCCCATCGCAGGGATTCAAACCGCTGACCTTCTGATCGGCAAGTCCTAGGCTCTGTGGTTTAACCCACAGCACCACCCATGTCCCGTGTGACCAAGACTCAGCTACACAGCTGCAAATAAAATGTTTTAAAGGTGTTGTAAAGTGCAATATACAAACGTGACACTAGATGGCAAAAGTGAGCTATGCAAAATTCAATGTATTTTTTAAAATAAAGCAGTTTCACAGTGTGTTTTTTTATATGTGTGTAGATTCCACCCTGGTTTGCAGCCAATTTCTATGCTGACACGAAGCTGGAAAAAAAGATGACAACTTAAATGAAAGAGGAATAGAACTAGCCAGTGTGATTGCAGGGGCACAGAATAGCAATTCAGAGAAGCCAAAGCACCACAAATACCAAAGAAACTTGAAGATAGCCACTGTATACAGTTTAAGTTTGTTTATATGGTAATGCAAAAAGCCAAGATGGGTGAACTGGAGTGCATGGTCTCAGAGAATAGCATTGATATAGCGGGCATAATGTAAACCTGTATTTGAAATATGTCAAAAGGCTTGTGTCATAGTTTAGCCCTGACTAAACTCGGAACTTGAGATCTCACTGTAGGAGAAGGAAGGAAAGAAAGAAAGGGCCATTTCATAAGTACATCTTCACACTGCACTGATACTGGCGAGCCTTCAGATCTGGATTTCCCTGTCCCAGGGCTGGGAAATCCAGCAGCTGCTCTCCTTCCTGCTCAGCTCTAAGACTGTCCTCATCTTCCGCATTGCAGGGCTACAGGAACAGGGAAGATTATGAACCAGGTAGGAGCTTCTGGGCCACCAAAATGCTCATCCTGCTGCTCATGAGGACAAGGTGGAACTGCATGGATACCCTGCCTAGATCAGAGCCTAGCTGAGATTTAGGAAGGAACTAGGAAGGAACTCCTATATGATCTAGGGAGGAACTCCTATATGAGCTCCCAATCTGAGCTGCTTCATAGCTGAAGCAATATCTCTTTTTCTAAGCACCAAGCTGCCTGAACTGGGTAAATGACCAGTTGGTAACATTGCATATTTCAAATGGAAATGAACTTTCATACTGATGGTTTGCATATCTCTAGTAAAAGTAACTTTCTTAAGCCTGGAACTGCTGCTGAAAAACAAAGCAAAATTGAAAGAAAATGGGGGCAGGGTTGTACAGTGGATGCTCGGGTTTCGAACGTGATCCGTGCGGGACACATGTTTGCAACCCGCAGTGTTTGCAACCCACAGCGCCACATCTGCGTGCACACGGGTCGCAATTTGGTGCTTCTGCACATGCACAAAGCGTGATTTAGCATTTAAGTGCATGCGCGAGCACCAAAACCTAGAAGCAATCCATTCCAGTACTTCCGGGTTCAACGTGGTGCACAACCCAAAAATGTGCAACCTGAAGCGTCTGTAACCCAAGGTATGACTGTACTTAAATAGCCTGTGAATAAACCTTAACATTAACCTCTTACATATGATCCCCTTCACAAAACCTGTAATGATGTCAGGGCAGTTGTGCAGCAGTGAAGCTTTGCAATACTACAATCAATCTAAGACAATCAAAAAGCCTTGCCAGTGGACAAGAGTAGTCTTTGTTACTTTAATACCTGGTGAGTGGCATTCATCTAGGAAAAGGTGACACACACTCCATTATGTGAATATTTTACCCAGCTTTGCTCATTTGCTGTCACCAAATGACTTGCTGTTCAATTATTTGTGCCTTATTACTTCCACTACATTTTCTCTCCATGGCATGCTGTCCTGAATGAGACATACAAGGCTGCCAGTTTTGACATCTCAACTTTGCATTAATGGCAGAAGGATGGAGAGGCAGGATCATTTTGCAGACAACCGGCCACAGCAACAGCTAACAGTCTCTTTCCTTCCTCCCTGACAGCTTCATTGACTCACCAAAACATCAAGAGTTTTGTCAAAGAAGCCAGAAGGAGCTTCTCTGCTAGAATTACTTGAGATGAATGGATGAACACAAAAGGGATATTCACACATTACATCCAGCCAGTTTATAATCTGTGCACCTGTGTCCGTAAATAGTTCAGTTGTACACGCATAATGTTCAACAGGCATACAGTCTGTGTACCAATGTACGCAAGAGCTGAACTGTACAGATATGTATTCTTTAACACAAGCACACACAGAGATAGTTTGTGCCTGTGTTCAGTGTAATGTCTGAACAGTCCTATTGGCAAATTTCAATAGCAAAAGATTTCATGAAAATAAATGTGGGTATTTGGTCTCAGCCATTTTCATGGTCTGGGACTGCTGTTTAATCTGTGGGAATGGGTGGCAAAGCTTCAAGTCAATATATTTCACAGCTTGTCCTTCATTACCACTATTGTTCACCCAAATATTGAGATTTGAAATGCTTGAAACAGAAAATATTTAGCAAAAAATGTGCCATTTTCAATCAAGCATTTAGTTGTCCAAGGTAACTTTGGGGATGCTGCTCCTGAACTTAAAGTGGAGGTTAAGGTCTCCGACAGAGACAAAGATTTGGGCATTCATCCCCGAGTTCCTTCTGCTGCTTTAGATCGTGCCTTGCAAAGCCATTATTGACCATCCTTCTCAGATTGCTGCCTTGTATTCTATAAGGTGGTCATTCAAAGGGCATACAAATTCTGTGAGACCATTTGATGTTTCATAGTCTACAGAAGGATGTCCTGGTTGCCACAGCAACTGGTTTGCTTCTTCCAATCTTGCCAGGTCCTGATGCAGTACAGAACCTGCCAGTAAAATGACTTGATGAGTATCCCATGGGTCATTAGAAGGGGGCAGACATAGTAATTTCCAAAGGCATTGCACTGCATGGTCCCAATCTTATTGACGATTTCATGACTTGGAAGTTTTAAAATGGGGTGCTTGAAAATTACTGATAAATGCTGTCATACTTCCCATATGCTCCTTGGCCACCCTTTTCTTTACCTTCTCTCTTGACATCATTGCCTTGCTTGCATTCCTGCTGTCTCCTTAGTTCACTGCTTTTATACTAGGTGACTTCTATTTCCACATTAATGAACCCAGCCTCACTGTTTCCCATTACCATCTTCTTTCTCTCTCACACTGACTTTGGACTGTCTTGCCAGTTCAGTGCCTCCATCACTTCATTGACTCAGGAACTGCTGTTGTGAATACTTCCAATTAAATTCCCTTGCCTTTGGCAACCCTATTGCAATGTAAAGCCTTTATCTTACAAAACATTCTCAAACCACTGCACCATAATGCCTTAACCCAAATCAATGCACTAGGTTGTCATTCTATGTTCACCGTAAGACTGGATGCAACATTTAAGCTCAGCATGCTAAACAGTAGGGATCCTAGATAAAATTGGGACCCTCTGACAGCATCCAATTCCACTACTACACACAGATTGGATGGCTGCTTCAAGATTATATCTGTAGTGGTGGTGTTTCATACCTTGCTACATTGTCAAATAAGTCTAGAGCAACTGTCAATTGTCATAGAATCAACATTCTTCATGATTTCCTCTTTGTGGGTCCAGAGCAAGGAAAGCTGTATTTATGACTCACATAGGTCCTGAGGTACATGAAAACTTTTTGGTGCCTGCTAAAAACCTTCTTTAGGAAGTCCCATCCAGATGCTTAGAAAGCTGTGGTAATTTTAAGCTGTTCTAGTATTTTAACTTGTATGTTTTTAAGTATAGCTTAATTATTTCCTGGTTTGATTGTTTTACATTTTTGTAAATGTCTTCAAGGCTTTTTACAATCAAAAAAGGTAAAGGTAAAGGACCCCTGACTGTTAAGTCCAGTCGTGAATGACTCTGGGGTTGTGGCGCTCATCTCTCTTTACTGGCCAAGGGAGCCAATGTTTGTCCGTTGACAGTTTTTCCGGGACATATGGCCAGCATAACTAAGCCACTTCTGGTGAAACCAGAGCAGTGCACAGAAACGCTGTTTACCTTCCTGCCGGAGTGGTGCCTATTTATCTACTTGCACTTTGATGTGCTTTCAAACTGCTAGGTTGGCAGGAGCTGGGACCGAGCAATGGGAGCTCACCCTGTTGCAGGGATTCAAACCGCCAACCTTCTGATCAGCAAGCTCTAGGCTCAGTGGTTTAGACACAGCGGTGTGTAAATTCTATGAAGGGCCTGCTAGCTCAGGCCAATGGCCTATCTAGTTTAGCATCCTGTCTCTCCCACATTGGTATCTACAGCCACAGCAACCTGCCAACAGTTTGACCTCACTCCCAATGGCACACTCCTCCACTGTCTCCCAAAACAGACAGATGCCAACAACCAGATGCCTGTAGGAAGCCTGCAAGCTGGACCCCAACCCCTCCGAGCTCCCTTATTTTCCAGGGACGGTCCTGGATTTACAAAACCCATCACAGCTTCTGATTTGATCCTGGAATGTCCTTTCCCTTAGGATGTCCCTATTTTTATCAGAGAAATATTGGAGGGTATGGGTTCCAAGCATGACACCAGGATTCCTGCTCTTTTCAGCAACTGGTATTCATAAGCTTTTTGTCTCTTACTGTGGAAGCAGCCATTGATAGCCTTTAACTCCATGAATTCATCTAATCCTTTTGCATGCCATCCAAGTTGATGACTATCGCTAGCTCCTGTGGGCGTGAATCACATAGTTTACCTATGTGCTGCATGGAGTACTTTCTTTTCTGTGGTACAGGTAAGGATCAAATACAGGGATTCCATTCCTTTACTTACCGGTAAGTGCTAGTCCTCACGATCCAGACTCATAACTAAAGCTTAGTAGTGAGTCATTTACAATGAATAACTCAAAATCTTCTGAAACCTTTCTTATAGCCTAGCAGACTTACCCACAAACGATAATTTCTCCAGAGTTTGAAATGTTTCTATTTTGCAAGAGATACTTGGTACCACGGAAGTGAAAGGGCAGGTCTTAAGAGGACGAGTGGTGCTCATGTGAAGCTGGCAAATTGCAGCAGAGACCTCCTCTCTCTCTCTCTCTCTCTCTCTCTCTCTCTCTCTCTCTCTCTCTCTCTCTCATCTAGCATCTGTCTGTCTGTCTCTGTGTATCTATCTATCATCTATCTATCATCTATCTATATCTTCTATCTATCATCTATCTATCTATCATCATCATCATCATCTATCATCTATATATCATATCCACCTATTCAGATTCCCACACCAATAATCACCTCTCATGTACAGCTGTTAGACAACTTACTGCAACAAAATTTTCAAAATCTTGGTGGAGGAAATGGACAAATCCATTTCTCAGTTTTCCAGTTGTAAATTCAGTTCACCACATTTGAACATCAGTTATCTTTTTTAAAAAAAAAATCCTCACAAAAACCCTCAACATTTAAATACACATTTCTCCTAATATTAACATTTGAGCAAGCAATATTTCCCCTTTGTAATGCATTTTGGATGCAACTATGCCCAATCCATAGCTATTTTATTATTATTATTTCTCCATGGTCCATGGTAGTGAATGGGAGAGACTTAATTTTTCAGAATCAGATTCAGATTTGGACAACCTCCAAAATGATTCAGACTCAATTATGTTCAGGCTCTGAGTGTTCAGGCTTAAAGACAAAATGGCACACCCTGCACATAAGAGGGAGGTATCAGTTGGTTCAGGAGAATCCAAAGTTTGCAAAAGTATGCGCTTACAAAAAAAACCTAACTGGATGATGATAACTGAGCATGTTTACAGAATGCTGAATCAGGAGAACAATGGAGGTCCCACCTATATAGTTCATATTAATATACTTTATTCCCTGCCTTCTTAAAAACATGTTGTTTAACTTGAATCTTCAAAGAGGGGTGAGATACAGATGAAGAAAAGGGAAGAAGATGAGCTTTGGACAGGATGGAGGCATACAGAGGATGATCAAAGTGCCATTTTTAAGAAGATATTCCCCCATACCAGTTCTCTAACAGATGTCCTCTATTGATCTTAACAAGAGCATGTAATGCTTTTAATGAAGTTCCTCAACAGAAATAAAGGTTATAGAACTGGAGGTCTTTAAAGAAGTGAAACTCAAGTGAGCACCCTTACTCAAGAGACTTTTGAAAGTTAATGAAATGTATGCAATGCACTGAGCTTCATTCTAATGTATACTATTTTTGAGTGCTTGGCAG
This sequence comes from Podarcis vaucheri, assembly GCF_965113315.1. Classification (NCBI taxonomy): domain Eukaryota; kingdom Metazoa; phylum Chordata; class Lepidosauria; order Squamata; family Lacertidae; genus Podarcis; species Podarcis vaucheri. Next base: position 17,444,598 of record NC_138758.1, on the reverse strand, counting down.
AAGTCGAGAGAGAAATGTATGCATAAAATATTAAATGTGAGTTTCTACAGAAATTAGGAGAGGATAGAGTGTGTTATCCAAGTGGGAAGAATTAAACAGTGTCTTGACACCTGAAATCTGACGCTAGCAAAAAAAAACACACACCAAAAAAACTCCCACCGTTCTGTGTTGGAAGCCAACAGGGTAGATTATCTCTGCTCTTTGACAGTCTGGTTGACAGTAATGACTACACTAACATCCCCGAACATCCTTGATCTCACCACTTCGCCCCCTTTGATTTTTTGAGATGACTGTACCTTGGAAATTAAATATTGCTCTCATCACTGGGGCTGTCTGACGTGAGAGGGAACGAGCGGCATTCACTCCAAGAATCGAAGTCAAGTAATGCTGCTTTGCTCTTAGAAGGGAGATCTCAACGGAGGAGCAAATCAGGATCAAAATGAGGAAGTATTTCGACACATTGCAACCAGTCAACTCAATCAGAAAGAGAGGGAGGGAGGGAGGGAAAGAGATTTGTGCATTATTCATGAAGCAAAAACTCTGGGAATTTTTCCAGAGAACATGCCATCAACTGGAGATAGGGCTTATCAACTCTTTTAAATCGGCATGTTGTTGTTGTTGTTTTAATCTAATACAATAACAATTTATTTACTAGAGATATTTTATACATTATCAGCTTTTCTTATCCTAATTGATTCTTTTCATCAGAGACCTTCTCTGTTGGCAAAACTGACTTCCCCAGTTTTTTTAAGGGGGGGCATGGAGCTCCTCTTTTGAATATCTGCCGGGTGGCTTCATTTTGTGTGAATATGGGTATGAATCAACCAGCATTTCAATTATCAGCTGATCCTTCTTGGAAGAGTCACACACATACTCCATTTGCACCTGGAAAGTATGACAGGGTGTTCATTTTCAAGCAGGAATATATCCTGGTTACAATTTAATTGAGGCAGACACCTAGTCTTGAATTTTGCAGCCATGAAATCTAGTCCAGAGATCTGTGCCATTAATGATTTGCACTTCATGTAACTTCTGAGGTCTTTGTCTCTGAAATGTGCGGGAACTTCAGAAGAAGAACCAGTGAATGTGTGGCAGTAGAAGTGGGGCTGTCTGAAACACAGAACCTGTACTTTTTTTTTTCATTGTGTATTGCTTTTTTTGAGTGAACTGTTGCCTGTCAACCTCTATGGCACTAGCTATGGCTAAGTGATTAGTTTGTTGACCATTTGCTCCAGATAAGGATTGAGTGGAAATGTCATGCCACATGCTTCTGATTTTCACAGACAAATGGCAACAACTAGATGTATCTCAGGGATGGGGAACTTCTGCCTGAGGGGCCTCCATCTGGCCCTCATAATCCCCAGTCCATACACCTTCTCCTAAGGCTACATCCCTCACCAGCCACATCTTGCTTTTTTGCCTGTCTGGAATGTGTCCTTGAACTTTGATCATGACTCTTGCTTGCCTCAATGGAGAATACAGATGAATGAATAGGTGTGTAGCTTACAGCAGAAAGATAAAATTCAGTTTGTCACTCTGCCTCTTCCTCACCCATCACTGTCATGTGGCGCCAGAAGGCTGCTCAGAAGAGAAGGCATCCCTCTGAAGGAAAAAAAAGGGTTCTCCAAGTGAATGAATCTTAGCTGTTGATATCACTGCTACCTTGTTTTCAAGAATAATAGGGAGCTCAGCTACACCTTTCTAATGTGGTCATTTAGTGGCAAACAGCATGGGGCTATCTGTTTAGCCCATTTTAGTGTTGGCTAAGTTCTAAAATTTTCCTGGAGCTTTTAACTGTGTATTGACAAATGTACTTTTTTTCTGACTGACGGTCGAATAAAAGGTTGATGATGGTGGTGGCAAACAGCAGTAACTACTTTGTTCCGATGTACATGCCCTTTCCCCTCTTTTTTCTTTCTTTCTTTAATGGATTTCTAGCCCAACCTCTAAGGCAGTGTTTCTCAAATGAGTCTCCAGCTGTTGTTGGGCTGCAACTCCCATCATCCCTAGCTAGCAGGACCAGCTGGAGGCCCAACCTTGAGAAATGTTGCTCTAGGGCAGGTATGTCCAAAGTCCATTTTGGGGGCCTAATTCGGCCCCTGTGGCAGTTCATTTCTTGGGATAAAATCCTAAGAAAACCTCCAATCAACAACTCCAATCCTAAAATAATAATAATAATGAAATCCCATTATTTATATAGCAATAACAAATTACATCTATTCCACCCTGGTAAGGGCGGGGGGCAGTGCAAAGATACAGCACTACCACAGAAAATACTTTGTTCATGGTATGTACCAGCCTAACTGCTTTCACCAGTGGGCCCAGTGAGCAGGGTCTTAGGCTAAACGTCAGTCAGGTGTATTGGGGAGTGGGGTAGGAAGCGATGGGTGACTCTGTTAATTTTGCTTTGAAAAAATAAGAAAGAAAGAAAGAAAGAAAGAAAGAAAGAAAGAAAGAAAGAAAGAAAGACTTTAGTTCTATACATCAGTTAGCAATTTTTAAGCCCTTGTGAAAATCCCACAGCAAATTTCTAATGTGCACATGTTTGTATGCAATTTTGCCCAATATACACAGTTTTGCAAAGCAATTTCTCCTAATACAATTTTAATGTTATGTCCACTAATATATGCATTTCAATGCATTTTTTACATTGCTGCAATGTATAAAATATCCACCGCAACAAAACAACACAGAATTAAGGAAAATTGTGAATAGGTTAAGGTTTTTGGAAATGCATTTGATTTTCACAGCTTTTACTTTAGTGTTGATTACTAGTTATTGCAACATGTTTAAAGTGGGACAATCAATTCCTTGTCAACATTATCTATTGTTTGGCTTGATAAACACTGTCTAACATGTTTTGGGGAAAATCCATTTCAATGCTGTTTCCCCAATTAGACCTGTTAAATGTTCTTTGAATGAGTGAACTTGGTTTAGTTTTACAACCAGAGATACATTGTTAAGCTAATGGTTTAAGTAGTGAATACTACAGTTTCATTTGGCATTAATTTTTAGTGTCTTTTTTATATCAAGCTGCTGACTTTAAGTAAATGAAATGGCAGTTGTTTTGTTGAGATTCAGTACAATTTGATTACCTTCTAACTACTCCATAATTTTTGGAAAGCCTGTTCGCTCACTCTGAACAACCAAAACAGCTGACTTGTTCAAACAATCTAAGGGCGGATGCCAACATCAAATTGCCTACCGTTTCCTTCACTGTTTCAGAGAAACTGCAGAAAAATCTGGAGCTTTGCCATACTCCAACCTTTTATCAGAGTATGCATATTCAGGATATCATGTTCCATATTTGTTTAGATATAGAAGCCTCTCAACTTAGTACAGTGGTACCTCTGGTTAAGAACGTAATTCGTTCTGGAGGTCCATTCTTAACCTGAAACTGTTCTTAACCTGAGGTACCACTTTAGCTAATGGGGCCTCCTGCTGCCGCCACGTCGCCACAGCGTGATTTCTGTTCTCATCCTGAGGTAAAGTTCTTAACCTGAGGTACTACTTCCGGGTTAGCAGAGTCTGTAACCTGAAGCGTTTGTAACCTGAGGTACCACTGTACAGCTTGTGCAACAACATTATCTGCATGAACAGTGGGAAATAGAGTAACCACACACAATGCTTCTCCCGTCAGCCTCACCTACAGTCCCTGCAACAAATAGAAACAGGAACTAGAATGGCAACTGGTTGGCCTCCATCTGTCTCAGGAAACAATGCTGCCTAAGGTGAAATGATTAGGTGCAATCCTGCCACTGTTCCCAGCCTGCCGCCATCACTGCCTCACTTACTGAGATCTCATCAGAAGCTGCCACCAGGGATTCTGCCACTCGAGGTGGCTGCCTCAGTCTGTTTCATGGGTGGGCCAGCCTTGCCCATATTCCTGCAGCAACGTTCAACTTTAAAAAAATTATTTTAAAAATGTTGTGAAATCCATCAGCATTTCAGTAAAACATTCTCTTTTGGTATACAGGCTTTTTTTCAGTGCCCCTACTAAAACACTTTTTGCAGACTTGTCTAATATGCATACTTTTGTGGACATTGGTTGGTTGGAGAGCTGCTTCATAGTATTGTGAGTGGTTTAGCAAACAACTGCTTGTTGAATTCCTCAACAAGGAATTCTGGGAATAGCAGCTTTGGGAGGGGAATAAGGTTACCCTAGCAACTCTTAGTAGCCTTAACAAACTACAGTTCTCAGGATTCTTTTCGGGGGAGCCGTGGCTGTTTAAAATTGTATCATGGTTCTTTAAATGCATGTTGTGAATGTGGCCAAAGTCTGGAAGCACATAGGGTTGTCCATCCAAAGACATTTTGCCTGGAGAAGCTAAAGCCTGAGGTTTAATGCAGTCAGTACCTAGTGGGCAAACTTTGCAACAAGTTTGGAATGTAGAGGTTTATTTAGTCTCAGTTCTGAATGATCCCAGTCTGTAGAAATCAGTGCATCTTGTTGAAAATCTGTCCATGTGTTGGCCCAGAAATGGAAACAGGGCCTACGATTGAAGAATGGAGAATGAAACTGATGGACTACGCAGAACTTGATAAATTAACAGGAAGGATCTGGAATTGACGCGACCAGAGATTCACAGAAGACTGGATTAAATTTACAGAATATATGCAAAAATTATGTGATTATCAGACAACGTTTGTAAGTTTTCAAGACGTTTTGTGAAAATGTAATTTAGAAATATTGTTTAAAAATAAGGTAAAAAGTAATATAGTATTGTAGTGCAATATTAATTTAAGAAATGTGGAGGAAGTAATTAAAACGGAGGATTGTCGGACAGGCTGAGGGAAGTAAAAAAAGAGGATGTTGGTGATAAATAAGATGTTTTGATTGTATAATTTTATATTGGAAAATGAATAAAAAAATATTTTTTAAAAAAGAAAATCTGTCCATGTACATTGCGAGCTTTTCTTAGGGCAGAGTTTGCCCACTGAGTGAACCATTAGTGGCATGGATAGAGTGTAAGTCTTGAACTGGAAAGATTTAGCTCCCCTACTTAGCTATGAAGCTGACAATCGGACCAATCACTGCCTCTCAGACTTGTGAGTTGTTGTGAAGATAAAACCGAGAGGAAAAGAACTGGGTGCACTTGAGGTCTTTGGGGGAAAGGCATAATGTAAATGTAATGATGGTGGTGGCAAGCACACTTAGTCTCTGGGAGCTAAACATTGGCACAGATCAAATTAAGCCCTGGGTATGATCCATTTCCCCATAACCTCTCACTCATGTTGGTGCTCCTGCAGAGTAAGGTCCCCAGTTTCCTTCGCTGAAATGAATGCGGCTATGCATGTGCACAAATCTCTAGATCAGGAAGACTGTCATTAAATAACAGGTTTTCTATATTCCTGTCAGATATTGGTGGTTTGAGCCAGATTTGCTGAGATCATGGAGACTAAATTCCAATTTACTAAAGCCAAATTAAATCACCCCATAGTCCTGTCCACTGCCAATAGCTCCGAAAAGTTATCACTACATCCTTCTAGAGCCATAAAAGTAAAACAGCCAGATGAATAGCCTGCCTAACATCTAGTAAGTAATATTTATAGTCATTAGAGAGACCATCATGCCATTTCAGCCATTTTGATAAAGCTGCAGGGATAGTCTTGCTTGTAATATTTGCAATAGCTAACTGTGATTTTGCTATGAACACTTATATGTACAATTTAACCTGGTATATGAAATTTCTGTGCACCTTAACTGGTTGGAACTTACTTGTGAACAACAGGTGTGCTCCCTGCATGAAGTGCTTGTTGCACTGAGAAAGGCACAGATCTATGCCCAGCCGATTGCCAGCCAATGTGCCAAGGGCTACTGGCTAAACCTGTGCCAAAGCATTCAGCTTGCTGCTGACAGTGGCAATACTCACAAAATGTATGAAGGCATAAACAAAGCCTTTGGACCAACAGTCTGCATAACTGCCCCACTGAAAACCTTGTCTGAAAAGATAATCACAGACCAGATGAAGTGATGGGCACAGCACTATCAGGAACCGCACTTGAAAGAAAACATGGTTTTTGACACAGCAATTAACAGCTAAAACTGACTATTCACATTACTCAGTGAGAAAGGATGGCCACCTAAGTTCCACAAGATGATCATAGCCTTCAATTAGATAGGGTTGCTGTACGTCTGGAATTTCCTGGACATAGCCAGAATATTGCAGTCAGAGGCAGTGTGTGGAAATCACCCAGGAAGGCTCAACAACTTTGGCCAAAAAAAAAAAAGATTCAGCATTCACTTTTTGAAATATGGCAACCCTAAATTTGAACATGTACAGCACCGTCCAGTACAACAGAAGGTGCATTCTTTCACCTTTGGTGGACGTGCCCAAGGATTAAGGCTTTCTGGGAAATGATACATAATGAATTGAAAAAGGTATTTAAATATACCTTCTTGAAGAAACCAGAGGCCTTTCTTCTGGACATTGTCGGCCAATTGGTGCCAAAGAAGGACAGAACTCTCTTTATGTACGCCACAACAGCAGCAAGAATACTTATTGCAAAGTATTGGAAGACACAAGATTTACCCACTCTGGAAGAATGGCAGATGAAGATGATGGACTATATGGAACTGGCAGAAATGACTGGCAGAATCCGAGACCAGGGAGAAGAGTCGGTGGAAGAAGACTGGAAGAAATTTAAAGACTATCTACAGAAATATTGTAAAATTAATGAATGATAGAATGATGTTGGATAGCAACTAAGGGGTTTCCAGCTGTAATGATTTAAGAGAATATGAAAATAGGGTTATAAATGGGTTAAAATCTAATGGTAAGGATTTACTGAACCAATAAATTGAAGTGGAATACAAAAAAGGGAGTTATGAGGAGGTCTGGGAAATAAGTTAAAAGAAAATAAGTAAAAGAAAAAATGTATGTTTTTAACTGTTTTTATTTTGTATTTTTCTTTTTTCTTTTTCATTTTTACTGTTATATTTCAAAAAAAATATAAATATTTTATATATAGTGAATTACAACTTATCACTAAACTTAAAACCATGGAGAGACCTGGTCTGAATAGAGACATTGGACTCCTATCTCACTGTTGTTGTTTAGTCGTGTCCAACTCTTTGTGACCCCATGGACCAGAGCACGCCAGGCACTCCTGTCTTCCACTGCCTCCCGCAGTTTGGTCAGGCTCATGTTGGTAGCTTCTATGACACTGTCTAACCATCTCGTCCTCTGTCTTCCCCTTCTCCTTGTGTCCGCCATCTTTCCCAACATCAGGGTCTTTTCCAGGGGGTCTTCTCTTCTCATGAGGTGGCCAAAGTATTGGAGCCTCAGCTTCAGGATCTGTCCTTCCAGTGAGAACTCAGGGCTGATTTCCTTAAGAATGGATAGGTTTGATCCATATATATCTTTGGAATGTTCTTCTCCCTGGTGCTTTCTTTCTTCTTCTTTTTTGCAATTGTTTTTATTGATTTTCATATTATATATTTATACATTCTGACAATATTAGTAACCTAAAACTCTCAGGATTACCACTAGAGGGAAGTGGTAATCTCCCTGGTGCTTTCACATGCCTTCAGCTCAAGTGAAGATGATGTGTACCTCCATTCAAGGAGTGATGGAGAATCTGTTCAACCTGACATGTCTCAACGCCAAGGCAAAAGTGCAGTGGGTCTTTATTTGAGAGATGTTGTTTGCAGATGACACAGCCTTGACAGCACACTCTGAGGAAGCACACTCTACAGAGTCTCATCAACAGTTTTGCCGAAGCCTGCAGGGAGCTCAGTCTTGCCACTAGCCTGATCTTTTAGACCAACCTCCTTTGGAAGATCAAGGTAGCAACACTAAAGTGGAAGCTACAATACAAGGAAGGCCATGCTCCACTGCATACTTAGCATAACAGTGATTCAAACCCTGACTCGTATTCCCCTCAGCTTTCATAGGCACATCCTCTTCCCATTCTATGTAGAAAATAATGTGGCTCTAAGTCCCACATACCTCATTCTAATGAGATTGCTTTTCTACCTCTTATCAGGTAGGGTCAGTAATTGAAGTGAACATTAAAATGTAATCAAGCATTTTTAAAATGTAGCTAATGGACCTTGTTATGCAGAACAAGGACAAACCAACCAACTGGAATAGCTGTCGATACTAACATCTCCCTTAACTCTGGGTGCTAAAAGAAAAATATCTAGCAAGGAAAATCACTTGACATACTATGTTAAGTCCTTTTACTAACATCAGCAAAACAACAACAACAACACTGCTCTCTGTGGAGAGTCATTTAAACCAGATAAATAATCCCAACAAAAATACATTTATTGTTTCCTTGAGTGTCCATATAAAATCGCTGTCCCTACGGCTCACCAGGAATGAGCATGTCTGGGGAGACAGTTTCTTACTTAGAAACCGCTAGAGAAAAGACATTCTATCCAGAAGTCACATGCTTGGCTTCAAAAGATGTGGATACCCAAATAAGGACCTGAAAAGAAGATTTTAATTGATGGGTTGTTTCTGCTTCTTCACACAGCACTTCACTGATTTATGAAATTTTCTGGCATCAGATGTAGTCACTAACCTAGGCTGCAATCCAATGCCCACTTAAATGGGAGTAAACCCCATTGATGCCAATGGGGCTTACTTCTGGGTGGACATGCATAGGATTGTGCTGCTAGTTGGTTTCTTTTAAGGGGATTAGACAAAATCATGGAGCAAAAGTCTATCAATAGCTACTTGTCATGTTGGGTTTATGTGCCTTCCAAGCTCAGGTGACTTTCTGCACCAGTTAATGGGGAGGGGAAAAGCAAGGTATTTATTGCCTTTATGTGGCTGTCCACTATGTAAAAAAGGATAGTGATGAACCCTTGGCATGCCAAATAAGTGCTCGGTTCCCAGGCTGCTTCAGGGCTTTAAAAGCCCTGTTTGGGTGGCCTTTTGCTCCCATGATGCCCAGGCAGCTTTTGCATGAAGAGTGCAACTGTCTGTAGCAAGCTTTGCATATCTAGAGGCACAGGTGAAGGCTTCATCCTCACAAGGCAATTCCATTCTTTATGAAGCCTAGGGATCAGGGTGACTTGGCAGGTCCCCACTTCCTGCTCCCATGTTAATTAACACTGGAACACATGGGAACATCAGAAGATCCCTGCTAGATCAAATGCTCATCTAATCTAGCATCCTGTTCCCCCAGTGGTCAGTCAAATGCCTATAGGAAGCCCAGAAATAGGACCTGAGTGCAACAACACTTTCACTTATTGTCCTTATCACAAACTGGTATTCAGAGGTACACTGGCACCAACCATGCAGATAGAACACAGCCATCATGGCTAGTATCTATTGACAAGTCTTTTCCTACATGAATTTGTCTAGTCCTCTTTTAATGCCATCCAAGTTAGTGGTCATCACTGTATTTTGTGGGAGCATTGCTTAGCTATGTGTGGTGAGAAGAAGCACTTCATACAGCAAGAATGCCTGATCAGGTTGAACGTCTGGTGCAAAAAGATCTTGTGCTGTAGGCGGGGTTAAAGCTGCAATGGATTGAAAGTTACTCTCTGCAATGTGTCTAAGGTTATGTATCTGTAGGAGGGTTGAGTGGAAGATAGTTTTGAGTGCCAAGGCACCTGTGGATTTATCAGGCAATGATGGATTAACTCTCAGTAGGTAACTAAACCTTTAGAGGCCTCTGGGTAAGCTGCCTTAGTTCTGTTGGCAAAAATGCAAATTGAAGAAGAAAACCCCCCTCCTTTTTTACAATGTAATCAAATTGTAATTGATGGTGCTTTTAAAAGCAAAACGATGAGCAATTAACAGCTTGGAAAATCTGACTATTTCAAACAATGATATATACACATCATTGTTCCACAAAGAGAAAAGAGCTCTGAATTCTAATGGGACAATTTCACATAGAGTCCATTTGCACAGTGTAAACTGGTTCCACAGTTTTAAAGGGTGGGGTGGGGGGAAATCTTTATTTGGCCTTTGTGCATTATTTCCCACCTCCTTTCAGTGTTTGTCCAAAAGGTGTTGTGAAATTCAGACACTGGCTAACGTCTTTACACTGGTGACAAATATAGCAACTAATGTAGCTTGTAAATTTCAAGTGTTCAGGTAGGAGATTGTAATGTAGGGATGCACAACAAAACGCAAATACACATTGTGTCAAGCTGTTCTTCTGAACAATGGCCTTTTTACAAATCAATCAAGATCCAAGTGGACTCCTCCATGGATATTTTTAGTCCCTTAGATCGGAGGCATAGTTTCATCTACCGACTCCTGAAACATTTTGCCATAGCAACTGATGGCTATTTTTTGCAACTGCTAATTGCCTTCTGCAGACCCTGTTTACTTCCTTCAGCCCATCCCCTTCTATTCTTTCATATGTATTTTCTTTTACTTCCCTTCAGAAGAGTGGCATGAAACTGAATGGCTGTAAGCGATTCAGTCATTCCGCTTATAGGCATTCAGTGGGTTTAAGCAGGGAGAATCCAAATTTCAGTAATTGCCTTGGTTCTACAGAATGTGAGATGCATATCAAGGGAGAAGCGCTGGCTTCACAACTACATTGCAATATCAGAAGCAAACTGTCAAACTTCATGCCATTTGTCCCTTGGCTTAGATTTTAAAAGTGTACATGTCAGGACAGGTGGCAATGGTGGTGGGGAATATGTTCAGTGAAATGGATGGGAATGTTCTACCACTGCTAATCTCTATGGAGTTAAAACAGTATTTCAAGAAATATACTAAGAACACAGCCTCAACTATTACACACACAGAGGGAAAGTACAAAGAAAGAGACATATTCTGGTCTGTACCAGTGCAATGTGAAGATGCTTAAGGCAACAATTGCTTTCATGAATGATCTATAGAATTAACGACCAACCTCTAAGCCAGCAGTTCTCAATTTTTTTTCTCTGTGCCACACTTTCAGAAAAAAAAATTCCTCATGCCACACTGAACTTTTTATTAATAAGAAATAAAACAAAGAAAGAAATAAGAAATAAGAATAAGAAATGTTTTATAATATGATCATGGGACATCCAGATTATATAAAACAATGCAGCTACATAAGAACATGAATCATTCCCAAAGTATAATTATACACAAGCCTCTTACCTATGTACCTTAAGTATGTATACAAACTCAATGAGAGGTGTAAGGTTCTCAATGAGAATTGGGTCTAATTTGAGACAAACAAATTATATTGAAAAGATATCTATCCATATTCTGCAAAAATAAATAAATAAAATATAATCTACATTATATAAAGGTAAAGGGACCCCTGACCATTAGGTCCAGTCATGACTGACTCTGGGGTTGCGGCGCTCATCTCGCTTTACTGGCTGAGGGAGCCAGCGTATAGCTTCCGGATCATGTGGCCAGCATGACTACAGTAAAATGTTTAATGAATCTTTCTTCCTAACTTGCCATCCCTTCCTGCTACACCAATGTGGCGCCACACTCTTTGAGAACCCCTGTTCTAAGCTCTATCTTTCCACCAGCAGCTCCTTTCAAGGAATTCCTTCTGCTCTCTAGTGGTCATACTATATTTTAATCATATGCACGTTTGCCAACTGTTTCATTTCAATGATGAAGGAAATGTGTCTTCAAGCTATGAGTAAATTCCCGTGTGGTTCAGTACATAACACTAAAGCCCTTTGAGAATTAAATGGAACAAAATGGAGCATAAAACTGAATTCAGGTCAGTGGGAGTGCTGTGCTGAAATTTGTCAAAACTTCTACCACAGACATTAGGCTGAGATTGATTCAGCAGAAAAGTTTGTATACATTTTGTAAAGAATGCACAGGGCTCCAGTCTGCTTGTGGTGGTTAGGGGTCTCCTCATATTTAAAGGTTTTGGTGGTGGGTGCTGTGGCTGGCAATCCTTATTCTCGTATTCTGCAGATGCTCAATGAACACACCCTTTTGAAAAGAGATTCTGACAATGATAAACAGGACTTTGAGAATGTCACTTGTCCACACTTCCATTTGTCCTGAATTTGTATCAGATCAGTAGCACAGCTCCAAAAGCTTTGCATTTAGAGAGGTAAAGGGACGCCTGACCATTAGGTCCAGTCGTGACCGACTCTGGGTGCGGCGCTCATCTCGCTTTATTGGCCGAGGGAGCTGGCGTACAGCTTCCGGGTCATGTGGCCAGCATGACTAAGCCGCTTCTGGGGAACCAGAGCAGCGCATGGAAACGCCGTTTACCTTCCTGCTGGAGTGGTACCTATTTATCTACTTGCACTTTGACATGCTTTTGAACTGCTAGGTTGGCAGGAGCAGGGACCGAGCAATGGGAGCTCACCCCATTGCAGGGATTTGAACCGCCAACCTTCTGATTGGCAAGTCATAGGCTCTGTGGTTTAACCCGCAGCGCCACCCGCATCCCGTTTGCATTTATATCCCAACGCAAAAATGCAAAAAAACTCCTTTTTTTTACTGCTGTATTGGAACAAATGCAAAATCCCTTAAAACCCAAATAAAAACATGTTCCCCTTCCAATTTGACTCCTTTCTAGGCTCCTGAACAGAAAGACATGCACTTTCCCTTGTGACACATTGTTTGGTCGTTCCTCTTTCACCTCCTTCATCTGCACCTTTTCTGTCTCTGCCCATGCCATGAGCAAAGTTTGCCAGTTGCCCCCTGAACCCACTGTTGTGCATTTCTTGCTCTCTGCCCCATGCTTTTAAAAAAAAAAAAAAAAAAATAAACATAAATGTGTCCCCCCTTTTGCACTCAGAAGAGCATTGCAACTATATATGTGTGAGAAAGAACACACAGAAAAATGAGGAGGGCTGAACAGAGGGCAGAGGTGTGCAGATACAGTTTGAGACTGCTTGGGAAATATCCAGGAGAAGAGGAGCTTTAGAAAGGGTGGAAGGCAGGGACCCTGAGTCCTGGGAACCCTCCATAGGGGAAACACCTGCTGGGAAGTGTTACTGAGTTGTACGTTGCTTATTTGACTAAAGAGTTAACTTTACTGACAGCGGAGCCCTGCATCTGACTCCAAACCTGACACGAGGGCTCATCTATGCTCATCTTTTGCCCCGCCCCTGTACTTTCTAGGCAGACGTCCATGCTTTCCCAGTCCATGTCTGATTCCCCCCCCCCCACGGTTTTCCCCAGGAAAACCCAATCTTTACTGTTCAATTAGAACAAATGGCAATTTGGGTTTTCTGCAGATTGCCATTTGTTCCAATGCTGTGCTAAATAGTTGGTTTCTGCAGGGAAGGCTCCAGGGCAGAAAAACACAAAACCGTACACTCATACAAGGACCTGGAAAGCCCAAACCTGTGCCTAGAAACGTGGAGCAAAGGAAAGTATGGAGGAGACTCTAGATCATGGGTGGGCAAACTAAGGCCCAGGGGTCAGATCCGGCCCAATCACCTTCTAAATCCGGCCCGCGGACGGTCTGGGAATCAGCGTGTTTTTACATGAGTAGAATGTATCTTTTTGCCAGGAGGTGATGGGCCCAGTGGCCATGATCTTCGTTTTTTTTATTTTACTTTCTTGGGTTCCATGATCAATGCAGATGGTGACAGCAGTCACGAAATTAAAAGACGCCTGCTCCTTGGGAGAAAGGTGATGGCAAACCTAGACAACATCTTAAAAAGCAGAGACATCACCTTGCCAACAAAGGTCCGTATAGTAAAAGCCATGGTTTTCCCAGTTGTGATGTATGGAGGTGAGAGCTGGACCATAAAGAAGGCTGATCGCCGAAGAATTGATGCTTTTGAGTTATGGTGCTGGAGGAGACTCTTGAGAGTCCCATGGACTGCAAGAAGATCAAACCTCTCCATTCTGAAGGAAATCAGCCCTGAGCGCTCACTGGAAGGACAGATCGTGAAACTGAGGCTCCAATACTTTGGCCACCTCATGAGAAGAGAAGACTCACTGGGAAAGACCCTGATGTTGGGAAAGATGGAGGGCATAAGGAGAAGGGGACGACAGAGAATGAGATGGTTGGATGGTGTTCTTGAAGCTACCAGCATGAGTTTGATCAAACTGCGGGAGGCAGTGGAGGACAGAAGTGCCTGGCGTGCTCTGGTCCATGGGGTCACGAAGAGTCGGACACGACTAAATGACTAAACAACAACAACAACAACAGAATGTATCTTTTTATTTAAAATGCAACTGGGTTATTTGTGGGGCATAGGAATTCGTTCATTATTATTTTTTCTAAATATAGTCCGGCCCCCGACAAGGTCTGAGGAACAGTCGACCGGCCCCCTGCTGAAAAAGTTTGATGACCCCTGCTCAGATTGTGACTGGATTATTGTGGGGGGGGGCGGATTGCTCAGCCTCAATCGGTTTTAAAATAACCTGATTCATTATGACATTAGGGGGAAAGGGTAGAATTATTAACATATTTGAGAGAATCTATCTTTCCATCTTTCCCGTTCAGTGTGCTGCTTCTACTCGAACAATAGGTTTAACATGCACAACAAATCTTCCATTCCTGTTACAGTCAGTTTGGTACTGAGAAACTAATTCAAATGGAAAGATAGCTGCATCTACACATGCGCTGTATGCATTTATGCAGCCTTTACTACCAAAGTCAACTATGTTCAGTACAGTCTATCTCTTACATTACATTCCAGTGAGTAATTTTTAACTCCCTTTTCATGGGCACAATTTCCTAGCACTTGCTATTCGGACCATCTGTTAAGGCTGGCCTTAGGTGTAATTGGATGCCCCTTAATTTGCAAAGCTTTGCTATGTTTCAAAGGAGAAACATGGGGGGAGAAATGCTGTTTACTTTTCAGACCTTGTGTATGTTACCTAGATGAGCTTCAGTGATGTTGCTGATTAAAAATACTGGAAATATTTGAGGTGACATTTTTGTGTAGGATACAGATGAGCATCTCTCCCCACCACCCAATGACAGTTTCTGAATATTTATGTGTGCCGTATTCTAGGATTTGAAGGAGAAGAAAAAATAAACCACAACATCATTGTGACAAATCTGAAAAGAAAAGTAAGCAGGATGAAAACATTTAGCTTTGGAATGACAAACTTGATAAATATGAAAATCAGACAAGGCAGTGAGAGTCAGGGAAGGAGGAAGGGGGAAATAGAGGAGAAATAAAGGGTGTTGCAAAGATTTATATATTATCTTCCAACTAAACAGAATTTCAGTGTTCCATTTACCTAAATGCCTGACGTTCAAAATTAAGAGTGCTGGGGGGACTTGGTCCTTATCAATTCCATAATGAAACTGACCTGATCCCAGACTGATGTGAGGATCAGAATATAGCAATTCATTTAATATTGAACTTCTCCAAATATAGCAAAGTAGTTATTGGCCGAGACAACACACATATCAAAATATGTTTAGAGAATGCATTTAATAATAATAAGCATTTAGAAATGCTTAAGAGAAAAATAAGCGTTAACAATTTATATTTTGAGGGTAACATGTTATTTATATTTTGTGCAGGATTTTTTTTAAAAAAAAATGCAGATCAATAAGAAATTGGATGATATGGACTTACGGGTGAACACATCTGAAAGTGAAATGGACCAGAAGTAGACTGAGTCATCCATCACTATTCAAAACCAGATTCTGAACTGATAATAAACACAAAGTGACTAAGGTTAACTATGTTATCAGAATCACAACCATTCCCTTACCATAGGCATGTTTCAAGACCCTACTTGAAAAAAACCCTTTGTAGATTGTGAATCAAGATCACAGCTTGGTGAACACATGGCTTGGCCCATTTTCATACTTATGTTCCTGGCTTCCATTGCGTCATGCACCCCCAAATTCTGACAGAGGAATTTGAAATGCTAATATCCAAGACAAACAGTAGGAGCTGGTATAGCACAGTGCAGAAGTCACCTACATAGCACCCACAGCTGACAGTTGTGAATCCTCCCCCACCAGCTCCTTTGCCTTTCTTCCCAGTCTTTCATAGATGATGTCTGCACCATGAAGTGCTTCAGTGGTCCCCGTTATGATTGATGTCACCTGCAGACTAGCTCCACAGTCCTCTGAGGCATCCTGCTTTGCCTTGGGATTTGGGATTCATCTGAATCTGATGTACACTAATTATCAACAGCTGTTATGATGGCTCAACAGAACCACCATACTCAAAGGCCATGTACTGTATCTTTGAAGAGTGGATGCTGTGGCACAACAGGATATCTTCAGGAGAAGAAAAGGCTAAGCATTAGACCCTACACAGATATTGAGTCCCTAGTTGGACGGTGCCTTGTATGCCTCCTGTACAATTCCTGCAGCCAAGGTGGTGCCAAATGTATTGCTCTGTTTTGTTTTGGGCAGCCCAGGACCTCCACACACACTGCCCAGGCTTGTGCTCCAGGGAGGTCACTTCTATGCTATTAACACAGCAGTTTTACTTGACTCCCAAGAGGCACACTGTATCTCAAGACAAAGCCACTTCCGCACTTGACAAAGGAGGTGGGGTTGCGGGCTTCACGCCCCCCCTACACGCGGGGCTGGCTCCAGCCCCGCGATAGTAAGGGAATCCCAGTCCACCTCTCTCCTGGGCCAGCCAATTGCCTGGCACTGGGGGCGGGGCCTCAGCTATTTAACCCGGCTGCAGCCGAGGCCCCTCCTCTTTCTTTCCTTCCTCACAGGTGACCCGGTTTTGCCAGACAGAAAATCCAAAAAGAAATTGCAGCAGGGAGGGTGGCTGGCCCCTTTAGCCAGCCTCCTATCAAAGGATTACACATCTCTCCCCTCGGCATAGTTCCCAAAAAGGCCCCTGGAGAGTACCGCATGATCCATAATCTCTCTCATCCAAGGGGTGGTTCGGTTAACAATGCCATACCCCAAGAGCTTTGCTCTGTAAAATATGCGTCATTCGACCAGGCGGTTAAGCTAATCTGGAAGTTTGGGAAGGGGGCTCTGCTAGCCAAATGCGATATTGAGTCAGCCTTCCGCCTCCTCCCAGTGCACCCTGAGGATTTCCGATGGTTGGGCTTCAGATTTGAAGGGTCTTACTTTATTGACAAAGCCATGCCTATGGGTTATTCCGTGGCCTGTGCGGCCTTCAAAGCGTTCAGTACATTCTTGGATTTGGGCACTTCGATTCAGAACAGGCACCAGCGGAGTTTTGCATTACCTCGATGATTTTATTCTCGTTGCAGCTACAGAACCCCAGTGCTCCAATTTGCTGACTTTGTTTATTTCCCTGGCCGACGAACTCGGTGTTCCATTGGCGGCAGAGAAAACAGAAGGCCCTGCCACCAAAATGGTGTACCTAGGCATTGAGCTGGATACAGTAGAGCAGTCTTCCAGGTTGCCAAACGAAAAATTAGTCGCTCTTAATGAATTGATTCAACAATTCCGCTGAAAACAACTCCCGCTGAAAAAAGTTACTCTTAGACAAATCCAGTCTCTATTAGGGCATCTAAATTTTGCTTGCCGCGTCGTATCTCCAGGGCACCCTTTTTGTGCCCGCTTAGCTCGGTTGTCGGCGGGCCTGTGCGCCCCTCAACATAGGGTATGCCTATCCAGTGCGGTCAAATCCGACTTGGGGGTATGGCTCCGCTTTCTGAGCAACTATAACGGTATATCTCTTTGGCAGGACACCTTGTTACTTCACGCCGATTTCCAGGTGCAGTCCGATGCAGCAGGTTCGCTAGGATTCGGGGTCTACTTCAGGGGGCAGTGGTGCGCCCAACGCTGGCCTCCTGAGTGGCAGGGAAAACCCATCACAAGGGACCTCACCTTTTTAGAATTCTTTCCCATAGCAGTAGCAGTTCACTTATGGGGGGAGGTTTTCAGTAGCCACAGGGTGTGCTTCTGGACCGACAATCAGGCAGTAGTAGCGGTCCTTTCAACCCAGCCCTCACGCTCTCCAAGGGTGGGTAGCCTTCTATGTTCCTTCGTCCTGTTATGTCTCCAACGCAACATCTATTTTTCTGCCAAGTTCGTGCCAGGCGTTAATAATGACATCGCGGATGCTCTGTCTCGTTTCCAGATGGATCACTTTCGCTCTTTAGCGCCAGAGGCCCAGCATTTGCCGCAGCCTTTCCCGGAGCACCTATGGAGTCTTGGGAGCATGAAATTATGATGTGAGTATTGGCAGCTCTGGCGCCATCCACTCAGAAAACATATGCGAAGGCCTGGGTGGACTTTATAAATTTTCGTAACAAAGCAGGCAACCCGAATACCGCACCCCCCCCCACAAAGCGGGAGGCGCTAAAATACTAATTACATCTTAAAAAACTTAGGGAGGGCATCAAAAACCTTAAACATTCAGTCAGCCTCTATATCCTTCTTTTCTAAAGCAGTCTATTCCACAGACCTATGCAGAGACTTCGTAGTGCGCAAAGTGCTTGAGGGTTGGCGCAGGCTCGAGCCCCCCAGCAAAGACAAAAGGAAACCCATCACATTTGATATCCTTAGCCAAATTCATAGAAAATTGAGAACTATATCCTGGTCCAAATTCGAGGCCCGACTGTTTTCTGCAGCTTATTCCATCGCATTTTTTGGAGCGCTTCGGATAGGGGAGGTGGTATGCGAGGGAGGCCCGGATAATGTGCATCGGGGTATATTGTTGTAGGACCTGACCCTCTCACGTGCAGACCTGATTGTACAAGTCCGCAGTTCTAAGACTGACCAGCAAGGGAAAGGGGCCCTAATTAGATTACTACCAACAGGAAAAGCAGGACCTTGCCTGGTGAAGGATACTAGGCACTTCCTATATTTGAGACCTAGGTTGCCTGGTCCTTTACTAATCCATAATGATGGTACCCCCCTGACTAGGCACCAGTTTACACGGGTGATGCGGATGGCAATCGCAGCTTGCGGCCTTAATGCAGCAGAATTTGCAGCTCACTCCTTCAAGATTGGGGCGGCTACTACTGCTGTTCATATGGGCCTCTCGGCTGAAAGAATTAAAGACATGGGGCGATGGAAATCCGATGCGTACAAGTCATATGTTAGAACGACTCGATAAACCTGAAGCTTACAAGACCTATGATATAAAAGACCCGATTACTGATCTTCCTTTATCGTTTCATTTCCCTCCTAGGAGACACGAGAATGCGGATATGGATTGTGGGCCACAGTATCGTGCATTGGGCTGCTAAGCGGGCCGCTATTTCAGGCTTGGGGCTAAGACTCGGTTTACCGCCTAACATTGAAGTCACCTGGATTGCTAGGAGAGGGATGCAATGGGCCAAATTCATGCCGATTGTTAAGAAAAAAGTGACAACCAAGGTTCCCCAGACGCTTTAGTAATACAACTCGGGGGAAATGACCTAGCATACCACAAAGCCATCAATTTGCAATGGAACATTTTTTGAGACCTTGAGGAAATACTTACCTCTCACCCCGGCATTAGCATCCTGTGGTCTTCCTTGCTAGAGAGGCGCACGTGGAGAGATTCTCGCTCCCCTGCGGCGGTGAATAGAGCCCGGAAAATCTTGCAGCGTACTGTGGCGTGTAGAGTGGTGGCCGTGGGGGGACGTGTCATTGACCACCCCGAGATCCAGTATACCAAGGTGGCCCTCTACCGAGACGATGGCGTGCATCTTTCCGACGCAGGAAATGATGTTTGGCTGAGCGATATTACTGCAGAGATTAGGGATTGGTTATAGGTTTGAGGGTATTGGCGGCGAACCTTTGCTTGATTGGCAGTTAGGCATTGGTCAGGGTACAGACCCATTGTTATGCAGATGAAGGGGGGAGGAGCGCCATCACCTTCCCCAAACAAGGGTAGTCTGGGAAAGGATTCTGGGGGGCGTGGCCTTGTCCTAAACCTAGGGAGGTGTGGGCCCCCGGCACGCCCCCATGAAGTGATATCGGGGGAGGTCCTAGTTGACGTGCCTCAGCAGGACTCCTCCCCCCGGTGATTAACCCTTCCGGCTTTTAGCCGGTTAGTAGATAGAAGCAATGCCTAAGGCCAATACCGCTCAATTCCTGTAATCAGTAAAGTTGTGGCCTAATTCGACCCATTAACCTGAATTCTTGTGTCCTGTGTCTTTATTTCACTGGGGGGAGGCGGGAAATCGCCACGCAACCGGATGCTCTGCTCACTTTTGCAGCTCCCTGAAGGAAATGTTACTCTCAGGTTGAAAAGGTTGTCCACATTCATGCCATGCTGCTTCTCTCCTCACCTGTTGTGGACTTTCTGCAAACACCTGGCTGGCACACTGTGAGAAAGAGGGTGTTGGACTTTTAGTCTCACCTACAGCTTTTCTTATGTTCTTCTTATAGTGAATGATTGCTATTGAATGGTGGCGGCAGCGGTAATACCAGTGCATTTACTCAAAGCCTAGCTGGTTAGGATTTGGTCCTCCTACCACCTTATTTTCCCTCTCCAAGAGTACATTTGAGTTCTAGAAAGGGGACTGGTTTTCAGGCTTGCCCTCTGCTGAAGTGCCTGTTCATTCCCGACACTGGGAGGGAGGGAAAAGAAAAACATGTTTCTATGCTCCCTATTCATTTTGCTCCATGGGGATTCACAGCAGGCTCCTGTAGCAGCACAGATGTATTTTTTTTAGAGGAGAAAGAAATTACATACACTTAATTCTTCCACACATACAATTTAAAGCGTGCGACGATTATAAATTTGCTCATAAAAGCCAAAAGGGTGAACACTTTCTCCCCCCAAAGCTTTGAATAGTGTCTGCGAACAAATTTGGGCTTGGAGATTATTCAGAAGCCTTCAGCAAAGGTGTCAGAAGCCAGCCAGCTTTTGTGCAAGGCTTTCTAGTTATTTTACATTTATCTCTTCCTTTAAAGAAAGCGGAGTATGAATGGGTTGAAGCGGTGCTTGAGATTGCAGCATCACCATCTGTGCTCTCATCCTGCTTATCCAACCTTTAAAGTCTGTGATTCCTGGCAGAACTTTCTACCAAGGATAAAGCAGTCTGAAAAGGATTTCATTTGGGGGACTGTAGGGCTGACGTTTTCTGTCAAGGAGAGTGGGATGGGGGATAGGTGAATCTGTTAATTTAGTTTCTCTCAATTTCCCAGTTTCCCAGTGTTGTTCAGTTCTCCTCGTCACATTTCCACATCAGTTTGCAATTTATTTATTTATTTATTTTAAAAGTCTTCATAAAAATCCATCAACATTTTAGTGTGACATTCTCTAACATGCACATTTTTGTATGCAATTTTGCCTAACAGACACATTTTTCCAAAGCATTTTTCTCTAGTATAATGCATTTACCTATGGAATATTCACTGAAGAAGGCATGTTTTAAACTGACACTACCCCTGGCGAATACATTTTTGCACACATTATTTGACTAGAGAATTGTATTGCGAAATTTTGAGAAGTGGGACTTTTGAATGATAACTGTGTTCTGCTTCAAGTGTTCTTTCAGAAAATGCAAATTAGGGAGATTCGCCTTTGAATGCAAACTGAATCAAATTTATCCTCCTTCCCAAAGAAGAGCTGCCAGAGCTCAAATCTGAAGGTGATGAGATATAGAACTCGCAAGCCCCTCCCCTTGAGTTCCTATTTATTTATTTATTTATTTATTTATTTATTTATTTATTTATTTATTTATTTGCTACCTTATCATAAAATATCAAGGTGGAGCACACTATTTAAACACAAAACATCATTTATTTCTTTAAAATACAGATAATCATTGAATCTGTGGCTCAAATCAGTGGGATATATCAGCCTCATATAACGAATATGCTTAAGTCTAATTAATGCATGAAGGGGTTAATACTATAGAGTGAGCTGCCCTGCCAGGCTTAGCTAGATCACACACCCTCACCTTATCATGTAACCAACTAGTAAGGATGTCTGAGCTTGTTGCTCCAAGTCCAGACCATGTGACTTTTGCAAGCCATCTATGTGTTTCTATACAAATAATTTAGAAATATTGACCAAATATGAACTAAGTTGTACTACTTGTCTTTTCTTGCTGCTGTATTAAAAAAAACCACATGACTCTGACCTTTGAATAGTTTGTAAGTAAACCATTTTTAACTTAGCCAAACATGCATTCTCTTTTTATGCTAGTGGAAGTGGGAAACTTTGGAAACAACTTAGAATGGGATATTTTAGACTCTATATTTCCACACTTAACATTATTGCATGTTTCATGATTATAAATCTCTGCTGGGGTTCTCTCACCAAAGAGTACTTGCCCCAAACCTGGATCTAGGCATCCAGGGAATTCTCATTTTTTTCTTTAATCAAAATAAACTAAAATAAGAACAAAAGGAACCACTATACTCAGATACCATGTATCTTTGAATACCACCTGGTGGGAGGGGCAACCACAGAGATGGGGAACTTCAGGCCCAAGAGAAAAATAAGGACCACCAGGTCTTTCTGTGTGGCCCTTGAGCATCTTCCCAGGACTTCTGTGTTCCCCAGGATCACCCCTAACTTCTAGTTAAGGTCAGTTGTGCCTCTGTAACATAGATGACAGCAGCACTCCTCTGCATGATTTCAAACTGGGCTGAGGCTTAAGGTTTAAGTTATTCTGGCCCCCAAGTTGTTCAGGGCTTTAAACCCAAATCATGCATCTCACAATTTTCTAAAAAATAAAATAAAAAAGTCCTTAAGGAGGCCCTCTTGCTGAAATTCATCTACCAGTGCGGAACTGGGAAGGATCAATTCAAAACAGGGATAGTCAATTAGTGTCCTGCAGAGTAGATCTGACCACCCCCTACAGCAAAGTTGTTGGGTCCTGGTGATTCAACCACAATGTTTTCATGTTAGGAACATAACCTCACATCATCAGACCAGGGTTTGCTCCAAGCCCTACCTTTAGATGCTGAAGATCAAACACTGGGACCTTCTGCATGCACAGCAGAGGCTCTGCAAACCACTGGAATCTAAAACTGCAATGTTCTTCATTCATATGTGGGAATAAACCCCACCAAACAGTGCAGCTCTTAATTGGAAGTCAACATGAATAGGATTACACTGTAGATTTTACCGGCACAACCCTAATTCATGCCAATGTTTCCCTACATGCGCTATCAGAATTCAAGGACTGGGGCAGAAAAACTGCAATAAATGAGCTGCCTGATTATTTGCCAGAAAACGTTAACAAAACCACCAACATTGTTTTCTTTTAAAGCCTCAGCAGTGTGTGCAGGTTTAATCAAAGCACAGAAGAAAGAGGCGGGAAACATACCATGTTCATACAACAGCTTGACTCCAAGCACTTTCTTGTTGCTGTTGACTTTTTATTATTATTATGTACGTTGGATGACTTTTCTCTCTCTCTTTGTAAACCTTTGTGAGAACAACTTGATTGGCTGCAGTGTATTTTACGCACATGAAAATGTCAAACCAAAGGATGCTGTAAAAGAAAAGCAGAAGAAATACTAAGAGAATTTTTAATATCATACTGGATGCCTTGCTCCTCTGATGGTCAGTGGAAGTGTGAGGGTGGGGTGGGATCTAGATTACTGAAAAAGAAGGGCAAGGGGCACTGTAATCTTTGTAGTCTCCTGCACAAAGTATATCTTCTACACCAGGGGCATATGCTTGCTTTTCATAGAATCATAGAATTGTAGATTTGTAAGGGACCCTGAGGGTCATCTAGTCCAACACCCTGCAATGCAGGAATCTTAGCTAAGGCACCCATGACAAATGACCATCCAACCTCTGTCTAAACCTCCAATGATGGAGAGTCCACTATCTTCTGAGGGAATCTGTTCCGCTGTCAAACAGCTCTGTCAGAAAGTGCTTCCTTATCTCCTTTCTTGTAACTTGAAGCCATTGGTTTGAGTCCTACCTCCAGAGTGGCAGAAAGCAAGCTTGTACCCTTTTCCATGTGACATCCCTTTAGGTATTTGAAGATGGCTACCATATCTCCTCTCAGTCTCTTCTAAACATACCCAGCTCATTCAACTCTCCTCATAAGGTTTGGTTTCCTGACCCTTGATCATCTTAGTTGCCCACTGCTACACATGTTCCAGTTTCTAAATTATGGACCCAGAAACGGACACAGTATTCCAGGTGTGGTCTGGCCCTCAATTCCTTCGTCCAAGTTGTTTATAAAGATGTTGAACAACAACGGGCCCAGGTCAGAACCCTGTGGCACCTCACTTGTCACTCTCCCTCCCTCCCCAATTATGAGGTACCATTAGTGAGCATGCTTTGAGTTGGGTTAGTCAACCAGCTACAAACCCACCTAACAGTTACCTGAAATTCTTGGCAGAGTTTGAGTTCCAACACTTATCAGAATAGTTAAAGCCCCCATGACTACTATGGGAATAAACCCCACCAAACAGGGCTGTGGGTTTAAGCCCCATGTAGAGCAAACTATTCCTGCATTGCAGGGGGGTTGGCTTTGTGGTCCCTTACAACACTACAATTCTACGATCTGGAGCATGGAAGGCAGATAGAGAGTATATGGGAGGTTCTAAACTCAGATAATTGGGTCAGGGAGCTGGAATACTGGACAGGGAAAGTAATAACTGACTGTCAGAGACATGGCCAGCAGAGAGGAATCTGCAGGGGGGGGGAGGCAGAGGAACTTGATTTGTTCACACAACAAAAGTGAGATAAGCCCTTATTGCTCTGGATTGCTGCCTGTTTTCGCAGCAGCACAGAGATGAAAGAGCAGGATGCAGGTGGTAGTAGGGGGCTGGATTCAACTCCCGAGGAGGAAGAATTGGCTGCACCTGAGTCTCCAAGAAGTAGGAGGCGGAGCAAGCAATTAGAACAAAGGAAGACTAGCAGGAAGCGGGGGTGGGCTTGGCGTATATCTGGCCTTGGAAGGGGCCGGAGGCCAGTCGAGTCAACTGAGTCTGACAGTGAGGAATGAGTTGTGGGAAGCTTGGATTGCTGTAAGCCTGTTGTGGATAAATAAACCTCAACTACTTGAAACTGCCAGTGTGTCGTGTCTTGTGTGTGAGAAGTGCTAAACCTGACATTGACCAAGAGGATCTGGGAGCAGTGAAGGTGGACAAGTCCTGGAGAAGTGATGAGCCCAAAGTTGTCACAGCTGAATGGCAATTTGAGCCTATGTCTTTTAAACTCTATCGCAGTAGATGCATTTGAACTTTTCCCCCCTATTTTTCATTTTAATGTGCAGTGGGAAAGATTTCATCACATTTGCTGAATGTTTGGGGAAAGGGTTGGGGGCAGAAGAGAGAGGAAATGAAAAATATTCCAAATCATGGAGCCAGAAATCTTTGATGAGAACTTGGAAGCAGGTCAAGACACCCACAGAAGGAATAAAGACTGTTAGCAGGAGGGGTTGCACCAGCACTTTATATACAAGCTGGTCAAACGCCAGAAGGATATGACTGGAATAACTTAGGCTACCCCAATTAGTCCTACTAGGGAGGGAGGGAGATCAAAGGAATGAAGAGTTGTTAGGATAAATTGCCAGCCTGGCAGAATAAAGCCCTTGCAATGGGGTACAAAGGACATATTAAAGGAATCTTCCGAGCTGTTGTACCTTGTGCCAGGAGCAGTGTTGCTTCCCCTTCTGAAAACATCCCCTGAAGGTGCCTATTTGGCCTCTCCTATAAAGGATTAGCAAATGGTATTTGAAATGAAACAATTAATTAATCCTGCATGTTTGCACTGCAGTGCCAGCCGACCCATTTATCTCAACTAGTTTGGGACATGTGCCACTCAGTATTTCATTTTGCAGATACTGAATGTTTAGGGACAGTATCAGTGATTGACTCATATTAGGTAATAGGTTTCTTCTCATGCGTATGGCCAACATTGTTCAGATATTGTCTGGGGTGATGGATATTTTGCCATTGTTCCCCTGCTTGCAAGCGCCGGGGCAGGTTTATCTTCTCCTTTCCAGATCCCAACTGCTCCTTTTCACCAACTTAAAGCATCTGTCCTGCATGAAAATGTGCTGAACAGGAAGATGGAGCAATAGCTGGAATCACCCCACAAGCTGCCTTAACATACTAGGTCATAAGCAGCAGCATCCCAGGCTGGAACTGAAAGAAATTTAAGGAAGGGTAACAGGAGCAAATATAAATTTAAATACCTGTGATTAGCATTATTCTCTCTCTCTCTCTCTCTCTCTCTCACACACACACACACACACACACACACACAAGCAACAGCAGCATTTCCAAATTTTGGATACTGATTCTCTGCAACTATATGCCACAACTAAACATGGAATCCCTTCTTTTGGCAGTGCCTCCTCCCACCTCCCACTACTAATGTCCATCATAGTCCACCCACCCATTTGTGATTATATATATATATATTTTCCTGGTGCTCCAGGGCTGAGTAGCTTCTGGCCAGAATCTCACTCCAGAGCACTGCAGGGAGGAAAGACACCTGTAACCAAAGAAACTCTACTCCATTCCTGCCACTGCCACCTGCTCTTCCAACTGCAGAAGAGCTTTCCACTAGGAGGAGGTGGGGCAGATGTAAGCATCAGAAGAAGGCAAAAGCTGTAAGCTGCTGAGCCAGTAGGGAAAGGCAAGACTTTGATATGATTTGGCCTTACCATCATTTGGCCATGACGGTACTGATACTCATCTTTTGGTTGGTTGGGGAAGGGTTTTGGTTATTATAGAGGAAGCACTAGGGAATTATATTGATGAAGAAGGACCGTAGCTCAATGGTAGGAGATTTGCCTCACATGCAGAGGGTCCTAGGTTCAATTCCTGGCATCTCCAGATAGGGGTGGGAATGTTTCCTGTGTGCAGCCCAGTTTTTTAATGGATTAGTTTCACTTTTGTCATTTTGAAACATGTTTGTTGTAAAAGCTATGAAATGATGATGGTGATGATGTCTGACAATCCAGGTTACAAGGCAGGTCCAGAGCGATAGCAGTTTTCTCTTAACCACCTGCCTTTGACTCCAAGCAGGCTGGGACAAAGCTGTTCAGGGCCTGAAAGTATTCAAGACTGGTTAGCAAACAGAACTCAGGACTCTTTCAATGATGCAATTATACTATGTGTGCACACGCACACTTACAGATGAGCTTGCCTATCTTGCTCGTCAATGAAATTGATGGTACCCAAGGGAGAAAATGACCTCTAAGGTTCTGTATATAATTCTTTGTAAATTTTGTTGCATGGTGAGAATTCAAAGCAGCTCTTGCTCATCAAACAACTTGAAGTACAATCTAGTCTTACAAAGAGATGAACCTCTATTTTTTTGCTCAGTCCCAGCCCCCAGCCCTTCCTCTTTTTCAGAAAAGGAAAGGTTGTAGCTAAACCCAAAGCCACAAGGGCATCATTTAAAGTTATGGTACTTTGGAAAGATATGTGTTAAACCTGTTTGCCTAACAACACAAGATCAGGTACCTATTGTATTCTTGTTCAAAACTATCATTTATCTTAGACTGGAGAAAGCTACCATGACCTTTTTTCTTTTCTTTTTCTTTTCTTTTTTCCTTTTTAAAGAAAAAAAAGTCTTTGAGAACAAATTGGATGTGGTGTAACAAGAAGTTCCCTTTTTATGTATTCTCCACTTTGGGATATGTCTTTGATAAGAAAGGCACTATGCTTATCTACCAACACTAGAAGCCGAGAGGGGAAGATTGTAGGAGCTGATTTCATTAAAAAGTAATGAGAGGCAGTGGTAGTAGATGGGATTCAAGGTTTTGTACTCTTGGGCATTTGATTCTCCCTCTACCCAAAGAAGAAGTATCTTCTTTGAACAACCACACTGTGAGAACCTGATGAAGGATTCTGCTTAAGTGAGGACTGCAGTTGCTTCTACCATTAATTGATTGATCCAGCAGTGCCATTTAACAGCCTGTGAACGGAATCCAGCTTGCAACATGATCCTATCCCTCCACATCAATGACATGTGATTCTGGGTGCTAATGCGTATCTGCAAAGGAGGAGCCCATTCTTGACATTTTACTGCTTGCGGTGGAAGATAAAATGATGCTCCTATCCCCCCTGCTCTTTTAAGTCAAGGTGCATAAAACCCAAGATGAATCAAGTTGTTTTAGTGTCTCAAGCTGAAAATTCAACAAGCTGCTCTCTCTCCTTCCCTGACAGTAACAATGGTATTATAAAAAATTAAATAACTATCAGTTGACTGCCCCTTCGTAATAAGAACCAGCTGCTTGAAGCAGCCATCTCATAGGAACATGAAAAAGCTGCCTTGTTTTTGAGTCAGATCAAAGTTCCATCTAGCGCAGAACTGTCTACACTGAGAGAGTGGTTCTTTGCCGTTTCACACAGCGGACATTCCCAGCTCTTCCTGGAGATCAGAAAGTCTGGTGCCCATTGGGATTCATAGGGCAGAAGACAGGGAGACCAACAGTAGGTGAAGTCAAATCCATCCTCCTCCTTGTTACAGGTAGGTAGTCATGTTGAATAAGTGTGCATGCACACAAAAGCTCATACCAATAACTAACTTAGTTGGTCTCTAAGGTGCTACTGGAAGGATTTTTTTATTTTTTTATTTTGTTTTGTTTCTCCTTCTTGTGTGTGGACTTGCAATGGTATTGCTGTGCTTACTGTATTCATCATGGCTTTCACGAGTTAATGATCACTATTATTTGAACTTAAGGGGTTTTGAGAGCTCTGTTGACATGGAGGCAAGGCTAGTGCTGAGCAGAATGAGAACTTCCAAATCCACTCTTTGCCATGGGATGAGGGGAACCAAAATGAAGACATGTCTAAAACATGTCACCACTACCATAAATCCTTACTCAGGTGTCACTGGCTGATAGTTGCCACTAAAAAAAAAAAGCCATGTGATGATTTAGTATTGCTTTAACAGCATTAACAATGCTGCCCTCATGAAAACATCTGATAAAAAAGCAAAAGGGAGAGAGCAGCTAGTCCTCTGGGGACCGCTATTTCCCATCAGCAGTAATGTAGGGATGGATAACTTCAGGCTCAGGGGTCAAATGTGCCCCTCCAGGTCATTCTATCTGACCCTTGTGACTCTTATCAGGCTACACTCTTCCCCAGACACACTTTCTTTCCACATTTTTGCCTCTGGCTCCACCCACCACTGGCTGTGTCCCCCAGGAAGAATGCAGGGAAAGGTTCCCAACCTGAAGTCATGCTTCATTATCAATTAGCATGGGAATGCTACTTGGGCTTTGGGAAGGAAGAGGAAATGGTGGCAGCTGTGAGGTGGACCTCTGGTGATGAGCAGTGAGTTTTGCACTTATAAGATGAAGCCAGTACTAACCATCAGTGCTCAGCTATGTTTGTTTGTTTGCTTGCTTGCTTGCTTGCTTTGCCAACAGCGCCAGTCATATTTCAAAGGTTATTCCACAATTCTGGAGTTAACCCAGAGAAAGCCCATTTTATTGTGTGCATTGGTACAAAATGAAGCATAAAAAGATTTTTGAAGTAACCAGGTTGCAATGAGTTTGGTCTGAATGTTCTCTATGAGGGGTTCTTCCACTAACCCTATGACTCTGATTTGTAAAGGGAGACTGCTAAGAAGGTCAAATCAGTTGGACAAACTTAGCATGGCCACCTTTTCGTCGGAGGCTGGTAATTTGCATAAATAAAGAGAGCCAAGACCAGATGGTCCCCAGAGGAGCTAATGGTGGTAGACCCTTCTAAAAAGGGGCATGCATTTCTCCACCACCATTCCAGATGAAGATGATATCATCCAAGTATTCGTTTGTGAAAAGGAAAACAATAGATGGTCCATGCTGGAACTGACTCTAAAAGAGGCAGATGCCATATAAAGGAACAGAAGAGGGCAAATACACTTTTCCATTATAATAAATAATTGCCACCATGAGCATGATCAATATCATAGTAATAGGCCATTTCTTCTTAAATGTGGAGCTGACTCTAGCTCCAGCACCATTCTCCCTACTTCTCACCAAATACCTGATTTTTTTATCCCTTGAAAAATGGGTAACAGCAGCACACTTTCTCATTCCCATGGGAGCTTTGTTCAGAGCTGATGTGAGCTGTATGACCTGTTTAAGCTGCCAGGAAGTATTAGTATTTCTTTAAAATGGAGATTGGGAGTGAAGGACAAAGGCAAAGAATTAGACCTTTTCACTTCCTCAGCGAAGAAAAAGAATGAAAGTAAAAAAGGCAATGTGGTATTTCCTGGAGTAGAAAAGCATTTCACTACTTACTTTATTTCTTTATAGGATCTGCCCTGTTTGACAACTTTCACCTTCAAGATCTCCTTTACTGTATGAAAGAAGAGGGAATAAAGCTTTCCAGTGATCTCTTTTTCAGAGATTGTGTGGTTCCAAACCCCACTGCTGACTGAATACAGGAACCTTTGCAGAATGATCTCTCCCTGCTTTTTCAGAAGCATCTTCTTAAGCAAGTAAATCCAGTTTTGATTAACTGCAGAACAGATCCCCGAGGAATGTGAGATGAGTTCATTTTTAAAAGTTGCAACAATCAGATAAGGATGTTCTCTATGTATCATGTTATCACAGTCACAAAACCTCCTTCTGGGAACCTCTCAATTGGGAAAGGCTGGCTTAAGCTAATAAATATATTGCATTATTGGCTTTAAGTTTTTCTTAAATTCAGTCTTGGGAATTTCAGTATGATGGGGTAGGCAGTCTGTAGCCATTGGCTCTGCTTGATGGGGTTTATGGAGTCCAAAGCATCTACAGAATGTCAGGTTGGGAATGCATTCCAGCCAAACAGAAATGCTCAAGAAAAGTGAGAAGCAGGTCCAGTGGGGAGTGGGTGGGGATTGTGTGTGTCCTTGGAAGAATCTTGACAGTTAGATAAAGAGGCTTGGGTGGTTGCAATTGGCCCTCTGTCCTGGGGTTCACCACTCCAGATCTTTGAAATATACATTTTAAAATGCATCAACACCCCAACACCATCTGCAAGTGTATAGAGATCTGCTATGAATTAATAAACTACAAACAGGTAGAAATAACTAACCAAGGCTGCAAATCCTATGCACAATTATTATGGATGCTGCAAATCCTAGTTTGTACTAATCTAGGGCATCAAACCCTACTGTGTGCTGCAGATGGGCCAAACACCCTTAAAAATAATTCTGTAAGAGCCATGCAATGTGATTTGACATATTATTGAGGTTTAGAGCTTGTTTCAAGAAGCTTTCTTGGAATGTACACTGCAAAGTATTTGTGGGAGTGACGGGAAGTGGGGAAGGAGGAGGGTGCTTGGTGATGCTACCTTCTTCAGCGAGATAAGTGAATGCTACTTTAAGGAGCTTCATCACTACTTGATAACAGGAACAATGATTCAAGTACAAGCAGAAGAGCACTTAACTAAAGGGCATATTTATTCAGAGAAGGAGGGGGGGAGATGATTTTCAGAGAACAGAAAAGTTTGCATTAAAAAGAAAAACTCTTCTTGGGATTTATCTCACATATACAAAGGATATAACTATTGCAGTGACAATTAAACATAAATTAATTCCTTAGAGCAAAACATTATAATCTGGGTCCAGGCCTAATCATGGGACCAAATTAGCCTTGGTTTCCCTGATTTATTGATAATGGGGCATGGGGTGTTCAATCTTGCTCTTTCTTCTACATTTTTCTGTGATAGAGATATACAGTGGTACCTCGGGTTAAGTACTTAATTCGTTCTGGAGGTCCATTCTTAACCTGAAACTGTTCTTAACCTGAAGCACCACTTTAGCTAATGGGGCCTCCTGCTGCCGCCACGCCACCACTGCACGATTTCTGTTCTCATCCTGAAGCAAAGTTCTTAACCTGAAGCACTATTTTTGGGTTAGTAGAGTCTGTAACCTGAAGCGTATGTAACCCGAAGCATATGTAACCCAAGGTACCACTGTACCATGGACCAAGGTACCCCATTGTACCAACTCTGTAGGATTGGTATCAGGTAGGGCTGTCATGCATCTTCTTTCTCAGGGGTAAAATATCTGTCTTGGTGGATTTTTGAATTTGCCAGAATGTTCTGGTTTTTTATTTGGTACCACGGTGGCCCGCACATGCTCGGGAACTACCATTCTGTGCCCCAGAAGCGGAAGCAGTGTGTTTCAGAGTGGTCACTTTCTTTTCCTGCTGGAGAGCATGCTCAAGGCCATCACTAGCCAAAGCTGCCCAAGGTATTGAGGAGGGGAAAGTGTGTGGGGGCAGCAGTGTGTGTGTGTAACTGAGTGTGTAAGTGTGAGGGAGTGTGTGCGAGAGGGCAACATGGTGGTGGCGGCGGTGGGGGGTGTCTCTCTGCACAAGCTGGTGGTGGGTCACCAAAACTGCCAGCTGAACACCAATTTAAAGACCCCATTCAGCACATGATTGTATGCAGAACGTTCCAGGTTCCATCCTTAGCATCTTCAGGTTGTCTGGAAAGTGTTTGCCCATCACTGTTGGGCTTAATGGAATGCTCTGATTTGCTATAATGCTGCTTCCAAAGCCCAAACTTCAGTTTACTATGGATTTGTTTTCATTGTTTCGGAAATAAGCACTCTGCTGTTAAACTAAAACCTATGTAATTGTAAATGAAACCCATGCTTAAAGAGTTTGAATTTCTACCCCAGTACCGACACCTACACGGTGCTGTTAACACAGTGAGACTATACTGATATAATATCAGAGATCAGCCAAACATTTTCAACAGCTCAGCTTCTGTGGTTGTAGGGTTTTTTTAATGCTAGGATGTCAGACTACTTCAGTACAATGTGAGCTCAAGAGACGTCTCAACTTTATTTCCAACACACACACAAAATCTTCTTGAAACCTGAGTCATGCTGGTATGGCTAATGGCATGCACCACTCTCAGTGCAAGCATAGCTGAAACAGGAAAGTGAAAGGTGTATATTGGATGCTGAAGGTCACGCTTTCAACAACCTAACCCTTCCTTCCATGAAGAAAGGCTGAGTCCTGTTGGACCATGTGAGGGACAGGCATTCATTTCATAAGAATATAAGAAGAGCCAAGCCAAAGGCACATCTAGTCCAGCATACTGTTCTCACAGTGGCCAACCAGATGTCTATGGGAAGCCCATGAAGGGTATCTGAGTGCAGTGGCACTCCACACACTTGAAATTCCCAGCAACTGGTATTCAGAGGCATATTACCACCGTTGGTAGAGGTTCAACATAGCCATCATGACTAGTATCCTTCTTCTCCTGAAGAGACACTGCCAGTTAGTATTGACAGTACCAATCTGGGTCCTGGGTCAGTGACTTGCTCCTGTCATGACTTCTCATTTGGATTTTGGATGAAGGGGGCTGTGATTTATTTAGAGCTCCCACATAGCTCCAGTAGGTTGGCAGACACAATCCCAACCCCCAAAATGCCTAATTTAAAGGAATTAAAGCCACCACAAATATATGAAGACTAGTGAATTCTGGGCTGCATCAATAGGAGTATAGCATCTAAATCAAGGGAAGTAATAGTGCCACTGTATTCTGCTCTGGTCAGACCACACCTGGAGTACTGTGTCCAGTTCTGGGCACCACAATTCAAGAAGGACACTGACAAACTGGAACGTGTCCAGAGGAGGGCAACCAAAATGGTCAAAGGCCTGGAAATGATGCCTTATGAGGAACGGCTAAGGGAGCTGGGCATGTTTAGCCTGGAGAAGAGGAGGTTAAGGGGTGATATGATAGCCATGTTCAAATATATAAAAGGATGTCACATAGAGGAGGGAGAAAGGTTGTTTTCTGCTGCTCCAGAGAAGCGGACACGGAGCAATGGATCCAAACTACAAGGAAGAAGATTCCACCTAAACATTAGGAAGAACTTCCTGACAGTAAGAGCTGTTCGACAGTGGGATTTGCTGCCAAGGAGTGTGGTGGAGTCTCCTGCTTTGGAGGTCTTTAAGCAGAGGCTTGACAACCATATGTCAGGAGTGCTCTGATGGTGTTTCCTGCTTGGCAGGGGGTTGGACTCGATGGCCCTTGTGGTCTCTTCCAACTCTATGATTCTATGATTCTATGATGGGGACCATTGTTTATTAATGGCAGTCATCATATTTTTCTGCAAAATGCCCTTGGGAAGAGGGAGAAGAGTAGCTATCACCTAAGCACAATAGGTTTCCCTTGTGCCCCACACCTTTGGAAATAGTCAATACACCCCCCTGAAAGTGACCCAACCCTTTCTGCTGTCCTAGTAACAAAACCATGCCTGCATTTTTCCTCTGTGCAGAGTTGGAGGCTGATTGTTAAGAATAAGAAAGTGCCTCTCCTACTGCATGTATAGAAACTGATCAGCTTCCACTGGAACTTTCCTCAACAATGGAATTGGGTTCCTGTCCTTTACTGTGCCCGAAAGTAGCAGGCTGGTTTAGGAGGTGTAAGGTCACATGGTGCTCTGAGCTCTGCACACTCTACACCCTCAGCATCTGCTGCCCAAAATAGCTGCCTCCATCTGTCTAATAGCAGGGCCGGATCTATGCAGCATATTGTTCTTCAACTTTCATTCTTTAATCCCATGTTATGGGCAGAGTTTGGAGAACATTAACGACACCTGCACACCTCTCAGTGGGAACCATGCTGAGCTTGTGCTTCTCCATAACATCTGTTGGAACTTCATAAAAACTCCTGTGATATTCTGGTAATAAATGACAAAGCTTGTTAATGAACTACTTCAGGTCTCTTTGCCATGAAATCTGCAGAGACATTCTGTGGCCAATATCATAGCTACCATTTCTGTCAACACCAGTGAAGTCAACACAAATCTTCACATCCCAGAAGGGGTGTTTTTGTTGTTGTTGTTCAGCTGTCTGCTTTAATGACAGACAAAAGTGTTCCCCCCACCCCAGGGTGAAATGCTGAAATAGATTTGTAAATGTCGGGCGGGGGAGGTGCATTAGTTCCAAACTGGAACAAGAAAACTGCATTTTAATCTCTACTTTAGCCCAAATCCTGGCAGGCAAACATCTCACATCAGTGATGCAAGGGATGTTAGCTGCCTATCAAGTTAAGTGCCACTATGCCATTATTTGAGCTGGCAAAAGATTTTAGCTGGAAAAAGCCACTGGAGAAAGTGTGGAAACAAGTGTTCTTTCCAGAGAAAATCTTCCAGAGAGGTTGCATATCAGTGATGATATATGATGAAAAAAGAGAGGATTCATTTTGTACCAAAGCTGGGCAATGCCAGGCCTGGCAAAGAAGTGTGGTCAACCACCAGGTCTCTCTAGGACCTCCCTCTCTCTAAACTTTCACTCCTCACCAACCCTCTCCCACTCCACACCTTTCTTAAGTTCTTTTACCTGACTGGAATGGCTCCTTGGACTAGAATAATCTCGCTTGCTTATCTGGATGGTGGTGTGTGTATGCATGCGTGTGACAACTGTTTTTATGAATCAATTAATTCAATTTATTCTCACCATATAGTTTGGGTTCTGTTTACTATTTTACTTAGGCTAGGCTTTGCATTGGTTTTTACTTGGCCTGTAAAGCTGCCTTGGAGGTTTGGATCATAAAGTGGCCGGTCAATATTTTTCAATTAATTAAATAAAAATGCCATGTCCCACACATAAAAAAGAAAAGTAGCACTGCCTTTAGGCTACCTACCCTCTTTCCTCCAGAAATTTCAGGATGACATATGTGCAATCTTCCTGCCATTATCCTCACAACAATATCGTGATGGAGGTTAGGCTAAGCCAAAGTGACTGGCCCAAGGTCACTTGCTAAGTTTTGTGGCTGTGTAGGAATCTTCCCGGCTGAGGTCCAACACACTCCCCACTACACCATAGTGGTTGTCTAATACTACACTGTCACTTAGATTCTGCATTTCCCCCTCCTTTTCATTCATTCTTTGTTTGTTTCCTTCTGTTTTTAACATCAGAGGGGTTCTGTTTTCTTTCCTTCCAACTCATCTAACAGACCTCTGAAACAGGTATAAATTAATCATTGTTCTTGGCTTTTCTTCTTTGTAAACAAAGGTTTTAATTATACAGGTCCGTGGGCATTCTGTTCACTTCATAATTACAGCTGAATGGCATTTGTCCCAAATGAAGCTCTTTCCCTTCTGAAGGATTTAACAATGTGTGTTCTCCCCAACACATATATTTGTTTGGACTCTACACAATGGACCGAATCCCACTTGTGCTTAATAGAGTATGGTTTGCCAGTTTCTCTGGCATATGAGCCAAAACTCCACTCTCCATTAATAACTAAAGTGTTGGTCCCTGTAGCAAGGCGAATTCTTTCTCTTTTTTTGGCATGTACCAGCCTGGAAATACCCAGACCACTTGTTTATCATAAATTACCATGCTGAAAATAGATATCTATCCTTCTGTGTGTATGAGAGAAAGGACTCAGGGAGGAGATTGTCTGAACAATGGCAATGGTGAAGGCAAGTCCCCACCCCCCACAGTGTCCTTAGAAACATATGTCATTTGGTTAAATCATAGGGCTAAGTTACAGGCTCACTTTCCCTTGTAGTTGCAGTTAGATGTCTGTCAAAATCATCACATTTGATAGCCAAGGTAATTCCATAAATGTTCTGTGTTTGTGGTTCATGTGAATGTGAAGACTTGCTTATCTTATATGCTATAGCAGCAAACACAGATTTGTGGGAAGGCCCACTGCCCTAGATAGGGAATTTCTCTCCCCCCTGATGTTACTGGACTGCAACTCCCATGATCCATGGTCATTGACCATGCTGGCTGGGGCTGATGAGAGTTGGAGCCCAACAACATCTGGAGAGCAACAGATTCTCATCCTTACTCTTTCCCTGCAGAAGGTAAAGAACAACTAACCTCCTGGTTGCTGCCTGGTTGCCTTCCCTCTCCAAATCTTTTGCCGACGATTCACACTGAACACAGTTACAAACTGTTTCTACACTGGTACAGGTGTATGTGTCAAAAAGTGTACAGTTCCTGATACGCACAGCTCAACTACTTGTGCACACTAGTACAGAGGTCACACACTGGTTGAATGTAATGTGTGAGCGCCCCTTGACTGAGCAAGCATTGGAAGAAGGAATGAGAAGGAAGAGTACCCTTCATACATCTAGTCTCTCTTACCGGGAGATAGGGCTGATTGGGAAAAGCTAACAGTTTAAAAGTAATTAAACTATAATGGAATTGAAATAATGTTAAAAATGCACACATAGATTAAAACAGTAAGAACAGCACAGCACTATTTAAAAGCCCTTTCCTTAAAAGCAGTCAGTTCCCAAATGTCTGTCAGAATAAAATAAAAAAACTCATCACATGTTTAGTAGGTGCATATTTAAGATAATTTCAGACATATCTGAAGAACAAAAAACTTGTAGACATACACCTACATATTGTGGTTTTCATATCACATAAATATATAAATGGTGTTGTTGTTGTTTAGTCGTTTAGTTGTGTCCGACTCTTCGTGACCCCATGGACCAGAGCACGCCAGGCACTTCTGTCTTCCACTGCCTCCTGCAGTTTAGTCAAACTCATGCTGGCAGCTTCGAGAAATATAAATGGTAACTCCCATAAATAGCTCAATTTTTGGAGTTAAGCACCCCTCCCTTCTTACCCATCTCCATCAGGGCCGACTCTTCACTCTTCCAGGTCAAGCTTGTAACACGAGTGCTGTTTACCTGTTTTATTGCTAGCTTTCTTGTCATGCCACTGTGCTGCTCTTCGTTCTCCACCTCCCAGTGCCACATTGAAAGCTCATTTCTGCACAAGCCTTTCCCCTATGCTCTCTTTTGGCATTGCTAGTCCAGCACACAGTCCTGTTGTGCATTATTCCCCACCCCCCTACCCCGCCTTATACCCTTTCAGGAGATGCTTTTGTGTTTCTCTTGCTCTTTTACGAAACAGCGGCTGCTCTAGTCTTAAGGTGCATTTTGTGTCTCCCACCTCTGGCCCTGACTTGTGTGTCCTTTGATTGAAAGGCAGCTCTGCATGAAGCAGTCAACAAAACAGTCTCAAGCTGAGCATTTGTGTGGTGTGAGCAGGTAGGCCAAATCCATCACGTCTATTGTCATGACAGCCGGAATAAGAAGAGAAGAGAAAATGCTTCCTGTTTGTGTTTTGAATTCGCTGCACTGTGATTTCTGAGATAGAGGCTGATCCAACTGACTCTGCTGTGAGCAGAAAATAGAAAGCTTCTTTTACTCCAAGAACAAAGTAAAGTGGGTCAGTGAATTGTTATTGAGCTTCCCCACAATCTAGAGTCTGCTTGTTTTTACAACTCTGGTCCCTGAGTTGATTTTTTGGCAGGGATAGGATGGGTGGGTGCTTCAGGAAACACTTTCCCCTTTTTTTGGCAATAATTTAGGAACCTGCAAAATGGATGAAAGTGTTCTCCTAGTGAGAGTGAGGGCAATAAGCATTGTCCTTATTCCGATTCAGCTTAATGATGTTCCTACATCGCCAAATCTCATTGGCTACAAAATGCTACAACCTCAGCACCCGGGCTATATGATGCCTGATTGGCTGAATTGCATGTGGTTTGTTCAATATGTGGTCAACAATATCTGTTATTTTATTTTTCCCCTCCATGGCAGCTGCCCAGAGAAATGGTGGAAATGAGCAGAAGAAAAGAAAAAAGGCCAGTGTTTTGAGGGAACTTCTGGAAAACAGCATGACTCCATAGTGCCATTATTTCCTATGAGGTCCCTTAAAAAAGTGATTTAGAAAAATATTTGTTTGTCTAAATATACCCTTTACTTATGTCTGATGTCTTTATTTTTGGGGTGTGAGAACCAGAGTTCACTGTTGTTTGAAACTAGCACATTACTTATCATAATAGCAAATACCACCAAATAACACCAAGTGTTCTTTTACACACATACATCCTTTGAATTTTATATCCAGCATCTCTTGTCATTGCTCATAGCATATTTCTACTCCTTGTAAAGTGGAGGTTAATGCAATACTTGAGGGTTGTTGGTTCTTTCCCTTTTTTATTCTAAAAATACTGGTGGTTGGCTTTTCAGAAAAGCTGTCTTCTTAAATTTTCTGGCTGATGACTTGAATTGTAATGCTCACGTCAGTTTGTATTAATCCTAGAGGAAAATGGGACAATTCATCTCCAAGAAAGGGAGCAATTAGATAGCCCTGTTTCTTCAACATGGTCTCCTGTACCCCACCGCCAATTCTTTTAGAAAAAGCAATGCACTGTGCATGTGTGTGCATACATAGGCTAAGAAAAGGCTAGAAGCAAAATTGCAGAGAACTGTCTCAAGCACACACGGTCCTACTGGTGAAGCAGAGGGTGGTTTTGGCTGGAGGGTTTCTTCTACTGGTGAATACAGAAAACTAGATGTTTCCATTTCTGGTCCTGGCCCTAACATTTCCCACTGTAGGTATGAATGTGACCTATAGATTAAGTTGATTTGGTGCCATGAAAGGTAAATTTTCTTCAGCTTATAAAGAGAAGAAACAACCATTAAGGAACTTGCCTGTTCCTAGTGCATAATGTTGGGAGACAAGCAGACTGGTCCATGGGTGTTTTTAACAGACTTAGGTTTATGAATCCAGTTACAGATAGGTAGCCATGTTGGTCTGCCATAGTCAAAATAAAAAAAATCCTTCCAGTAGCACTTTAAAGACCAACTAAGTTAGTTCTTGGTATGAGCTTTTGTGTGCATGCCGTGTATCTGAAGAAGTGTGCATGCACACGAAAGCTCAAACCAAGAACTAACTTAGTTGGTCTTTAAGGTGCTACTGGAAGGAATTTTTTTATTAGGTTTATGAATACCAGTCTTCCTAAAAATAGGTGTGTAACTTCAAGTTTGGAAATGTTGTAAGGTGTCAGATATGCAGCCGTCTGGCATTTCTTCTCATTGTCTGTTCAAAGGCCAAAGATCGCCCAGATACATTATAGTTGATGTTAATCTAACACTATTAATTTAACCAACACTTCTGCTTCACCCTGATGGGAGGGGGGAATCCCTCCTTCCCTCAGAGACAACATTCAGATGTGCACAGTATTCTACTTGTTGTAAAGCAGGTACACTCAGTTTAATTGACATTGAATAGAGATATATTTGTAGCAAATCATCCAAATGTAGGCGGGTATTGCACTGCATAAATTGTGCTGTGTTTAATTGTTCAACTTGTCAACCTGAGAACATTGTGTCATATAGTGTATCATTAGAAAGCAAGCAAGGAAGAAAAGTTAGTGGGAGTTGTGTAACCATCATAGGATGAAAGAGAGGGGAATTATGTAAAGGAGATGACCAATGAACTTGTATCTGTCCATCAATCTAAATGCAACCAGATGTAGAGCAGGGATAGGGACCATGTGGCCCTCCAGATTCTGACAGACTATAGCACCCACCATACCTGACCATTAACCAAGCGGGCTGGGATTGACAGGAGCTGCAGTCCAACAGCATTTGGAGGACAGGGGTGGGCAATTGGGTTATTTTCAGTGGCTCATGCCCACCCCCCAGTCTTAAGTCCAGTTCTCTATACTTCTGCATTAGTGTTTTGTTTGTTATTATGTTATATATATTTCTGTGTTTTTATACTGTAAACCAGCATGTGATCCTCAAGTGAAGGGTGGAACAGAAATTTAATAAGAAAAAGAAAGGGAAAAGGCCTCATGAAAATTCATTAGCATTTCATTGTACCTTTCCCCCCAAATGAGCCCATTATTGTATACAATTTTGCCTAAAATACACATTTTTGCAAGCAAATTCCCATAATATAATTCATTTTCACTATTTAAAGAAGTGTGGACTTTCAAGGATAGCTGCATTTCAATTTGAGGAAGTGCAAATTAGGAGAGTTTCACATCAAAATGCAAACTGGACTTAATTTCTCCTCTATCCCTGCTGGAAGGCCACTGGTGTCCCTCCCTGCTTTAAACGAACTGCTTCAGTCTCACCACAGCTGCAAACTGCTAATGTGTATGAACATTCAGGCTTAAGGGGTAGTCATTCCTGCTCTAAAGCATTAGGATTAAAACATTGCTGTTTAGATCCATAGTAGCCAACATGATGCCCTCTAGATGCAGCTTTGACTATTATTGCCATCCAGTGGAGGCTGGTCCATTCTGGCAAATGGTGCAGTGCCCCACCAATTCAGTCTGTCCTTAGGAGTTGCATTGTCTGCAAGCTTTCTTCTCCTTAGTCTAAGTTTTGCCCTAGTAGAAGAACTCAGCAGGGAGGAAGATGGGGAGAAAACTAGAACAGTTAACTCCACCTGTCACTGTCCACCTTCTATAAGGCCTTTTGTCCTACCTGTCACAGTGGGCACGAGCCACTACTTTCCCCATCACCCCTGACTGTTGGCCATTCTGGTAAGGTATGGTGGGAATTGCAGTCCAATGACATATGGAGGACAACATGTTGGCTTCCCCTGATTTAGATCTTTGGTTCATGTTAGTTCCTAAAACCTGTCCAGTTTTTTCCACCCTAGATTGAAACATACTCTGTATGTGAGTGTGCTTAATTCCCTTCAAACAAATCTGTAGGAGGGCATAATCATGAATCTCAGTCCGTGGTCGACCTGTTACTTCACCACTAATGTGAATGTCTCCCAGCATTTCTTTTTATTGTAAATTATAACTGCCAGGAAAGGCTAAGTCCCTGTGATAATTATTCAGTCGGATAAGAGAAATCAAACCTCAACACACTTGTGAATGAATGTCAGAAGACTTCAGTTCATTTACTCATTGGAATCCATTA
Source organism: Podarcis vaucheri (assembly GCF_965113315.1). Classification (NCBI taxonomy): domain Eukaryota; kingdom Metazoa; phylum Chordata; class Lepidosauria; order Squamata; family Lacertidae; genus Podarcis; species Podarcis vaucheri. Next base: position 17,403,257 of record NC_138758.1, on the reverse strand, counting down.
TCTGTTCTCTTTCATATGAATCCTCTTAATAGGACTTGATTCTTGATCTGGATGCAGGACATTTCATTATCCTTTACTCCATTGAGCTGATGCTCTAAAATTATACTCGGCACGCATCCTGTGTAGCTAGATGGCTCCAAAATTAAGTGGCTATCCAAGCAAATGGTGATGAAATATCTCTCTGGAAAATAAAGAGGTCATCAGTGACAAGCAGTGAGAGATAGAAGAAGCCGATGCAGTCTGATAGCTAAAGGGCTGCATTTGTGAAAAGGAAAGAAAGCACTGATCATATCGTTCCCTCTAATACTGAATCTGGGCAGGATGTGCTGATGGCTTTGTAGCCAAAATACCACACTATCCATGAACAAAAGAAAGGCATCTGTGAGTTGGGGGTGAGCCCTATGCTATGCAGAAGTACTAAAACAAATCAAAACCCGAACCATAAAAGAAAGGGAAAAGTGGGTTGTACATGAATGTGCTGTTGTAGGTTAGAGGGGGCAAGGGAAGGTGCTCAGAGTGAATGTGAAAATGTGAGTGAAATTAGCATAAACTGCATCCCCAGTGGTTTAGAATAAAACAATTAGTGCCGGGTTTGGGATAAAGAGAATGCAAAAGGAAGGTAGGGAAGGAGGTAGAGAAAGGAGCACTCAGAAGGACAACTAGAAGCTTAAAAAAGAAAAAGAAAACAAATGCTATTCAAGGTGGCATTAACAGATGTATGCAGTTTGAGCTGTTACACTGGCTTTTTGGCAGCAGGGTGATATTGCTTACTGGGAGGGAGGGAGGGAGTGGTGGGGGAGAAGCTTCCTGCCAGTGTGTTTGCACCTTACTGACCACACAGCTGAATCCCCTATCCCTCCTGGTTAGGAACAGCAACCCAACTGCCAGGAAGATAACATTAGATCTCCACCACATCCAATGAGAGGCTCCAGAATGGAATCCTCCAATGAATCCTGAGAATTATAGATTGGTACAAAAGTAGATCATCTTTTCTTAGTGAATATTTATTTCATAGAGGTTTCTCCCTAAGAAGAAGGGGGTGAATGTCGAAACTAGAATAAATTGCCAGTGCAGACATACCCTTTTCAGAGATGGAGATTCCGCCGCCCCCCACTTCCTGTAACATATATTGTGGCCCCATTTTTGACAGATGTAGAGCACAGCTAAAAGACTATTTTTTGCCAACTGTAAATGCCATCAAGGGACATAACTCTGTATATTTTGGCCTTGTACTGAACTTAGTGTAAGACCAGTAGAGACCTCTGTGCATTCATTCATTCTCTTTAGCTTCCCACCTCCCATTTCCACCACTAACTGAGATTGCTGGTCAAAACGAGACAGGTTTGCATGTATTGCAGGTAGGTTTAGGAGAGAATATGGAGAGATCCCCAGTCTAAAAAGAAAAAGAAAGAAAACGTAACCTTCCCTGTTCCCTTGTGCTATAAATTGAAGTCAAAGGTAAGGATTAATTTTCCATTTAGCTTTAATGGGTTGTGCTTATTTGTTTGTTTGCTTGGAGGACCACTGAGCTTACTTTCCTAGTTCTATTACTTTGTGTGACTATGGGTGCTTATCATTAATTACAGGAAATAATTGGGACCAGCAATTTGGAATTAAAAGTGATGTGGAGGAGAAAGCATTTGTATTTTTCAAAGAGACAGTCCTCATCACCAAGGGATGTGCTCTGCTAAAATAATGGCAGCAGAGTTCAGCTGCAAGCTTTGAAAGCTCTACGGCCTGCAGCAATTCTGCATAGATTGAAACATTGTCTGTTTCTTTCTCCAATGTCTGGATTGTCATTTCAGAAACGTACAGTAAAACAATCAGCGCCACGGACAGCAAAGCCATTCACAAATGGTTTGCTGCATCTCTCCAGTCAGGTTCCTCACTATCAGTGGCTAGCATCTGAAACAGAACTGAACTCTGTCTAGGCATCTAGGTCCTCCTGTGATAAGGGGAGGGGAAGGGTGCACTTCCTGCAACCACCTGCTCTGTGGCATTCTGCTCAGTGCCAGACTCCATTTGTTAGAGGGCAAAGGTCTGCAATGGGAAGCCTGCTCTGGAAGTGTAGGCTCTCTGTGTAATTTAGAACCCCAATCACAACAGGAGAAAGTTGGGGGCTAAAGGGCAACAAATTTTCATCCTCCAGCATCAATCCAGAGCATTGTGGGAAGGAAATGGAAGCCACCAATATGTGTTTGTGTGTGTGGTTTGCATGCAGAAGATCCCAGATTCAATCCCCGACGTCAGTTGTGTTTGGGAGAGATTCCTGTGTGAAGAGAGCCACTGCTGATCAGTGCAGGCAATACTGAACTAGGTAGACCAATGATCTGACTCTGTATAAGGTAGCATCATGTACAGATGCTCACTTAGTGAAGGTCCATAGCTTATTGGTAGAGCATCTGCATGCAGAAGGTCCCAGGTTCGTTTCCCAACATCTCCAGGTTGGGCTGGAAGAAGCCATGGAGAGCTGCTGCAAATCAGTGTAGACAATTACAGTATGAGCTAGACGGACCTATGACCTGACCTAGTGTAAGACTGTATCCTATGTTCCATTAAAAAAGAAATCTGCATAGTGCCCTCCTTTATCAGAGGAATTACAAAGGAACTTTCACAATTTTTTCTCAGGAAATTGTCTTCTGAGAAATTCTGGCTTAGTTCTACATCTGGCCAAGCAAACCAAGCTTTCACTTGGTTTGTTTTCCTAACCTTCATTAAGCTTGGGGCATGCTGATGTTCAGAATGCAAATGATTTCAGAGGAGAATGACACATGAAAGAGATATTGAGGGTTAAACCAAAACAACACTTTTGAAGCCAAACCTCAATAGAACACCATGCAGTGTTCCATAGGCAAATGGAAAGCATTAATCATTCATAATAACCTTTCCTTGTGACTCAAATATTAGTAAGGTAAAGGTAAAGAGACCCCTGACCATTAGGTCCAGTCATGAACGACTCTGGGATCGTGGTGCTCATCTTGCTTTATTGGCCGAGGGAGCCGGCGTACAGCTTCCAGGTCATGTGGCCAGCATGACTAAGCCGCTTCTGGTGAGCCAGAGCAGCACATGGAAATGCTGTTTACCTTCCCGCCGGAGCGGTACCTATTTATCTACTTGCACTTTGATGTGCTTTTGAACTGCTAGGTTGGCAGGAGCAGGGACCGAGCAATGGGAGCTCACCCTGTCGCAGGGATTCGAACTGCCAACCTTCTGATTGGCAAGCCCTAGGCTCTGTGGTTTAGACCACAGCACCATCCAATAGTACGCCACCCAATACTACGCCAATTGCCAGCTTTGACCAAACAGATGTGTGAGGGAGACAAGCCTATGTGCTGTTACTGTCTTAAGATAAACACAGTTGTCTGTTCATAACAGATCCCCTTGAATGTCAAGATCTTCCAAAACATATTGAGACATCATTTTTACTTACAGGTTATTACACCGCCAAGGGCCTATGACTAGTATATGTCAGCTTCCATGTGTCCATATTGGCCAACCTCCAAGAGCTAATGTTGTTTCCCATGCCAATAAATCTGCTGCTATGTTGAGAGAAAATACCGCCACCCAACATAATCACCAGTAACTGTGAAGATTTCATCATGCTGCAAAAATGGTTCCTCAAACACCTCCATAGCATAATCCAAAGGCTTTTAACGCATCCCTATGCTCAACTGTAACTTTTCTTTTTAGCTATGTTGAACACATATTTCAACCTTCATCAACTACTCCTTTGTGAATGGACAAGTGGGAACAAATACAGCCCCAAGTCCAAATAAATCTAACCAATCCCAGCAACACTGAATCACTGTCTATTTGTCTCAGCTTTAGCAGCTTAATGACATGCGTGCACACTCATGCCACAAATCCTGGCTGCCCTATAGGACTTTTTCCAGCTTTTCCTGTTTAATTCTGAACAAGTTTAATACTGACTCTTCCCCTTTGAGGGCTAACAAAGAGGGAGCAAATAAGGAGAAGGTTTCCAATATTATCTAAAATATTGTCAGTCTTAATCGGCTGTGTAAATGACACCTCCTGCATTCCCAGAAGAGCTAGAGCTGTCTGATTCACTTTCGCATTAAATAGTTTAATCATAACTACTCAGCTAAGATAGGGCAGGGGTACAAACAAATAAAGTGATCACTCCACGACAGGAAATTGGCCAGCAGAAATCATAGCACTTATACACCAGAAGCATTCACATCTACTCATCAAATAGCTCAGTTGGTTAGAGTGTGGGGCTTATAACACCAAGGTTGCAGGTTCAAGCCCCATAACAGGCAGGTGCATAGTCGTGTATTGCAAGTTTTGGAGCAGATGATCCTCACAGTCCCTTCCAACTCTGATCTATGATTCTGTGATTCTACTGGAGCCTATTAGATTATCAAACTGAAAGCCATTTCATACCACTACAAACCATTTCATACTACAATTTACTGTAAGAGTGTGGGTGGTGAGATTTTGGAATGGTGGATTCACCTGGTAAATGCCTTAAGTCTTTCACTGAAACTAAGGCTGTTCATCTGGTCCAGACATAGCCTGGATCCTGAACCAAATTTGGGTCATTCTGGGGTTTGTCCAGAGTGTGTTGAGGCAGCAGTGAATTGTCTCATGTCAGGAGTCCACCTGAAGCAATTTGGAGCTGTTAAAAGGGCTGAGAAAGAGAGAGAGAGAGAGAAAGAATAAATATATGGTCAGGCAGAGAAGAAAAGAGGGAGAAGTAAGCAAAATACAACATTAAAACAATTTGTATTTTTTGTAATTGTAAATTTTTCAATTACAAAAAGCAACATAAAATGACAATAGCATCTAATAAAAAGTAACAAAAATTCAAAAGAAGAAGAAGTAAGCAATGAAAAATAGTCTTTTTGAGATCCCATAAATAGAACCATACTATTGCTGACATGTTAAACAATCACCATTTCTACTTTGAAAACATGGGGATTGATGTTTACTCCAATTCAGTAGACAGTGGTTTTTCCCAGGAAAAGTGGTGGGATGGAAGAAAAACCTCTCAGACCTGTGCCTAGAAACCATGAGAGAAATGGGAGTGTGGATGAGCCCTTAGTCTAAAGATATGGAGGGGGTTGACCACATCCTGCCATTTTATATAGAGTAACCCTGCCTACCAAGGCCAGGGTTGCAGAATGCATAAACCTCAAGATGTTGCTGGACTACAAGTCCCATTTGGCAATGCTCCAAGCCACGGCACTCCTTGAAGGAAAAGAACCAACTTATCTCATGGCTACCATATTGACCTGAAATTATCAGCCAACCAACACAGAACAAATGGTTTTAGCTTTATCAAGGCCTAGGAGGGAGGGCGGTGGACAGGGTGGAACGTCCAAGTTAGCAAGGTTAAAACTTTCCTCCTTTAGCAGAGTGGGGCAGGGGTCATACAACCAAACAGTGGCAGCAATACGACCTCTCATAGGGCTTTGAAATTCCAGTAAAATCCAAGAAAAAAGAAGTGTGGGGTGATGAGAGTGAAGCAGAGGAATTTATGGTTGTCAGGTTGTTCCAGGACTCAGCTTAGTGGCCACAGAACAAAGGCAGGGGACCAATTGACTTCACACTGCAATGGGAATCCTGCAACTACACCTGACCAGACTGGGTTGGAGCCTCTTGCTGCAGGCATCCAATAGGCACATTATCTTCTTCCCTGCATTGGTTTGTTTCTGTCCTGGAAGCTACAATCCCTGGGAACCGGTGGACATTAACTGGCTGAAGTATTTTTATTGCATCTCCCTCATGTGAGTTAAATGAGATCTCCCTGCATAGGCTGCACTCTGCCTAAGGATTGAGCAAAAGCCTAACACTACCCCTTTAGGGTGTGTCTCTGTGTAGTTCAGTTCCAAATAAGTTTTACAACAGTGCTCTGTCTGTGGCACCACTTTTCTCTGTATTGAGAGGTTCCAAAATACACCTCCTGACTACACATCCAATCTTTGCATGTTTATTGTTTGCTTATCCAAATACAGACATTGTTTCCACTTTAATCTGTATTTCATGAGTACAGCAGAATTAAGAAAAGGAGTACATTTGCTTTCTCACTGAGCAGAAGAAAAAGCAGCTTATCACCAAGAGCATTTATGCTAACAATACCTCTTGCTTGCCATGTGCTCATTATCCTGAACATTTAAGATAACAATGCCTCTCACTTGCCATGTGCTCCAAGTTAATGACATCTAGTCTTACCAAATCATTGTAAATAAGGGGGAGAGAGAGAGTTCTCTGCAGTCCTTGGCACAACTGCAGAGGTTCTTTAAGATTCTTGGTCATCCTTTTCATTTGTAATACCTAAGAAACAGCTTCCCCTTGTTTTATGAGGCCATCTATCCAGTGACCTGTATCTGCCCCCTCCGCACGGTTGATTTCAGTTCTGCCCTTGAAGCGTGGCTCTGGCAGAGCTGCCAACACACACTCAACATCCTTCTCTGCTTTTCATTTGCTGTTCTTATAAGAACTCCATAGACAGGAATGGAATTAGATTTCTCATCCATGTGCATTGCCAGAATCTCTTCCTTTGCTTGTCATTATGGGTTCTAGCCAATGCTATTCCTACTCAGAACAGACACATGAGCCTTCTCTATATAAGTAATTATATATTACTATATAATAGTTATATTATAATTATTATGTGTTACAAAAGCCAAATATATAGGTGTAAAATTATAAAACATATAAAGGAATTACAGCTGTGGCAAAATCCCTCAGTGAAATTGGGGGTAAGGTAACATACTGAGTCTGGGTGACTTAACCCTAGTGACTATAGAATTATACATAGAATTCATAGAATTAGAATACATAGAATTCATAGAATACATAGAAATTATATATAGAATACATAGAATTATAGAATTATATATAGAATACACAGAATTCCTATTAATTCAGGAATTCTATGTATGTGGTAGCATTTAATTATATTCAGCAGAAAGGAATCTTCTATCATTGTGTGGTTCCTGTGACCACCTACTCCTTTAATTGGGAATAAATTCAAGGTGCAGCAAGATGGAAACCAAACTAGAATTTTATCAACCAGCACTCTATGAGTGCTTAATGGTTTCTGCTAGTAAAGAAACAATACTTAGTTTCAGTCAAAACATCTATTATGCATATACTTATGATGAAACTTATAACTTTCCTCTATATGATGGTTTCTAGCAAATCAAATTCCTCCTAGGATGGCTCTTTTACCCTATCTGTAAAATACCTCTAGCCACTTTCTGTGATATCTTCCTTTCCCTGAAATTTGCATGTGCAAATTTGCCCTTGCCCAGGACTACTTTTCCAGCCAAGCCCTATATGGCTGTTAATCTGTCAGATTCCACTATTATACTCTGCACTTCATCCTGATTGGTCGTTTCTCTACCCAACCATGATTGGCCAGGAGGATAACCAAAGTCTGTCCATCACAACAACCATGAACCAAGAAAACTGTAAAAGCAATAAAGAACCATTCAATATATTTAAAAAAACATAAACAAATGTAAAACAAATATTTATATGTATAAACAGAAGTGTAAAAGCTGCATTAGAGTTTGCTGTTGATTTAGCTGACCTATATCCCACTGGAAATTACAGCAAGTAAGTAATCTATATTTTGCAGTATTTTTATTTTGTAAGTTGCCTTGAGACTATTTTTAGTAACAGAAGAAGAAGAAGAAGAAGAAGAAGAAGAAGAAGAAGAAGAAGAAGAAGAAGAGTTTGGATTTGATATCCCGCCTTTCACTCCCCTTCAGGAGTCTCAAAGCGGCTCATAAATGGATAAATTTTGTTTTACTTGCTGATTGGTTTTTGACACTTTGTTGCACTCCACTGTATAGTTTGTTAATATTGTTTGCTTTTATCACTTTAATGGCTTTTGGATGAAACATGATAAAGAATTGTTGCTGTTGCTATTTTATTTTTGTTTATTATTATTTCATCACCACCAACAAAATGCATATAAGTTAATGCCTCTTTAATCTCTTATCCCTCTTCCCATCATATGTTCCAAGACAATGGAGTTTATGGTTCCATTAAAAAAAAAAAGCCACCTGATTTATTTAATAGATTGATGTGAATTTCATTCGATGGGGAGAGAAAAGTATGAGCCACTAGACCTAGGGTTTTGACAGCACATTTTTAATTCTCTTCTTTAGCATTGAAATGCTCTTTGCCTTTGCAAAATGTCATTGAAAAGCAATCCACCCGGGACATTTGCAGAACACAGGACTGTGCATAGAGTTGAACATTAGTTCCGATGTGATAAATAAGGAAAGATTTCTTTGCCCACCAATACCCACCATCCCACCAGCACCCACATTTCCACCCAAGATTTATAGCTAGGTTCAAAAGATTTCTCCTACAGGGAAATAGGATAGGCCACTCCTGCAGAAGCATTTTCAAAACGGCATTTTGATTCACAAGCTGTCATAAATCACAAAAAACTAGGGGAAATGTAATATCAAGTTCTGTTTTATTAAAAGTCTCTCAGCATTCACAGCTTCATCATTTTTAGTGAACCATCCAGTGGTGTGTGTATGAGTAAAAAATATGGTTCGGTAAGTGGCCGACTGTTAAGCAAGGAAATGCTTTGGCAACAAAAGCCATGAGGATCCCACAAAATGACAAAAGAAAAGTGGAGAGACAGGGGGGGGAATGTGTACAGAAAACACACAGATTTGTCATCTCTCTCACCTGAAGCCTAGATACTGCAATGGGGAGATGGAGTGCATGAAGAGAAGGGTTTACTTTGAAACCACTGCCAGTTTCCTTATTGTAAGGTTGGCTTTTGTGTGTATCCATATCTATCTAGCTATTCTAGTCGCTTTTACTCTGCAAAGAGAAAGGTAGATGCATAAGCCGAGCTGAGCTAATTTCTCATTCAGTTAGCATTTAGTCTGGATATGCACTTCCCCTTTAAAGTTCAAGTACTAGGGCACTTGGAAAGTACTCCTATGGTGGCCAGTGTGCTACACATGCTGCTATAAAGAGAAACTGGATGGGTGGCAGTTGGGGCTGCCTGGATAGGAAGGAAGACAGAAGGTAAACCCATCTCCCCCCTCAGACACTGCATAACATTCACATCTTTGATGTGAGCATTATGCCCCCCAGTGAAACCCAGTAAAATTTTCTGATATCTTTATGTGTGTATATGTGTGTACAGTATCTCATATATTTTGGTGTGTTTTCATATATATATATATATATATATATATATATATATATATGACAGCGACTATACCCTAGTCTAATCTAATTGCAGCAGTTAAGAAAGTCCTGAATAACTTCATTTTTATTGTGCTAGCTCATAAACGTCAACCATGTATACAGTGTTCAAAGACAATTTTATGCCAGGATAATAATTTCACCAATTCCCCCCGCTCAAAAACACCCCCACCCTAAACTGCTCTGACAGGTTTTCAACTGTGGGACTGGACAGGTGCTGTCTTAATGCTTTTAAGAGCTCTATATGCATTTCTAATAAACAGTATGATTTGAGATCCCTTGCACAGTTATAAGTAATAACATGGTCGATATTGTCTCCTTGAAGTCAGTGTAAGTAGCAAGAGAAGTGGTCAACAACCTATTTTTAAGCAGCGAAATAAAATGGGGTAGAGGCCACCGGGAAATTGTAATCAAGTTATAGCAGAACACCACACAACCAACACTATAAAAGCATGTCATGGGGAATCAGAACAAAAGTGCCTCTATTTCAGCATTCTTACTCCAGCTACAGTGAGCCAGATGCCTCTGAGAAAGTAATAAATAGGATCTGATGGAAATAGGCAATCTGTATTGTTTGTCCCCAGCACCTGGTAATTAGAGGTCTCCTGACTCAATTATATAAATCTAGATTTACTTATTTATTTTGGCTGTCATTACTAGCATCCACTGAAAGTCTTTTCTCCCATTGCTGCTTTTTTAAAAATTGTCATTATACATTTACTGTAGCTTGCATGTCTTCTGGTCCGATGTTCTGGTGTGAGCCAGCTGAGTCATACCAGGCAGCCAGGCTGAAAAAGGAGTGTCTTCCAGTCCAGCACTGTGGCACGAGCCTGCTGACTTGCACCAGAGCAAGTGTCATTTCTTCTGACATAGTGGTTCAAGCTAGCTGACTCGTACCACAGAGCTGGGCCAAAAAAAATGAACATTCCAGGATCTAATCAGAAGCCAGGATTGGCTTCTGTGTTTACCTGCTTAAATTGAGACAGTTAAGCAGTATGCACCTGATGAAGCTGAGCTTGAAGGAATCATTATATTGTAGCCAATAGAATGGCTTGTGGAGTGTTCTTAGTTGGAAGTTGAGCATGATGCCCATGACAGCTTCCTCACTTTGGAAATGTGCCTATAGACCCAAATGGCTGGAGAGCTTGTTCCATAACATGGGGAACACTGCAGAGTAGCACACAGCTACCAAATATTTTGGCTTATCTAGTTATCCAAGCAACAATGGAAGTTAGCTGTGAATGATTTGTGGCCCATGGCCTTCATTTAACAAACTGTCTAAGGATGCCACTCAACCAACATGAATAAGGAGACATAAACAGCCAACCTCTTCTTTTGCAGCCATTCTCCTATGTTTACATTTTTATATGCATGGTCAGCGTAAGACAAGCAGGGTTAGTGGTCCAATTCCTCTAGTTAGTGGAGGTGTTGCTGCCCCTATGCAAAAGCATGCCTCTCTTTTGGCAGCCTACCAATAAATAAAGAGGAAAACATCCATTATTAATACACTGTCTCATTCCAAATTAAATGTAAATGTGCAAAAATGTGCAGAGGCCCCTCTCAATTTGGAATCTGTATTCATTCTGTTTTGCCCTGAAAATATGATGAGCACAACATTTCTCTCTCAGTAATTGTGTGTTAGAGTGTGTGTGAATGATCTGATGGCCTTTCAAATGCAAACCTGATAGCTCAGTTGGTTAGAGTGTAGAATTGATAATGTCAAGGTTGCAGGTTCAATCCTCTTACGGGACAGCTGCATGTTCCTTTCCCCCCCTTTTTACTCTTCTTCACACTGTTGGGAAAATTTGTTAGGACTGGTGTTGTTTGGCTTAATTGTTCATTAGTCTGGATGGGAAATGTGGGTGAAGAATGATTGAGTAATCAAATGAGGCAGTATTGGGTTAAGGGCACTCTTGGTCACCATAGACTTTGCAGGGGTCATTGGGGATGCACTGGGCTTAAGGGTGCTTGTTGACTTCCAGTCCTTTTCTCTAGCACCACAGGCAAGGCCTATAAACATGCCCATCAGTAGGAAGGGACATGAACCCTCCAATTTAGGGAGATTTCCTACTGAAGAATATTTTGATTTGATTACTCAGGTTGATTTCTGCAGATCCTCGAAGTTCTTATTATGTATATTACAACATATACAACCTTCCTCCACAATTTGTGTCCTGGGTCTTCTTTAACGGTGTGATGGCAATGACTTTCTGGTGAAAGAAAGTCTTTTATCTCAACAATATTTCCACCTAGCCTTCCCCAGCTTGGTGCCCTTTAGATGTTATGGGCTAAAACTCCCATCAGTCTCAGCCAGCATGGCTAATTTGACAAATTCACATTAAAATGCTGCTGAATTTTCATGAGGACATTAAAAGAAATGGATGGACTGGATTTAAGATGGGGAAAATGAGAAGCGGAAAGAAAATGAAATTGACAGATTCTCTAATCACGAATAGGGCTAAAACACCCCCCTCTCCAATTTCAATTATATAACACAGAAACTACAATTCTCTATTTTCTTTGTTTTCTTTTTGAGCACTGGTAGTTTTCCTCATGCCAAATCCTCAGGGTTCAGGTTCAGTGTAGATTGGAAGACCTGTTAAACAAAGAGTTGATCTGCCTACACCTTTCCTTCAATGTTTTATTTTAGGATGGACCTTAGGAAGGCTACCAACTAATGCTAAAAATCCACAGCACGTATAGGAAACATAAAGTTCACAACTGTGAAGAACAGGGGGGGAAAGATGGGGCATACGAAGGGTCAGCCTAATCTTCAGCATGAAGCAAAGAGCGGGTTAAAACATCATCTTGTTCTTTAGCCAGGCCTTGAACTTTTAACAGTGAAAGGATCAATCTTCTTCCAGACAATCCATTCTTCAGAGACATTTAAAGCCTCAGACATTTTTACTTCTGTTGCTTCTACAGAGATCTTTGTTGTGTAACCCTTTTCCAGGTATCACAAAGCTTCCTTTATGTGTAAATTCTGTTTTGTATATGATGGATCAGTGAGAGCAAAAGAGGCATTATTTCCATTTTCCTGCTTCCTCTCATTCCAGAGCCATTCCCAGGGTTGCTAGGCAGTAGAGGATGAAGCAGACTGGGAAAGGCAAACTTGTTTTGCACATATACTGAGATGGGGTGGGAATGTAGCATTTCTTAGATTTAATATAACTGGGGATGTGCCAAATGAACACAAATCTGAACTTGGCCGTGTAGTTCCCTGGGTGACTTTGGGCAAATCATTGCCTCTCAGCCTAACCTACCTCACAGAGTCGTTGTGGGGATTAGAAGGAGACACATGTAACTCTCAATTCCCAGTAGAAAAAGTGGGATATAAATACAAAAAGAAGAAGCGAGTAAGTAGAATATGTCCCCTGCCAAACTCACTCACCATTTGGGGTGGGGGGATAATTGGGAAGGCTGGGAAATGGTGTGGAACCAACAGCACTTAAATTACTCATGACTAACCTGTCCCTTGGGGCACGGGTGATGCTGTGGTCTAAACTACAGAGCCTAGGGCTTGCCGATCAGAAGCTCAGTGGTTCGAATTCCCATGACGGAGTGAGCTCCCATTGCTCGGTCCCTGCTCCTGCCCACCTAGCAATTCGAAAGCACATCAAAGGGCAAGTAGATTAAATAGGTACTGCTCCGGCGGAAAGGTAAACAGTGTTTCTGTGTGCTGCTCTGGTTCACCAGAAGCGGCTTAGTCATGCTGGCCACATGACCTGGAAGCTGTATGCCAGCTCCCTCAGCCAGTAAAGCGAGATGAGCACCGCAACCCAGAGTCAGTCACAACTGGACCTAACGGTCAGGGTCCCTTTTTAACCTGTCCCTTTGATTCCAATAGGGCTAAAGCATGACTAACTTTGTCTGGATCCAGCCCATGGAAAGTAAGACTATCTATGGTGTCAGTACATCCTTCACAGTGGCCATAGGTTCCCTGATTGTTTGAATCTCTAATTGCCTGGACTAAGCACCCTCTTAAAGCAAAAGTGCACCCAATCAGTTGCATGCTCAAAACAGTGAAAAATTGGCAAGTTTTGAATGTCTATATGTGTCTTTTCAGATAAGTTACATCATGATGATTTCTGTTGCGTTTGTTATGTTTTGTTATTTCTGGTTGCAACAGGTTGTTGTACCTACAAGGTTTTTCAATAATAATAATAATAATAATAATAATAATAATAATAATAATGTAGTGCTATTCAAACTAACTGCATTCTTAGCACATGATACCAGGAGCCGGGGGTTGTCCGCATTCCCAAAATAGTAGCAGAAGCTTACGCCTCTGAATCAGATCACTTTCTCTTGGGACAGATAAACACAGCTGAGATGTGCGAGACTCTTAATTTTAGTACCTGCGACACCATATGCTAAATGTGAGATTTAATATCTAAAGTGGTTGTCATTAAGAATTCAACTTAAAGTAACTATTATCAGAAATAGCATCTGGCAGATGTAAGTTTTCTCCCTCACCTAGGACAAGAACTAACCACAATGCTGTTAATAATGAACTCCAAGGATACACACACAGATATGAAAAAATAAATTACTATAAAAGGCTACAGGCTTCTAGCTAGAAATTTCATGGTGAGCAAGCCTAAGGGGTCAAGGAATCATTACAGCAGAGCCTTATTGGTAACTGAAAATGTTTGAAGTTATTTCATTTCATTAAATATCAACAATATACCATTTTAAAATAAGACCCACTGCTTGTCAGTCATGCCAGTGAGTAATATGATAGAATACTGCCTGTGTGCTTTATATCTCCACACGTTAAAGGCTGAAGAATGAGAGGTACAACTCAGAAAGGGACCAAGAATATCCTTGTGAAGAGAGGCAGGGCCTTCACAAGTCACCCTGAAACTACAGGTGTACCTGGACCAAAATACTGCATCTAACATTTTTCAGGAGTTTGCAACTCAGGGGTGGCAAACAAGCAAGAATGCCCCACTCCCTTCCTTTTTAATTTCTTCACTATATCCAGAGTAATGTTTCCTGCCCTCACACCTATTTAGCTGCATGGCAGTGCCATGGAATCAATGGGATTTTGCTAAGTGATGATCTCTGGTGTCACAAGGTTGTAAGGTGACAGGGCTGGCCCTATCAATAGGCAGAGTGACAATGGCCTCAGCTGGCAATTGCTGAGAGGCAGCAGTGAATGCTCTTTCAGCTGTTCTTTCTAAGCTCCCCACCCCCAGCTATACCCTTCTAGCGGAAAACAAGCTTGTGTTTGCCCCATGGTTTGCTCTGCACCCCCCATAACTAGCTGCTGCCCTCAAGTGTGGTTAAGAATACTACCCAATTGCTAGTATTGAAGTAAGATCCAATTGGCAGTCTGGTCCGTTTCAGTCCATCAAATGCAGAGACAGGAATGATTTTGTTCTTTGCTGCTTCCGGCAGCAAAATGTCTTGGGCTGGCCCTAGGTGGAAACCATCTCCAGAACATGTTTAGTCTTGCATTACAATTCCAAAGGTCACAATGTGGGGGTTGTAAAGGCACTGAAGACTAAGTGCCTTGGGTTATGCTGGGCCTATGCAAAGTCATGGCCAGGTGGAATAAATCCCAGCACTCCTTGGATGTGAACCAAATGATTCTTCTGCTCATCCCTAATTCAGACTTAAATAGTTTCCATTCATTCTCACAACAGCAAAATGTTAAAAATGACAAGGTTTATAAGGGTTATTAAGTTTTGTAATAGGCTGTTCTTTTGAAGCTTGTTATATGCTTGTTCTATTCCCATCCATTAGCTGTGTTCGCCACTCCCCATCCTCCTTCCAGCAAGTGATGGATCCACAAGGGCCACAATGAAATGTGTGTAAATAAAGAACTCCTTGGGTGGGTGTGGAGGAATGGGAATAAGAGACTTTGCATGTGTTCAAGAAAGAACCCAGGAAGGAGCTTTGATCTATGCAGGATGACTGACAGGTAAATGAAGCCCTTGGAATGAGGAAGAACAAGTTTTGTCTTTTTGTCATAAAATAATTTTCTTACAAAATCTGTTTCAATATAGCTTCACCCTCTCTTGTTCGACTCACACTTAAAGCTGCAGCCTTCACCAACCAAGGTGTTAGATTTTTCATAGAGGGCTTTTTGTTCAGCATCACTAAAAGGATGGCTATTTTTAATGAGCTGGCTGACAGCCTGGATTTAAAAGTGGTTTGTCTTTAAAAGGTGTGATGCAAAAAAACCAATGACATATGGATGGTGGTAAAAAAAAAAAGTTATTTGAAATTACATAGTGAGTTAACTGGTTTTCATCCAGTGGTTCAGGACCTAAGAATTGTCTCAAGGCTATAGTGTGAAGGCACATGATGTAGTCACCACACTGAAGATGAGTGGGTCTAGTTCTAATCGGGGCCTGATTGAGGGAATAACTTGGGAACTCACCCATGTCTCTTTTTAGTACCATGTCAGAAGAATACCAGTTGCTGCCAATCACTAGTGGGGAGAGTGCTCATGTTCTCATGTCCTGCTTTGGGACTTTCTATTGAGAACAGGATGCAGGACTTTGGCTGAGCCTTTGGCCTCTGCTAGCAGAGCTATTTATTTATTTATTTATTTATTTATTTATTTATTTATTTATTTATTTCAGAAAATGTATACACCACTTGATGGTAACAAACAAACAAACAAACAGACCATCAAAGCAGTTTACAAAAGATAAAACAGTAACATCAAGGGAAAATTCAAAACCCTACTTTAAAACATGAAAAAAAGTTAAGCTACTGAAGCAGAATAAAATTACCTCTACTTTCTAAGCATCTGGGTAGGCTTGTCTAAAGAGGAATGTTTTAGCAGGTGCTGAAAAGAGTACGGTAAAGTTTCTTGCTTGGTTTCAATAGGCATGGAGTTTGAAAGTGCAGGTGCTGCCACACTAAACAATCAAGTTATTGCAAATGCGGATCGGGTATTATGTGGCGCCTAGAGTGATACCAATTCTGTTGACGGAAGCAGTCAAGTGGGCACATGCAGAGTAAGGTGATCTTGTAGGTAAACTAGTTGCACTTTGTTAAGTGCTTTATTTATTAATAGTAACACCTTGAATGTGGCCCAGTAGCAAATAGCTAACCAGTGCAGATCTTTGAGCACAGGTGTTATATGCTGGTAAGGCCTCGCTCCTGTCAGCAATCTTCACCAACTGCAGCTTCCAGATCAAGCATGACTGAACCCCCAGGTAGAGCATATTGCAGTAATCCAGTCTAGAAGTAACCAATGTATGAACTACTGAAGCAGGGCTTTCCTGGTCCAGGAATGACCATATTTATCAAACCAGATGCACTTGGTTAGAGGCACTTCTAGTCACGGAGGCTACTTGAGCTGGATTCAGTGACAGAGCTGGATTCAGAAGCACCCCCAAACTGGAAGCCTGCTCCTTCCAGGAGAGTCCATCCAGGGTAAGCAACTGACCAGCATCTTGGACATGAGAACTATTCGCCTTCGCTTCCTCTGTCTTGCCAGGATTCAAGCTCAGCTTGTTTTACCTCATGCATTTCACCACGGAACCTAGGCCCACCCTGATTCAGATGTTATACACAAACAGAGCTGAGTGTTTGTTATTAGCATGTTGATGGCACCACACCCGACACCCCCAATGACCTCTCCCAATGGCTTTATGTAGATACTAAATAGTGCTGGAGATAACATAGCCACTAGGGGGCTGAAAGGCACTCTCCCAATCCTACTCTCTGGACTCAGTCCTGAAGATAGGATTGAAACCATTGCAATTGGTTCCAAATGAGGAATTTCCATTCCCTGGAGCTGGTCCGGGAGGATACAATGGTCAGTGGTATCAAATGCTGACGAAAGATCAAGAAGCAGGAGCAAGGCCACACTCCCTCTGTTCTACTCTCTGCAAAGGTCATCCACCAAGGTGACCAAGGCTGACACAGTTTCATGACCAGGCCTGAACCCAGATTGAAATACATCTAAATAATCTGTGTCCTCCAAGGATGCTTGCAGCTGTCCCACCACAGCCCTATCTACCACCTTCCCTAAGAAGTGGGTATTGGCGCTGTTCCAATCCAAAGGGTCCACAGCTGGTTTCCACAAATGCCTCTTTCAATGCAGCAGGAACCACCCCCTCATGTAGCAATGTGTTAACCACACTCTGAACCCAGTGAGTCATAATCCCTCTGCTATATTTGATAAGCCAAGAGGGACAGAGTTTGAGGGGGTAAAGGTAAAGGGACCCCTGACCATTAGGTCCAGTTGTGACCAACTCTGGGGTTGCGCCGCTCATCTCGCTTTATTGGCCGAGGGAGCCGGCGTACAGCTTCCGGGTCATGTGGCCAGCATGATGAAGCTGCTTCTGGCGAACCAGAGCAGTGCACGAAAACACCGTTTTGCTTCCTGCTGAAGCGGTACCTATTTATCTACTTGCACTTTGACGTGCTTTCGAACTGCTAGGTTGGCAGGAGAAGGGACCGAGCAACGGGAGCTCACCCCGTCACAGGGATTCAAACCGCCGACCTTCTGATAGGCAAGCCCTAGGCTCTGTGGTTTAACCCACAGTGCCACCCACGTCCTGCCAGCCGATAACGTAAGGTGAAACCAAACACACAAAACATCATCAATAGTGGCACTGAATACTTCAACTTGAGTTCAAGATTACTCCAAAGTCAAGTGACTTTATTTTCAAAGTGCATATCAAGTTGGTCACAGTGGGTCTTTGATGCCTCCAGATATCCTTCTCCCACACTGGCAGTCATGGACTTTTTGAGATAACTCCACCACTGCCTGCTAGAGGATACAGAAGGAAGAGGAGAGAACTCAGCCTCATAGCTGGGCTTGCAAAGCTTCCCTGCTGTTGGGGAAGTATGAGGACAGTTAACTCAGCCTAGAACCAGGACTTGTGCAGCCTTCAGGGACTTGTAGTGTTGGGGGAAAGTGTATGGAGGGAGTAGGTCAACCAAATCCCAGGTCTATCATGACCTGTGGGGCCTTGAGGCAGATCTCCCCAGAGGGAGTGAAATGCAAAATAGGCCATGTATTTCTTCCCAGGCATGCTCCATAACTTAAAGCTCTGTGTCTAAGCACCCTTTCCTTTGCTCCAGTGCTTTCCCCACAAAAACTTGCTCTCTAAAGATCAGTTGGAGCAAACGTCAATCCACAGAAAACCCAAACTGATGCTCTGATTCAGCTTTAAAGAGTGGGTTTTCACAAGGAAAGCTCAGACATGGAGCTTTTAAGCATGGACCCATGCCTGGAAAGTGTGGGTCAAAAGGTTAGTGTAGATATCCTTGATCAGGCACACAGGTCAACTGGTCGTAGTCTTTCTCACTATAGTGAGATATATAATATATACATTAAATTAACACATGCACATATTATGTACATCTTATCATGAGAATCTTTACTTATACGCAGAAAGGAGGAGTTTTATCTCCATATGGCAGATAGGAAACTGAGGCTGAGAAAATGGCTGTTTGCCCAAGGACAACTTGTGACCTGAGATTTTGGCTGTGGATTTCTTGGTTTGCAGTTCACATTTTTAGTGACTATATTATGCTAGAGGCCAGGCTGGGCTGTGGGGAGGCTATCATGAAGGAAGGAAGAATTAGGTTTTTTGTGTTCATCCCTGAGGACAAAAATGTTAAAAATGGAAATGTTAAAAGCAAAGTGAGAAAAAAAAAATATATTCTCACTTCAAAGTGAAATAAAATTGTTTTGAAAGGAGTCTTGGAATGCAATCTCAATGCAAAGAGAGCCTATTTAGAGAAAATGGGATCCATAAATGTCAACGACACCTGTAGGCTGCCTGTGAATGCCCCTGTTTTTTTGACAACTGCATTGATAAGCCACAAGCACATTAAAACAAACATGCTCACTTTATCAGGTTGGGGGGGGGGGAAGCAGGGGAAGTTGCTGAGTTGGAAGAAGAACCTTTTGAAAATCATTTGTTTCCCTGCAAAGTGACAGAAAAAAAGATTTTGGAAGAATGGAAAGCAAGAAATAATGGCTGCATACCCCCCCCATCACAATAATTTTGGATTTTAAATTTCTCTCTTTGGGCATGGAGAGCAGCAGTCAGAAGTCCTTCATTAAGTCCTAAAGTGTCTATCAGCACTATCCCATAACTCCTCTGAAGGGGAAAGTTCCATTATGAAACTGGTGAAGCTATTAACTCCCACTGATGTTAAGGGGAAAGACAACAGTCTGCACCCAATTTGTGCAGGGTTTTTTGTTTTGTTTTGTTTTGTTTTGTTTTACCTTTAAAGCCTTAAACCAGTGCAGCAAACCCCCTTTGTATGCCCTATATAACCACCACAGGTTACCTTGCATGAGGGTAAGCTTAGATGCTTGAAGACTCAGGCAGAAGTTGAACAAATAAGAAAGATTTATTATACAGAAGAGTGTTGATAAAACAAATGATGTTAATGTTCTTTCAGGAAATAGTTAACTTATTAATAATTATACTAAAGCTAGTGGATGTTACAGGCTTCTAAATAAGGTTGTAAATGCACAGCTTCTTTTAAACTTCAGTTGCTTATTTTATTACTCTTCAGTTAGATGTTACAGGTTTCTAGACTAGGTGGTAAATGCTCAGCTTATTTCCAGGTACTTCAGTTCCTTAACTTAATTGCATAGGTGTTACAGCTTAATACTTAGGTTCTTAAACAAGCTTAATGCACAGCTTCCTTCACAGTTCAATACTTTGGTTCCTAGCCAAGAAGATACTTTCTCTCAGTTTCTCAACCTCTTAACAATCACATTCCTGAGGTACTTCTAGCGGTATAACAAACCCAGGGGGTCACCACACCCCTCCGAACTGGTTTGGGAGCCTTCTCTTTCTAGAATATCTATCACCTCCTGACTGAAATGAGACCTCAGTAGACTGTAACCTCACAGCTACTACTTCTGCTCAAATTCAGCCCCACCCCCAGTTAACTCCTGTCTGAAGGCTCTCCCAAGACACTACACACTGTCTTTCTACCTAAGTTCAGAGACTCCTTTCTCTAGCTGTAGATATTTTCCTCAGAGTGGATGTTACACACAGAGACCAGAATCAACTCACTAACTCTCCATCCCCAAACTATCTCTTAAAATATCTCACTCCAGCTCTCCCCCTTTAACTATCTCCTTAACTATCTGAACACTATCTCAGAAACTGATCCTTTTATTTTCCCTCCCAAAGTGCTGACACCACCTCCCTCCCCCCTCTGCCTAACTGTCTTGGTAGTCAATCAGAGAGAGGCTCCATCACTTTGGTGGACCTCTGAGGCACTGCATCACCAGACTCTGGTCCAGCTCAGCTGTCTATCACAACCAGCCTTTGCCAACCTAGTGCAGGATAGCTGTGCCTCAAACTGTTTGGGATCTTGATATATGAAAGACCACCTCTACTTCTGTGAACTTGCCCGTGCATGTCAGGTGTTAGAAGAGGCCTGCTTTTATGATCCTAAGGCTGGTAGGCACAAGAAGCAGAGTCTACCTATTTGTGGCATCAGGGTCAGTTCCCCACTTCCCATGGGTAACTTGAAAATTGCTAAGGGTCTTGGGCAGACCAGCTCATGATTTTTCTTCCTGGTGCAGCAGTTGCAATATGCTATGTTAGATGCTGAATGATTTTTAAATTGCATTTTTACAGATATATGATGGACCACCAGAAGGAAGTTTGAGGACCACTGGTGGTCCTTGGTTGAGTTTGGGAGCCCCTTATTTAGGTTATGGAGTTCCCTGCTATGGGAGAACTGGCAGGCCCCCTCTCTGACTTCAGGCATTAGTTGAAAGTGGGGAACTAAGAGTTGTTGAGGTATTTGATGAAGTTACTGTTGTTTTAAGGGACGCGGGTGATGCTGTGGGTAAAACCTCAGCGCCTAGGACTTGCCGATCATATGGTCGGCAGTTCGAATCCCCGCGGCGGGGTGAGCTCCCATTGTTCGGTCCCAGCTCCTGCCCACCTAGCAGTTCAAAAGCACCCTTAGGTGCAAGTAGATAAATAGGGACCGCTTTCTAGCGGGAAGGTAAATGGCGTTTCCATGTGCTGCGCTGGTGCTGGCTCGCCAGAGCAGCGATGTCACGCTGGCCACGTGACCCGGAAGTGTCTTCGGACAGCGCTGGCCCCTGGCCTCTTAAGTGAGATGGGCGCACAACCCTAGAGTCGGACATGACTGGCCCATACGGGCAGGGGTACCTTTACCTTTTTACTGTTGTTTTATGAATGTTTTGTTTAAAAATGCACACAGTGACGGAACTAAAAGGCTAAGTTGAAATGTATCATTGGATGAGCACTGGATCCAAACAAGATTCTAAGCAACTTAGAAGGTCCTTGTGCAAGCAAACTGTCTGAAGGATATCAGCGAAAGCCTTAAGAAGGTCAATGCAACTAGGAAAATTTATCGGGGGCTTAATCAAAACTTTTGGCCTCAGCCGCAGCCAAAGGGAGAAAGGTCATTCTGGTAGGAGATGATGGAAGGGCCCCAGATTTTTTAACTGGAAAGGACTGCTTAACTGGAAGGGAGATCCTTTTCACACCTTCATAATGCAAAAGCTCGGTAAAATTAAAAAATAATAATATTGTTTGCTATGCAACATCAGGCTCCCTCCCCCCTCCCCATTTTCAAAAATTGTGTGTGTGTGTGTGTGTGTGTGTGTGTGTGTGTGTGTGTGTGTAATATATCAACAGCCAAATGCCACCGGAAAAACCACTTTTGCAGCTGGAATTATGATAGGGCACCTAAGAGCAATAGACGTAAATGGTATTTTAAATGTTGCAGTTTCAGAGGTACTTTTCTGCTGAAACTAAGAGAAGGGGGAGAAAAAAAATAGGTTTGTTTAGTGGTAAGCAAAGCTAACATGACAGCAATATGAGGCTATCACCACCAGACCAGTTGGTCTTCCAGGAATATCTGGTAAGAGTTTTTAATAATAGATGCTGTTTCTCTACTGGGGTTTCTCCCAATAAGTCATAATAAGACAAAATTGTGGCATAAACCCCAAAAGGGGAAAAATACTACATCTATTATTAAATTCTTTTTTCCCCATTAGTAATTTTGCCCATGACCTTGTAAAAAAATTTTTTTTTTCATGATTTTTATGGTGGAAAGCAATCATAGCAAGGATAAGGGTTACAATGTTGAGGTTCCAGTGGGCTCCTGCTGATTCTTTCTCCATTACTTTGATAGCCAGGTTATTATGTCCACAGGAAGAGACCATTATCAGCCATCTTTGCCCAGTAACCCTTTACATTACTGATCCTATACATCAGCAGGCAGAGAGCTGGAGCTGGGTTGAAGGGAAATGACTATGCCCTGCAATCCAAGTTCCCTGTCTTGCTGCAGTACAGGGTGAAGAATTTATTCAGACTGAGGGTCACATTTCCTTCTGGGCCACCTTATATAGGGCACATTCCAGTGGTGACCAGGGCCAGAGGCATAGGTGGACGGTCCAAATAATATTGCACTTAGCTTTGCATAGTAGAGCACTTTCTGCACACCTGCACCCCTCTCTGTCCTTCAACCACACAAGCAAGAAGAATCATCAGACACATTCCAATCCAACAAACAAAGAGGATGTGAATCAAGGGACTCAGCTACATTAGTAAAGAAAAAGCATTTTAATGCATTATAACACTGTGACACCAGTTGGCGCTGTGGAGTTCTGTCTTTCGCCAATGTGATTTCCCACTTTGCGGTTTGCAACGCATTTTCCTGAAATGCTTTTTTGATGTGTCGTGATCTAGCCAAGGTCAGGCAGGAATGCGGTCTGTGGGTGAAAATGCAGGTGGGTGGGGTGTGTTTCTTGCAGAAAATCCCAAGGGTCAGACAGAGGGGGCATGTAGAGTCACATTTGACTCCTGAGCCTTAGGTCTCATAGAACTATAGAGTTACCGTAGATAGGATCCCAAGGGATCCTAGTTCACACCCGTGCAATGCACAGGTGGGTTTCTCATATGCAAATTCTTTGTATGCTTCTTATCAGTGATTCCCCCTCCCCCCTAGAAAAGTAGGTGCCGGTACTCACCATGAAGTTGATACAGTAAGTGCTACAGTTTTTAACAACAAAAAGAGGGGCCAATACTGTGTATCCTTGAGTACCCCCTGGGGGGGAAGAGAACTGATTCTTATTCAGAAGCCAGTACCTCTGGTGTGCAGTGGGAATGAGTTTCAAGTAAGTATTCGAGGAAAGGAGAATTATGATTAGGTGGTAGAGCTTCTTCGTTGAATGCAGAAGTGCCCAGGTCCTCTGGCACTTCAGGTGCAAGCAACAGATAGCAGGTGGCAGGGAAAACCTCTTCCTGAGGTCCTAAAGGTCAGCAACCAATCAAAGTAGGCATTACTGGGCTAGACTGAGAAATAATCTCACCTTGGCCAAGGCTGCATCAAATTCCAGGACATAGGATTGCAGTTTTGTTGACCGGATGTGAGGAACGTTTATGACACTTTGGGCTTTTTAGCTTAGGAGGGGGAAAAATGTGTCTAAGAGAGGGACATGATAGAGGTGTAGCAAATTATGCATGGTGTGAAGAAAGTGGGCAGAAAGAACTTGTAGAACAGGGACGTCCAACTCCGAAGAGACTGCGATCTACTCACAGAATAAAAAACTGGCAGTGATCTACCCCTTTGGGGGGGCAGGTCAAAGTTGTTGACCTTTCTTTAGAAAGGCAGGTCAAAAATGTTGAGCTTACTTTAGAGGAGAAAGGAAAATGTTGCTCACCAAGAGATTGATCAGGAAACAAACAAGCTCACAGCGAAAACTCTGTCTTCCATTCTAGTGATCATGTGTGAATGGAGGACGGGGCAAGAGGGCAGGTCTGGGTCCTCTTTTTCCCATGCAAAGGAAAAAGAGCCCACGATCAACCCAAACCTCCCAGGGATCGAACAGTAGATCGCTGTCGATCAGTTGGACACCCCTGTTTTAGAATATTAGAACCTGGAGCAATCCAATGAAGCTAAATGTTGGAAGATTCAGTATAAAAGGAAAAACAGCTTCACCCATCACATGCTCACAACCACAAGATGCCATGATGGCCATCAACCTGGATGTCTTCAAAAGGGGATGAGACAAAATCATGGGGGATAAGGCTACCAGAGGCAACTAACTCTGATGTTCTACTTCTACTGTAGGAGGAAGTATTGTCTCTGTATACCAGTTGCCAGGAATTGCAAGTGAAGAGAAAGCTTTCGCACTTAGGCCCTGCTTATAGGCTTCTCATTGGCATCTGGTTGACTACTGTGACAACAGGATGTTGGACAAAACGAGCAGGCCCTTATTACGCTTCTGAAACTTTAATTGAAAGGAATAAATATTTGCTCCAGACTTTGCCCCATTTCTGATGCTCAATCTGTTCGTATTGCGATGTCAGATTGGTTTGGGGAGAGCTTTCCTATCCTTCTCAAGAAATAGGCAATGAATATTAATCGCAGCACTGCGTTTATATGATTCTTTACATCTCAAAAGGGAGGATGGGACTCATAGTCCCTGAAACCTTGACATGACTTGATAAGACCCCATTTCTGTTAACACAGTGTAGAGTTGTCAGAAGGTGGGGGATCATATATTTTTTGCATAGCAAATACAGGATGGGTACCCTTGAGCTAAGCAGCAGGCTTGCCAATTTATTACCTTGAAATGTCAGAGGGCAAGTGTTGTCAGAATATTCAGAAGAGATCACATTTGAAATTATGATCCCAGCATTTGATATTTTGGATGAAATTAAACCTGCCATCCCCCTAAAAGTGACTATAGCCCATTCTTACAGTATTATGCTGACACTGTTACAGTGGTGCCTCGCAAGACGAAAATAATCTGTTCCGTGAGTCTCTCTTCATCTAGCGGTTTTTTCGTCTTGTGAAGCAACCCTATTAGCGACTTAGCGGATTAGCGCTATTAGTGGTTTAGTGCTTTAGCGGCTATTAAAGGCTTAGCGGCTTAGCGGCTAAAAGGCTATTAGCAGCTTAGAAAAAGGGGGGGAGCGGGGGAAAATCGGAAAACTCGCAAGACGTTTTCATCTTGCAAAGCAAGGCCATAGGGAAATTCGTCTTGCGAAGCAGTTCAAAAACAGAAAACCCTTTTGTGTAGCGGGTTTTCCGTCTTGCGAGGCATTCGCCTTGTGGGGCACCACTGTATATAGGACCAATAATAAAATTGGTTTGATGTCTTGTTTTGTTTTTACAACAAATGGTCCAGAAATTTCATGAAATATAAATAAATAAATAAATAAATAAATAAATAATAAGATAGCTGAAGTTATGAAGTTAAAAGTGACAATGTTTGTACTAAGAAGGTCTCTAGTAGACACATGAGGCTTGCAATTGACCACATTTGTAGCGGGAAATAGAATGGCAGAAAAGAAAGCAGGATTACATCTCCTCTTCCCCATGAATGAGCCTTATGCACATACTTCTTAATGCACATAAACTCCCTTTCATAATGATGCTGAATTCTTGGCTGCTCGGACATGGCTAATAGATCTGCCAGATGTTGTAGCTCAGGGAAAGCAAGCTTGGTGCCCTTTGGACTTCCTCTCCCATCACCCTTGCGCATTGTACCTACTGGTTGGGGCTGATTGGGGGAGGGTCAAGTACAATATCTGGAAGGCACCATGTTGGCTACTGGTGTAGCTCATGCAGACATTCCCACTTGTCCCTCAATATATTTACCACTATGTTGTAGAATAATTCATTTTAATTGGAACTTCTTTTTTTAACTTCTCCTTCCATTTCTTGCATCCCCCATTTTTAAAAAGAGATTGGGGTTTTGCGTGCTGAGGTCCCCAAAACACCCTTAACCCCAATAACTCACACATCACACATGAATTTTTGTTTAAGGTTTTTGGCATAATTTTGGCCACAACTTTATTTGCATACAAATTGTGAGTGGTTGCTTAGGCATTGGTTACGACTATCTGTCCCTCCCGCCTTGGGGACAGCACTGACTCCCGGATTCCAGCGGAAGCCAGTGTGGAGGAACAAGTTCAGGGATAGGCGGAGCTGCGACACAGACCCTCAGCTTCTCCCCGCATGCTCCTAGGGACTTACACGGCCCAAGCCCGATTCCAGGGGCATGGACGAATGGATGGTAAGCCCCTGAATTCCTTTAACGGAATTCCCATGCAGCAACCTCATTGGAGGGGCAGGCACAGCCAATCCATACCCCTCCACCAACCAATTTAAACCAATGCCTAACCGCCAACCTTACAAGTTGTGACGTATTGCTAAGCAGTAGGCAAAACCCAAGAGGCACGCACTAATCAGCCAAATGGTAAATTCCTACTGGGCCCCCGCACCAAGGCGAACGACCCCATGACAGGCAAAGCAAGGTCAAAGCGCAAGCCCAACAAGGGAGGGCGGGCGGGAGATCCGATGTCCACAGCGAAAGAGAAAGTACTCTGCTGTGGATCTTCCTTAAATAACCTCTGACCCCTCCTCCAAAATTGCAACACCAATTTTGCCCCAGTAACACCAACTCCAGCCAAAAGTAGGCCCCTTAAACCAATCCACCTAATTACTACAGGGTGCTTTGTCTGACCCATCCGCAACACGTGCTCTCCTTTAGTGAGAACACGCTTTGCGTGCTGAGGTCCCCAAAACACCCTTAACCCCAATAACTCACACATCACACATGAATTTTTGTTTAAGGTTTTTGGCATAATTTTGGCCACAACTTTATTTGCATACAAATTGTGAGTGGTTGCTTAGGCATTGGTTACGACTATCTGTCCCTCCCGCCTTGGGGACAGCACTGACTCCCGGATTCCAGCGGAAGCCAGTGTGGAGGAACAAGTTCAGGGATAGGCGGAGCTGCGACACAGACCCTCAGCTTCTCCCCGCATGCTCCTAGGGACTTACACGGCCCAAGCCCGATTCCAGGGGCATGGACGAATGGATGGTAAGCCCCTGAATTCCTTTAACGGAATTCCCATGCAGCAACCTCATTGGAGGGGCAGGCACAGCCAATCCATACCCCTCCACCAACCAATTTAAACCAATGCCTAACCGCCAATCGAGCCCCTTACGCTCGCCGCCAACCACTCACAGCCTCAAACACACCCTCAACTTATCCACCACTGAACTCAACCACACATCATTCCCAACAGACGACAGATGAACCCCATCCATCATAAACAATTCAGTGGCTTTGAACTTAATCAAGGGGTGTGGAATCACAAACCCGCCCAACTCAGCCACCAGCTTGCTTACTGCAGCATTAATCCGTTTCCTGGACCGCTCGGTGGCTTCCACACAAGGGCTACCCCTCCACTTACGGCGTTGAAGTAATTTTGACCAAATTATTTTCGTTGGCGGCACCATGGCCGCCAAATCCCTTACATCTCCCAATATCATAGCACGCAGAACAAAACAAGAATGTGATACCAAATCATTCTCCCCAAGCTGAATGACAATCGCCGTAGGAGGGCCCTCCAAAAGAACACGCCTCTGGATAAGCGGCAGCAGTTCCTTCCACAGCATTCCCCTTCTGGCGATCCAGGACACTTTCACTTCCTGCGAAAAGCCAAGATCGTCACCCAAGCCAGACTGTCGAGCTCTGCGAGCTGCCCAGTGCACAATACTGTGCCCCACAATCCAGATACGTGTAGGGGCTTGACCTAGGGTAAAACAGATACGTAAGCACACGAAATTGCATCATTTACGTACATAACCCTTGTATGCGTCCGACCTCCAACGACCCAGGTCCTTTATCCTTTTTGCCGATAAACCCCAATGAGCGGCCGTCGTCGCGGCCCCAATCCTAAAGGAATGAGGTGCAAACTCAGCGGCAGCCAGGCCGCATGCCTCGATAACCTTGCGGAGCACTTTAGAGAACTGGTGACGAGCCAACGGGTGCCCATTCTCGTGAACAAACAAGGGTCCCATGCCTGGTGGACGCAAAGCTAAATATCTCTGGAGGTCCTTAACCGGACAAGGGCCCTTCTCTCCAGTGGCGGGGAGCCGAATCGCCGCTCCCCTAGCCCGCTGATCAGTTTTTGAGCTCCTGACATTGACAAGCACCTCAGATGGAGACATACTTACGTCCTCTAGTAATAGACCCCTGGAACCACCACTCCGGTTAGGTTCAAGTACCACTTCACCCACTCTCAGGGCCCCGAAGAAGGCTAAAGAAAAGGCTGCAGAGAACAGCCGGGCCTCAAACCTGGACCAACAGATGCTCCTCAGTTTAGCACGCATCTGAGACAACAGGTGAAATGTAATAGGCCGCCGGGTAATAGGCCTGGAGGGACGAAGCCGGCCCCAGCCTTCAAGTGCCTTTCTCACCACAAATTTCCCGCATGGGTCCTTATTAAAATATGCCTTACTAAAGAAGGATATTGCTGCAGAATGCAGTCTGAGCGTCCTGTTTGCACGACGCTTCTGAAACAGGTGCGCCAGATACTGGAGCACCTGAGAAGTAGAGTGGGGTTTTCCCACACCTCCCAACTCCGGCTGCCCAATGAACTTTAAAAAATCGCACCAAGCCTTCTCATAAGACCGCAAAGTAGAGGGGGCAACAGATGCAGCTACTCCCTGTAAAACTAAGTGCTGCCAAGGTTCCAGAGGTGATCCGGGAAAAATTCCGGACGTTCTCGAGCCTCTGGCGCCAGGGATCTGAACCGCTCCATCTGAAAACGGGACAGAGCATCGGCAATCACATTAGACACACCAGGCACAAAACGGGCAGAAAACACAATGTTAAAACGTAAACAATGCAAAACAAAAGCCCGCAACAGGGCTGATACCCTAGGAGACCGTGAAGACTGCTTGGCTAGCACATTCACCACTGCCAGGTTATCGGTCCAAAAACAAACACGGCGGTCCCTGAAATGCCGGACCCACAAGTAAACCGCCACTACAATAGGAAAAAATTCCAAAAACGTTAAGTCCCGAACCACCGCTTCCCCACGCCAAGCTGTTGGCCAGCGCTCTGCGCACCACCTACCGTCCCAATACAGGCCAAACCCTAAGGACCCCGCCGCATCAGAATTCACCTGAAAATCTGTGCGAAGGTTTAAGGTGTCCTGCCACAAGGACACCCCATTGAAATCCTCCAGGAATTCCAGCCAAATCAGAAGATCAGCTTTCACTTGGCGTGACAGACGCACCCTATGCCTAGGGGCTCTTAAGCCTGACATGAGTCTGGCCAAACGGGAACAAAAGGGTCGCCCCGGGGCGACCACCCTACAGGCAAAATTCAGATGGCCCAATAATGACTGAAGCTGACGTAAAGTTACCTTCTTGAGAGGCAACAGTTCCCTAATCACTGCCTTCAGCGCAACTATCTTGTCCGCTGGTAAACTAGACGTCTGGGTCACGGTGTTCAACAGAATACCTAAATAAGTCAACTGTGTCGCAGGACCCTCCGTTTTCTCTGCGGCCAATGGCACGCCCAATTCTTGTGTCAGCTCATCAAAGGCCTGCAATAATTTCACGCAATGCCCCGTGTCACTGGCTGAGGCCAATAAAAAATCATCCAAATAATGAGTGACACCGCTTAAACCAGTCTTCCTGCGCAAAGCCCAGTCCAAAAATGAGCTAAAACACTCAAAGGCCGCACAAGCTACAGAGCAGCCCATTGGCATGGCCTTATCAAAGTAAAATCCCCCTTCAAATTGGAAACCCAGTAACCAGAAGTCATCGGGATGAATTGGAAGCAGACGGAATGCCGACTCAATGTCGCATTTCGCCAAAAGGGCACCTGGCCCAAACTTCCGAACCATCTTGATCGCCTGATCAAGGGAAGCGTACCTCACCGTGCAAAGCTCCGGGGGAATAACATCATTTACTGATGTGCCCTTGGGATGCGAAAGATTGTGAATTAGGCGAAATTCCCCCGGGGCCTTCTTAGGGACAATGCCCAACGGAGAGATATGCAGATTCGGAAGTGGGGGCTCCACAAATGGGCCTGCCATCCGACGCAAGGCCAGCTCTTTCCCAATTTTCCTTCGAGCCACCTCTGGCATATCCAAAACCGACTTCTGGTTCACTGGGTTCCTTGCCACCGGTGAAGAAACCACTGGGATCCTGAAACCTAATGAAAAACCATTCTCCAAATACAAGGCGGACTTCCTGTCAGGGTATGACTGCAGTAACGCCAGGAGCGGCTTCAGCCGCACCGGGGTCTGGGCTAAGGAGGACAGGATGTTACTTGGCTGCTCCGCCTGCAGGAGCCGGGGAGGCGGGCTTTGGGGGCTGCTGAGAGCCCCCACCTTTCCGAAAGGACCGGCGGCTCCCCGTGCAAGCCGTTGCAGGGTGGTTGCCAGAGCACTTTTCACACGCATGTGAGAACCTGCAATATTGTCGCAGGCAGGTTCCTTTGTTATAATCCCAGCAAAACAATTTGCGACCGACCCTAATGGGAATGGCCTTAGCTTTCACTGGGTCCGCAGCCTTCTTGTCAATACGCGGCGCCACATAAGTGGTCCACACATCCAGATCCTTCCGGTCCCATCGGGCCGTGGGAATCTTGGCTGCCCTGCGCCTAAAATTCTCATCATACGATATCGCGGCAGATTCTCCCGCCATCGTAAATGCGGAACGTACGATAGACAAATACACCCACAGGTGCAAGGATCTCCGAGGGTAAGCCGCAGACACCACTCCAGCAAAAACCTGAAAACTGTCCAACCACCGCTCAAACGTCCGGTCAGCCTTCGCCGCCGCCAGCCGCTTCTTAGAGGCAGACGATCCCTTTTCTTGAATGTCTTGGCCCTCCAATGGGGGGGCAAGACTGAATATGTCCACATAACGGCCATCCAAAATCCTAGAGCGGAGTTTGGAACCCAAGTGGGCACCGGGTATAAGGTCCCTGGCTGAATTGGTGGCCACCCTCACATCAGGAACCAGCGCCCCATCGCGGCACTCCAAGACTGCCCCATACTTCACCCTGTGGGAGTTTGCCCTACGCTCCCAGGCCCATTTTGGAAGTCCAGAAGACTCCCCAAAGCCCCAATAGAGTTTAAGAGAAGGTTCCTCATCGCTGCTGGAGCTAGAGGACGAAGTACCTGAAAGGGAGGATGAAGTGTCCCTGCGGCTCTTCTTGGCACGCTTCCTGGATTTCCTTCGGCGGCGGCGACCCCCAGAAGAGGCTTTCGGAGGGGGAAGCAGGCTGTCCTCCACCGAAGACTCGGAGGCGTCACCTTGCTGATCTGTATTTAAAATAGGTTGAGAAGAGACAACCTGTAAATGACCAGGAGCCGCCCTTGCAACTCGAGAAGGAGGCGCACCAGCAGCGCGGGCTGCCCGCCCTCTAGCAGACGCCCTTTTCCTGGCAGTACCCCTAGTGCCTCTACGGCCCCTAGGCGTGGCGGCCGGAGGCTCAGGTGAACTCGGAGGCTGACCAGAGGCATCAGGCAAGTAGCCCCCAGCTGCTATGAAGTCACTCTCATCATCACTAGATGAGGCGACCAGCGATGGTGCGCCCCCAGGAAGGGCGGGCCTTGCAGAAGAAGTCGATGGAGTTGAGCATCGTTGCAACATGTCGCCCATTTCAGCTTCCACACGTGCCAGAGCAGCAGGGTCATTGGCCAAGCCCGTGACCATAGACTGTATGCGACGCAGCGACTGGTTCGGCTCAGGTGAGCGCAAGGCTTGGGAGGGGCCCCTTATAGGCCTCTTCGCCGAAGACGCCGGGCTAGGCCTTTCAGGTGCTTTCCGCTTTGGGGCCATACCTACTACAGATGGAAAGAAAACAACAACACTTAACAACAGTAACAATATTGTAAAACCAACAATCAAGCCAGCTAAATGGAACAGTGGTTAATACTATTTCAATCAGATGCAATTATACAAGTTACCACCAGGTGGCGCAGCTTGCTAGCAATTCCAATAAAGAGGCTGCAGTTCCACGGATGGCCACTGGGGGCCAGCCAACAATACAGTGAGGCAGCAAAGATGGCGCTCCCGCCAAAACTGCCTACCCTAGCAATCCCCAACCAGCCCCCGCATAAAGCCTCCTGGCCTTGACTCAGGCCCGAACAGGACGAAAAAGGCCCCAAAGGACCGCGGAATGCGCTATGCGCGCCTCACCCAAGCAGCTACGCAGCGCCGTCCACGCCGCTAAAGGCCGGTCCGAGCCCGCCGTGTGCGCCGGAGCGCGGCCGCGACCACCGCCGCCGAGGGCCGGGAGTCAAAGACGCGCAGGCCGCCCCCAGCTAAGGTAAGCGGCCCCGCCGTCCCCCGCGGCCGATCCCGGCCGCCAAACGGAGCCCGCCGGAGCACGTCCCGGGCGCAACGGCCCGGTGGGAGGCAAGGCCCCCGCGGCACCCGGCGCGACGGGAGGGAAAAGGCCTATCGGCCCGCGCTCAGGGGGCCGAAACTAGGCCCAAGGCACCCAGGCTGCGCGGCTCCGCCGACGCCCGGTGCTCACACAGCGCCCGCCTCCCCGAGCGGAGCGCGCCGGAGCTCGTCCCGGGCGGCAACGGCCCGGCGGGAGGCAAGGCCACGCGGCACTCAACCACGCGCGCACCGGACCCCAGCAGCCGAGAAAATCAAGTCAAAATTAATTCTAATTTTAAAATAAATAAAATTAATTAAGTGATTGCCCAGCCAGCCAACCCTACAGGGCCCCAAAGGACTGGGAATAAGGCCGGGAACCGCCCCGCGCCTCAGCCAAGAACCGGGCCGTAAGCAGCCTGGGTCCGTCCCAGCCCCCCAGCCCCCCAGGAGCCCACAGGGCACTAAGCCCTAGGGAGAAAGGCGAAGGCGAATTAAATTAATTAAAGAGTACAGATTAGGGTAAAAGAAAAAGAAGGGGGGGGGAATGGGAAGGTAAGAGAAGAAGAGTAGACTATTTAGTACAACCAGTCCTTCACTGTGTCCAGCTAGATCCGATGTCCACAGCGAAAGAGAAAGTACTCTGCTGTGGATCTTCCTTAAATAACCTCTGACCCCTCCTCCAAAATTGCAACACCAATTTTGCCCCAGTAACACCAACTCCAGCCAAAAGTAGGCCCCTTAAACCAATCCACCTAATTACTACAGGGTGCTTTGTCTGACCCATCCGCAACACGTGCTCTCCTTTAGTGAGAACACGCTTTATGTTGAAATTTCATTCCAAGTTTGGCTTGATTTATGAATAAGGAAAACATTGGTGCTATAAATATCACCTTTTTATCCCCAACAACTTATCTTTAGGCTGCCTACCTTTCCTACCGCTGCAAGAAGGTTTATTGCCACTGAAGATGAGACTGGATTGTTTCTGCCTTCCTTGTATAGATTTCACAGTGCTGTGCATGCAGACTTTGGAGTTTATTTGAAGTGTTTGTTACTTAGTCCTTGAATCTGAGCCTCCTGAAAATATGTTCACTTTATAGGGAAGGGTGGATTTACCTGATTATCAGTGTAAAAGGAAAAAAGGAAAGCTTTTCCAGTGATACTAAAATGATACACTTGGTCCCAAGCATAGCCACTGACCCAAAATATAGTCACTATCAGCACCTAGAAGCTTCTGAAAAAAAGTCAGTAAATCAAATTCACAGGAGATTGCTCATGACCGACCCTGGGGTTGTGGCGCTCAACTCGCTTTATTGCTCAAGGGAGCCAGCGTACAGCTTCTAGGTCATGTGGCCAGCATGACTAAGCCGCTTCTGGCGAACCAGAGCAGCGCACAGAAACACCGTTTACCTTCCTGCCGGAGCGGTACCTATTTATCTACTTGCACTTTGACATGCTTTCGAACTGCTAGGTGGGCAGGAGCAGGGACCGAACAATGGGAGCTCACCCCATCGCAGGGATTCGAACTGCCAACCTTCTGATTGGCAAGTCCTAGGCTCTGTGGTTTAACCCACAGCGCCACCCGTGTCCCTGATTTTGTTGTACATAAGGATATTTTTTTAATAGTTGGTGGTTTAGGATTACACTTATAAACAATAAAATAAATTTTAATAAATTAGAGGTCCAGTAATGTGCTCTTTTTGGGAGGAAGGATTTTGGCAATACATTAAGAACTGCATGTCATCAGAGATTGAGAATGACATCAATTCTAGGAGATTATCTGGACTGTGTGCTTTCAGAGTTCAAAGCCCTTTTCAGGCACAGAAGGGTATTTCAAGTGTCCAACTTCTCTTGTGATTGACAGAAAACATGGCATCTCTGGATTGGCCAGGCCTGGTACACGTACTTGGAGCCTAGCCTTTTGCCTCTGCTTGGTCAGCGTTGTAGGATTTGGAGTTCTTGAGATATCCAATGTATATCCCCTGCTGATACCCACAAAACCAGCAGTGGGGAAACTTTAGCCTATCAGATTTCCCCATTTGGTCCACAAGGCCATTTTGGCAAACCCACATCCTCCATCCATATGTGACCTAAGATGAGTAGAAGAGGAAAAAGAAGAGCTTGGATTTGATATCCCGCTTTATCACTACCCTAAGGAGTCTCAAAGCGGCTAACATTCTCCTTTCCCTTCCTCCCCCCACAACAAACACTCTGTGAGGTGAGTGGGGCTGAGAGACTTCAGAGAAGTGTGACTGGCCCAAGGTCACCCAGCAGCTGCATGTGGAGGAGCGGAGACGCGAACCCGGTTCCCCAGATTACGAGACTACCGCTCTTAACCACTACACCACACTAACTCTCAGTAGAGTAGAGACACAGTTAGGTCAAAAGGTGGTTTTCTAACACCTGCAAAGCCCTGCATAAAGTCCCATGCATGGTGTTTCACAAGTCCCAACAATCAGTTGGTCATTGGGGCTTGCAAAGTGCTGTTCCGTTGCCTAATTTCAAACTAGATGTGCAAAGACAGGTAGGTGGCCCCTTTCCCACTTGGTTGAGGGCAGGGGGGAAAGGATCCAGCCAGTGGCGTAGCGTGGGTTGTCAGCACCCGGGGCAAGGCAAGTAATTTGCGCCCCCTAACCCCTAACCTGCCGCCGCTGCCAGCTTCTTCTTGCTGCTGCCTGGGCTGGTCTGGTGTGGTTCTCTCCCGCTCTCAGCACTGCGCTGGGCGGCCGCTGCACTGTCCCTCCCCCAGATAGTCCCTCGCTCTCTCTCCGCACCGCACGCCTGGCACCCACCCCCTCCACAGTGGGCGGCGACCCAGCGGCTCGGATCGGATTTGCACAGCCAGCACTGCAGTGAGAGAGAGTGAGGGAGCCAGGTAGGGGCAGAGAGCTGTGAGTGCGAGAGCGCCCCCCTGCACCCCCCACGCTACGCCACTGGATCCAGCCTCTTGGCCAGATCCTGTTCCACATCCCTGTACTATACAATAGTTACTCAGAAAAACACTATTGCTCAGATCCTTGTAAGGCAGAGATAAGAATCCCAGACTTGCAGGCTGAACAAGGTCTTCCAAGCCTTTCTATCTTGCCCTCAATACTCACCTGTCTGAGGCCACACCTCTCACCAATTCTGTTCTGCACCATCCTCAAATCCATTTGCCTTCTATTCGAGGAGAATGGCTGTAACCCAGTGGCAGGGCATTTGATTTGCATGCAAAAGGAGCTAGGTTGAATCCCTGGTATCTCCAAATAGGACTAGGGATGAGCAAATTTGACAATTTGAGTTTCTCTCAGTTCTCCTTTTTTCAGGCTTAAGTTCAGTTTTCCACAGTTTTCCACATCAATTTGTATTTATAAACACCCTCATCAGCATTTTTATGTGAATTTCTCTTTATACATTTTTTTACCTGCAGTTTTGCCTAATATATACATATTTGCAATGCAATTTCCCGTAAAATAATGCGTTTTTGTCTTTCATTTTCCCTTATCTATGCATTTTAATTCATGCTTTACTCTAGTTCATGTATTTTTGTAAACATTACAAAAAACATTTTTAAAAAATGCAAATTTTGAAGAATAGCTGTTTTTGCTTTGTGCATTCTTTTTGAAAGTGACAATTAGGTGCATTCATAATTAAATGTGAACTGAAATAAATTTCACCCTCCATTCCTAGGTAGGACTGGGGAAGACCCCTACCTATAACCTTGGACCTGCAGTCTCATCCTGTTCAAAGGAGCTTCCAGACAGGTTCCAGGTAGCACAGCTGAGTCACAGAGCACCCACTCTGAGTGCAGAATGTTCCAAGTTCAATCCCTAGTATTTTCAGGTACCGCTGGGAGATAACCTACTCTGAAACCTACTCTGCAGAGCCACTGCCACTCATCATAGACAATCATGAACTAAATGGACAAATAGCCTAACTCAATATAAGGCAGCTTCCTATGTTCCTATATCTTCCTGATAGTAAGAGCTGTTCGACAGTGGGATTTGCTGCCAAGGAGTGTGGTGGAGTCTCCTACTTTGGAGGTCTTTAAGCAGAGGCTTGACAACCATATGTCAGGAGTGCTCTGATGGTGTTTCCTGCTTGGCAGGGGGTTGGACTCGATGGCCCTTGTGGTCTCTTCCAACTCTATGATTCTATGATTCTATCTTCCTGTCCATCCTATGTCCAAAAGCAAAAATAGACCTGAATTCCCCCCCCATCAACCCCCCCCCCATTATGGGCCTCTGTTTTCTAGGATGTGTGCATTGCTTTGTGCAGGTCATCTGTATGGATGTCAGCTCCTCTTCTCCTCCAAGCTACCTCCAGCTGTCTTTCTCTTCTGCTTTGCATTTCTTCCAAGGTTTTTGATGTTGAAATGCATTCATATTTCTTATCAGGACTCAGTCCCTGAGCATATGAAACTTTCTCAAAGAGAAAAGCATGTAGCCAGTTATCCAACACTTATATTTTATTAAGGGTTTCAAAAGGAAGCTTTCTGTCTTTCGCCTGCCATCGCCGGCACAAAATATGTTTCAAAAGGCTGATTTCTCTTCTGCAGAACGATTCATAAACTTTATTCTAAGATGCCAGTGCCGCTCTTTGGGGGGTTGCAGATGGGCTGTAATCAAATGGAATGAGTGATTTCTTACCTGTAGTTCCCACACAGGAGGCTTCAGTGGAGTTTGGAGGATAGTCGTTCCGTATCTTGGCAGCAAAGAAAATGCTTTCTTCTTCACAAGAAATGTTCTTACTTTGGAAGGGAGGCTGATAAACTGATGGTGATAAGACCTGCCACAGAGAGAAGATAAATGTAATATGAAATGCGGGGGGCGGGGGGGGGCTCACAGTGCAATCCTATGTATTGTGCAGTACTACTCAGCAGTAAGTCGTGTTGACTTCAGTAGGAAATACTACTAGGGTATAAGACCGTGGCCAAAGGGTACAATCCTGTACCCTCTCTGGGTGTATGTCTGGGAGTATAACTCAGCCAGACTTTCTTTTGAGTAGAACAGGGGTGAAGAACATTTTCTAGCTTGCAGGCTGCATTGTCCCATATTTAATTTTCCAAGGAGCTGTTAGTGCTGGTGGCAGGTACAGCCAGGGGCAAAAGTGGGCATGGTCAGAAGAAATTTGTGGGTGGAGCAATACATGTAAATCCAGCATTTATACAAAAGGCTACATTCCAGTCTGAGAGCCCTTTCCCCCCCATGTTTAACAGGGGGCTGTATGTGCTTGAGGAGGGCGCAGCCAGAGGCAAAGATGGGTATGATCTTGCAGACAACCAGTCCAGTATCCACACC
The DNA here is from genome assembly GCF_965113315.1 of Podarcis vaucheri. NCBI lineage: Eukaryota > Metazoa > Chordata > Lepidosauria > Squamata > Lacertidae > Podarcis > Podarcis vaucheri. The sequence goes on along the minus strand of NC_138758.1, from coordinate 17,365,614 downwards.
ACCAACCAGATGAGGAATGTACGCTGGGAGGAGAGCAGAAATCAGAAACACTATGGTGCACTTGCATCAGCACAACTGTGGCCAGTTTGGTTGCACCAAGAGTGGAGCTCCTGGGGTACCACAGCAGGCACCACAACTATGAAGTCTAATGGACAGTGAGAGGCAGGGTGCACTGGATTTTGGCATCACACAGGTCACTGCTGAAATTTGAGATGGCAAGGTCCACTACTGTTACAGTGCTCTGCACAAAATATGGGGGGGGGGGAATGGGAGTGCTGGAGGGCAGGAATCAGTTTCACAATAGAAACTACACCAAGTAATTGAGAGTTTTGGAAGAATCCCTAGCCTGTATGCACTGGAGGAAGCAAATCTCGCTGTATGTAGTTTACAAGAGAGTATACAGATTGATTAGTCCCTGCTGACCCAGAAAGCAACCAGAGGGTCTCCCATCAAAAGTATATTTACATCTGTCCCCAAATAGATTCATCCCAGAGAGTAAATTCTGCCCTCCACTAAGTGAATTACTCCATAATCCTCATGTGGTTTATTTAATAGTGTTCCACAGCCCTGTATTTACCAGCAAATCTTATTAAGCAATCTCACTTTCAACTGTTAGGGACCTGCCTGTTAATCCAAAAATCTTTTTATACACAGGAGCTAACAGCATCACAGAGAAGAATTCATTTTGATTGACAGGTTGGCAATAGGAAATAATACCTGAAAATTGCCAGTGAGAAAATGATGGAGACCCAATCAAGCTTTTCCATCTTCCTTTACAAACCTCAGTCCCTTATTTATTTCTAGGGCTTGTGTGAACTAACGAAGAAGAAGAAGAAGAAGAAGAAGAAGAAGAAGAAGAAGAAGAAGAAGAGAGCTTCTACCTAAAGAGAAACCACTTAATAGTCACTAATGCACAGACAAATATACTAAATGTGATCTGGGAAATCTATCTAAGACATGGGTGACTGCACTGGGAAATTGGGGTTGAAGCATAGAGCAAGGACACAATCCACCAGGAAGCATTCTGTTGAAAATAATAAACATAATTGGAGTCTGTGTGCATACAATCTAACTCAGGGATGTGACTGGAGATCAGAAAGCCAGATCCAACCAGGATGGAATTTCCGAGGGCCCCCTGACAGACAGCTCTACCAAACTTCAATCATATTTTGGTAAAAGGCTTGTCACTTTTTCACATATAAGGAAAACACTGATGTTTCCAGTTTGCAGGAGCTGCATTTTATTACTACTACTACGACTACTACTAATTTAATTGCCTTCCACACACATGTCTCAAGGCAATGCACAAAATGCAAACGCAGCTTAAAAACAATGATACATGAAATAACAGCAGATAAACATAAAAACAATAAAAAACAGACACCCGTGGCAGAGACCTATTTGTCCAGCTGGGAAATCTTATCAGAACAAAAATACCTTCAATCGTTTCCAGAAAGTGCAGGTTGTGGGTGCCTGTCGTATCTCAGCATGAATGCTGTTTCACAGATCAGGGGTCAAAAGACTAAGTTCAATTTGGCTCTGGTACTGAAAACCAATTCCTAGGTTTGCAGTGTGTTCAGATGCACCCTGTTCTTTAATTCTAATGGTATGTCTTTGACACCCGGCTCTGGCTGGTAGATCCTGGGTTTTAGAGAATTATAGGGAGGAAAAAAATGTAAACAGGAGTGGAAATTGCCAATGTTCACTTATTCATCCCATGTCTGCAAAGAAAATCAATTCATCAGCTGTTATTGATATTTGTTGGTGGTGCTTTCAGCACACAAATTATAAATAATTGATTCTATATTCACCATTTGCATTGTGTTTCTCTTGCACTGAAATGAATTGGGTGGGATAACATAATGGCTATGTAATTTCACCACAGCAGGCAGCAAGGTGAATAATGAAGCTTTTGGTGAAAGATGAACTGTAGCAGGATGGAAACAATACTGCTTGCAATTAATACTTGGGGGATGAAAAACAGTGCCCTCTTACAACCCTGGAAGTGACACGCTTGAAGTCTTCCCACCTCTTCTCCTGTTCTACAGGACTGATAATCAGCTAGATTTGGATTTGAAACCTCCACTGAAAGAGATTGACAAATTCAGTGCAGGTTGGAGAAAAGGAGAAAGATAAGGGACAACAATGAAGACCCTGAGTGGCAACAGAAAACATACGGTAATCAAAGCAACTCCTCATGGCTTATCATCTGGAAGGCCTCTGAGACACAGAGTCAGTCCTTGTTCCTTGTGTTCTTATTGAACCAAAGCTCACAAGCTAAGGTCTGAGGCTGCTGGCATGGCCTCCTTGGCAAATGTATGAGGGTTAGTGTGTTGGACTATGAACTGGGAGACTTGGGTTCAAATCCCCACTCAGCCATGAAGTAACCTGATGAATGGTGCTGGCCGCAGCAGCTGGTGGAGTATTAAGTCCCAACAGAAAGCTCCTGGACCTCAAACCTGGAATCTGTATCTTTCTTGACTATGGTTGGGATTGTATGAATACTGTTGTGACTTTGGGGGTTGGGGGGGGCTAGTCAGGGTTAAAACCTAATGCAGTATTCAATTTTTGAAGTAGCCAGACCAGCTTCTTGGTAAATGGACCTAAACATAGTTACTGGTCTGACAAAAGAAGCTCCTCTGTTTCAGAGGGCAAATTCCCCACACCCTCGTCTGGCAGGTAGTGAGAAGGACAATAGCAGAGTGGTGAGTGTGAGAGCTGGGCAGAAAGGTGGCAGAAGCTTGAATGAGAGCCATGCTTGACTATGTTTCTATGGTGGACTCTCCTTCATTGGAGGTTTTTAGGCAGATGTGGTTGATGGCCATCTGTCATGTGCATCTGTGGGGGCCTTTGATTTGAGGATGCTAATAAATGCAACAAAATCTTTCCATGTGCTGCTGGAGGTCAAACATGAGACCGTCTGCTCCATTTACAGCAAATTTCACTTCATCCCAGCACACCCTTAAATAGTCTGGGTTTGTGTGTGTGTTGTGTACAGCAGTAGACATTTTGTTCACCGTGCCCATTTCTGACATGCCAGGCAGGGTTGCAGCATAAAGGGAATCCACAGTTAAAAGCCAACAAGCTTGGTGGTTGAGTAGGAGACTTGAGGAGGTTTACACAATGTTCCACCCATTAAAAAAGAAAAAAAGGTTTGTTTCTCTCTGTGTGCTTCACTCTCAGTCAAGCTATTTTTAAAGTATAAGTCCAAACCATAGCCATGAGCATATATCCCTTGATTTCACGCATACTCCCACATCGTCTATCATCATCTAATTTAGCTATCATTCATTTATTTACCACCTCTGCTGCTGCCTTCTCTCTGCTGACATTAGCTTTATGAAAATGGCTTCCAAACTATGGTACTTTATGGTGCAGAAACACGATTTGCAAGATCACCTGGCTGGCTCAATCTGCTGCCACATGTTACAAGGAATAACCTCAAATGGTCTTAAAGTCACAGTGCCATTATGAGATGCTGGCACACAGCATGTGAAGTAACACCATCTGCTGGGGTGCAGGGTTCTAGTAAATCATTCAAAACTTTGTGTAATATTAATAAAATTCCTTCTGTCTTGCAACTAAAAAGTAGCAGAGAGATGAACACAATTTGACTGAAATAGGCCAGTGATTCCCAAACAGTGTGCTGGAGCAGACTTAAGAGGGATGGAAATGTGCTTTCAAAGATGAAGGTACCATGTTGGATGCCTGAAGTCAACACTATCTACCTATTGAAGCAGGGTTTAGTCTTCTTCTTTTTAGCAGCATATTATCCCAAGGTATGAGGATTCATCAGGTGTCAATGCATTACAATCAAAGTTGCTGGGAGCTGCTGCTGCTGGACTCAGGAACTCTCAGTGGTGACAATCCTGGTTTACAGGATAGGCAATAAAGCAGGAGTGGGATAACGGTTTCATCCTGAGGGCCCTATTCCCATATGGGCATTCTTCTAGGAGTTGCATGCCAGTGGTGGGCATGGCCAGAGGCAGATTTTTGCATGACCAGAGCATTGAATGAGCCTTTGTACACTAGGATACATTTCAGCAATGCACAAACCAGGTTTCTTCCCCTCCACATCTCTCCATCCTCCATCCACACAGTCAAGAGGCCCTGTCACAATTCAAGACACAGCCCCTTCTTCAAGCATCAAATGCACCTGCAAACTGAAGTATGTAAAATGACTACTGTGGAAACAGACTTTTCAGTGGTGGCCTCCCAGCTGCAGCATGATCTCACCAGAGAATGCTCTCCTGACGCCTCCCCATTTTGGTGTCAAGCAAAGTTTTTTAAAATAATAATGATAATTCCCCAGGCCTTTAAGCATTATTCTAACCCATGTGTGTTATTATCGTAAACTCTGCTTTTCATGGTGCTTTAGTATAGTTTTCTGGCTCTCTGTTCTGAGTAAGACATAAAACTATGGCTGAAACTATATTGTGGTCTGGTCTAACATAGCTGCCTTTGTTTTATTGGATTGTTGTACTGTTGTTAGAGTATTATTGAACTGGGACACACACACACACACACACACACACCAACACAAATAAATAAATATCAGTCAGCTGCAATGAGGATGCCTTTCCATTGTGATGGAACTAGAAGCTGAGTGAGAAAATGTGTATCAGGAATGAAGTACCTGTGGTCCCCAGCCATTGCTGGATTACAGCTTCCATCATCCCTAGCCATTGGGCCTACTAGCTGGGGCTGATGGGAAGTGGAGTGCCATAGGTTTTCCTGAAGTACACAGTCATCAGGTTGGGTGTCTTCATCAATATGGGGGGATCTAGTACTCTGATTGATTGAAGGGGACGTGAGTGGCGCTGTGGTCTAAACCACAGAGCCTAGGGTTTGCCAATCAGAAGATCAGTGGTTCAAATCCCTGTGACAGGGTGAGCTCCCATTGCTCGGTCCCAGCTCCTGCCCACCTAGCAGTTCGAAAGCACATCAAAGTGCAAGTAGATAAATAGGTACCGCTCCAGCAGTAAGGTAAACGGTGTTTCCGTGCGTGGCTGTGGTTCGCCAGAAGTGGCTTAGTCATGCTGGCCACATGACCCATAAGCTGTCTGTGGACAAGCACAGGCTCCTTTGGCCTATAGAGTGAGATGAGCGCCGCAACCCCAGAGTTGTGCGCCAGTGTGGTGTAGTGGTTAAGAGCGGTGGACTCGTAATCTGGGGAACCGGGTTCGCGTCTCCACTCCTCCACATGCAGCTGCTGGGTGACCTTGGGCTAGTTACACTTCTCTGAAGTCTCTCAGCCCCACTCACCTCACAGAGTGTTTGTTGTGGGGGAGGAAGGGAAAGGAGAATGTTAGCTGCTTTGAGACTCCTTCGGGTAGTGATAAAGCGGGATATCAAATCTAAACTACTCCTCCTCCTCTTCTTCTTCTTATTCTTCTTCTTCATCATCATCATCTTTACCTAGTACTCTGATAAGCTTAGTGGGTCATCATGTTCTCTAAGAAAGGGCTAGACACTGTTTGATGGACATAGTCTTTGTAATGCAATGATAGGTCAAAGAGTTTGCAAGAGGGAGTCAGAGTTATAAATACTCTTTGCAGGTTGAAACTAGGGAGAGACAGTGTTGTGAATTGGTTTGATTCAGCTACCATATGCGGCAATGTAAATACTTTCTAGATTTATCAATCATAGAGAGAGCATAGGGAATTGTATTGCTTCCATGTGCTTTAAGGTTTCCTAATCCTATGCATCTAAGCAAGCAAATTGGGCCCCAGAAGTGCATTCCTCTCTTCCAAATGGCTCGAATGCTTCACCAGCTGTCAAGATGGGAGACACCTAACAGTAGTAAGATGTTGCTTGCAGCTGGGTGTGTATAATGTAGACCTGCTGGAAATGTCTCATTTGTCTTGACTGCTTTCGTATTTCAATTGCTTACATAATTGGGGAGGACATGCATAACAGTATGTCTGTATACAAGACTTGCAGAGAATATATTTTTAAAGACGCAACTACATTCTAGGGTGGGAAATGCAACTCTGTTCTATGAAAAATAATATGCAAGAGCTTGAGAGCCATAATTTCTTAACAGTTTCTGAATATCTCTCCCTCCTTCCATCTATTCCCTCTCTCCTTTCCCTGCCTCCTGTATATCTTTTTTGTGCCACACCCTTCCATTTCCCCCTCCTTGCTAATAAGCATGAAATTAAGTTGACTGTAATAGAGTGCCCACCCTGTGCAGAGGACTGAATCCTAAATCCTCATACATTTTAAAATCATTGACAGCTATAATGTGGAACAGCCAAAAACCAATGTGTATTATGGAGGATTTGAGACACTGATCCTTTCTCAATATGGAGAGTAAGGACATAGGAATCTGAGTTAGACCACTACACTGACTGGTCCTGGCTCTCCAGAATTTCAGGCAGGGTTCTATCCCAGTCCTACCTGCAGATTTTGGGGACTGAACCTTCTACAGGCAATGTAAATACTCTACCACTGAGCTATGGCTACAAGCACAAAAGGTGTCTCACTAATTTTAATCAGTGAGATGTTGGAATGTATGCCCTTGACACTTGTGAGATATAATGGGGGAGGAAGGCATGCACAGTCCCCAGCAGCACCATCACTGCTGGGAAAGAATGACAAAACACAGTTGCAGTTTCCAAATGATTATATGCTATAGTAATACACTTGTACATGATTTCAGCAAATGGGTTCACAGAGTGAGCTGTGTAGTGTGGATGAATTTATACGGAGTGCATTTCTCTGGAGGTTACAGTGAGCTGAGACAACCACACAAAAGCCTACCAACCTCCAGCTATCTTTCAGAACATAATCTGAAAGGCACAACATCTATGTTTAACAACTGTGTATGAGGGGCAACAGTTGATTTAGTTCTCTGACTGGCCTAATGAACAATCTTTCCAGCTTAGCACTGAAAGGGCATCTGGAAACCATCCCCCTGGGCAAAAGAAACTAACTCTGCCAGCTCTGGACCTCTTCTGGGGTCACCCAGGAGCACCCAAGCGAGCTGCGCGCTTGCATTGCATTTCATTTGATTGTCACCAATTAGTGAAACAATAACAATCCTTACAATCTGTTAGATGTTGAAGCTGCTCCCTAACACAATTAAAAGGCTTGCAACAAATGTGAGCCACAATGAGAAATGTAGCCCATTAAGTCCCATTTAATCAGCTCACAATTTCCACTGTTGCCTGGCATGTCCCCCTAGGACCAGACTGAAATAATGGCAGTAGTTACCTCATTCTGCTATTTCTTGATTGATTGACAAGCTGCAGCACAGTCAGCCACACTCCTCCACCATTTTCCCAGTGGGGGGCATAGCACAGTAGTGATATGGAGCTGTAATGATGCTGCTGCTGCTGCTGCTGCAGTCACTACTATATAAATATGACAAGAACTTTCTTTGCTATGTGGAGCAGGATTTTTCTTCCATGTTTCATCTACTGTTTATATGCAATACGTCTAAGGGAATTAAAAATCATGATCAAAATCTGTAAAAACAAACAAACCTAAGTCTCAGAAAGCATTGTCTCTGAGCATGGTATTTACAAATAGGGGTTAAATTTGGTTCACTTTGCTCATGTGAACTAAATCCCAACTAACTAAAACAATATACAAGCTGAAGAAGCTAACATTTTCAACCCACATCTTTGCAAATGTTGTGATGTTGCAGTTCAGCAGCAGCAGCAATGCACAGATTATTGAAAATAGCACACCTAAGAGTGTTATATTTGAGGAAATTGTTTGTTTGTATGCAACTTATGGAAAATTGCAAACAAAGCTGTGTGTGGATGGATTAATGCCCATTAAAATGCTGCTGAATTTGTACAAGGACTTCGTTTAAAATAAATAATAAATCACAAGCTGAAGCAGAAATGAAATTTAACATGGGGCACGGGGGGGGGGGACCGCAAGAAACTAAGACTGACTGATGTCCACTCCCAACAGTACTATTGCTTGTAAACTGGTACTGCTTGCATTCACATGCTCCATTTTGAAATGCACACTTCAAACATCTGAGGTGCACTTTGTATAATAGGCAAAGTGGTTCTAGACTTTATGGAACCAGTGGGCTTGTCTTTGAGTGGGTCGCATCCTGGCTTTGCAAATGCTCCCCTAAAAGAGAAGCATCTATGAAAAAATGGGCTAAGGGGATTGGAACTTTCCCTGAGCATTGCTGCTAAAATGTAATAAAATCAGCAATGGAGGTTACCGTATTTTTCGCTCTATAAGACGCACCTTTTCCCTCCTAAAAAGTGAGGGGAAATATGTGTGCATCTTATAGAGCGAATGCAGGCTGTGTGGCTATCCCAGAAGCCAGAACAGTGAGAGTGATCGCTACGCAGCACTCTCTCTTGCTGTTCTAGCTTCTGGCTTAGCCACGTGAAGCCTCTTCAGGGCACGGGAAGCCTTCATCCCGCTGCCCTGAGGAGGCTTCGTGCGGCTATCCCAGAAGCCAGAATAGCAAGAGGGATCGCTGCGCAGTGCTCCCTCTTGCTGCTCTAGCTTCTGGCTTAGCCCCTCTGTCCCTTCCCTCACCTCCCAGAAAAGCCAGCAAAAGGCGCACACACGCTCCACGCGGCTCGTGAAAGGGAGCGCTGAGCAGATCCTGGGATGCATACAGGCTCTGCTCAGCGCTCCTTTTAAACAATCCCCCCCCTTTGCATTCCCCCTCTAAAAACTAGGTGCATCTTATGGTCAGGTGCGTCGTCTTATGGAGCAAAAATACGGTACTTCCTTAGGGCAAATGGGGCACTGCCCCATCAACCTTGGTCTCCCTTCAGTCAGTCTGCATCTACCTGCCTTCTTACTTACCACCAGTTCAGGTTCCAGCAGTGGCTGCCAACTTCCTCCTCCTCTTTAGTCTCAGATGTGCCCATGTAGAACTCAACAGGAAGGAGAATGGAAGCAAGGTTAGAGTTAGTTGACTTTGCTGTCCTTAACTCTGCCTCCTCCTCTGCCTCTCCCTCTACCTCCATCTACAGTTGGCCTCGTTGCCTTCCACCATACCAGTCCAAATGGACATTACCCCCCCCAAAAAAAGGGCCCTTTCAGAAACTCAATTCCAGGTAAAAAACCTGGGGGTCAGCAACCAGAAACAAATGTATGGTAGCACAGTAAATCAGCATTGGATACGAGAGAAACAACTGAATTAGGAATTCAGGTATTGACTAAGTGGCCAGGAATGTGGTTGTAAATAGCTGAATTAACATCGAACTGATGTGGTATGCTGTTTGTAATGTCTAGCTGTTGCACTATGCTTTATAAGTAAATTATAGCTGATGTAGTGGGCGCTGCTACTTAAACTGTTTTATATGCTCTCTGCTTTCTCCCATTACAAATCTCTGTATTTTGAAAATTGCCTATTATTGCTGTATTCGATTGTGCTGCTTTGGATCCTCAGCAACCTTTCCCATGATGGAGTTGAGTGTTTTCTTGGTGCAGCACTAACAAGTACTTCAATAGCAATTTGCTTTCCCAAATTAACCTGCTTTGACCAGTCACTTCAACAGCAAAAATACGTCCTTTCCCCTCCACCCCACTTTACCCATGTAGGCAGGGGTATTAGGAGCAAACTACATGTTACATTAGTGTTGTAGGTTAAACCACAGAGCCTAGGACTTGCCGATCAGAAGGTCGGCAGTTCGAATCCCCATGACGGGGTGAGCTCCCGTTGCTTGGTCCCTGCTCCTGCCAACCTAGCAGTTCAAAAGCACATCAAAGTGCAAGTAGATAAATAGGGACCGCTCCAACGGGAAGGTAAACGGCATTTCCATGTGCTGCTCTGGTTCACCAGAAGCGGCTTAGTCATGCTGGCCACATGACCCGGAAGCTGTCTGCGGACAAACGCCGGCTCCCTCGGCCTATAGAGCAAGATGAGCTCGCAACCCCAGAGTCGGTCACGACTGGACCTAATGGTCAGGGGTCCCTTTACCTTTACCTTTTTACATGTTACATTATTTCCACCTTTCTATAAAGTGTGCTTAAACTTCTCCCACCCCCTAGAAACTTCTTCTTTCCGCTCATTTGCCATGTTTATTTGTGACATCACAGGAAGTCTATAGCCAACAGCAACAACTTGTGAAACATCTGCATAGACCTTCCAGGCCTCAGAATTGTGAGGGCACCTCAGCAGTCATGTCTTTCTTTGCTTTCTTTATTTCTTTTTTAAAAACCAGGGATGTCTGAAGCCAGTGAGATTTTCTCAAAGACTAACTGCAAAAGTCATGAAGAGAACTGCATGGATTAAGCCAGCCAGCTGCTCCCCCCCCCCCCGCTCCCAATAAATAAATGCCTTTCTAAATTATTTATTTTGAAATAAAAGTATTTTAAAGAAATGAATGCAGAGGTGCCCCCACAATTGTGAGGCCTGGGGGTTGGGTCTGTGCAGATGTTGCCTCAGCTGTTGCTGTTGGCCACAGACTGCCTATGATGTCACAAACAAACATCTACCAACTGCCTGTGATGTCACAAGCGGACATGGCGAATGAGGGGAAAGAGGCATTTTCTAGGGGACGGGAGCAGCCCTAGGAAGTTGGGGGTAGGTAGGGCAGCTTGGGACACAGAAATGAGTTGCCAACTTTTCGCGCTCTCAGGGCTCCTGTGCTTGTCTCACTTACACAGCTGCCAAAACAATAAAATGAAATCACAACTGATTTAGTCACCCCCACCACCACAACTTATAAGAGTTTTTGTTTTGTTCTGCTGTCCTTTGGGCCACATCAATGAGGCCAAGAGGGCGATCTTGTCATCTGGGCAGCCCAGGACAGCCATACATACCGCCCAGGCTTGCACCCTGGGAAAACCACTTCAGTACTGCTAACACAGCAGTTTGACTTAACCCCCAAGAGGTGCCTTCCATTATCTCTCAAGACAGATGGCAACAACGTGGGATGTGTGGAATTTGAGCCAGGAGCAAACCAGCCACAGCACACACACTTAGCTGACGGACTGGGTGTTGCTTAATTGGTTACTTATTTACATCCCTGGGGGGAGGATAGAATGCCTTTTCTCCTTCCCATTGCCTGCAAAATGATGAGGTTGTGTGATCATATACTGTAGATCAGAGAACTGGATTTGGCCAGGAAGCCAGATCCTTATCTTCTGCACCCATCCATTGAAGACCACATTATTTTAATAAACAAATTGCTTCCAGTCAGTACAGACACACTTATTGTTCACATGGATGTCTGGAAGGTAATCTTTGACCCTCACTCAGCATCATAAGGGCCGGACTCTTGTTCTCTCTTTTTACAGAATAAATTCTTCATTCACAAGTAACTGAATGGATCAGGCTGGCTGAACTTAAGCCTTCTCGGTTAAAGGCACCAGGAATTATATTTTCTCCCTCAGGGAGCAAATAATTCTTCTCTATACAGGAAAATCTATAAGACGTTCACTGTGATGTGGCAGTAAATACAACCATCCAAAGAAGGCAGATGCAAAAAAAAGTGTGTAGATGGATAAGAAATCCCTTACCAAACTGAAGCAAAGTTGCCATAAATGTTGTCTGCCCAGAGGAAAGCAATGGGAAACAAAAGCCACCAGCTTATGAGATCACAGCTCATAAAGAATGCATATAAAGAGGTCAGTAACCAAACAATGGTGCTCTTCTAGTTCATTTACAACACCCTTAGACTGTTAATCAGACCAAAATGTCAGCTCCTCCACTGCTTTATTCATGAGTATCAAATTTAAGAGCCTCTTTGAAGGGAGAAGGGATCAAATTAGTTGCCACTGTTTCTAGAACTCTGTTATAGAGATGTTTTAAAAAGGAGCCTGGCAAGATGAGCTCTGCTGGATGCAACCAAACGTCCATCTAGCCCAGCACCCAGTTTCCAACAATTGCAACCCAACAGAGAAGCCCGCAAGCAGAAAATGAAGACAACAGCCCTCGCCCATTGTTCGTCCCTCAGCAAAAAGCACTCAGAAATACACTGCCTCTGACCTAGAGGTTCAGTTGTACTACCATAGGGAAGGAGGCCATCTCAAAGATGTGGGATAACTAGTCTCATTTAAGCAATATGATTAAGTCTAATCAATGCATGAAATGGTTAATGCCATAGAGTAAAATGACCTGCCAGGCTTAGCTAAGTCACTCCTGCTCACATTGGGGAAAAGTTACTTCTACTGCCTACCATGTGAACTCCAGCATGTAAGGAAGTCTCAGCTGGTTGCTCCAAGCTCAAACCCTAAGAGTCATCTAGTTCAATGCTGGGATTTCAAATGAAACATCCATAAGAGATGGCCATTCAGCCTCTGCTTAAAAAATTGTCCCGCTGTTTCTCATTCCAAGGAAACCGAATTTTGGGTTACCCCTAGAACCTTGCATCACTCAGAAACTGGGGTGGCATGCAAAAATATATTACTTTTATTCACTGTGAAAACTTGTGAGATAGAGAATAAAGCAATCGTTTAAAAAATGCAAAGAATTTATTGCACATGCTGGGGGGGGGGGAAATCTCTTGGGATTTAATGACAGTCTTATTATTTCAAATGTTGCATTACCATTCTCCTCTTTTAAGAATGTAAGAAATACAGAGGAGAGAGAGAAAATGGCCTAAAATATGTCACCTAGGCTGTGTGCAATTTGACAAAGGTTGTTTCTGTGCACATGTACTTGGGGAGGAGGGTGGTTTTGAGAAATAATAACGAACTGAGCACAGCTTAGCAAATGCAGCCAAGGGATATAATGCTAAATGACTGTCTTGGTTCCCTAGTCACTCAAAGGAATTCAGTATGGTTTAGACAGGCATTGCATCAAGGAATTTGTGTTCAAAGATTGTTGCCAATCATTTCGCAGGAATGTATCTGTGAAAACAAAATGAGGAATGCTTCATGAAAGTGCCATCATTCCACAAAAGTTTCTCTAAAACTTAACTTTTTAATCTGCTATAGATTAAGTGCCACCTGCCACTACCAAGTTATTTTTCTTGTTCAAATTCACACCTTGATTTATGATTGTGATGCTGAAATGGCAGGTGTCCCAGAGAGTTAAAAAGCTTCAAGATTTCTGACTATATCTGCAGTTCTGTATACAAAGATTTTATTTGTAATGGTCCTATCTGAATAAATCCCTTCCCAATCTTGATTTATACAATTAAAAAATCCTTGTTCCATATTATGCCAGCAAAGGGCAAACTGAGATGTTGTGGCCATGCTTGCATCAGGCAGTTGTAGCTGAATGGGAAGGAGGCTGAAAGCAAAACTAGATTAGGGACTAGGGATGGTTGAATTTTTCGGTATTTCTCCATTTCTCATTTTTCCAATACTAAGTTTCATTTCCATAACAGTTCACAAAGTTTTATCTTCATAAAAATCAGCATTTTGTCAATATTTTAGTACCAATTTCTCCCAATATCATATTTTTGTATGCAATTTTGCACTTTGTAAAACAGTTTCCTTTAGAAGAAGAAGAGAAGAGTTTGGATTTGATATCCCGCTTTATCACTACCCAAAGGAGTCTCAAAGTGGCTAACATTCTCCTTTCCCTTCCTCCCTCACAACAAACACTCTGTGAGGTGAGTGGGGCTGAGAGACTTCAAAGAAGTGTGACTAGCCCAAGGTCACCCAGCAGCTGCATGTGGAGGAGCGGAGACGCGAGCCCAGTTCACCAGATTTCGAGTCCACCGCTGTTAACCACTACACCACACTGGCTCCAATGTTGGTTTCACTAATTTATGCACACTTTACCCTAGTTTATTTATTTTTGTGCATGTTGCTTGGCTGGAGAACTACATTGTACAATTCAGGCAAGTGCAAATTTTGAAGAAAATATATGTTTGGTTTGTGCATTGTTTGGAAAGTGTGAATTAGGTAGATTTGCCTTTAAATGTTAAATGAATCGAATTTCTCCTCCATCCCTAAAGCCCAAAAGTACAGCATTAGAACTTCTGATACATATTTATTTAAAAACAGCTGCAGAGGGAATTGTATTAGGAAGGTAGGCTTTAACCCTTTTCCCAGTATCGATTCTCCACTTGCTATCAATCTTCTTCCCAAAGCTGCAGTTCCTCCAATGGAGAGAGTATGGATAGAGTACATGCTTTGCAGCAAAAAACAGATACCTGTTCCAATTCCTGGCATTTCTAGGTAGGGCTGGGAAAGATCTCTACTTGAATTGCTGAAAAGTTACTGCTCATCAGCACAAATGGTCCTAAGCTAGATGTCCTAATGGCCCAAAATGTTATAAGGCATCTTCCTGTGTTCTTAACATCTTTTTTTTGGGGGGGGGGAATTGTCTAGTAGCACTTTACAGGGACATAACTTAGATTAAGGTGTAGGAAGCTAACAGTCTAGGCCACACCCTTGACTAAGAAAGATGGTGGGTGGGTGGGAACTAGCAAATATGTTTGCATGTTGGAGTGGGATGAGGCCTATTGATTGAAAGCAGCATGGAGAGAACTGGCCATTTTAAGGTTTGGGGTTTAAGGTTTAGGGCACAGCTTTCCAAACTTTTCATGTTGGTGACACACTTTTTGACATGCATCATTTTGCGACGCAGTAATTCTGTTTTACTAGCAAACCAGAGGTTAAACAAACCCCTTTCCAGCCCCGGGAGGAGCATGGGGAGCCTGTGCGTGACACACCTACACACTGCAGCTGACACACTAATGTGTCATGACACACAGTTTGGAAAGCTCTGGTTTAGGGTTTAAGGTTTGGGAAATTTCCTTTTTCCTTTTAAAAAGCCTCCATGTCTGTTTTAGCCATAAATACAACAAGGGAGAAAAGTTCTGAGGGAGGATGGGGAATTAAAGTGCAAAAAATAGACATCTCCCCTTTTCACCCACCCACCAGGCTCATAGGCAAAGACATTTCAAAAGCTAACCATTTAACAAAAAACTAAAACCATGCAGCTGACCTGCCCCCAAACAGAGAACAAGCTATTGCAAAAATGGGGGAAATAACGCTTTTAAATAAATCAGCATTGGGAAGTACGCAAATAGCTGACATTTACTATGCTTTGTTCTTCCATGTCCTTGAGAAGGAATTAGTAGGTAATTGATGGGTCTTTGATATCACTCTGGAGCTGTTTGTTTTGTCTTTTTACCTGATCAATTTTGAAGAACATTTAGTTATACTGAGTGAAGTAGCTGATTACAATAACCATTATGGACTTTATTGCATCAAGCTTCACAACCTGCAGAGCGAGTCAGTTAATGCGGCTTTAGTATTCAAATATGTGGGGAGAGGTGACTGGCTGCACACAGACAACACTTTGTTCCATTTTCCTGATGTCTCTCTACCTGATAATTTCCGCACTTTGTGTGATTTTTCACACAATGTAAACGGCGCCTTAAGAAAAGTAGAGGAATCCCAGCAGAACTTTAGCACTTGTTTCTTTTGTTACTTCCAGGAAAATATCTGTCTGCAACCTTGTTAACCCAGAAAATCATGGGTTTGCATTATAAATTGATGTGGTGAAATTTGCGGTGATATTCCGGCATACAGGTCTTTCCTACCATTTAAAATTTATCACGGCATTATGTAAATAAATAAATAAATAAATAATAAACCACAGTTGCATAATGCAACAGGTAATACAGTGTAAAAGGAATGTTAGAAATTGGGACTGGAGTGCTAGGTTTATAACCAGTAAAACTAATACAATAAATCCCGTGTCTGAATGGAGCCCACAGCATGCAGCATAAATCTATGTCAGTATCAGTCAAATGGGTTGAGTAGATTTTGCATTTTCTCCTCTGATATGTCTAATGGTGTCATCGAAGGTGATCATCACATGTCACACACGTTTGATGAGATGCAGTTGCATGCATGACTGTATCATCAGAAAGAGGTTGAGAGTGGAGCCTGGCCGCATGGCATGGTGTTGTGCTCAGCTGCTGGCTTTCGACCTCATTGCAGCTGACCCTGCAGACAAAGTGAGTTCAGCGGAGGGGCCGGACAGCACCAAGGCATGATAGGATTTGTAGTCCCCACTCAACCTGCCCTGGAGGCTGGACTGGGAGACACTGTAGAGGCAGTGACTCGTTGGGAGACAGTGCAAGGAAGGGCAGGGCAGTCGTTCTTTCACCACCACAAGGAGGAAGCTGACTGGGGGGGGGCTCTGCCCTGTCCCAAGAGACATTGGCAGGGGGGCTGAAAACACCCCTAGAATTGGTGCACCTGCTTTACATCAACACTGCAGAAATGCGTTTCAGCACAAAGACCACATTACATTCCAGGATTACATGCCTGTGGTGGGCAGGGCTAGGGTGGCACAATTAATGCAAATTTTACCTTTGTACAGTAGACTGCTTCCTACACCCACTGTAAGTCCTCTCTCTATTACCCACCTATGAAAACAAAAGACATTGCCAGAAATCAAGGGCATGTTTCAGGCAGGCAGAAGCACTTAAGGAGCATGCAAGGCAGGGCCAGTATGAGGTGTGGCTAGTGAGGGCATGTGGCCTCGAGAGAATCCAGAGGATACAGAGGCTTGGAGGTGCACATTTGGCTACCTTGCCTGAAGTTCCCTACCGCTTGATTTACAGTTTCCTCATTTCCTTTCCTTTTCAGTGGTGGCCCCTCAAACTGTGGAATCCCTCCCCTCCTGAGCTGAGCTGTGTCCCCTGCCTCCCTTTCTAAGAGGAGCCTATTTCTTCTACTGGATTTCTTTCATTTATTTTCGTCTTACCATTTTGGAGCTTTAATGCTACCACGGCTCCTTTGCCGCTTGCCTTGCTGGCAATATTTTTGCAATTATTTGTCAGCTTAAAATTAATCGTGATAACCCCATTGCACTCAAAAAGCAATATACAAGTATGGCAACAAGATGACTAAACCCAGGGCAGGGTATATGCAATCTAACGGTCAGAGCTGGTGAACTACAAAAGTTCCAAGTCACTTAGAGGTAAAGGGTAAAGGGACCCCTGACAGTTAAGACCAGTCGTGGATGACTCTGGGGTTGCGGTGCTCATCTTGCTTTACAGGCCAAATGAGCCGGCGTTTGTCTGCAGACAGCTTTCCGGGTCATGTGGCCAGCATGACTAAGCTGCTTCTGGCGCAATGGAACACCGACACCAGAGCAGCGCACGGAAATGCTGTTTACCTTCCAGCCGGAGTGGTACCTATTTATCTACTTGCACTTTTTGGTGTGCTTTTGAGCTGGTACCGAGCAATGGGAACTCACCCTGTTGCGGGAATTCGAACCACGACCTTTTGATCGGCAAGCCCAAGGCTCAGTAGTTTAGACCACAGCGCCACCCATGTCCCTCCAAGTCACTTAAAAAAGGTAAGGGGACCCCTGAACATTAGGTCCAGTCGTGGACAACTCTAGGGTTGCAGCGCTCATCTCGCTTTATTGGCCGAGGGAGCTGGCGTACAGCTTCCGGATCATGTGGCCAGCATGACAAAGCCACTTCTGGAGAACCAGAGCAGTGCACGGAAACGCCGTTTACCTTCCCGCCGAAGCGGTACCTATTTATCTACTTGCACTTGACTTGCTTTTGAACTGCTAGGTTGGCAGGAGCTGAGACCGAGCAACGGGAGGTCCCCCTGTCATGGGGATTTGAACCGAAAGTTCACTTACCAAATGCTTAATTTTCTGAATGGCAAATAACACTCAGAATATCTACAACATGGTTAAGGCTCACCGGAGAAGCAAAGGCAGCAGCACTGGTGGTGGTTTTTTTTTGGGGGGGGGTGGAGCAGAGGTGAAGGTCCAACTAATCAGAGTTTAGAGCAGAGTCATGGACAGGGATACTGGCAGTCATCAAACCCAATAGTTTCCCAGAAGTTGCTGGATTATCCCTGGCCAAGTGGATAATGCACCACTTCTCTGGTTCACACAATTTATTTCCTATATCTTCCAGTAGGAAAGATACACATTTTCTGAATTACAACCCTGTGACAGTTGAGAAACATTTATGAAAGAAAAGAAAGGTTTCCTGTTATAGAGCTAGTATCTCATAATTGTGCTATATCTGTGCAAAGATAGATAGATGGATAGACTCAAAAAAATATATCCTTTTATCCTGCTCTTAGCTTGAAATAAAGTACCCACCACCTCTTTGGAGTGGGAAAGTTGCCAATCTCCCCCACCCTACCACCATCATTGTAGGAAAGGTTTAGGTCCCAGCATAATTGCATGGTGACCTTTCAGCAAACTGTTCACTCATCAAGGCAATCTCGGCATGTTGCTATATGTCTTGAGACAGGTAGTCACCCCCAAAAGGTTGACGCACTGACACTATTGCTGTGACAGATATTAAATTTGTCAATTATTAAAGAACTGTCATATGTCAATAAAACAAAGATATTTAGTGCAGAGCCTTTTGCCAAGCAAAGCAGGGGGGTGGGGAGAAGGCAGACAGAAAAGTTGATGGTTATGTGCATTTAAGCCTCCCCACCACTTTCAGAACTATCACTCACAGCACCATTGCAATAAGACAGAAGTGAAGAAACCACATAGCTAGAGGTCAAATGTAGCTGCCCAGGCCTCTCTGTGCGGCCCACAAAATTCTTCCCAGACTGCATTCTTCACTAGACTTGCTCCCAACATACTCTTCAAATGCTTTTGCCTGGCTGGGATGTATTCTTCAACTGCGACAATACACCACGTGTTAGCCTGTATGGAGCATGAAGAGATGTTTATGTCAAAAGCCACCCTAGGTAAATAATAAAAGTAATGGGGAGAGGATGGTTTGTGCGTGGGCAGGAAGATTAAAGAAGTTCAAAGTCTTTTTTATGTCTAACGGATGGGAGTTTTAAAATTTCCTTTATTGCTATAAAATGCTATCATCTATTTTATCTATATCTATCTATCATCTACCTACTATCTATATCTATCTATCTATCTATCTATCTATCATCTATCTATCTATCTATCTATCTATCTATCTATCTATCTATCTGTCTATCTATCTATCTATCATCTATCTACCTTATATCTGGATGTCTGATACCAGTGGTGGAGCTAGCTGTTCCTGCACCCAGAGCAGTGGGGAGGCACGATCTGCCCATGGGTGGGGCAATTGGCACAGTTTCGCAATCCCGGGGGGGGGGTGTCTGATAGCAGCGAGGCAGCGCACAATCACGGCAGGCATCTCTGATCTCTCCTATTGCTGTATAGGAAACACCAATGCCTTTGAGGGATAGGCATGTCCCTTCCGCCTCTCTCACATTTGTTCAGCAATCCAATTTATATATGCCACATTGGGGGTGAGGCATGTGGAGCTCATGTCACCAGAAAATACAAATGAAGTGGATGCACTAGTGATAGGAAAGAAATTTGGTTCAGTTTGCATTGTAAATGCACAGGTCCCTAATTCGCACATTCCAAAACACCCTCCAAAATTCTAAATTTTGCTAAGCAGTTCTGCAACCAATAGATGTGTTCAAAAATGATATTTTATTAGGGAAACGTGCTTGCAAAATTTTGTCCATCCTGAGATATTCTCACTGAAATGCTGGTTAATTTTTATGAGATTTTTTTTTTTAATCCCAAACCCATTTAGAATTGTGAAGATTGGATTTAGGCTTAGAAACAGTGAGAAACAGAGAGAAATCAAAATTGACAGATCCATCCATCCATACTAATAATGTCTTCAAATTTCCAGTTGGATGATTTTATCTCCTTCTTTGTATACAGTCATTTTAGGTGGCACTTCAAAGCTGTTTGGAAGTTGGCAAAAATGAAACGTGCAATGGTTTACTGAGTGTACTTCTGAAACTGCAGAGGGATTTTCGACCAAGAGCAAAGCTAGCCACTCTGCAATTAGGATGGTTTAGATAAAGTGACTCACAGAAATAGCTCAAGCATTCTTCCCAAAGAAGGACGAATGAATTCTCCTGTGAACAAATTTTTTTCATTGTCCACAAAGATGAATACATGCTGAAGTCTTTGTTTTATTAGAGAAAGTGGGGACTGTTAATAAAACATCAAACATTGCTTGGAGGGGTTTATGATACAAAAAAAATCTCATTTCATGGAGAGGATTTAAGTTTCTGATTATTCTCTGACGGTGGCGAATTCAAAACTTTGTTTAGATCTTGACAACCACCTAGATCAAAGAGAATGGCTTAAAAGAATGGCACAATTTTCAGTAAAAGAAAAATACAACAGTAACAACAAGGGTGGTATTTATTAGTGTTAGCTATCCCAGATGCTGGCCTGCATTCTGAACTTCATTGTGTAAAGAGACAAAAGGGTTCAGGTAGCTTTTTTCAAAATAATTAATAACAATCACTGAAGTTTCAGAGTTCATTAACAGCTTCAGGTCAGAGGAATTGTTATGCAGTTGTGTCTCTGTAGTGCTATGAGAGAATGCTGCCTTATATGAGGTCAGAGAGTCAATCTAGCAGGCTCAGAATTGTCTACTCTGCCAGTGGCACTAGGGCCTCTGGCTGAGGTCATTCCCCTCATTTGCTAGTAGATTGTTTTACATGGAGATGTCAGGGAATCTAAACCTGGGAATTCAAAGCACTTGCCCCCCTTGGGGTGGTGAAGTTTCACCACTCCTCCTAGTATACAGCCTGGTATACAAGATGTATAGGTCAATTCTACAATGTGCTCACATGTCACAGATCAGAAAATCATGGAGTGATAAAAATATTCTCTTCACTGAATGGGTGTGGGGATGCTACACATGATCTCCCATCATTGTATGGCATAGCAAATTAAGTAAAGGACCTCTGAACAGTTAAGTCCAGTCAAAGGCAGCTATGGGGTTGCATTGCTCATCTCGCTTTCAGGCTGAGGGAGCCGGCGTTTGTCCACAGACAGCTTTCTGGGTCATGTGGCCAGACTAGACTGCTTATGGTGCAACGGAACACCATGACAGAAACCAGAGTGCATGGAAACACATTTACCATCCCGCCGCAGCGGTACCTATTTATCTACTTGCACTAGTGTGCAATCGAACTGCTAGGTTGGCAGGAGCTTGGACAGAGAAACGTGAGCTCACCCCATTGTGGGGATTCAAACTGCTGACCTTCTGATCAGCAAGCCCAAGAGGCTCAGTGGTTTAGACCACAGTGCCACCCGTGTCCCTTATAGCAAATTACTACTTGGTAATTGGCCATCTGTATTTGCTAAGAGTGCATGAGAAATGCAGATTAGCTCTGCTGTGGTTTCCATATATTAATTGTTGCCCATTTATATAACAGTCCTTTACATGAAAGCCAGAGAAAAAGATCCCACCAGGAAGCTTGGCTCCAGCCTGCTTTTCTTCTGCCCAGTGGCGTAGCGTGGGTTGTCAGCACCCGGGGCAAGGCAAGTAATTTGCGCCCCCTAACCCGTGGATTTGCACCCCCTAACCCGTGGATTTGCACCCCCTAACCCGTGGATTTGCGCCCCCTAACCCCCAGGTGTTGCGCCCGGTGCGGTCGGCCCCCCTGCACCCCCCACGCTACGCCACTGCTTCTGCCCATTACATGAAGGAAGGGGATGTGCTGCTTTGCTCCCATCCTGCTGAAGACCCAAGAGGAAGAGAAGGCAGGGGAAAGAGACTCTTAGACTTTTCCAATTCTAACTTCCCCATGAACTTAAGTTCAATTCTTCTCCATACCAGATTGCATTTGACATATGCATAATGTGGCTCCAAAGGTCTATATGTCGTCCAGGACCAGCCCAAGACATTTTGGCACCTGAGGTATACCCCAGAATGGTGTCCCACTTTGAAGGAGTGAGGGAAGATCTACACCAAAAACAAGGGGGGAAGAAATATAAACATAGGGATCTGCTGCCCCTGTTGATCCTGCCTCATGATGCAGTCACCTCAGCTTGCCTCATGGGTAGGGTTGCCACATTTCAAAAAGTAAAAACCAGGACACCCCAAAGTTCCTGGTCACTGAGTGGCACAGAGACATTACACTACCTTCTTGGCACTGTTGCTTACCAAGAGGATGAGGTGGCAGGAAGATTGGTGTGGTGTCAACATACCAGCAGGAGGGCTGAACAGGCTTCACCTGTATGTTTGCACCACACCAACCTCCCCTAGCTCCTCACCCCTCTCCCTCCAGGTAAACAACAGTAACTTAACCCCCTAGGAAGTGAGCACAGTAGCTCCACCCAACCCAAAAGTTATTTCTGATTGATGAAAGTCAAGTAGGCCTGGGCACAGAAATCCAATGCTTATGCTCCTTGTCTGTTCTGATAGTATTCTTATCTTATGTACAACAGTCATACATCATTTCCTTCTGGTTGCAAATATCTGAATGATAGCCTATGTTCAGCATATGAAATTTTGCTTTCTCCATGCTTCCATCCCTTTCAGCTGGTTAAAAAATAGCTCCCAAGCTAATATATTTAGTGCTAACATCTGTACATCTGATGAAAGGCAACCCAAAGTCAAGATGAGTAAGTACAAAGGTTGCCTCACTAGCAAAATGGGGCCATCAAGTAATTCTCTGCAATCAGTTCCATTAAACATGTTTACTGTCAGGTTTTGTACAGAGGTTTAGCTGATCCTGCATGTGCACACGCACATAGACATACGCATCAAGAAGTGTAACAGGGACAAGAAGAACCCATAAATCTTACAGATATAAATGCCTGGGCTTTAGCTATCCTATGAACTGAATCGAATGTTATGGTCTGTGAATGCACTTTGAAAAAGAGCTACATAAGTTAATTTGCCACAAAATAAAACGAGAGAGGGTGAGAGGGAGAGAATTTCTTCAAGATGGAAAATTGCTTTTGTTGGCAGTTCTCACCAATAGTTTGCAGATTAAAACACACATGGGCAAGTACCTATTGCCCATTTAAAAATATCTGATCAACAATATTGCATGCACGGAGCTGCTCTCTCAGTGCAGATTCCATATTTAGATTTGTGGTGTTTTTATTTTCAGGAAGCTTTTACAGGAACCTTGAGGAAGATATTTGAAAAGGGTAACAGTATGGGCAGTGAAGGCTGGTCAGTCGAGCACACGTTGTTCAGGGCATGTCACTGCATACCAGCTTCCTCCTGCTGAGTCTCAGAGTTGCCCTTGTAGAACTCAGGAAGGAGTAATAATAATAATAATAATAATAATAATAATAATAATAATAATAATAATTTTTCTTTATACCCCGCCCTCAGGGCTCAGAGCGGCTTACAAGCAATAATAAAAACAAGTTGAATGAATACAACTTAAAAACAAGATTAAAATACAACATTAAAATATTGAAATATTAAAATGCAGCCTCATCACAGGAGGAGAACGGAAAAAGAAAAAAGAAAGAGGGGGAGGGAATCAAATTGGCTCCAAGCCAAAGGCCAGGCAGAACAGCTCTGTCTTACAGGCCCTGCAAAAAGAAATCAGATCCTGCAGGGCCCAGGTCTCATGAGGCAGAGCGTTGCACCAGGCCGGGGCCAGTGTTGAAAAGGCCCTGGCTCTGGTTGAAGCCAATCTAACTTCCTTAGGGCCCGGGACCACTAGGGTGTATTAGTTGGCTCTGCCTCTCATTGACTCAAGTTACATCTACCACGGGGATCCCTGCCTTCCCAGCACTAACCACCACTGAGTAAGAGACTCATAGCTATTCTCTTTACCGCTACCAAACGTTTCTCTCACAAGCAGGCCTGGGCTTATATTTCCATCAGCTTGACTCCCATTATTCTGCGCCTCCATTACGGCCTAATAATCATGTTTGGAATCTTGCATGCGCTAATTGTACTGCTAAAGTCTGACACCTGGATTTTATTCCTTGCGTCAGAGAAGAGTAAAACTAATCAGACAGTTTCTGATAATTAAGGCAGGGACAAGACTTTATCTCGGCTTCCCATCCATCACTTTCCAGGTGCTCATTCTTTCAAATCTGCTCCGTCTCTTGGCGGTAATTTCTCAAAGCTTGTCTCGATTAGAACAAAATATGTGTGCATCTTAGTTTTAAATTAGCTAACAAGGTGTAATCTGAATGCTGATGGCACAGTGCCCAGTTGGCACTATGGGAATTGTGAAAAATGGAAAACAATCCAGGGGATATCCCTGGGGTAGCCAATGTGTTGCCCTCCAGATTATGTTGAACTAAAACTCCCATCACCCCCATCCATATTTTTTTTTAAGTTATCAATATTTTAGTGTGAATTTCTCCTTGTATACACATTTTGGGCATGCATTTTTTTGTGTCATAGACATGTTTTTGCAACACAGTTTTCCCTAATATGACACATTTTAGTACAGTGGTGCCCCGCAAGACGAATGCCTCACAAGATGGAAAACTCGCTAGACGAAGGAGTTTTCCGTTTTGGAGGTGCTTCGCAAAACAAATCTCTTATAGGCTTGCTTCGCAAGACGAAAATGTCTTGCGAGTTCCTGCGGGTTTTTTTTCCTCCCCCCCTTTTTCTAAGCCGCTAAGCCACTTATCAGCTGATCCGATAAGCTGATAAGCCGCTAAAAGCCGCTAAAAGCGCTAATCCTCTAATCTGTCAATGGGCTTGCTTCGCAAGACAAAAAAACCGCTAGACAAAGAGAATCACAGAACAGATTCTTTTCGTCTTGCAAGGCACCACTGTATGTTATTTTTATGCACACTTTATCCCAACATATGCAATCATTCTTATTAATAATACAACTTATTAGTTACTTTTTACCATTGCATCCCAAACCAACTAACAATAATCCATAAATAACTTACAGCATAAAACAAAGCGTAGAAAAAATCTAAAATGCATACATATTTTTTTAAAAAGGCAGGATCACAGCATCCTACCCACTACTGAAGGCCATAGATAATTAAAAGCCAAGGACCTGGTGACGAAGATTTTTTTTTTTTTTGCTGATTCCTAAATATATCTAGTGTTGGAATCAGGTGAGCTTCCCTGGAGAGAGCATTCCACAAGTGGAGAGCCACCACAGAAAAGACCCATTCTTGTGTGCCTCCATCCAGACCTCCCATGGAGCATCCACACCATGAAGGCACTTAGATGATGATCACAGGGTCCAGGTCATTTCACATGGGAAATGGCAGTCCTGAGCCACACAAGGCTTTAAAGGTCAAAGCCTACACATATTACTTAGTTGGAGGAATTGAAAAATTCAGAGAAGTTGAATTTCAAAGGATGGCTATTATTTCACATATTGTTTTGGAAAAAGTGAATTAGTTCTCCTTTAAATGTGAACTGGATTGAATTTCTTCCCCATCCTTCATGGCCACCAAATTATGATCTGAATTTGGAAAGGTTTGCACAAATGAAATATCTAAGTGAAATACATCTTTAACATTCTGATAATTAGATTTGCAATATCTCTCAAGGCAGAAGGCCTAGTGAAAGTGTGTGTTTATTTTTTAGTTATTCTTCTGATTCAATTTCTTCTGGTAGAAAGAAATTGCAGTTGATGCTAATCTGTACCTACATGTAAGTATACTTTGCATTTCTTCGAGTAACAAATAGAATTGGGACTATTTCAAAACTGGCAGAGAGAATTCTATTTTTAACTTCAAGTCTTTTGCCATTGGTAAATGCATATAAATGGACCTATTAATGAACACCAAGCTGGTGTGTGTGTGTGTGTGTGTGTGTGTGTGTGTGTGTGTGGCTTAAGGGTATCATGAGTTCACTGTACATTTATGTATATACCTTCATTCTTTAAGTCAAGAAAAGAAGGACCCAAAGATGTCAAAACATATATTATTTCTGCAATTTAACACAAGTTTAATAAAATTATTATTATTATTATTATTATTATTATTATTATTATTATTATTATACCCCGCCCATTTGGCTGGGTTTCCCCAGCCACTCTACGTGGCTTCCAACATATTAAAAATACAATAAAACATCAAACATTTAAAACTTTCCTAAATAGGATTGACTTCAGATGTCTTCTAAAAGTCAGATAGTTGTTTATTTCCTTGACATCTGATGGGAGGGTGCTCCACAGGGCAGGCGCCACTACCGAGAAGGCCCTCAGAATGCAAGCATAAGAATATTAATGTGAGAATGCAGTTATATTTCAGACTAGTGTACACAGTTTCCCCGGCAGCTTCAGGCTGCCCTTTTTACTACCGAGTGATAACTCCAAATCTATCCAAAGTGGATAGAAGTCAATACACTGATAAGGATGCTTAGTGTACTTTTCAACACGTCAAAAATGGAACAAATACATTATTTTAGTAAAGCTAGAACCTCTGAGCCACTAGAATTGTACGTGATAGACCATTTAAGATTCTGAGTGCCAGTCACAAAATTGGGGGGGTTGGGGAGGCATAACACAAAATGGCTGTCACATCTGCTAGAGACAGGGACACAAAAGGCGCATGCCCTCCATCAGCCACCTGCTAATAGGAGGAAAAGGCACCTATATAGCTGCTGCTACATTTGCTCAGAAAGAGAAACTATTTGCAATTCTCCACTCAGAAGGGAGGATGGGTCCTGGCACATTTAAGGGGGCATGTTCAGTGTATGAAGGCCCAGCAGGGAGACGGTCTTGGCTGTTTGCAAGGAGATATTCACTAAAGACTTCTATGGGATTTTTTGGAGGTACTTGTGAGCATACTGGCACTGACGGGTGTCACATTAGTTACCCTTGCAAAATTCTGAAGGTAATTTTATATTGATTTTTAATTTTTAAAAAATGTTTGAGAGCGCATAGGGAAAATGAATTAAATCCATGAACATGGCTTGGAGAAACTTGTAGCACTGTGATCTATCATGGGGCAATCTTTCTGGCCACCTCATCAGTAGCTGCCCCTAGACTCTCAAACTCCCTCCCTGGAGAAGCTAGACTTGCTCCTTCCTTCTTGTCTTTCTGCTGGCAGGTGAAGATCTCCTTGTTCCAAGAGGCTTTTGGGTACTGAATGTTTTTAAGAAAAGGGCTGGTGTCATGCTGTTTTATTGTAATTGTTTATATGTTTTAAACAGTGTGTGCGAGAGAGAATTCTAATTCTACTAAAGTTTAATGAGCCAGTGTGGTGTAGTGGTTAAGAGCAGTAGTCTCGTAATCTGGGGAACCGGGTTCGCGTCTCCGCTCCTCCACATGCAGCTGCTGGGTGACCTTGGGCTAGTCACGCTTCTCTCTGAAGTCTCTCAGCCCCACTCACCTCACAGAGTGTTTGTTGTGGGGGAGGAAGGGAAAGGAGAATGTTAGCCGCTTTGAGACTCCTTAAAGGGAGTGAAAGGCGGGATATCAAATCCAAACTCTTCTTCTTCTTCTTCTTCTTCTTAATGATGTTTAGTTATTGTTTTTCCAATATTATTTTGATGTGTTTGGAGATTCATGTTTTTATCAGTAAGTCACCTTGAGTCCCATCAGGGGAAAAGGTGGGGTGTAAATAAATATATATTGGTGATAATATTATCTATATTCTGATCTGCATATAAGTCTGACAGGTGTAGATCAGGCCAGCTAGCATCCAGAAACTGAATCCCTAGTTCACATACATCCTAGTTCACACACATTCTAGTTCACAAATTCTTTGGAAATATGGAGCATGAGCTATATTTGGTGAATTGTGGTCTCATAACATAATTATGACATGATACATCACTCACACAGTCACCATGGCAACAATAACAACAAAAACCTCACCCACATCCATACACCTCAGCTCTTTGATTACAAGATTCAAAGAGAGAATTGGCTTGGCAGAAACTTTGCAACTCACCTTTCACAACCTTTGAACCACTTTTGTAATTGGACAGATAAATAGTGAGACTGGAAATTGGAGCTGTTAGCTCATATGTCTTGTCTTCAAACAATTATCACTTGTTCTAAATTGCACAAAGGCAGAGCATGTGTTTTGTACAATTCTCTCACACCTGTTCTCAATTCCAAATGGTAAAACATGGATCCTTTGTAATTAATTGTTGAGGGTTTTAAGCGCTCCCCCTCACCTTTCTCTGCTATTAGACTTCAGGGTCTAATAACCACAATCCAGCATATATCTTTCCAAATGACTTCAGCTGTAGATTATTACTACCTTCAAGGAGTGATTTGTCTCTTCCTCACTTTGCAGCTAATTTCCTTCCATGCTAAAGGCTCCTGTGTTCTGACCCATAACCTCTAAATTGCCAGATTCATTGATGTGCAATGTGTCCAATTCATTATCTATATGTCTAAACAGATGGAGATGGTATAGTTTTCCATGCATACTTACGGACTCTCCAAGTGTCCCTATTTTCCAGGGACATCCCTGATTGAAAGATGCCGTCCCGTTTTCTGATTTGATCCCGGTATGTCCCACTTTTCCTTAGAATGTCCCTATTTTCATTGGAGAAATGTTGGGAGGGTTTAGAATTACCCAACTCCCAAGCTTTCTGAAGGCAATCCTCTATAGGGAAGGTTTTTGTTTAATGTTTAATGTTTTATTATGTTTTTATATATGTTGTAAGCTGTCCATAGTAGCTGGAGGGTATAAATAATTGTGCAGGGTATAAATAATAAAATTATTATTATGGAATGGGACATCCCTATTTTCATCAGATAAATGCTGGAAGGTATGTACTTATATTCCCAAAAGCCTTTGGGTATTCCACCTAGTACAGAAAATGATTCCAGCTTCCATTTTCTCCTCCCTCCTAGGATCATGTGGACAGGCTTGCTTGAATCTCATGTAAAGAGGACTTATAGCCCTTCAGATGTTACTGAACTACAACTTCCATCACTCCTAGCTCTTGGCCATGTTTGCTGGGGCTGGTGGGAGTATTAGTTCAGCAGTACCTGGAGATCTAAAGCTTCTACACACCTTATGTAGTGCTCTGTTGGCACATATTACATTGCTCCTTACCTCTAACTGTGCTAGTTTCTTTAGGTTGTCTGATCCTGCATTTTCTAGTGAATCTGATCCTGCATTTTCTAGTGCAGCTACAGTAGGAGTGAGGAACGTGTGGCTCCCCAGATGGGAAAGTTTCCAGCAGCCTCAGCTAACATGCCCAATGTTCGGGGTAGTTGTAGTTTGGCAACTTCTAAGGTCTACAAGTTCCCCACCCTTGGCATACAGACTTCTCCAACTGAAGGATCTTTTCAATTCATCTCAACAAACCTGCTCCTTAAATGACATCGGGAGGCAGGAATGGGGAACCTGTGGTTTTCCCTTTTTTTTAAAAAAAAAAAAAAGATATTTATTAAAAGTTTAATAGTTACA
Source organism: Podarcis vaucheri (assembly GCF_965113315.1). Taxonomy (NCBI): domain Eukaryota; kingdom Metazoa; phylum Chordata; class Lepidosauria; order Squamata; family Lacertidae; genus Podarcis; species Podarcis vaucheri. Next base: position 17,336,618 of record NC_138758.1, on the reverse strand, counting down.
GAAAAAAGAAGAAAAAAACAGCAAAAAGTTCACAATACATCAAAAATAAAGAGAAAAAACAAAAAGAAACAATACAACAAAACAACAAGAAAAGCAAAAACATTTAAAAAACACATCGATTATCTCTATATCTCTACCTTTCATTTACTTGTATCATCGACCTCCTCGCACCTCCCTTTTTTGTATTCTTGTTCAATTAGCTATTTCAGCAAATCCTTTCCATCTTTCTCAATTTTTGTTCTATAATTTATCTTAACACAATCTGACCTTAAATTTTACACTTTGGCCCATTAACAATCTATTTTTACTTAGTTCTTTATAACATTTCTGCTAAAACCATGTAACTTCATTCCAGCATCCTTCTAACATCCATTAATTTTACAATATTTCTGTAAATATACTTTGATTTTTTTTTCCAATCTTCTTCCACCGACTCTTCTCCCTGGTCTCGGATTCTGCCAGTCATTTCCGCCAATTCCATGTAGTCCATCAGCTTCATCTGCCATTCTTCCCGGGTGGGTAAATCTTGTGTCTTCCAGTGCTTTGCGATGAGTATTCTTGCTGCTGTTGTAGCATACATAAAAAAGTTCTATCCTTCTTTGGCACCAATTGGCCGACCATGCCCAGGAGAAAGGCCTCTGGTTTCTTCAGGAAGGTATATTTAAATACCTTTTTCATTTCATTATAAATCATCTCCCAGAAGTTCTTAATCCTTGGGCATGTCCACCAAAGGTGAAATAATGTACCTTCAGTCTCCTTACATTTCCAACATTTGTTATCAGGCAAATGGTAGATTTTTGCAAGCTTGACTGGTGTTATGTACCACCTATAGATCATTTTCATTAGATTCTCTCTTAAGGCATTACATGCCGTAAACTTCATACCTATGGTCCATAACTGTTCCCAGTCAGCCATCATAATGTTATGTCCAACATCTTGTGCCCATTTGATCATAGCAGATTTCACCATTTCATCCTGAGTATTCCATTTCAACAACAAGTTATACATTCTTGACAAATTCTTAACTTTGGGGTCTAACAATTCTGTTTCCAGTTTTGATTTTTCCACCTGGAAGCCTAATTTTTTGTCCAAATTATATGCCTCCATTATTTGATGATAATGGAGCCAGTCTTGCACTCTGTTTTTTAATTTTTCAAAGCTCTGCAGTTTTAGTCTATCTCCCTCTTGCTCCAGAATTTCCCAATACTTTGGCCATTTGGCCTCCATATTGAGTTTTTTCTGAGCCTTTGCTTCCATTGGTGACAGCCATCTCAGGGTTTTATTTTCTAACAGGTCTTTGTATCTTATCCAAACATTAAACAGTGCTTTCCTGACAATATGGTTTTTAAACACTTTATGTGCTTTAACCTTGTCATACCACAGATATGCATGCCAACCAAATACATTGTTAAAACCTTCCAAATCCAACATGTCAGCATTTTCAAGAAGCATCCATTCTCTCAGCCAACAAAATAATAATAATAATAAAGTTTAAGGTCTGGCAGGGCAAATCCACCTCTTTCTTTAGCATCAGTTAATATCTTAAATTTTATACGAGGCTTTTTGCCCTGCCAGACAAATCTAGAGATATCTCTCTGCCACTTTTTGAAACAGTCCATTTTGTCCAAAATTTGCAATGTTTGAAACAGAAACAGCATTCTTGTCAGTACATTCATTTTTATCACAGCAATTCGACCTAACAATGATAACTTCAAATTTGACCATATTTCTAAGTCCTTTTTCACTTCAGTCCAACATTTTTCATAATTATCCTTAAATAAACTCACATTCTTAGCGGTCATATTAACCCCTAAATATTTCACTTTCTTAACCAGTGTTAATCCTGTCTCCTTCTGAAACTTATCTCTATCGATCTCAGTTAGATTTTTCTCTAAAACCTTAGTTTTCGTCTTGTTCAACTTAAAACCTGCTACCTGACCAAATTCTTGAATCAGTTCCAGAACTCTTTTAGTACTAGATTCTGGCTCCGGTTTTCCAGATGTCCCAACCAGCATGATCAATGATCGAAGATGATGGGCACTGTGGTTCCTTCCATGAAGGCATCTTCTGCTTTCAGTGGCTTTGTGGGTGCATCACAATATATGTGATGCAAGCCTTTGTGGGTGCCTGTGAACTGGAGTGTGTGGTTCTTCTCGATCCACTCCTACAGAAATCACTTACCTAGAGTTAAGACTAAATATTTGGTGCTCCAATAAGCTCTTTCATACACCCAGCTCTGTTCATAATTAGCCCTTTTTTTCCAGAACAGAGAGCCCTTGGGGAGACTCAAGGCATTTCTCTAAAAAAGCTCAAATATGTTCCACCCTGGGGGAACTCATCCCTTTCTGACAGTCTCGTCTTCCAAAGCAAATTTTACCCTTCTAAAGGAAGAGGAAAGAACCTGAAACAGGGAGGATTGGCTGGTGACAGCAGAAACCTTGTAAGATTTGTTGGGATGCATAGAAACTGCGTTTTCCAAGACTCCATGGCCCAATTAAATGAATTCAGACATTGCAAATTAAAATTCTGCCTTAATCTAAACACTGGTCCTTCTGGCTCAGTATTGCCAACACTGAACTTGTACAGGCTCTCCTGGGTTTCAGACAGGAATCTTGTTCATATCTATCTGTAAACGCACGTACTTGGAATAGAAGAAATTATTTGTGAACAAAAGCCAAAGGGTAGAGGGTACTGATATTTTATTTATGGTTCTTGGTGGATTCCTGAAAGCTCTGGAGGACTTTCCAGTGGATAGGAACAGGTAATTCGAACAAGGCTCTTGCCTCATTATGTAATGGTGAGTTGAGAAGGGCTGTTGAATTAATAAAATCATAGAATTGTAGAGTTGGAAGGGACTTCAAGGTTCATCTAGTCCAACCCCCTGCAATACAGGAATCTCTGCTGATCACTTCTGAGTGTGGTCTCTGATGCTGCAAGGCCTGCAATGCTCCCTGAAATTCTAATGAACTGTGGCCAATGAAGTAAGGCTAGGTGGTCACTAGAGCTCAAGTGGTATAGGTTCCTGTTCCAAGGTGACTAAGCCTTGGCTAAAGCACATAATTGCAGCTATCATGTGACAATAAATGCAGCAAAGAAGTCCTGTTTTTATCCGTCTGCTGCATCCTCGAGTAATAGCACCCAGCAGAGGTTTTGCTGGTTGTTTGAAACTTGTTCTTAGCTGCTGGTCAAGGCAAGCCTCTGGGGGCAATGGAAGACTGCTGTGATCATCTGGCCCACCATATTGAGGATAAAATTTACTGACTCTGTGATGATTCAGAGGCTACAATTACTGTTGCAATTTCAGTGGAGGTGTCCAATGCTGCCTCAACCAGGGATGCAGGTACTTATTTTTGCCTCCACCCAATGGGGCTTAGGGAGAGAACCTGAAGACAGCCTCCTGCAAAAGAGTGAGGGCTAAACCTCCTTTCTCTGTGTGGCATCCCCTAAAGGCCTAGGTATTCAGGCCTGTTCAATTTTCCTCTACAACCCTTATATCCTCCAGTTCCCCTCCCCTCCAATCTAGCTGAAGTCTTGTAACTGGCTTTCCCTCTCCTACCATAATGTTTTATTATGTTTTTATATATGTTAAAGGTCCCCCAGAGTGGCTGGGGCAACCCAGTCATATGGGTGGGGTATAAATAGTAAAATAATGATTATGGAATAGGCCATCCCTATTTTCATTGGAGAAATGTTGGCGGGTGTGTGGGTCATGAAAGTTACCCATGAAACAATGCAGCCTTCAGTCTGGAAGATAAAGTTTCCATATAAAATTTCATGTATTCCACATTTCAATGATGTCCGTCCCCCCACCCCACCCCGCTTTAAGTGTTTTAAAATATTATTACCTGCCCTGAGCCTTCAGATTGATATCAGGTTAAGAATTGTAATTCCATAAGTAATGAAATTATGTGCTGTGGCTTAGTAGATATTCCAAACAGATATTAATTTCCTTTCAAGAAAAGGAAGGGATTTACTGTACTGGAAAACCCTCTGGTCCCACTTGCACCTCTGCTAAATCCTCAGGAGGGAAACGATTCGTTGCATTCGTGTCTATACTAATAGTGTGCAAAGGTCTCATAGTCCTGGCAATAATGCACTCAATTAAATTTAGATTACTTATTTCTCCAGCAAAGTGACTCAAGGAAGATGCCGAAATGGGAAGGGCGGCTTGTCTGTGCTTCTGTTGTAAGAAACTGAAAATGACACAATGTCAATTAGCTTTCAAGCTGCACGGCACATCAAATAATTAGATAAGGAATTAGACGAGGCCAAATTGAATCTCTTTCAATCACTGATAAAGGACTCTTGGGTTTCTTTTGAGGGGGGGGGCTTTAAAAATTGATTGCAACAAGACAGGCGCTCATGTGAAGAAGCAAAAACTTTTTTGAAGCAGTTGTTTCGAAGTTCTGTAATTCTCTTCACTGGGTTAAGAATATGACTCTAAAAGAGATCTGCTTCACACCAGATAATCCCAAGAGGTTTTCTTCCCATACTCGCCAGAGAGCAAATAGATACAGGACAGAAGGCAGAGACTACCCACTGGTTCTTTGCTTTGCTTTATAATATATTTTTATTTGAAAAGTAAAGAAGCAGGTCATGATATAAGAGTCAAAGGAAGATTGATGTGGCTTCCACCAGTATTCATGCAACAAAGGAATATGCTTCTCAGTGAATCAAACATGGCCCTGCCCCCTGTGTGTTTCCAAGAAGTTGGCCAAAAGAGTCAAATATCTACCCAGTGTACTTCAACCAACTTTTATGCAAGCCACCATCTCCAGTCTAGTGCCATAAATATGTTTTCAACTAGACCTCCCATCATCACTGGTCATTTGCCAAGCTGTTCACTGGGGCTGATGGAAACTGGAGCCCAAAAGACATGCAGGGCATCAGGTTGGGGAAGGCTGATGCAAACAAATGGGTCTATGTTCCAGTTCATATGTTTTGCAGATGGTGACATGCTTAAAGTGACAGAGGCATGGCATCCTTCCTCTGTACTAGACCAGGGGTCGGCAAACTAAGGCCCGGGGGCTGGATGCGGCCCCCCAGGCTCTTAAATCCGGCCGGCGGACCATGCTGCCCGCTCAGTCAGTCCCCGCGTGCTGCAGACGCCTCACCGCGCGCGGAATGACTTCCGCGATGCTGGCATGGCTTCTGGGTGGGCAGCAATTCTGGCACGGCTTCGGATTTGCTGCAGGAACTGCCTGCAGCCAATCCGAAGCCTCGCCACCCGTAGCTGAGGTAAACCTGGTGCGGCCATGGACGGAGAGGCGAGCAGGTGGGCAGCGGGTCTGGGCCACGCCATGGGCATCATGACGAACGCATCGTGGGGCTTCAACTGAAGCTTGGCGTGTCTGCTGGCCCTAAGCCTGGCACCTAGCTCAGCGCTGCTGCTGGTGGCATGCTCAGTGGCTGCACTGGAGCAGCTGGAGGGCGAGATGTGTGCTGCCTTCCTGGTGCTCCATGTGCATGGCCTGCCCGCCGACCTGGCCTTGGACGATGGGCCGCAGCCCATGGTGCATGCCACCTGGGAGCTCAACAGGGACGTGCCAATGGAGCGGCTGCTCCTTGTCAACAACGCCGGTGAGCAGATGGCACCAAGATGCGCTCCTGAGCGTGTGCAGAGTGCGTTCCTCCTCCAGGTCCGGAGGCAGCTGCGGGACTGGCTTGCAAGGTATTTTTCAAAAGATAGTCCAGCCTCCCACAAGGTCTGAGGGACAGTGGACCAGCCCTCTGATGAAAAAGTTTGCTGACCCCGGTACTAGACACTTAAATAATGTATGACAGAACACAAGCACACAAGAAAAGCTTGCTGGGTCATGCCAATGGGCCATCTAGCCCAGCATCTGGTTCTCGCAGTGGACAGTCAGATGCCAATGGGAACACCATAAGAATTTAAGCATAAGCGCACTCTCCCCTCCCATGCTTTCCAGCACCTTGCCTCCAACCATGAAGACAGAGCATAGCCATAATGGTTAGTATAGGCTGATAGCCTTATCTTCCATGAAATGGCCCAGTCCTCTAAACCTGCACTAGAAGTGACTTTTATGTCACATGGAAACTCGCATATAATGCGGAAATCAACAGTTAGGGAAACTTCAAGAAAATGGAATAAACTTCCATGTGGATGCAGGATCTGCCAAGAACATTCAAAAAAGGCATAGTCCACCCAGCCATATCACTCCACTCTCATGACATTTGGGGGATAAAGAAGTTCTCAGCTTGACTTATGATTTAAGGACCTACATTTTGTCAAGTCGGTCACTGGTTCATTTTTTCCAGGCTCTCTTTGTGAGCCTTCCTTCTTCAAATACATAGCTTGGTTTACATGCCCCCAAATGGTGCATGCATAGATTTCTCCGCTGATTCATATATATGGGGCAGTTCTTGAGAGAATATCCATCACTCCCCTATGCACAGCAAGTTGCTGAATGCTGACAAACATAGTTTCCCGTGTATGGGGATGACAGCTCTGTCTGCCCTTTGTTTGACTAGGTTGGCTGATAAGCAGTTCCTATAGGCTCCTCCAAATGAAAACAACAGCTTCCTAAATGAGAAGCTGAATGCTGACTGGGTTTTGCTTTCTCTCACAGTCATGTTTCAGCATCTATTAACTGTCAGAAGGTGAACTGAATCACCGCTCTTCAATTCCCTGGCACAAGCAGAACATGGTTTTCTAGTAGCTCATATGAAACAATAAGAAGGTAATTGCCAAACATTCATATTTTAATGTATTCTTCCTGGGCTGTATACCTCAAGCATGTACCCTTGGATTTCATAGCTAGTCCCAGGTTTTGTTTGCTTGTTTTGCCTGTAGCAAGCTTCCAAGATAACAACTGCAACATTGCAACATGAGTGACTGTTAGATCTATTGGAAAGGCATTAGAGAAATGAAATGGCAGCAATTCATTTCCCTTTTAAAAGAATGGGCAAGGAGGATCTCAAACCCCAGCTAAGCTAGCCTCCGAAGCTAGACCGGTTTAATAAAAAATAAAAAAGACACACCAACTCTATAAGAGACATGCTGAGACTTCTGAAATGCATTGTCAGCAATTACCGTATTTTTCGCCCTATAAGACGCACTTTTCCCCCTCCAAAAATGAAGGGGAAATATGGGTGCGTCTTATGGGGCGAATGCAGGCTTTCGCTGAAGCCTGGAGAGCGAGGGGGGTCGGTACGCACCGATCCCTCTCGCTCTCCAGGCTTCAGGAAGCTATCCGCTAGCTGTGGGAGACCCAGCTCTCCCAGGGCTAGCGGAGAGCTTGCCTGCACCCAGAAGCTTGGGGCGCGCTGACCTCCGCACGCCCCAAGCTTCTGTATTAGCGCAGCGGTCCGCTAGCCGTGGGAGAGCTCCGCGGCTCTCCCAGGGCTAGCGGACTGCTTGCCGGCACCCAGAAGCTTGGGGCGCGCTGAGCTCCGCACGCCCCAAGCTTCAGGATTAGCGCAGCTGTCCGCTAGCCCTGGGAGAGGCGCCCGGCTCTCCCACAGCTAGCGGAGACCTTGCCGGCACCCAGAAGCTTGGGGCGTGCTGAGCTCCGCACGCCCCAAGCTTCGGGATTAGCGGAGCGCACCTGGGGGGGAAATAAAAAATTTTTCCCTTTATTTCCCCCCAAAAAAACTAGGTGCGTCTTATGGGCCGGTGCGTCTTATGGGGTGAAAAATACGGTAAGTGCATATGGAAAGCAGAGCCATTCTTCATCCAAACACAGTGCTCAGAATTATGCGGGTGACCCTCCAAACGTTGCTGAACCCATCAACTCCAGCCAGCATGGCTAATACTCAGGGATACTGGAAGATGTAGTCTGCATGTTCCCATAGCCTTGCAGTATTGGGGGTCAAACTGAACTGGAAGTTTGTTTCCAGTTTTAGTTCTACTCAAATTAATGGACATGGCCAACTTAGGTTCATTTATTTCAATACTCTTAGTAGAACTTTTTTGGGTGCAACCCCAAAAAATCCTTCCCTTTGTCCCTAACAGGCTATACGCCAGTGGCCTACAGTAGCCTGGAGCCCAAGACAAGTAGGGCAATGAACCCAGACAGAAAAAAAGAATTAGAAGGCAGACAGCTCATCTGGCACCATGATGCCTCCCTTCACCAACCTCTGTTCCTGATTATGAGACTGTGGCTTCATTGCTTCCAGGATCAGAACCTTCCCTGATGTACCAGAAAGGATGGGGCTGCACAACCTACAATAAGAACCCTTAGTGGTTGCCTAGATGGGACAGTGCTTCACCCTTCTCCCTAGTGACTACGTATACAGCTACCCGGTAATGGCATTAATACTAGTGCTAACAGTTCCCTTGCCTCTCTTGCTAATCTGTGATTCCAGGCTGCCAGCTCTTTGGTGGAGAAAACAGAACAATATCAACTGATTTTTATTTTATTTTTTCAAGGAGCATGGATTATCATAATTTAAAATGTGCCAGATGGAATTTTGGCATTGTTTTCTTAAAGCCTTGCAAATAGGCAAATAATAATTCATTTCATTTACTGAGGTCAAATATCTGGCAGCCACACTGATTCTGGTTCATTATTCATTTAACAAATGTCCCATCCTTTCTTAAAATAAGGATTCCTCTCTTCCCTTGTCTCTTGCAGTGGCCAGCAGCATGGCTTCCCTATAATCCCATCCCTTTCTGCCTCCACAATTGTGGTACTGTAAGTTCACAGCCACCCCAGTGGCCAGCTAACTTTTGGCTCCTCTAACACATCCCCCAAATCTTGCCAAATGTCCAACCAGCTGGTGTCCAAGTACAGAGTTGATAGCAATGTAATGGGACTCCCATTGGATAGATGGCCCATCTGTCTGAAGGATACAGTGGTCCTGCCAAGGCTAATGGCAACTGCTCTTTCTTGGCACTTAAACTCTTGAAGGAGGATGTATAAAAGAAAAAGGAAACAATTGGAACTTAGGTTCATCCTAAACTTCTGACATAGTTCCTTTTATTTCCTACTGAACAAAAAAGATTCCACCAGTCTTTCAAGGTGGTTCTGTGAAACACTGGAATGGTTAGTTCTTTGCTTGATTATTTAATTTGTTTGTTTCATTTATATCCCAACTTTTTCTCCAAGGATCTCAAGGCAGTGTGCATGGTTCTCACCTCCTTATTTTATTCTCACATTAATTCTGTGAGATAGTTTAGGCTAAGAGATAGTGATTGGGCCACGGTCGCCCAGTGAGCTTCACGACTGAGTGAGCATTAGAACACAGGTCTCCTGGATCCTAGCCTGACACTCTCTAATCATTGCATCATGCTGGCTTTTAATGAAGTGGGAAAGCAAAAAATTTACAACAGAAACTACCAATATTTAATGCCATCACATATGCAATGAAAACTTAGGTTCCCTCTAGACCACGGGTGTCAAACACAAGGCCCGCGGGCCGAATCCGGCCCACCAGACCTCATCATGTGGCCCGTGTAGCCGCTGCCGGCCGCCAGCCTTCACCTTTTATTCTCGCCTTCTTCTTTTTTTTACACAAGAAAGCCGCCTCTTCAGCGCATGCGCGGCAGCCTACAAGCCAGAGAACATGTGCTCTCTAGCGGCGCCGGCTGTTCTACACAGGAAACCTCCACTTTACATGCATTCAGGAAACCTCCATTTGTTTTTATATTGAGCGCATGCAAACAAGTAGCAAGATGTCCACCTAGCATCTGTAGAAAATTATGTGATTTTCCGCCCCCCCCCCCATGTTTATTTCAGATTGCTGTTTGAAGTGGGTGGGTGGCTTTCAGAACTGTTTGATTTATAGAGTCTGTGGCAACATTATTGACTCTTACAATGCAACTAATGGCTCAAAGCTCCTCTACAGAGCTGACTGTATTTTTAGGCAGAGATAGCTGATTGCCTCAATAGACACATGCAAAGAAGAGGGGCCAATAGTGGCAGCTCTACAGCCCTTTCTCTTATGCCCTCTGGCTGTGCCCTTCCACTGGGGGAGAGAGTTACCTATGCCAGGCATGTCCAAAGTCTAATCCAGCTCCTGTGGCAGTTTAGGAGTCAAATCCTAAAAAAAAGCTCAACAACTTTGGTCAGCCCTCACGCATGTTCACTTCATCAGATCTGGCCCTCTTTGAAAAAAGTTTGGGCACCCCTGCTCTAGACCATTTGTGTTTTCATGTGTGTGTTTTAGGGAATATTCTGCAGCATGTTATTATATTAGCACATTAGTGGTGGATTTATACTGGACCGTCCACATGTCATTAGTTGCTCTTCAATGCTTCCCCAATGTTATCACATTATTTTCTTTAGGGGCACTGTTGCAGCATTGCACTATACGAGTACAAAAGATGAACAACCCCACCCCACCCCACCCCAGCTTTTTTGGCATAAAATGTTGCAGGATTTCAGCAGCAAGCTGTGGGACATGCATAAGTTGCAAATGGAGGAGTATGTTCACCCCAAACCTTTTTCCAAGTGCAAAGATTATTGAAAGCAGGATTATGATAACTGTCACAATACCATTATGAACACAAATCGTCATGAATGCACAATGAAAAGAATGCCTGGAGGGGCCCTAGAAGGCTAAATGGATCTTATCTGTTCAGAGAAACAAAGACAGAAAAAAAACAGAGGGGGAAAGAAAATAAGATAGATTAAAAAGGGAAGAAGAAAGAAGATGTGGAGATGTATTATTTTTATTTATTAGACACTTTTTTTGAGAACAATGAAATTTAAATCAATTTATAAGAATAAACATTAAAAACAAGGATAAACAACCGTGTGTGTGTGTGTGTGTGTGTGTGTGTGTATACACACACACTCACACACACACATGGCTGATGCAACTCAACCACACCCTACTAAAAGATAAGCAGAATGCTGTTTCCTGGTGCTAAAAACAGATAGTAATTAAATAGGAGGTGATCATCAATAAGAAAAATATTCATAACTTGCTATCACAATCAGATGAGTGGAAGGAAGACATGTGGCTGTGTTTTATCTTGAAATTTGAATACTGATGTTTCATAAATAAGTTTCATCTTTCAATGAATTGATTGGCTGCATGACCTTCCTTCATTTATAATAAGTAAATTTAGAAAAGAGCATAAAAGCTCTTCTCCCAGATCTTCTCATATCATTGCATTTAATCATAAGGATTAGAAAACTGGGAAGGTTTATATTCTGCAATTCCTGCTTGCAAGAGTGGGTTGACAAGAAAATCACTCTGGGTTTCTTGAAGAGGCCCTAAACTATTCTAAGTAGTAAAGTTTGCAAGGAACCCAAACATTTAGCAAAAAGCATGATTATGCCAAATGCATATGCTCTCGGTGAGCAAAACCTGCCTCTTTTCTTAATGAATAGGAGAAGTTAGAAACCAGGTGGATTGGCATACAACAGCTCAATGGCAAAGAAAATGATCACAGCAGTGAAGTGTGGGGACTGCTATGATGGCAGGATGCCAAGCTGAAAATCTGGGTGTGTCCTGAAGACTCTGTTAAATAATGAGCGGTTTTTGGGGGGCGGGGGAAGTTACAAACTGAAACATGAATGTGTCAGTCAATCATTGCCAACCAGCTGGTAAGTGCAGGGCCTACATAATACAGTGGTGCCTCGCAAGACAAAAAGAATCCGTTCTGTGATTCTCTTCGTCTTGCGGTTTTTTCGTCTTGTAAAGCAAGCCCATTGACGGATTAGCGGATTAGCGCTTTTAGCAGCTTATCTGCTGATTGGATCAGCTGATAAGCGGCTTAGCGGCTTAGAAAAAGGGGGGGAACCCAGCAGGAACTCGCAAGACATTGTCGTCTTGCGAAGCAAGCCTATTGACGGATTAGCGGATTAGCGCTATTAGCGGCTTTTAGCAGCTTATCTTCTGATCGGATCAGCTGATAAGCGGCTTAGCGGCTTAGAAAAAGGGGGGGGACCCAGCAGGAACTCGCAAGACATTGTCGTCTTGCGAAGCAAGCCCATAGGAAATTCGTTTTGCGAAGCACCTCCAAAACGGAAAACTCTTTCGTCTAGCGAGTTTTCCGTCTTGCGAGGCATTCGTCTTGCGGGGCGCCAGTGTAGTGTTTTCCTGTACTGAATGTTATAGATGGATGCCAAGTGTTTGATTGGTTGTATCTGATGCACTGTTGTAATAGATTATTCAGAGCATCTGAAGTCAAATGCACATGTCCATTTGATGACTTAATGCTTGCAAACCACCACTCCCAGCTGAGTTTTGTGTGCAGCAACCCTATAAATCAAGGGTAAGCAACCTGATGCTATCCAGGTGTTGTGAACTTCATCTCCCATCATCCCTTACCATTGACCATCCTGTCTGGGGGGGCTGATGGGAGGTGGAGTCCAACATCTGGAGGGCACCATGTTGCCTCCCCCCACTATACCTGTTTACTTACAAGTAAGTCTTCCCCGAAAGAAAAAGATACCAACACACCACTTCCATTTTGCAGCAAATGGGCCACAAAATTGTGTCTCTGTGCACTCAGCACTCCTTTAACCCAAGGATATTGTAGCCTAGGAAAGGTAGGACACAGCCTACATATTGTAGCATCTGATTTCAGTAGTGTAACTTGCAGGTAGGTCTATAAGAATGTATTGTTTCTATTCAGCCCCATTTGGTCACATGCCAGACTGTTTCTATTCCACAAAAGTTTGACTTCCATCAGGTATGATTTAACAAGGAAGAGAGTAAGGAAAGAAAAAGGAGGAGAATTCCATCCACCTCCCTGCCCCAAAGAGAATAGCTGCAAAGGTGTTTTCAAGAGAGATAAGTGTTTTACTGAATCAGGATATATTTAAATAAAAGTTTCAACCCATAGCCTTCCTTGAGTGGCAGGTGGTCTATCCATGTTCCTTTGTAGCAATGTATGAACAAAAACTATGTTATTTGTCTCGCTGTCTGCTATGGAGAAATTACTTAACTTAGGTAATTTATGTAATTAATTACATAAATTACATAAATTGCATGTTGTCATTAAGTTATTCTACCCCATTCATTTCAGTGTAAAGGAAATTCAGTGCAAGTGGGGGATGTAATCAATTGCACGTATTGTTTGAGGACTGAAACCAACAAAAAGGAATCCCAATCATATTCACTGGATTGATTTCCATTCTGTGCATGGGATGAATAAGAGAATACTGGCAATTCCTGCTCTCGTTTTTGTTTCTTTGTCAGAATTCTCCGACATCCCTAGTTTCATGTGCTTAGAAAGCTAAGAATGTATCAATTACAGTCAACACACAGAGAAAAAAGAGATACAGAGAGATGAGAATAGGAGGCTTAGAAATGTTGCCACTCTTGCTGATTAATAGTAAATTTTAACCACAAAGGAGAACATGATCTGGGTCCATAGAGTTCATTAGTAAAAGCTTCCATGACAACCTCAGAGAAGAGGGCAGACAATCCTTTAAAAGAAATCACAACAAAGTCACAAAAGAGAATACTGTTCCTTAAGATATAGAATAACTCTGAGCAAGAACTGGTGCCTGGAAGGACAGAGGGGAGAAATGAAACGCATTCTCATGAAGTAAGCTCCTGTTCCAGAAACTCTGGTAACTAAGGCTGCTTGGTCAAAGTTCCACTCCATGCTTGCTTGTTGGGTTGACGTCTTCCCCTCACTCTGGCCATCCTTTCTTACACTAAGATTGCATCCACACAGACGTTTGTTCAATTTTCCTGAAATCTCCTTTTTAACTTCCACATTATAGTTGAGCTTTCACACAACATAAAAGCCACTTTCAGAAAACTAGTGGGATGTGGTTCATGATTAGTTCTATGTTGATTCCAGAATAATATCCAGTTGCAATCCCTTTAATCCAGAAAAACTTGGATGCACACACAAAATTTGGGGCCATGTACCAGAACAAAGTTCTTCTCTTCCATTTTCATGGGCGAAGGGAAGCATGCATCTGTGGAATGGGGGGGGGGAGCGATGATGTTGCCCAGTGATATTCATTGTTGTACAAAATGTGTGAATTAAATTTACTGCGACGTGCCAGTATGTTGGCCAAAAAGCCACCGTTCCGTAATGCAACAGGTACTGCAGCGTGAAATGAACATTAGAAAATGAGCAGAAGTGCTAGCATTATAATCGGGGAAACTAATGCATTATTCCCCATGTCTGATTGCACCCTAAAAGTTTTGCCATTTAATGCTCTGTGTCTGTGTGTGTTTCACAGGCCTGTAATGCTCAAATGCCATCTTGCTAATCACCCGCAGAATTGTTCATGAGGGATCACTACAGCGTCAAAGGGAACAGTTATCCTTTAGCTATACTGGCTTCAAAGCTTAAACTCTGCCAGATTGCACTTCCATCATAATGGACATGTTCAAGTAAATGGTGTGCAGTTATTATTTGATATTATACTGCTTTGTGCTACTGGCCATAATTGTGATTCTGCCTTTTAAAAGCTTTTGTTAAAAGGCATGGAGTCTTTTAATACAGCTTTTTGATTCAGCTAGTAAGTACCAGTATTTCAAGGACAGCCAGCATGATGCCTTTCGCATGCTTTGGGCTACAGCTCCCATCAGTCCTGATCACTGCCCATGCTGATTAGAGCTGATGGGAGTTGTAGTCTAAAACATTTGGAGGGCACTTTCTGCTTCTGCAGTAAAAGTTCCCTTTAGTGGACTTGGATAGTTCAATATTTGTTGCTGATGGCATCTATCTGTGTGGAGAGACAATGGAGTGTGTTTCCAGGGATGAAGTCAAACTGCTGGAGAATCACAGCGCCTGCTGTGGCTGCAGAGGCCAGTAACTCATAACTGCTGCCTCCTGCATTGAAGTAACCTCTCCAGGACACAAGCCTGGGAAGTGTGTGTGGAGGTTCTGGGCCGCCCAGATGAAAAGACACGCCCCCCCCGCCTCACAGATGTGAGAAAAAGGAAAGCAGAGCAATCCATTTGGCACCAGCTTGGCTAGTACAAGATGACATCCGTCTTAGGGACTGCACTCCAGATTTGTGCAGTCTTTTCTTCTCCCAAAGATATCCCACAAGGGTTAGGATCAGAATTTTCCTTCTCTTAGACGGGCTACCTTCCCAGGCTGATGAGCCCAATCTGCCCTGCCTTCTTGACCATTGGACCCATTGTTGGTCTCATCTGCTGAATCTGCCAAAGCCTGTGCGGGGGAAGTGCCTAACCCACCAAAGCTTGGAGATCCATCAGTTACCCTCACCTGGTTTAGCCAGCCAGTCAAAGCTGTTCCCAGGGTGTGATTGCTGTCACATGCTGGCAGCTTCTAGGAGCCACAGGTGGGAGCTGAGCACTGGGTGGGGACCAATGGTGGACAAACTACCCCAGAAGGAGCAGGATGTTTCCCCCAACAGAGGTACTACCCCTCCACTAACACCCCACATACCCTTAGCTTAAAATAGGGGTATGGAATGTGTGATTCTTCTGATATTGTTGGACAACAACTCCTCCCATCAGCTTCAGTGAGTGTAGCCAATGATCAGGGATAATGAGAGCCATAGCCCATCATCAGCTGGAGAGTCACAATTTTCCCAACCCTCATTTTTTAAAAATACCTATGCCCTATTGTTCAGAAAGATGATATAAAAAGGTGCCACTAATGTAACATCTGTGTAAGAATTATCTAGGTATATGCCACTGAAGATGCATGTCAATATTTACATTTGTCTCATGTATAACTGATGTTGAGCCATTAATTCAGATTAGTGAATTGCCAATACATGCCTACTCAGAAGTAAACCCTATAGAAATTAATTAGAAGGGTGTCCTAACTTGCATTCCAAGCCAGTGTAAAGGAAAGTATGGATAAGCCCCAAGTTTAGTTGGCTTTATTTTATACTGCTTAAGGAGACAAATTGCTGAATAATAATAATAATAATAATAATAATAATAATAATAATTATCATTATCATTATCATTATTATTATTTATTTATTTATACATCTGGCTGAGTTTCCCCAGCCACTCTGGGCGGCTTCCAATCAAGTGTTAAAAACAATACAGCATTCAATATTAAAAACTTCCCTAAACAGGGCTGTCTTCAGATGTCTTTTAAAGAGAAGATAGCTGCTTATTTCCTTCACATCTGAAGGGAGGGTGTTCCACAGGGCAGGTGCCACTACCAATAAGGCCCTCTGTCTGGTTCCCTGTAACCTCACTTCTCGCAATAATGGAACTGCCAGAAAGCCCTCGGAGCTGGATCTCAGCGTCCGGGCTGAATGATGGGGGTGGAGACGCTCCTTCAGGTATACAGGACTGAGGCCGCTTAGGGCTTTAAAGGTCAGCACCAATACCAACGGAAACATACTGGGAGCCAATGCAGATCTCTCAGGACCGGTATTATGTGGTCCCGGCAGCCGCTCCCAGTCACCAGTCTGGCTGCCGCATTCTGGATTAGTTGTAGTTTCTGGGTCACCTTCAAAGGTAGCCCCATGTAGAGCACATTGCAGTAGTCCAAGCGGGAGATAACCAGAGCATGCACCACTCTGGCAAGACAGTCCGCGGGCAGGTAGGGTCTCAGCCTGCGTACCAGGTGGAGTTGGTAGACAGCTGCCCTGGATACAGAATTGACCTGTGCCTCCATGGACAGCTGTGAGTCCAAAATGACTCCCAGGCTGCGCACCTGGTCCTTCAGTGGCACAGTTACCCCATTCAGGACCAGGGAATCCCCCACACCTGCCCGCCCCCTGTCCCCCACAAAACAGTACTTCTGTCTTGTCAGGATTCACCTCAATCTGTTAGCCACCATCTTTCTTTAAAAAAACAAACACACACACAAACCCAGTAAGTAGCCAGCACTATTTTTCTGGGAAAAGAGATGCCAGAACTCACCCTGAATGCCTCCCTTGTTCTCTCATAATGGCAATGGTGCCCACCTGAGAGGTGTCAGAACTGAGTTCCGGTGAGTTCCGGCTTTAAAAAAAGGCCCTGCAAGTAACTATATCAATGACCAGCTTTGCTGGCTCTGGATGGTGTTTAGCTTACATAAAAAAAGATAGGCAGGAAGTTCATCTACCCAGAAATGAACAACATTGTCTGGAGTGGTGAAACCAAGTAAGTGAAAGAGAGAGTTAGCGTAACTCAGTAGGCATGTCAGAGCACATTTCCCTCTCTGAGTTATTGTGCAGTCAGAAACTGAAAGGATGTGAGGATTTTGGCTGTGTACACTGTTGCTATAAATAGACAAATGCATTCAAAGAACAACCAAGCAAAAAGCTTGCAGAAAGGTGCTGTGTCATGCATCTTATACCTGTTAGGTACTTATATACGATTATGATATACATATATGACAGTATTACGGATGGTGGAAGAGATTCAGTTCAATTTGCATTTAAAGGTGAACCTTCTTAATTCATACTATCAGAAACAATACAAGAACCTAAACGCAACTATCCTTCATAATTTACACCTCTCTGACATTTGCAATTCATTTGTCCAGCTAAGTAATGTGTAAAAAGTGCATATACAGGCGTAAACAGCTCCGTTCCTATCAAACCTCTGGTGCTTACTGAGCACTTCTTGTAAATTCCAGCAGGCTTTTTAACTGAATTCATATTTTATTTTTTAAACTCATTTTGAGTCTTACTGTATCGGGTCATGTGTATACCACCTAGAGTTTACTATGTTTGAGCAGTATACAGATTGTTGAAATAAAGCAAAATAAAACAAACAAACAAATGCACATAATAGCAAAATAACATCACAAAGGCAGCATATTAGGGAAATTTGCTTTGGAATAATTTGTTGTGAATATTAGGTGAAGCGTGCATTAAAGTATGGATGCATTTTCATCAGGATTTTTAAAAATAATAATTGCAAAGCAATATGGAAATGTGGAGAACTAAATTTAAGATTGGTAAAATGAGAAATGGAAAGAAACTGAAATCAACTGATTGTCCATTCCTAGCTATAGTACTTGTGGATGCACCAAGCATTTTAATTTCACATCTTCATGACTTGTAACCTTCCACCCGTCCGCCCCGCAAAAGACGGATATGCAGGATTTTCAAAGTAAGACTGTTATGGGTGATCTGAACATACAACACTAATTCTGGAACAACTGCACTGGCTACCAGTTAGTTTCTGGGCTCAGTTTGAAGTTCTGGTTTTGATCTATGTTATGTATTGGGTTTAACACATTTTAGGTTACAAGGCGCGTTCTAACCAATCATATAAGCGTTGATAGACGAACATTCTAATGGCAAGTAAGCGCATGCACTGTCAACTGTCAACGGTCAGTTCATGCTCGGTTTATTATTGTGTTGTCCAGTCAGTTTGGTTCTTGTGTTCCTATGAGTGAGCTGTTGTCACTGACAAATGTTGAATAAACTTAGTTGAGGAACTTATACTGCCTTGGGCTTCTGACTTTTTCTGAACTTTTGACATTGGCGACGAAGGTGGAATAGATGAGCTCCCGCCGGCTGCCAGAGGCCCAACACTGCACCACAACACCACCACCTGCCGCCTCGCAGTAAGCCTAACCTCACTGCCATGCTAGACTCAGCAAATAGTCCCGGAAACGAGACTGCGCCTGCCGCGTCTTCGCAACCACCCACAATTGCACAAGCGACTGCTCCAGGTCCGAGGATAGCTACCAGTCATAGTTGGCCATCACTGGACTTTGATATGAGCCATCCTGCAGAATGGCCGCAGTGGCTCTGCTGAATAATGAGCTATGTCCAACTACAAGGCTTCACTAGGGAAGCAGACAAGGTGGATGTGCTACTGACGGTGCTGGGAAGTTCCGCCATCACTCTATTGGAAGGTCTGATGGCACCCAGGGACATAGAGGCATGAACGTTCGATGAGCTGACACAGGCTATGACAAGACACCTCGCGCCTCAGCCAATTAAGAACCACCACTAAGACTTTGCACACAGAGAGCAACAAGTGCAAGGGTCAGCGAGTGAATACAGCAGAGCACTCCGGGCTATTGTGATGTATTGCCAATTCGCTGACATCAAGGAACGACTTATTGAAAAGTTAATCAGTGGCGTGAGAGACAACCATCTCCGCTGCAAGCTGCTGGCAAAAGATGACATCACAATGATGGAAGCAATGAATATGGCCACGGCCTTTGAGAAGGATAACGCCCACGAGGCGACCCACAGCCCACATACCAAAAGGAGAATTCACCGCATCCAGTGAGATCGGTCGTCTTCTGTAGATTCCCACAATGAGGATGTCCACCAAGCTTCAGACTGATCCTACCAACACCAGCACTCCCAAGCTATGAGCGCATCGTCGAACCAGCGGTCATCTGACTCGCCTTGAGGGACCTGTGCCAGCTGTGGAGAAAACCATGAGCGTCGGACATGCAGGTTTCGGGACACCACATGTAGCCACTGTGGGAAAACTGGGCACATTGGTCGAGTCTGCCACTCCAAGACCTCCAGAGCACGACCCAAGCAACATGTCTATGAGGTCTACATAGAAGAGGAGTTACAGTCCACCACTCCAGCCAGGGTACTACTTCAACTTCCGTCCCCAGGGTCCAATAAGCTCAGGGTACAACTCAAGATAGAGGGAACCCCGTGCACTGTGGAGCTGGGTACCGGTTCATCCTACTCCATAATATCTGCTAAGACTCTGAAAGAGCTTTGCCCTAATGGCGGTCCTCAACTTTGCCCAGCCCCCGTAGTGCTGTGGGACTTCCAGAGAAAAAGAATCCAGCTAAAGGGGACGGGAACCTTCAAGGTCCACTTTAAGAAGTACACCAAGAATTTGAACCTCATTATAACCAAAGGCCCAATCACTAGCCTTCTAGGCCTAGCATGGTTCAGGTCGTTAGGCTTAAGTATTTCAGGGCTTAATCAGATTTCCCCAAGGGCAGATTTCAAATCGATCCGACCGGGCTCTTGAGCAATGATCATCCACTGTGGTGTGGGGGGCTCCAAGAGGGTTCTCCCTAGGGGACACTGTGTACGTCCGAAACTATGGGCCTGGACAGGGTTGGGTCCCTGGTTTCATTGCTGTACAGGTCCAGTTTCCTACGAGGTAGGGTTGGAGGGCGGACAGGTTTGGAAGAGACACCTCGACCAGATCAGAGCCAGGGCACCTCCGAAAATGGAACTTCAAGTGGAACCAGAGGACAGAGAAATGGGTACTTCGAGAGATTCTGTGCCCAGGCCAGGGTGGGAACCAGACAGGTTGCCGGTGACTGAGTTACCCCAGCAGGGCAACTTCAGGCCGGAATCAGCAGTGGCTCCATCAGCAGTGACCCCTTCAGAGCCAGCCTCGCTGACCGCCCTACTCAGACCGCAGGTACCGGAGGAACCTCCTGGGTCACCCACTCAGGCACAGGAACTGCAAAGGTCCCAGTGGGAGCGGAAAAAGCGGGCACACCTTGATGACTATGTTTGTTCTTTTTGTTAGGAAGTTGGGGGGAGGAGTGTTATGTATTGGGTTTAACACATTTTAGGTTACAAGGCGCGTTCTAACCAATCATATAAGCGTTGGTGGACGAGCGTTCTAATGGCAAGTAAGCGCATGCACTGTCAACTGTCAACAGTCAGTTCATGCTCGGTTTATTATTGTGTTGTCCAGTCAGTTTGGTTCTTGTGTTCCTATGAGTGAGCTGTTGTCACTGACAAATGTTGAATAAACTTAGTTGAGGAACTTATATTGCCTTGGGCTTCTGACTTTTTCTGAACTTTTAACAATCTATAAAGCCCCAGGCTTTCAAAACCTCAAGGACTGCCTCTCCTCACATGAATTGGCTCAGACCATGCAATCATAATCTGAGAGCCTTCTCCATGTGTCCCCTCCATAGGAGGTTTGGAGGGTGGCAACATGAGAACAGGCCTTTTCAGTAGCCACTCCTGGAATGCTCTCCCCAGGGAGGCTCACCTATAGCCAGAGCTGAGAGTGTGAACTGGGCAAGAAGCAGAAAGCAGGCAGAAGCCTGAGAGTGAGAGCCATCCTTGATTTCTGCTTGAATCCAAGGCTGCGCGTGTTGGAGAAGCAAGACCTTCTGTGGTGTTAATGCTGTGAGCCCCTCCATCATAGGCTCAGGTTGTATATAGGCTCCTGGAGCTCCTGGAATCTCACACTGCTCAGAGATTGGAATATATATGTTATTTTTTGTTGTAGTATGGGGACAATTTTGGAGAGAAGGGCAGCGCCAACTACCAACACCACCATGCGCAAGCTCCCCTTCAAATAAGCCCTCCACTGTGAAATTGGGTTGAAATAAGTGTTGCACAGCAGTAAATTAATTAAGCAGAGTCTTCTTCATAAACAGAATAAAAGTTTACTGAAGAAAATAAACTTGTTCATAAACAGCATAGGCGAAGAGCATACACAGAGTGCTCATAATAGCTATCTGACTCTTCACAGAGGCAGAGATCTGAGTTTCTGATTAACTGGAGTCCTGCAGCCGCTCTGTCTGCAATAACACAACATACTGGCTAAGACACACACTCTCTCTCTCTACACTGAGACCCACAGAGATGGCTGGTTACATTTACAGTGGTACCTCGGGTTAAGTGCTTAATTCGTTCCGGAGCTCTATTCTTAACCTGAAACTGTTCTTAACCCGAGGTACCACTTTAGCTAATAGGGCCTCCCACTGCTGCCGCGCTGCCACCGCATGATTTCTGTTCTCATCCTGAAGCAAAGTTCTTAACCCCAGGTACTAGCGTAGTCTGTAACCTGAAGCCTATGTAACCTGAAGCCTATGTAACCCGAGGCACCACTGTATAGGGAACCCAAGATGAGTCACGAGTCACAGTGACACAGCATTTTACTGCTAACGGTTAGGCTTGAAAGATTTGTGTAGGCCTCATAGGCCGCACTGCCTAGGCCTTGCCTGCTTCTGCTCTCAAGAACCTTTGTCTCATGACAATAAGCCTTCCATTGGGCAAAATAAATAAAATACTTCTTTCAATATTAATTAAAATGGAGAAGTGTTGCTTCCAAGGGAGGTGGGTTGTATTTGGGGAGGAAGGGTTGCCCTTTTACTCCCCAGCCTAGGACCCCGCACACTTTAAAATGCCCTCCCACACTGCAGTTAGGTTTAATATGAAGCGTTCCATTGTAGCTGCTTAGGGAGCAATCCAAGCCCAAGATACGCCAGAATGAGTAGAGTTTGGAATAGGCAGATCTGCAGCTGAATCTGGGCTCATCAGGGAATACACTGGCTGAAGACCTTCATTCCAGTTCAGCCAGACATGGACTGGCATTAAGTCCTTCATCCTGTCTCAGCCAGGGCTCAGGTGGCTGAGCCAAAGCCACCTAAGTAAAGGCCAGAATAAGTCTCAAGCAGCATTCAGGAGAAGTGGCAGGGACAGGATGGGGCAAGGGGGAGACTTACCCCTATTCCAAATTCTGTTCAGTTCAGTTGTGTGACTTGGCAACACAACAGAAGTGATGCTGCCAAAAAGTGTAGTGTCTTGTTTTCCCTCTGCCAAGCATGGGTTGCCTCAGCCGGCTGTAGCCCTGTTGCTGAATGGAGTTTGGAATAGTGTAAATTACAAGAGCATAATTTACCCTGGCTTTGTAGAGTTTGGATTGCTTATTAAAGTGCAACACCTTTTTTTCAACTGTGTGTGCATGTGTGGGAGAGTCCAGTTGCTGTGCATGTGTGAGTGTGTGTTGTTGCAGTTCATGGACAAAAATGATAACCCTTACCCTAAGAAGGACCATCAGCAGTGAGCCCTGCAATGAAAGATTTCTATCATACTTTCCCTACATGTGTTCTGGCATCAAATATAAAAAAGGGAGGGGGGAATGTGATCACCAACCTTTTCATTGTAAAAAGAGTGGGAGAAAGTGTGCCTAAAGATATTTACCAACCATCAAACACATTATTTACTGAGAGAAACATAAAAGAGGAGAGTAAAAATCTATATGGATTTATTTTTTATACGTGATCATCATCAGATTATAGAAGATTTGAAAATATGGACTTTTAACAGTAATTATTTAAGATCTCCTCCTGGTTGTCTTCTTTTTTTAAAAAAAAAAACCTGGTAAAAAGTCAAATGTTAATTAAAAGCTGAATCAATAAAAGGAGAATTTAAAAGTAAGTTAGGTTCACTCAGTACAGCTGTCCTCACAATGAATTGCTTGAAGATACACTCAGCCGTCTCACATTAGAATCATCAAGGACAGTTTAAAACAGATTTACACAGTAGGAGGTATTAACATTTCGGTAAAACCTTAATGGGGAACTTTCACACCAAGTGAAAATTGAAAAGGGAAACATTTAAACAAAATGCAGATTAATTAACCAGCAATTTTCGGCATTCATCTGGCTATTAATGGATATAACTGTGCTGTACATCCCATCCTTAAAAGCTTCCTGACCTATTCGCTGTCCATTATGCTGTGATGTGCTAAGAAAAAAAAGTGCATTTGCTATAATGCACATATGGCCTGTTATTGTAGAGATCACTGTCCTCCCACAACACAGTTGCCTTCCTGGCTTCTGTTCCCTGCCTGGAAATGGCATGTGTTTCAGCTTGTTAAGACATTTCCTTTAATGTTGATATTATACCGTCTTTTTGCCACTTATGTCTACTAAGTATACAGACAGGCCTGAGGTAGATGTGAATAGTTTGTGACAGGGGTTCCCAAGCAGTGGTTCCCAAGCAGTGCAGACCACTCTGTGATTTTTTTTTCCAGGTGATCTGTGGCATGTCTGAAAAATGATGACAGATGCAGTCACAGCACCTTCATTCTTAGAACAGCCCACTTGGCAGGTGAGCAGGACAGACTGACAGGAAGATGAGGCACTTTAAAGGAGTGAAAAGCAGGGGAGTTAATAGGGGGCTAGAATTAAGAAGTTGAATCTTGATTCAATTAAAAAGCATACTGCATCTAGCACAGTACGTTGCAACAGGCAGAAAAATAATTAAGTGGTGCACCAAGACCCTCAAGAATTTTAAATTGGTCCATGGAGAAAAAGTTTTGGTTCATGCAGTATAGCATTTAACACATTTTATGCTCCATCCATGGAGTACCAGTGAAATTAACACATGGTATCCACAACTGTGAGACTGTTAATATAGATTGGTGAGGAACTTGCAGCCCTCTAAATAACGTTGGGTTCCAACTCCCAGTAAGCATTGGCAATGGTCAGCCCCAATGGGAGATGTAGCCCCAAAGTATCTGGAGGGCCACAGATTCCCCACCACTATACTGTATTGAGGCTTACAATCATATGCAGTTTCCTGGGAAGAAGTCCCATGAAGAACTACTTCTGTGCACATATGCATAGGATTGTGTTCCTCATTGCCCAAGTTCATCCAGTGATGAAATTCCATGGGAATTTGAATGCAAATATCCCCTTCATTAACCGTGTTTGAGAACATCCATATGCTGTTGTGCACCAAGTAATCCAAATTAAACAAACAAATTACAGGGAAACACTTTTCCTGTTTTTGTGGTACTATTTGGCATGAACTTCACATATAGACTGAAATCTGCCCCCACCCCTACCATTTAGTTAAATATGATGTCATTTGCAGATATGCCGATCGGTTTGTACAACACATCTAAGTCTGAAATGTGTGCTACAAGATTAGGCCAATGCTACCTTCCAAAGACTTCATTTGTTCTCTGCTGGAGTCTTCATCTAAAGTTCCATTTGACTGATAACTAGATGCCTTTCAAATCCCTCCTTGCATCTTCACAGGCCTGTGATGTTTTGGCACTGTGCTTTTCATAGTTAACCATAATGACCATACTGTTGCTTCCCATGTTGTCTAAAGCTTGGTGTTTTCTTTTATATTTATTTTCGGGAGGGGAAGAGAGACACTTTACAAACTGAATTTTTACTCCTATGCAAAACCTTTAGAAACATGTCATTATGCCGCACACTCTTGGTCGGGCTCTCTATTTGCTCCCATTTGCATTTAATATATATATTTTTAACAGTATTTTAATTTCTCACTATCTTCAAAAAAGCAGAAGAGATAACACTCATGTGCCGGAGCGTCTGTCTCTTTCAGCAATGTCTGCCTTCATTTAACAATTAAAGTGTGAATGAGCCGAGCCCATGAACAATTGAGCAAACTTGCTGTTGTGCTTGAGATATTTAAAAACTTTTATAGATGGCAGTAAAGGTCTTGGCAATGAAAAAGGATGCAAACCTGATTAGCTCCCTGAAAATGAGAGGAAAAGCGAACATATCAACACACAAAGATCTTGCCTATAGCTACTCATCTACATTGTTAATTACAAACCCTACTGTGGAATCCAAGAGACTATATCAAGGAGATCAATGGGTTTAACAGGCTGCTAAATATTCAGCAAAGAGCTTCTACCTTAAGCTCAAATTAGCAGAGAGACATCAGCGCTGTTTTTCTTTTTCCTACAATACTGCGGATTCCATTGTGTGGATAACTCTATGTGAAACGAATCAGATATGGAAATACCAAATATGACAGCTTGTTCATTTTGATTTGGGGGATGAAAATAGTAGGGGGCATAAAATATTTCCAAGGAGGGGAAAACTAAATTATGAAAATCTTTACCTTTTTTGCTGCATGTTCACTGTCATTGTTTCTCTAACCAACAGATGCTTTAGCACCACATTTTAAAAAGGGAAAGAACAAAAAGCCCATAAGAGACATCCCCTTCCTAAGAATAGTTATATGGGCAGTCCCAGTCAATCAGGGACCATATAATGTGCAAGATGACATGATGACAGCCCATAAGAGTGAGCAATGTGGATTAGGACAGATTAAGCAGCCTTCAAGAAGCATTGTCTCTATTGTCTGTGGGAGCATTATTTGATTCCTTCTCTTAGTGAAATGTCTTAAAAAAAAAAAACCTAAAGGAATTTGATGCTTCAAAAATGTTAACAAATCTCTCACCATACCTGGCTTTCACACAGCCCTGAAGATAAAATAAGGGACTTTTGCACACCACCTCAATCTGCGAGAAATGTGAGATTCCAGGGTTCCAGGCACTCACGTAGGGTTTGGGTTTCCTTTTGGAAATGAGGCACAGTGGGGACTGTAGTTTTCTTTAGGATATATGGCTTATTTACTAATATATATAAATTCTATATGGCATATATATATATATATATATGCAGGTTTTGGTGTCTTCGGGTGTCTTCCCGTGTAAGAGTCGGGGTGTCTGTGCGACGTTTCGACGAGGTCTCACTCGTCATCTTCAGGCTGGTGCTTTCGGCTTCTTGTTACTGGAACAGAGCAGAGTCTGGTGTTTGAGTTCCTATAAATACTGTTGAGGGGTGTGGTGTATAGCCTCCAACGTTCTGGGCAGAGAGGAAGTTCCTAGATTAGTGTGCCTTTTTTTTTTTTTCTTTTGTTCCTTAATTACTTGAGGGATATCTTGGGTGATTTCATGAGTGATATTCAGAATATCACTGGGTGGGTCATTAAGTGTAGATTAGTTGCTAAAGCTTTCGTGTCTTGACCTCTTGAGCTTGTGAAGAGTTTTTCTGAGAAGATGGCTGTGCTGTATTTAGTTGTGCTCTGGCTTGGCTTCGTGTATAGGGGCGAGCTATGGTTTTGTGCCTTGTGCCAGCCAGATCTGTGTAGGGATTGCAGGGGGGTGCAGCATCCGGAGGTGCCACTATAGTTTGGTTACTGGATGGAGTCTGTAATATGTCTGTGGAGAGGGTCTGGGTTTGGGTCTGGTGTGGTTGATTGGTGACGGCGTTCTGTGTGCCTCTGGTTCTGGTGTCGGTTTTTGTGGGGAGGGCTAATTTCCAGATGTCTGGCAGGCGGGACGTGTCGTCACGCTTGTTCATGTTGTGAGGGTGTTTCTCTATCTCGATGGCTTCCATGATTATTCTCTTGTGGTGATGTTCCATGTTAAAGAGCAATTTGGAATCTGCAAAATTAATTTCGTGTCCTGTTTCTTTCATGTGTTGGAAAAGAGAGGAAGTTTTTTCTTCTTTTTTGACGGCATTCTTGTGTTCTGCGATACGTGCATTTATTCGTCTGTTTGTTTGTCCAATGTACGTGGCTGGGCAGACTTTGCAGGGTATTTCATAGACCCCTTGGTTTTCCAGCTGGATTTTGTCTTTTGGGTTTCTGAGGATATTGGCTATTTTTTGGTTGGTGCAGAAGGCTGTTTTGATATTGTGTTTATGGAGGATTTTGCTGATTTTGTCTGTAGTGCCCTTGATATAAGGAAGGAGGGCCATGCCATTGTTTTCTTCTGTGTCTTGGTTTTTGGGGGGTGTTTCTTTTTGGATTAGCTTCGTAACCCTGTTTTTCTGGTATCCATTGGCGATTAACACATTTGAGAGATTCTGTAACTCAGTTGTCAAGTGGTCTTTGTCAGCCAGGCGTTTGGTTCTGGAGATGAGAGTCTTGGCTACGGAGTTTATTTGTGCAGGGTGGTGGTGTGATTGTGCATGTAAGTAGCGGTTGGTGTGTGTTTTTTTCCGGTAGATAGTGTGTCCTAGGGAGCCATCAGGTTTTTTGTAGATTAGGACGTCAAGAAAGGGGAGTTGGTTGTTGTCTTCTATTTCCATAGTGAATTGTATTTTGGGGTGTAGGCTGTTGAGATGTGTGAGGAAGCTATCTAGTTTTTCTTTCCCGTGTGGCCAAATTACAAAGGTGTCGTCAACATATCTGAGCCAAAGTTTGGGTTTGTGTTCTGACTTGTCTAAAGCATTGGTTTCAAAGTGTTCCATGTACAAATTTGCGATGACCGGTGAGAGGGGTGATCCCATAGGTGCTCCTTCTATCTGTTTGTATCTTTGTCCATTGTGGATGAAGTACGTGTTGGTTAGGCAGTGGTTGGTCAGGTCCAGGATGTATTTGGGGGGGTTGTATTTGTTTTGAATGGCTGTCAAGGCTTCATTAATGGGCACTTGAGTGAAGAGAGATACAACATCGAAGCTCACAAGTAGGTCATCGGGATGTAGGTATTGTTTCTTTATTGTTTCTATGAACTGGAAGGAGTTAGTAACGTGTGAAGCGATGGATTCTGCATAGGGCTGAAGTTGCTTAGCGAGAAATTTAGCGAGATTTTGTAGAGGTGAGCCTATGGAGCTGACTATTGGTCTGAGTGGTGTTCCTTCTTTGTGTATCTTGGGGAGACCGTAGAGTTTGGGGCATCTGGATGATTTTTCTCTGGGGATGATTCTTAGCTGGATTTCTTCACTGATAGGAGAGGCTTTTATTTTGGATTTGGTGGTTTTTTCCAGATAGGTGGTGGGATCTGTTTTTATAGGTTGGTAGGTAGGGTCTTGGAGTAGATTTGATAGTTTTGCTTGGTAGTCCGATGTGTTCATCACAACAGTGGCGTTGCCTTTGTCTGCTGGGAGAATGATTATGTTGTTGTCTTTCCTCAGGTTGGTGAGTGCTTTCTGTTCTTCTTTGTGTAAATTGCTTCTGGGTGGTTTGCTGGAGCAGAGGATGTTGGTGACTTCAAGTCTGATTTTATTGGCTTCATCTGGGTCGATTTTGGTCAGGCTAGCTTCGACTCCGCATATGATGTTTTCCGTGGGGATGCGTCTCGGGGCGACTGCAAAGTTGAAACCTTTGGAGAGTACTTTGGTTTCAGTTGGGGTGAGGATCCTGTTTGATATGTTATGTACTGTTTGTTTCATGGGTTGTTGTGGAGGGTGGCTGGGCTTCTGGCGTTTCTCTAGTTTGTAGAGTTTGTTGGTGTGTCTGTCTGTCTTATGTGAGGTCTCAGTTTCAGCTCTCCAGACGGCTAGTTGTTTGCATTTGTCCCAGAGTGCAGGGTGGATTTTGTTACATAGTTTGAGGTGAAGAGTGAGCAGATCTTTGTTGGTTTGGTTTAGTAGGTATCTTTTCTTATGTATTTCGTTTCTGATTAGGGATAGTTCAGTTCGTTTCAGGATCCTTTCGGTAGCTGGGGTTTTAGAGTGGAATTTAAGTTGGAAGCATGTGGGAGTTAAGTTGTTGTCTCGGCAGTTGCGTAGGAACAGGAGATCACATAAGATGGTGGCTCTTCGGATTTCTAGTTTCTCGTAGGTTCTTGTCAGCTGGAAGGTTTCCTCCCCGTAGAGGTGAGATATTTGCTTTCGTAGATTTTCACGGGTACAGGAATGCAGGTTTTGGTGTCTTCGGGTGTCTTCCCGTGTAAGAGTCGGGGTGTCTGTGCGACGTTTCGACGAGGTCTCACTCGTCATCTTCAGGCTGGTGCTTTCGGCTTCTTGTTACTGGAACAGAGCAGAGTCTGGTGTTTGAGTTCCTATAAATACTGTTGAGGGGTGTGGTGTATAGCCTCCAACGTTCTGGGCAGAGAGGAAGTTCCTAGATTAGTGTGCCTTTTTTTTTTTTTTTTTTTGTTCCTTAATTACTTGAGGGATATCTTGGGTGATTTCATGAGTACAACATCCTCTGCTCCAGCAAACCACCCAGAAGCAATTTACACAAAGAAGAACAGAAAGCACTCACCAACCTGAGGAAAGACAACAACATAATCATTCTCCCAGCAGACAAAGGCAACGCCACTGTTGTGATGAACACATCGGACTACCAAGCAAAACTATCAAATCTACTCCAAGACCCTACCTACCAACCTATAAAAACAGATCCCACCACCTATCTGGAAAAAACCACCAAATCCAAAATAAAAGCCTCTCCTATCAGTGAAGAAATCCAGCTAAGAATCATCCCCAGAGAAAAATCATCCAGATGCCCCAAACTCTACGGTCTCCCCAAGATACACAAAGAAGGAACACCACTCAGACCAATAGTCAGCTCCATAGGCTCACCTCTACAAAATCTCGCTAAATTTCTCGCTAAGCAACTTCAGCCCTATGCAGAATCCATCGCTTCACACGTTACTAACTCCTTCCAGTTCATAGAAACAATAAAGAAACAATACCTACATCCCGATGACCTACTTGTGAGCTTCGATGTTGTATCTCTCTTCACTCAAGTGCCCATTAATGAAGCCTTGACAGCCATTCAAAACAAATACAACCCCCCCAAATACATCCTGGACCTGACCAACCACTGCCTAACCAACACGTACTTCATCCACAATGGACAAAGATACAAACAGATAGAAGGAGCACCTATGGGATCACCCCTCTCACCGGTCATCGCAAATTTGTACATGGAACACTTTGAAACCAATGCTTTAGACAAGTCAGAACACAAACCCAAACTTTGGCTCAGATATGTTGACGACACCTTTGTAATTTGGCCACACGGGAAAGAAAAACTAGATAGCTTCCTCACACATCTCAACAGCCTACACCCCAAAATACAATTCACTATGGAAATAGAAGACAACAACCAACTCCCCTTTCTTGACGTCCTAATCTACAAAAAACCTGATGGCTCCCTAGGACACACTATCTACCGGAAAAAAACACACACCAACCGCTACTTACATGCACAATCACACCACCACCCTGCACAAATAAACTCCGTAGCCAAGACTCTCATCTCCAGAACCAAACGCCTGGCTGACAAAGACCACTTGACAACTGAGTTACAGAATCTCTCAAATGTGTTAATCGCCAATGGATACCAGAAAAACAGGGTTACGAAGCTAATCCAAAAAGAAACACCCCCCAAAAACCAAGACACAGAAGAAAACAATGGCATGGCCCTCCTTCCTTATATCAAGGGCACTACAGACAAAATCAGCAAAATCCTCCATAAACACAATATCAAAACAGCCTTCTGCACCAACCAAAAAATAGCCAATATCCTCAGAAACCCAAAAGACAAAATCCAGCTGGAAAACCAAGGGGTCTATGAAATACCCTGCAAAGTCTGCCCAGCCACGTACATTGGACAAACAAACAGACGAATAAATGCACGTATCGCAGAACACAAGAATGCCGTCAAAAAAGAAGAAAAAACTTCCTCTCTTTTCCAACACATGAAAGAAACAGGACACGAAATTAATTTTGCAGATTCCAAATTGCTCTTTAACATGGAACATCACCACAAGAGAATAATCATGGAAGCCATCGAGATAGAGAAACACCCTCACAACATGAACAAGCGTGACGACACGTCCCGCCTGCCAGACATCTGGAAATTAGCCCTCCCCACAAAAACCGACACCAGAACCAGAGGCACACAGAACGCCGTCACCAATCAACCACACCAGACCCAAACCCAGACCCTCTCCACAGACATATTACAGACTCCATCCAGTAACCAAACTATAGTGGCACCTCCGGATGCTGCACCCCCCTGCAATCCCTACACAGATCTGGCTGGCACAAAACCATAGCTCGCCCCTATACACGAAGCCAAGCCAGAGCACAACTAAATACAGCACAGCCATCTTCTCAGAAAAACTCTTCACAAGCTCAAGAGGTCAAGACACGAAAGCTTTAGCAACTAATCTACACTTAATGACCCACCCAGTGATATTCTGAATATCACTCATGAAATCACCCAAGATATCCCTCAAGTAATTAAGGAACAAAAAAAAAAAAAAAAGGCACACTAATCTAGGAACTTCCTCTCTGCCCAGAACGTTGGAGGCTATACACCACACCCCTCAACAGTATTTATAGGAACTCAAACACCAGACTCTGCTCTGTTCCAGTAACAAGAAGCCGAAAGCACCAGCCTGAAGATGACGAGTGAGACCTCGTCGAAACGTCGCACAGACACCCCGACTCTTACACGGGAAGACACCCGAAGACACCAAAACCTGCATATATATATATATATATATATATATATATATATATATATATATATCCTGAGGGGATGCGAGTGGCGCTGTGGTCTAAATCACTGAGCCTCTTGGGCTTGCCAATCAGAAAGTTGGTGGTTTGAATCCCCGCGACGGGGTGAGCTCCTGTTACTCGGTCCCAGCTCCTGCCAACCTAGCAGTTTGAAAACACACCAAAGAAGTACAAGTAGATAAATAGGTACCACTCTGGCGGGAAGGTAAACGGTGTTTCCATGTGCTGCTCTGGTTTCGGTGTTCTGTTGCGCCAGAAGCGGCTTAGTCATGCTGGTCACATGACCCGGAAAAACTGTCTGCGGACAAACGCCTGCTCCCTCGGCCTGTAAAGCAAGATGAGCGCCTCAACCCCAGAGTCATCTGCAACTGGACTTAACTCTCAGGGGTCCTTTACCTTTACCTTTGCCTTTTTGTATATATCCTGAGCCTATGATGGAGGGGTTCACAACATTAGCACCTCAAAAGGGTATTGTCTCTTCCATAACTGCAGCCATTGATTCAAACAGAAATCAACCATCATGCTCTGACCCTCTCTCCAGCTTGTTGCATTAACCAACTTGCAGCCTTTTTTCCTCTAGGTCACATCGCAGCCAACTCTAAAACTCTGCTCCAAACTGTGGCTTTAACTTCTAACTAACTCAGAGCTAAAGGAAGGACCCCACCTCTATTTGGCATCCGAAACACAGTCCACTGTCTTTTGCTTTTTTAAGGGCCCATCACTTTTCCCTTTGTTCTCACTCTTAATGGCTCATTTCCTAGGTGATTACCTCATGAGGAGATCACCCTGGTTTATATTTTAACCCTTGCTGGATCTAGGGTTAAGGAAGCTTGATTAGTTTCTAACACTTTCTAGGTCTGGCACCCCAAACTCATAACAGAACATTTATGCTTCATTCTGTTTGCCATTTCTTGCCTCTGAAGACGGAAACAGTCCTGACCTATAAAGCCCTGATCCTATGAAATGACTTAGATACATGATTCATCTAATCATGTATGTGATTCATCAGATACATGATGCTGTAAATAAAGCCTGCAGTACATGGGGTTTTTTAGCTATAGAAAACAATTTAAATATAAAATGTCAAATTTAATAATTACTTGATTTTTTAAAAAATGCACATAAAATGTGTATATTGGGCAAATACATGCATAAAATGTGTATATTAGTGGCAACAGTGTACTAAACTGCACTGTTATAGAGAGTATTAACTGCAAAAATGTGTTCATTGAGCCAAATTGCATACAAAAATGTCTGTTTTAGGAGAAATGTGTGCTAAACTGCAGACATATCTTCATGAGGCCTTTAAAAAATATTCTCAAAGTGAGATAGTAAAAAAAGAGAAACAGAGAGAAAACTGAAAGTGACAGGTTTGTCCATTCCTATTTGGAATAAGCAAACTGGGGCAGATTCCCAACACTGCCTTGTATTCTACAGCACAAATCCAATGCTTGTCTCCATGATTTATCATTTTATGCATTTAACCAGTGCAGAATTTCAAATACATAAACCACCTGATCCATTTTCTCCCTGTGTGATGTGTGACCTTGCTTTCAGTAGTATTAAGCCTACTTTTCATCTTTTCATTGCCTGGTAAAATGGTAACAATAAAACAAAAAAACATTTTATGCAGTTAAGCACAAGGTCATAGGCACACAACAAAATGGGTATGAATGCATGGTGTGCTAACGGTGGCTTCAGGATGAGTCATCTTACACAGTTGTGGTGGGCAGGGAAGGGAGCTTTTATTGCAGTTCTTTGCTTCAGTACAGGCTTTGGCAGAAGGCAGCTAGCAGCTTTGGTTAGGGTCCCACAACGGTAAGAGGCACAAAAATTGCAAGAGCCCTAGGGAGAATTACAACTCCCCTGATCCTTCAGGGTTCTGTACTGTGGAACTTATTTATACAGAGCACCCGGGCAACACAGGAGAGGAGAACCAGAAAACTTCCCCCTGTTCCAACCTTCATGAGCTAGAGATGCTACTCTTGTTTTGCCTGCTACTTAATGGGAGAGGAGGAGAGGAGGAGGGTGTTTCAGGTACTCAAAAACTGGCTCAGAGAGCTATTTTGTGCATCATATTTTATCTGAGACCCTGGGCCCACCCACCAACAAATTGCAGCAGCTGGCCTTGACACCAGATGGGAGGATAAATTTCCAGGCAGGCATGCCTGCATTGTGCAACCCCACATGTCAGGTGAACAGCAGCAACCGGAACAACTGCATAGCAGGTAAAACTTTTGCTACCATCTCCCTGCTTTGCAACTGCTCCCTGCAAAAGGGAGAAAAGACGTGCTAGACTATGTAGCATCATTAGAACGGTGAGGATTGTTTCATGTGTACTTTCCACAAACAATTGTTATCTACCTTAGAGTATGTGCAATATCCCAATAAATAAACATACTCTTTCTTACAGGAGTTTGATCCCTGACCTAGTTACATTTCCTAGACTGCAGATCGATCTGTCTGTCTACCTAATCATTCACATGCAGCTTTTTGGCAAGAAAATATCATCAAAGAGGCATACAAAACAGTTATTTAAAAACATACAATACAAAATAAGCAGAACAGCCAAATAACTTGCATAGAAAACTCAAGCGATGAATCTCATGGAGGGATAGAATGCCATGGTGGTAGCAGAGTATGGCCAGAATCCTGAACAGTAGAATGGTTGTTTTGGTGTAAAAATACATTGCAATATGCTATTATGCGCTTAATATGCTATTAAGCTATTTTGCAATTTTATGACATGAACTGCCCTGAGATCTACGGATGAAGAGCGGTATACAAATTTATTCTAATAACAATAATAATCTTACTTGTTGAAACTTGAAATGAAAAGATAGGCAGCATCAATATAACACTCTGATATTTTGGGTCAATCAATATTACAGACTTACTAAAGAGAACAGTCTTCACAATATTTCTAAAAGTCAAAAGGGAATGAGCTAGATGAACCTACCAAAGGAGGGAGTTCCATAACTTAGCACCCAGCACAAATAAGGCCTTGCCCACAAATTTAACCGTAGACACTGGTGAGACATGGAGCAGAGCTTTTCACAATCATCTTAGTGGGTGGACAGAATCATGCAGGAGCAAGCAGTCATTTCAAGGCCCCTTTTGAATACATCCTTGCATTAAAACAAGTGCATCCTTGCATTAAAACAGGCATAGGCAAACAGGACCCTGGCTAACAGGACCAATGTTCAGGGATGATGAGAATTGTAGTCCCAAAAACATCTGGAGGGGCGAGTTTGCCTATGCCTGCATTAAAACAAATACATCCTTGCATTAAAACAAAGCAACTTTTCTGCAAGCAGAAAGCTAGCAACGTGTGAGCTATGCTGGGATATTTCTACTTGATGTTTGCAAGGAATTTTATGCAAAAGAGCATTCAAAATTGGCATCTCCCGTCTGCAACTTGCACTGAAACAGTTCACCCTACCACCTCATTCTGCTGCATCTATGGACCAAATCATTATAGAGCAGCTGAAAAAGGTAAGGCTCAGAAAGACCCCAGTCTGAAACTCTGGAGAGTAGCTGACGGTCTGTGCAAACAGTACTGAACTAGATGAACCAATGGAGTGACTCAGTAAAAGGCTCTCTATAACCTCATCGGACAGTTTCTTTAAATTAGTGGTACAGTTTTCTGATTTTTTGGCTTTGAACTTCAGGTGTCTCCCTCTTTAGATGGTGAAGTGGATTACTTCACTGAATTGAATTGAGCTGGGTATGTTTAGCCTGGAAAAGAGGTGGCTGAGAAGAGATATGATAACCATCTTCAAATATCTAAGGGGCTGCTACATGGAAGATGGAGCAAGCCTGTTTTCTCCTTCTCTGGAGGATAGGACTCAAACCAATGGCTTCAAGTTACAAGAAAGTAGATTCCAGCTAAACATCAGGAAGAACTTTCTGACAGTAAGTGCTATTTGACAGTGGAACAGACCCCCTCGGGAGCTTGTGGATTCTACTCTCCTTCATTAGAGGTTTTTAAGCAGAGTTTGGCCATCTGTCATGCTTTAGTTGAGATTCCTGCATTGCACTGGGTTGAACTAAATGACCCTTGGAATCCCTGACAGCATCACAGTGAAGAATGCACCTTTTCAGGCCATCAGGCGTCTCACCTCAGATAGAAGGGCCCCAAATATAAAATATAAGGGTCAATTTGAGTGCATAACTTTTGATTATTTAAATTCTACTAGCCAAATAAAGTCTATTACCGACCTTCTGTAAGAGAATGTGTTTATATCACAGTGGAGCAAACAGAAGGTGGGAGTCAGGGAAGGGAGATTTAAATTGTATGTGTGAAAGGGTTAAACATCCTTAAAACATTGCTGCTGCTGCCATGTATTTGCAGGCAAAAAAGAGAAGCCACAAGCTGTTTGTTGTTCAAGCATTTCCCCCCCCCTCCCCTTCTCTCCAGCGAGGCTGCTGTTTTCAGTTTCCGTTCTTTATTTACTCTAAAAAGGCATATTCAATTTTCTCTCCCACTCAAAAGAAAATACACAGCATTGTAATTACTCGAAACGTAATAGAGTAATTAGATAGGGAAGGTGTTTGGAATTTATATAGAGATGCACTTGACTACGTGGGCTACGTTCAAGGTTGCTTCTGCATTGGACAACCTCCAGCCACTGCAGTAGCATCTGGTATGAAACAGGTTTTCTCTAGCTTTTGGATTAAAAAATATATAATAATAGAGAGCAATCATCCAAGGTGCTTTAAAAAGAAAAAGAAAAAGAAAAAACATTTCCCTTCTGGACATGAAGTGATATTAGGCATGATATAAACGACAGTTTGCAGTAGGAAGGAAATATCATTTGCAACCCAGAATCAATTGCCTTCCATCTAAATTCTTTTGCATTTTTTCACATTAAGTTAAAAGGTTGGAAAGTGATTGAAGCAGGATACATTTTGCATAATTTGCAGTGAGATATCTTGGCTTTGTTTCCCAGCCAGACAAGTTGAAGTGAATGAAAAGAGGTCTTTAGACAGTCCAATCCAGATTTAATGTGGACATCTTCAGCCAAAAGCGTTTTTGTCCGCAAGAAATGAAAGTGTTTATTTTAGGCAGATTCTGTTTGGCTGTTCCTTCCTCCACGCTCTCAATGCCCACCCCACCCCTGCCCAACACACACACATTTCTGCCTGAGGCAGCAAGCCATAGTGTGCCAATAAATCTTGCCGGCATGGAGGAAAATATGCAAAGCTTTGCAGGCTAAGTGGACCCTGTCTCTTTCAGCATATTAACATAAGAGAAGGTTTTTTCTATTGTATTTTTTTTTTAAGTACAACAAGATAGGAGCATATGAGATGGCTGTACTACACTACAGCATGGGAAAAGTGTATGTATGAATGCTATGGTATTTATTTATGCACAATTTGATTTTTATTTATTTATCTGTAAATTTATTTATACTCTTCACTGTTAAGGTCCCAGGGTGTGCCACAACAACATAATATACAATTGTAAAAAAAACAAAAAAACACACCCTAATAAAACAATTACAATTAGGGGGAGAAACACATAAAATCATTACAGGAGTTTGCAAGAACTCTGAGACCCCCCAACAATATGATGACTGCTAGGACTTCAAAGCACCATGCAGAGTTCTTGTGCCATTTTACCTGATGTCATTGTGACATCAGGTGATTGGCAGGTAGGTGGGATTTGTCCAAGGGGGCGGAGGGAGAAGAGATAAGGATCTAGTCCTCTGGCAACATCCATCTCCCCACCCCTGGTGTAGAGGGCTGTGACAAAAAAACCTTACTCATTTCCCTCCAACTATTTTCCATCCTGGCTATGCTCCATCTCTGCTGAAGAGTCCCCAGCACTTCCTAGTCTTTGGGAAGGAGGCAGGAAGGCTCCTTTTGGCAGGGGAATTGGTCATGCTGCCTTAAATCCGCCTCTGTGGTATATACTCTTGGGCGGCAGTTTTGCAGGTTTTTGTGTGTGTGTGTTTTGTATGTATTCAATAAAATCTTGTCAGGGGGATAATGTGAAACAAAGCTTCAAGAGAAAATTATCAAAGTGACATTCATGGGCGGGATGAAGGGTTTTGTTGCACTAAGCTTACTTTTGAAGTGGCTGGCAGATGTTTGTGAGTGTCTTGTTTTTCATTCTACAAATCATCTCTCCAGTGGTCTGCAGACTTTCTGGGTGCCTGTGCTTTCTGAAGCCCCCATGCCATCCTTGACTGAGCTTTCCTGTAAAATACAGAAGGTAAGAAAGTAATGTGTGCCAGATCACGATCTTTATCATCCTTTCTTTTTTTCTGGTGCTACTCAAGGGTAATCAGTACCAGCACCCCACTTTGTTTGTTATTTTTAACCAAAGCTTAAAAGTCTGGCACTTACTGTAACAACTTCGTGGTGAGTACCAACACCTTTTATCAGTGGTGGGAGAGCACTGATCATCATCATCATTTTTTAAAGATAAAAGGAAAGACTTCCCTTAAAAACAAAATCACCATGCACATCAATCCCAGGTTCTCAGTAGCTACCCTTCCCAGCCCACACTTCAAGTATGTTCCAGAGGAAGATGTCCCAAGGAAGATGCCCTTCCATGGGGCTTCTTGTTAACAAGAAGTTGGAGAGGCTGCAGAATCTGGAAGAAATTCATGGCCCCTTCTAAGCAATAAAGTAAGTGGAATCCTGCACCTATCAAAAGTATAAAGAAATATCTGAAGCACCCTGAAAAAGAGACCGTAAGACAACTTTTAGAGAACCTGTGCACAGAGTACTTATATGCACATTGAGTTGTTTCTAACATTGCTCAGAACAGACCCATTGAAATTATTGAACATGACTAATTTATGTCAACTGGGGCTACTCTAAGTAAACCTTTGTTGGATACGAACTGTAGGTTTTATTCAGACCTTCAGGTGCATGGGTGGGAAACTGGAGCAGAAAGAGTGAGCACAATATCAGTTTTCCCCTCCACAAGTTCTCTATCTGTATGAAAGAGTTCTCTGATTGCTATTCTGGATGATATATGTGTGATCCCATTTGTGTACAGTGGTACCTCGGGTTAAGAACTTAATTCGTTCTGGAGGTACGTTCTTAACCCGAAAGTGTTCTTAACCTGAGGTACCACTTTAGCTAATGGGGCCTCCCACTGCCGCTGCGCGATTTCTGTTCTCATCCTGAAGCAAAGTTCTTAACCCAAGGTACTATTTTTGGGTTAGCGGAGTTTGTAACTTGAAGCGTCTGTAACCTGAAGCCTCTGTAACCCAAGGTACCACTGTACTTATTTTCTTCTGACAACCATGCAGCTTGGGGAGAGGGGTCTGGAACAATTTCATGGGGGAAATGGGAGGGCTAGCCCTTTCCCTAATGATGTTTCTCCCCTCATAAAACCTTTGAAGATGCCATGTGCCCTGAGTGCTCTTGAGATTCTCAGCAACAGGTGTTCAGCAACTGATATCAGATGTATACTACCAACAACAGCAGAAGCAGATTGTAGCTGTCATAGCTAGCAGCCATTTATAGCCTTATTTTCCATGAATTTGTCTAATCCTCTTTTAAAGCTGGTGACCATCAGTATATCTTGTGAGAGTGAACTCCATAGTTTAGCTAGGTGTTGTGTGAAGAAGTACTTTTGCTTGTCCTGAATCTTCCAACGTTCAGCTAGACTGGATGGTCTTGAGGTCTTGTATTATGAGATTGGGGGAGGGGTTCCCTGACCACTTTCTCTGCACTATGCATAATCCTTTGCACCTTTATAATGTCCCCACTTACCGTTACATTTTCTTATGTGACAAAAACAATCAAAATTGAACGGAGGAGTCTGTGCATATTCCCAATGCAAGACTACATTGGCCAGACTAGTTAGGGCAACAATGGCACTATAACAGGTCTGGTCTATGTTGCAAAATAGCTAGCTCTGCTTCATAAATTGGCACACCCTCCCTGCTACACACAAAAAGAAACCACAACCCAGTTGCAACATGCAAGAGCCCCTTAGCAAGTAAAGCAATGTTGCAAAGTTTTAATGAAAACCTCTAAAATAAACCATGTCTTCCTCTGAAAGTTCAGAACCATCGACTTCTGTTGTTGTTTAGTCGTTTAGTCGTGTCCGACTCTTCGTGACCCCATGGACCAGAGCACGCCAGGCACTTCTGTCCTCCACTGCCTCCCGCAGTTTGATCAAACTCATGCTAGTAGCTTCAAGAACACCATCCAACCATCTCATTCTCTGTCGTCCCCTTCTCCTTGTGCCCTCCATCTTTCCCAACATCAGGGTCTTTTCCAGGGAGTCTTCTCTTCTCATGAGGTGGCCAAAGTATTGGAGCCTCAGCTTCACGATCTGTCCTTCCAGTGAGCGCTCAGGGCTGATTTCCTTCAGAATGGAGAGGTTTGATCTTCTTGCAGTCCATGGGACTCTCAAGAGTCTCCTCCAGCACCATAATTCAAAAGCATCAATTCTTTGGCGATCAGCCTTCTTTATGGTCCAGCTCTCACTTCCATACATCACTACTGGGAAGACCATGGCTTTTACTATACGGACCTTTGTTGGCAAGGTGATATCTCTGCTTTTTAAGATGTTGTCTAGGTTTGCCATCGCCTTTCTCCCAAGGAGCAGGCGTCTTTTAATTTCGTGACTGCTGTCACCATCTGCACTGATCATGGAGCCCAAGAAAGTAAAATCTCTCACTGCCTCCATTTCTTCCCCATCTATTTGCCAGGAGGTGATGGGCCCAGTGGCCATGATCTTCATTTTTTTGATGTTGAGCTTCAGACCATATTTTGCGCTCTCCTCTTTCACCCTCATTAACAGGTTCTTTAATTCCTCTTCACTTTCTGCCATCAAGGTTGTGTCATCTGCATATCTGAGGTTGTTGATATTTCTTCCGGCAATCTTAATTCCGGCTTGGGATTCATCCAGCCCAGCCTTTCGCATGATGAATTCTGCATATAAGTTAAATAAGCAGGGAGACAATATACAGCCTTGCCGTACTCCTTTCCCAATTTGGAACCAATCAGTTGTTCCATATCCAGTTCTAACTGTAGCTTCTTGTCCCACATAGAGATTTCGCAGGAGACAGATGAGGTGATCAGGCACTCCCATTTCTTTAAGAACTTGCCATAGTTTGCTGTGGTCAACACAGTCAAAGGCTTTTGCATAGTCAATGAAGCAAAAGTAGATGTCTTTCTGGAACTCTCTAGCTTTCTCCATAATCCAGCGCATGTTTGCAATTTGGTCTCTGGTTCCTCTGCCTCTTCTAAATCCAGCTTGCACTTCTGGGAGTTCTCGGTCCACATACTGCTTGAGCCTTCCTTGTAGAATTTTAAGCATAACCTTGCTAGCATGTGAAATGAGTGAAATTGTGCGGTAGTTGGAGCATTCTTTGGCACTGCCTTTCTTTGGGATTGGGATGTAGACTGATCTTCTCCAATCCTCTGGCCACTGCTGAGTTTTCCAAACTTGCTGGCATATTGAGTGTAGCACCTTAACAGCATCATCTTTTAAAATTTTAAACAGTTCAGCTGGAATACCATCACTTCCACTGGCCTTGTTATTTGCAGTGCTTTCTAAGGCCCATTTGACTTCACTCTCCAGGATGTCTGGCTCAAGGTCAGCAACCACACTACCTGGGGTGTACGAGACATCCATATCTTTCTAGTATAATTCCTCTGTGTATTCTTGCCACCTCTTCTTGATGTCTTCTGCTTCAGTTAGATCTTTACCACTTTTGTCCTTTATTATGGTAATCTTTGTACGAAATGTTCCTTTCATATTTCCGATTTTCTTGAACAGATCTCTGGTTCTTCCCATTCTGTTGCTTTCCTCT
Organism: Podarcis vaucheri; assembly: GCF_965113315.1. Taxonomy (NCBI): domain Eukaryota; kingdom Metazoa; phylum Chordata; class Lepidosauria; order Squamata; family Lacertidae; genus Podarcis; species Podarcis vaucheri. Next base: position 17,295,281 of record NC_138758.1, on the reverse strand, counting down.
ATTTCTTTGCATTGCTCGTTTAAGAAGGCCTTCTTGTCTCTCCTTGCTATTCTTTGGAAATCTGCATTCAATTTCCTGTATCTTTCACTATCTCCCTCGCATTTTGCTTGCCTTCTTTCCCCCGCTATTTGTAAGGCCTCGTTGGACAGCCACTTTGCTTTCTTGCATTTCTTTTTCATTGGGATGGTTTTAGTTGCTGCCTCCTGTATAATGTTGCGAGCCTCCACCCATAGTTCTTCAGGCACTCTGTCCAGCAAATCTAAATCCTTAAACCTGTTCCTCACTTCCACTGTGTATTCATAAGGGATTTGGTTTAGATTGTATCTTACCTGTCCAGTGGTTTTTCCTACTTTCTTCAATTTAAGCTTGAATTTTGCTATAAGGAGCTGATGATCTGAGCCACAGTCAGCTCCAGGTCTTGTTTTTGCTGACTGTATAGAGCTTCTCCATCTTTGGCTGCAGAGAATATAATCAATCTGATTTCGATGTTGCCCATCTGGGGATGTCCATGTGTAGAGTCGTCTCTTGTGTTGTTGGAAAAGCGTGTTTGTGATGACCAGCTTGTTCTCTTGACAGAACTCTATTAGCCTTTGCCCTGCTTCGTTTTGATCTCCAAGGCCAAACTTGCCAGTTGTTCCTTTTATCTCTTGATTCCCTACTTTAGCATTCCAATCCCCTATAATGAGCAGAACATCCTTCTTTGGTGTCACTTCTATAAGATCTTGTAAGTCTTCATAGAATTGGTCAATTTCAGTTTCTTCAGCACCAGTAGTTGGTGCATAAACTTGGATTACTGTGATGTTAAAAGGTCTGCCTTGGATTCGTATCGAGATCATTCTATCATTTTTGAGACTGCATCCCAGTACAGCTTTCGCCACTCTTTTGTTGACTATGAGGGCCACTCCATTTCTCTTACGGGTTTCTTGCCCACAGTAGTAGATATGATAGTCATCCGAACTGAATTCGCCCATTCCCGTCCATTTTAGCTCACTGATGCCCAGGATGTCAATATTTATTCTCGCCATCTCATTTTTGACCACATCCAACTTACCCAGGTTCATGGTTCTTACATTCCAGGTTCCTATGCAATATTTTTCTTTACAGCATTGGACTTTCCTTTCGCTTCCATGCATATCCACAACTGAGCGTCCTTTCGGCTTTGGCCCAGCCGCTTCATCAGCTCTGGATCTACTTGTACTTGTCCTCCGCTCTTCCCCAGTAGCATGTTGGACACCTTCCGACCTGAGGGGCTCATCTTCCAGTGTCATAACTTTAATATGCCTGTTGTCTTTGTCCATGGAGTTTTCTTGGCAGGGATACTGGAGTGGCTTGCCGGTTCCTACTCCAGGTGGATCACGTTTGGTCAAACTCTCCACTATGACCTGTTCATCTTGGGTGCCCTGCTCGGCGTAGTTCATAGCTTCTCTGAGTTCTTCAAGCCCCTTCGCCACGGCAAGGCAGTGATCCATGAAGGGGCATCGACTTCTAGTCAGACTCAAAAGCATGCCATGTTCATATTGCCCTACCTACACATTTCTAAGACCAGACGAGTCATCTGAGTCTGCCTTACAACAAGTCAGACCTTTGGCATTAACAAAACTACCATAATGAATCAGACCATTGGGCCATCTAACATGGCATTGCCCCTGTTGACTGGTAGTGGATCTCCAAGAATACAGGCAGAAGTCTTTCCAGCCTTTCTGCCAATGACCTATTTAAACTGGAAATGCCAATGATTAAACATTTTGCATGCAAGTATGTGTTCCCATCCTTGCCTCCTTCAGCTGGCCTGCCTTCCTATTCCTAAACTACATCACGCAGGGGAAAATTCATCTTAGATGAGCACAAGACTAACATCAAAAAATGATGTTCTGCTTCTTTTAACTCCTTTGCTGGATATTCCACAAAGCTGGGGAAATTCCAGGATTTGCTGGTGCATGTATACGTGCTATTAAATCAAAAACCTTTTCACAAATTTTGACTGATGTGGGTTCACAGATGTACAAATCCCCAAATTCTAAGTTCAAATGAAGTATGGAAATCAAAGAAATGTACAGTTAAAAGCTTTCAGGTTTTACCTGGTGGATACAACATCACAGTTTTGATCAATATATAATTAGGCTGGCCTCGGGATAACTGATCAGTGCACAAGCTATCCTCAGAATATATATTGATGTTTCACATTGCCCAGTGAACTCAAGAAATGGATCATGATCTGTATAATGCAACAACACAAGTATCTACTTTAAGATCCTGAATGAGTTATCAAACAATGTGGTATTTGAGGCTGCAAGCCTCATCCAGGATTTGCCAGGGCTTTCTATCAAGCTCTTGGGATTCTCCCCAGGCTACATCTCTTCTCTAGACTACCAGACTCCTTTCTAGACCTTTAGCAGCCCTACTCTGTCCCTGAGCCTCTTGCTCAGTAGTGCAGTGGTATATTCAGAAGTGAAAGGTTCCTTCGTGATAGTCACAGCTGCTGCCACCCAACCATACCCCTTCTAAAATTAAGCAATAATCTTATAATTATACAATAATAATTAGGGATGCATTGCAACAATAAATTCACATCTCCATGTGTTGCCTTTCAGGATGACCTGCCATTTCCTGTGCACATACTTGGGAAATTATTCGGAATGCTCCAGTATCTTCCTTCAGTATGATTTAACTTTCATTTTCCACGAAGTTCTATTGTACATTAAATAACCTGCACACTATTTTCTTGGAACTTCAGATGTTCCATTGCCACTTTGCTGGAGCATCTCTGGGCCACAGCAGATCAACTAGGAAATAATACTAGCCTAGATATGGTTGCCCCTTTAATTGAAACAATTATCAAGCAATTAGGAGTTCTCTACTATACAGCAAATATGAAAAACAAGTATGCATAACTAAAGAAGACATCTGGATGGGCTTGCTGGTTATTATTATTTCTATACGCTTTTTAGCAGATTCTAAAACAGTATAGTGAGGGTGACAGCCTCATGTTAATAGATGGAAACTTCCAAAGCATAAATCCTGCCACACCGAAAGATCAACTCTTCACTGATGCACAATGAACATTAAATAGCACTTGTAAAAGTGCCACAGGTCTAAACGATTGAGTAGGCATGCACGGGGCCAGTCAATCCTTCAACAAAGCTGGTCCCAGGCTGTTAACAAGATCCATGGAGGCAGATCTATTAATTGCTAAGTCCTTTTAAAACACCACTGAGCAGAGAAATCCTAGCCCCTAGATCAGCTGGCTGGAGGTGGTTAGAATAAATTGGAGGTGCCTCCCTACCAACAAATATTTCTTTGGGTAGCTCTACAACCAGGGGTCTCCTGCTGCTACATTTTTGCACTATGTTTATTGCTAGGCCCAGGTACAGACCATTCCAAGAGCATGAGGGGTGGGTGGAGGCAACCTGTGAACTACTCGAAGACTCTTCGTCAAAAGAGGTCTCAGGATCAGTTTCCCCTCTATGCCAGTCTGGAGCTGAGGTAAACAATCCCACTGGAAGCAGTAGGATTGCCTGACCAGATGGCAACCGCCCCAGCCCCCAGGGACCACCAGAAAGGAATAATGACTCATGACGACATGTTATGAATTTAAAATTTGGCCACAAACTTTATTAAACTTTCAAATGTAGGAAGACCTTGGCTGGGGCTCCTTAGGGTAAATAGGATATGGGGGTGCCCTGCAAGACATGTAAGCAGGCAGCCCACCTCATATCCCCACACGCAGGCTAGTTCACTGACAACCTTTCAGTGTATGGCCAGTGACACCCATTTACAACCCCTTTAAGATGGGAACCTGGAATCGCCGCCGCAGGGGGGGGAGTGAGTCACCACTTCAAACCCCCTCCCCAGTTTAGGGAAGAAAAGACTAAAGGATTCCACCCAAGGCCCTAAACTGCCCAAGTTGTGATGAGTTGCGACAGGGAAGACAAAACCTGCCAATGCAGGAAAATTTCTTCCTGGTCCTTCAACAGTAACCAGTCCAAAGACCGTAGCAGTGCCCGCTAAACAGAAAGAAAAAAGGTTAACCTGCAAACAAGAGACATTAAACAAAGGGAGGGTTGGGTGGGTGAAGCTCCTGAGCCAACTGCCTGGCTGCTGCCAGCTTCACCCCTTATTTATGTGACTGGCTTCACCTGCCAGCAGTGTAATTTGACTTAGCTGAGGCTGGGCGTGAACCTCCAAAGAATAACCCTGAGAGTCAGGCCAGCCCACACAACCGGTAAGTTTCCTGGGGTCTGAAGCGCCACGCGTGATCCTGCAAAGGGAGCCACGGTGTAAAGTGTGAGTGCTCATTTTAAAAAAAATATATACCCACAAAAGGGGAAAAGTAAGTTTGCCTCCACCTGTCTTCTCTTCACTTCACGTCCTGGCTGGTATGAGTCAGCGGGAATTTGTAAGGGGTGGCTGACCTGTCACTTCAATACTCCCCACTCACCTGATTTAGAACTGTGCCATACATTCATGGCCAGATCATAGGAAACTTTGTGATGGGCAGATATATCACTTCTGGTTTGTCTTAGTGTCTCGTTTTTCCCAGTCTTAAAGTCAATTTTCCAAATTTCCATATCAATTTGTATTTTTAAAAGAAGAAGAAGAAGAAGAAGAAGAAGAAGAAGAAGCAGCAGCAGCAGCAGCAGCAGCATGCAGTATTAGTGTGAATTTCTCCTAATTCATTGTAAATTAATAATAATAATAATAATAATAATAATAATAATAATAATAATAATAATTTATTATTTATACCCCGCCCATCTGGCTGGGCTTCCCCAGCCACTCTGGGCGGCTTCCAAAAGAATATTAAATACTATAATACATCAAACATTAAAAGCTTCCCGAAACAGAGCTGCCTTAAGATGTCTTCTAAAAGCCTGGTAGTTGTTGTTCTCTTTGACATCTGGTGGGAGGGTGTTCCACAGGGAAGGCGCCACTACCGAGAAGGCCCTCTGTCTGGTTCCCTTTAACTTGGCTTCTCGCAGTGAGGGAACTGCCAGAAGGCCCTCGACACTGGACCTCAGTGTCCGGGTAGAACGATGGGGGTGGAGACGCTCCTTCAGATATACTGGACCAAGGCCGTTTAGGGCTTTAAAGGTCAGCACCAACACTTTGAATTGTGCTCGGAAACGTACTGGGAGCCAATGTAGGTCTTTCAAGACCGGTGTTATGTGGTCTCTGCAGCCGCTCCCAGCCGCTCCCCCATTGCATGCAAAAATGTGTACAGTAGTAAAAATTTGCAATAAAATTGCTGGTGAATTTTCATTAGGAAAATAATAATAATAATAATAATAATAATAATAATAATAATAATGACAAATTGCTGTAAAATGCAAATGACTTGAATTTACGATTGGAGAAATGAGTCACTGAGAGTCCCCAAACTGACAGATCCTTCCAACCTATCACATGTTAATAATGGAAATCAGGGTCTCCTCAAGCCCCCTTGGAAGGACCATTTCCAGTCCCACTGCTGATGCACTGTGGCACCAATTAGGAAATCCACACACCTTAAAACTGAACGTCTCTAGTACTGTTGATGTACTGTCAGAGGCTCCAGCTGGGGATGGAAGTGGCCTGTAATTCTTTCCTTTTCAAATATTTATCACGTTGCTCTGCACAATCTATTTCAGTCTCTCGCATCAGTTTCATGCACTTTCTGTTGTTTGTATCTGTTTTACTATTTCCAGTTCTTAATAGTTCAGATGTTTCCATTAGCAGCTTCATATTTAAGCCATTTTCAGGGTTGTTCCCCATATTTTTATATTTTAGTAATGAGATTTTAATGAGGAGTTGGAGCCACAACAGTTGTCCCCATAAGGCTCTCTCCTTTATCTTTCTGGGCAGCAATCACATTCTATGCATGGCTCTGCCTGTCTTAAATACTTCTTACAGCGTTGCCCTAGTTCACCCTGCATTATAGTCACACTGTGCTCCAAGTGAAAACCAAACTAATGAAGGAAACAAACTGGTAAATGCAAGAGGCAGAGGATCAATTTCAAGCGTCATTCCAAACTATGATTTGGAACTAGATCCAGGAATAAAGAGACAGAGAGAAGTGAGTTGAGCAGGCCACATTAATTAGCATCTGCAGGGGGAAAGGAACAGTATGGGAAACTAAATTCAATTTCCTGTCTTCGGTGAGTCCACCCTGTTTGTCGCAAGGAATATGACATGGTACAGCCCCAATGACTGGACCTCACCTTCCAGTGATGTCATTCCTAGCCCTGACCTGACCTCAGATGTGGAGCCTCAGATGGCAACACACAAAGCAAGGACTTTGAGGAGCACTCAGGATTCCTGAATCTAATGTTAAGGGTGTCCTTGAGTGACCCTCTGATATCTGCTGAAGAATCCCTGGAACTGTTAGAACAGAAGGAACACTGAAAGTAGCCAAGCCTTTGTGGCAGCCAGTTTGTGACTAGGGTTAGCTCCATGGCAGCCATTTTGTGGTGATGCCCACAAGCTTCTGTTTTTGGTTTTGTATTTCCAAATGTATACAAGAAAATTGCAAAGCCCCCTTATAGGCTAATATCCCTGAATCTAGATTTTTAAGGCTTTGTTGCCCCAGGGAAAGAGCTGAAAACAAAAAAGGCAAGTTATCAGTGGGACAGAGAAGTGCTGTTCTTGACCAGAAATGGTCCAAACCAATTGCTTCCCAATGTTTTAAGAGTCAGAGGAACACTGGAGTGTGTGTGAAAACAGAAAAAGTGTGCTCTCACTTCTTCCCTACCAGTCAATAGCCAGCAGGGCATTGGGTAAGGTGATTTAACTGTCTTCAGTTGGGGGGAGGAAGTCGTGGCTCAATGGTAAAGGATCTGTTCTGCATGCAGACTGCCCCAGGCTCAATCCCTGGCATCTCCAGGAAGAACTGGAATAATACCCTTCCTGAAAGCCAGGATAGTTACTGCCCGTCAGTACAGACAATTCTGGGCTAGACAGACCAATAGCCTTGACTCAGTATAAGGCAGCTTTCTGTGTTTCCTCCAGGCCAGCCTGCACAGTTCAATGTTAATTTCATACTTTTATTTCTGTACAGTATTCCTACCATGATAAAGCACCCAAAACTGCAACAGGAGCATAATTGCACAGCCAGACTAATTTCCCCTATTTAACGTGGTCTGCGCTCTCTGGGATAGGACATGCTCTCATTACAACTTTCATGCTGGTCTGTTAACAAGGGCTTAAGGGGGGGGGAGGAAAGGAAAGGAAAGAAAAGGAGAATGTGCTTCAGTCATTTCACAACCTATTTGTTCTCTTTAGTAAGGTGGTGAAGCAATGTAAGCCATATCTACTGCCACTTGTAGCTTTGCTGAAAGAATCTAATCAATAGGACAAGGAAGAAGAATCCCCTTTCTAGCCCAAGTTCATCTGGCATGCTATTCAGAATCAATAACACAAAGTCCCAATGTGGGATGAAATTTTGTTGACAACAGCAGGATTGGGGAGCCTGTGGACTTGCAGGTGCTTCTGAACTCAAACTCCCACCATCCCTGGCCATTGGCTATACCTTATGGGACTGGTAGAAGTTGTAGTTCCACGATGTCTGGGGGGGGCAATGGTTCCCCACACCTTAACTACTTCAATACCCTAGTTTGTTGGGACATGGCGGGAGTATGCTGGCTGACCAGTGGTATCACCAAGCCCTCCTGTTGGGTTGGAGTTGTCCATCATTTAGGCCCAGCATAGCATGGGTTGCTCCTGTGGGCCCTGACATCAACCTGAGTGTGTGGTGGCCCAGCTCCCTAAACTGGAGTCACTGTCATAGTGCAACATGCTCAAGACCTCTTAAGAAGACCCAGCCCCTCCTGCATTGGCTGAGGGATCCTGTCCAATGCTTTTCCACCCTAACAAAAGTTGTGACAGAAAATTAAGAAAATGTATATAAGCACCTTGATCTAAGGAACCCCCATATTGCCATTTTATTCTCCTCTCCCAAGTATTTCAGGTTCCCTTTTATATGCCCTAATGCTGTAGCCCCATATGCATGCTACCAGTCCCCTAGAACGCTATGGCAACTTAGCCCTATCTCTTGCAGTTCTTCTGATCTTTCGTAAAGCTATCCAACTGGGTTCCGTCTTTGCTGTTGCTATTTCACACCAGCTTAACTGGATTCCTGTCCTAGGATGCTTTGATATGACCTGCACCTCTCACTCATGATGGCATTTTTCCAGCAGAGAAGAAGTGGGCCACCTGGCATATTGGAAACCATTACAACAAAGCGTGAAATATGCCTGTAGCCTACTCAGTTTTTAGAAATGAACTCCACCACTTCTGTTTTTCTCAGCACATATTTGTTTACAGCATATTAATAGATTAATTGCAAATAGAAGTGTGGCCTAATTACTATTGATGATCAGTTCATTTAGGTTGTTTTAAATTTTGTTGTTTGCCAGAATGGTAGCTTTATATATAGCTCAGCACTCTGTATAGAGACAAACACATAGTAGAAATACTCCCCCTCTATACACAGTGAGTGTACTACTTGGCTGCTGATTTCTTTCAACTCCTGTGCCTTTCTTCTGTGCAATAGCTGACTTCAGCCTTGAGCTGCAAGGTGGTTGGACTACCACTCCTATCAGCCCTGACCATTGACTAAGCTAGCAAGGGATGGTGGGAGTTGTTGTCCAATGACATCTAGAGACCCAAGTTTGAAGAACACTAGTGTAATGGATAGTGAATGGACTTAGATCTGAGAGAGCTGGGTTCCAATCCCCGCTCAGATATAATGCATATCCATAATCTAACATACATCACAAGGTTGTTGGGATGATAACATTAGATGGATTACAATGCATGATGGGGGCGCTGTCTTGAACAGAAGCGCTCCAATGAGCCCTGCATCATTAAACACATTCAGGCTGCAATCCTATATATTTTCAACCTGGGATTAAATTCCTTTGGATATACTGGAACTTACTTCAAACTAAACATGCCTAGGACTGTGTTGGCAATGGTTCACCCAGAGGAGGAAAATTCAAACTTTGCAAATTCCAGCATAGTTTGCCAACTTTTCAAAAAGGAATTAGCTGCCCTTGTTAGGTGAAAGTGGGGGGTGGGGGGGTAGAAGAGCAATAAAATAGAATGCCTTTTTGCAGGATGGAAGTCAGTCATGACAATACAGTGGTGCCTCGCAAGACGAAAAGAATCCATTCTGTGATTCTCTTCGTCTAGCGTTTTTTTCGTCTTGCGAAGCAAGCCCATTGACAGATTAGCGGATTAGCATTATTAGCGGCTTTTAGTGGCTTATCTGCTGATCGGATCAGCTGATTACCGGCTTAGAAAAAGGGGGGAAGGAAAAAAACCCAGCAGGAACTCGCAAGACATTTTCGTCTTGCGAAGCAAGCCCATAGGAGATTAGTTTTGCGAAGCACCTCCAAAACTGAAAACTCTTTCGTCTAGCGAGTTTTCCATCTTGCGAGGCATTCGTCTTGCGGGGCACCACTGTAAATCCAATTCACTCTCATAAGATCTAGGGATGGCCACCTACTTGGATGACCTCAAAAGAGAACTACGTACATTCGTGGTGGATGGGGCTATCATTGGCTGCTGGCTATGATGGATATCTTCTTCTTCCACTGCTAGAGGCAGTATTGTCTGTGAATGCCAACTGCAGGGAATCGCAAGTGGTGAGAGCACTGTTGAACTAAGGTCCTGCTTGCTGGCTTCTCATAGCATTGGGTTGGCCACTGTGGGAACAGTGGTGGGTCTTTGGTATGATCCAGTGGGGTTCATCCTCAGAGGCAGTGCCTTCCAGATCTGTACCTTCAATCTCCTTTATTAAAAAAAGGTTAGCCTCTTCAGCCAAATAGACTAGATGGGACTTGGGTTTGATGCAGCATGGCTGATATTATGCTCTTTTAAACCAGTTTATCACAGGGGGTAGCTGAGTCGTATGCAAGCTGTATTTCACCTGGAACATAAATGTGGACCTTTCATTATTATGTAAGGTTTTCCATGTGCTTGCCTCCACCCTAATCAGTCCAAGCACACTCCCCAGAAAGAAAATGTAGCATAATAACTGCTTTCCTTGTTGGTACCAATTGCTTTCCTTGTTGGTTGGTGCTGACAGAACACCATGAAGCTGCACCCTTCTGGAGAATCCCTCCCTTTAGCTAGGATTAAGGAGAAGGGCAGACCTCAGAAGCTGGGAGCAGGTGGTGCAAGCCTTGTAATGCAATGGAAGCCAGCCCAGTAATCCTTTTGTCACACTCTATAAAAATGGTCCTCCTCCTCTTCTTTTTTTTGGGATGAAAAACACAGTGAAAAATTATAGAAACTGTTTGCTCTAAGTGGGAAAAAATGACTATTTCCATAATCCTTTCACAAATGGCTTTTGCGGGGGGGATTATATATTTCATCACATTCAGTAGCTTTCATCAGGAATTGTTAAATGTGTGAATGCTGCGATGAAAACACAACATGGGAATTCACATTGCCCTCTAATTCTGGAAAGATATGAAATTTCCACACTGAGCCCCTCAGCAGTTTACCAGCACATTTTTTTAAAAGACAACAACAACACTACATTATTTTCCTTGTGTGTGCTGTTAAAAACCATTAGCAAACCTTAATTTTGCCAGCAGATTGGACTCCAGCTTTGTTTTCCTCCTCCTAAACTTTTATTTCTGATGGTTACAAATTGAACCCAATATAGGCATCTGAGTGTGTGCTGGTCTAGCAGGAAATTTTATTCTAGAGAAGGAAACTTTCCTGCCTGTTGAAGAAAATTTATTTAAGAAAATCTCCAAATGCTAAGAATGTAGTATTGTAAGAGAGACTAGAGTTGCTAACTCTTGATTTGAAGGTTACATCTTGGATTAGGAGGTACAGTCTAGAATGGCTGGTTTTTTCAGGTTCCAACAGCCATTACCTGACTGCACAAGCTTTTACTTGCCCAGGGATGGGGAACCTATGGCTCTTCAGGTGTTACTGGACTCTGGTTCCCATCGTCACTTGACCATTGGCCATGCTGGCTGAGGCAGATGAGAGCTGCAGTCCAATAACATCTGGAGGGCCACAGGTTCCAAATCCATGTAAGATGTCAGCTGGTTAGCTTACTAGGGGAGAGAGAAGGTTAACCTTTTGGACTTTTGGATTTGGAAAGGATTCTAGAAGAATGTGGTATGGAGGATATGGTTGCAGCTGTTCCTTAACTAATAGACTTGACTTCAGGAGGCAGCGGAAACATGGGAGATATATATGGGTCATATCCTTTTATATTTTAGTCCATTTAATGTGACCAAGTTTTATTTTTTTCTGACCTTGTTACTGTGCCTTTCACATGCAGAAGTTTTAACAAGGATGCATTTTCCATCATGTTTTCTCTGTGCCGGGAGTAGGGGATGAGGTGAACTCCACTGAGAAAGAAAACAGTGTGGTTTATATTCACAATCCTACTTAAATGCACCTTCTCTGGTTTGTGGTTCCTCCTGCTAGGCCACTGCATCAATCATCTGCCTGTGTACCTGGGCTGATCTCTGCAATTACAGAGGAATGCCGTGCATCTGAGCAGAATGCTATATTTTTGTGGGAAGCCCTCAAGCAGATATGGAAAATCAATGGTGATGAAATCCCGCCAGTAAATTTTGTCTTGTGTTCCTCCAAGTGTCACGATTCCTTTGCTTGACTGACTGACTAATATGAGCTAAGTGTGTCATCTGTTTACTGAGATGTTTTTCTTCTGTAAATGCTCAAATTACTCACTTATCTTTGTTTACACTATTCAATCAACAGATGCTCAGATGAGAAGTCACCAGGTTAGCTACTGAGAATCCTCACTCTGTCACAAGAATGGTTCCTTCTGCTGCTGTTTGTCAAGTGCTCATCACAAGCACAGTGAAAGAATGAATCAATGGCATTGTGTAGCTGTCCAAACTCCACCCTTTAATGTCCACATGCTGAGCTGCAAGGGAATCCCAATGTCTTGTGCCTAGGGGCTTCATGCAATCAATAATTCAATGCAATTGTATGTTCCTTATGATATGGAGCCCTTGTGCATAAGCTGCAGCTTGCTCAGAGCACGATGTTGAAAGATGGAACTTCCACGGCAGTGCAACATTGGGCTGGGGCATAAAGCATGGCCATGCTCTAGCTGTGAGTGCCTTACAAGTAAGTAATGCATGAACAGGACAAGAGTCTCATAGTTAAGTCTTATCAGAATTCTGTCACACACCTAACACAGGCCTCTTCATCCTAGGGGTGTACATCAGATTTGGATGAATCCAGAATTAAGAACTTAAATAGGCCACTTTAGACACAACCAGAGCTTATCTGAGCCAAAGTGAGAACTGAGCCGAAGTGCAGTGGGATCTCAACTGAGGGGGCGGTTTTCCAAAGTGCTGAATCAGGTATCTGTGCACAGCCTTGGGGTTGGTGCATACCTCTAGTTCTTACCTTATAAAAGTGGAGTGGTCGCTACTCTTTGTGGTACCACACCATTCCAATTTTATGATAATGAAAAAAATACAGAAACCATGAAGGAAGGGCAGAATCAAGTCAGGGTGCCTTGTAGTTCTTCCCATTCTGGTTTTCTGCAATCCTACATTACCAGAGCAGCATGGGCTGGAGACTTAGGGGAGCAATTCCTGTTTTGTTTTGTTGTGGGTTTTTTTTTAAAAAAAAAAACCAACAACACCAAATGCTTCAGTCTGTGCAGTTCAAGTTCTGACATCTACAACAAATTCTGGCATAGATTTTAAAATAAACTTCATTAAATAAAATGCTGCAGTTCCTTTTTTGGGGAAAAAGATATAAGAACTATCTTAAATGTACAATCATGAATGCAGGTCCAGAGTTTAAGCAACTGATGGCTATGTATATGTTGCTAGACTATAGTTCTCATCATGCCTGACCACTGTCCATGCAGGCTGGGGCTGCTGGGAGTTGGAGTCCAGCAACATATGGAGTGTCATAAGTTCCCCACCCTTGATGTAAAAGATGCTTTCCCCCCTATAAACATTTACAAAAGACATTATACATAAAGAACATATGGAGCTGTTTAGTTGGATGGTTGTAGCTGCCAGACTTGTTATATTCTAAATATAGGAAGTTATTCAATATTTCGAATGTAAAGGACTGGATAATGGGAGAAGTGGGGTATTGTGGCAATGCCTAAGTTAACATCCTTTAAAAAGAAATGAAAATAATTTCAAAATTGAATAGCTAGGTAGGCTCTTAGCTTAGTGGTAGAGTATCTGCTTTGGATGCAGAAAGCCCAAGATTCAATCTTCTAGCGTCTCCAGATACAGCTGGGAGACTCTTGCCTAAAACCCTGGACAGCAACTACCAGTCAATGCAGACAATACTGAGCTATGAAGCGAGACAAAGCAGGAAATGAAAGAGATGAAGCGAGAGGAGGAAAGAATGAGAAATGAGATAGTAGAGTTAAACAAAATTCAGGAAGAAATTAAAGACTCCATCGCAATGAATGAGCTAAAACAGAGGGAGATTAACTTAAGATTGAGACAAATCCCAGAAGTACAAAACGAGAATATAAAAGAAAGATTAGTGAAGGAAATAGCACAGTGGATGGAAGTGGAAGAGGAGGATGTGGCTAGAACAATTATAAATGCGTATAGAATGAAAATTAAAACAAATAAAGCCAGGAAATATCCAGGGGACTGTTTAGTTACATTTAAAGATAGAGAGATGAGAAATTTGGTTCTGCAAAGAAACAGGGAAAAAAGATTATATATTGATGGGCATTATATTATCATATTTAAAGACATCCCCATAAGGCTGCTTAAACGGAGGGAATCGTATAAACCACTAGTCCAACTACTTAAAAAGAATAGAATTGACTTCCGATGGGAATTTCTGGAAGGGGTCTCTTTCTTCTATAAAGGTGTTAAAAGAAGATTGACTAGTCCTGAGGAAATAGGAAAATTCACAAGAAGATATAAAGAGCTCCAAGTGGGAGAGGAAGAGGAGAAGGGTGCAGAAGGTAGACCTAGACTAAGGGAGGATTTAGAATTAGGTGAAGAGGAAGAACAAAGTAGAGGAGAATTAGAAGAAGAAGAAGAGGAGGAAGAAGGAGAGGAAACAGAAAGGTCACAGAGTAACATCTAACTCAGAGTAGTACTTAAAATAATATGTCTTTAAAACTATGGAACTGGAATGTTAATGGAATGAATGATAAGAAAAAACGCAATGGAATTGAACGCATCCTGAAGAAGAAAAATTTAGATATCATATGCCTTCAAGAAACCCACGTGGCCAGTAAACATAAGAAAATCCTTATCAATAAGAGGTTAGGAAATGAGTTTATCTCCTCCGATAAAAAGAAAAAAAGAGGAGTAGTATTATATATTAAAAATAACATTGAAACACACCAGCTATTTAAGGATGAGGAAGGGAGAATGATCGCAGTCCGCATTAAATGGCAAGGGGAAATGATGATAATAGTGGGAGTTTATGCACCAAATGGCAATAAAACAGAATTTTTTAGATCATTGGAAGAGAGATTATTTGATTACATGGACCAAAAAATTATAATAATGGGAGATATGAACGGGGTGGGCTCAACAGAAATAGATAGATTAAGGAAAACTAAGACAGAAGGAGGGAAACTACCTAGGATATTTTTTGAAATGGTGAAGAACTATAACTTGGTAGATATATGGAGATTGAGACACCCCCTGGAGAAACAATTCACATTTCATTCAGGACCGAATGAATCTTTGTCAAGATTAGACCAAATTTGGATATCAAATGAACTAACAGTAAGAACTACAAAAATTGAAATACAGGCCAAAATTATCTCCGACCATAACCCCATAATAATGGAGATGAAAGGGGTTGAAGGACGAACCTTCAGATGGAGATTAAATGATAATCTATGGGATGATCAAAAATTTGTGGAAAAGATTAGGACGAAACTATTGGAGTACTTTACAGATAACCTGGACAAAGGGGTTAAAATAAATGTGGTATGGGACGCGAGTAAGGCAGTCATGAGGGGCCTGCTCATCCAACAAAATGCATGGAAAAGAAAAAATAAAGAAAAAAGAACTAAGGAGATTTTGAGACAAATTATGGATTGTGAACAAAAACTAATTAAAAAACCAAATAATGAAAGGATATTGCAGGAAATAAAATCCCTCCAAACCCAATTTGCAATGTTGATAAATAAGGAGGTTGAGTGGAACATCAAAAGATTAAGACAGAGAAATTTTGTATTTGCTAATAAGCCAGGAAAATGGCTTGCATGGCAAGTCAAAAAAAGAAAGGAACAAAACACAATAAACAAAATACAAATAAACGGAGAAGAGATAACTGAACCAAAAGGGATTAGAAGAGGATTTGTGGAGTTTTACGAGCAACTATACAGGAATAAGGATAGAAACAACAATAGGAAAATAGAGAGATATTTAAAAGAGAAAATGGTAAGGAAGATTTCGACAGAGCAAAGAGAAATGTTAAATGCCCCCATTTCCAGAGACGAAGTAGAGGAAGTGATAAAGGAACTGAAAAGAGGTAAAGCTCCGGGCCCAGATGGGTTTACTGCGAGCTACTATAAAGAAATGAAAGATATATTGACAGTTCCGTTAGCTGAGGTGATGAATAAGACCCTAAAGGAAAAAGAGATCCCAAGTACCTGGAAGGAGGCATTTATCACAATAATCCCAAAACAAGATACTGACCCAACCCAAGTAAAAAATTATAGACCCATTTCCTTATTAAATACAGATTATAAGATCTTTGCGGGAATTCTAGCAAAAAGGTTCAAAAAGATACTAGTGAAGATAATGCATGAGGACCAAGCGGGTTTTCTACCGGGAAGGCAAATAAAAAACAACACAAGAGGCATAATTAATATAATAGAATATTTATCGGACAGAATTGATAAGCCAGCTAGTCTGATTTTTATTGACGCGGAGAAAGCCTTCGATAACGTCACCTGGGACTTCATGCTGAGGAATTTAGAAACTATGGAAGTGGGTCAAGAATTTTGGAATGGGATAAAAGCAATATACACCGAACAGAAAGCAAAGCTGATAATAAATAATGCTATAACAGAAGACATAAAAATATCTAAAGGGACAAGACAGGGCTGCCCGCTTTCTCCGCTGCTCTTTATAGTAGTGCTGGAGGTTCTGCTAAACGCAATAAGGCAAAACAAACAAATTAAGGGAATATCATTAGGTTCAAACGAATACAAAGTTAAAGCATACGCTGATGACGTGGTATTAACGGTAGAAGATCCTATAAACAGCTTAAAGGGAATTCTGGAGGAGATGGAGGAATTCGGGAAACTAGCTGGATTCAAACTAAATAAGAATAAGACAAAGATGATCGTTAAAAACTTAGACCAAGATAAGATAGAATCACTACAGGAACAAACGGGAATTGAAGTAGTTAAAAAAGTTAAATATTTAGGACTCTGGCTTACCAACAAAAATATTGACCTATACCAAAATAATTACATCCCGGTGTGGAATGAAATTAAGAAAAATCTGGAGATTTGGGCAAGAATGAAATTATCACTCTGGGGAAGAGTGTCCATGGTCAAAATGATGGTACTCCCCAAAATGCTTTTTCTATTCCAAACAATTCCGATAATAAAGGGCACAAAAAACTTTAAAGAATGGCAAAGGGTGATTTCTAAATTTGTCTGGGAAGGAAAGAAGCCCAGAATTAAGTTTAAGACATTAACAGATATTACTGAAAGAGGGGGCTTCGCCCTACCAGACATGAGACTGTACTACGAAGCGGCATGCCTATGCTGGATTAAAGAATGGATAAAGTTGGAGGATACAGAGTTATTGGATTTAGAAGGGTATAAGAACAAATTTGGATGGCATGCCTACTTGTGGAAAGATAAGATAAAAGTACATAAGGGATTTTGCAGCCATATCTTTAAGGGACCTTTGATAGAAGTTTGGAATAGATATAAGAACATACTAGAACCAAAAACCCCACACTGGTTATCACCAGTGGAGTTAATAAGTGTAAAGAAAGTCAATATGGGGGAAAAATGGGGTAGGTACGAGGAAATGGTATTGAAGGAAGGAGGGAAGTGGAAAATTAAACCATACGACCAGGTAAAAAGATATACATACGATTGGCTGAGTTACTATCAGATAAATGAAATATTTAAAAAAGAAGTGAAGGAGAGGGGCTACGATGAAAAGACATCGAAATTTCAGAGAGAGATAATAAACTGTGATCGGAAAAATCTGTCAAGTATGTATAAAATATTGTTAGAATGGAATATGAAAGATGAGAAAGTTAAAAAAGTGATGACTCAGTGGGCAAAGGACCTCGGATATGATATTCAATTGGAAAAGTGGGAAAAATTGTGGAGAGTGAATATAAAATTTACAGCATGTGTACTGCTAAGGGAGAATATGTTAAAAATGTTATATAGGTGGTATATAACACCCGTTAAACTAGCCAAGATGTATAAAACAGATAACAAATGTTGGAAATGTAGACAAAAAGAAGGGACGTTCTATCACCAATGGTGGGAATGTGGGAAGATTAAAAGCTTTTGGGACGAAGTCTATAATGAAATCAAAAAGATTTTAAGCTACACATTTGTAAAGAAACCCGAAGCTTTTCTATTAGGTATGGTCGGAAAAGATATCAAAAGAAAGGATTGTAAAATCTTCCAATATGCGGTAACAGCAGCTAGAATCGTGGTGGCGCAGAAGTGGAAGCAGGAAGAAAGCCCAACGTTAACAGAGTGGAGATTAAAATTGACGGAATATGCGGAGTTAGATAAATTAACAGGGAAAATTAGATATATGAAGGATCAAAAATTTATAGATGACTGGGGAAAATTTGCGGACTATCTGGAGAACAAATGTTTAGTAAACACAACACTAGCAGGATTTAAAGAGGCACTGTAAAACACTAAGAAGTATTGCTTATGGAAAACAATGTCTGAAAGATGGTACTAATGGCAGTACGAAAGACTGGAATGCGTTATAAAGAGATAAATACGAATGAATGTCAAGGACGTTGAAGGAAGTCCAAAAGAATGAGATGTATGAAACACGGATTTAATGTATATATATGGAAAGATTAATAAAAAATTAAAAAAAAAAAGACAATACTGAGCTAGATGATCTAATGTTCTGACTCGGTATGTACGGTACAGTGGTACCTCGCAAGACGAACGCCTCACAAAACGAAAAACTCGCAAGACGAAAGAGTTTTCCGTTTTTGAGTTGTTTCGCAAGACGAATTTCCCTATGGGCTTGCTTCGCAAGAAGAAAGCCCATAGGGAAATCTCCGGGGACCTCTTTTAAAATGCTGGCGGTCGGGAGCAAAGACTTTCGCCCACCGCCGGCCTTCAGAAGAGGTCTTGGACCTCTTCTGAAGGCCGGCGGGGGGCAAAAGTCTTTGCTCCCGACCGCCTTCCTTCCCGGGACAGCGGAGACTTCTCTGCTGTCCCGGGCGATCTTAAAACCTTCGCTGCTGACCCCCAGCATTTTAAAAGCCCCCGGGGCAGCGGAAACTTCTCCGCTGTCCCGGGCGATCTTAAAATGCTGGCGGGCGGCAGCGAAACCTTCGCTGCCGCCCGCCAGCATTTTAAAATGGCCCCGGGACAGCGGAGGCTTCGCTGCCGCCCACCAGCATTTTAAAATCGCCCCGGGACAGCGGGGGCTTTTAAAATGCTGGCGGTTGGCAGCAAAGCCCTCCTGTCCCCGGAGTTTGCGGGGCGGGAGGTGGGGAGAAGGGCTTTTCTTCCCACCGCCAGCCTTCAGAACAGCCTTCTGAAGGCTGGCGGTGGGAAGAAAAGCCCTTGTCCCCCCCCCAGCCTTCAGAAGAGGTCGGGAGACAGACTGTCCCTGGACCTGGTCTGAAGGCAGTTTCCATAGGAACGCATTGATTGATTTTCAATGCATTCCTATGGGAAACCGTGCTTCGCAAGACGAAAAACTCGCAAGAAGAAAAAACTTGCGGAACGAATTAATTTCATCTTGCGAGGCACCACTGTATGTATGTATTTATTTATATTTATATTTATATACCAGTTGATCATAGAAAAAAACTCAAAGCAATTTACAAAAGGCAGCTTCCTGTGTTCCATGTTCCTAATTCTGTGTTTCATTTGTCGCCATTTATTATTGCATGTTGTAGACACAATTTAATACTGACCAGTCAACATTTTTGCTTTCCGATGAATTGATAACTAAGGAGCAGTATGTCTTAAATATTTGATTATATTGCATATGTTTGTTTGATTTCTTGTAGGCACCGTCTGTTTATTGGCTTTTGGTGTGTGTGTGTTTTTTGCTGTTATGTGCTGTAAACAAATAAAAAATGAATGCACATGAACTTGGTGTGACATTTCAAATGAATTTGGCAGTTCCCACACCACTCAGAGTGACCTTGGACCCAGTCCTTCTGTGCAACCTGTTCCAATGAGGCTAGATATGATTTTGGAGTTGAGAGAACAGCTGTAATATAGGTCAATGAGACTTGTATCATAAAACCAAGAGTTTTAGACATAAACTAATATTGATTTAGGAGCTAAAATGCATCAGGCATTTCGAGTCACAGCAAAGCAGTCAGGGAGCTTTCAGTCTACCTACAAGACTAGAATAAAATATTGTTCCACATCTATTTGATAGGACACAGCACGTGCTTGATATATAGAACTTGTGTGAGTAGAGTTTTAACTGGAAATTATCCAGACAGGCTTTCTGCAGCTGGAATAGTCGACAAAGTGACCAAGTGGTGACTTGGGCAAATTCACTTGCTCTAAAAGTGGGGAAAGCTGGGCTGCAAGAGGGCAGCATTTTCTCAAGGACATACTTCCAGGAGAAGGGGAGAATGGGCCCAGATAGAGAGGCCTGAATGGAGTCATTTGGCTTGATCATTTGGAGATCAAGCACTGCCATTACTTGTTGAAGAATGCGCCATGAAATAATGATTCATTCATTCCACTTGTTTTTATTCCAGTGATCCTTATTAAGCCACAGAGAAGTGAGGGAAGCAAAGGATGGAACCAGAGAGTCAAGATTCGTTGATACATGAAAGTTTATGAAGAAGTGCGTCACAAGAACTTTGATAAGGTGCAAGTGGGGGCATGATGCTAGGACAGTTAGCATACCTTCCAAGTGTCCCTATTTTCCATGGTAAGTCCTGGAATTACAAGAGCCATCTTGGCTTATTACTTGATCCCGGAATGTCCCTATTCCTCCCACCAGCACAGCCACCGAGCTCAGGGAGGAGGATGAGCTGGTGCTCGTCCTGAGCAGTGGCAGCAGTGGCGGCTGCAAGGGAACACCCCGTTGCCTCTCCAAGGCCTCTGTTGTTGGCCTCCTCCTTTGGGCAGCTCATAGCTGCTGCAGGAGAGTGGGCAAGGGCGAGGAAAGACTGCTGCCTCCAAGGCACATCCTTGTGTGACACACCGGCTCTGAAGTGCGAGCAGAGGACAAGGCCTCCCTGGGTGGAAAGAAAGGGGTATTTTAAATACTTTGTACATCCGCATCTATTCTTTATCTTTGATGAGCTAGTTTTGGATGTGCAGCCAGAACATGCACATTGGTATACATGTGAGTGTGTGTGCCTTCTGAGGAAATACAGCCCATATTCAACACAGAGAGCTGCTGACTGTGTAGCTCAGCTCTATACAAAGCAGCTCTCTTGGGAGTGAAGAGAAATGTGGCCAGTTCTTAGGTGTAAGCCATGGCAATAAGGGCCAGTATGAGCACCAGAGATGGCTGGTGTCCATTGGAATAGGTGGGGAAGAAAAAGGGGATACCAACAACTATTAAAGCCACAACTATTAACAGGGACAATCAACTAATTCTAATTTTGTCCTTCCTTCTTCACCACCGCCACCTCCTCCTCCATCCTGCACAGGGCAACACTAAGACTAAGAAGTAAGGTGAAAGTCAAGGCCACCCTCTAGACTGGTTTTAAGTAAGAAGGCAGGCACATGATAGCTGATGATGACTAAGGAGTAGACTATAATTGGTGGGGCAGTACCCCATTCACTTTAATGGCTCAGCCTCCACTAGTCAGTACCCAGCACCTGAATACTGTTTGGACCTCCCCACTCTTGCACACCTCTTTGGACCTCCCCATTCTGGCAAACCCCACTGTCGACATCTGTTTTGGTCCCTGTTTATTATTATGTTTCCTGGACCAATGCTCTAAGCAGCAGCAGTAGTCTCGTTGTCATTTTAATTTCCCACCCTGGCATAGTATCGCTATGGAGCATTGTGGGAAAATGGCAGCCCAAGTGTAGCTTGCTGTCACCATCACAGCCAGGTAAGCCTTAGCGGTTCCACCAGTATACATGCTGCCCAGGGACCTCTCAAAGATGGAGTCTAGGCACTATTTTGCTTTTACTTATTTCAAATGATGGTGTATAATGCGAAAGTGGTAAAGGGTAGTCATTAATGGAACTCAGATGGTAGATTCCAGCTTTTGTTTATTTCATGCATGTCTTTACATCTCAGCAAGACCTCCACAAGGTGAAAAATGGTGGAATGTCTGAATCAAAGACAATGGGGAATTGGACTTCGACCCAGGATTATGCCAGGAAAAGCAAGCACAGGAAGACAAGTTGATGTAAATGCTGTCTTCATATTGATTGTTGTAGCACTGGATTACTTTTCAGATAACAGAATCTCAGAGCTCATCCTTTGGAATGTGCTTTGTTCAGCATATATACAAACAAATTAGCATTTCCCGATGATGTTTGCATGTGGAAAGATGTTGAGTGTTAATGTTATGATAAGGGAGATAAATAGGGATTAAGAACTTGATCTAGTGTTGTAGAAGTCAAAGGCAAACTGAGAGAAGAGTTGGGCATCAACTTTTCAACCAGCCATTGTAGCTATACCCCATCCAGAAGCCTCCTGCAGACTTTACCTGGTAGTAAAGCTTATCTGCCTGCCGTGGCCATCTTTGCCTGCTGATTTCTGGTAGTCTTGGGATGTGAAAGAAATTCAATTCAATTTCTGTTTTAATGAGAAACAATCTGATTTCCTGTCCCTGAACCAGAACACAAACTGAAATATAATTGTCTTCCAAAATTTTCACTGTTCCAAATTTTGCAGTGCAGTTGCAGGCCCAGTTACAGCACCTCCACCTCCCGTCCCCAGGGTGATGGCAATAGCTAGGGTGTGAAGGAACAAACTGGTCAAGACAATGATCTGGGGTGGAAATTGGCCACAACTTTCCGCTGGATGGCGGAAATCCTCGTGCCAAGGATTGTGGCCTCCCCCAAATGCTAACCTACTGAGGTGACCATTCTAAGGCTACTGCTGGAAGCTCTATGGCCCATCTCCCCAACACTTGGTGTCTGGACAGAGACTTCCACTTAGACCCCTTTAATGGGGTACTCTGAGTTCCCAACCACTTCAGGTTTGGGCTAATCTAATCTATGGCCCAAACTAAGGACCCAGAGTGTCCTCAACCCAACCTGGGATGATCCATGGCCGAACTGATTCAGATCTGCCCCCTGGAATAATTCTAGTTTTATAGTCATACAGACAAGGTGGTGGGAGAGGGAGAGATGTATGGAAGCTGCCTGTGCATCTCATTCTCCACCCTCTTCTTGCCACCCAACCAGGGGTCTCTTGGGGGCACCCCTGAATTTTGCCAAGTTGACCCAATCCAATCCAAATTGATGCAAGGATGCCTCAGTCTGATCTGGCCAAATCTGAAGTCAACCTGAACTGGCATAGTTCATTGTGAGACCCGGAATTCAACCAGACCCAGTGAACAATCCAAGCTTTAGAGCAAGTGTGGGGTATAGCTGACTGTATGTCTGACACTGTTCATTTTTCTTAAAGTAAAATAATGTGGATTTTTAAAAATTAAATTTTTATTTTATTTTTTAAAAGGTAAAAGGAAGGAAATCTCTGAAAAACAAAGAAACAAAACTGCACCAATGTGAGGTGTTCAGTAGGCAGCCTTTCTGGTTCTGCAGTTAAACCCAGGAGAAGACATCACAGGGTAACTGCTCCGATAGCATTTTGTTTTGTTTTGTTTCAAATTAGGAGGTTGGGGCAGCAAGGGATGTTGCAGAACAGTGCGAGAAATGTTTGAGGGAAAGGA
Organism: Podarcis vaucheri; assembly: GCF_965113315.1. NCBI lineage: Eukaryota > Metazoa > Chordata > Lepidosauria > Squamata > Lacertidae > Podarcis > Podarcis vaucheri. The sequence goes on along the minus strand of NC_138758.1, from coordinate 17,272,256 downwards.
AATGCAAGCGTGCGTGCACACACACACACACACACTTAACCACCTCACCATGATAAATAAAGCTCAACCCCACACCTAACAGACAAACAAAAGCCTCATTCACAGTGGAAGAAAACTTTCAAGAAGTTGGAGGAAATATTTCAGTGCATCACTAATTTCTAGAGATCAAGCCATGGTGAAAGAAACTAGAGCAGTATGGTTTAGGTTTTTTTCTGTTCAGTTGACAGGAAAACTCTTTTGAGTTCTATTCAGAACCTGCCCAAATTTAAGTGACCAGAACTGAGCCGGAAATTGTTCTCTCATTTGGATTTTAGTCTGAGGGGGAGATGAATTCTGGGGGTTTTAAAGCTTGCCTCTCCTTGGAGGAAGGCTTCAACAATCCTCTGAATTTATTTTCCAATAAATAAATGGCTCAGGAAATAGGTTTGCTAGCATCTCTGGTGGTTTATCAGTGTGCACATACACACTGGTGGGATGGAAAGCTTTAAATGAGCCAAAGGAACTGAAAGCTGTGGCAAGCTCCATATGCTCCAATCCTGGAAGTAATTTGAGAAATTCTCCTAGGCATAATGGAATTCAGGGGGAATGGGGTGTATGGCAAAGTATATACACACAACAATAAAGAATGTGTGTTGGTGTGTTTTGAAGCCTGTTCTTTCATAAACTACTCACCGTCTATTTATATTAATAGGTGGCAGAGTAGTTTTATATATATTACGTATCTCAGGTGTTGAGAAGACGGTTAGGGGGAAATGCCTGCCTAGAGAGCGGCTGATATTCAGTGTAGACAATACTGTAGAGCTGGATGTGCCAATAGTCTGATTATTCAGTATAAAGCAGCTTCCTATGATTAGGGAAAGGGCTGTAACTTGGTGGCAGAGTACAGTATTTTTCGCTCTATAAGATGCACCAGACCATAAGACGCACCTAGTTTTTGGAGAAGGAAAACAAGAAAAAAATATATACTCTGAATCCTAGAAACCAGAACAGCAATAGGGATCGCTGTGCAGCGAAAGCAGTGATCCCTCTTGCTGTTCTGGCTTCTGGGATAGCTGCGTCCCCTGCATTCGCTCCATAAGATGCACACACATTTCCCCTTACTTTTTAGGAGGGAAAAAGTGAGTCTTATAGAGCAAAAAATACGGTACGTGCTTTGCATGCAATAGGTCCAACATTCTTGGCATCTTCAGGTAGGACTTAGAAGGTATGCCCCCTGAATGAAAGTCTTGAAAGCCTCTGCCAATCAGAGTGGATAATGCCAAACAAGATGAAACATTTTGTTATAGATTTGTGGGAGGACCCCCCTAACCCCTGTTGTTTAGTCGTTTAGTCGTGTCCGACTCTTCGTGACCCCATGGACCAGAGCACGCCAGGCACTTCTGTCCTCCACTGCCTCCCGCAGTTTGATCAAACTCATGCTAGTAGCTTCAAGAACACCATCCAACCATCTCATTCTCTGTCGTCCCCTTCTCCTTGTGCCCTCCATCTTTCCCAACATCAGGGTCTTTTCCAGGGAGTCTTCTCTTCTCATGAGGTGGCCAAAGTATTGGAGCCTCAGCTTCACGATCTGTCCTTCCAGTGAGCACTCAGGGCTGATTTCCTTCAGAATGGAGAGGTTTGATCTTCTTGCAGTCCATGGGACTCTCAAGAGTCTCCTCCAGCACCATAATTCAAAAGCATCAATTCTTCGGCGATCAGCCTTCTTTATGGTCCAGCTCTCACTTCCATACATCACTACTGGGAAAACCATGGCTTTTACTATACAGACCTTTGTTGGCAAGGTGATGTCTCTGCTTTTTAAGATGTTGTCTAGGTTTGCCATCGCCTTTCTCCCAAGGAGCAGGTGTCTTTTAATTTCGTGACTGCTGTCACCATCTGCACTGATCATGGAGCCCAAGAAAGTAAAATCTCTCACACATCCAACTTACCCAGGTTCATGGTTCTTACATTCCAGGTTCCTATGCAATATTTTTCTTTACAGCATTGGACTTTCCTTTCGCTTCCATGCATATCCACAACTGAGCGTCCTTTCGGCTTTGGCCCAGCCGCTTCATCAGCTCTGGATCTACTTGTACTTGTCCTCCACTCTTCCCCAGTAGCATGTTGGACACCTTCCGACCTGAGGGGCTCATCTTCCCTAACCCCTAGACATTAATAAACGGCAGTATTTTGATTATTTGGGATGTGAAGGGAGAAATACCAGCTGCTGAGGAATTCCTTGGCTAGCCTATGCAAAACGAGCAGGCCAAGCTAGGGTCATTAAGAAACAATGAGGGCCATTAGCAATGCAAGAGGACTGTCCTTCCTCCTTGCCCTGAGATGGGAACAGAAACAGTGGTTTGGAAGGTTGCCAGGTAATCAGGGGCTGAGGTGACAGGAAAAAAGAGTTTTAGCAAGGAGTTCTGGGATGAAAAAGGAGGAAGAGGAAGGACTGGGATCTATCTTGGGCGGGTTAGCAGGCTGGGAGAGATGCCTTTGACTCCATGGCTACACTGCTGTACATGCCCCTCTTGAAATGACATGGACCCTCTCCATGCAGAGTGAAGGTGCAAATAGGTGGATGAACTATATTTCTTAAAGCTACAATGGTCTCCACCATGTCTCTATTCTCCAAAGGAACACAGACCCTGGGTGAGTGCTTGGAACCCCTTGGGCTCTTGCCACTGCTCAGCAGAGAAAGGGGAAGGCACCCAAATTTTGTAACAATATCATAGAACTCTGCTTTAGAGTAGGAGCTCTTGTGCATCAGGGAGGTTCTTGAAGTCCTGGGTAAAATCCAGCATAAGTTAACATCCCATTAGCACAAGGATTTCTGCTTGTGTGACAGACCCTTCCTCCTCTCCTCTGCAGAGGATTTGCGGAGGGCACAAGGTGTGCAGGGGGGGGGGAGGCAAGGAGTCCCATGGTGGGGGGCAGAAATCCTTGCACTGACTAAACATGGAAATTTGCAAAGAGTCTTGTGCAAGCACTTTGAAGCCCCAAGAACCACCTGATAACCATGGCTTCAAAGTGCCACAGTGGTTCTGCTGGTGAACTGAAGTTAGGGTTTGTGAAGAGCTATGTGGGGTGCCATGCACAAGGCTTTGCCAATGGCACCAATCAGCTCATTGGCGGCATCGACCTATGGATCCTGCAAAACTTTGCAAGCCCTAGTATATAATGTTAGGTGTGGCTTGGCCAAAATGGCCTAGGGGACCACATAGGGAGGCCTAATTAGGTGCAGAGCTGGGGTTCCCCACTAATAAGCTAATGAATATCAAATAAGTGAAATCTCTCCAACCAGACTTCAGTTGATATAACCCTTGTCTTTTGAATGGTGACATTTTAATACTTCCAGCTGTTGAACTTATTGCTAAATATGTTTACCGTCTCTGTATAATAAAAAAGCTTTTATTACTTTTACTGTGGGCAGAAGAAAAGAAAGCTTTAAATCTTGAGTCCTGAAATGCTTGTCTCCATCTTAAAAAGCAGTCAAGCTTTAGTGGGTGGGAGAATTGAGGGGGGGGGAGAGAGAAATGTCTTCTAGGGAGGTAGTTTATGAGACTGCTCTTCTTGCAGTGGTGGCTCATATATTTTAAATAAGTGCAACCATTTCTACATAAATGAAATGATAATCTAACAGAAAGTACTGTTTTTGTAAAGTAAGCAGATGATTTTATGGCCTGAAAGATGGAAATTTGTAAATGAGGGGACCGGCTGATGTGTATCGCCTGATCATGAAATGAACAAGCTGATTTCTTGCTATATTCCTGGAATATATTAAGTGGCACAACATTATTGCTGATTCACACAAACTCCGGTTTGGGCTTTCAGGCCCCCACAACTATAAGTACATGAGCCAGGTGAGTGAATCCAGGCCTGTTCACCCTGTGTATGCCTCATGTCATCACCTTCCATAGGAGCCATCTCCAGGGGGCTGTGGGTGCTTGGGCACCCACAATAATATAATTGTTGGATCCAGGCACCCACAAAGTCAATGGGAAAAGCTGACAAGCAGCAGCAGCACCTGAATGGGTAGGAGAGATGCCTTGGACTCCAGGGCTGCACTGCTGTGTGGTACAAGCCCCTCTTGAAATGACCGTGCTGTGAGATCTGAACTCCCTCCATGCAGACTGAAGGTGCAAATAGGTGAATAAACCACATTGGTTAAAGCTGTGACAGTCTCCACCATGTCTCTATTCTCCAAAGGAACACAGATCCTGGGGGAGAGCTTGGAACCCCTTGGGCTCTTGCCACCACTCAGTAGAGAAAAGGGGAGTGCCAGTGAATGAGGCACCCTTTTCTGGGGGGTGGGGCTCGGACACAATGGCAGAGTCTCTCTACCTCCAAGTCTGAGTGCCTCCCTTTGGAAAAGGATGCCTTGCTGGCTGCGGAGAAGAGGAGCCACCAGTGCCGGCCAACACAACGCAGGCGTGCGACGTCACACACACACACACACCTGCATGCATGATGCCACACGTCCGCGTTGCAGCAGAGGGCACCCACAATCCTGAGAGTGAGATGGCACCCCGTCCTCTCCTCAGTGTTATCTGCACACTGGAGACATTATTTGTAGTGGGGCAACCTAATAAAGTTGGGCTGGATATCCGCATATCTGAGGATTGCTGGCAAGCTTCTCTATTACATATACATGGGCATCATCAAGGATGGGACAGCATGGGAAGAAGGGCAAACACAGGATGAACACTGGTGGCCTAATTCTTCTATCTCCTGCAATAATCACTGGAGGATGCCTTCTTTGTGGTGAGTCCTACCCTCTGGAACATTACAGACACTCTCTCTCTCTCTCTCTCTCTCTCTCTCTCTCTCTCTCACACACACACACTGTTACCCTGAAGGTGCATGTTTTAGATGATTGTTAAAAACATATATTTTGGAGTTGGTGCTGTTAATGCTTAAATGTATGGCTCAGAGTTTTGATACTTGCATATTTTTAAGATGGTGATATCTTGCGATATGTTTTAAGAACTCGATTCTTATTGTTGCAAAAAACTTTGAGATTCTTTAGAATTTGCTAGAAACTGATTACATTTAAAACGCATATGTTGCTATTGTTATTAGGGCAGATTATAACAATTTAAAATTTGGAATTAAAAGAGTTTTTAAAAAATTACATTCACAGGAGTAGGGCATAAACACACACACACATTTCTTTTTTACTTGGCTAAATGATGGTTTAAATGGTAGGAAGGGACTGCAGCATTATACAAGCCACCCACTCAGATTAACTACAGATGGATTAGTCCATAAATCAATTGTTCAAGGCACCACACGATCTCCAAAGAAGAGCCCTCGGAGACCTTGTAAATAAATAAAACTCTGCATGATCTGCTCATTATGATTATTATGGTCAAATTACCATTGTTGAGTTATTATTCACTGCAATATCTAGAGACAAGGCTGCAGATGGCTCGCTACATCTAAGACATATTGAGGTTTTCCCCTTCCTTGTCTTATACCTTAGTGAATATAACAAACAATTCACTTTGGCACTAACACGTAATATGTGAAGATTGCTTCATAAAACGCATTTGAGCAAAGCTCAAAGGAGCAGTGGCAACAAAGCCTTGACAGGAAGTACTGCAAGAACCCACATTATGTTTGATGTCCAAGTCCAGTCCGAAGAAGCCCAGGAAAATAGATTTATATTCTCTTAAAACAAGCAAAACAATGCTCTTTAAAGACATTCAAGTCTTTGTAAACTACTGACATACCAAATCTAAGCATGGATGCCTGCAGCTAATTCATATGCATGCATATGCAAACATGGTGCATATGCACCATATAGGGATGTGGGGTAGAAATTTGGTTTAGTTCACATTTTAATGAGAAACTACGTAATTCACTCTTTCCAAAACAACACGCAAACTTAAATGCAGCTATTCTTTAAAATTCACATTCCTACAAGTTCTTTGACAAGGCTATCCATCAGATTAATGTGCATGAAGATGCATATTGTTGCATGTCACACCAGTGAGATTCCAGGGGTTCCAGGCACACTTACCCAGGGTTTATGTTTCCTTTCAGGAATGAGGCACAGCGGACACTGTGGTGTCTTTAGGATTTATGGTTTATTTTCACAACTATACAACCTGAGCCTATGATGGAGGGGCTCACAGCACTAACACACCAAGAAAGTATTGTTTCTCTCATACAGTAGCTGCCACCCTGGATACAAACAGAAATCAACCATCATGCTCTGATCCTCTCTCCAGCTTGCTGCCTTTACCAGCCTACAACCTTTTCCCTCTAGGCCACATCACAGCTGACCCCAAAACTACTTCAAACTACTCTGACTTTGTCTTCTAAGACACTCTGAAATGAGGGAGGTCCCCACCCCTACCCCTTTGCTGTTTGGCTCAGAGTCTTTGCTTTCTTAATGGCTTATTACCTTCCCATTGTTTTCTTAATGGCCCATATCCTTTCCTTTTTTTTCTTAATGGCTCATCTCCCAGGCAATTTCCTGAACATGGGAAACTGGAACCACGGATTAGGAATCTGTTTTTAACCAGTGTTGGATCCAGGGGTTCAGGAGGCTTGGTTAAATTCTAACATTTACTGGGTCCAGGAGTTGGAGGGAGCCTGCTACCCCCCAAACTCATCCATCCATCCATCCATCCATCCACCCATCCATCATCACCTTAGGGAAATCTTCTTACACCAGAGAGTTATGAAAACTGCACAGTTTTAAAGATAGGTGCAGGGAGAGCTAATATATATTTATTTTACCTCAGGTGATTGAATTCTTTCTTACATTAATATATAGACAATCTGTTAAGTTGATTTGTAAGCTTTTATAAGTAGCTTTATCTCTTCATTCCACAAAGGAAGATGAAAGAATTATTTATTTTAGCTTTCCATCAAATCAGCATGGAATCCTCCCCCCAATATTTATTTACATTGGGATGAAATCTCTTGATGTTAAAAGAACTGGAGATAGGAACTGATATTGCCTTTTCTGGTCTACTGTGGTCCCCTGAAGATGTAGCCACACACACTTCTGCAAATGAGCTTCCTTTATTTTTTTCAAAGGAAGTGTTTTCCCTTTTATTGTAATGCTGGGTAGATTTGGCAGAGTGGGGAGGAAGAAGCAATCACAATTTCATTAAATCACGTTGAATTACTTGGAAATGCCAAAAGAGAAAAGATTTGCAATATGCAATATTTGCTCTGCAAACTGACTGCAAATGGAATATTTTTTAATATTTAGTCTATATCATGTTATTTATTCTTTTTAAAATGACATATTTGTTTTTGTTTTTCTAAGTAGAACATAAGGCAAATTATATTAATTAGGCTATTTACATGATTTCCTAACTCAGAGCAGAAAACTTGCCTTCAGCTAGCAAATAATTGGAATTACAATTGCTAGAGATATCACAAGTTTGTTAATTATATCAGACTCCATCAAGCTCAGAGGCTAAGCTAAACGATTTGCTTCTCCCCTTTTCTTCCCATTGAGCTGTTATAAGATTACATGCACAGTTTCATTGGCCAGTTCAGTTCAATGGGTTCATGCCTTTGGGAAGTAGAATGGGTGGAGTCAGTTGCTGAGGCAACGCAGCACTAAATATTGTCTCATTGTCCTAGTTTTACAGTGCATAACCAAAGACATGGAAATCTAACGTGCAACTAAGTGCTGATGAGCTAAGTAACATCTGATATGATGACTGCAGTGGAACACAGGAAGTTGCCTTCTGCTGTAGGTATGAGGAACCTGAAACCTTCCAGGTGTTGGACAACAACTTCCATCCTCCCAGACCATTGGTCATGCTAGAAAGGACTAATGAGAGCTGAAGTCCAACAACACCAGGAAGGTCACAAAGTCAGGCCAATGGTCCATCTAGTTTTGTGGGGGGGGTTGTTTTGTTTTGTTTTGTTTTGTTTTGTTGCCCCAGACTCATCTAGATGGCATGAAGAAGACATTTGATCCAGTTCAGCTGTATTTATTTAATTTGCACTTTCTGAAAGAGTAGTTTTTACTTTCTGAAACAGTCATCCTTCATAATTCATACCTCTTAATTATGGGGTGCAATTCTCCACACAATGTTTACCCCAAAAATGCACATATTGGGGGAAATGTGCATAAAAATTGATGCTAGTGAAAATAGCATACAGAAATACTTGCAGAATAAATTGCTTGCAAAAATGTGTACATTGGTCTGAACCATGTACAAATATTTTTTGTTAGGGTAAATTCACACTAAAACGTTGAAGAATTTTTATGAGGATTTTTTTTACATCATAAATTGATGCAGAAATGTTGAAAATTGAATTTAAGATTGAAAAGAAGAAGAAAGAAAATAAAAACTGAGAGAACCAGATTTGACAGATCCTTCCATCCTTGCTAGGGACTGAACCTGAAAGATGGCGTCTCCATGAAATGAATGCAAGTTCAGTGGATGATATTGTACATTTCCCAACTCACCAGGATAAAGCTAGCCCCACTCCCTACCTGGCTTAAATTACAGTTCAATAGTGTACCCACTATTCTTAACTCAGAACAAAGTTTTCATGCCAAAAGGTGGGTTCATATGTTTCCAGAATCACTAGCAGACAGAAGAGCAGCACGAAGAGTGATTTCATCAGTGGCCAAGCCACCATTTTCTTTCCTGCAGACTGCCTCAGGCAATATCTTGGGGCACATTACAAAGCCACAACATCAGTTGTGTTTATGATAATCTTTTCACCTATTCCTTTCCTCCTGGATAAGATGGTGCAGTGTCCAGACCCTGAACATGTTGGATGAAAGAAAATGATGTCCTGGACACTAAATAAATAGCTCTGTGCTCTTCTTTATTGCTATCACTGTCATGAGAGGTAAAGAAGGGGAAGAGAAAGGTCCACTGCCCATTTTACGTCTCACCCTCCTTGAGAGCAAAATTCACATTTCTTCAGTGAGGATCAGCTGAAAGAATACTTTTCTGGGCCGCAGCTCAGCTTTGCACACAGAATGTCCAAGGTTCAATCCCTGGCATCTCCATGTAGGACTTGGGGTGTCCCTTTCCTAAAAACTTGGAGAGCCACTGTCAGTCAGAGTGGACAACTTTCTATGTTCAGTGATCCCTGTTCAAGCCCTTTGAGCAAGTTGGCAGGTAGCTGCCTTTTTTTCTGAGTCAGATCAACAGTTCACCTAAGTAAGAATTGCTACCATGACTACAGCAGTTCTCCAGATCTCAGGCAGAAGTCTTGCTCTTGAAGATTCCTTAATTGGAGAAGTCTAAGATGGAGCCTGTGACCACCGTGCGCATGTAAAGCATGTCCTCTAGCAATGACCCATGACCTCTCCTCAAAACCTGAACCCAATTTCCATACTTCATTGACAACCTGAACATTTCCACTGAGTTAGAAAAGTAAAGGAATTTGGCGAGGATGCAGAAGCTTCTGCAAAGCCCTAAAATCAATGATGTTCCCTTCGGACAGCAGGAGATTTCTTTAATATTGAGCATGTCAGTAATATTTTGGCACTGATTAAAAGACCTGTCGGACACATCCCCACTCTCCAATTCCCACTGCATAGCTACCCATTGAGCCACAGCTTTAACAGCCATTCCCAGGAAAAACACAGCCCAAGATGTACAGGCAAAAATGATTGCTGGCAAAGATTAGCAGTATAATGCTGCCCATGCTTTCTTGGGATTATGCACAGAATTGCATTGTAAAATAAGTTTCATTCAAATTGGAAGGCTATTTTTTTAAAAAATTAAGATGAACCACTGTGGTTGGTGATTCTTTTGTCTTACAATGCAAGCAGGATTATAGAATGCAGCTCAAGTATCCATGGGATATTTTAAAACATTTTAAATTATTGTCTAACATGGTAGTTTCTTTTCCTGCAGGAAAATAAAGCTGAGATGGATGCACTTGTTCTGCCACCAACATTTTATTCTCCTTAAGTGAGGCAAGCTGTATTCCAGGCATGAATTAGACTTTTTGGGGACAGATGACCTCTGCTTCCCTTATTGCTGGGAGGAAAACCACATATTATTCCACCCCTTAATTCATGTGTCCTGAGGGAAAAATAAACCACCAGCTCTTTCTGATGTAATTATTTCATGAGAAACCGCGAAGAACCTAAACTAACAGAGGATTGTTGCTAGTTTTGATCATTAAAAAGTGAAAGAAAAGGTGACTGGCTGTTACACAGACCCTAGCAATCTTAATTCCTATGCAATTTCAGGAAATTTAATTTTGCAGTGTGGCTAGGAGTTTTCCGTTTTCTTTTTTTCCTTTTTTGCTTATAACAAGCTGCTGTGTCACATTTAGCAGTGACAGGCAAAGAAAAGAAACTGCCTGGGTCAAACAAAAGAACAGTACTTATTCCCAGCCTAGATCCGAGAGAAAGACTGGAATTCTAATTATGTGTGTGGCAATTCCTTTCCTTTATCACAGTGATGAGACTCATACAGGCACAGCCCACCCATGAGGTAAGGTGAAGTGACTGCCTCAGGGGGCAGGACCCACAGGGGCAGCAGATCCAGCCTCCAAAGAGTGCATTGCCTATTGCTGCTACCACTTTGGCAGCGACAGCTGTGATGTCGCTGCTACCTTGGAGACCAGGTTTCCTACTTCCTTCTCAGCAACCCCACCCAGTGCCAGCTCTCTAGCAGCCTCCTGACAAATATGGGCTCCTGCTGTTCTCCTCCCACCCCTGGTGACCAAATGGTGGGAGCTGGCCTCTGGGGTCTCCTGCGTTCTGTACCCGCCTAGTGTGATTTAGAATGAGTCCCTTCCTCCCCACCCCCCATGATGACCTTTGATTCCGCTCCTTATTCCCAATGTCTTTACTCCTCCCTTGTTTCTTATGTAGACCTTCACTCACCCCTTCTTCCCTGGCCGGTGGGAGGGTGTACCGCTGGGGGGTTGCCTCAGGTGCCAAAATGTTTCTTTATTTTTGTAAATAATTTTTATTCATTTTCCAATAAAGAGAAGAAAAAGACATTCATATTAATAACAAATCAAGCCAAATCTCACCACATTCAAAAACAAAAAACAATACAGCCAATTATAGAGTCCAATTTAATTAATTTCAATGGGACTTCCCATGTTCTGGATTTCAAGAGCTAAATGTCCATCCTTTATCTTTCTGCTATCTTCTTTGTTACTTGATATTGACAACCTCCTCTCTCAATCAGTCAGTCGCTGGTATAACTCTCTGTCTTGTTTTATTTAACCATTCCTTATTTCTATAATCACGCAGGGGGCTTTTTCCACATTGTTCTCAATCTTAATATTTTAAAGTACAGTCCTCCTTCGGTGACCCCTTCTTTTCTGCTGATTGTTGCTCTAATAGGCTCTGGGCTTCCATCCAAGGTTGAAGTTAATTAGCGACTTCACACCATCTTTGATCTGTCCAAACCAGCCGATATTTCAAATGTACTGTAGAGGTGTACTTGGCAATCAGTAAGTTACACAAGGATTGCTTCGGTTTCCCCATAAAAACCTACGCCAGCTCTCCAGGGCCCTCGGACAGCTGGCAGGCATCCAGAGTTTATAGTCACTCCATGATAATATTCCATGCAAGCAAATGCATCCTCTGTAAAGTGCACCCCTTTTGTAATTCCAGTTAAAAAATACCTCCAATCTCCCCCCATTAAAGGAGACTTTTTCTGATCATATCCTTTCTCTTTCAGAGCTTCTACCATCACCATCTTCCCTCCTCAGCCCGAGCTGATCTGATCATATCTGATCTTACTCTGCCAATTTTGATCAGGGCTCTTGGCCGAGGACTGCAATAATGCCAATATGTGCAATTATTTTACGCCTCCTGTGTTTCCTTTGGGTAATTAATTCTTTCTTGGTGAGGTTCACCAAATCATGAAATAGCAGATATAATGAATACAAACACGTCACAGCGTCTCACCTCATTCACCAAGATGACAAGATAGGAGTCTTTTTGAAGTCCGAAATTTGGCCGATTGTGTAGTTTAGCAGATTTTTCTTTTAACTCTTTCTGTCCAGAACACGCCTGTTTTTTTGCCAAATCTTTTTAATTTTTTAGGAAACAGGGACTCCCGGCTGATGAGACTGACTTTGGAGAGTTGCCAAATTCGTGGCTTGGACATCACCCAGCGTCCCTGCCTCTATATCTTGTTGCAAAGTGCAGATAATGGATGACCTGCAGGTGGCGCAGGCCCTCCCTGCCCTGGGGGGTAGGGTGAACAGGGTTAATCCCCCTAATTTAACCCTGAATTACTGGCACGAATGGCTGTCCGATCTCTTGGGAGGTTGCCATATCTCATTGCTGGAAGCCGGAAGTCCCAGGTGCCAAAATGTCTTAGGCTGGCCCTGGACTCATATCTCCTGGCATTTTACAGATGAAAATAGAAACATTTGTGTACTCACAAATCTCTATACTCACACCAAGCATTTCTATCTGAGTGCCTCCCTCATGAGCGTTCTCTCTCTCTCTCTCTCTCTCTCTCTCTCACACACACACACACACACACAGTGGTGGCTGGTACTCATTGCAGCTGGTTGGGAGTCCAACCATAGGTGGAGCCAGAACCAAGGAGAGGCAGAGCCAACTAATTCTAGCTTTGTCCCCTCCTGAGTTCTATATTGGCAATTCTGAGACTCGGGAGAAGGAAGCTGAAAGCCCTGGTTGTTAAGTAGGAAGGCAGAATGGCAGAGTTGAAGAAATCAAGAACATAAGTAGGAAGGCAAGCATGGTGGGCAGTATCCCATTTGCCCCAGTAGAGCAGCCACACAATTATGGGCCATGCCTCAGTGACAGAGCATCTGTCTTGCATGTATTAGGTCCTAGGTTAAATCCCTGATGTCTCCAGCTAAGGGTAAGGCAATAAGCTCCTGCCTACAACACTGGAGAGACTCTGCAAGTCAGAGCAGATAATACTGAGCTAGATGGACCAATGATCTGGCTCAGTAAAAGACATTTTCTTATATCCCCATACATTACTGTTTGCTTATTTAAATAAACACAGTAGTGACGAAGGGGTGGCAATAAATCTTTTTAATAAATACACATTTTTTATAAAACAAAAAACAAGAAACCAATGCATTTAAGCAGATCCTTGTCTACTGAAATGATAAGTTCATAGGGCTGGAATAACATTCTATATAGATGCTAGAATCATTGTACCAGGATTGATCACCCAAGTAAGCGATAAACCCAAGGAAAATCAACAATTTTCTGCGTTATCGTAGCAGATTATACAGTGCTGCTGTAATGCAGCAGAGAGATGAACAGTTTTCCTCTGACACCTCACATGTGACTTTCTGAGTTTCCTTGGGAACTTCCTTGAGAAGTTACACTTGGTAGTAAGCCTGGGAAACCTAAGAACGAATGAAAGCTACCTCAACACTAGTAACTTGAAAGGTCTGCCAACTGATAATGAAAGCCTAGTTTTGACTCTGGAGAAAAATTCTTCCCAGTTTTACTGCATAAACTGAATTTTGGGTTCATTTGTCATATTCCATGCCAATTTTGGATCTTCACAGAAAAGGTGTCAAGGCTGGAGGTGAAGCAAGGCAGGACAATGTTGGAGGCAAGGCAAGGCAAGGCTGGTCAGAAGTTCCAATGCAACAGATAATTCTGAGCAAGCAACTTGCTCCAACATGGTTTCAGAGCATACAACTAAGTTCTACCTCCTCACAAAGGAATTCAGAGCCTTAAAGTATATTTGGCCTGCAGATGGGCACTCCTTAATGGGTGCCTCTGTGGCCTCTGACTCTGTGTTCAGGGGTCATGACAATGGCTCTTTCCATTGACTGCTTAGCAATTTTAGGCAATCTGGTGACTCTTTTCCAGTACACTCGGTGAATGTATTTAAAGATGAGAATGGGCATGATAATGAGCTGTTGTGCCAATGTCCAATCCCCAAAGAGTTATTGGTTGATTGTGTGTTAATTCCTAGATTTCTCTTCCATAAATTAAAAGGGCATATTTAGTTGGCGTCTCTTTACAGACATCCAATAAATCGCATGAATGACTATTTTTAAAACACTTCCTTTGATAAATTGGTGTGCAACCTTTATCATCTTGTTGATTTCACAGTGCAATGATCACCTAATTACTTCTACTTATTCCTAACATGTGAACACCTGTAGTTCCATCTTAATGTTTTACTTCATTTCTGTCTGTTTCTGTTCTGTTTGTTGTTTATAACACACCAGCCACTGAGAGAATCTATCTGCCAGTGAGAGAATCAGGGCAGTGGAGAATCAACAAAGGCAGTCTACCTCTGTTCCTTGGTTCATGTTCCTCTTAGAAGTCTTAAAAAAAAAAAAAAGCCTCAGAGCTAAGGTTTTTTTGGACCTCTGTAAGGCACAAAAGTATGGAACTGTGGCCTCTAACCACTAGCACCTTGCCTTCTGCACCACAGCCCCCCATGTCCTTGAGATGCTAGGCCTTAGGTAAAAAGGTATCTCATTAACTGAATTTTCACCCTGGAAGAGAGTTAGGTAACCTCCCAGCTGACTCTCAAAGCCAATCAGGACTCACCTAACTTGGTCTAGTTCAAGGTCAACAAGTCCCAAAATTAACTAGTTCCAGTTCAAATTTATCCCTTTGGAAAATCAACTAGTTTGGTCCACATACAGTTCAAGTTGAAGTTCATCCAAATTTCCCCTGGCAAATATTTCGCAGCATGCATAATTTTACAAGCTGTTGTACCGAAATATAAAATACACTTACATTGACTAAGAAAAACAGAAATACACACACACACACACACACACACACACACACACTCATACACAGTGCAATGTTAAAGGTTTAATTTATCCCCACCACCACACACCTAAAGGCCAAAAGATTTCAAAGCATAAAAACACATCAGATAATGAACTTGAAAGTGAACTAGAAATCGTTCAGCATTCTACTCCAAAACAAACTTTAAAATAATTCAATTCACCTGATGATTATGGAAATTATTTTCAGGTGCAGTTCAGAAAATTTTGAATTAATTCAGTGAACTTGATTTAACTGAACTCGTTAAACCAAAACATTCAGATGCGTCAGGCCCTATGAAGCCCAAGTAGTCAAGTCAGTTTACCAGTCTAATCAGCTTATATTGAGTGTGAGGACTCTACCTGCTCTTTACTTTCCTTGCTGCTGCCTTAGATAATAAACCAAACTTTCCTTCCTTTGACTGAATCTGCTTCCAGTCCCTTCAGCCCTCTGTTGCAGCCTTGGGATTTGACCATTTCTCTGGCCCTTTGATCCTCATCTGCCAGAACCAGCATGTGACTTACAGTCCACCAATGACTATTTTTACTACCCTTCGGATCCTTCTCCACTTGCATCCAAACTGGACTGCAGTTGTAGACAATATTGGAGGAAGGCCAAGTTCTGAGCACCCTTTAGGTTGTTCTTCATACTTGCCAGTGCTTTCAATAGCTCCTATTCCACCATTATTAATTCACACAGAATGTCACACCTTTGTCCAGATTGTTAATGAAGATGTTAAATCTGATGAGACCCCTGTAATGCCCCACTTAGAAAACCTCCCCATGATTTGGTGTGGTGCCATTTCTCATTACACTATGTTTGCACTCAACCAGCCATTTTAAAATCCAAATGGCAGGGCTCCATGTCTCAGCCAAATTGAATTTAATTTTGCAAGTAAAGATTTTGCATCCACTGCTTTGCTGAGACTCAGATAAATTACACATTCTTTCATCCACTAATTTTGTAATGTTATCAGAAAAAGCAATCAAGCTTTGAAGATTACTAATACTCCCTGCCTGTTCTCCACTGGACCATGGAAGATCAGTCACTTAAAAATCCGAATCCCTGAGTTATCAAAGCATTGCTACTACACCAGCCTGGGGACTGATTAATTTTTAAAATATTATATTGGTTTAATTCACTTTAACACACATGGGAGCTCCTCTGACCCAGAGCTTGACTGTTCAGTGGGCAGCATTCCTTACTTATTAGCACCAGATAATTTATAAGAACATGATAGTATTGGCTTGATAGTCTCACCTTCCAAGGCATAAAACCAGGAAAAATCTCAGGATATTAAAATCATATTGTCAACAGGGAAATCAGTTTTTCTGCACTCCTTAAGACATCTCATCAAATCACCACAATGTATATTCAATAGTTGACAAGTTCATAATGTTAAAAATAACACAGCCACCAGCATTTAGGGTAGGGGGGTAGGAGAGCCTTCTAGCCTGAACAAATGCCTGCCAATATGTCTCCGCACATCAAATGCTGCTGTTAGTGACACATAATACACATTTATAAGTCTGTGTCAGTTCACAGAAACACCCGTGCTAGTTTCTGATAATGAAAAAGCCACAATGGTAACCACTATTGGATGAATTTGGGCCACACATTGCATTAACCCTGTTCACATTTAAAAATAAATAAATGAACGAGAGCCCTCAAAGGTATCTTTGTCATGTGTGAGGATGCTCAGGACTGACCACAATTTGCATCCTTTCTAAAGCTTGCCTCTTTATAATGCACTTAATGTAGTTTGGCTGTTGATGACCACTTTGATGTCCCTGCTGCTGTAGAACATAAATGCCCTCCTCCTGTTGGAGATAAGTTACAGGAATACCACCTCTGCAGTTCTCCAACAAAGTGCCAGCTCCTTGTTTTAAGAGATCTTGAACAACAACAAAATCCTCTGTAGGTCTCCTTCTCTGAATGTACACTGATTCCAGCAGTGGAGGAGGCGGGGAAGGTGGGACACCTGCAGGATGCCACCTTAAGGGTTTCTGTTACCCAAGGTGGCAGTTTCACCCTGCCTCACAGGTGAGCTGGCCCTGTTGCCTCTGATCCTGGAGGTAACACATAGACCTCTTTGCTAGTAGGAATTGGTAGCATTCCTACCAATTGGAGTTGGTGGCCATCACCTTGTTTTGTGGTAGCAATGTGTTGCTGAGTCACAGATATTAACTACAACTAGACCTATTATAGGAGTCAACTGTCACTCTAACATCCCACCTTTAGAAAGGAAATTTACAGGAGGGCTTATTATCAAACCTACTTCAAAGAAGCTGTATGAATGAGGCAGAGAAAATGAATATAGCATAAATGAAGAGCAAAGCATGTGAATAAATAAATGGGTATCAATCGAAAACAAACAAACAAACAAACAAAAACAAATAAATCACATATCCAGCAAGGCAACGTGAAATTCCATTTCATTGAGTAGAAAAATCCATAATGGAAATGCAAATTGTTTCTCAACACCTCACAAACAAGATACATATCGAAAGAGAACAAAGAATCTCTTCATTGTGCTGAATAATACAAAAGAGAAATTCTCTTGGCAGCTGTTTCAGAAGGCTCCTAGCCGAGTCTTGAAAGAGTATGGTTAAAAAAAAATGCGCGCACACACACAAAAACATAAAAGGTTACTTTGGTGCCAACTATTGTACCATATTTTTCCCCGCTAATTTATTCTCTGTGGTCCAAACCTGAATGGTTTCATCCAATAGTGACACCTGTTTAGTTTCTGTTTTCTAATCATCCCACTCTGAGAATTTCTTCTTACTCTAGTAATTCCTGAAGCAGCTGTGCTGGTCACAAACTACATGCAATTTATTATACCTACAATGATGTTCAAACTCAAAGAATCAGTTTCTGGGAGCTCTAATCCTTCTGTTATAGAAATAATTAGGCTCTTTCATTTGCAAGATAAAAATCTTTGGGGAATGCAAGAAAAGTAGCTAGTGACCACTATATGTGTACATGTGTGTGAGTGAGAGAGATAAAGAAGAGAGCGCAACAGTCTTGCTACTGTATGGGAAGACGTGTCTCTCATTTTGTCAGCACTTACACAAATAAGACATCCTACAGAGCTTCCTTTTATGAACAAAAAGTCTATGTACCATGAAGATTGGATGAAAGATTGGGACAAAGCACTTGTTAAGTCTGTGTCAGCCAAGATTTGGGGAAATGTCATAAAAGTTATACAGCACAAATACACATCTTCATCTTTATTAAATAAAATCACAAAAAGTAGTACAAACTGCTGAAGGAAATGTCGTAATTATGTTTCCTCTTTCAATATGTGATGGGCTGGTCCTCTTGTCTGGGTAAAGGTTTTCCAAAAAGTGGAAATTATGAACCAAAATATTCCACTGAAATGCAGAATTGCCCTTCTTTCCATTTTTGACATTTATTTGAGTTTATTACTTACCTTACATAAGTGGCAAACAGAACTACTGCAAAATATCTGCATGCTGAACTGATGGTGGAAACAAGGAGGTGGAAAAAGGAGGATAACCGGGGTGAGGGAGGAGATGGGTACTTCCCTCTCCTAATATCTGATTTCCCTGGCTGGGGAAGTAAGCCTCCCTTTTCTAGCCTAGGGCAACAACAGCATCCAGGGTGGGCATCAGCCAAACACTAAAAATGGAAGAAACAGTGTCAGAAGAGGATGGCACAGCCTTGTCACCCAGGACCTGCTAGCAGAGGTGGCCCAAGATATTTTGGCACCTGAGTTAAAATGCCCCCCTGCCACTCTGGTGGTTGTGGTGGGGTTGATGGGTGTGCTTAAGGTTGTGCAGAGAGATGCACTATGCAAAGCTCCTTTCCTACCCAAGCTTGATGAGAGCTTCTGCAAATAAATCCTTGCAAAGACTTGAGGCTGGACTGGGCTTGGAGCTTTGCAAAGCACTTCTCCTGAAGAAGAAGTCCTTTCTGAAGTTCCCTTCCCACTCAGCAGCAAAGCTGGGTGGCGGAACACCTCCCCTCTTGCTGACAGTGAGAGGGGAAGCATTCCGCAGAGTTTTGCTGCCCGTCCGTCTCTGCCTCAAGGGGCAGTGGAGGCCAGCAACAAAGCTGGGCAGTGGGATGCTGTGCCACTCTGCCGCGTCCACCAGCTCCCTCTCCAGGGTTGCTTCTGCAGCAGCAGTGAGGTATGCAGAGGACTCTTGGGGTTGCCTCCTCTTCCTTTTCCACCACCTGAGGCACCTGCCTCACCCTGTGTCATAAGTGGGCCAGCTCTGCCTGGTAGTGCTCTCATTGTTGGGAACAGATGCAGTGAGCATCTGCACACTCAACAGTTTCACAAGGCATGAGTCTCACCTGTAAGCTAGCCCATATCTTCAACAGCATGGTGGATTGTTTCAATGCAGTTCCAACTGCTGCTTCTAACTTCGCCTCTTCTGTAGTTTAGCCTGAGCAGAGCAGCTGCTGCTGAGCCTGTACCTCCTCTCTGCCTTAACAAAGACCTCTTCATTACAGTGGATGCTCGGGTTGCGAACGTGATCCGTGCGGGATGTACATTCACAACCCGCAGCATTCGCAATCCGCAGCAGCGCGTCTGTGCATGCACAGGTTGTGATTCGGCACTTCTGCGTATGGGCAAAGTTTGATTTAGCACTTCTGCACATGCGCGACTGCCAAAACCCAGAAGTAACTCATTCTATTACTTCTGGGTTTCAGCGGGTCCGTAACACAAAAAAACGCAATCTGAAGCATCTGTAACCCGAGGTATGACTGTACTGTCATTGTGCTTTGGGCATAAGACAGGGCAAGATACCAACAAATATAGAACTTAGCACTAGTGGAAAAATAAATTTACCAACTCCGGGCACATCTCAAGAATCAAAACACAGACTACTTCTCTACTCTGCTACATGGTTCACCTTTTTTGGTTATGCTTCAATGAAGGAACATTAATCCCATCCTCCTGGTACCTATGGGAATTCGTGAAACATTATTCCATAATTATTGTGCGAAAAGGATTAGGGTTTTGTTGGGTCTTCTCTGGGTTGATGCCTGCATTTATTTCCAGTTTTTCTCTGTTTTGTTGTGCTATCTGAAAAAAGTGCTCCCCGCCCCAATAACATGCATTATATTCCATAACATGCAGGAAACACCACTGCTCTGTCATTTGGGGCCATTCTGCTTATTATTATTATTATTATTATAAAAAAGCCACCAGATTTTCCACAGCTTGTGCTGCCCACACATACCAACTGTCTCTGTCTCACAAAACATGACCATTTGTTTTAATAATATTGCTGTTTATTCTCACTGGAAGGACATTTACAATTATACCCTGTATCATTTCAGATATGCTGTCTATACTGCCTGTGTTCATATCTCTCCTTTCCGTGTATCACAGATCTACACATATGGCTGGATCCTATATAGTTCCTCCATGAATGGAAGGAGAGTTGTTGTTGCCATTTCCCAGTAGCGCAGATTCCTGTAATTTAAAACCTGATATTAAAATCAATCAAAACAAATTACAGTCATGGGAATAGGGCTGGTCCTAAAATATGTATCTCATGTGTCCAAGGCTAGGGTAAAAGAGCAGCATCTTCAGAAGTCATCAAAAGCAGTATAGTGAAGGTGCTAGGCACACCTTTGTGGGGTGGGAATTCCATAATTTAGGGGCCGTCAGAGAGAATGCCCTCTTCTGGGCTGCCACCACCCCATGCATCTGAGAGCAAGGGCATGACCAAGGGGACTGCCTTTTCTGATCTTAACAACTGAGAAGTCTCTAGGGAAGGAGGCAAGATTTCAGGTATTTGTACCTTAAGTTGTTTGGTCCTTAAAAACTCATGTGAGCACCTTGTGCTCACAGTTAGTCTATTTGTAGCCTGTGTGATTTTTGAATGTACTTGATCACTTCGAGACTAGTCTATTGTAGGGATGAATGAACTTGCCAATGTTGTTGTTGTTGTTGTAGGGATGAATGAACTTGCCAATGTTGTTGTTGTTGTTGTTGTTGTTGTTGTTCTTCTTCTTCTTCTTCTTCTT
Source organism: Podarcis vaucheri (assembly GCF_965113315.1). Classification (NCBI taxonomy): domain Eukaryota; kingdom Metazoa; phylum Chordata; class Lepidosauria; order Squamata; family Lacertidae; genus Podarcis; species Podarcis vaucheri. The sequence continues at coordinate 17,251,552 of NC_138758.1, read as the reverse complement.
CTTCTTCTTCTTCTTCTTCTTCTTCAAGTTCAACTTTCATATCGGACTGCAATTTTTTAAAAAAGGTCCTCATGAACATTCAGCAGCATTTAAACATGCACTTCTCCTGACATACACATTATTGTGTGCAAGTCTGCCTAACTTGCAAGCCATTTTCCTTCATATAATGCATTTTGCATGTTGTTTTCATAAACATATGCATTTTAGTGGATGTGAATTTTTACCTGCATTTAGGGTTTGTCAGTTGCTCTGGGAAGTGTGAATTAGGCAGGTTTTTGCATTACTGAGCTGAATTTCCCTGGCTGCTGATGAACAACTCCATTAGGGCCCCTGCTCTCTCATCTTATGGCCCTTTGTCTTTAACTGGACTTTAACCGGACAGCCTGTCAGTTGGAGGACTCCTTTATATAGAGGACTGTCCACAGTAAACCTGGACAACCTGCACACATCCACCATTCAAGAACTATGCTTTTAAGTATGCTTTTTTCTCCCACCCTGCATTTCCTGTATTCTTTCTGTATCTTTAATATTCAGTGGAAACCCTTCAGGCATCCCACATTACACTTTAGAGAGAAATTCCAAGGAGGTGGGAGGAACACCCCCCCCCCATGACTTTTAATAAAATCAGACTTCAGATTCCTCAGGGTTTTTTGGTTTTTTGGGGGGTGGGGTGGTTTGTTGTTGTTTTTTTTACAAAGGGTTATTGCCTTACTACTCAGAATATTTATACAGTTTGCTGTAAACTAATACAGTTTATCTGGTTAATATGTTATACTGCTGGCTTGCGTTCGGCTGTGAAAATCTTGATGCCTCACTATTCCCTGCAGCAAGCCTTTTTTGAATAGGAAATTTCCCAGGTAGCAAAACAACAGCATATTTCAGGCAATTAAAATGTGTTCAGATAAACAAACAAGTAAACAAACAAACATTACTGAGGAAAAAGCATCACAGGGCAAGTTCAAACATGCAGCTGTTAAGGTAGTACACCTTTCCATAAGTCTGCTGTAGAGGCGAGCTGAAACTTGCTCTTTTCTTTCTCTTATTTATTTACTTACATTTATATTCTTCCTTCTATCCCAAGGAGCTTAAGCTAGCATTTATGGTTCTCTGCCTCACCATATTATCTTGACAACAACACTGTGTGGCTCACAGTCACCTAGGTTACTTCATGGCCAAATAGGGATTTGAACCCTGGTCTCACAGGTCCTAGTTCAAAACTACACTTTGTGGGCTCTATGAGAGCTTTGGGAAAAATTTCAAGGGGTTCAATGCACATTGCCCTACACATGAGTAATAGGGGCTTTGGGCTTTAGTTTCCAAGGCAAAATTTGGATTCTGTAAATGAATTCTGGATCCAAAGCTTTCAGAGTTACTCTCCACAAGCCCCCAAAACCCCCAAAAATAACTTCAGATTTGTGCTAGGCCCTACTAGTCTTGTGATAGGAATTTTGAGGTCTTAGATATATGGTAATGTTCATACGTTTACCAACCAAGCACGTACATAGATCAGCACAGGAAGACCGACCTGAAACCATTTTGATACCCAAACTGTCCCAAACTGACCAAATGTTTTTTCTGCAAGGTCAAAGGAAAATGGAAGAGCCTCCCCATTGTCTTTTCCTTCACAAATCCTGTCTTAAAGGTATGTCTGTGTTTGAATAGGGTGTGAGCCTGTGACATGGCCCAGGAACTAAGTATTTATCATTACAAAAGAATGGCCAGGCTCCCCAGGCAATCCAATCAAGTACGCAGGGTATCCAATCAAGTAACCTGCCAGACAGGAGATAAACAACGACAGGAGAAAAACAACATTCAAATTTCTGTTTTAGACCGCCTTTTCTGTGATGTAGGTGTGATGTAGGTTACACCCCTTCTGTGATGTCTGTATGATGTTTCTGGGGGTGATCTTGATCTACAGGGTGGCAATTTCAAAAGCCCATATAAGGCTTTGTGCGCCATTGTTCTGGGTTCCTCCTCCTTTCCTGCGGGTGAGGGGAGCACCCTGTTGCAACAGATCAATACAGATCAGGCTTACTAGCTGCTTTGCTTCTCAATATTCTCTAGTTGGCCTCTGTTATTTCCTCCTACCAATAGGGAACCTACATAAGGACTCTATATGGGCTCTTGGATACCCCATAAGGGAAAAAGGCAATTTTTGTTTACAACAGTCTGTCATAGAAAGAAGGGGCTGCATGAGCCTGGAAATGTCCAAGCACTTCCCACATTGCAGAACATTATCTATTCATTTCTTGCCCATGTCTTGCCCAAACGGTCTGACCGCTGCCTCCCCCTCAGCTGTAGCGCAGTTGAGTGGGAGGAGGCAGGCAGACTCCTTGGAGGCCTGCAGAGCATCCTGCCCTGGGTGACCCCGCTCTGCCAGTGGCTGGACCTGCCCCTGCGGGCGGCCAGCCCTGTCCCTGGGCACAGGGCATGCGTGCCACCTCAGGCGCCAGATCAGCTTGCTCCGCCGCTGGCCCCAGTCCCAAGCTCTGTAGTGTTTTGTCCACCAGTAAACTGAACAAACTTGGCAACTTTAGGTGATTCACTGCCTCTCAGCCTCACAGAGTTGCTGTGAGGATTTAATGAGATGGGGGAGGGATATAATAATAATAATTATTATAATAATAATAATTTATTATTTATACCCCGCCCATCTGGCTGTATACCACTTTGAGATCCTTGAAGAAAAAAGGTGGAATATAAATGCCATAAACAAACAAACTAACAAACTTAACTCGAAAGCTAACATGGCATGCTTTTGGGGTTCCACCCCAGCAGATTTCTTGTTATTCAGGGAATGAACTTTTAAGTGCTAAGGCAAAAAAATAAAATAATGAACTTGTTAGATCTGCAAGTCACCTTTGTCTCCAGCAACAACAAAAAATGAGAGGCAGTGTAGGAAGAAAAACAAACCAAACTGTAAACAACACCATATTTCCCCTCAATTGTGCCTAATGTCATGGGGAAGAAAACCATTCCTCACAGCTATGTGTGTCTGTCATCGCTCTGACACAGGAAAGGCTACTATCCGCCCCCTCCAAATGCATTTTCATCGTATGATAATTTAAGCAGATTGAAGCAAGCAAAGTGAGACTCTGTGCCCTTTGGTGTCAGTGAAATGTGTCTTCTTTCTGTTTGTTTTGTCTGTTGTGAGATTCACGTGGGAGGGGCTGAACAGCGAGGATTCAGAGCAATTTGGCATTATTTTGGCAGACCGAACAGAATGAGACTGGTGGAAGCCTCAGGTGTCAGCTAAATGATGATTCCACTAACTTGTTTGTCTGCCACACTGGTTAAATGGCAGCTGCTATGTATGAAATTAGGAGAACCAGGCTAACACAAATCACACTCCAAAGGAGGGAGATGCACTGCTTACCCCATACAAAAAGTAAAGGTGTTGGGATTCAAGCTGTTATCAGGAGAAACTGGCCACTCTCCAGGCACCCGGCTTGAATCTCCGGTTGACCTCCCTGTCTGCATTTCCCGGCAGGATCCAGGCAAGGTCGCGATCGGCGATCCTCCTCAACGTGAGAAGAACACACCACTCTTTCCTGCCCCCCCCCCCGGGAGGGGAAAGAGATAGACAGAAACGTATTTACATGTCTTTATTTCTGTCTTTTGCAGCGTTACAGAAAACACGTCTGCTCTCTTCAAACTCCAGCAGCAGAGAGACAAACTCCTCCTGTACTTCCTGTACAGCTCATATTACACTCTGAGCTAATTCCGGTGCTTCGCACTGTGAATAGACTGTCCCTTTGTTTCCCACGGAACAGCCCCAACATTCCCATTTATGTTTTGCTTTCAAGCCAGCAGCTCGCTGCCGCATTGCTTCTATATCGTAACAGGTTGTACCCATAATTTCACCAGCAGAGCAAGTATACATGGAACTCCCATTTTGCACAAGCTCAAGGCACATGTGACCGCTGACGTGCATGCTACTTTTGACCCCGGAAGGGCACGGTAGAGGCAGAATGGGGCAGGTAGGGCAGATGCACATTCTGCCGACACACTATGACACAGAATGCAACTGCTGTGCAGATGGAGAGTTGCCTGTAGCACTAAGTGAGTTTAAGGGCTTGGTTTTCTGTTTGCTCCATTGCTTCTCCTCCCCGACCCAACCTGGAAACCCACTCTTTACTGTTCAGTCAGAGCAAACATCACTTGGGTTTTCTGCAGATTAACATTTGCTCCAATTCAGAAGTAAGGAGTGAAGGGATTTCCCAGGGAAAGCAGTGGAGTAAACAGAAAACCAATCAGAAAACCTCTTGGATCCATGCTTTCTAGGCATAGGACAAACAGAGGTGTGGACAAGCACTACACCTGTTACAACTCACTTTTAGGCTGATGAATATGTCACACAGTTTTGTGACATTTTGGTTGGTCTAATAAAGGTATTGCTATGGCATTGATTTGGGATTTGTCAGTGGGGGCAGACACCTTTAATTTCCATGCGGCTTGGAAAATATAAAATGTAGCCATTTGGCAGCAAGATCCTAAACTGGAGAAACAGGATCTTATCTCAGATGAAGATGGACTTGCTAGGTAGAGCTACCAAGTTTGGCTTCTATTGAACGTTACCGAGTGGCTGTTGTGTTACATATCCTACCACCTGAAATTAATCTCAGTCTTTGCTCGTAAAACAGTTTCTGGGTTCCTCTTTATTCCAGTTTTCCACCTACCAAGAAATCTGTATGTTTTGCCTAATGATGAAAACAGACCTGGTAAACAAAAGGTTTTTGTATTTTGCAGAGATGGGGAACCGGTCTTCCTTTGTTTTTCCAACGTCACTCAAATGCAACACTTTTCAGCTGAGACCATTTACCCATTTGACTGAAAGGCATAATGGATTGGGTAATTAAGGATGGTATTTTCATGTGTAAAAAAGTCCTAAATTATTAAGTTGTTGCTGCATGGGGAAAAAATCATGAAATTGCATCGTACGGCCAAAGATCCAACCTAACTCCCTATTGCAACTCAAACCCTGAAAGTATAATCTGTTCTTAAACTCATTCAACCATTAGTTTCAGGGCCCTTTGTCAGATATAAGAACTGGTTTTTATAGTCACACACCCAAAAATCTGTTTATTGTATTTTTATCCCATCCATCCTCCAAAGAATTTAGGTACTCCATCTCCCCATTTTATCCTGATAACAGCCCTGTGCGGTACGTTATCCTGAGAAATAGCAACAGGGCTGAGGTCTCCCAGTGAGCAGCTGAACAGCTGAACAGCACCCCAGGCTCTTCATGTCCTCATCTGACACACAAACTGCCATATCAGGTTGACTGTCAAATACTTGCAGGTTCTAACATTGATATCCTATTGCAAGTGGCCATTTCTCTGAAAACCTGGCACACAGAGCAGACCATGTACCAAAATAATACTTGGCTAAGAGAATCAGTGAAGAATAACTACTGAATTATCACTTTGCTGTGAAGCGTTCTAAGCTACGAAAAAAGTTGAACAACACCCCTACCCCCTCCCTTCTGCCCTTCTCCTAGAGTTCTTTCTGACTTGTTATTAAACCTTTAGATACAAACAGATGAATGAAGCAACCTGAACAGAATAATAAACTAAAGCATGCCTAGGGCAGCAAATATGTTTTAATTCGCCCTCCCCTTCTATCTCTCTGGTGTCTTTTTGTAATGGATAATGTATCAAAAGCCTCTTCGTAATCTAAATTCAGAATGCTAAATAAATGAGCAGAATCAAAAAGTCATGTGCTGCTTCTTTCCCAGCCCTGCTGTTACCCTTTAGCACTGCCCCTGTCACTTAGGACTTGCAGACTTTTATCTGACTAGCAGCTGGCATCAAAAAGTCAAGATCAACCCACTTATTCCAGGGGGTGTCCAGCATCGCAAGCTCTGAAAATGTTGGCATTAACAAGAGATTTACTTCCATGCACCAAAAAAACTCATAGATAGAGATGTTTCCCACCTAGGAAGAAAACTTTTGATTCTACATTGAGTGCAAACTTGTGGGTATAAGGATGTGATTCTTTTAACAATCGTAATGAACACGCCCACTAGGAATTAAGTTTCCAATGGCCAAGAAGCTAGGAGATGGAACAATTAACTTTATACGAGTGCCAGCAGACCTTTTAATCATTTGTTTGGTTCTGCAATTTCCTCCATTTAAATCCCCAAGACAGAGCACACTTTGCAATGCTGTTTGAACATTCCTGGCCATTGTCCATGGATGCCTATGCTCCAGCTCTGCATGCACATGAGAGTTTTCATCAACATTTTCTCTTTCCTCCTGCTGAAACTCCCAAAGCACTTATTGAACCCCCTTGAGGTCCCCAGAGCCCCCAAAGAGCCAGAAAACTCCTGATGTGTGTGGGGGCATCACATGCATATTCAACATCCTGGTGGATTACAGCCTCTGAAAGCAAAGTTTTGCAATCTCACTGTATAGTAAGTTTCAAAAAGCATTGGCTCCACCAGACCGTATACATATGCAAGTTCTGAGTTTATGTCAAAATGAGGGGGCAGGGAAATGATTGACACAGCCCACAGTGGATGGTGGGGGGGGGAGGGATTAAGCAGACAAACCTAAATTGGAATAAAATATGGAAGGAAGCATTCCATTTCTTGGTATGTTTTCGGAAACGAAAAAGTGGTGCATCACTTTACATAATGCATACATCATTAAGGGTGAAGCACTTGCACAAGCATCTAATTTTCCAATCAGTCTTCAGTCAGCAGAAATGATAATAGCCAAAGATTTTAGAACAGAATCCACCAAAAACTTTGCTCTTCTAAATTCCCATTTCTGAGAGGGCCTCTTTCCAAGTGGACATTAAATAATGTGACCAGAAGCTTTGTGCACTTCATATGCTTCAGTGGAGCATAGAAAAAATGACTTTCTCAAAGAATGTGGTTTCCTTCTGGCATGGGTGGGGAACATGTGACCTGCCGGATGTTGGTCAGCTACAGCACACATCATTCCTGACTAATGACTTTACTGGCTAGTTCTGTTAAAAGTTGTAGTCTAGTGAAATATGGAGGCCCATAGATTCATCGCCATTACCTTAAGAACACAGCTTCTCAGCCTGGTCCAAACAAAACGATGTTGTGTAGAACTACTACACTTGTCAGGGACAGTCCAGGGTAAGGCTACAATCAAAAGAGAGGGTAGCAATTTGAATAGCACAGATGGGAGTCCAGAGAGAAAAGTCCTGGTAACACTCTACTGAGGAAACTAAATAAAAGTAGTGTATGATTTGAAGAATACAAAGAGGTTTGTCTTTCTTTGGTCAGGCCTTGTACACATGCCCTCAGAACTACACAGCCATTGTTTCCATCAATTTTTACCTACTGGTATATGTTCTCAATCTGCCTTCCATGTTCCAAGTCTCTTCACAAATGTACACATCACTGACATATAATAATACTCTGCCTCTCTTCCTGTTTGGTGGCAGCACCCATGCAAATGGGTGTGTAGCATAATCTTGGCCTTTCTAAGGACAGCTGTAAATTGGTTATGGGAGAGGCAGAGGGCTGTTCACTACTAATCTCATCCTATTTGTGTCTGCTGCTGGCTTCAATTCCCCAGAGGCAGACCCGAGTGAAGCCTTGGTTCTTCCAGCCTGCCACTGAAGCCTCACCCCACATTCAGGCCACCATTGGCCAAGTTTAATTTGAAACTTGGTGAGCTATACACTCACTCACTCGCTCACTCACACTGATACCAAAACTGAAGCAAACAGCTGGCCACACAAGGAGAAATTGTCTCCCCCTCCCTGTCCCTACAGGGCCGTGCTGGGCTACAACCACTACATCCTCTTAAAACTACCGTATTTTTTGCTCTATAGGACGCACCCGACCATAGGACGCACCTTGTTTTAGAGGGGGAGAACAAGAAAAAAAAATCTCCCCCTCTCTGCTCAGCGCGCAGCAAAGCGGCAGGAGAAACGGAGCCCCTTCCATTTCTCCTCCCTCTCTTCAGCTTCTCTGAAGGGGCACTGCGCAGAGAGGGAAAGCTGTGCAGCGCCTCTCCAGCGAAGCGAAGCCAGGAGAGCAAGAGGGATCGGTGCGCACCGATCCCTCTCGCTCTCCTGGCTTCAGGGAAGCAACCCGATGCCGCCAGCTTCAGGTGGCTATCCCTGAAGCCTGGAGCGCAAGAGGGGTCGGTGAACACCAGGCTTCAGCGAAGGCAACCCAGTGCGCACCACCCCCTTGCTCTCCAGGCTTCAGTGAAGGCAACCCGAAGCCTCCAGTGCGCAGCAGGAGCTCCCGCTGCGTTCCGGAGGCTTCAGGCTTCAGGTGGCTATCCCTGAAGCCTTTGGAGTGCAGTGGGAGTTCCCGCTGCTCTCCGGAGGCTTCAGGTTCCTTTCGCTGAAGCAAGACTCTCCTTCACAGGAGAGCAAGACTCTCCTGGCTTCAGCGAAAGCAACCCAAGCTCCCGCTGTGCTCCAGAGGGAGAGCGAGAGGGGTCCGTGCGCACTGACCCCTCTCGCTCTCCAGGCTTCAGTGAAGGCAACGCGAAGCCTCCGGAGTGTGTAGGGAGCACTCCCTCTGCGCTTTGGAGGCTTCGCGTTGCTGTCTCTGAAGACAAGGAGCCTGCATTCACTCCATAAGATGCACACACATTTCCCCTTAATTTTTGGAGGGGGGAAAGTGTGTCTTATAGAGCAAAAAATACAGTAAGTTCTGTTTTCATAACTGAGGATGTTTCTGAGGCCTGGGTACATAGAGTAATTGTTAGGTCTAAACTTCACACCAGTTTAAGCTCTGAACTCCATGATGTATTTTACAGTATGCTTTTAGAAAATTACATTTAAGATTATGAGATTCATTTGGACTTAAGCATAGATTTTTCGGTGTTGCGGGGAAATGGCTGGTTTGAAGATCTCGCAAAACCGAAATATTTCATAATCTGGAAGTGCCTCTCAAGTGGAGATTGGAATTGATATGTGTGTGTATTTAAAATATAATATAAAGTTCAGTAATGTTTTAAGAAGAAGAAAAAACATGGCTACAAATCATATATAACAAACACATGTCAGAAATCCCCAGAACTAAAGCAAAAATAAAATAGAAAACAAAATTCAACATTTAGTCTGATTATTCTGACTCTCTTCACAAGTTCCATAGCATGCAGCATCGAGTTCCCAAGATACTGATCTTCAATCTCAAGTTTTTTAGCTCTTAAGAGTTCCAGAAACTTGCATACCTTCTCAAATTCTGCTGTGCTTGGTCTCATAGCTCCCCAAACTTGATAAAATTGTCAGCGGGAGCCTTTAAGTATTCATAATGGAGAAAAATGCAAATGCTTATTAATAAAACTGCTCAGAGTTATCTGATTTATGAGATAGGTCCATGAGAAAGAACCAAACTTGTTCTAAATAAATAGGACTCCCCCCCCCGCCCCCCCCCGCTGCCACCCGGATTAAAAGAAGATGGCAAGTAGTGGGTAAAATGAAAAGCACCCCCAGTTGCCTAAAGCCGCTTGATTTACAAAGCCACTAAACAATCAGTCTTCCCATCTCCTCAACATTTTAATAAGCCCTTTGCTCATAAATCTGTCAGTCATATTAGCATGTAGCACCACTGAGATTAGCACAGTATAGCAATGTGTTTTTAATCTGGGAACCTACGACACTCCCAGGATAGTCTTTCCAAATTAATTGTGAGGCAGAGGCATACTGTGAGAAGCAAACATACAGAAGATATGACATCATGGTATTCCACATGTTTTTCCATTCTTGTATGTGGAAAAACTGCTCAGCAGGAAGAAAGCTCTAGGGAACATCTGCTGCAGTGGCTGTCCTATGACAGTTTCCAACAGGGTTGGCTCTGTCATTGGGTAGAATAAAGTGATTGACTCAGGCAGCAGCCAATTGGAGAGAAGAGTTTTGTGCCCCATTCATATTATGCACCTGCTAAACTACTTTCTTGGCAGGTGCATTGGAGGATGCTCTCCCAGGACTAGTGCTGAAGTTAGCTGCTCTACAAAGAATGAGAATGGGTGCCATCCTGCCCTTTGCCTCAGACAGCTAAATGCCTTGGGTCGGTCGTCATCTATGGTACTACAGTGGTGCCTCGCAAGACGAAATTAATTCGTTCCGCAAGTTTTTTCGTCTAGCGAATTTTTCGTCTTGCGAAGCACGAAATCCCATAGGAATGCATTGAAATTCAATTAATGCGTTCCTATGGTCAAAAAAAGTCCAAACAAAGCCAAATTTGGTACAACAATAGTTTATTAACTGCTCTTTAAAGTTACATATACTTTAAAGAGCATTTCAAAAATTGAAGGAACAATTAATTAAGTTTCTAAACATGACAGAAAAACATTTAAAAATCAACAAAGTGTACTGTACATACATTTTCTAAGACTCTGGGGGACCACTCGAAGAAGGTTCCTCTTCCACACTTTGCTTCTTGCTGAGGAACCTGTCCATGGTCTGTTGCTTCATCTGTCTTTTCAGCACCTCCCTGAAAGGTGACATGACCCTCGTATCAAAAGTGTTCACAAGGTCATGTGCCACGTGCTTGTTCGGGTGGTGCCGCTCTGCAAAAGCCTGCACCTCCTTCCACTTTTGGCAAATGTCCCTCAGTTCTTTGGAGGACAGCCGTTCCTCAGTTGCTTCCTCCTCTTCCAGACAGGCCTGCTCCTGTGCAACCTCTGCCTGCAGTTCAACCAGCTCCTGGGTGGTCAGCTCGTGGTCGTGCTCCTTCACCAGCTCGCTGACGTCCTCCTCTGTGACCTCCAGGCCCATGGTCCTCCCCAAGGCAACATTGTCCTGCACCACTGTTGACTCTGGTGCATCAGAGTCACTTGGTGCCACACAATCCGGCCACAGGCTGTGCCAAGCGCAATTCAAATTTCTCTGGCTCATCCCGTTCCAGGCCGTGGTGATCATCTTCAAGCAGGTGACGATGTCAAAGTGGTCCTTCCAGAATTCCCGCAGGGTGGTGGTGGTGCAATCAGTCACCTTGAAGCATCGCCTGAAAAGCTCCTTGGTGTAGTTTTTTTTAATTGGCGATGACCTGCTGATCCATCGGCTGGAGCAGTGGCGTGGTGTTAGGCGGCAGGAACATGATGTTGATGAAGCTGAACTCCTCCAACAAGTCCACCTCAAGGCCTTTAGGATGAGCAGGAGCATTGTCCATGAGAAGCAAAGCCTTCAGCGGCAGGTCGTTGTCCAGCAGGTACTGTTTGACAGCAGGGCCAAAAGCAAGATTGACCCAGTCCACAAACAGCACACGTGTGACCCAAGCCTTGCTGTTGGATCGCCACATGACACTCAGCCGCTCCTTGTCGAACTTGTGTTTCTTGAAGGCCCGTGGGTTCTCCGAGTGGTACACCAGCAGGGGCTTGATCTTCAGGTCACCGCTTGCCTTGGCACAGAAGAGCAGGGTCAGAACGTCCTTCATGGGCTTGTGGCCAGGCAACTTGGCCTCCTCCTGTGTGATGAAAGTCCTTTTGGGCATCCTCTTCCAAAACAGCCCGGTCTCGTCGCAGTTGAAGACCTGCTGTGGAACGTAGCCCTCCATCTTCACAACCTCCAGGAACTCCGCTGCAAAGTCTTCAGCCACAGAAGCATCAGAACTGGCAGCCTCTCCATGCCTGACCATGCTGTGGATTCCAGATCTTGCCTTGAACCGGTCAAACCAGCCTCTGCTTGCCTTGAATATTTCTGGCTCACCTGAGGTTCCTGGCTGTTCCCGGATGAGGTCTGCATGCAAGGCCTTGGCCTTCTCACAAATGACGACCTCAGTCACTGTGTCCCCTGCACGCTGCTTCTCTTCTATCCAGATGAGGAGCAACTTCTCGACCTCCTCCAGAACAGCTGGGCGGTTCTTCACGATCCTGGTGACTCCCTTGGCTGCATCAGTCGCAAGGATCTTCTCCCTCATCTTCAGGATGGTCCCGATGGTCGATGGGTTCCTGCTGTACTCCCTGGCAAGGTCCGTCACACGCATTCCACCGCCGTGCTTCCAGATGATCTCTTTCTTCATTTCCAGCGTCACCTTCTCCTTCTTCCTCTCACTGGCCTCCGCAGCTGCAGCAGTCTTCTTGGGTCCCATGGCAGCACAGCTCTTACCTTCGTAAACTCAGAAAAAGAAAAAATCAGCAATTCAAACCCAGAACCAAGACCTTGAATTCCAAACACCCAACCCAAAATCCAAAAAACCCCAAGAAAGTTTTAAAAGTTTAACTTACGAAATGGCTGCAAATCACCAAAGTCTTCAAAATCCTCAAATAGCTGCAAAAGAAGTTTTCGAAAAGCTTTAAAAATCACCAAAGTCTTCAAAAACCTCAACTGTTCCCCCAGCCACCTACCCAGCACACAGAAATTGCAAATCCCTCCCCAACTGTTCCCCCAGCCCCTCCCCAACTGTTGCAAACCCCTCCCCAACTGTTCCCCCAGCCACCCAGCACACAAAAATTCAAACCCAGAATTTTTTTTCAAAAAACAACAACATGGCCCAATGGTCACAGAAAATCATAAAAATGCAGAAAAAAACCACACAAGCTCCCAGATTCTTGCAAACCCCTCCTCAGCTGTTCCCCCAGCCACCCAGCACACAGAAATTCAAACCCAGAATTTTTTTTTCAAAAAACAACAACATGGCCCAATGGTCACAGAAAATCATAAAAATACAGAAAAAACCACACAAGCTGCCAGATTCTTGCAAACCCCTCCCCAACTGTTCCCCCAGCCACCCAGCACACAGAAATTCAAAACCCAGAATTTTTTTTCAAAAAACAACAACATGGCCCAATGGTCACAGAAAACCATAAAAATGCGGAGAAAAACCACACAAGCTCCCAGATTCTTGCAAGCCCCTCCTCAGCTGTTCCCCCAGCCACCCAGCACACAGAAATTCAAAACCCAGATTTTTTTTCAAAAAAAACCCAACATGGCCCAATGGTCACAGAAAATCATAAAAATGCAGAAAAAAACCACACAAGCTCCCAGATTCTTGCAAACCTCTCCCCAACACCAAGTCCTTGAATTCTAAACACTCCAACCCAAAATCCAAAAACCCCCCCAAAAGTTTTAAAAGTTTAACTTACCAAACAGCTGCAAAAGAAGTTTTGGGAAAGCTTCAAAAATTCAGCAAACTCTTTAAAAAGCTCAGAAAGGCCACCACACCGTGTGCAATGTGTTGCTCCTCGAAGTCAAGTCGCAACTGCACCTCTTCAAGCAATGCACCCTGGGTATTAACGGTTTTATGAAAAAGGAAACAAACTTGCAACACGTTTTCGTCTTGCGAAGCAACTCGAAAACAAAAAACTCTTTCGTCTTGCGAGTTTTTGTCTTGCGAGGCGTTCGTCTTGCGGGGCACCACTGTACTTTACTAAACTGATGGTGGCCCTTAAGCTCACTGCATATTAGTCCCTTTCAAATTACCGTATTTTTGCTCTATAAGACACACTTTTCCCCTCCAAAAAAGTAAGGGGAAATGTGTGTGTGGCTATCCCAGAAACCAGAACAGAGAGAGGGAGCGCTGTGCCTGTAGAGGCTTCACACGGCTATCCCTGGCTTTTGCAGTAGGTGGGGGGAAGGGACAGAGCCGCGCGAAAGCTCATGCCAGTAACAAACTTAGTTGGTCTCTAAGGTGCTACTGGAAGGAATTTTGTTTGTTTGTTTGTTTGTTTGTTTGTTTGTTTGTTTCAACTATGGCAGACCAACATGGCAACCTACTTGTAACTTTTCATTTGTTTGCTGCCATGTGCATATTATGATGTCTAATATTGGCTTCAGAATGGGCAAGATTTGTAATTGCTGAGATTTATTTAAGGTTTTAGATAAATGGCTGTTTGCATGGATAGCCTATACTATTCCATCCAGGTGTCGGTGAACTACAATTTCCATAAAACCCAACTACCATGGCCAATGGTCAGAGATGATAGCAGTTGTGGTTCAGTAACATCTGGAGGACACCACAATGGCTACCTGTGGCATAGGCCTAGGATATTGGAAAGTTTGCCTCCTTCAATACCAGTCTGCCATCCCAGGGTGGAATCATCTTCTGAAGCTTCACTGCATGACTGACAAGCAAAAAGGTTGGGTTGCTGAGAATGCAGAACAGAGCCTTTTCTGTGACTGCACTTTGGTTATGGAATTTCTACCATATGGGAGGGGAGCAAACTGACCCTTCTAGGCAGGCAATGAAAATATTTTTATTCTGTGGGACTTTTAGTAGTTGTTAGTTTGGTTTTTGATGCTGGGGATAGAATGTAATTAGGCCTAAAAGGAGCAAACATTTAAAAATAAATAAATAAATAAATAAGAGTAACATACCACTTTTCAGGCATAATAAAGATATAATAAAACAATGATAAGAAATGGCAAGATCTCCATTTCAGATGATGAAGATCTGAATGCTGATGATAAGGACTGACGTGCTGTGTTTGAAGCAGTGAAGTCTAGAACATAGAAGGCAGTGGAATGGATAGGGAGACTATAAAGAAACATAGAGAAATAGCCTACTGACTTTTCTCCCTAACTCCTACCACATAGCTCATACCCTCCAATATTTTTCCAAATGAAAATAGGGACGTCCTATTCAATAATGATGATGATGATGATGATGTTATTTGTATTGTTATTTATACTCTGCCCATCTGACTGGGTTGCCCCAGCCACTCTGGGTGGCTTCCAACATATATAAAAACATAATAAAACATTGTTGTATAGAGGTTGTATAGTTACTTGTCTCCTTGGCTTGGGGATCGCATAACACCATACCTGGCAACATTTCTCCGATAAAAATAGGGATGCCGTACCATACCCTCCATCATTTCTCTGGTGAAAATAGGGACATCCTAAGGGAAAGCAGGGCATTCTGGGATCAAATCAGAAACTGAGACAGCTTCTGTAAATCCAGGACTGTCCCTGGAAAATAGGGGCACTTGGAGGGTCTGCATAGCTACCTAAGAATCATCTTGGCCTGGGAAGAAGAGAGATAGAAGGCAGAGCAGCCCACCATTTTACCTCCTGGTGTTCCTGGTGAAGCAGCCTCCTTTGTCCCCAACCATCTTGCCCTCAGTGGCAAGGAGAGATCTTGCTTTCAAAGGTTTTTGTTCTTGTAATTCTCAGAAGATGTTTCTGGACTCCTGGCCAACCAGTTCCATCTAGGCAACATTGACTCCTGGCTTCCTACATTCTGAGCAATATGGCACCAACATTTCCAGCGTGTGCCTGAAGACATAAGTTATCTATGATGCAGGCATCATAACAGATAGGCCTGTCAGGGAGGCTTGGATTTATTCGCCAAGTTTGCACTGTATTTTACAAACATCTCTGTCCCTTAATCAGCATCCTGTTGTGAATTATAGCCCAATGGAGGAGCATGTGACCTCTCATTTTATCCTTCAGCCCTAATGCTCAAGCTGACAGCACTGAAAATGTGACACATGCCTGAAATTCATGGCTGCTGTCCGGGAAATGACAGCAGGTTTCTGGTGTGTGTGTGTTTTTTAAGCACCCTTCCCGACATCTAGTCGAATCTTCTGTGATGTCTTTCTCTCACCCTGCTGAAGCTTACTGTACACCCAGATCTCGCCCACCAGTAAATTTGTCTGCTTCTGCTACAGTTGGTTTTTGACATGGGGGGGGGGAGAGATTCCTTAAGGAATGTAGTGATGATGCACTTCAATGAGCTGTGCTTTCAAATAACATTCTGAAGCATTACATGAGAGTTGTCTAAATACTAGGTAGCATGGAAGAGAGAATTATCACATGAGATACTTAAGCCTGAAATTGAGGCCTGAACCTAGAAGGCAATTTGGAAGGGGGAGAAAAAATATTTAAAGAAATAATGAGGGACATCATTGATGGTAGCAGCGGAAGCAGAATTCTTATTGGTGGCTGGCCTTGCTTCATGCCCAGCCCCGCAATTCCCCCAGATGTAGCATCACTCTGGAGAGCCTGCAGAAAGTGGTAGAAAGCTTATTTTTCTGTAATTGTCTAAGATAATTAAATCTTATGCTGCCTTTGCCAGCCTGGTCTCCTCTATCATTGCTGACTGGAAAAGGTGAGTGTTGTAGCCCAAAATTTATGGAAGGCATCAATTTGAACAAAGCTGATCCAGACTTACACCCATGTGCAAAGATTTAGCAAAATCTGGGAGAAGTTAAGAAAAACCATGGGTGCTTCAGGGCAATGCAAGGGACATTTCAAGTTACACCCTTCCTTACCATCAATATTTTAAAAAAGATTCCTATAGAATCCACTCCTATGGGATTATTCCCCTGATTTTGAGGTTCCACGCTGACAATTTGTGCACTGGAATGAATCTCAAAAACCCAATACGTATCTGTACTTTTTTCAGTTACATTTCCATGTTAGGTCAAAGTGTGTATGTGTGTCCTGTTCCCTTCTGTCTTTTCGCAGTTGCAGCCAGCCAAAAGAAAATTTGAAAATAAAAAGGAATTATCTTTTCCTCCAGCCCAAATCATTCACTTACTTGCTTTTTCATGGCATAATTGCATAACCATGTTGTTTACTATTAAAACATATCTGGGTGGCCATCACTCCCTCTTGTGGGAGCAAGTCCCATGGTTTCACTCAGCCCTCCAGATGTTTTGAAACTACAATTCCCATCATCCCTGACCATTGGTCCTGCTAGCTAGGGATCGTGGGAGTTGTTGGCCAAAAACATCTGGAGGGCTGAGTTTGAGGAAGCCTGTTCTACAGTACATGAAGATTTTTCCTCCATCTGTACTGAATCTTCCAATGTTCAGTTTCATAGCTTGTCCATGAGTTCTGGTGTTATAAAAGTGGAAGAAGAAGAAATCTATCCAATTTCTCCATGCTATGCATAATTTTATAAACTTCTGTTTCGTCACCTCTTACCTTCCTTTTCTCTAGATTAAAATGTCCCAAATACTGCAAACTTTCCTCATAGAAGAGCTGTTCAACCCCCTTGATAATCTTGGTTGCCCTTTCCTGAATTCTACAATATCCTGTATGAGGTGACCAGAAGTGTATACAGTATTCCAAATGTGGTTGCACCACAGAGTTGTATAAAAGTGTGATGATATCAGCAGTTTTATTTTCAATACCTTACCTAGTGATCACTCGCATGGAATTTGCCTTTCCCCCCACAACTGCCTCGCAGTGGGTCACCCCAAGGTCATCTACTGTCAGTTTGGATCCCATGAGCTTAAATGTGAAATTTAGAAATTTTTTTTGCCCCAAAGTGTATCACTTTACATTTACTTACATTGAATCACTTTTGCCATTTTACCAGCCCTTCACTCAGTTTTGGAGCTCTTAGTCATCTCTGTTATTGACCCTGAACAAAGTATCTTCAGCATTTAGCATCATCACATGTGCATTTTTCTACACATTCCCTTTCTGCAAAATTGTCAGAAGTTTAATTTTTTTGAAATATTTAAAAGTGTTCCTGTTCGTATATTGCTTTAGAAAGTGTCATTAGATATGAACTAAATCATTCCCCACCTCGATACTCCTAATGTTGTATTTATCCTAACAGGATTCCGGTCCTAGAATTGGCCAGCTGTGAATTTTGGAATATATTCATTTGTTACTCATTCAGAGCCTTTCATTTCCCCCTAGGAACAGTGGCGTAGCGTGGGGGGTGCCAGGGGTGCCGGCCGCACCGGGCGCAACATTTGGGGGGGCGCGTTTGGCCGGGCCCCCCTCGAGGAAGCGGGAACCTCTCCAAGGTGCAGCGCGCCGTCGGTGGAGGAAAAGAGCCGCGCAGCAGCAGCAGCAAAGCCGGGAGGAGGAGGGGGTGGAGCGAGCCTGCTAATTGCTTGCTGGGAATTAAGCGGAAGGCTGCTCCGAAGCCTGGTGGTGGGGCGGAGAGACCTCCTCCCGCCGCCAGCCTTCGGAAGGCTGGCCTGAAGACTTGTGGTGGGAGCAGTGGTGTAGCGTGGGGGGTGCAGGAGGGGGCCTGCCGCACCTGGCGCAACATCTGGGGGGCGCGCGGAAGAGACTCGAGTGCTAAAATCCACGGGTTAGGGGGCGCAAATTACTTGCCTTGCCCCGGGTGCTGAGAACCCACGCTACGCCACTGCCTAGGAACCAGAATAGGTCAGATAGACTTGTAGGGGTGGGAATGGATAACAAAGAAAGACAACTTTTAGTGTCAATCTTCATCTCACATGCATGAGTAACTGTGGCAGTTATGATCCATGTGGTTCTCTTCACAGCATGACTTTGTGGGGGGGGGTTGCACTCTTAGTTAGTTACACATTGGGTTCTATGAGAGAGAGAAAAGAGAGTTGCATAT
Source organism: Podarcis vaucheri (assembly GCF_965113315.1). Lineage (NCBI taxonomy): Eukaryota > Metazoa > Chordata > Lepidosauria > Squamata > Lacertidae > Podarcis > Podarcis vaucheri. The sequence continues at coordinate 17,233,332 of NC_138758.1, read as the reverse complement.
CCCAGTGCATAATACAACAGAAGAAAAAACAAGAGGGGATGAGTTTGTTTCACTAAGTGCTTTGAAGAAAATTAGCTGTTTTTCTTTGCCAAAGCTCATTCCCAAAGGGAAACATTTACTCATTAGGAGAGGAGAAAAAAAAACCATAATGCCAGGGACTTGGGAATATATTCAGTTTATAACCTCTTTGTATTCTACTGCCGATTTAGCAATCCCGACAACATGGAATTACTTTAGGTAAATAACAGGAGCATCAGCATACCAGAAGCTATCAAATCCATCCAGAAGCACGCCACTTTGTGGGGCTTTGGGGGGTGTCATAAAACTGTTGCCATTGTGTGATATTTGATCAAATGGCTTTGTAAAATTCAAAATGGTAAGAACAATCTTGCTAGAATGCTCGCTACAAGCAGTCTGCTGCTGGATCAGAAAGGCAGAAAATTTAAAACAGGCAGATCGGAGATATATGGTTCAAGTGGCAAAAAGGAAACAGGTGTCAGATTTTAAAATATAACTGACCTCATGCTTTGTGGTGGAAGTGGCATGTACAAGCCAAGTGATAACTATATTTGTTCTTTTTCATTCAAGCCCAGAGGCAAGCTGTTGTCTTCGTCCTTCAGTTCATAGCAATTTCTAGTGCATCAAATCTATTGAGGATAAGCGCTTCAGCTTTCACCTGGGTAACTAAACCTGAAGAGCACCACAGCCTACCGAACAGCAAGGAAGCACGTGCTGGGAGTCAAATGCAAGGAGACGGAACTCAGAACCTGTCATCTTGCCATCCCTCTCCCTTATTCAAGTTTTACAGTCTGTGCAGCTGCTGGTGATATTGTTGCTGTTGTTTTTCACAACTTCCATTCCCCAAATAAAATGAAAATGTGTGTTGCAGCAAAGAGGAAGAAGCATCTATGAAGTCAGGTTGATCAACGGCCCAGCTCACAAATGTGTTCAACAGAGCTGTACATTCATTTTATAGCAAATGACAAATTGAACTGAATGGGGCCTATTTTTGCTCAGTTTTCATTCTTTACAAAACAAATGCATAGGACAAGGGTATAGAACCTCAGGCCCAGGACCCAAATGTGGCCCTGAAGACTTGGGACTCTCAATCGGCTACACCCCTCCCTGGGCTACTGTCATAACTCCATTCCTTCCAGTATTTCTCCAGTGAAAATAGGAACATTCTAAGGGAAAGCGGGACATTCTGGGGTCAAATTAGAAACTGGGACAGCTTCTGTAAATCTGGGACTGTCCCTGGAAAATAGGGACACTTGAAGGGTCTGCATATGGGACAGATGCATATCCCTCCATTGAAGGGGGTTGAACTACATGATCCTCAGGGTTCCTTCTAACTCTACAATTCTATGATTCTTTATGATTCTTGAGTGTTCTTTTTCTGGCTGGAATGTTTCCTTGAACTGTGATAATGTTGATTGTCTGGATCAGTGTTACTTTTCTAGAAATAGAGGTGCCGGAACTGAATGCCTTCCCGGTTTTTTTTATATAATGGCAATGGTGCCCACCTGAGAGGTGTCAGAACTGAATTCCTGTGAGTCACAGCTGGGGAAAAAAGCCCTGGTCCAAATAAACATGTCACTGAAGGAACCCTGGGTTCAGTCTTTCAGTGTTCTCTTCTGTACCCATTTCATTAAAAAGGGGGAAAATACATTTTTGTTTCAATGGGCTTCCACTACCTCCAAGTGTGGAACTGCAACTTCCATCTGACCAAGGCACAGGGCAGGGGAAGAACTGTTTACACCATCTTGAGTTCCTTGGAGGGATGGCAGGATGTAAATGCAATAAAGAAATGAACAATGGTTATATGGCATCTTGCATCAAAGGCCAGTCCCTACACCAACCTTAGAAATTGTTCCTCAAGTCTGAGCAAGTTTTCTAAAAAAAGGCCTTGTACAGCTTAGCATCTGGTCAATCCCTTCTTCTATACTGCTGCCTCCGGAACATGACACTCCTCCTTCCTTCCTTCCTGTCCTGGCCTAAGCCAGAGATGAGGAACATGTCACCTCTGAGGTGTCACTAGACTTCAGCTTCTGTCAGCCCCAGTCAGCATGGCTAGTGGTCAAGGGAGTTGGGAGTAGTAGTTCAACAATGAGCAGTCACACTTTACATTGTGGGTGCCCTTTGCGGGATCGCGTGTGGTGCTACAGTTCCCAGGGAGCTTACTGGCTTGCCTCTCAGTGTTAATTTTTGGAGGTTCATGCCCAGCCTCAGTAAACAAGTTTCTTGCTGGGAGGTGGGGCCAGCCCCATTTATAAATAAGGGGTGGAGCCAACAATAGCCAGGCAAATATATATAAAATATAATACATTAAAAATATATTTTTAAAAATGTCCAGTAGCCAGGCAGTCACCTCTGAAGATTCACCCTCCCTGCCCTCCCTTTGTTTAATGTTTCTTATTTGAAGGTTAACCTTTTTCTTCCTGTTTAGCTATGGTCTTTGACTGGTTGTTGTTGAAGGACCAGGAAGAAATTTTGCTACATTGGCAGGTTTTGTCTTCCCTGTAGCAATTCATCACAACTTTGGCTGTTTGGCCTTGGGTGGAATCCTTTAGTCTTTTCTTCCCTATATGGGGGGGGAGTGGTGACTCACCCCCCCCCCTGCGGCAGCGATTCCAGGGTTACCTTCTTAAAGGGGTTATATATATGGGCGTCACTGGCCATACACTGCGTGTGGGGATATGGACTTTGCCGCCAGCTACACTTACGTCTCACAGAGCACCCTTATATCCCATTTACTCTGATGAGCCCCAGTTTCCCCTGGCTGGGGGGCTGGGGGGGATACACGCCCAAGGCCTAAGCCAAGGTCTTCCTACATTCGGAAGTTTAATAAAGTTGTGGCCTAATTTTAATTCCATATAACGTTGTCAGAGTCTGTATTCCTTCCTTATGATCCCCAAGGGCTGGGGCCACCTGGTCACGCAATATCCAGAGGGCCACATTTTCTCCTGGCCAGAACTATCTGCCACTAGTCCTTGGAGCCAATTCTGAACTGATTCACTTGCCCATTTAGATTATATCACCCCTAGTTCTGCTTTATTCTCTCTACTCCCTTTATTTGCTCTCTTTGAAACTATGCATGTCACACTTTACCTGATGTTCTTGAGATGTTATGGACAACTGATGGGAGTTGCAGTCCAAAACACCTGAAGAGCACCAGGTTAGCAAAGGCTGGTCTAAAATGTGCGTGGCTATTTAGGAGCAAAGTCTACTTCAGTATAACAAAATCTTAGTGTTCACAGAGAGGATGAGCTACATATGTAGCTCTGATACTCTGTGTATCAGAGTCCACAGAAGAACTGGAATATGCCTTTTATATACAGTTTAAAAAAGTTGTAAATCCAAGTGTAGGATCATGCAAACTAAACAAGCTCAAATGAAGATCCATCTAAAAATACTGAAGCCTATCATGGTGAGTGGCTGCAGTGAGCAAGGTGTTCAAATAGGCCAGAAAGTCTCTAAGGTGAGAGGAAGATAAACGAAAGACATTTTTTTCTGACAGATTAAAAAGCTGCTTTTGCAATGTGAGCGTCATGAGATACCTTCCGCGTAACTTCAACCCATAAAATTCAAAGCCTTTCTTGCCTTCAAAATTCCACACTCTAAATAATTATACTTCTTTCAAAAGTCACAATGTTTGGGATTCGTTTGTTTTTTTAAACTCAGACATCAGGCAGGAGGGGGAAAGCATTTTCTTAAAAGAAATCAGCCAAGAGACACAACAGAAGAAAAATTCAAATTATTGACGAAAGATTGTGAATGAATATGACAGGAAGATGACATTCCTTTCAGGTTAGTCTATATCCTTGAAGGTTCTTTCCCTACCCTCCAGCCCAACTTCTTCTTTCAAAAAAATTATTTTATCTTGCAGACAAAAGAACTTGGAGGACTTGTGTTTTATGTAACTTAAAGAATGGCAGTCAGGTTATGTCAAGTGACGTTCTCTCACATCTTGATTTAAACACAGAGCTTCTTTCTAATCGCTAGCAGAGACTTATTGTATCATTTCATTCAAAAATATTGTATCGGCACTGAGAAGGAACCACCATGAATTATATGGAAGAACCAAGAGCCCAGACAGTGGCATCTCTATCTTCCTACCCTCTGAAGTGCTTCTAAGATTTCATTTTACCCTCATCACAATCATGTGAAGTCGTTCAGCTAGAGAAACATTGGCTTCTATAAGGCCATGGTTTCTGGAATTGTTGGGGATCCTCTGCCCTCCAGATGTTGGCCTCCAACTCCCATCAGCATCTGACCAGCATGGTCAATGTTCAACGGTCTGAGCTAATAGGAATTGCAGTGCATCCAGAGATCCCCCAGCCCTGCTGTAAAATGTTGAAAAGGAACAATTAATATTAGTACCAGTTAACTGATTTTTGCTAATCAGAGAATTTTTACAAGCTAATCCATATCCTAAGAGAAGAACTATCTTCATACTGCCATGCTGGCACAGCAATGGACAGGTAGATGGAAGGTTGAGCCAATGAGTACCAGGGCTTCTGAGTACTAGGGTTCTTGGCCAGTGCCTGATTTGGCCAAATTTGGTGCCAGGTCTGCATATGAAGAGCCTTGTGACCAGTGCCTGAATTGTTTTTGGGTGCTCAGTGGGTGAAGCCAACATTGCCAGCTCTTCAGCTTTTGCTCAGTTCCATCCAATAAAGAAAAATCTCTTTCTTTCTTTCTTTCTTTCTTTCTTTCTTTCTTTCTTTCTTTCTTCTTGTGTGTTTTTTTTAAAAAATAGGCTCATAAAACCACCAACAACAAAATGTAATTGAAGCAACAGAAGTAGGGAGAAAGAGAAAAAGTGAACTTAGGAGCTGAAGTTTACATCTTGCAGAATTACAGCTTCAGGACTAGTTCCAAAATGGCTTGCCTTGATTTATGAGAATGCTTATTTAAAATATGGGGATGTCAAAACGCTGCTTACATAACAATTAAGTAATAAATGGGGATTTGACATATGGTAATTGGATTGGCTGTGTACATAAATTACTGAACTCTTGTTACAAGCTTTTCGAGGGTGAGGGCTTTCTTTTTGCGAGTTTCCAGGAATTAAATTATAGGTGTTATATGTATCATGCAGCTTAATTTTTTTGAGAATAATGTTTAGGGCCTTGTATATTGGCCTGATGCATTATAATAAGCACAATCCAGCACGTTGCTCTGGATAGGAGAGATTTAACAATTTCATTGAAATCAGTGGGATTTCCAAATTCCCATCTGACTGAACAATGTTTAGTATGTATTTACATGTATATATCCAGGGCGTGGGTGGCACTGTGGGTTAAACCACAGAGCCTAGGGTTTGCCAATCAGAAGGTTGGCGGTTCAAATCCCCGTGATGGAGTGAGCTCCCGTTGCTCGGTCCCTGCTCCTGCTGACTTAGCAGTTTGAAAGCACATCAAAGTGCAAGTAGATAAATAGGTACTGCTCTGGCTGGAAGGTAAACGGTGTTTCTGTGTGCTGCTCTGGTTTGCCAAAAGCAGCTTAGTCATGCTGGCCACATGACTCGGAAGCTGTACGCCGGCTCCCTCGACCAATAAAACGAGATGAGCGCCACAACCCCAGAGTTTTCTGCGAGTGGACCTAACGGTCTGGGGTCCCTTTACCTTTACCTTTATCCAGACTTACCAACCACTATGCAGCATATGTGTATGTATATGTATATGTATAAGTGTATGTATATGTATATGCGTGTGTGTGTGTGTCTGCACTGATGTCCAAGATGGCAACCCTACCTTTACACCGGGGATGGCAAACCTGCTGCACTCCATATATTGTTGGATTCCAGTCTCCTTCATCCCTGGTCATGGACCATGCTGACAGGAGCTCATGTGAGTTGCAGTCCAGCAACCTCTGAAAGATCAAAGGTTTCTCCAACCCTGCTTTAAATTTTGGTATGGTCTGCTTGTTGACACGGATCATTAGGAATTGACCGGCAGTAAACTACTTCATCCACCTGAAATGCAAATCACATTTGATTGTATGATTGATTATAGTAAAAGAAATATTAAGATTATCAATAAAAACAGTTTTTAAAACAATGGAAAACAATTAAAGATGATAAAAATTAACAGTAAAAAATATATTAAAGCATGCCAACTCCTACCTGTTTAGGTAGGCTTGCCTAAACAAAAATGTGTTAAGCAGACACCAAAAAGTGTACAGTGAAGGCAGTTGCATGATGTCAATAGACAAGGCAATCCAAAGATCAATGTCTTACAACTGTAGAATGAATTCTATGTGTTACATGTAACAGGGCCAGTTCCACAGCTCTAAGTGGTCTAGTGGCCACATATGGGGCAAGACAGTGCTGCAAGTCAACTGGGGCTTGATCTACCAAGAACAATACCTTGAATTTGGCCTGGTAACAAATCAGTAGCCATTGCAGATCTCTGAGCAGAGGTGTTGTATGCTGACAGGGTCTTATTTCCAAGTCTCCTGTCAAGCTCAAATTCAAAATATTCTACACTGGCTCACATTACATCATCTTTTTTAAAAACAGTATGCTTTTTTTCTGGCTGAACATTAAAAAAAATTAAACTTCCTGAATGTATCCATAATTTTTACACCATATCTGAAAGCATTGTGTGTGTGTGTGCGTGCGCACACCCACACACCCACACACCATTTGAAGTGCTTCAGTATTTGAACTTCCAATGAATCTTTGGTCATTTTTAAGAAGCATTTAAGATGTCACCAATGTTCCCCTTGGCCAGAATACCCACCCGCAAGTGGAAGTACACCTAACCCAGTTATTTCTCAAGGATCCTGGAGACTTTGAGATGCCATGTACACAAAGGTTTCCCCACTCATTCAAGTAGGAAGTTCACATTCAAGTGTGCATCCCAGTGTCCATTCAAGAAGTATGTGCAAGACCTGCATGCCCAGATTTAGATCACACAGAGCACTAATTGGAAGTACAAACATGACAATTTACACCCCAAGTCATCTACTGGAATAAATGAAATTTAAGATTGTTTGGTCCTAATTTGTCCCATGATGACGTTTATTAGAACTATGCAGAACCTCCTGACCACAATCCAGGCCAAGGTGGGGACCGGGGACCCTATATCCAGCCCCAAATTAATTGAGATGGGGCTAATATTTAGCTAACTTTTAAAAAAATCCACAAATGAAACATAGGGGGGAGGGGGAAAAGGAGATGATGTGTCTCCCCCACCTCCTGAGCGGTAGCTGAAGGTTTAGTTCTGCTGGATGCTACTTCCTCAATATGGAGAAAACACCATGGAGGCAGCCAGTCTCTACATTCTTTCTACCCAATGTTCTAATCCCTGTCACACCCAGACTGCTCCAGATGACCTGAGCCAACTCAAGGTGATCCAGGGTCATCTTAAGCCAACTAAGCCAAAGTCAGGATACCCGAGTCAGCCTGATTCAATCCGAATTCAATGTACAGCCCCAATATTTCTAATGATGACTGCCATCAATGTGCAAAGCACAAGAGGATGAGCCCCTGAACCCCAAATTTACAATTTAAATTTGTATACAGGGGAGGTAAAAGAGAAGAGAAAAGGAATATGGAGTCTCGGTAAGAAGGAGAAGAAAATGCATTTGTTCATTGCTCATGCTTAGACTTAGTTAACTTTCTATGGATTAAGGCCATATTTGACTGCAAAACTTCATTCTCTCTCTGGCCTATAAAATCTTTCCTTCTTTTTAAAGTTCCTTGTTTGGTTTCTAAAGGATGACGCCTGCAGTGAAACATTATTATTCCAGTATGAGGAATGACGAGAGATAATTATCCTAATAACATTTCTTGAAGCTGGGAAAAAAATATATGGCTTATTTATACAGCACATTAGCATTTGTAGTGTATGCAAAACAAGTAAATAAATGTTAAACTAATATATTACTGAAAAAGTCAATATTGATTACTTTGAAGTTGAAGTGCCAAATAAGGGGCTGTACAAATGGGTTCCAGTCCAACCAAGAAGAAAAATATGATATTCAGAGTAAAATAAATGGCTAGGCTATAATTTAATCACTTAATCCATTGCAATAATATTTTGCTGTAATTTATTGTGTTACTACAGAAGCATTTAAAAAATAGCACATTACCAATTCAGCTGTGATGGCTATTGTAAGGATGACATTACACGAACATCATTTGGGCCATTTATCTTTTTAACTAATAGTTCATTATTTTAATACATGAATCATTTTTGTAAACCTCTCCTACACATTTTTTTTCCTTTTCACATTCTTCTTTCAGTGCTGAACACAGAAAGTTGGAGAGGGATGACAGAAGCACCACTTCAGATGAAGGATATTGTAATGGAACATAAATACAATGGAAGGTAAATACAATGGACATAATGGTGTTGATTTCTCTACAATTAACTAAAATTTTGCCCTGAGCAGAAATGTTACACCACTCTGTTGCATTCTACATCTAGACTTCAAGCCTAGCCCCACTTACATGGGGATAAGACCCATTTAAGTCAAGGGCTCCTCCAGGTGAGCTATTAACTGAGCACTGCTCCTGATTTACTTATACAAAGCTTACATGGAAGGTGGATAATATGCAGTCTTTGTTGCAAGGCCAGCCCACCCATGATGCAAGATGAGGCAGCAGGATCCATAGGGGCAATGGATTCGGCCTCCAAGGAATGCATCACCTAATGCTGCTGCTGTACTCCCTCCTTGTTCCCAATGTAGGTATTTATTTCCTTCTTGTTTCTGATGTGAATTTTAACTTCCCCTCTTCTTCCTCAGTAGGTGGGTCAAGTGGGCACCATTTTGTGGCTTGCCTCAGGTGCCAAAATGTGTTGTGCCAGCCTTCTTTGCTGCATACTGATTTGTTTATGAGGAGTCTATATGACAATGGACATGCATCCAGACTTGCTTGCAGGGTGTTTATATAATAATAATAATAATAATAATAATAATAATAATAATAATAATAATTTTTATTTATACCCCGCCCTCACCAGCCAAGGCCAGGCTCAGGGCGGCTAACAAGCAATAATAAAAACAAGTTGAATGAATACAACTTAGCTACCCGTTCACCCCACACTTTTCAATGCATTTCCTAACTGCAATATGGTCAGTTTATTTTTAATATGTATTAGCTGTGCTGGGATGACAGAGCACTGCAATCCATGTTAATTGTGCAAACCTAAAGTTCCCACTGTGCACTTGATCCCTCCTGCGAAATGCTAATGGTCTGGATGCACCTTAAGTAGACACAGTTAGGATGGTGCTGTAAGTCTCAAGGAGTTCAGTGAGTCTATGTTCCAGACAGGTGGGTATAGGAATAAAGTTTTATTGACAATTTCTCTAGTCCAGAAATGTCTACTGAAGGTGATAAAATGTACTGTGTACTGTATGTATGAATGTAACCAGCCTTGGCCTCCAAACTGTTTGTGACTGTTTGGATAAAGATGTACTTATTGGGATGGCTAATACAGCAATTTAAAAACAAGTCAAAAAGAGAGAGAAAAGGCTTTATTTTATTTAAAAAACTAGTAGATAGATTTCTTACATTATAATGTATGAGTGGTGTACAGAAGACCAACAATTATTGTGTCAGACTGAATCCACATCAATCATTTAAAGGACATGTAAAGCACATGGCTTCCCCTCAAAGTCACTGTCCCCACCATGGTGGTAAGCAGCTCCTTACCAAAACCATCACAAAACCATTGGAGAGCCATTAAAAGTTAATAGGGAAATGGAGTGGTGTCTCCAAAAGGCTTCCCTCAGCCCATGTTGTAGTCAGATGATAGTGGTGGTTAGAACAGCGGTGGGGCATGGTACCTTCCAGTTGTTATTGGACAACAACTCTCACACAGTTGGAGTCCAACTACCTTTGGAAGGCACCATACTGTATCGACTATCATAAGGTTAGGACAAGTTGGAGATTATATAATTGGAAAATAATTCATTGAACTAATAATATATTTGCATATCCTGGTAAATAGGGGTGAGAAACATCCAGCTCATAGGGAAATTTAATTTTGTCCATGAGACCATTTCTCTAGAACCATGGCCACCAGTCAATCAGCTGACATCATCTGATGGGCAGGGGAGGGGTTCAATACTGCTGGGTGAGATCCCTTGTGGGGATCTGCAAACCCCTGCAGAGAATAGCAGATAAGTGGATAGTTCAGTCTCGCTAGGTACTGATGTCAGATGATTGACAGGTGGGTGCCTCTGTTCATCTGTAAAAGTTGGCCAGTGTGATAAGGGGGCCACTGGGCCAAAAAGTTTCCCCACCTCCACAGTAAAAAGCAAATAAAGCTACATCCCTTATTAATTCCAAACTTAATGTCTCATCTCTTTATTTTCATGCTTGCTAGCTTGCACTCTCTCAAAAAATGCCAACAAGGTTGAAGCATTTGAGTTTTAAAAATATATAAATAAATCAAATCACATTTGAACTGTGAATTCAAACTGTGTTTTGACATTTATTTGAATGGTGAAATTGAAATATTATCCTGATTTATGGTTGCAGATATTTCTTTTGGCTCTACCCATTTGCAAACGGCTTAGATCTGAACTGTATTGCAAAGTGTGTTGCTGAGACCTAGTGTGCTCTAAACTGTAATGAGCCTTGAAGGTGTTTTTCTTTTTTTTTAAAAAAAAAAAAAACTATTCCGCAGCATTTCTGAAGCAAAGTCATTTCGTTTCTCTCCACATTAATAATGTACATGCATTTAGGGCACAAAACAACAGTGTATTGACTCATCAACACTGAGCATTTCTGCAATTAGGAAACTTATCTAATCTGCATAGACAGTGACAGTTCGGGGACTAATTCATACATTTTAACGGTCTTTTCATTTACCGCACGGCATGAGGTGACAATGCTGGTCGGTTGTCATACAGCTTGCATTTGATTTTATATCATCCTCGCATATGGCGTTATCATCACTGCACATTCCCCATGGGAGCCATGTACTCATACTGGAAGGCTCTCAGTGAGAGGAGAAGAACAGGCAGTCTGTACTGGCTAACAGATCCTCTCAAGAGGGAATGGGAGTTGTTTTCCCCCATCTAAAATGGAAACACTCATTCTTTGCTGTTCTGCTTCATCAAAGAGCATGAATGAATATGGCCTTTGGGGGTCCCCCCCCCATCTAGGTTAATTTCTATATATATATATTTTAATTTGCAAAGAGCAAGGAGGGTCTTACAAGGAATTTGGAAGTCATGTTGGAATTAGTTATGTGTGAACTTTTTTTTTTGAAAGTGTATCAATTTTGGATTGTTTTTGTTGACTGTTTTATATTGTTTTGTTTTTAAAATCAATAAAGCGTTTTTTAAAAAAAGGAATTTGCTTCCCAAATTCTCCTTCGGAGAAAGGAGAAAGAACCACATGAGTTTATAACCATGGACATTTTCCTGTGTTAAGGTTTTTAATTTACACAGTACTTTTTAAAGTGACTGTTTGCACTGGCCCAGTATGTCTGACAGACCTTTCTTCACTGTAGGTGGCCCTGACAGATACTGATGCCCGAAAACTTTGTGAGTGGTTTCATTTTTCAAATAGGTAACTAAGTTTTGGAGGAACTACAGCACTTGGATATTTGTTTCTGCTTCAATGATTCTTTTTCTGGCTGCCTTGGCTTGATTTGATCTATTCTTTTTATTCCATTTGTTTACTCCATGGACACACAAACCAGCCTACAAGATTAAAAACAGTTTTTAAAACCCCCAAAATCAAAAAGCAAAACCCAACCAACTTTGGGGATGTTCAAGCAGGATTTTCAGAAGCAGAAATATCAGCCACAAAGGCCTTAATTTGGCACTCTCAGAAGTATTAGTTGCAGGTAGGTAGCCATATTGGTCTGCCGTAGTCGAAACAAAATGCATGCACATGAAAAGTATCTGAAGAAAAGGTATCTGAAGAAGTGTGCATGGACACGAAAGCTCATACCAATAACAAACTTAGTTGGTTTCTAAGGTGCTACTGGAAGGATTTTTTTTATTATTCAGAAGTATTAGTACCATGATAAAAATCAAGGCAGGAAGAATTCAAGTATCACATTTAACTTACATTCGAATCAATGGAGGCCGATCCATTTGAGCTGATGAGACAATACTCCACCAACCTCAGTCTGTTCTCAGCCAGCCCTTACCTGCCTGCCTTCTTCCTTACAACCAGTTTAGTTAGTGGCACTCCCTGTCAGATTCCTCCTCCTTGGTCTCAAGGTTGCCCATGTAGAACTCAATGGGGAAGAAGATGGGGGAGGGGCATAATTTCCCTGCTTGCAGAATTCAGGACTCTGCATGATATAGTGAGAAGCCGTGATGGCTTAAGGATTTTCATGACAGTCCCAGCATTTCTGCGTGAATTGAAGACTATGCACACTGAAAATGGTTGTCGCTAATAGATGGCCACTGTAGCATAGCCACCCTGGCCACCATATTCTGCACCAGCTGCAGCTTCCAAACCAACCTCAAGGGAAGCATTGGCTTTATGTTTACTGGAAAACTGTAGATGCTAGCTAGAAAGCTAGATAGATATCACATGTACAGACTATACAGTCAAGTTTCCAGACTGAGTGAATTGATTTCAGAACGTTGGAGTAGGGATTAGTTTTCTCCTCTTTGCAAAATGGATCTTGTGGGTTGCCAAATTAATTTAAAGCATCACAGTGTTACCCACAAAATAAGGCAGGAGTCAAAAGCATATCAATTAGTTTCCTTCACACATAGCTGAAAATAGATAAGGGTTAATGGTAAAATAATTTTAACACTGACAAAGGCCTTCTTTCAGGCCTGAGAGCAATCTGAGGCTTTACCAGCAGAAGCAATTGGGGGCAGAAAGCATTAAGCAAAAGTAACACAGAGCTGAACCCTCATGCATGAGAACTCCAGGCTTCTCCCACCCAAACAGCTGAAGTTGCTGACCTAGAATTGGGAAGTATTGTATTGGTCACGAAAGCTAAATCTACTTTGTCAGAAGGTTAACAGAGTACAGCATGTAAATTGCAAGAGCTATGAAAAATAGATGGACTGGAAACATTTAATTTTATGAATGCATAGAGTTAGCTCACTGAAAAGTCAGAACTTTGTGAAGGAATTGACAGCGTGGCCAGAATTTGATTAAATGGCTTAATATATCTCTGTGTATATTAAGTGGGTATGATTGGAAGTGAATGTATCTTCAGCTGTTGTGAGTGGTTTCTCCAACCCAGTCCCCTGCTTGATCTACTATTTGGCCACGTTTTTGCCCAGACACCCAAACACTCACCTCACTGAAGGGTATCTTCTTTATGATTGCCTGTGCCAGACTCTTTAATTTTTTGTTCAAGGATGGAGAGCATTTGGACACCAACTCCAATCATTCCTGACTGCTGATGGGAATAAGGATGTTGAACATCTGGAAGGTCACCACTATCCCACCCCTGTTTTAGTGCAAATAACAAGCAATACCTTCCTGGCAGAGTCTAGATCAAACTTCACCTATCTGATGCCTTCCAGAGGTTTAGACTACAATTTCCAACCCCTGGTGGTGGAATGGGACCTTGGTGAAGGACATTGTTTAGGTTGCGCTTTTCTGGACTTTTTAGTTTAGAGGAAAGGTCAACAAGAGGTGACATGATAAAAGTTTATAAAATTATGCATGGCATGCAGAAATTGGATAGGGAAAAGTTTCTCTCTCTCTCAAAACAACAGAGCTCATGGGCATCCAATAAAGCTTAATGTTGGAAGAGTCAGAACATTTAAAAGAAAGCACTTCTTCATCTAGTACACAGCTGAACTGTGGAACTTGTTCCTACAGAAGACAGTGATGGCCATTAGAATCATAGAATTGGAAGAGACCACAAGGGCCATCGAGTCCAACCCCCTGCCAAGCAGGAAACACCCTCAGAGCACTCCTGACATGGTTGTCAAGCCTCCGCTTAAAGACCTCCAAAGAAGGAGACTCCACCACACTCCTTGGCAGCAAATTCCACTGTCGAACAGCTCTTACTGTCAGGAAGTTCTTCCTAATGTTTAGGTGGAATCTTCTTCTTTCATTAGATTGAATGGCTTTAAAAAAAAGGATGAGACAAATTCATGTCAGAGGCGTTATACCTCTGAATATTAGTTTCTGGGAATCACAGGTGGGGAGAATGCTGTTGCACTCATGTCCAGCTTGCAGGCTTCCCATAGGCAACTGGTCACCCACTGTTAGAACAGGGTGCTGGATTAGATGGGTCATTGGTCTGATCCAACAGACTTACATTATGTTCCTATGCTATCATCAGCAGAAATCCCTTGTGGTCTACAATGAGGTAGGCGTATTTGTATGCAAAGGGGTATATTTCTGCACACCCTCTCCTCAGGTTTAGATATGCTGGCTCTACTACAGTACTTGTGGGTGAATGGATGCTATTTTTCTAATGGGGCATTCATCCTCTTCACACGCACACACACACACATTTCTAGGGAATACCACTTTATTTATTTAAAAATTATGTGCTTCCCACCTTTGATGCTGTGGCATTTCTTTCAGCAACTTCAGAAGAAACCCCCATCGGAGCCAAAAAGAAATTCTTAGCATATCTTGTAAAGGAGACTGATGATCAAAAGTTCTAAGTGTAGCTTGTATTTAATTATTTATAAATGAAACTGGGGTTTTTGGAGGGGGGGTCCTAAAAGTTTTTCCCCCAGAAGCAAAGTGATGAACAGTTAAGGATTTATTTATTTTATTTTTTTCCTCAATGCCTTGCAACTGCTTGACAGGGCTAGCAATTTCCAAAGAAGTTTCTGATAAAATATTGAAGATGCAATGAATGACCTTATGGAGTCCTAACATTTCAGCTGACATTTTCGTACATGATCTATACTCTTCTCACTGATTAGAGAGTGAATCTATCAAATGAACCACACCCAGTTCCTGTATTGGTGACAATGTCATATGAATATACAGTTCACAATGCTCTCTAGGGTAACTGTACGGGCCGAATTTTCCCAGTAGCCTAGGGTTGCCATATTTCTAAAAGCCACTTCCGAATTCAAGAGAAGGTGGAGTTGCAGGCTTCACGCCTTCTCCACGTGCGTGGGGGCTGACTCTCAGCCCCCGCGCCGATTGAGGGAATCCCCGCATAGTCAGTTAGGACTGAAGCCGGATAGTTGGTTAGGACCAATGCCTAAGCCAATGCCACTCATTACCTGTAACCAGTAAAGTTGTGGCCATTTTAGCCCATTAACCTAATTAATTGTGTCTTGTGTCTTTATTTCCATCGGGGGGAGGCGGGAACTTGCCACGCAAAGTGAAAATCTGGCAAGTTGTTGAGCAGCCCTATACAAGCCCAAGTTTTGGCTTTTTGTTACTCAATAGAATTAAAGGTTAGGGTGCACAGATTGCAAAAGGTTTATGGTGGCTCAGTGCTAGAACACATGCTGGGTAAGCAGAAGGTCCCATGTTCAGCCACGAGTGTCTCTAAGTAGAGCTGAGAAATACTTTCTGTCTGAACATTTGAGGAGCCACTGCCAGTAACTGTAAACTAGTATTCTTCACCTTTGCGTCCCCAGTTGTTAGGCTACAATTTAGGAAATAAGTGTAGCCTTAGGAAATAAGTGGTTTAGGAAATAAGTGTAGCCTTACTTCCTCCCTGGAAAAAGCAGGTGGGGGAGGGAAGAACATAAGGCCTACAAAAGGATTGGCTTTAGCCCCACAAAGAAAGGTGACTATAATGGGGAACGAGCAGAGACAAGGAATTGCTGGCTGTCCAGACAGGTTGAATTTTGTGGGGGGTTTGCTGAAGCTTTTATCCCTTGTTATCAAGCTTCTTTTGTAAATATACTTTTTTTGTTGAAGAAGCACAATGAATGAGTTTATTTGGCTTTGCAATTCATGGCCGATTTGGACATTAGCATAATTCTGGACAACTACTCGAGCTATATAACCTAAGGACAGGAAAAACAATTAACAGTATTCTATAAAGTCATAGTAACTCATCATGTTGCCAGGATTCTTCCTAATCACATGGAACTTTACTCCAATACAACAAAAAATGGATTAGCTGTGCCCTGTTGGTTATCAAAAGAATTGTTTTGCAACACTACAATGGACGGAAGCCTCATTCACTCCATGTGAACTACAGACACACAGAACTATATACATTTACAAAGCCATTTAGGGTGGGCAAGGTTGTTGAGTCAGTGGTGGCTGGTGGTCACTTTCAGGTGTGGTTGGAGGAAGAGGATTATCTGGACCCATTTAATTCTGGTTTTGGGGCTAGATTCAGAACTGAAAGAACCTTGATGCCCTGGCTGAAGACCTGTAGGACTGTTACCAGAAAGAGGCGTTAGTGGACTGTTGTTCCTTGGCAGTAATGCTCTGAGGTACTGCAGGTTTCATCCTGTCCTCCATGCTTTTTATCAAGATCGGTACCAATAATAATAATAATAATAATAATAATAATAATTTATTTATATCCCGTCCATCCTTCAGGGTTTCCACAGCCACTCTGGGCAGCTCCCGATGGAATATTAAAAATAGAATCAAACATTCCCTAAACAGGGCCACCTTCAGATGTCTTCTAAAAGCCAGATAGTTGTTTCCTTGACATATGATGGGAGGGCATTCCACAGGGTGCCTGGTTCCCTGTAACTTCACTTGTTGCAGTGAGGGAACCGCCAGAAGGCCCTCAGAGCTGGACCTCAGTGTCTGGGCTGAACAATGGGGTGGAGATGCTCCTTCAGGTATAATGGGCCGAAGCCATTTAGGGCTTTGAAGGTCAGCACCAACACTTTGAATTGTGCTTGTAAACGTACTGGGAGCCAATGTAGGTCTTTCAGGACCGGTGTTATATGGTCCCAGCGGTCACTCCTGGTCACCAGTCTCACTGTCACATTCTGGATTAGTTGCAGTTTCCGGGTCACCTTCAAAGGTAGCCCCACGTAGAGCGCATTCCAGTAGTCCAAGCGGGAGATAACTAGAGCATGGACCACCCTGGCCAGACAGTCTGAGGGCAGATAGGGCCCCACCTGCGTACCAGATGGAGCTGGCAGACAGCTGCCCTGGACACAGAATTAACCTGCGCCTCCATGGACAGCTGTGAGTCCAAAATGACTCCCAGGCTGTGTACCTGGTCTTTCAGGGACACAATTATCCCATTCAGGACCAGGGAGTCCTCCACTTTCTGGACACAGCCCAGAATATCAATCCATGGGGGAATTTAGAATGTGAGGTCAGTTATGTCATTTCAGTGAGTTGGAGCACAATGCCACCAGTATGTAGATGACAACAATCTTCCACCCTCTCTGACCATGGTGTATCAGGTGAGACTCTGCAGGTGCTGAACCTTATGTTGCCCAGCAAATGATAAGAGCCTATTACCTCTTACATTGGGGGTGGAAGATTGCCATCTTGGGTAGTAGCCACTGATAGCCTTATCCTCCTTGAAAAATAATGTAATGTCATTTTGTTCCAAAAGGTGACACAAAATATAGAGGGCTATTTTATTGTTATTGTTTCCTTGAGAAGGGAACTCACTGTACTCTGTTGAGAAGCAATCTGGATTAATATAACGATGTGAACTCTCAGTTATCCTATGACTTTGTATGAATGGTGACTGGTTAGTTAACGATCTGGCCAAACTAAACCTATTATTCCTGTTTATTTAATTCACAATGAATAAATTTGTTGTTAGCTTTAATCTTCCCTTCAAATAACAGGTTGGTTTGTTTTTGTTCACCCCTTTTCATGCCAATGTAAAGTACCCTTCCACTTCTCTCTTTTCTCTTTTAAAAGAGCATTGTCAGCTCAAGAATATTGGAGTCTTTGTCTCTTGTTATCCTCTCAAGAATTCCCATTTTGCATCTAACTGGATGATCACATAAGTTCTGTATGCTGTCAAAACACAGTCAGGATCTTGAGTCTTGCTCTAATACAGTTTAAATACTTTGGGACACAGATCTCTTCATCCTGTATTCTAGTGGTCCAGCAACTCATTATAGAAAGAGGTGGTGTGCAGACAGACACCCATTTAAATCTCCTTGCACCCCGTAGGAGAAGATGGGAGAGGCAAGTTGTGGCACCAAAGCCACTGGCTCCATTTTTATTAGTAGTTTAATTGCTCTACACCCTAGTGGACTTGGAATGCATGAGCCAGGAGATGGTAGAAATGAAAAGATGCTTACACTTCCAGAATTGCTGGTCATTTGTTCCAGATACAATTATGTTGTACTCTGTTTTGAAAAGATCCCCAATGGAGCCCCTTATTCTAATTTTTTAAAAGGTGAATATTCATAACTCTGTCAATACAGAGGCAGAGTTTAGATTATCGGTCAGTTGCCTGATTTGGATATGGCCATTTTTGGACTGGAATAGCTTGACCACTGTTTTCTGGTTACCTCCAGGATGGATTACTGCAGTGCACTCAATGGGGCTGCCCTTGAGGTTGGTCTGTAAGCTGCAGCTGGTGCAAAATGCAGTGCCTTGACTGCTCACTGAGACAGGATATTGCCTATACGTTACCCCATGGTTGGAAGTATTGAATTGGTTGCGAGTTAACTATTGGTGCTGGCTTTGATGTATAAAGCCCTATACAGATTTGGACCAGGGTACCTAAATAATTCTTTCACCTTTTATGTAAGGAGCTGACCACTCACATGTCTCCTGCAGACACCATCTTATGAAGAGGTCCATTCTGCACAATAGAGGAATTACACCTTTAGTGCCACCTACCCTAAGGAATTCCCTCCCCTTAAATATAAGGCAGGCTGACAACCAGGCACCAGAAACCAAAATTTCCTAGATTCAGGAAGGATGAGAAATAAGGTTGGTTGAACCACTGATGGTCCATCATATGAAGCTGGTGGAGAGCTTATGGTTTGGTGGGTTACAAGCTGTACAGTTTTATTCTAAAAATGTTTGTTCTTAAGTTACTGGTTTTGAATCTTCAAGAAGACATAGAAATAGTGTTCTCCACAAGGTGATATCAGCTCAAAGTTCTTTTTGATGGGGTGTCTCATTAATTAAAAAAGGGTTTTGCGTAATTAATCTAAAAACTGGCTGTGCTAGAGGCAAAATAGTTTTGGACTGAACATGGAAATGCAAATTCAGCCTGCATCCTCCTCCTCTCTTCGGGGGCTCTGAAATTTTAAACAACTCTGAAATTTCTTTAGATGTCTTTTAAGTGTATTTTGGTAACATTATTAATAGAGTATCTCTAATTACAGGATGGTTTTCATATAATTATGGAAATGTCAATGGGGCACATTATTAACTGCTAAACAGCATTTTCTTCCCAGTTGTATACTGGTGTAATACAGCCTCTCATATAACCTGAATCTGCTTTTTCAGAAAACATGAAAGGCTATATGCGTGTGAGGGTGAGAACAAGTTTCTGTTTGCACCCCATATAACCATAGCCACACACGAGGCTCACTTATACTGGGTCAGAGCATTTGACACGCCTCCTTACATAGAGGCAGGGTTCCAGCATGCATAAAGGAGATAGTTATTTGACTTTTATTTTAAAAAGCCATCCTTGTAAGCAGCCTTGGACCAGTCTCAGGAACTGCCTAGGAGCAGCACTAAGATGGAGCAGCAAATAGTGCCCACACCCCCATCTTCAAAAGCACATGTGTTAGGCTCCCATCCCCAGATGCAATAACATTAGCTCTTACTTAAGGGCCAGGAAAAGATCTTTATTCAGGATGAATGGAAGCTATGAAGAGGTCCGAATAGTTGACACACCACTCCCACCAAGCTTCTAAAGCCAAGACAGGGTAAGCTCACTCGCAAGACCCTGCTGTGCATGACTATGTTCACTCCATGTACAAAGGCATGTCTCATCCCACCCATGTTGTCAGTGCCTGGTTCTTGGTGACAAGACTCTCCTGCTCATCTGCTTCCAGCTCCACTGCCACTGCCTCCTATGCAGTCCTTCCCTTTGGCTAGTTGAAGTCCTCCCCGCTCCCTGATGCATCTCTGTGCACCACAAGAGGAGCAGTGGAGAGGGCTATCAGATCTGCTTCAACCTCTCTGTTACCTAGAGTCACAAGGGGAGGACCTCCCTCCTCCATTCCTGAGCTACCAGCCTTCCCAGCTACTCACCTGCTTCTTCTTCCTCCTCTCCCTCCTCTTCCATCTGGCACTGCCAAAGCACGCTGGATCATGATGGAGCTGAGCTGACACATAGCCCCCTAATCCCAGCCACGTTAGCTTGGTACCTTTGGCAGAAAATCCATCAAGAACGTCCCCCTCAAAGTCATATTGATTATGCCTGGTTCAGTCTCTGCCATCTCCAATTAAAAGGATCAGGTTACAGATGATGAGAAAGTTGTGAAAGGAGCCCAGTTAGATCACACCAAAAGTGTATCGTCCCATATTCCATAATGGCTCACCCAATTCCTATAAGAAGCCCACAATCAGGGCAAAAGGGCATGCCTCTTGTCCCCTAGTGACTGATATTCAGGGGCATGTTGACTCTGAATCTGGAGGTTGCATAAAGGGTATGCCTTATCCTTTGCAAATTGGTATAATCCCATTAGAAAAATAAGAAGACCTCTCTGCCTGAGACTCTGGAGAGGTAAAGGCAAGAAGAAGAAAATATATTGATTTCCTCATTTATAGCAGGCACGTCCAACAGGTAGATCGTCTGTAGTAGATCACTGGTAGATCAGTGGCTCCCCCCAAAGAAGATCAACAACTTTGGCTGCCTAAAAAAAAAGCTCAACTTTGACCTGAACCCCAATAAAGGGGGTAGATCACTGCCAGTTTTTAACTCTGTGAGCAGATCACAGTCTCTTGGGAGTTGGCCACCCTTGATTTATAGAAACCAATACTGATATGACATTGGTGTGCATGTATGTAGGTTACTAGGTTTATTTGGGTATTAAAAAAAACAAGTCTCTTCACATAGGCTGGGAGAAATCTCTGTTTTAAACCCCGGAGAGCCTCTGCCAGTCAGTGTAGTCAATAGTGAGCTAAATGAATCAATAATTTGACATGACATAAGGCAGCTTCTCCTGTTCCTAAGTAGATGAGATTGTCATCCTGTTGAGGTAGGCTTCATTGTGAAGATGCCTCATCTTTTCTTAAGATGCCTAACTGAGACTTTTGTGGCATTAACCTGCTACAGCAAGCTAATTCTTGTGAAGTTGCACGGCTTCAAACACAGCAGAAGAATGCAGCCATGTTTAAACTCAACTGTTTGCACCACTACCAATATAGCTAGAGAAGGGGGAAAGCCATTAGAAGGCACATTTAAAAAATAGCCACCCAAGATCAATCTTCCGCACGCAGATTCATAAGTGGGAGAGTAAGTGACAAGACAGCACAGCCTGTTATTTCTATTCTGTCAATGAAAAATTGCTTTCACTCTCTGTCTATGTGGCTTCTTGCTGTGTCTGAATTTTTAAGAAAAAAGAGCTGCAAAGATTTGCCTAAAGGAACCATATTTCTCCGGAATGGCAGGCAAGGATCCCTTAAGTGTTCTGATAAGGAAGTGATGATTAAAACATTAAAGATTCTAAAAGTGGAGGCATCAATCCTCACGCAGTGTGCTGAGGGATGTGCAAAAGAAAAAAAGGAACTTAGAGAATGTGTTATTTCTAGAGCTGGGGCAACATTTCTCAGAATGTAATTTCCTGATCAAGTTTCTGAGAATTTTCTTTCTCAAGCTTTTCCTGAACTGCTGGAGAATTTCAAATCCAGTCCTCCCAGTATTTGGCAAAATGCCCTTCCCCTACCTGGGGCTAGGATACATGAAAGATCATCTCACCATTTGATCTCTCTATCGTTTAGCCCGGACACTGAGATCCAGCTCCAAAGGCCTTCTGGCAGTTCCCTCATTGTGAGGCTACAGGGAACCAGGTAGAGGGCCTTCATAGTAGTTACGCCCACCCTGTGGAACGTTCTCCCATCAGACGTCAAGGAAATAAACAACCATCTGACTTTTAGGAGACATCTGAAGGCAGCCCTGTATAGGGAACTTTTTAATGTTTGGTGTTTTACTGTGTTTGATGGAAGTGTCCCAGAGTGGCTGGGAAAACCCAGTTAGATGAATGGCACTCTTCTTCTTCTTCTTCTTCTTCTTCTTCTTCTTCTTCTTCTTCTTCTTCCCAGTTGATACTGCACTCTGCATGTGAAGGCCTCCTGCATATACCATCTTATCAGAAAGCAGGCCTTTTTTGGTAATGGAATCTGGGCCATTTGGCAGGCAAAGCAAATGCTATGGCCCTTTCCTAAGCAAACCTAACATTGCAAAATTGAGGCAATCTCTTTACTGCACAACTTTATTGAATATCTTAACTCATTGGCCTTAGTTGGGAATTTTCCTTTCCTGGGTTCAGTGTTTTGTTTTTAAGCCTCCCATTCTGCTGTTCAACAAGCCTCAAGATGACATTCACGCTGCTGCTTTGGCTCACGCTAGTCAATGCAGAAGAAGACAGCTTCTAAGCTGAAAGTTCCCAAAGCCACATAAATGTTTGTTCATCTGTGTCTTACAGCCTCTGACAGTTTTATGTTGATATACCGTTGATGCAATCCATAAATGCAATCCTAAATTTCAGGTGTTTAGGGTTTGTCAGTTCAGTTCAGTTCACTCCCAACTTTAATGTTCTGCTTACTGTATTTATGCAAAGAGATGGGACTAAAGACATTTTCATGTTGCAGGAAATATTATCCCTTCTCCGCTGTACTGTAAATAGAGCATGGAGAGTGTACGCAGCCATAAACTGGAAGCCTCAGGTTCCTAACTGAAGTTAAATCAATGCAGGGAAGCCAAAATTCCCCTTTAACCACAACTGGGGATCAGCTTAGTAAGACTGGAGTAGAGCATGGGTTTACAAGTGAACAAAATATCAAAGCTTTCCATAATTGCAGTGCATATTCTGCATATCACATCTACATTTAAATAAAATCTCTATGAATAAATTGGGTGTCTCTGAAAGCTAGCAAGAAACCTCAAGTTACTTTCTGTACCTCTGGCATCTGTGAAAGGGCAACTCAGGTAAGCCCCCAAGCCTGGATCAATAAGAAAATCCCCTAGAGTGGCATTAAATGAAGAGCAATGAGATGGTCTCCTAGAGCGGAAGCTTGTAAGATCAAGAGACCATTCTGAGAAGTCCCCATCTGTGCATATTAATGACCATCGCCCTTTAGATCAGGGCAGTCCAACACACAGCCTGGAGGCCACATGTAGCCCTTGATGCCTGTTTTAGTGGCCCTAAGCAACATTTAACACACACCCCAGCCCTCATGCTGCCTTCTCAAAGTCAGTTAAGGGAGGCAGTGTTATAGAGTCCTCCCGCCTCCTTCACAAAGCCTAGTTAGCACTTTCCCAGCTTTGGCAAGAAGCAGAGAGGGCTTTAGGACCCTGCTGGAGCCTCACACATCCTTGTCAAAGCCCAGCACCTCACTTTTCTGGCTTTGGAAAGGCAGCATTAGGTTGAGGGGTGTCAAATTTTGGTCTTATACTCCCCCAGATCCCTTTCTTTCTCTGTGTGGCAGAGGGGGCAGGAGGGAGAACTGATCCAGGGAGTGGGAGAGATGTGAACAGAAGATGTGGTACCCATAGCACTTGCTCAAAAATCCATATGTTCCCACAGCCCTAAAAAGGTTAGTGGCCCCTGCATTAGACATTCACTCTGCAAGTCCTTTTGATAAAAGAAAGCAGCCTCCCTCAAGATGAATCAAAATTCAATGTTTAAACCTTCTCCTTGACAGCCATTGTTTACGGTGTTCCCTGGTTCTTCTTTTAACTTCATATTCTGACACTATTATTCAGTCTGTATTCTCTCATTTTCCAAACTATAACAAAATAAAATATGTGAAGAAGACTATGTACAACCAAGGTAACATGACAGAACAAAGTAGTCTATAGGACTGCTTAGATGATTGACTATTTCAGATGAAAACACAAGCAAGCTGAAGAACCCCAAAGCAATGCTGAAAGGTACACCAAAGGAAAGCCTTTGAAGATAACATGGGATGTCTGAGATGAGGCTGGCAGGTTCAGTGACAAATTGTAAAAAGGAGGAAGAGTAATTGCACATCCCCAAATAACAGAGTTATGGATCCACTGGTGGCTGAAAGTTTTCTGGCTGTTGAGACTAAAACAAAGATGTAGGGAGGTCACAAATATCTGTGGGGGCTTTTGCTCCCAAAGCAAAAATAAATAAATAAATACATAAATAAATAGATAGATAAATCCACATTGCTCAGTGGCAGCTCCAGGCTTGAGTAAGGTGGCTGGGCAATCCTAATTTCTAGAGGTGCCTTCTGCCACTAGTGGGTCCTGGTGGGTTTACCTAGAGGTGAGCAACAGAACAGCAACAATACTCCTAGCAGTCTAGTTTCCATTTTAATTTCTCATAACACCTTTGATGGTATATTGGCTTCAGAACTGGGCAAAAATGTCCGCTGGACCTGGCCACACAACACTTCTAGAGGACCAGCCCACATTTCTTTTTTCTTTTTTTAGGATGGGCTTGTCAAAGCTGCTATGGATACTTATTGTAAACCAGCCAGGATGCTTGCAGCTATGATTTTAAGATCCATGTAAAAGTGATTAACAACACGTGCAAAGTGCAACCACAATTCAGATCTGCATTTGTTTGTACTGCACCTGTGCTGATGTACAGAGGGTATGGTGCACAATTAAACTGATTGTAATGCTATGTACAGTGGTACCTCAGGTTACATATGCTTCAGGTTACAGACTCCGCTAACCCAGAAATAGTACCTCGGGTTAAGAACTTTGCTTCAGGATGAGAACAGAAATCGTGCTCTAGCGGTGCGGCGGCAGCAGGAGTCCCCATCAGCTAAAGTGGTACCTCAGGTTAAGAACGGTTTCAGGTTAAGAACGGACCTCCAGAACAAATTAGGTACCACTGTACTGTGTTTGTGTTCTGCCCCCAATGATAATTTTGTTATTTTATTATATTGCCCCGTAGCAGTTTGTGATTTAGAAATGAGAGCATGGTGTGCAATTCCTGATAATGATATGCATACAATGTAGAAGTGCTGTGTAAATATTTAAAAGCACATCTATTTTTAGAGGCAATCCTCAGTTTCCCATTTATTTTCCTGTCTTAATTTCTACTTCAGTTTGCTTTTTTAAAGGTCATCAAGAAAACTCACCAGTCTTTTAGTGCAATTTTATCCTAAAGTACATATTTTTGTATGCAATTTAACCCGGTGTACATATTTTCCCATATTTTTGCAAAACAGTGTCCATAATATAATGTTATTTCTTGCTTTCACTATTATATGCATTTATATGCACACTACTTAGCTGGATAACTGCACTGCGAAATTTGAAGAAATGCAAATTTTGAAGGATGGCTTTGTTTTGGTTCATGTATTGTTTAAGAAAGTGAGAATTAGGTGAGTTTGCATTTAAATGCAACCTGAATCAAATCTCTCTATCATCCCTATCTTGAACTGTGATCCCATCATTTTATGGAATACTAATTGTAAAGTTGTAGAGATGGTTTTATTGCTTTTGGTTTACTGAGTTTGTAATCTTTTGTATCTTACTTTTTTATTGCATTCCACTTGTAGATTTTAGCTCCAAAGCAGTTTATAAATCTGCAAATATATAAAACAAAACAAAACATGCAACATTAGCCTCTAGAAGGGCAATAACATCTGCAAAAAGAGGAACTGACTTCAAGCACCCAACAAAAACAATGGATGCAAAAAATAACTATCAAGGACTCAGCATAAGGACAGAGGAAAACATGGCACAGAAGGCTTCTCAAAAGCAGCTTAATTGCTGGGACTTAACAGTATTTAAATGGTATAGATGTTTAAAGGCAAAGAGGAGGCAGGGAGGATTTAGTTGAGAAGATCTGTTGTTTTGGAGAGAGGCCATAAACATGCAGTGCAACTTTCACCAGAGGAAGCCTTGCAAATTTAAGCTTCAATCAATGTTTTTAGAAAACTTTGCTATATGTCTCTGAGGATGCAGTTTGCTGTCGGCTCTGTCTTACTATGTTTACACTGCTTGCAGAAAGACAGAGCCTTGAGAATGGATACAGGGCAAGATTTTTAACTGCCAGAAAGTGCAACAAATGGCATGGTGGAAAGTATTAACTGAGCAATATTTCTCATTCCTATTTGTATGAAAGCTGTGGTTCTTTGAAAGAGCAAGATGGAATTTTCACATGTGCCAGGATACTATAGCAGGAACCATCCCTTCACCATCCCAGCACATCCACAGGAGCCCTGCCCAGTTGCTATGTCAACCCTGATAATCCCAGACAGAAGACAATCAAAATCACAAAGAACAGTGGATTCACCACAGACTGAAACAAAGGACAATGATCAGATCTTCCCTCTGGGGGCAGGAAACTGCAAACTCCCCATTGTCACCTGGAAAGTACTCATGGGGAGGGGGAAAGGAGGAACCAGCTGGGTGACAGGACACTCAGGTTACCACCACAACTCCTCCCTCAACCCCTCCTTTCTGTAACGTATGCATGATGCCTCCTTTCTGAAATGTATGCATGATGTTTCTGGGGGTGGGCTTGAGCTAGAGGAGGGGAATTTCAAAAGTTTTTATAAGGTCTTGCAGCCCATTGTTCTGGGTCTTTTTCCTCTCTCCTGCGAGTGAGGGGAATACCCTGTTGCAACAGTTCAATAAAGGCCAAGCCTACAGGCTGCTGTTTTGCTCCAAGTTATCCTGGTTGGTGTCTTTACTTTTTGTCCAAGGGAGCCCTCAGATTTTTCCGTTAACAGTACATAACCCCCAACATTTCACAAATATAAATAGGGGCATGTATGTCCACTGCAAGGATCCTTGACTAACGCTTTACCTCTTGCTGAAGTCTCTAATCCAGAGGTGGAGAACCTGTGTGTCTACAGTTGTTGCTGGACTCCAAATCCTATCAGCCCCAGCCATCAGGAATTATGGGAGTTGTCAATTAGCAATATCTGGAGGGCCATAGGTTGCCTACCCCTGATGCAATCAGTCCTTTATTTTCTATATTAATTTAACTTTGTCTCTCCCTAATTTAAAAGCCATGGGGGTGTGGTTTGTAATTGTGACTTTAGGACTGAGAAAATGAGAGACTGAGAGAAGTGAACTTGACAGATTCGTCTGTCCCTAAATATCATTAGCTTTGTGTATCCATATTTTCTTCAGAGTTTTCAATATATACAGTATATTTATGAAATCTGGAAGATATATGAAAAATAAGCATGTTATCTGCATGTGTCATACACATTGTGTGGTTCCTCTTCTCCATCTTTTCTCTTTCAATAAATTGAATAATTTTTCCAGTCATTCCCCTGGGATCCTGGTTGGGGGAGGGGGGAAGTATGACTATTATAGCCCCAAACTTGGTTCATTGTTGATTTTGGGACAATTTCGTTTAAGGTACAGTAGCAGTTTTACATCATGTGCAGGTGCAGAAGGTGCAGGACAAGGATATCAGAGATGGCACCTGTTTTCTGATTGTAACACTCTGGCCTTCTGCTGGGGCCACCTGGGAATTGCCAGTCCCCACGACACAGGCCAAGCATCTGGGTTCCAGCTGGCAATCTGGGCTGCATACTGAAAGACCTAATCCTATAAACCATGGCCAAGGTCTACCACCCAACACCCCATTCCCAACACCCCATAGGCTCCCCCTTTATTAATGACCTTATCCAATGCTTTATTCTGCCTAAGTTGAAACAGAAAATAGAGACAAACATCTAGCAGTGCATCCATCTTTGGCTGAAGGGAAAGTGAAAAACGTCTCATCCTGGGCCAGTTACGTGTGAGCAATATCCCTTTCTTACCCTGTCAACCAGTAGCCAACAAAGTTCTCAGCAATAAACCTCTCCCTAAAGGGAGACCTGGTATGAATCAAGCAGAGCTCTGTCATTGGGGCTCCCTTTTGAGGTCCTGGGAAGCACAGCCTTATCTGGAAGTCACACAGAACTATGGAATAATCCTGCAAATCCCAGCCAGTTCTAGTGGGTCACTGTGCAAAACACACAAGGTGGCCTCTCCATGGAAAGATGGCAAAGTGTGACAAAACATCAGGAGAGTTTGCATAGAACTTTTTGATCCAAGAACAAGAGTGTTACTGCCTACTACATAACACAGAGACCCCAGGGCAGTGGCATGAAACCACACAATAACATACTTCACCCATGGCCTATTTCATTGAATCTCATAATTGCACAAGATGTAATGTCAGTGCTAGTGTAGCAATGTGCTTGCTTATTGAGGAGCTTAGAGCTGTTTTCCTTGTTGCTTTTGCTAGCAGAATTTGATATTGTAGTATGTAAACAGAAGATATTGATGACACACACAAAAAACCCTTCTTTTGCAAACCCCTTTCCTCTGTTGTGAAAGGTGCATGCAGTTATGCTTCATTACCATTGCATTAGATGACAGCTTAAAACAGCAGCTGATTTTCTGGGATGGCTTGAATGAATGTCACACTTGGATACCTGATTCAGTTAAGCAATGACTTCTACTTTGCTCTTCGCTGCTTTCCCATTTCCTTTCCACTTCTGATTCTCATTGTCCAAAATGCATCATCCAGTTCCATCACTATAATATTAGCTGTAAACATGCTGCAGGCAATGAAGGAAGAGTTCAGGAATTTCCATTGTAGATCTGCTACTACTCTACATTCCACTTGCACACACAGAAAGATCTTTGACTTAACTAGGAATGTTTTCAAGAAGTTTTGAATGCAAATTCTGGCTATTCTCAGTATTTGGAATGAAAAGTACTGCAGGTTGCCAGTATTATTCAGCTTTCTTGCAGAGTACAGCATAGGTCATGTTTATATAAGGCTTATTTTGTGATTTCTTTGTTTTTTTATTGCCATGATACACAAAGATATAAAATCCATTCATTACAGAAGCCTGCTTGTCACCGCCTTTTGTATCTTTACCCTGTCAAGCCTCTTGGAATCAGATGAAACGATATTTGAGATCAGGAACATCATTAAGAGCGGGCATTTCAGACTAAAGATTCTATAGAGAAGACATGCAGTTTCCCATGGCAACAACTCTTGATGTCTTTTTGCAGCAGTAACACCTCACTTCATTTAAGAACACATAATCATATGTTTGAAATGGCTGCATGATAGATCTCCCTGAATACCTAAAAACGTAAGGTGTTGTCACACTGCAGTTCATGTGGCTGCCAACGGGTGGACCCATGAACTGCAGCATGCCAACAGCAGGCACGACAGGTGAGTAAATCAGGCAGGTCTGTGACCCAGATGGCCTTCCCCTGTTCCCTGTGTTGTCACCACCACCACCACCATCAGCTTACCCGCTTGAAGGCATGCACAATAGGAAAGCCCGTGGTTTGACTGAGTGGGTAACCCAGCTCACCAAGGACTGCTTATCACTGTTGTAGCCTCCAGCCACAGTTTGCCCCCAGACTCCCTGTTCCTTTACAACTTTCCCTAGTATCAAGATACTGCTGCTTCAGAGGAGAGGGGAGTCAAGAGGAAAAAGCCTTTTACCCTGTGACACTTCTTTCACACACTTTATTCTCTTGGCAATGTGGAACAAAGAGGAGGAATACTTTCTCTTCTTCATTCTCCTGTCCTTTAAGAGGGAACTTGGGACTGGAGCAAATGGTGAGGGGATAGAGAGGGGGGAGTTTGGGGTGAAGAGTGAAGGGAGGGGCAAATCGTTTTTGCTCTGTTTCCCTCCCACAATATGTTTTTTTAATCGCATTATTTCATATTTATTTAGCCATTTGATTTCAGACTAAAGTAGATTAAGGTTACCAGATTCTTTTCAATGAAACCGGGGACACTTTTCAACTTCAATTGATTTTGTATGGGGACTGAGTTGTAAATCCGGGGACTGTCCCTGGGAAACGGGGACGTCTGGTAACCTTAAAGTAGATGGTACATTAAAATGTGCAGATTCATTTCTGTGTTGTTCATTCATTTAGTAGCAGGCATTGGGTTGGTGATTATGACTGGGACTATGGAGTGCAGGGAGGAGGGTTAAACAACAACTCCTGCGATTCTCTACCTTCTCCTGCACATCTTGTCTACAGCAGTTTCCCAATTTAAAAAACTTCTAAGTAAGAAAAAGAGCAGTCCGCAACAAATAATAAAGCTGAAATAATTGGGAAGAAGTCCCTAAACAAGAGCCATCCAAAAACTAGTTGTGGCTTTTAAAATATATATATATGTTGTATCCAACATATATATACGCGGGTGGCGCTGTGGGCTAAAGCCTCAGCGCCTAGGGCTTGCCGATCGAAAGGTCGGCGGTTCGAATCCCCGCGGCGGGGTGCGCTCCCGCTGCTCGGTCCCAGCGCCTGCCCACCTAGCAGTTCGAAAGCACCCCCGGGGGCAAGTAGATAAATAGGTACCGCTTACCAGCGGGAAGGTAAACGGCGTTCCGTGTGCGGCTCTGGCTCGCCAGAGCAGCGTTGTCACGCTGGCCACGTGACCCGGAAGTGTCTGCGGACAGCGCTGGCCCCCGGCCAATAGATGTGAGATGGGCGCACAAACCCCAGAGTCTGTCAAGACTGGCCCGTTCGGGCAGGGGTACCTTTACCTTTACCTTTATATGTTGTATCTAGTGAGTCTAGCTGCTGCAACTAGATTTCTAGAGTTTTGTCTCTAGAAATCGCTGTCTGTCCTCACCCCATCCCTGCCGCCGCCACTGTCATCAATATAGCACACTTCAAGTGCATTCCACTTTTTTCTAATCAAACTGTTACTATATTCTCTGTCATCTTTAAAGACAGGACACCTTTACCACCTGCAAAATATAACATGCTCTGTCACTTGACTCCAATCAATCCACAACAATCAGATATTCAAGTTGTCAAAATGGAAAGCTGCAGCTTATAACTGCCACTCTTGTTTGGGTGCCAACCTTTACTTTCAAGTTTTTAAGTGTTCCAACTATGCTTCAGTTTAACGGGTTGGTGTTTTTTTTAAGATCTCCAAATGTCTTTTTCCATCTGATTGGTGGGGATGGGGGGGGGGAATCCTTCTCCCTTTAAAAAAAATCTTTAAAGACTTCTCTCTGAGACAAACGAATGCACCTAATTGTCTGAAAATTGTCACGCTTCATCCTCTTAGTGCATGCCGTTATACCAGCAAATTTACCCAATTCTGCCAAAATAAAAATGGGAGGTGCCCTAAATGTGAAAATAACCTATCACAAAAATTCATGCACCTATTTGCATGCCCCTCCTCCCCGATGCATCACCTCAGAATGGGCTGCTGTGCTTGCAATTTCCATCCAATTCTTGTTTTATTTCCTTCTTATGGTCAATGGAATTTCCTAAAGCAAGGGTTTACTTTGCAGTGACATTCCAAATACCCAAAATATATGGGCCAAATATTGTTGGGACCTGGAGATAGATTCTCCCCCCCCCCACACACAAAATGTGTGTGTTAAAATTCCTGCATTGTTTTCCATTCATAACATCCTTCAATAAAAAGCATTTTCTCTTGTTTCTTGCTGAACCATCTGTATTTACTCTGCTATGAATGGTGAGGTGATTTCAGCAATACTTTTGCTGTAAACATAAACTCTGCAAACATGAAGAAAAACAGAGTATTTGTTTTGACATTATCCTTTTGGTTCCTCAAATTTTGTGTACTGATTTTAATCTTCGCTTTCCCCCTCTCTTTCACACTCATCATAAGCACACGCACACACAGCAGACATCTTGCTCTCACACATTGGTCTCAGATTTGTTGTCCTCTTCCCCAAAGTATATGTTTATGCAGGAAGAAGGCAAGGCTAGCTAAGCTCCAACCTTCATGTGTAGACTATGAAAGACTGAAGAGGGACACCAATGCTGTATGCTTCACTGCTTTCACAGTCAATTCCTCTTCCCAGGAAACTTGGAATGGTAGCTCTGGGAGGGGAATAGGGGTCTCCTGATAACTCTCAGTACCCTTAACATATTGCACTTCCCAACATTCTTTGGGGGAATGCATGACAGTTTAAAGTGGTATGAAATAGCTTTAAAAGTACAGTGCAGATGGGACCCTAGTAAAGAGTACTCAGCTACATGGACCATTGACATGACTCAGCATAAAGCAACTTCTATGTTGCTACAATGGTGCCATTAGAGTAGTCCTCTAATGTGGGTGGAAATGTCACAATTATTGTAACACATACAATATTGTAACACACACTTAGACCCTAAGTGAAGGAGCTTTGTTGAGTGGGTTTTCACACTTATGTTTCAGTGGTGCAAGAAGTGAAAGCGACTATCACTAGAATAGAATGCTAAGCCAATTTACTGCTTCTCAGGAGCATTTGCAATTTATCTAATCATTTTTTCCCCTCCTTGATTTTTTTTTAAAGAGACGTATAATCAGGAAAGTGTAAGCAGCACTTGGAATTGCTGATTTTTCTTGAGGATGTACCGTATTTGGCCTGCCATAATTCTTTTAGTAGTAGATAGGTAGCCGTGTTGGTCTGTCATAGTCAAAATAAAAAAAATTCCTACCAGTAGCACCTTAAAGACCAACTAAGTTAGTTCTTGGTATGAGCTTTCGTGTGCATGCACACTTCTTGGTATCTGAAGAAGTGTGCATGCACACGAAAGCTCATACCAAGAACTAACTTAGTTGGTCTTTAAGGTGCTACTGGAAGGAATTTTTTTTATAATTCTTTTAGTTAGAGTTGCAAAGGGCCATTCTGCTTCTCACTCTATGTTAAAAGCAATCAAACCATGGAGAAATCATTGGTATTTCTCTCCCTCTCCCCCTCTGTGTATACACATACAAAACACAGTGACAGCTTTCATGAAGGGTTGATGCCTTTCACACTCTACTTGTAGTTGTGCTTTTAACAGCAGCTGCATTAACTTGTCCAGGAGTAGCCAGGTTAGTTTTTTTGCAGCAAAACCAAGATCCTTGGAACACATTTATGAAAGCACATGCTTTCCTGGAGTGCAGTCCACTTCATGAGATTCATAAAGTTCCACCCCACATTGGCAGGCAGATATTCATATGGTTGGGGTGGGAGATAGAGAAGAGTGAGGTCAGAGGATAATAAAAGTGGTATAACAAAAGCAGGGGTGTCCACACATTATATTCAATGAGTGTACCGTATGTGTACCTGTTAACATAACAGTTGCACAATGTAACAGTTGCACATCTGTACAAATCAATAAGTGTTTACAGTTAGTAAACAGTTAGTATCTGTGTTCAGAGTTACATGTGAACAATTGCATAAAAAGCAATTGTATAAAAGCAAAATAGTTGCAGTGGTCATTAGCAAAGCAGTGCTGGTGGTAAGAACAAAGGACATTATCCCCTGTTGGCATTTCTTTTTCCTCTGATGTCCATTCTTCTCACTCCCACCATGCATGAAACTGACAGATTCATACATCCTTTGAGGACATTGTCAGAGACAATCCGGTATGATCTCACTCACCCCTTGCTAGCTTAGTTTGTAGGCAGATATGGGCTTGAATGAACACCCCTTTGATTGTTGGAATCCAATAAGGATGGAAGTCTTGAATAGACCATCGATTGGATTATAGCAGGCAGAGATGAAAATGCATTGATTAATTAAAATAGGAGAGAGAGTTACTGAGCAACAGGGGAACTTTAAAAAATGAAGAACACTGACATATTCCAGCTAGATCTCTATTATGAGATTTGCGAGGGATTCCAGCTGTTGGAAAGCATTTATCCATGAGAAATCCGGTGGGGATTTGGGAAAGGATTCAAAATTTCCTTTTGAAAAGCATTACCACTTTGCAGCTGCAACTATTTCCTGTTTGGAGAAGCAGTGGTGATCAGGTCTTTGAGCTCAGCAAAAAGCAACACTGTGTATCCTGATGCAGGTAAACACTTGTTAATTGTCCTGTAGGATGATTTCCCACCCCTCAAAGGAAAGGTATTTTTACAGGCTATTAAAACATCTGAGGAGCTGTAATAAGCATCACCATACCTATTAACAAGAGAAACAAAAAGCAGTTGAAGCGGCAAAATGAAACTGGTAGTTCTCTTTACTTGAACAATGTCTATAAAAGAACCCAGTGGGAGAGCCAACTTCAAACCAGGGGAAAGGTAGTAATTGTGGGCACAAGAGCTAAACACTGTCTGTGGTGCCTACCCTTTCCCCCAAATAATGAGATAAGAGACCAGAGCATGGGTTCAAATTGGCCACAACTTAATAAGCCTCAGAAGTGGGAAACTTGGCATAGGCCTTGGCCCATCTGGCTAAGGATATGCAGGCTGATGAGATCCAGTGAGAGGGGACTGTAAAGAACAAACTTACACAGCATGCCCTTCCATCGACCTTGTCCTGGGAGTTTGACCTACATGCCACCACTCTAGGGCCAGGGGCTCCCGGTTTTGCCCTTTAACGGGCCCTGCAAGCACCGCTGCATGGGGAGGGAGCATGAATGCATCCTCCCCGACTTGATGTTAGACTAAAGGATACCTTGCCAAGGCCTAAAACTGCCACCCAAGATCCCTAAGGGCCTCGCTGCCAAGAGTCCCACAATCGAGGAACAATCACCCATGCTCTGCCATCAAACCCTGCTGTCTACCCAGTCCCTGAGGATTTGTCGCAAGTCATGCAGCCAGAGGTCATTACCAAATGGTGTCAGATGCACTCTATCCACCCTGAATATGCCGGCCGTATCTGCCCTGATGGTGGGATGTGGGATAGAGAATCCGCCGATCTGCTGCATGGTATTGCGCATGGCCCTGTTGATTTTTTTCACTGCATAATTGATGCGAGAGGGATTGGAAACCCCTCTCCAGCACAGACGGGGAAGGAGATTGGACCAGCCAATGGCCATTGCTGGCTACAAGACATGCAAGCTTTCTATATCTGCCCTTGCAGCAAAGGTCAGGGCAATGCCTTTTTGTTCAACTAGATCATTTTTGCCCAGGTGCAAAGTGAGGACTCTTGGAGGGCCATGTGCTGCTGCAGCTTTACTCAGCATGGGCATCAAGCCTGCCCAATGCATGCCCCGGTGGCTCATCCAATAAATGCATACCTTGGGGTGAATGTTAAGGTTACAACCCCCATTGTGCGACCAGGCATGCTCTGCCACCCAATGCAGTGCCCCACAACCCAAATCTTCGTGGTGGGCAAACCTGTAAGAAAATTAAATTGCAAGCATTAAGGAGGAGGAGCTGGGATGAATGCAGTTTTTGTAAGCTGCTGAGCGCCAGAGCCCCAATGTCTTGATGTGGGTGGGGTCCCAACCCTGAAGTGCTGCTGAAGTGGCAGCCCCAGTATGGAAGGAGCGCCCGGAATATTCTTGGGAATCAACTCCATAGGCCGCTATGACTTTGTGCAAGACTGCCGTGAACTGGGATCGCGTCAAAGGCTGCGTGTTTGCGTATATGAAGAAAGGGCCTTTGCACTTGGGCCGGACCCTGAAGAAGGGGCGTGTGTCCAGATATGGGCAGGGGCCCTCCTGTTCTGTCGGGGCCAGTGCCAGCATGACCCCTTTTCGCAATTGATCAGTTTTTGAGGACCGAATCCTGACATTCACAGTATCCCCAGAGAACTTAATGTCCGTATCCTCAAACCCTGAATGAGGGGCCCCAGCCGCCAAACACTCCCCAATGCGCATGGCATCAAAGAAGGCTAGGGAGAATGCTGCACAAAAGAGATGTGTTTCAAAATTTGACCAGCAGATCTCTACTAATTTTTTCCAAATTAGTTTGAGTGTGTCGATAGTATGGGCTTCCTGCCATCCTGATGTGGGGGAATGATGCGACGCCAGCAGCTTCTTGACATGGAGGCTGTCGCAGGGGTCCTGCCAATGAAGGAATTTACAAAAGAATGAGATAGCTGCCCTGCTATTATAGTTTTAATGGCAAGGCCCTTGCGCTTTAGGAGAACCAGGAATTGAAGCACCTCCTCCTTGGAAGCGCGCCATGCTATGGAGCCACGAAAAAGTCGGAAGGCGTCCCAGGCCCTGGAATAGGAATGTCTAGTGGAGAGTGCTAATGCTGACAATACTCCCTGGTTTACTTCTTGCTTCCAATCTCCCACAGATCATCTGGAAAGGTGTCCAGGGTCTGGGCTGCCTCCGGTGCCAGCTCACGGAAATGCTCCATCTGGAAACAAGATACGGTAATGCATTAGCAATGTAAGCCTATAAGCTTGGGAGAAATCCACCTAGTTCTGATGGGAAATCAGTCTTCTGTCTTTGGCGATCTTTGGCAGCTGAGTAAGATTGTCTTCCAAAAACACGGTCTTAATGGTGCGTCAATAAGTGACTGTGGAGGCCAATTCTGGATCCACACGTCCTTCCACAGTGGGGGCATAGGATTCCAGGTGGGAGTTAATCACGGTGAGGATTTACCAAATGTGCCTTCCTCTTAGCTCGTTTCTCCCCTTTGTCCTGAGTTTGAGGTAGAGGCTATTATCCAGTTGGAGTGCTAGCAGGCCACTGTTTCCCAATTATCCATGCTTATACTGCATTTTTAAACATTTGCCTTGAGAGCATCTTTAAAC
The DNA here is from genome assembly GCF_965113315.1 of Podarcis vaucheri. Lineage (NCBI taxonomy): Eukaryota > Metazoa > Chordata > Lepidosauria > Squamata > Lacertidae > Podarcis > Podarcis vaucheri. The sequence continues at coordinate 17,196,944 of NC_138758.1, read as the reverse complement.
CTCTTTTGTTGTCCACTAGTATTTTATTTTCCATTATTAAGTTGGGAATAGAGTGGTTGCTTTGGAAGACAATAATCAGGCATCCAAACCACATGACCAGTCTAAAAAAAATGATGTTGAACAATCATTGCTTTGACACTTGTGATCTTTGCTTTTTCCAATACACTGACATTAGTTCCCCTGTCTTCCAAAGTGATGTGTAAAAATTTTTTTGAGACACCACTGATGGGATTTTTCGAGGCGTTGGAGATGGAAATCAGTATCTATCCCATATGAATAAGTCTAGCTAAAGTTGATGAAAGTTAGGATAGAGTGATCCTTTCAACTACATATGAATAGCACACTGTGCAGTAAAAATATTTCAGGGAAACCAAAGAACAGCTTCTTCTCTTTCTTCTAGTTATGGTCATTATCGTTATTATCACATTTTATTATCTGCCATTCATCCCAAGATCCCAGGGTGGGTTAGGACAATTAAAATGCTGTGTCTTACATGTTTCAGTTTGTTTGGTTTTTTGCTAGATTGGAGGTCACCAATGTGCATAGCTGTCAACTTTCCCCTTTTCTTGCGAGGAATCCTATTCAGAATAAGGGAATTTCCCTTTTAAAAAGGGAAACATTGACAGCTATGCCAATGTGGCAACTGAGTACCTCCTGTGGTACCGGTATGTGGTCACAGTAAAATATCCCCTTAAAATCTACAACATGCAAGAGATAGCTCCTCCTGCTCAGTTCCTGTTTGCACTAGCTCAGTCTCTCCTATCCTGAACATGCTCACATTTCATTGGACACCCACCCGCCCTTCCATTTTGAACAGAGAGGAGGTGCAAATAGCTTATCTCAGAGCGGCTGATGCAGGTGTCATTTACCCCTTGATTGAGGAGTGGGTGATGGGAAAACATCTGCATAGTTTTTTTATTGTGCCTCTTTTCCTGCTGGTTTTAGATGCGGAAGGCATTTTGTGCTAGCCATTTTGCGACACTCATGGCACTTTCCCATAATATGTGCTCTAAATATGTGCTCTAAATATCTGTCTTTGCAAATCACATCCCCTGGAACCATAACCCATTCATCTGTAGACGGGTGTACAAAAGTTTGTGACATCTTTTGAAATAGTCACTGGCGATTTCCTCCCACTGTGGGTCAGGGAGAGTAAGGAGAAAGCCCTTTGAGGTTGTTTTTTTTTTTAAAAAAACACACACACATAATCGTTGTTCCTTAGGTTCTGAGGTTTTGAAGTTAAGAATCTAGTAAATGTACAAAATGCTTTGGATTCACAAAAGTGAAAGGGAACTTGTAAAATACTTCATCAACTGCAGATACTGCTCAAGCCACCTCCTTGAGGGGAAAAACGCACATCAGAGCCCTTTTGAAGAATCTACATTCAGCAATCCTGATATATGATGAGTGAACATAAGGCAGCAAACAAATCCGTTCTCTGAACTTTCCGAACAACAGATTAAACATAATCTCTTTATGGGTATAATTTTTTTAATCTCACCATTAAAATGAAATGTAGCTACAGCCTTTTGGTCTTTGTTTCTACTTTTAACAAAAAACCACGAAGAAGAAAGAAGAAGAAATGAGGCCTGTGTATGTGTCTGCATGTATATACACCTCAGATGTGCTCCCCACATTATGAACTTGCCCACCCCCCCACCCCCGCATTTCAACCTGATCAAGAGCTGGAAGCAATTTAAAGGCAGTCTTTGATAGATAGAAAGATAGATGTGACACGGTACAGACAAAATGCTATATCTAAGGTGAATTTGCCTAATTTGCCCTTTTTAAAGCAATATATTAGCCAAAACACAACCTTCCTTCACAATTCGCACTGCTGTGGATTTTGCAATGCTGTGCTCCAGTAATGTGTATAAAGATGTATATGCCAGACTAAAACGTGCATATAACTGCATATATTACTGAACATATAATAAAATATGCAATAAATTACAGGGAACTGTTTTTTTGCCAAAAAAAAAGCTTGCATATAAAAATATGTCTAGTAGGAGAAATTTGCACAAATATGCAGGTGAATCTTCATGATGAAGACTTTTAAAAAGAAATCTACAAATTGATGGGGAAGTGCAGAAGCTCAGAAAAATGAGAAACCAGAACATTCACCTGTCCCTATTCTCAGGCTTCCACATTCTCGTCTGCTCTTATGTGCCATTCAGACGTCTGAGAAATCCATTGACTCTTCCCCTGTAAAGTGAAAAGTATGCATATACAGGGGTTATCTTGCCATTAGGCAAACTAAGTGAGCTGTCTCCAGTTGAATGTTAATTATTTGTTATCAGGGAGGAGGAGCTTTTGGGGGATTTTCTCTGAGGGGTGGCAAAATACCCTGATTAGCCTTGGATATTTTGTACCTTGATTTGGTAGGAGAAGGGCTGCCATTTGCTGCTCTGCCTCAGACAGAGAAGTGCCTGGGGTTGGCTTTGTACACATGTGGGCTCCTCCAGATCAACTGTGTTCATCATTCGTCCTGATTTGCTTGCACAAGGTTCATGTAGAGATTAGACTATGTCTGGTCTTTATTGAGCATTCCTTCTAATTTGCTTGTGGGATATTTCTATATATTCCCATTAATCATTTGCTCATTCCATACTTTTACGTTTATTTCCCCATTGTTTTCCTAACTGCAAAAAGTCATTGTTGTTTGTTTGTAAAAAGTGGACTTGTTGCATTAGGGCAATACAACACTTTAATTCATTTTTAATTGCACAAACCTAAATTCCAGGTACGTGCATGCATCCATCCTCAAAATAATGAGTCTGGGGGGCACGCTATGTATGTCTGTACATAAAAAGCTGCCTTGTATTGAGTATAGCTCCTTCATGTCTGACTGGCAGACACTCTCCAAGGTTTCAGACAAAATTCCCCCCCCCCAGCCCTATTTGGAGATGCTGGAGATTGAACCAGAGGCTCTTTGCATACAGTGCTGATCTCCTGGATTTGCACTTGATAAAGCTACAATTACGTAAGTTCAAGTCCCTTTGTTTAGTATCTCTTGCAGCTCTGCACATCCAAGGAATTGAGGCTGTATTCATTTTTTATCTAATTTGGGCTAAGCCAGCCAAAGTACGAGCCTCATGAATAGCTCCTCTCCTGCAATGAACAAGCACCAATGAGCATTTCAAGGCTGTAGTTTAGAGGAGCAACACAAATGCAATGCATTTTTCCCCTAATGAGATTTTCTGATTTCTTTCAACATTTTTGATCCTCTCTTCTTCTTTTCCCAAGTAACAAAAAAATAAATAAAATACAATCAAGTGGAACAAGCTAGTGTCTGAGCAGCATTTCACAGTTATTCAGAATTATGAATTCTGACTGACTACCAGATGCTAAATCAGTGGAAACTGCCTATACAATGATTGCCAATTGAGCAACAAACCTCTTCAAAGTGGTTTGGATCTCTTTTCAGCAAAACTGTTCAATCTATTTAATGCCGCCACTGCATTACCCAAGATGTACAGCAGTTTTCTATTTACTGGAACGCTCGCAGCATTATATCACTCGCTTGTGAACTCTATCTAAATTAACACCCACCTCTTGCTGTTACACCTCGAGGAAAGAAACATTTACTTCCTTCCCAGCCTTTTGAAAATACAAAAGGGGGGAGGGAGGGAGGGGGGAGGGAGAGAGAGAGAGAGAGAGAGAGAGAGAGAGAGAGAGGAAGGATATAAATAACAAACATCAATAGCATGTTTAAGGAATATTTTAAAATTCGCTTGCTGAATTGAGAGGGGGGAGAGAGAAAAAACATGACTGCAAACATGATTCTGTTCTTCCAAGAAATTGGTTTTATGTTGATTGTTGCCAGCTTTCTCTTTGTGCTTCGGATAAAATCTTGAGAATAGAACAATCCTGAAGAGCGGAGAATGTGGCAATCGAGGAGCCTGCTGATAAGGGAGCATCTCCTGGGAAGCAGCATTAGGGTGAGTTTATACACAATCAAGATGTGTGCAGTTATCTCCTTGTTCTTTGTCACCTGGGTTCTGGGAGAGACAACTGTGGATTTTGATTTAAAAGTGCATGCCCTACAAATATGCATAGCTTGTTGTTTTTTGCTTTCCGGTTTTGGGCCAGAAAAAAGCAATCTGGAGTTTAATATTGCACCCCAAAGAGACCAATAATAAATACTGGTAGGGGGATAGGGAATATCTAGCTTTTCAGGTGCTGCTGAAATACAACCCGCTATCCCTGGCTTCTCCCCATGCTGGCTGGGGCATTTATATGTTGATGTCCAACAACAACTGGAGGACCACAGGTTTTCCATCTCTGATCTGGGGATAGAGAAACCTTATTCTTTCTTACAAAAGATAAGCTGCAGAAAAAAAGTTCACAAAAGCCTGCCTTACAGCAGATCTGGCAATTTTTTCATCTAGCCTATTATTGTTTAGACCAGGGTCACCAGCATTGGCTCCTGCACCTGAACCCAAAAAGGACTTGCTTGTAAGTCTGTCCCCACTGAAATAAGCATTCTCTTACAGCCAGTAAAATAGCATGCAGGCTATGCTCAGTGTACTGTGGTGCACACAACAGTTTTTCCCAGCATACGAAAGTATACACGGAGCATAAAATGTTGGCCATCTTTCTTCTACAGTGTCTAGCAGTAGCTCTTCGTGAGAGTCAAGCAAAGGTCTTTCTTCATAACCAGAGATACTGGGGGTTGAACCTAGGAATATCTGGCTCAAAATGTGGCTATCCAGCTACTGTCTGCGGTCAGGTGACTGCAGATATTCCACCTATTCCTAGATTGTACCTGTTTCACTGGCAGAAAGTGAGTTCCCAGGCCTATTTCCCTACATGGTTTGGGCCCTGGTTACTTGAAGAAGTGCCTGCACCCATATCAACCTGACCATACCCTGAGACCAACATTAGAAGGCTTCCTCAGATGCTCACCAGTTGATGGCCACCGATAATAAGAGTCTTTGCAGCAGTGCCCCCTGCAGTTGTGGACCTTTATGTCTCTGCAGTGCTTAATAGGGCTTTGTAGACCTACTTATATTCACTGGCTTTTAGTGAGTTGTATATATTGGAGATGTTGTGCTGCGGGTCCTTGAATTTTAATTTGATTAACTTTCTTTATTAGATGAAATTATGGAACTATTCCCCCCAATCTCCCCTCCCCACCCCACCCCATTTGTTGTATCTGCTGTAACATTTGCAAACCAATTTTAAATACAGTGGAAACCACCATTGGGAGAAAATATCTCAACAGGTAGGGCACCTATTGATTAATTAAAAAAATAATATGCATGCATTACTAATAATTCGTAATTGATTTACTTCTGAACTGTAGTCCCTCCATAAATTTCATCACATTGCACATGGGAAAGGGCTGATGGAAGGAAGACAGCAATGAACAAAAACATGACTAGATTTTCAGGGAAGACGGACTTCTCATGACAGGGAAATGTATTCCCATTCTGAACTATGGACTTAATGGTTGTATGGAGGAGCCCCCTCTTAGACAGCTGTGTGTGTCATTTTACTTGAAATGTTGTAAGTAGAGATAGTGAAGAAATTTGATTCAGCTCGCATTTAAAGGTGAGCATACCTAATTCATTCTTTCTGAAACAATGCAGAAACTGAAACAAAGCCGTCCTTTGGGAATTCACAGTTTTCTGAATTTTTCAATGTAGATCTCCAGCCAATCAAAAGCATATATACAAAAATGCATACATTGTTGAAAATGGAGTACAAAGAATACACTCTATTAAGGAAAGCCAATTTGTGAATATGAGTATATTAGGGGAAATCGTACCAAAATGCTGATACATTTTCATAAGGACTTTTTTTAAAAAAATGCAAACGGATGTAGAAATGTGGAAAACAGAATCCTAGAGTTGGAAGGGACCATGAAGGTCATCTGGTCCAACTCCTTGCAATGCAGGAATCCTCTGCCCAATGTGGGACTCAAACCTATGACCCTGATATTAAGAGTCTTATGCTCTACCAACTGAGTTATCCAGAGTTCGGTTAAGAGTGGAAAAATATGAAATGGAGAGAAACCAGAACTGGCACCTCCACCCACCCCTAGTGGTAAGCCATCAGTGCTAGATTTGGTGGCCCTCTTGCTCATTCTGCTGAGTGGTGCTCTTGGACTTCTACCCAAAAAGCCTGACCTGATGGCACCATTAATCAAATGTAGATCCAAAACTTATGTAAAATGTAAAAACTGATAATGTGGATTCAGTGCCGGTACTGTGTGCCCTTGAGTACTTCCTTAAAAAAAGCACTGTGTAAATTTACACGTAGTGTTTTCTAAATATGAATTCATCTTATTGAGTCGCAAGAGGCCAGCAAGACCAGACAGGTTCCTAAGCAACATGCACAAATATATATATAATCATTCTGCATGGAACAAAATATGTACAGTGGTACCTTGGGTTACATACACTTCAGGTTACATACGCTTCAGGTTACAGACTCCGCTAACCCAGAAATATTACCTCGGGTTAAGAACTTTGCTTCAGGATGAGAACAGAAATCGTGCAGCGGCAGCGAGAGGCCCCATTAGCTAAAGTGCTACCTCACGTTAAGAACAGTTTCGGGTTAAGAACGTACCTCCAAAACGAATTAAGTACTTAACATGAGGTACCACTGTATTATAAAACTGTGTTGTGGTACTTAAGGAACACTTACGAAAGTACAGAATGCCTTTTGCATTTATCTGTACATATCTGCTGAAATCCCTTCCTGATCAATATAAAGCTGATCCTGGGGGAGGTGGGATTTGGGAAACAAATTGGCAGTGCAATTGGGGCAGGATTGTTGTAATTGCTTGCCCTGGTGAGAGCAACCAGGCCGTCAAATTCTGCATCAGCTGAAGTTTCCAAGCTATCTTCAGAGGCATCCCCACGTATGATGCATGCAATGTACTCCAAAATTCCAGGTGACCCCACTCAGCAGTTTCAAGTAGATTGCATAGGGGATAAAATTGAATCTTGAGGAACCATTGTGGGCTCATGGGGCTATATTTGGATGGAGTGGATTGGCCAAATTTACGGAGGATGAGGCTATCCATGGCTACCAGCCACAAAGGCTATGCTCTGTGTCCACTGTCAGAGGTACTATGGTTCTGAATCTCTGCTGCTGGCAAAGTGGGAGTGTTGCTGCACTCAGGTCCTGTTGAGGGTTTCCCAGAGGCATCTGGTTGGCCACTAGATGCTGGACTAGATAGGCCTTAGTTCCAGCAGAGATCTTGTTTTCTTTCTTTTTTCTGACAACCCCATAAACTGGAGCTGGTCTTGTAAAAGTCATAATCAATCTTGAATAAATATCATCTTCCTCAGGGTGACAAAGCCAAATCTTCTAAGCCTCTTCTCTGATGGAAGTAAGCTTATTCTCTGACCTTTGCTGTTGCCCTTTACATCCCCCCTCCCAATTATTTCAAATCCCTTTTGCTAGAATAAAGATTGCATTCAGGGTATTCAGAGTGTGGGTATGGATGGTTTTATATTGTGGCATGTTCCCTGTGCCTTTCTGGAGCATGTTCCTTTAAGTTTAACATTTGGACTGCTGCCCTAACCTGCATTCAGATTGTCAATGAACCATGTAGATGGCTATTGAAATATTTTGCAGGAAGGCTGATAACTACTTTCATTTATTTATTTTTTACATAGCAATTATATTTCTTCATGGCACTGCTCTTTTTTCGCATCAGTAATGGGCATAGAATTTTTTTGGTGAGCCTTATCTATTTTTGTAACAGCATATAGCTGCATGCTGTTTGTGACCTCTGTGTCGATACAGAGTTTGCACTGTTCGGCAGTTTTCCCATCCCACTCTTCACACTTGCTAACAATGGGGGTCAGTGTGTGACAGACCCTGGTGCTACTTAATGCTCCAAACAAGATGATATTGCTTTTCTGTTTGGGCAAGATTACTGCAAGCATTCAACAATGTTGAGGATTTTAATTAGCATGGCGCCCACATTTTAAAAAAACATTCCCTGTCATCTAATAAGAAAAGAATTTGCATTTAAAAATTATTAGAGGGAAGTATTTGAGGAAATTCTCATAGTTGGGGGGGCAGGGTTTTTGTTTCACTTATGCATCCCTTCGGAGTGCGGGGATTTTGTTGTGTTTACCTGACTTTCAAGGTGACCAAAAGGTGATTGTGGCTGTCCTTTTCTGCACTCTTGATTATTCAGTCTTCTCAGGTGCTCACACAGTTCCTGAAAGCCCAATGACATCCTCAGCTAGGTTTTCCTAAAAGGACAGAGAGGCTGTCTACCATATGCCTCAGAATTGTTAATTGTTGATGATTGTGAGATTTGCTTCTTCTTCAAAATGTGGTAGTTATCCCCCTCTTTTTTAAAATGTAAAATGTAAAAGGACATCCTTAAAAAATCGACATCCGAATTTTACAATGCTGCACTCCAGCCAAGCAATGTGTCCAAAATTGCATAATCTAGAGTAAAGTTGTTGTTGTTGGCATAAAAAAATGCATCTATTCATCAAAATTGCAAATAAAAAATAAAAAATGGGTATTAGGCAAAATTACATACAAAGATGTGTAGAGGATCATAGTAAAATGCTGGTGAGTTTTCACGAGGAAACTCATTTTCATAAAAATAAAATCTCAAACTGATGTGCAAATGCAGAGAATCATGGACTCACAGAATTGTAGTTGAAATGGACACTGAGGGTCATCTAGTCCAACCCCCTGAAAAGCAGGAATCTCAATTAAAGCAGTCATGGCAGGTGGCCATCCAACCACTGCTTAAGAACTTCCAATGAAGAAGAGTCTACCACCTTTCAAGGGAGTCTGTTCCACTGTTGAACAGCTCTTACTATACTTTGCTATAACTTGAAGCCAGTGGCTTGGGTCCTGCCTTCCGGAGCAGGAGAAACAAGTTTGTTCCATCCTCCAGGTGATATCTTCCTCCCTTAAGATATTTGAAGATGGCTATCATCTCCTCTCATCCACCTGTTATCCAGGATAAACACGCCCAACTCCTGCAACTGTTCCTCATAAGGCTTGTTTTCCCTTGACCATCTTAGTTGTCCTCCTTTGCATACATTCTGAAGTTAAGATGGGGGGGGGATACAATCTGAGAGAAACTGAAATTGACAGATTTGCCCATCAGAGAGCCACATTGCAATTATAGGGTCAGATATAATCTGTATGCACCAAAAATTTTGAAGACATTTTGAAGCACCGTGTGGTTGAAGCAGAAAAACAGAAGCCTCCTTTGCAGGAGAGGAGAAAAAAATCAGGAAATTAGAGGACAGGTTCTGGCACAACACTAATTTTAGTGACATTGCAAATGACTGAGGGAAAACATTGAAAGGGGCAAGGCGACAGCCAAAGAAAAATTGCAGTGACAGTTGCTTTCCTTTTTCTAACAGGTCCTTGCTCTTGGGAAAGGCAAGTTGGATTGATCTTACAAACAGATATGGGGAAAGTGGTCAGCTGCCATGTTAAACACTACTGGGGCTGCATTTATCATCCCTTCCCAGATATTCATGAGAGCACATCAGTGAGCTGAGAGCAGAGGAATTTTATGTGATGAATATTTGCCTTCAAGGGCAGGCGGGGACAATCCTCGCGGATTCAGAGGGATAAAGCTGGTGCATTTGCTGCAAACAAGGGCAGGTGAGCAGCACATCAGGGCAGCGAGGATGATAACACAAGTGACCTTTCTTAGGCCGGTGACAATAGTCCCATTGCATACAACAGCAGCTCCGTCAGCCGATGCATTGGAGATCACAGCTTCAGCCTGATCTTATGGAAAATCTGGGTCAGACAAACAGTCCTCCCAGCTCAGAGAGGTGAATCAATTATGCGGTGTCACAACCTGAGATATGGAATTACATGGTTAGAGCATGACCTTAACAAAGAGTCATAAATGATATTTGCTGGGGAGTAGGGTGGGGGAATCAACCACATGCAATCATTGTTTCTTTGAACCAGGTCAGAGTACACATATGGGCAAACTGCAGACCAGAGGCTGCTCATTTTTAATGCAGCCCCAACCTCCTTCAAATGCCACTCCATCACAGTTCCTTCCTTCCTATTCACTTCCTCCTTATTTTTCCTGATTTCAAAAAGTTGTTTTCTCTCTACATAGTTTCAGAACTATTAGAATTGTATGTGAAGCAAGCAATCATATTGGCTGTGAGTCCTGGAAGACCTGCTCCCTGCCTTGCAGGCCTCTTCCCATGACTTTGGAGTGCAGGGCCCTGACTGACTCCAGCTACAAAAACTGAGGTTGCTTAACCGACTTTTCCACTGTAGGCAGCAGAGCACAGAAAGAGTTTTCACATAAGCTAATGTGAACATGGGACACGGGTGGCGCTGTGGTCTAAACCACTGAGCCTCTTGGGCTTGCTGATCAGAAGATCAGCGGTTCAAATCCCTGCAATGGGGTGAGCTCCCATTGCTCAGTCCTGCTAACCTAGCAGTTCAAAACCACACCAAAAAGTGCAAGTAGATAAATAGGTACTGCTCCAGCGGGAAGGTAAATGGTGTTTCCGTGCGCTGCTCTGGTTTCGCCAGAAGTGGCTTAGTCATGTTGGTCACATGACCCGGAAAAACTGTCTTCGGACAAACGCCAGCTCCCTCAGCCTGTAAAGCGAGATGAGCACCGCAACCCCAGAGTCGTTTGTGACTGGACTTAACTGTCAGGGGTCCTTTACCTTTACCTAATGTGAACAGATGAGTGGTCAACAGCAAAGGGAAATGTGGCTTCATATTAATTTGAACCAGGGCTTTATTCAGCTGGAACTCACTGGAACTCAGTTCCGGCACCTCTCAGACAGGCGCTATTGCCATTATAAGAGAACAAGGGAGGTGTTCATGGTGAGTTCCAGCACCCCCTTTTCTAGAAAAATAGCACTAATTTGAATGTATTTATTTGAACGTAGTCCCAGTTCCTCAGGTTCAGTTACAGAGAAGCAAAGCAAAATGAACCCAGTATGGGACAATACGCAACAGATTGAGATCTTTCTGTCCTGAGCCTCTCAATTTAAGCATGGGAATGTTCACAAATATTTCTATGGTGTGATAATGGCTGCTATGCACTGCATGCCTGAACTGGAACCACTCTACTACAGGGTTTTGGCAGCTTTTGACTCCATACGGTTTAGCTTTCTTTTCCCCTAAATGCAGATTGCCTGATGGCGTGTAAGATAGCTAATTAGATATAAATATCTACCAGCACCCAAATACAAAGGATCATACAGTGAGCAGCTGTGATGCTCAATAAACGGGTTTTGTGTGTGTGAAATGCAGCAATTTAGACACTTTCTAATTTTGAAAATGAAGGCTTGGTTTTTTTCTTTCTCTGTCTGAAAATCTCTGTTTTTGTGGGTAGAATCAATTAAATAAAGACACTTTTGGCGGCAGTGGCTTTCAAAAAACCTCCATAAAGCAGGGATAAAATGTAAAGGTTTCCCTGGGTTTTGTGTAGGATCTAGAGAAAGGTATTGTGCTGAATCTTAGCATTCATGGATGAGAGCATACAGAAAATAAAAAGTAAAAAGCCCCCTAAGAATCCTGATGGTGAAGCTAGACAAAAGGGTATAGAACGGGAATAACAGCCATTAGAAAAGACAACACTTTTCTTAGATGTTACCTTAAAGAATGCATTTTGCTTATTCACACAAGAGCCTTGCAGCTTTGCAAACTTAAGGAATGCATGCTGACTACCACTTTGTTCTTCCATGTTCCCAGTGTGAATACATTGGGCACTCCCCTCCATTCAGGAAATTTAGTTATTTCAACCAGTGAGGGATTGGGAGCCTTTGGCCCTCCAGATGTTGCCGGACTACAACTCCCAGAATCCAGAATTTATTAGCCATGCTGGCCAGGGTTCATGGGAGCTGCAGTCCTCCAACATCTGAATGGGCCAAAGGTTCTGAAGCCCCGAACCAGCCCATTGTTTACAAAAACGGTCTGGTCTCTACACATGCAGCAGTATGAAGTGGTAGAGTACTAAGGCAGCAAAATGACTGTACCATTTTGGACTCCAGGTGTATGGGGCTGAAGTTTTTAACATGCTTTTAGAAAAGGAAAAGGAAATACTTCCCTGTGAGTGATGCATGCATACACACATACATAATTTTACTTGTATGACCCCTTTCCACAGTTCCAACCATGCTCAAGGTGGCATACAACATGAAAACAATATGCAACTGCACCATAACAAAAGCAGTCCTAAACATAAAAAACAGAACCAAACTGAATAATTTTCACATAAATCACAAAACCTAAAATAAAGATACAGAAAACCAACAGCAACAACCCCCCCCCAACAAACAACACCCCGCCCCAACATCCTAACCAAAGAGTTTGTTCAGCAGCTTCAGATTTTGTAGCTGGAGTCAGTCAGGGCCCCGCCCTCCCAGGTCAGGTGGAAAAGGCCTGCAATGAAGATAGCAAGTTTTCCAGGAGCCAAAACCAGGATGAACTAACCCATCAAGGGTATAACTTCTAGCCTACCCTACTCTTTATTGTGCTAGCTTTCAATTTTCAGGGAACTTGGGTCACCAGCCTGAAGTGGTACAATCCATTCTACCATTTCATGGGTCTACCATCTCACCGTGCTTTGTGGGTAGGCCAAGCCAAAACCAGAGCCAAAATAGGCATTGCACTAAATATGTGGCTACCACCCAAAACTGTGATCCCACATTTACTGCAGCTCCCCTCACTGGCTGCCAATGTCTATTAGAACTGTTTATTTTATTTAGTTATTGCTGGGCTTGGCAAGGCAGAGGTGGGCGAGGGAGCGAGCCACAGGATTCCTGCATTCTCTCTGGGTGTCAGCGAGTGCGGCAAGTGTGACTTTTGACTTTCTCTCCTCCCTCTAGCTAAGGCTCAGCTTCAGCAAGCCCACCCCGCCCCTCCACAGCTTCCCTATTCCATCACCAGAAAGAGCAAAAAATGGGGGGGAGCCTTTTCCGAAACAAGACTGATACCCCCCACCCCAAATTTTGTGTATGCATACACCTCTTTCCACCTAACTGTGCTTTTTAGACAGGGAGTCCCCTCTCTCCCTCCCTCCCCACACTTAAAAAACACAGAGAGAGCACGAGGCAGACGAAACAGGTGCCGGGGGGGATGGGAAAGACATATAAATAAATAAACTGACTCCTCTCTCTCTCTGGCTAAGTTATTCAGTGGATTGCAAGGAAGTGTCTTGCGTTCCAGGGGTGGGGGCTGATGGGGGCGAGAGACGGAAGAGTGGGGTGGTGGCAGGTTAGAGTGAGAGAAGGAGAGGGGACATATAGAAAAAGCAAGAGGAGAAAGATCAGGGTGAGGGTGAATTGAATGGTGAGGAGCGAGCGGGGTGGGGTGGAGAGAGGCCTTGCTTTGTAATGTTGCAAAATCCAACCAGACAGATCCTTCAACAAATATCCTGCAACAAAGAAAACTTGGGCGTAACTGATAGCAGGAGTGTTATCTCTCTCCCACCCTGCCCCACATCTTCCCATCCTAGCGCCTTAGTTTTAGTAGCTTAGGCAAACCAGGTTAACCTTTGGGTGGATGGGATGCCAGCCGGGGGATGTGACAAAATGGCGGGCAGCACAGGCTCCGTGCTGCCTCCACCACCACCCCGCCAGCTATAGGGTGGTGTATTCACCTTGTTTTGGCCTGTGCACACTGCGCCCCAAGCACTGTATGACATTGTGGTTTTGGCACGGCGAGCAGCAGGTTCCTTTGCAGACTTAGCCTCTGGCAGCTTGCACTCTGAGCATTGGGTTTTGTTGCTGTTGTCAGTTTAGCCCCCAAAGTTGACCTTTTTTTGGAAAAAGTTGCCAGAGTTGTTTACCTTTATGAAGGGGCAACACTGACAACAGCAACAAAACCCAATGCTCAGAGTGCAAGCTGCCAGAGGCTAAGTCTGCAAAGGAACCTGCTGCTCGCCGTGCCAAAACCACAATGTCATACAGTGCTCGGGGCGCAGTGTTGCCCCTTCATAAAGGTAAACAACTCTGGCAACTTTTTCCAAAAAAAGGTCAACTTTGGGGGCTAAACTAAATTTGGCGCTGGGTGGATTTTTGCACCCTGGCAGCACATATGCTAAAGAAGGCCCTGAACATGAGTTTGACCAAACTGCGGGAGGCAGTTGAAGACAGGAGTGCCTGGTGTGCTGTGGTCCAGGAGGTCACGAAGAGTCGGACACAACTAAACGACTAAACAACAACAACAAAGCAGGTAACAAAAAAAATGTACAACTTACTTAAAATGCGTGCTAAATTAAAAAAGGTCTTCATTAATCATCTAAAGTTAAACAAGATGGGGGCCTGCCGATTTTGAGACAGAGTTGTGATCACAGAATTGAATGCACAGCTCAAGGTGGTATGTGTCTGAGCCATGGGGGACCAGAGACCCTCCCTAAGTTCTCACTTCGCACTAAGGAGAAATGCATTAAATTTCCAAATGCATGAAGACAAATGTATGGAGCAGATCAATGGATGAAGAATGGCGTGCTCTTCTGTGAGATTTGCAGTCCAGTGAATTTTGAAGTGCAGTTCTCCAGCAAAGCCATGTGTACAAAAATGCATATTATAGGTAAGTGTGCATAAAACCGAAAAAATAACAAAACTGCATGTTATATTAAGGCAAATATGTGAATCGGGTAGAAAATGAAAAAATAAGAGCACTAGGAGAAATTCACACTAGAACACTGGCAAGTTTTCATGAGGATTTATTTTTTTAAAGCCCCTGGTGCAGAAATGTGGAAAACTGAACTTTTAAGATTAGAAAAACAAGAAACAGAGAGAGATACCAAAACTGCCAGGTTGGTCCATCTGTAGTGACTGTCTACTCACTGCAAACAAGTCCCCTTGAATTCATGGAGGGTGGCAGGGCTGAGGTGGGAGGTTGCAAAGCTAGCATGCTGGTGCCCACTCCCCACCCGCTGTGTGTTTGTTTAACTAAGGCTCTAAATGCCTGAATAGAGCCACTGTGAAGATATGTTTTTTAAAAAGAATTCATAACACAGTCTCAAACCAGCAATTTTCGTTGAACTGCTCATTTCATTGCAACACCTGGCTCCATTCACCAAAATGTTTTTTCCCCCAGTTTTGATGAATCCACCCCCACTTTAGACTGGAACTAAATGAGAATGACAGACTTCGCTCGGTAAACAATTCTTTTAAAAAAGAGAAATGAAATAAATGGGGCTCAGAAATACCAGCTAAAATATGAAATACGCTACATTTGCCTCCTGCTGGTTTCTGATGTAGCTGAATTGCACTCTGTAATTATCTGGCTGTGGCTGAAATCCAACCCTATTTACCTGGGAGTAAACCTTACTGAATGCAACAGGACTTGACTTCTGAGCAGGCGTGATGAGGATTGCACTGCAAACTGAGTACCGGTATATGGTAAAGCAGAGATCAAATGGCAGCCCTGAGAAATAACATTGCTCTTACCCAACCCCAGTTGGCAAAGCAGAGGAAAGACAGGTGTGTGAAAGGCACATTTTCTGTGCACGTGGAAACCTAGGAAGCTGCCTTATAAGTCAGCTGGTCCATCCACCTCAGTAATGTCTACATTGTCTGGCAGCAGCTCTCCAGGGTTTCAGGCAGGGAACATTATCAGCCCTACCTGGAGATGTCTGGGGTTGAACCTGGGACCTCCTGCGTGCAAAGCAAGTGCTCTGCCACTGAGCTTTCCCCCTTCCAATGCTTTCATGGGTAGTAATGGGAGCTTAACCCTGAATCCTCTCTTTAAACTACCCATGCATTAGTAATGCCAATTCAAATCAATGTTGACTATACACAGAACTGTCAGATTGGATTGTACATGTGGTACTGTTTTATGGCATTGTACTGATTTATTGTCTTTTTTTCTACTTTATAATTTGATGTTGCATAATAGATTTTTTTTTTTAACTGATGGCTGCACATTTAGTGATAGAGTATTTTTGGAAATCCCAGGCTAAGCTACTCCTTGAGGTATGGTTCAACAATATCTGGGGCATGACTATTTTCGAGCGACTAACTGGGCTTAGAAGCATAGCAAAAAGTGTTAAAAAGAAAGACACCTTTGATGAAACCTGGTCTCCTTTATTTTCCTACATAAAGGAAGTCGATAGCAAATTTCTCCCACCAATTTCACAAACACGTCTGCGGAGAGTCTACATTGACCATTAGTGCCCTAAGATTATGTAAAATGACGTTAACAGTGTTAATGCTAGGTTTATTATTATTGTGTGTGCATTGAAAAAAGAAAAACATGTAAAAAGAGTATATAAATATTTTTGAATAAATATAATGGTAGCAAATTAAGGACTAAGTCAGATGATACACAGGAGTTAATCTGCTATATACCAAATCAGGACAATTGACCCATTAAGCTGGGCTACAGACATCCATGGACGTGGGTGGCACTGTGGGTTAAACCACAGAGCCTAGGACTAGCCGATCAGAAGGTCGGTGGTTCGAATCCCCGCGATGGGGTGAGCTCCCATTGCTCAGTTCCTGCTCTTGCCAACCTAGCAGTTTGAAAGCACGTCAAAGTGCAAGTAGATAAATAGGTACTGCTTTGGTGGGAAGGTAAACGGCGTTTCCATGCGCTGCTCTGGTTCGCCAGAAGCAGCTTAGTCATGCTGGCCACATGACCCAGAAGCTGTACGCCGGCTCCCTCGGCCAATAAAGCGAGATGAGTGCTGCAACCCCAGAGTTGGCCATGACTGGACCTAATGGTCAGGGGTCCCTTTACCTTTACAGACACCCAGCATTATCTGACACCCTAGTGATCTTGGGTTGGACTGAAAAGCAATGTCATAAGAAGAGCCCTACTTGTTCTGGTCAAGGGCCCACCTAATCCAGCACTCTGTTCTCTCACAGTTGCCAACCAGATGCCCATGGGATACAGTACTTTGGACAGACGTCTAGGGCCCCACTCAGCAGTCCTAGCTATAAGAAGCTGATGTAACTTAGCGTGGTGTAAGTTATCCCTATTCCAAACTCTGTTCAGGAGCCTCTGGAAGGGGCTACTGCTAGCTAAGCATGCAGTGTGGGCCTGAGACATGACTGAGCTGAACAGGGTTTAGAATAGGTGTTTTAGGTCTGTGCTTACTCCACTCCTGCTCCCAACATGCTCATTTTTTGAACTTAGGTATGCCAACATGTGTTATGTAATGTATGTCACACATCTGAGAAGAAGTGAGGGAGTCACCCCTGGATTTCTCCAGCTCTTGCTAAGCAGAGAGATTTATGCTGGCATAGCCCCATCTGAAGGGACGCTGGTCGTGCTGTGGGTTAAACCACAGAGCCTAGGACTTGCCGATCAGAAGGTTGGCGGTTCGAATCCCCGCGAAGGAGTGAGCTCCTTTTACTCGGTCCCTGCTCCTGCCAACCTAGCAGTTCGAAAGCACCTCCAAATGCAAGTAGATAAATAGGTACCACTCCGGCGGGAAGGTAAACAGCGTTTCTGTGCGCTGCTCTGGTTCGCCAGAAGCGGCTTAGTCATGCTGGCCACATGACCCGGAATCTGTACGCCGGCTCCCTCAGCCAATAAAGTGAAATGAGCACTGCAACCCCCGAGTTGGCCACAACTGGACCTAATGATCAGGGGTCCCTTTACCTTTACCTTTAGCCCCATCTGAGCCCTGGCTCTACCAGGAAAACTCAAGAGCCACTGAAGCGCTCTCTCCCTGCAGCCTGCGGCAGTAACAAGATGGCCAAACGAACCAAGAAGGTTGGGATTGTGGGTAAGTATGGTACCCGATAGGGAGCTTCCCTGAGAAAAATTATGAAGAAGATTGAAATTAGCCTGCATGCTAAATATACTTGCTCTTTCTGTGGCAGGACCAAAATGAAGAGGAAAGCTGTGGGTATCTGGCACTGTGGCTCTTGTATGAAAACAGTAGCTGGTGGCGCCTGGACATACAACACCACTTCAGCGGTGACGGTGAAATCTGCCATCAGAAGACTGAAGGAGTTAAAAGACCGGTAGAAACATATTTTTGTTCCACTGTTGCTCTTCCTCCACAGTTCATGTCCTTATTGTCAATTAAAGGTGGTTGTGAACATTTTTTAAAAAAGAGCCACCAAAGCTACCTCTTCCTCCTGGCTCTTGAGTTTGTATTGTGCTGCAAAAGTCTAAAGTTGCCTGATTGCAGCACTACTGACCCATATCTGCTCTCCCTCTGCCCCCATAAATGTCAAAGCTATGTAGGTGGCTGCTTTTGAGCAGACAACAGTAAGACGGAAACGGTTTGGAAACCCCTTCCCACAGCTGTTCCTGTGCAGAAACTGGCAGCCTTCCCTGGCTGCTTTTCAGTTTTTTAAAAAATATTAAAAATCAGGGAAGCATTCAAGCGCTTCCCCTGTATCTTAGCTAGGAGTGTCAGGGCTAAACTAGAGTTAAATGTGTGGTTGTATGCAATGTGTATTTAAATTAAAACAGCAGCTGCAAAGTGGATTGGACCATAGCATGTTAAAAGCAAGCTTAACCTTTTCTTCCACCTCCACTTGATCCTGATAAAAGTTTTCTAGAGCAAAAGTTATCTAGAATAATATTTGGCATTTCAGTTTAGAGAAAAGAGGAGTAAGAACAGACAGAGGCATACACAATTCAGAATGGTCTGAAGAAACTGAAAAGAGAAAAGAATTCCTCATTGGAATCATAGAATTGTAGCATTGGAAGGGACCCCGAGGGTCTTCTAGTCCAGCCTCCTGCAATGTAGGAATATGAAGGTGACCCATATAGGGATCAATTATTCATCCTTGGCATTATCTACACTCAAACCAACTGAGCTAACTGTCCCTATCTCATAATACAAGAACTCAGGGCCATCTGTTGTTGTTGTTGTTTAGTCGTTTAGTCATGTCCGACTCTTCGTGACCCCATGGACCAGAGCACGCCAGGCACTCCTGTCTTCCACTGCCTCCCGCAGTTTGGTCAGACTCATGCTGGTAGCTTCAAGAACACTGTCCAACCATCTCGTCCTCTGTCGTCCCCTTCTCCTTGTGCCCTCCATCTTTCCCAACATCAGGGTCTTTTCCAGGGAGTCTTCTCTTCTCATGAGGTGGCCAAAGTCTTGGAGCCTCAGCTTCAGGATCTGTCCTTCCAGTGAGCACTCAGGGCTGATTTCCTTCAGAATGGAGAGGTTGGATCTTCTTGCAGTCCATGGGACTCTCTAGAGTCTCCTCCAGCACCATAATTCAAAAGCATCAATTCTTCGGCGATCAGCCTTCTTTATGGTCCAGCTCTCACTTCCATACATCACTACCGGGAAAACCATAGCTTTTACTATACGGACCTTTAAATTTTGGCAGGTTCAAGAAAGGCAAAAGAAAGTACTTCTTCACACAACACATAAAATATGGAATTTGGTCCCCTATGAGGTAGTGATGGCTGCCAACTTGGAATCCTTCATGGAGGATGAGGCTAAAAGTGGCTGCTAGCCATGATAGCTATGTTCTGCCAGACAGAGCCAGAATGCCTCTGAATACCAGTTGCTGGGAACATAAATAGGGAGAGTAATGCTGCTCCCAGATTCTGTCTGCAGGTTTCCCATGGGCATCTGGTTAATCACTGTGGGGGGGAAAGTGCTGGACTAGATGGGCCAGTGGCATAACCCAGGGGGCTCTTATTATGTTCTTAAAAATTCCTAAGCTAAGTTCATAAATGGACATTGGGACTGTGGCACTGATGGGGAAGAGTTAAGCCTCACTGCTCATGTGTCGTTGTGGTCCCATTCCTGATTGCCTCCCCTTGTAGCTGCACAAGAGTGACAAATCTACTTTAATTACACAGTTGAATCCCTTTGGTAAAATAGCCACAGACTAGAAGTGGCATTAAAATCTGACCTTCTAGCTAGCAAAAATGAAAATGTTTTGTTCTAAGATGAGAAACAAGAGCACATGGCAAATAATGTTTACTATTGAACCAAAGTTTCTGTATCAAACCTTCGAGAATATCCTTACAAAGCAGCATATGTAAAACATGTCTCACATTCTATTGTTCCTCAAGCCCAGCTATTAAAAGGCAGCCTGATGGGTTTCAAGTTGAGGATACCTTTAAGGACTAATTTGTTTCTATATCTATATCTGTATCTATATCTATATCTAGATCTGTTCCACATTTTCTCTCTGTGGACAGGGGACATATTTTGCTGGTGCTGTGTTACCAAGGCAACAGCCAGTCAAGCCACTGTACTAAAAACTTGGCTATCTCCTCGCAAAGGACACAAGTGAAGGAAAAAAATTACATCAGCCAAGAAAGTCTTAGCAATGGTCAGTCGTATGGTTAAGGGTGCTTCCACAATTCTCCACATCAGAATTTTGACCTTGATTTTGGCATTCCACATTCTGAAGTGGAATTGATATTTTAGTAATTCTTTATTGTTCTATTTTTTTCATTTCCAAACTTTGTGCATACACAGTTCTTATGAAGTGGGGTGGATGCATGGATCTGCCTGTTTCTAGACTGTGTCACTTTCACATGTTTTTATCCATAATCCCATTCCGTTCCATATATATATATTTCTCTTGAAGCTGTATTTCAAAGCGTATATTTAAATGCATATTCTTTTGCTGTGATAATACCCAATTTGTCCAGAATCACTCAGGTCACAAGAAACCAAGCTTAAGTTAACTACAGTGGTACCTCGGGTTAAGTACTTAATTCGTTCCGGAGGTCTGTACTTAACCTGAAACTGTTCTTAACCTGAAGCACCACTTTAGCTAATGGGGCCTCCTCCTGCTGCTGCTGCTGCTGCTGCCATGCCGCCGGAGCATGATTTCTGTTCTCATCTGGAAGCAAAGTTCTTAACCTGAAGCACTATTTCTGGGTTAGCGGAGTCTGTAACCTGAAGCGGATGTAACCTGAAGCGGATGTAACCAGAGGTACCACTGTATACACAATGTGATATCAATATTTTCTTTCTTTCTTTCTTTCTTTCTTTCTTTCTTTCTTTCTTTCTCTCTCTCTCTCTCTCTCTCTCTCTCTCTCTCTCTCTCTTTCTTTCTTTCTTTCTTTCTTAGTGGTACTGATGAGCCAGTGCAGATTTGCAAATCAATAAAACACTACACAAAAATAATTTCATGTTGCACATTCCCCAAACTCTTATTGAGATTATGCAGAATGGCTGAAGAATGTATACAATGCTCTGGAGATATCTACATTAACCAAGGCCTGTTGGAGATTATGTATATTGATGGAGACATATGCACAGTTTCCTCCTCATTGACAGAATATATACGCATTCTCCATGAGGCTTGGTGGATGTGCACAATGCCTGGCTGTTAAGCACATTGAACACTCAATTTATAACTCCCCATATATATATGTGAACACTCAAACATATGTTCCTTCTCTTCCCCAAACCATCCTATCCATCATTTAAAATTCTTCAGCCCTAGAAATCCACTGTTTGTATGAACTTGGTCTCGAACTACTATTGCATGAAAAGTAGCTTCTAACATCTGCATTAGATCAACTACATTGTGTGATCTTGAGTATGCCCATAGGAGTCTCAGCACATAGGGTGGCCACAGTTAAAAAGAAAAGAAAAGAAAGAGAGAGACATCAAAAGCCTAGAATCATCTTGCAATGAATGGTTATCAAATATTCAAGGCATTCTGCGTGGCATAATTGTTAACTCAAACATCAATTACTCATAGATCCATTCATTACCAGTTCAGCAAACCATGATATATGTAAAGTCTGACTCACAAATTTAAGTGAATCGCCCCCTTAACTTTCAAAAATTAAAAAGAACTATGAGCTGATTGAGCAATGGGTGTCCTAAACGTGGCCATAGCAGAACCTTGTATTTTGCCTGGAGAAGGTTTTGTGCAAGGCCAGCTCACATATTAACTAATATGAACCCCTTAGGTTAGGTCATGGATCGTAGCAGGCCCACCATAGCCACTGAAGGCCACCACCTCAAGTGTGAAAGCCCTTGAGGTGACACTTCTGTGGACACCACCTCCCCCCGCCTGCCCCCTCCACCTCCACCAGCGGTGGAAAAGCAGCACCAATTTCAGGCAAGATCTCAGTGACTTCGACCATGATTTAATTCTAAATAATGGGAGATCTATGGAAGTGAGAGCTGGACCATAAAGAAGGCTGATCGCCGAAGAATTGATGCTTTTGAATTATGGTGCTGGAGGAGACTCTTGAGAGTCCCATGGACTGCAAGAAGATCAAACCTCTCCATTCTGAAGGAAATCAGCCCTGAGTGCTCACTGGAAGGACAGGTCCTGAAGCTGAGGCTCCAGTACTTTGGCCACCTCATGAGAAGAGAAGACTCCCTGGAAAAGACCCTGATGTTGGGAAAGATGGAGGGCACAAGGAGAAGGGGACGACAGAGGATGAGATGGTTGGACAGTGTTCTCGAAGCTACCAGCATGAGTTTGACCAAACTGGGGGAGGCAGTGGAAGACAGGAGTGCCTGGTGTGCTCTGGTCCATGGGGTCATGAAGAGTCGGACACGACTAAACAACAACAACAAAAGGAGATCTTGCGGATATTGCCACTGCAGGGCAGACAGTGCAGGTGGTGGCAGTCACAGAACTAGTGTTGCAGGTGGCAGGAGCAGGTGTGGTGGTGGTGGCAACAAAAGGGGAGGGTTGCACTTCCCATTTTGCCTCAAGTGGTGAAATAGGATGCACTGCTATTGGACCTTGAGAGGGATGGATAAGAGCCCCTTTGACTCACTCGGCACTGCCATTAGCCTCTTTCCACATGCAGAACTGGCAAGTGTCATCTCAATGCCTGCTTACCTGCCTACTTGCTGCAGCTGCTGCGATGGTTGCTCTGGTTATCACTGTCCAACCAGCCACCACATACAATCAGGGCTTTTTTACAGGGGGAACTCACAGGAACTCAGGTCGAGCACCTCTCAGATGTACTCCATTAATGAAGAAGGTGTTCATTGTGATTTTCAGCACCTCTTTTTCTAGAAAAATAGCACTGCAGCAATATACCGCCCTACATACAATATACAATACCAAGTCCCCAAATAATGTCAGGCAATGAGAGCACATGACCATTGATCTGATGAGACCATTAAGACCATTCATCTGATAAGCTCCTTATTGATGAGTCCTATTAAAATAAAATAAAAATCCTTGAGAAGGAAAGAGAAGGGAATAACCAAAAAACCTATGAACACAAACCACTTCTTTTTATGCTTGTTCTAAAATCTGAATTGCAGAAACCCACACTGAAATTTCATTTTCTGAGAGTTTTCCCCTAGAGTCCTTCAGCAAGAACTTAGTGTAAACAAAATTAAATGCTTTGGGACTCTTCACTATGGGAATCCATATATACATAATTATTCAACCTATCAACATGCCCCTATATCCTTAAGTATTTACAAAAAAAAGAAATAGATTTTCCCTTGAGGACAGTCCCTAGAGAATGAGACTTCATTTGACACAGAAAACAGTTTAAGCAAGATTCAAAACTGTTGGAAGTTCTTCAGCTTTCATGTCTTCATTTTAGGAACAAAGAAACAGATAGCAGAGTTCAGGTTAGTTAGCCCTTAATGCCCTTTATCCAACTTGTCCTATTTACATGCGTAAGGACATAAGGCTAAAGGCCCATCTACTCCAGCATCCTGTCATAACAGAGACCAATCAGATGCCTCTTTTGGGCACCTAAAGGTATACTGTGTCCAACCATGAATGTAGAATAGAGCCATTGATAACCTTATATTCCATGAATTTATTTAACCCTCTTTCTAAACCACACATGTTGGTGGCCATTGCTCTTCTGGGAGCAAACTGCATCGAGTAAGTACAGTATTTTCTTTCTCTGTGGTGAATCTTCCATTGTTTCCCGGAAGCGACTTTATCCCATGATGTGAAAACTCAAATACAATGCAGAAAATGAAAGGTTATGGAAATACTGGGGGAATTGAATAAACAGCTGTGTGACTGCAGCCTTAGAAAAGAATGGGTTTCTCTAACAATAACAACAAATATAAAAAGACAGATATAAAATATGTTAAAATATAAATGGATTACAGTCAGAGACCAGTCTTTACAGTAGAAGGAAGGGCGGCAGCTCAGTGGTAGAGCATCTGCTTTGCATGCAAAAGGTCTCAGGTTCAATTCCCAGCATCTCCAGGTAGGGCTGGGAATGTCCGCAATCTGAAACTCTGGAGTCATCTAGATGGATCAACAGTTTGCCTTAGTAAGGCAGCTTCCTATGCTCAACTCTGGATGCAGCAAAGCCTCAAATTGGCACCAGTACTTGTGAATTCAGAATCAAAGAGTGCAAATTAATCTGATTATGGGGGTCCTGAAAATAAATTCAGTTCCCCAAGGGCATTTTCTCCTTTTCTCCCCCAGCTGAAGTCCTGGCCTGGAGTAGGCATTTGGCATGAAGAAAAGGTCCCACTCGATTTAATGGGAGCTTTCTGTTTCAAGCAAATTGCAGGGGTGGACAAGGGAAAATTCAATTTAGATCCCAGTGGCCAGCAAAGGGCTAAAACCCCTCAAACACCGTACCAGTCCCTAATCCAGCTCGGGTTCCTGTGCTGGCTTCTTTCCACAGGAAAATTCTTCACTCAGTTGTCAGTGATGTGATTCACATCAAGTGTAGTTTGGACCTCTCGCAACGAAGAATGGTAACCTGATTGGAGTTCTCCATATGCCCTTAAATTTCTCAGAAACTCATCATTCCCTTAGCTTCATTCAGGCAGACAATACATCATCAACACCTTCCCTCCATGATATCCAACATCAGGTCACAATCTTGTATTTGCAGGGAGCTTTTGTGAGCAAGGGAGTCTTCCCACTTACATCTTAAACCCACAGAAGGGGATAGAAGGGAGCACAGCTTAGTGCACTTTCTCACTTTTGTGCCACCTTTACTCATGAGTAGAATGCCTGAAGGTAAAATGAGGACTCCAACATAGGAATCTGCTTTATATGGAACCAGACCACGGCTGCATCAAGTTTGGTAATTTCATTTCTGGCTGCAGGCTCTCCAGGATTTCAGATGGGGTCTTTCCAAGCCCTAACTACAGATGCCTAAAATATGACATGGTGCCTTCTGCATGTGACACAGATGCTCTACTACTGAGTTACAGCCTTTCTAGTTCCACGGGAGTATTCACAGGTCTTGGTGCCCCCTTTGAAGAAAGTGAAACTTTCTAAAGACTGAATGTAAAAGTGAGTAACTTCCCTTGAAACATGAGGTTCCACACAGTGTGTTTTCAGAGCGAAATCTGGACTTTCCTTGAATATTAAGCATCATCAAGTCCAGTAAATAGGCACCTAAGCAAGCATCATTTTGCACTGTTTCAGATTTATGAATTCTGCCACATGGCCCGTTGATGCAGAAGTGAGCATTTCCTTGCTGTTGATTACATTAGCATACATCAAGGCCTGCTGTCCACATGGCGGTACACAAGTACAAATCAGCATGTACTGTGCCATTTTAAATCCATTTTCCCCCTGTGTTGCCTTCATGTCTCATTTTTGCTAGGTTTCTTTTCTTTTCTGCAAAAGTTTTGGTCCCCCCCCATCATCCTGTATTTTTTCCTGCAAATTAAAATTACAGACAGATGAAAACAACCAAGTCAGAGGTGGCAAAGAAGAAACCACACATCTTTATACAGTCTTCCTTAGCTTTCGAGATGTTTTAGATTTCAACTCCATCATCCCCAGACAGCACAGCCAATGGACAAGCTTGATGGAAGTTATGGAGTGGAGAGGACATCTAAAGGGAACATGTTATTTATACTATCATTAAAAAAGATGACTCTGAGCAAATGATTTTTAAAAAGCCTTCATTTTAAAAGTTTAAAGGTAATTTTGCTCATGGTGCCTGAACCATTGGAACCATTGGTGGTCACTTTAACATTACTTGTGTGATCAATAAGAGGTTCTTATATCAGATGACAATTTGATAAGAAAGTGGAAGAAATTTAGTTCAGTTTTAGTTCCATATAAAAATTCAAAGTGCGCATAATATGCATATATTAGTGAAAATAACATACAGAAATGTGTTGTATTGTGGAAAGTGCTTTGCAAAAAATGTGATGGCATACAAAATATATATTAGGAGAAAACCAGTGATGAATTTTCATGAGGCTCTTTTTAAAAACAACCACCAACTAATGTGGAAATGTGGAAAGCTGAATTTAAGACTGGGAGTGGAATGTGAAAAACTGAAACTGACAGTCACCCATTCCTAGTTATGCCTGAACCTTTCTAGGGTCCATTAGGTGCACATTGTGATGAGAAGCAGGGCTTTTTTCCGGCCAGAACTTGCCAGAACTCAGTTCCTGCACCTCTCAGATGGGTGCCATTGCCATTATAAGAGAACAAGGGAGATGTTCATTGTGAGTTCCAGGACCATTTTTTCCTAGAAAAATAGCAATGATGAGAAGTGAAAACTAGATAGACTGGCTCAGGGAATGAAGGGTGCAGGGTGTGGGAAGAGAGGGAATGATGGGGATGGGGATAGCGCTTTTATGGTGCTGTGGATAACTGTGCTTTGGCCTTGAGTTCATAATAGCAACACAGCACGTAGCAGAGAATTGGACAGATCAGAGAGAGAGAGAAATTTCCCAGAGTACCTGAACACCAACTCTAGCCAACTCCTTTCTTAATCACAGTAATTGCTAAAATGAGCCACACACAGAAACCCCACAACCCTGCAAAACTACAGTTCAGGTAGAAAGTGATACTGTAAGCAGCATCCAGAAACATTAGGAGGTTGCTGGCTCTTCAGGATTATAAGAGCATAGGTAGCAGCTTTACATCAAACCAGACCATTGGGCCATCTAGCTTAGAATTATCCACAATGAGTGGCAAAGGCTCTCCAGGGTTTCTAACAGGGGACAAGCTGTAGCTCAGTGACAGAGCATTTGTTTGCAGGCAGAAGATCCCAAGTTCACTCCCTTTTATCTCCTGTTTGAAACTCTAAAGAGCTGCTACTAATCAATATAGACAATACTGAGCAAGATCCACCAATTACCTTACTCCATGTAAAACACATTCCTGTTCATATGTCTCTTCTTATGTCTCTCCCAGCCATCGCTGGAGCTGCCAGAGGTTAAGCCTAGTACCCTCTGCATAGAAAGCAGATGATCTGCCACTGTCTTATGACACTTTGAATGGTGCAATAAAGTTAGAGCAGCCTAAATAATAAGTAGGGATCTCATGAGGGATGGAAAGTTGGACAGAGATGATGGAGAGCTCTTGGAAGGTTGACCCAGTCTGCCCATTTAAATTCAGCAGCCCTTAGGTCTGGCAGAGGGGAAGGCAAACCAGATCCACTTTCTGAGCTAAGTCAAACTCTCCCCACACCACATCAGTGGAGGTTGGTTCATTGCAGCAAATTAGGCACTGTCCAACCAACCCTTAATTTGGCCTCAGCCAGACCCTTCATGACATCTCTCTTATAACAAGTTGAGGGTGTGGCACTGCGTTTGGCAGCTTCCGCTTCTGTAGTCTCAGCTGCTGTAGAACTCAGCAAGCAGAAAGAGGATGGGGACAAAATGGGAAGTCGTTGGCTCACCTGTCATTGGCTTTACCTGAACCTGTCATTGCCTCTGGCTCTCCCTGCTGTTTGGACATCCTGTGTACTGCCCTACCACTCCCAATGGACATCAGTCATCGCTGCAGGTCCACCACACACACACCAAGCTTTTGAGTGTGCGCAATTCAGACAAGATACATCTTTTCAGGTTTCGGGGTAGGGACTGGAAAAGGAAAATATTTGCAGCAACATTTCAAGGCCTCGCCTTGCATATATTCAACATCCATAACAAACCATTGGGTGACATCCAATGTTAATCGTAATCAGCGCAGATCCACTGAAGGCAGGAGATGCAGTCAACTTAAGCATATTTATTGCAATTGGTCTACACTAAGTATGACTTAGCAGGGTATCACCCAACATATTTTAAGAGGCCTGCTACAGACACAAAAATTGGCCAGAGATACAGGGTTGAATCCAGTGTTTGTTCAACTCATAGCAGACCCACTGAAATTTTAAAGGACATCACTACATGCCCATCTGTACCATACATTTATGGTCAAATCACTTTAAAAAGTCATGGCTTCCTCACAAGAATCCTGGGAAATGTAGCTTGTTAAGGGTGCTGAGCGTTGTTATGAGACCCTTTGCACACCCACACCCACCCACCTAGAGCTACAGTTCTCAGAGTTCCCTGGAAAGAGGGATTGGTTGTTAAACCACTGTGGGAATTGTACCTCTATGAGCAGATTAGGGATCTCAAAAATCCTCTTAACAAACTGGAGTTCCCAGGATTCTTTGAAGGAAAGCATGATGATGATTATTATTTTTTAAGTGCTATTAAAACTGCTTTAGGGACGCGGGTGGCGCTGTGGTTTGAATCCCCGTTACGGGGTGAGCTCCCGTTGCTCAGTCCCTGCTCCTGCCAACCTAGCAGTTTGAAAGCATGTCAAAGTGCAAGTAGATAAATAGGTACCGCTCTGGCGGGAAGGTAAACGGCGTTTCCGTGCGCTGCTCTGGTTCGCCAGAAGTGGCTTAGTCATGCTGGCCACATGACCCGGAAGCTGTCTGCGGACAAACACAGGCTCCCTCAGCCTATAGAGCCAGATGAGCGCGCAACCCCAGAGTCGGTCATGACTGGACCTAATGGTCAGGGATCCCTTTACCTTTAAAACTGCTTTAAATGCATGGTAGAGATGAGACCCAACTATGGTCCATTAATTTCAATGGGTCTACTCTGAGCAGAACATAGTTGGCTATAACCTATAACCTATTGTAACACCTGAGGCATAATCATATGCAGTTCAAAATGCAGAGCTTCCCTTAAGTGGCAAATCAAGAATCTGTTAACGTGGCTGGAGTAAATTTTATTTATTAGCATCTGTTCATTTCTTACGCAGATAAGCATGCTGTTAACACTGGATGTTTTGTTACAACCTTAAACTGTATTGGAAGAGCACCTAGGGCCTGGTATGTCTGCCTGTTGTTAAATCTATAAACAAAAGGCACACATGTTAATATGGAAAATGTGTCATTACCAGTGGCATTATCTGAAACAATTTAGTTCACAACTAGTTTAAATATATTAACATTCAGAATCAAAGTTCTCCCCAGAGAAGAATACACCCCCTGCTGTGGTCTCCCTGGGAACTTTCTGCTGTGATTTTATAATTCATCTGCCTCCAGAGTTTTCACAGCTCAAAAGGGCGAGATAGGCACTTTTGAAGAATCCTCCATAAGTCAGCCCCTCCCTTCTTCATCCCATTAGATTTTCCTGGTGCATATATATTTTCCCCTCCAGAAATTTATTATTTTGTATTTGGTTATGTCATGCTAGTAATAAACTGCTCCTGCCAGTTGGAGTAATGCTGCCTCTAATTAAATAATATAACTAAATAACAACATCATTTTATTTATATATATATCCCCTTGTAGAAATGATGAGTGAATTAGCAGGCAATGGCATATGTAATATATACTAGATAAGGATCCATTACAGAATTTAAGTGACTGGAAAATTTCAATTGCTCTGTTTTTCCTAGGTTTCTTTCCTGTTTGTTTTTTTCCTAAATAAAACCTGCAAAAGAACTTTGTCGTATAGTCCCCTATTCTGCTGCCCAGGCGTGCTATATTTCTCTGCACCTTTTTATTTTTACAGAATGTGGCCTTTACTGCTGGAAGCACATTATGTAAAGTATGTGTGTGTGTGTGTGTGTGTGTGTGAGAGAGAGAGAGAGAGAGAGAGAGAGAGAGAGAGAGAGAACACACACACACACACACACAAATATGATGAGCTAACATTTAAAAGAAGCATGCCAAAGGAAATAATAGATTCACTGAGGCAACTAATCAGTTTCATTTCCAGTCTATTAAGAAAGAGAAAGAATTTGAAAAGGGAAACACTAAAACTGGAAAATAAAATAACAATGTATGTTCCAGCATATGGAACCAAGTAATAGCAACCAAAATTACAACATTAGACTTAAATATTTTATGTCGTTGTAATAGACTCATTCAGTAGCTCTACAGTGCTGAAGTTTGCAATATATTCAATGCAATCTTTCTGCAATGCAAGCTCCTTTCAGACCACTCCTCCAAACCCCACCTCTTCCATGAAGATTAGCATCAGTTTTGAACTCAACTACTTATTAATTCATTTGTACACTTTTATTCAGTGCTTTTTTCTGGGGGGACGCAGGGGTATGCATACCCCTAAACATTTTGTGAATCTAAGTTTGGCCTTATTGAGGGGCAGTATTTCAATACGAGTAGGAAAATGAGAGTACATTTTTTAAAAGAAAAAAGCACTGTTTTATTTATTAAAGACACACAACCACAAAGCAGCAACTCACAAGGACTAATATAAAATGCACCACCCGGTGGGGATCATTTTCAGTACAGGGACCAAAATATCTCATGGACAGCCCATTAGGGGCAAAATGCTATTAGTGGGTATTAAAAAGGGGGAAATGGGGAGGGTCAGAGATTATTTTTTTTAAAAAAAATAATATTTATTAATAATTTCAAAATTACAGAAAAAAAGGAAAAAATTAAAAACAACACTACAATACATAGAAAAAAACGACATAAAAACCAATGCAACAATACAGCAAAAAGATATAAAGAAAAAAAGAAAAGACACAAATCCCATATTACATATCTTTAACTTCCATTTGCTTGTTTCATTGACCTCCTCACACCTCCCTTTTTATATTCTAGTTTGATTGATTATTTCAGCAAATTCTTTCCATCTTTCTCAATTTTTACTAAATAATTTATCTTAACAATTTAACAATTCCCTAGGGGGGAAAAATTCTTTATAAATTTTCTTCCAATCTTCATCCAACGTCTCTTCTTCCTGGTCTCGGGTCGTGTCAGTCCTTACTGTCCATTCCATCTAGTCCATCAACCTGGTAATCTAATGTCCGAGGCCCTTAAGTCTCTTCCATGTCCCTTCTGCAGATCTTCTTCTTGTTGTTTATACTTGCACTTTTCCTTGTCCTTTGTTGGTCTCTTTCTTAGTTTCTTCCCTTTCTCGTTGTGGAGTAGGTCTCTGGGGGATTCCAACCCAAAATTATCTTCGTCTCCCTTCATCCAACCAGCCCATTCCCCAGAGTTCCACTCCCCACAGTCATGAATGTAGTAAAAAAATATTTAAAAACATATTTCGAGGTCTCTCCAAAGTTAAGAACCTCCTCAGCTCCAGACTCCCTCTGGCCGACTCCAACTTCAATCTTCAAAGACAGCAGCTTATGCTCCTGTAGGGCCTCGGGTCTCTCCATTTGTATTATTTGAGGTGCAACTGCAACCTCCTCCATTGACTTCTGCACTTGCCCAATCAGTACTGGTTCCTGAGTTGGTCCCTGAATAGTTTCTGTATCAATATTCCCTGTTTGTCCACAGTTATTAACCACAACAGTCATCAAATCCATACTTCAGAAGGGACATACTTCTGAATAGGCATCTATAGTATTTTATTGCTAGCCTTGTAACTTCCTACTTACAAGCGTTTCCCAAATATATCAGAAGAATGATATAAAGCAATTAAATCAAGCCAAGCATCAATCATTTGTACAATTGTACAACTTGCACAATTGTAAGGGGGTCTGGCTTTTCAGTAGATTCTGCTCTTAAACATATGGTTGAACTGCATTTAAATGACTGCAACAGAAATAAATGATTGCTGAAATCTTATCATCAAAACAACCAAACTTTCTGTTACCGTTCCTCTATAGGCGGAACCTTGCCTGTCTTCCTGTATTTAGTTATTAACATGCCAGTTGCTATAAGCATTTTAAAACAGAAATTTACATTTTCTTATTTCACTGACTTTCTTTTGTTACTCAGTAAGATTATTCTAGTTTTTATTTTATTAGTAGTAATTATTGAGGTCACCATCCCCATTCTTCTTATTATTATATTTTTACAGACTTGTGTTCGCCACCTTGGGAGGGCAATGGCAGTCTTATCTGAGGGTAAATGGTCCTTTCCAGCCGCTGCAGAAACTTCTGGAGAATTCTAGGAACAAACTGGCTGTGTGTTGTGGTGGAACAGAGAAGCCACTAATCCAAAGGATACATAGCCTTCCCAGTTCCCCAAAACTGGGGAGGTTACTATGCCAGTCCTGGTGCTGGCATAGTTTATTTCTCTTCCACTGTTTCAAATGAGAGAGAAATCAGTAATTCTTGTTTTTAAAAGAAGAGCAGAGGAATGCCTGGTGTTGCTGCACTGTAACTTCTGCCCATCAGCATTAACCCAGCAGGGTATGAGATTAGGCCATTGGACCACACCTGGAACTTCCTACCACTACTCAGGTTTAGGATTGACAGCAAAAAAAAAAGAATTACCGTAAACAGTCATCCTCCCCAGGGGGGAAGCCAGACAAAAGAAAGACTGACCACAGTCTTATGATACCTCAAACCCACCAGTCCACCAAAATATGAAAAAAAAAGTCTCTAAATGTCCAAAGATCACAAAAATCTTTATGGGTCACCAACCCCTGCTCCTTAAAAAAAAAAAACAAAGACCATTGACAGCTTTGGGTTGCATAGGCCAGCACAGCTATAAAGCAAAGCCACACAGAATCTAAAGATGTGAACTGGGTGAGAGGAGACACTGCAGATAAAATAAGGACTGAAGAAGTAAACTACCAAAAAAGAGTTGCTTTGCAAAGCATTCAGCACAGTGATGATCCAAATCATGTGTTCTCGTAGAAATGAGCCATTTAAAAAACGATGGAAATGGGAAGTAATTTAAAACTAAATTGGTCCCCAAAAGGGAGTGATGCAGGGAAATTAAAAGATAATCAGATCTCTGGTAAGAAAACAAACACATATACTGTATATACAGTTTTCCTGCTGAGGAGCACGCAAAGGCAAGATTGACAACATGAAGGCAAGGTAAGGAAACAAATTGACCCACTAAGTCTCTTGGGAGAATGGAAACAATATTTAATGAATGCCATCAGTATCAATATTGGCAGCTCTTTTTAATGCAGTCTACCCCACCCTAGATGGGGAAGAAATGGAGGCAGTGAGAGATTTTACTTTCTTGGGCTCCATGATCAGTGCAGATGGTGACAGCAGTCACGAAATTAAAAGACGCCTGCTCCTTGGGAGAAAGGCGATGGCAAACCTAGACAACATCTTAAAAAGCAGAGACATCACCTTGCCAACAAAGGTCCGTATAGTAAAAGCCATGGTTTTCCCAGTAGTGATGTATGGAAGTGAGAGCTGGACCATAAAGAAGGCTGATCGCCGAAGAATTGATGCTTTTGAATTATGGTGCTGGAGGAGACTCTTGAGAGTCCCATGGACTGCAAGAAGATCAAACCTCTCCATTCTGAAGGAAATCAGCCCTGAGTGCTCACTGGAAGGACAGATCGTGAAGCTGAGGCTCCAATACTTTGGCCACCTCATGAGAAGAGAGGACTCCCTGGAAAAGACCCTGATGTTGGGAAAGATGGAGGGCACAAGGAGAAGGGGACGACAGAGAATGAGATGGTTGGATGGTGTTCTTGAAGCTACTAGCATGAGTTTGATCAAACTGCGGGAGGCAGTGGAGGACAGAAGTGCCTGGCGTGCTCTGGTCCATGGGGTCACGAAGAGTCGGACACGACTAAACGACTAAACAACAACAACCCCACCCCATAAAAAAGCCAGTGGAAAAATAGTGATTTTCACAACTCTGAATCTATTCTGTTGCAGCAAAACAATCTGAGACCCTCCAATGCTTAACTAGGACTGTTTTATTGTTATAAAGTACCTGGAAAATCTACAGTGAGGTTTACAGTACTTGTCTGCTAAGAAATAAATCCCATTGAGTTCAAAACAGTGGAAGTGGGAATAATAATAATAATAATAATAATAATAATAATAATAATAATAGGCCCACATTCCCTTAAGGGTAATATGTAAGGGGCTGGCAGCCACTGCTAGTAAGCATTGTCAGAGACAGAAGTGGGTTTATAGGGTTTCAGGATTGCATAGCACTTACTTTCTTTCTCTCTCTCTCTCTCTCTCTCTCTCTCTCTCTCTTTCTTTCTTTCTGTGCCATGTGCCTCCCATCTCTTTTTCTCTGCTCTCTCTTTTGGTGCTGCTTCCTCCGCACAGCCACCACCCCTCCATTAACATAGGTTTGAACTCAACACTTGCAGAAAGTTTCCTCCCCAGCCCTGCATCACTTTGTTTTCTTTGGCTCTGCCCATTTCTCCTCTTTGCACATGTACAAGAGTGTGCGTGCGCACACACAGTCTCTCGTGAAGTAATGAAGAGTTATTTATTCTGGCTTATAGAAGGACTGGCTCAGCAGCAACTACAAGGCCCAGAAGTCAAGATTCCAAGGGAGATGACCATGGCAAGAGGTTCCTAACCAAACGGAAGCGACAAAGATGGCCTGACAGTTTACACACCCTTCTCACCAAGCTTGGTTATGAGTTCTGGCACACTTGTTCCCTGCCTTGCAGGCTTTTCCCACCTAGCATGGGAGGACCGGACCCTGACTCTCCAGATACAAAAGCTGAGGCTGCTGAACAGAATCTTGCATGGGGTGTGGTTGGGGGTTTTTTTGGGTGGGGGGAGTTGTTGTTATTGATAGTATTTTTTTTGTATATTTATTGTTAGATCTTATGATTTATGTGGAATTTCATTTTGTACTTTCTGAAGTGGTTTATTTTTATGACTACTTTTCTTATGTTTGCAATTATTGGGGAGGGATGATATAAGCCGCCTTGAGTGTGGTTATAACTATGGAAAGGCGACATATAAATAAAATGATGAATAAATCATAGAATCATAGAGTTGGAATAGACCACAAGGGCCATCAAGTCCAACCCCCTGCCAAGCAGGAAACACCATCAGAGCACTCCTGACATATGGTTGTCAAGCCTCTGCTTAAAGACCTCCAAAGTAGGAGACTCCACCACACTCCTTGGCAGCAAATTCCACTGTCGAACAGCTCTTACTGTCAGGAAGTTCTTCCTAATGTTTAGGTGGAATCTTCTTTCTTGTAGTTTGGATCCATTGCTCCGTGTCCGCTTCTCTGGAGCAGCAGAAAACAACCTTTCTCCCTCCTCTATGTGACATCCTTTTATATATTTGAACATGGCTATCATATCACCCCTTAACCTCCTCTTCTCCAGGCTAAACATGCCCAGCTCCCTTAGCTGTTCCTCATAAGGCATCGTTTCCAGGCCTTTGACCATTTTGGTTGCCCTCCTCTGGACACGTTCCAGTTTGTCAGTGTCCTTCTTGAACTGTGGTGCCCAGAACTGGACACAGTACTCCAGGTGAGGTCTGACCAGAGCAGAATACAGTGGCACTATTGCTTCCCTTGATCTAGATGCTATACTCCTATTGATGCAGCCCAGAATTGCATTGGCTTTTTTAGCTGCCGCGTCACACTGTTGGCTCATGTCAAGTTTGCGGTCAACCAAGACTCCTAGATCCTTTTCACATGTAATGCTCTCAAGCCAGGTGTCACCCATCTTGTATTTGTGCCTCTCATTTTTTTTTGCCCAAGTGCAATACTTTACATTTCTCCCTGTTAAAATTCATCTTGTTTGTTTTGGCCCAGTTCTCTAATCTGTCAAGGTCATTTTGAAGTGTGATCCTGTCCTCTGGGGTGTTAGCCACCCCTCCCAGTTTGGTGTCATCTGCAAATTTGATCAGGATGCCCTTGAGTCCATCATCCAAGTCGTTGATAAATATGTTGAATAAGACCAGGCCCAAGACAGAACCCTGTGGCACCCCACTAGTCACTCTTCTCCAGGATGAAGAGGAACCATTGAAGAGGAACCCTTTGGGTTCAGTCAGTCAGCCAGTTACAAATCCACTGAGTGGTAGCATAGTCAAGACCGCATTTTACCAGCTTCTTTACAAGAATATCACGGGGCACCTTGTTGAATGCTTGCCTTGCTGAAATCAAGGTAGGCTACATCCACTGCGTTCCCTTCATCCACCAGGCTTGTAATTCTGTCAAAAAACGAGATCAGGTTAGTCTGACATGACTTATTTTTCAGAAATCCATGCTGACTATTGGTGATCACAGCATTCCTTTCTAGGTGCTCACAGACTGTTTGCTTAATGATCTGCTCCAGAATCTTCCCTGGTATTGATGTCAGACTGACTGGGCGGTAATTATTTGGGTCCTCTCTTTTCTCCTTTTTGAAAATAGGGACAACATTTGCCCTCCTCCAGTCTGCCGGGACTTCGCCTGTTCTCCAGGAATTCTCAAAGATGACTGCCAGTGGTTCTGAGATCACATCTGCCAGTTCTTTTAATACTCTTGGATGCAGTTCATCTGGCCCTGGAGACTTGAATACATCTAAACTAGCCAAGTATTCTTGTACTATCTCCTTAGTTATTCTGGGCTGTGTTTCCTTTGCTGAATCATTTGCTCCAAATTCTTCAGGTCGGGCATTGTTTTCTTTATCGGAGAAGACTGAAGCAAAGAAGGCATTGAGGAGTTCAGCCCTTTCTGTGTCCCCTGTTTGCATTTCACCATCTTCTCCTCTGAGTGACCCCACTGTTTCTTTGTTCTTCCTTTTGTTACGAACATACCCATAAAAGCCTTTTTTTGTTGCTTTTAACCTCTCTAGCAAGCCTGAGTTCATTCTGTGCTTTAGCTTTTCTGACTTTGTGTCTACACGTGCTGGCTATTTGTTTGAATTCCTATTTGGTGGTTTCCCCCCTTTTCCATTTTTTGTACACATCCTTTTTTAATCTTAACTCAGTTAAAAGTTCTTTAGATAGCCACCCTGGCTTCTTTAGGCACCTTCCATGTTTCCGTCTCATTGGTATCGCCTGAAGTTGTGCTTTTACTGTCTCCCTCTTAACAAACTCCCAGCCATCATGAACTCCCTTTCCTTTTAGTATTACTGTCCATGGGATCTCACCCAGCACTTCCCTAAGTTTTATGAAGTCGGCTTTCTTAAAGTCAAGAAATTGAGTCCTAGTATGCTTGGCTGCTCCTTTCCGCTGTATTGTAAACTTCAGAAGAGCATGATCACTCGCGCCTAATGATCCTTCCACTTCTACCCCACTAACCAGGTCATCAACATTGGTTAGGACCAGATCTAAAATGGCTGTTCCTCTTGTTGCTTCTCCCACTTTCTGGACAATGAAGTTGTCTGCAAGTCCAGTGAGGAATCTGTTTGACCTTATGCTCTTGGCTGAGTTTGACATCCAACAAATATCCGGGTAATTGAAGTCCCCCATTACTACTATCTCCCTTCCTTTTGCATGCTTGGCCATCTGTTCCAGGAAGGCATCATCTATGTCCTCTGTTTGGCTTGGGGATGTATAGTAAACTCCCACAATGAGGTCTCTGTTATTCTTCTCTCCCTTAATTTTGACCCAAATGCTCTCACTTTGGCTTTGAGGTTTTAAATCTTGGATTTCTTCACAGGTATACACATCCCTGACATATAACGCCACTCCTCCTCCTTTCTTGTCTGGTCTGTTTCTCTGAAATAGATTGTATCCCTCCATTATTACATTCCAATCGTGGGACTTATCCCACCAGGTTTCAGTGATGCCTATTATGTCATATTTAGTTTGCTGTACTAAGAGCTCAAGCTCATCTTGTTTATTTCCCATGCTTTGCGCATTAGTGTACAGACATTGAAGTCCATTAATCATTCCCCCGTGTCTCTTATTTAAGGATTTTTTCCTCCCACCACTAGGTCTGCGTGCTGTTTGCTCCATTTGGTCTATGACATTTGGATGATCATTTTCATCAATTGATAGACTCCTACCTTCAGGAGCACTGTCTCCCTCCCCCACATTAGTCAGTTTAAAGCCCTCCTGATGAGGTTTCTGAGATTTTTGGCAAAAACATTCCTCCCAACCGTTGTGAGGTGCAGCCCATCGCTTGCCAGAAGTCCATCTTCAAGAAACTGCAGTCCGTGATCTAAGAATCCAAACCGTTCCTGTTTACACCATTTGCGAAGCCAGCTGTTCACTTCCACTATTTTTCCCTCTCTCCCTGGACCACGTCGTTCAACTGGGAGGACAGATGAGATGATAATTTGTGCATTTAATTGCTTCAATTTCCTGCCCAGAGTCTCGTAGTCTCTTATGATCTTCTGGAGGCTATTGCTTGCAGTGTCATTGGTTCCCACATGAACCAAGAGGAAGGGGTATTTGTCAGTGGGTTTTATGATTCCTTGCAGTCGTTCAGTTACATCTTGGATCTTAGCCCCGGGGAGACAGCACACCTCCCAAGACATCTTGTCAGGCCCACAGATCACTGCTTCTGTTCCCCTCAGTAGGGAATCCCCTGTCACCACTACACGCCTCCTCTTAGGTTTGGTCGGGGTTCTTCCGTGAGCTGTCTGTTCCAAGATCGCCTGCACATTCCCTGAGGACTGACTTTGCTGCTCGTCTTCATATACCTGATTGACTGTAATGAGGGAGAGATCCTCAAATTGAGTCTGTTCTTCGTCTTCCATGCTAGGGGAGAGGATGAATGAAGATGCGATGGGGTGAGCCTGCTGTGCATGCCCAAGCAGGCTCCATCTTAGTGGGTACATCTGATCCCACCTACAAAGGCAGTGTTTGGTTCTCAGTGACAAAACTGCGTCCTGCTCCTCTGCTTCCAGCTCCGCCACCTTCTCCTCCTGTTCAGCAACTCCCTTTGGCTGGTTGAAGTCCTTCTCACCTCCCTGTTGGGACTCGAGAGCTGGTAAGTCTAATTCCTCCTCTCTGGCATCTAGAGACATCAGTAAACAACCTATCTCCTCCACCTTTCGGTACTCATATTCAAGCCTCACTTCTGTTCCTGCTCCTGCTCATTCCTCCTCCATTCCTTTGGTCAGGATATGCCAAGTCATGCAACATCTTGATGGAGGGGTCCACGACACTATCTTTCAACCTTTTCTCTTTATCATGGTGGGTATTTACTATGAGAATAGCTAGTGCCTAGGCCACACTGATTCAGATTAAGCCCATGATGGTGGTGACAATTATCCCTCCATTTGGACTCAAAGACTCTACCAGCTATTTATTTATTTAGTAAAGGCCAGAATAATGTCACATCTAGTTTGGCCCTTAGACAGGTTCAATATATAGCTACAAAACACTTATACTGTATAAGCTTGTCTTTTGCATCCGACTTGTTTCTGGACACAGATACAAGAGAGAGAGAAACCATGTGCACACATATTTCATTTTTCCAAGGGTTCTGGATAAAAGGTAGATTTAGTAGAATTAATCTCAGCCTTCAAAAGAACAAAGAGTTGAAAGAGGAAGTCAGTTTTCCTTGTTCCTCTTTCATCTCTTAAGTTCTTTCAAAGGAAGAAAAAGGTAACTTCCCACACCACCTCATTATCAAGGAGGCAGAAGGGAGCACTCAAGGACTGATGACCCCTGGGCTAAGACTTTTGCTGTAATCCAGCAGGCCTTTTTAATGATTTTATTACTGTGTTCCTGTTGCTTGCATGCACAGTATGTCACTGCTGGATCAGTTCTCCTGGATGTACAAATCACTTGAGAGTTGTGTAAGATACAACTACTGCTCCATAGTAATATTTGGCAGCTGGGATAGATGACAGTAGACACCTGGAATCCATCAATCCGCCCCCCTTTTTTTACCTTCATGAACTATCTCCTCCCTCCTCCTCCTCTTCCTTCCTTGCTTCTGTCCCCTCATCTTATCTGGAGCTCACCCTCCACTTTGTCCCAGAAACAAGTTTACAAAAGACTCATTCTGAATGATGCTGGTTTGCCAGGCATGGAAACACCTTTAAGCGCTGCTGGTATGAAAGAGAGAGGCACAGAATAATGATGGATCCATTTAGCACTTTGTTCATAACAGTATATTGTTCCTGAATTTATATACCCTAAAATGTTAGCTTTAGAAAGCTGTCTATGTTATTAAAAAGAAATAAAAGAGCCCTTGTTTCAAACCAGCCTTTGTCTTTCTCTCTTTCATCTCACCCATTTAAATTGGCTAGGTTGCTTGACCTGAGGATGGGAGGGGTCTAGCAATTTGGAACGGTAGTTCTAATGCTAGAATTCTCTCACATGTTCTTTGTTGGATAGCGAGGGAAAATTACTCATCTTTATATCCCTCAAGGCTTCTCTGTTAAGCAAAAACGTACAGCACAAAATATCAAGGAATACGTAATTTTTTAAAATAAATAAATAAATTTGAATGTTAACTCATCCACCCTGGGAAGAGAGCTGATGGGGAATGACAACCCTAGCAACTCAGGCAGTGAGTCAGTGACCCTCACCTCACAACTAAGTCACTGCTGTTTAGCAGGAAGGAGAGGGACTGGTGGTGAGGAGGTTGACCTGGTGCAAACACACAAGTTGAGTTCTCCTCCCAGTGCTTTTACAAAACACACCACTTCCCCCTCTACTTCCCAGTGAGTTGCAGTGACTCAGCTGGCAGGAGGTCAGAACATCATGGCCCCACCATGCCATCCACTACTCCTCAGAATGAGTAACATATTGTTATGAGTTTGGGGTGGGGTGGGGTGTGGACTATATGCAGAGACCCTCCTAACCCCTGTATCCTGCAAGTGTTAAAATAGAAGCCAAGCTAGCTTCCTTTTGTGGTGATTGCCTGGGTGATGGGCCATTAAGGGGAACAAAGGAGAGGGGCTCTATGTAAGACAGCTTGCAGTTATTTAGAAGGACAAAGGCAGAGTTGAGGTCAGAGAGTTTGGAATGATGTGAGCTAGAAGCAAAGCAGCAAACTGGGAACTGAGAGAGAAGAGAGAGAGAGAGAGAGAGAGAGAGAGAGAGAGAGAGAGCAATGTTTGATTTCTGTTTGCAGCTATGAGAGAACAAGACCCTTTTTTGGGGGGGTAACCCTGTGAACCCCTCCATCATAGGCTCAGGTTATATATATGTGTGTGTAAATAAACCATATATCGTAAAAACACCACAATCTTTGTGGTGCCTTATTACAAAAGGAAATACAAACCCTGGGTAAGCACCTGGAATGCCTTGAATCTTGGGCTGGCGTGCAACAATATTAATAAGGCAAAAACAGGGTCATTGGTTTACTAGGGACAGGGACCAGGGAAGGGGGGGGTGTTCCTTGTAAGTAAAGGCAGTCTGAGTGTATATTCCCGTGGTTGCTATGGGAAGCACGCTAGCTTTACATGGTCTGGATTTATAGTGAAAACAGTATAATATAAAACAGTACCAAATAACATTTTTTTAGAACTCTGAAGATGAGCTTCTCTGTAAAATGAGTGACATAAACAAAATATGTCATGGTGTGGGAAGAGATAAAGCTTTTATTAGCACTTACTTGGGATGAACTGCAAAACATGACAGGCTAGGGACCCAACTCTCAATTTCCGCACAGCTGGTGTCATCCTTTATGTTGCTGCAAAAGGAAGGAAGATGATTTTTTTTTTTTTTAAGATGCCACTGCCAGGCCAAGGCAGTCATGAGTCCCTTTCCTGCTACATAATTCCACCAGAGGACCACACCAGTGCTTGTATGAAATGAAGCATATGTCTGGAATAAACACACACAGGGCATAGCAATTGGGGTTAACTAAAGGCCATAGTGTGATTTACGGTATTTACAAGAAGGGTGGGGAACCTGTGGCCCTTCATGAATTGCTGGACGACATAGAAGCACAGGAAGCTGACGACCATTGGTCCATCTACCTCAGTATTGTCCACACAGTGCTATCAGTAGCTGTTCAATGTTTTAGATAGGGAACATTCCTAGTCCTAGCTGGAGATGCCAGGAAATTAACCTGGGATATTCTGCATATAAGGCAGACGCTCTACCTGCACATTGGCCCCTGACCCCCAACCATTTACTGCTCTGGCTGCAGGTAATGTGAGTCAAAGTCCAACAATATCTGGCAGGTCACAAATTGCCCAGTCCTGGCTTTCAATAATGTGTGTTGGGGAGGGATCTATTGGGCAACCTAATAACTGACTCTGGTTGCCAAGTGAAACTGCAAACCACTATAGAGCTGGAAATTGAGGCGTTAGGAGAGGCATGACTGCCTTAAACAGTGCCAGTGTACCATACCTCCATTGGTTGCAGTGCATGAGACTGCACTGTCAGCATGCACCCATGTCTTCACTGGAGGCAAAAGAAGCCACTGTATACTGAGTCAAACCATTGGTCTGTCTAGTTCAGCATTGTTAACACTGACTGGTGGCAGTTAACCAGAGTTTTGGGCAAAGGATATTTGCAACCCCCCCCCCCCCGGAGACACCGGGGATTGAACCTGTGACCTTCTAAGTGGAAAGAATGTGCTCTCCTACTGATATATGGCCCTTCTCAGAATCATGTGTACATGCTGGATCAGGCCAATGGCTCATCTTGCCCAGAATCCTGTTCCTATGGAGGTCAACAAGATGCCTCTTCTGGGAAACTCACAAACAGGACCTGAGCACAGCACTCTCTCCCTTCTGTGGTTTCTAGCAACTAGTATTCAGACACAGATATGTATCCAGACACTTCCTCCATAGCCTCTGGCTATGGAGGAAGAGCAGAACCATCATGGCTAGCAGCCTTTGATAGCCTTTGGTTAATCTTCTTCTATGCATTTGGTTAATCTTCTTCTAAAGCGACACAGGTTGATCACTGTCTCCTATGGGAGCAAGTGCACAGAAAATCTGACTGAGAAGCAGAGTAATTTATGCAGTTGTAATTAATTTGAGGAGGGGGGTTGTTGAGCCCACTTGTATGGTAGGGGCCAGAATTTGCTATTACTCACTGCAGTTTTTAGCTGAAGAAGGATTTCTTGTCAACTGATGTCAATAGCACGGATTCCTTCTGTGACAAGTGCATCCTATTGACCTATATTGACACACAGGCTTTCTTCAAAATGACCCATTCAGCTCTAGTCTCTTGTCTCAGTGTTTGGAAATGTCTGCCCTCATCCCACATATTGTAGATAATATTAGCGATGGGGGAGATATTTGGCATGGATTTTCATGAAGACATTTGAAATAGAAAATAACAAATTGATGCAGAAATGGGGAGAACTGAACTTCAGAACATAAAAATAAGAAACTGAGAGAAACCAAAACTGACAGATTTATTCATCTCTAGCTGAGATTAGAACAGTTTGTAATGAAGAGAGGGGTGTCTGAATGATGACTTTTCATTCTGCTCTGCTGTATGATTTTTATTCATTTATTGGGGAACTCAATGCTTAAATTATGGGACTTTAAAAATATAAACTATGAGACTGATCTCAGCAATCCTGCTACGGAGGTGATGCTGAGGATGGGCAAATCTGTCAAGTTTTTCCACCCGTAAATGAGAAAACAAACTGTCTCAGAAGATTATCAAAGGAGAGATAAACTTTTCGTGAAATTCTTATTCAGAATTTTGGTCACGTGCACATTACTTTTGATGCGACTGAGGTATATTTGTAAATGCCCTTTCCAGGGCTTGCCCAGGACATTTTGGCACCTAAGGCAAACCACAAAATGGTGCCCCCTGCTGCCAGGGAAGAAGGGTTGAGTGAAGATACACATTAGGAACGGGGGGGGGGGGAATCAACCTTACCCAATGGTTGAACTGGAAAGGGGCCCACTCTGAATCATGTCAGGTGGGTTCAA
This sequence comes from Podarcis vaucheri, assembly GCF_965113315.1. Lineage (NCBI taxonomy): Eukaryota > Metazoa > Chordata > Lepidosauria > Squamata > Lacertidae > Podarcis > Podarcis vaucheri. Next base: position 17,153,464 of record NC_138758.1, on the reverse strand, counting down.
AGCCCAGGAGACCCAGAGGACAGCCAGTGGGTGTTGGGAGACCAACAGGGCCTTCTATTTGCTGAAAGGCCGTTGTAGAGGCAGCATTGGGGGAGGCTGCCAAGGAGGCAGCAGATCTGGCCTCCAAGGAGTATGCTGCAGTTGTTGTTGCCACTGTGGCAACAGCAGTGGCAGACAGCGCATTCTTTGGAGGCCAGATCTGCTGTCCCTGTGGATTCTGCCACCCATGGCAGTTGCCTCACCTTTCCCTCATGGGTAGCCTGGCCCTAGTCCTTTCTTTCATTCTGCAATTTATCTCACCAGCGGTCTGTGTTCTGCAGCCTTCCCAGGTGCCTGCACTTCAGTCAAAGCCCGGGGAAGATGTAATGAGGTAACTCCTGATGCATTTTGTTTGTATTTGTAATCAAGAAGTGTGGACAGCTTGTTGGAGAAATGTTCATTGGGCAGAAAGAAAAAATGCAGTTCCCTTGGCCACCTTGAAATGATGAAAATGTAAGCCAGATGTGGGTCATCTCTTTTAGATTGAGGGCTTCATTCCCATCTGGGTGACCTTTGGGAGTGGGGGCGCATGTCAGTGGTAGGTGGTGCCAGAGGCAAAAGTGGACAGAGCAACTGATGCAGTTTTACCTTTGTGCAACAGGCTAGTTTCCACACACATTCACATACAGTACTCTTACCAGAGTTCAAGGACACATTCCAACCAGGCAAAAACATTCAGGGGCCAGTGAAGGGTGTGGCCTGGGGAGAGTTCAAGGGCCACATTTGGCCCCTGGGCCTCAGGTTTACCACCCTTGATATAAGCTCAAAACCTCACACCCAACTAAAATTCTGAAGAAATTGTAAAGTGTCCTGAGAATGAGGCAGCAAAATCAACGCCTCTTTCACAGGGGAAGAAAATGTACAAGAAACCAGAGGACAGATTTCAGCACAGCACTAATTAAAAACAAAGCAAGTCCAGCCCAGTGACAATTTGAGCTGAAATTAATCGGTAACCCTGAAGATTGCAAGACAACAAGTGGTGATGTTAAATTAGTAATGCCAGTTTGCGGATACTAAAGCAAAGAGAGTACAAAGCAGCTGACAAAACTGTAATAAAATTTCCAAATGCTGTTCATGTATTTTCTCTTTTTTAAAAAAAAAAATGTTGATGCCTGGTTGGGGGATTACATCACAAGCTTGCCATGTTTTTCATATTTACCTTTTAATTGTTTCAATCCTGTTGTAAATCTCCCTGGATATATGATTGAAGGGAGATATATATAAAGTGTTTACAATAAATAAATAAAAGTAAAGACAAATTCAGGAGAAGATGGAAGTAAAAGGGAAGGAGGAGGATCACTCTGGAGTTGTTTTTTCTTCCTCCAAAACAAGAAGACATATACAGTGGTGCCCCGCAAGACAAATGCCTCGCAAAGCGAAAAACCCGCTAGACGAAAGGGTTTTCCGTTTTTCGATGCGCTTCGCAAGACGAATTTCCCTATGGGCTTGCTTCGCAAGACGAAAACATCTTGCGAGTCTTGCGATTTTTTTTGCTTCCCCCCTTTTTCTAAGCCACTAAGCCGCTAATAGCCTTTTAGGCGCTAAGCCTTTAATAGCCGCTAAACCGCTAATAGTGCTAATTCGCTAATCCGCTAATAGGGTTGCTTCGCAAGACGAAAAAACCGCTAGACGAAGAGACTCGCGGAACGGATTATTTTCGTCTTGAGAGGCACCACTGTAAAGGCCTGTGCACTTTTACTTGGGTGCAAGAAACACTGAATACAATGGGACTGACTACTGAGTGAATGAATAGGCATAGGACTGTGCTGTGAATGCATTGCTTGGATGTAAAAACAAGCAGCGAGGGTCAGAAAAAAACATGGAAGGGTATCTCACATAGTACTAAACCTGGGTATAAGTGGCAGGGGTTATTTTCTGACAACAGTGGGTTGAGTAAAGAACCCCACAACTTGCTACTTGCCTCTTAAACATGGATGGGAAATTTCAGCCCCCAAAGGCCTCTCTCAGAACAACCTCCAGGCCACACCCCTCAAGTGCCCTGTTCTGCATCCCAGAAATTCTTTTGCCTGGCTAGAATGCGTCCTTGAACATTTATGATGCCTCTAGCTTGTCTGGATGGAGGGCTGCGTGAGTGTGTGCAGAAACTAGCCTACTTTACAAAGGTAAAAGCTATCTTAGTTGCACTGCCCACTTTTACCTTTGGCCCCACCCAGTGGCCCTCAGAAGATTGTCCAGAAGGGATTGTGGCCCTTGGACTGGAAAAGTTTCCCAAGCCCTGCAATAAGACCTAGGGTTTCTTTGTTTTTTATACCAGGCCTGATGGGTAGAAGGGCAGCAGGAAATGGGTTGAACCCACTCACAAAAATGGGTACGTATATATCTGCTGGAAGATGACTGACTCCAACATCTTTGCATTGTGGGAAATGGGAATATACAGCAGTAAAGTTGCTTGCATCTCAGATTTTGGAAATATGACTTGAGAGTCTAGGCATCAACTTCCACACAAAAACCCATTCTTCTATTTTATTTTTTTGCTGCAACGTTACAAATCACTGGAGAAGACCATTGAGCTGCCCATTCTAAAGCAAGCAATAAATTTGATGGCACAAATAGCAGCCAATGTCAGAAGTACCTAAGTTAACTGCATTTTTGTAATGAAGTAACAGGGCAGAACCGTATGGGATTTGAGTGTGTTACATCCTATTTTGATTTTTTTGAAAAACTGATATAATGAAAATGCAGAGATGACATGGGCTATATAGATTTTCATAAAATTTTGGTTCCACACCATGGGTTCTGGCTCAGATAATGAATAAACAATTCTCAGGGTAGGATATGGTGATACGTTTTTTTAAAAAAATACTAGTTTGAAAAGAGATGGAGGAATAAAATCTTAATTAAAGTGCATGAGAGAAGAAGCAGTGTCTTATCCAAAGTTTCCATCTAAATGTCTTTAATTTATATCTGACTTCCTAAAAGGAAACCACATCTCCCCCCCCCCTTTTTTTTTAGGGAGAAAACTTTGAGGCTGAGAGAAGCCTTTCACACCAGAGCATGAGAGAGTGAGAATGCAGGAACATAGAGAGTTATGGGAAAGTCAGAGGTTGGGTTTTTTAAAAAACAGATGTGTAGGATTCTTACTGGCCATTAGGCACCCTTTGAAATGCAAGCTCTTCTTCTTTTTAAGTGCATGAACACCAACAGAAAGACTTAAATTTATCCTGAAGGCCAGTAATGAAGGAGACAAGCACTCCTCACCAGACAGGGCATTCCACAAATGCAGAACCATCTCCGAGAAGCTCTTGCCACATGTCAATGCAAACCTAGCTGCAGTCAGGGTGGCACCACTAATATTTACATGTAATATGCATTAAATGCAAAGTTAAGCCAGCTTTCAGAGGGGAATAACAAATTCTGGTTCTCCGTATCTGGGCTTACCGTGAGAAATGTGTTGTCAACTGTATATGAATTGAACCCTTTGCCGCAGCAGCAATCTATTGACAAGTACTGATGTTTATTTATGTACTAAAACAGGCCTTGTCCAACATCTAACATGATCTTGCTATCGTTATCTCTCTCTCTCTCTCTCTCTCTCTCTCTCTCTCTGTGTGTGTGTGTGTGTGTGTGTGTGTGTGTGTGTCACCCTTTCCTCCCACCTCATCAAACCATTGCTTATGCTTCTGAGCAAACTGAAATGATGGATGCCAGGATCTCACCAACCCTAGGCCAGCCCCTAAAAACAGATTTGTCTCCAACATTGCACAAAGGGAAAGAGATGCATGCTTGCCAGATCCCTGTTTTCACAACGAGGATCATTACCTGATAACAACAATCATCTCCCCCTGAATACTTGGCCTTCTATAGGCTGCATTCATTATTTAGTGTTTCTACAATAGCATTCCCTTCCCTGATTTACAAGCCAGGATATCATGGTCAAATATACCGAGGAAATATAATTGTACTACAATATGTTATCATACTGAGGAAAAGCTATAGTTGACGAAGGGTCAGGGTCATAGAGCATCTGATTTACATGCAAAAGGTCCCAGTTTCAGTTCTTGGCATTTCCATGTAAGGTTTGGACAGATACCCTGTTTGAAATTCTAGAGAAATACTGCCACTCCATACTGAGGCAGGTGGACTAATAGCTTAACTTGGCCCTGTGTTCCTTGCTACCAACAGTTCAAAATTAAAGGGACATGGAATTTTGTCTTTAGTTAAGAAGGGTAGCAGAAAAGGAGCGGGTATTCCACCACTCTAAATCTCAAGGATCGTGTATAAAAAATGTCACCTGTTGAGCTAATAACCTGGAATTTTGTATACATATTCTACCTGATGATGTTTATGGAGATGCCAAATTTTAACCCAATCTGATTTAAAAAAAAAAGTCACCGGAACATTTTTATGAAAACTATTGCTCAACTGTTTTCAGGTTGTCAAAGAAAGCACACATTTATTTATTTCAAAATGTCCTAAGCATCTGGATAGGCTTGTCTAAACAAGAATGTCTCTAGCTGACAAGAGCAGAGTGAAGCCAGCTGCTTGATCTCAATAGGCAGGGAGTTCCAATGTGCCGGTGCAGCCACACTAAATGATCAAATGTAGAATGGGTATTATGCACCACCACCTGTAGCAGCACCAATTCCATCAATCAAAGCATTCTCAACATTGGTTAAGGCTATCTTATGTTGGCTCAAGCTCCACAAAGCTGGCAAATTAGAATCTAAGGCTGCTGCCTCAACAGACATGCTTGCAGCCAGCAATGATGTTGTGCAATGTTATGCTTGCTTACAACTTACTCTCAAACACACTCACACATTCCCTTGGGCTTTCAGACCCAAATCCGGATGGGGAGGATGATGTACCTGAGACTAGCAAAGATGCCCCACATTGTTTTGGTCCTGTCTTGCCTTATGGATCCACTGAGCCTTATTGTATTGCTAGAGGGATGCACTTGTGACTTGATTCCTGCCTGTATGCTGATGTATGTTCTCCCTCCCTCCCTCCCTCCCTCCCTCCCTCCATCTTTTACCCACTCTCTCACCCACCTCTGCCCTCCCCAACCATTCCACGCTGGGCAAATTTCACCTCCATCAAACTCCGATGCACAGCTTGTTTGAAAAGGCAGAGCTCCTCAACTGTCAGAAAACCATATCTGATAAGGAACATCAAGGGCAAACAGGTAGGATGCACTCAAGATGCATTCCCAATTCCCAATAACCATCCCTGTAAATATAGTTAACAGCCATTAGTAACATATCATAGCTTTTGCATCTCATGCTCACTTTAGCCTATTTCCACAATCAGGGCAAGCCCACCAAAGTCCATTTCAAAGATCCTATTGTACAACAAAACCCAAATTCTCATATAGAGTGGCTACTAAAGTGTTCCAGTAAACAAATGGGGAAACATCTTGAAGGTTATGGTTCCTTTTGCAAGGAAAAATAGCAAGCCCGGGTACTCAAGTCAATGCCCATATATCATTTCTGCTATATATTATATATAATATTTTCCCCTTCATGAACATAATCCATAAATGGTTTCCATATCAACAGAAATAAATCTCATTCTGTATTCTGCAGATTACTCTTTAATAAGTCTCCTTCTACGACAGATTGAAAATCCATTCTCTGTTGTCCTTCCAGTGCCTCAAGCTAATTCTCTCCTCCACCAATATAAAACTCTGCTGTTTTCACTCTTCAAATGTCCTTTGGATCAGAGATATCATTCAACATTTATGAAAGATGTTAACCTTCCTGTCCTCAACCTTTCCCAGAACTCAGATGCAATCCCATCAGCTTCTTCTAACACTCCCTGACACTATTTGTCTGTGATTATATCCTAGATGTGGTTTTTTAAAAAAATTCAAAGAATAAGCATCATTTGTAAACCAAGGTAGGAAAAAAGAGGTACACAACCTCAGATGAAATTCATTCAGCACAACCTCTTGGATGTTCCTGATCCTTTGGTTCTCCAGTGTAAAATATTATTCTTTTACACCAGAGATGAGGAACCTATGACCTTCCACATGTTGATGCAACTCCCATCATGACCATTGGCCTTCTGACTGGGGCTGACAGCAGCTACAGCCCAACAACATCTGGAGGACCACAGGTTCCCCATCCCTGTAATAGGCATCTTTCCTCCAGGTTTCAATTTAATCTCTTTTGCTCGTCAGTGCCTGCTCCACCCACCTGTCCCTCAGATCCTGACTTTTCTAGCCTTCAGATCTATTTCTAGTCCCTCAGATCTCTTCCCACTGGCCTTCATCTTCCCTGTTCAGCACAACTGTTACTGTCCTCTCTTCATTTCCACTGCACAGCCTTTCCTATCTCCACAGATTTGATTTTGCCAGCCAAAATGACTTTTCATTTCCCTTACCCAAACCACACTGTTAGTCAATATTCTATAGCTGACAGCTTCACCAGAGCAGTTAGAATGTACATAAATGAATCTGTGGCTGGATTAACACCATTCTTCAGCAACAGGAAGGAACATCTGCACAACAGCACAACCTTGTGCTTGATATATATTAGGATACATTAACTGCCATATTCTGCTTCTTTACTTGCAGTCATTGCAGTTTACAATTCCAGGTTTTCCAGCAAATGCACACTACTACAGATATTATTGTTTATTTGTTTAGCCAAAACTATTAAATATACATCTGAAGGACTGGGGAAGATCACCGGCCTATGAATGCATTCATAGTATCAAAGGGTAACTAGTTTGTGTTAGGTGATTGTGAAGACATATCTTATTTAAAGGAAAGGGCAGGGCCGTCTTTACCCAGGACGCCCGCTGCTGAAGCTGCCTAAGCTCTTAACCGCGATCCTCAGGTGATTGCGGTCGATGGCTCATTTCTGTTTTCTTTTGCTGAATCAACATATCTGGTGGCGCCCCTAATGGTGTCTTGCATTTTGCATGATCGCAAAAATGTAAGGATGGAGTTATCGCTCAACAACTTTGACCTGCCCCTCCCCCCAAAAAATTGGGGGCGCTGGGCAGATCTTTGCACCCCAGTGCTCAAGATGGCCCTGGGAAAGGGCCTCCAGAATGATTAACACATCCCTGGTGAAAATGTTAGGATGCACAAATTTTGGGTCCTTACTTCCAGTTTCTTATTTGTCCAATCTTCAGTTCAGTTTGCCACATTTCCACATCAATTTGTGTTTTAAATAAATAAATAAATAGTCCTTTTGAATATTCACCAGTATTTTAGTAGAAGAAGAAGAAGAGTTTGGATTTGATATCCCGCCTTTCACTCCCTTTAAGGCGTCTCAAAGCGGCTAACAATCTCCTTTCCCTTCCTCCCCCACAACAAACACTCTGTGAGGTGAGTGGGGCTGAGAGACTTCAAAGAAGTGTGACTGGCCCAAGGTCACCCAGCAGCTGCATGCGGAGGAGCGGAGACGCGAACCCGGTTTCCCAGATTACAAGACTACCGCTCTTAACCACTACACCACACTGGCTCTCAACATTAAACATTCCTCCTAATATACACATCTTTGTATGCAACTTTGGCTAGTGCGCATATTTTTAAAAGCAATCTTACCTAACAATGCATTCTTGCATGCCATTTATTTGACTGGAGAAGAGCATCTCAAAATTCAGAAAAGTGCAGCTTTTCAAGGACATCTGCATTTTCATTCGCCAATTGTTTCAGGAAGGGGAAACAGAATTTCTTCTCCCATCCCTAACTATGGACATTGATGTCAGAATGTCAGATAGCCTCATTGCCACACAGCTCTTCAAGTAAGCTTCTGGGGTGACAACTATTGAACCCTAATTACTATATATCACTTTGATTGATTGATTGATTGATTGATTGATATGCCGCCCTTCATTTGAAGATCTGAGGGAAGTTCACAGCATAAAAATACAGAATAAAACCATAAAGAACATAATAAGAATACAAACAAAACAATAATCCCCCCTCCCAAAAAAATACCCACATTTAAAAGGACATAGACGGTTAATCAGCCCAAGGCCTAATCCCTGGGGAGAGCTACTTTTAACAACATGCCTTTAAGCATGTGTTTTGCACATTCTACTTCTCTCTCTTTTCATGTTCCTCCCCTACAAAGGGAGAAAAATAGTGTTATGAGTTTGCAGGTGTCAGACCACTGTGAATTCCTGGACCAATAAGTGTTCTTATTGGGATGTTAAATGGGGTGCCTATAATCCCTGGGCCTAGCAAATGTTAGATTAATTAGCACAAACCCTGGGTAACCACCTGGAACCCCTGGAATCTTGCACAGCTTGGAGAATTTGGGTGGCGTGCAACAATATTATTTCTTCCCCGAACACCAAAATAAAGGCTCATGCAAATAGAAGGGCAGAGCAATCACAAACTACTCTAGTTATGCAGGAATAGACACACAGCCACATCATGCCCTATCCAATGTGTGCTCAGCTCCAGAACGGAGGGAGAAAGCACAGAAGCAGATAAAAAATATATATGTTAAAATGACAGACATGCCTCCTCCCTCAATTAGGGACTGGGTCAGCAGTGATGCCCACATGCCACTGATACACAGAGGGAGCCAGTGAAGTCATGATGGAGACACACCCTTGCATCACGATGTTCACAGCAATACCATAGTACAGGGGTGGGTGGTGCTCACTGGGACTGTTAGTGAGGAAGGCAGGGAACTCAACAGTAGGTGGAACCAGATCCAATGATAGGAAGAAACAATTATTTTGTCCATGCCTTCTACCCTGCAGAGGCAGCACTGAGAATAAGGAGTAGGGAGCTGGCATACAGTTCCACCCACTGGAGCTCTAAAAACGAAGCACACAAGCTGAGAGCAGTGGGGCAGGGCACTCTTCCCCCTAAGAGACCAACCCTTGAAACAAGTTTGGATTCTCTCGTGCTGCTCTCAAAAACTGTTTTAGGAGACCGGTACACACACGGAGGAGGAAGGGGAGCTCAAAAAAAAACCATTGCACCCACAAAGCTCCCTAGGAACAACACCTGCAGAGAGCATACACGGTCCGTCTGAGCAAAGGACTCAAGATCCAGCTAGGAAGGGAAATACTCTCTTTATAAGCAGCCAAAAAACAGGCAAGGAGGGCAGCTACAGACCCACACAGACGGCATCCCATCCATGACTCCATCCTACTTCTGCCATTATGTTGCTATAGCCTCACTGGTGGAATTTCTCCCCTGGTAGGGCACTGTGCCAGTGGATCTAGAGTGTTCTGGTGGTGTATCTGTTATGGCAGTGGCATATCTTCATTTCCACCAGCACTGAAGGACCTTCTGCTGAATCTTATAACCTCTCACCTGAGAGATCTTCAATACAGACTTTAGGCCCACACTGCAGAGCAGCTGAGCTTATCTACACTATGACAATTCTGCCCAACCTCCTCACCACATATATTGGGCCATAGAATTTCCACCTGTACAGATCCCCTATTGACACTCTCTATAATTATTGTAACCCTCACATTACACCATAGATTAATAGATCCAATTTCTAAGAAAGAGGCCATTTAAACAAGGCAAAATGATGAAACTCAAAAGAGGAAAAAGAGAAGTCTTTAGAAATAGCAGAGACCTGACATGCTAAATGAATGTTACTTGTGTCAAGTTGTTGATTTAAATGCATCTATTTAAAACATTTAACTAGGAATTTACCACTGAGATTAAAGGAGTTGCATATATTTAGCCTAGAGGAACAACATGATAACATTTAAACATCTAGCAGGCAATGTTTTAAATGAAGGAAGAAAGAACTGAGAGTGTTAGTAAGACTGGGCTGATGGGGGGGGGAGTGCAAGTCCACATTGTGCTTTGTTGTCCTATTCTGGCAGAGCTAACAGCTTGTGCCGAGGGCCTTAGCAGGTCTAAGGTTCCATCCACACTTAACATTTACTCTATGCTTTTTACTTTTAAAGCTCTGTGTCTGAACACACACACACACCGTGCTTTCCGCACCAAACCCTCTCTTTAATGCTAAATCAGAACAAACAGCAATTTGGGTTTTCTGCTGCACAAAAGGTAGTTTGGAGTGATGAGCTGCTTGAGCTACAGGGAACAAGAAGGATGTTGTAATGTGTCTTATAGTGTGCTAATACCTCTTGCTTGCCTGAATTGAGATTATGCAGATGTATAGGTGCCTCTGGCTTTTGTGTGGCTGGAATGTAGTCTATTGTACAAAGGTAAGAGTCACATCTGTTGCTTGACTTACTTTTGCCTCTGGCTCCACCCAGTGCTGGCATGAGACATCCAGAAGTTTGCCTGTGAAGTAATGGGGCTGTTGGACTGAAAAAGGTTTCCCACTTCATCTTGCAGGATAGAACAGCCTTCGCCAACCAGATGCTTTGGACTACACTTCCCATAAAAAGTGGTGTTGGGGGATGAGTGTTCAGACCCCTGGGTTCTCACTTGTGGGGTGCCTCAGGGTTCCATCCTCTCCCCGATGCTTTTTAATATCTAAATGAAGCCTCTGGGAGAGATCCTCAGGGGGTTTGGGCTGGGTGTCCATCAACATGCAGATGATACCCAGCTCTACCTCTCTTTTAAATTAGAACTAGTGAAGGTGATGAAGGTCCTGTGTGAGTGTCTGGAGGCAGTTGGAGGATGGATGGTGGCTAACAGATTGAGGTAGAATCCTGACAAGACAGAAGTACTGTTTTGTGGGAGACAGGGGGCGGGCGGGTGTGGGGGACTCCCTGGTCCTGAATGGGATAGATGTGCCCCTGAAGGACCAGGTGTGCAGCCTGGGAGTCATTTTGGACTTACAGCTGTCCATGGAGGCGCAGATCAATTCTGTGTCCAGGGCAGCTGTTTACCAGCTCTATCTGGTACGCAGGCTAAGACCCTACCTACCCATGGACTGTCTCTCCAGAGTGGAGCATGCTCTAGTTATCTCCCACTTGGACTACTGCAACACACTCTGTGTGGGGCTACCTTTGAAGGTGACTCAGAAACTACAACTAATCCAGAATGTGGCAGCTAGACTGGTGACAGGGAGCCGCCGGCGGAATTATATAACACCGGTCCTAAAGGATCTTCATTGGCTTCTAGTGCATTTCTGAACACAATTCAAAGTGCTAGTACTGACCTTTAAAGCCCTAAATGGCCTTAGCCCTGAAGGAGCATCCCTACCTCCATTGCTTGCCTGGACACTGAGGTCCTCCTCTGAGGTCCTTCTTCTGCTGGTTCCCTCATTGTGAGAAGCGAAGTTACAGGAAACCAGGTAGAAGGCCTTCTCAACAGAAGTGCCCTCCCTGTGGAACACCCTCCTTTCAGATGTCAAGGAGACAAAGAACTATACAACTTTTAGAAGACATCTGAAGACAGCCCTGTATCAGAAAGTTTTAATGTTTGATGTTTTATTATGTTTTATATATTCTCTAAGCCACCTAGAGTAGCTGGGGAAACCCAGCCAGATGGGCAGGGTAATAATAATAATAAAAATAATAAGCCCTAGCCAACATGGCTGTATGAAGATGGTATTGTCATGAGACATTTTTGTTGGCTATGTATGGAGAATGTGATCCTGCAGGTGTCGCTACAGCTTCCATTATTCCTGACTATTGGCCATGTTAGCTGTGGATGATGGAAACCAGCACCTGGAGGGCCAAAGATTCCTCATCTCTCATGTAGATGTTGCTAAAGTTTTGTTTTTGTTTTCTACTTGATCCAGATTAGACACCATTCCAGTCTGTCACTGTTATAGTGGTTCTTCTTGCCTTTGTTTCCATGACATGCACACACACAAAAAACCTACACAACTCATTTGCTTGAATTCCCTTTCATGATATTTAAGAAATTATGCCCCACTTTTTGAGAAAACTTCTCTGCAAAGCAGCTTACAACCATATTCAAAATCACAACAATATTACTGTATATAACAATCATAACATTTATAGCAAGAAGTACTGGTCATGATGGCTATATGAAAGGTTTGTGCATGGACCTCAAGATTTGCCTAGAATTTGGATCTCTTACTGAGTCATTCTGTGTTCTCTCCGCTTCAATCTGGGTTCCCATTTCCAAGTCGCTCTGTATAGAACAACGCTTTCTATTCACTACAGTGCAGAATCTAAAAATAGCTTTAACCACTTTCCCCCTTTGGGTTCAAGTGGATGAAATTTGCAGGAGGAGGAGCCCTTCCACAGTGGATTAAGCCAGCAAAATTGCATGCAGATAACATCTAAAGGTTTCCATGCGGATCACTTTTACAATTGTTTTAAAACAGAGGAAAAGTCTATAATTTTTTCATTTTCTGCCAGAATTAGGTGCAGTTTGTAGGCATGGTCATCCTTATGAATCTGCTCGGCCATTGTGTATACAGGATGTTTGATTAGTTGGCCTTTGGCTGTTAGATCCAGCAGTGCTTTTCTTAGAAATTCTCTTGACGAAATGGGGATGCTATTTAAAGCCAATGCTACAAGATGAGCCTTCACAGCCAATCTTGCCAGAGAGGGAGAGATATATAACTCTCTCTTTTTTTCAGAAGCCAGCATATTGATTGAATCCCCACCCCATATTCAGCCTAAATTAAACACTTTTCTCTTTTCAGGGCTGCTCCAAACTTTATTGAAGAGGGATTAGGCGTAGAAAGCCTTAAGATAAAGTGTATTCTTTCAAAATTAATTTAAAATATTGAAACAGAGCGCTCCAACTTTTTTGTTCCATAATTTTAATTTATGCGGTTAAATTATTATTTTTAAATAATTATCAATAGATTATGCTCTGACCAAAACAAAACACTACCCTGCACATTCAATAGAAACAACAAGTTTCACCCTTAGATTGTTATTTTGTGACCCTGGTTCCCTCTTGGCAGATTTGCTTAGGAATTAATAAATAAATGGATTAGCAGTGTATGTTTACTCAGAATCTAGTTCCATTGTTGTTATATGGGGCTTATTCCCAGGTTAGTGGATGTATCTTCACACACACACACAAATGTCTCTTATAACTCAACCATCGGCCCTTTTCTTGGTATGTATCGGGGCGGGGAAAGAGAATTTACATTCTGCTGTGGTTACTTGTATTGCATGCAGCATTCTTTAATTTAGAGAGAAAACTGGATTTCCACGGCTGCACTCACACCGGTGCCATTATGAAATGCTATAACTTAGCAAACACTATGCATAACTTACTACAGATCAAGGCCTTTCATCTTGTAGATTGCAATCCAAATCATGCTGTAAGTGTGTTTGTCATTCCCCACAGAAGCAGTTCATTTTATTCTGGGGAAAACAGAAGGGGAGGGGGGAGGAAAACCCTGCCATTTTCTGAGCCACATACTGAGTTTTGCATGGCTTTCTTTGCAGAAGTGCTCACACGGTTCGTTAAGGAGAGACTATAGTACTGGGGAGGGCCCGGAGCTCAGCAACTGAGAACCTGTTTTGCGTGCATAAGGTTCGTCTAATCTATGGAATCATTGGTTAAAAGGATGCCTTGTAGGATAGGGCCGAAAAAGTCCTGGCAGTGTAGGATTTTTCTATCATAGATTTTTATTGATTTTCATACAATTTAACAAATCCAATTCAGTTTCCATACTGTAGTCCCTTAGCATTTTGACTTCCCATCCTCACTTCCGTGATGTTTCTGTTCAAATCATTTTATCTACTGCCTTAGATAGAATACTTATTTCTGTAACATATATTCTCCATTACATTTTTTATTATTATTATTCTCATTTCCAGTCCTGCCTGCAATTTGGTTTAGTTATACTGTAATATTTTCTTAGGTAATCCGAAAAGCGTCTCCACTCTCCCACAAACCTTTCAATTTTTTCGTCTCTTATTTTTGCCATCAATTTCATCATCTCCATATAGTCCAGTGTTTCCCAAAGTGGGTGACCTTGCAACTAGTCGAGGAGATAAGACTAACTGCGGCAGTTTCCTCTTTCTGAGAACTTCTGGAGAACTCAATAGACAGGAGGAGAGTGAGAGCAAAACAAGACTTAATTGCTTCTGCTTGGTACTGTCCCTAGCTCCACCTCCTTTTTGGGGTTTCTGCCTTCCACCCTACCAGTCCCAGTGGATACCAGACACCAATGGAATCTGGCGACCTGCTGCTAGTCAGAACCAAAATCATGAAGTAAACAGACCAATAGTACTTGGTAGCGTCATGCAGACATCCAGTGAATGTTTCTGTGGGAGGGTGAGGACAGAATTGTGGCCAGTTTCCCTGATTTCCACATGGTCAATATGCACATTATATACACATAGGTTCTCTCTGTAAAATCTGCAAAAGACAGGGTCCCCAATGGTACATTATTCAGTTCAGCAAGATGGAAATTAAAGTGATGATGGAGGAACCACTCCCAATTCCTGCCCACAAATTCACCGAATCTCTGCACAAGGCTACTAAAAGGCAGTACTGTGTCACACTGGGGGACAGGGGGTGGGCAGGTGGGCAGGATTCCCTAGTCCTGTGCCCCTGAAGGACCAGGTTTGCAGCCTGGGAGTCATTTTGGACTCACAGCTGTCCATGGAGGCACAGGTCAATTCAATATCCAGGGCAGCTGTCTACCAGCTCCACCTGGTATGCAGACTGAGACCCTACCTGCCCACGGACTGTCTCGCCAGAGTGGTGCATGCTCTGGTTATCTCCCACTTGGACTACTGCAATGTGCTCTACGTGGGGCTACCTTTGAAGGTGACCCGGAAACTGCAACTAATCCATAATGTGGCAGCTAGACTGGTTACTGGGAGTGGCCGCCGAGACCATATATCACTGGTTCTGAAAGACCTACATTGGGTCCCAGTACATTTCCAGGCACAGTTCAAAGTGTTGGTGCTGACCTTTAAAGCCCTAAACGGCCTTGGCCCAGTATACCTGAAGGAGCGTCTCCACCCCCATCGTTCTGCCCGGACACTGAGGTCCAGCGCCAAGGGCCTTCTGGTGGTTCCCTCGCTGCAAGAAGCAAAGCTACAGGGAACCAGGCACAGGGCCTTCTCGGTAGTGGCGCCCGCCCTGTGGAACACCCTCCTATCAGATGTCAAAGAGATAAACAACTACCTGACATTTAGAAGACATCTGAAGGCAGCCCTGTTTAGGGAAGTTTTTAATGTGTGACATTTTAATGTATTTTTAACCTTTGTTGGAAGCCGCCCAGAGTGGCTGGGGAAACCCAGCCAGATGGGCGGGGTACAAATAATAAATTATTATTATTATTATTATTATTATTATTATTATTATTATTATTATCATCTAAAAAATAACATCATCAGAAGAGGAGACTCAATCGTACAGGGCCCCTCTTGCATCACAGTATGTACCCTGCAGCCATGGAGGAGAATCCTATCACAGATCCCAGTAGCTTGTTGTGGAGTCTCTTAAGGTATTGCCCCTAGGATTTAGCCCATTTGAATACTCTGCTCTCCAGAGTCCTGAACCCTCTTGCTCCAGACTCTCCACAGTCAAACCTGGTTTTCTAAAGCAGCAGTGGCAACAGAAAGCCTGAAGTGAAGCCCAAACCAAAAGATGCAGCACTTGACTCATAGCCTGAATTCTGCCCTGGAGGAGAAATCATGAATCTCTAGATCTAAGCTAGGATGGAATAGGAGTGCTTTTCACACTGAATGGATATCACTGGTGATGCATCTCTATGGATGCTTGGCTGGACAGTTCCTGTGCCGTCTCAGCAATCTACTGGCCTCAGCTGTAGATAGGGAATCTGAGTCTTTCAGCCCCAACGCTGACGGTGATTAGACAGACACCTTGATAAGTTCAGTCTCGGTGGTGTTGCTCTCTAGTAAATGAAGTACTCCCATCAATTTTGCTACCATCTTCCTTTGTCAGAGGAGAATAAGCACAGTAAACAAGTTTCTGCAGGATAAGAAAGGACCCACTTTAACAGCAGCAGCGAAGAACAAAAATTAATGCAAGAAACTCATACAGCATATGTCATTGTCCAGTCTTGGCACCAAATTTCCTTGAACAAATTTCAGCTAAGCATGCCGACTGATAAATCCATGAGCATAAAGTGTAAATCTCTCACTCCAAGAGCCTATCTCGCCTAACACCACCCTGTTTATTGCCTATGTACTGCAGTTGCTGCACAACACTGTACCCACTTAGCATAACAATTCCATATTTCAAATCCAACTGCAGGTAACACTAATTACAAGAGAATGTTGTTTGGCATCTGCATTGAATGTATTTGTAAGCCTAACACAGAATTATCCATGAATGTTAAAAGATCTGTTGCTTATTAATGAGTGCAACACCCGTTCTATTCAATATTTTTGGACATGTTTTGGTCCAGCTTTCAAAAACTGAATATATCAGTCTTACAAATGCTGGCTCTGCTGCTACAGATGTTGTCAGCCAACAGAACTGGGAGGGCATCGGGGTGGGGGTGGGGGATAGAGGAAAGTTGCTGGCAAAAGTGGAAGATTTTTTTATTGTAAAACTGTGCAGAAAAATGATGAATTGTCTTTGTGATATGTACACAGGAAGGAGGAGGGCAAATGCTTTTGGCAGCCAAGTTAGATCTCGTTTTCTCCTCTTTTCTCTGCTAATAGATGCGAAATGGCTTGTGCCATTGTCCAGTCTTTTGAGGATAAGATGACTGCACTGTCAGATTTTTATTCCCCACTGATGACTCCTTTTTCTAAAGTGGGAATACGGAGAACAAACTTCCCTTCAGATCTCTGTCGGTAGAGTAAGGCTCATGTATTCCCCAAGGATGGACTCAGGTAGCATTAAAACCATAAGCCCCTTGCTTTCTAGATATGGGATGGACCTTGAGGGGATTGAAGGATACACACAGGTGTAGGAAGTAGGTCAAATGGATGAAATATTTGATCACAGAACTGGAAGGGATCATGGAGGTCATGTAGTCCAACCCCCTGCTAAATGCAGGATCTGCAAATGGGATGAAACTACAGCCGATTTGGGAAACCTTTGGTGCTCTAGATGCTGCTGAACTAAAACTCCCATCCTTACCAACCATCTCCCACACCTGAACCACAGCATGCCTGACAGACACCCACCCATTATCCCTGACCATTGGCCATGCTTGCTGGGACTTATAGTACTTGCAGTCACACAACATCTGGAGGGCCACAAGGTGCCTGATCCCAGATTTAGATAACACCATGTATATATTTACTTTGGAAATGTTCTGAGGACCATGTAATGCACCCTATAGATCAAAGAATGTGCCATTCTTCTCTGTGCCTCTTTGTCCACACCAGGCACTCTGGTGGCAGACACCCTGCTGCGAGTGCAGCTCCCTGCTCCCAGGTGAATCAGGAGCAGCCCCAGGGCAGGAGCAGCCAAGGGGCCAACCAGTGCAGCAGTAGGCCAATGTGTATGGTGGCAGGGCCAAGCATGGTGCAAGAAGCATGTGGCTCGCTATCCTGAGACGCCAAAGGGGGCAGGCAGAGAGAGGGAGATGTATAGGCAGGGAAGGGCCCCCAAGAGATGCATGTGCTGCATGTTGCTGCCAGAAAAGGGAGCCACTTGCCTCCCAACCTCATGGCACGTTTGGGACCACTGCAGCCCAGTTGTGCCCTTCAGAATTTCTGCCTGGGGTGATGTCCTCTACTGCCTCCCCATGCTACGCCTCTGCAGTCAACCAAAATACCAGGAAAACCAATCAAAGAACTGGACAGCTTGGATGATAGCTCTCTGAATGACTGTTAGCAACAACAGGTAAAAAGGAACTCTAGTTGGAGGGGGGGGAGTTGGAGAAGGCTGGTGCCCTTATGTTTGTGAACTTCACTGAATGCTAAATGGATTATCTCTCAACAGCAAGTCGGCATTCCAAGGCATGTAGGACACTCTGTCTTCATTGGGCTGTTCTTGATATTCCCCCACCCCGCTAAAGATTTTTTACTTTTGAAAATCTTGAGGTTGCCCTAAGATGGCTGATACCTCCCTCATGTTTATGGGTGATGCCATTCTGGCTACATAAGGAATGGCACTCACAGCCTAGACATCAGAGACAGATAGATAGGTGATAAACAGAGCTCATATTTAAAGCCTCGTGAGATCCATCAGTGAGAATCCAGGATATATGACATCACACCAGAACAAACGGTTGCTCTGCAGCCAAGGATATATGGCTACAATATCTTTTGACACAGTCTCCCGAACTACTTATAAGTGGAGACTGCATAGAGTAACACCTGGTTGCTAACACACAATTGTTGCTCAATAAAGCAGTAGTGAGTCTAGTATGAGCAGTAATGACACAGAAGAAATAGAAGAAATGGCAAGTTTACCTGAACGCTTCTATCTGGCTGTCAAAAGAAGAAAAAAATCTGAAAAGGAGCTGTGATGTTTATAGCATTCACTGTCTGTGATGTTAGCTGTAGAAGCAGCAATGAGAGGAAGAAAGTGGTGTGAAAATACAGATACAAGGGAATGTTTACAGCCGATTTTTTTCTCCAACACAAAATAAGGGCCAAAATAATATCTGAAATAAGAGCACTGCCTGTTGTATGAAGACAGCTCGTCTTCCTTATGCTCCCTGATCGCACTCTTAACCCCTTAGAAGGCTCAGGAGTGAGTTGGTTTGTATTTGAGGTCGGATGTGGGTGGGGAAAGGCATTTCTTTGCAAAAGAAGGGAAGAAATTACACAGAGATGCCAGGCATTAAAAAAATTATTGAGCCAATTACAGCACTACTTAGTACAAAAAGAAAGAGGGAAGGAGCAAAATGGACAAAATTAATCATGGATGCATTTGACCCACAATGCTTGTAATGAGTATTTAAACACTCCTTTTGAGAAGAACAGGGGAGGAAGAGAAACAAGCAAAAAAAATAAAATAAAACACAACTCCACAAAAAACTGGTTATACTAAAAAGCCAATTCTGGAACTTGAATTGTTATTTCATTTTCTGTAATTAATTTTGGCCTAGAAGAGACATTAAATACTGCTTCACAACCTAAATACATTGTTTGGGAGAGCTCAGAATGGAGACATTATTTCCCAGTTATTCTTTTTCATTCCGACTCGACACAGATATTTATTTATTTATCCTAAAGCAATAGGTATATAGAGAAAAAAGATAAAGTATGGGAGGGGGAATCTTCCCACTTCTAGTCGGAGGCTCCCACTAGCACAGGGAATGGGAAAATTGCCCCTGCCTTACATGACTCCTGATCTGAGTTCTCTGGCTCCTTATATCAGAATCAGCACATCACATATTCAGGCACATGGTGCTAATTGGAAAGATTTTGTCCTGAATATACAGTGGTACCTTGGCTTACATATGTTTCAGGTTACAGACTCCGCTAACCCAGAAATATTACCTCGGGTTAAGAACTTTGCTTCAGGATGAGAACAGAAAACGTGCAGCGGCGGCGCAGCAGTAGCAGGAGGCCCCATTAGCTAAAGTGGTACTTCAGGTTAAGAACAGTTTCAGGTTAAGAACAGACCTCCAGAACAAATTAAGTTCTTAATCTGAGATACCACTGTAATTTCATTCTGATCTCTGCACTAAAGGGGATTTTAGAAATGCATATCTGTTCATCAACAAAATATTTCCAACTGAGGAGTTTAGAAACCTCTGTGTCCTCAGTGCTAAAATAGATGTTACTTTCATAGTGTGATTAGGTAAAGGTGAAGGACCCCTGGACGGTTAAGTCCAGTTAAAGGCAACTCTGGGGTGTGGAACTCATCTCATCTTTCAGGCTGAGAGAGATGGCATTTGTCCACAGACAGCTTTCCAGGTCATGTGGCCAGCATGACTATACGACTTTTGGCACAACAGGACACCATGACAGAAGCCAGAGTGCACCAAAACATTGTTTACCTTCTTGCCACAGCAGTATCTATTTATCTACTTACACTGGTGTGCTTTCGAACTGCTGGGTTGGCAGAAGTAGGGACAGAGGAACGGGAGCTCACCCCGTCGTACAGATTCAAACTGCTAACCTTCCAATCGGCAAGCCCAAAAGGCTCAGTGGTTTAGACCACATCGCCACAGCAACTATATCAAGAGATGCTTTTAGTAGCACAAGAGATGGGTGCAACTTTCAATGGAACTATATCACGGGGGGGGGTGTTAACCCTTCCTTTCTCCAGCTGGGGCATTTGGGTGCTGGGAGATTGGGAAGAGCCTGGACCATTTAAGAAATAGAACCATTGACTGAGTGCTCCAAGAACTAGGGCTGAGCCAATAAATTTTGGAGCTTGAGGCAAAAGGCAAGATGGCATTTTCCCTCCCCCATTCCATAATGCTGAAGCTTATTGGACTGGCAGTTGAATCTTACTTTAACTCTGGTTATGAGACAATGCCCAAGCAACTGCCTAGTTTAGGTGGTGTTTGGTAAGCAGAACAGCCTACATAGCTCTGCCTTCCAACACAGGTCAATGACTTAGGAAGGATGGCTGGGGTAGGAAGTGAACTTCTGCTACTTAATGTATCCACAAACCTCCTTCCTGAGGCAGCAACTTCCCTCTAGTCTTGACTGTAGTACCTCAAGGACTGCCTCTGCCCCATATGAACCAACCTGGACCCTGTGATCATCTGAGGCCCTTCTTAATGTACCTTCCCTCCACAAGAGGGGTATTTACAATGCAGTCAAACCAACAATGCAAGGATATTTTATAAGTTGTGTGTCCTTGTTTCTCAATTTGATCCTTTTACATGGTTTTGTATTTTTTGTGGAATTTTATGTATTGTGATTTGCTGTTATTTTTCTTGATTATACAGTGGTGCCTCGCAAGACGAAATTAATCCATTCCGCGAGTCTCTTCGTCTTGCGGTTTTTTCGTCTTGCGAAGCACGGCTATTAGCGGCTTAGCGGCTTTAAGAAAAAGGAAACAAACTCGCAAGACGTTTCGTCTTGCGAAACAAGCCCATAGGGAAATTCGTCTTGCAGAATGACTCAAAAAATGGAAAACTCTTTCGTCTTGCGCGTTTTTCGTCTTGTGAGGCATTCGTCTTGCGGGGTACCACTGTAGATTAGTCATTCTTTATTGTAATCGATAAGTGTAAACTGTTTAATTATTATTTGCTGATGTTTAACTTTACTATTTACCAATAGATTTTAATAGATTATTGAATATTGCTTTATTTGATATGTTTATTTTAAAGTTATTGTGACCTTTTTATATTGGATCAGATTGTTACTATTAATGTGTGATGTTTTGTTGTGTTTTTATGTGAGTTGGGAGCTCCCTGGAGTGGCTGGGGCAACCAAACCAGATGGGCGGTGGATAAATTATTATTATTATTATTATTATTATTATTATTATTATTATTATTATTATTATTTCTAGGTAGGCACATGATAGGAGCTGAATTTCACATAGCTTCCCTGTAAGAGTGCTAGAGAGAACTCTGAGAGACACTCCCATTGTGCCCTGATGGGCGAGGGTGTAGCCATATAAAATCTCCTCACCTGTCTGGGCACTTCCTCTTTGCTCTTTCACCTCATGTAGAACATATGCTAAGTCTAAGCCACAGCTCTGACTCCATTTTAGACTCCATACTAGACCAAAGTATGTCTTTGTAACTGGATTACCATTTTAAGCCTGCCTGAACAACGCTGCTATTATCTGTTACTCTTCGAAAAGTATTCTGAGTGAGTAAATGTTATTTTTTCCCTTTCAAGGGTTGCCATATTTCAAAGAGCAAAAAAAGAGGACACATTTGCCGACTTCTACTTTTAGCTATGGATTGCTATGACAACTCTCATTTTACATACCCATGAAAAAGAGAATGTGTCCTGGAAAAAGAGGACAGATGGCAACCCATAGAGTACATAAACTTTACAGAAGGCACTGAGTTAACAAATATATATGAGGGGGTACTTAGCGCAGTAAGGGGGGGACCTCTGGGAATGGTTGCTGCACATGTTCTGCTGAAAAGAGAGAAATTAACCCCCTAAAATGTGGATACATGCACACCTCTCTGTATTGCAGCTATGAGTCTTTGCCGAGGGTATTATTAACTTGGACCATGTCCTGTGTGCAGGAGAAAAGTGACAAACTGGATACTTGCGATCAGCATTAAAATTCTGGGTGGCTGTTAAAGTGTTTTGGAGACAGAGAGTGAGACAGAGAAAATATACTTTACAGGATATGAAACAGCTGCCCTTCAGCTGGTGTCCCTCACAGATTGCATCTATCGCTTACAGATTTCACAGATTACATTTGTGATGCATGTTACCCTGGGAAGTCAATCTGACCAGACAACACGAGAGGCTTAAATTCAGCCCAACTTTATTCTGTCTGGTTTTATAGAACCTAAGTGAAATATTGCCACTAACTGGCAAAAAAAAAAAAAAAAAAGGTTTTCCCATGACCCAGTGATAGAAAAATGATTGAGAACTCTCAGCTTCTTGATACAATGTTGTCAACCTCCTCTGAACAGTTAATCAAACTTTTAATTGGGGAGGGGGGCAGACAATTCACTCACTGCTTGAAAGTACACATGAGATTGCCACATTCAGCTGTTTTATAAAGGAGCTCTAGGAAGAATGCTGATGGGGTGGTGACAAAATTCAGTTCACATTTAAAGGCGACCCTAGCTAATTAACATTTTCCAAAACAGTAAATGAGCCAAAGCATAGTCAGCCAATGAAATTTACATAGCTACAAATTTTGCAATGCAGTTCTCCAGCCAAGTAAATGATATACTAGGGTAAAGTGTGCATATAAATGTATGTATTAATGAAAAGAACATACAAAAATGCATTATATTAGGTGACACAGGGCTCTGCCCCAGCTCTCTCCATTCGCCAACCCCCTCTGCTAACTCTCCACCCTTTACATCTCGAACAAAAAACTGGCAGCACCATTCATGACCAGCAACCTCCCACAGCACCAGTCACCCCCATGGTGCCCATCTGTCCCTCACCTGACATCACAGTAACATCAGGCGATGCTTCCCTTTGAAGCCCCAATTGCTGGGACTTCAAAGTGAGACATGGGGATTTTAAACTGTGCTTTGTAAACACACTCCCAAGGAGATGTTTACAAAGAGCTTTCAAACTTCACTGCAGGTTGGATTGGGGGAACTGGATGCCCATCAGCAAACCAACCGTGCCTGAATGGAGCTGGGGGAGGCACTCCTCTCCCCGCTGCAGGCTGGGTGAAAGATCTTCCCAATCCACTGGACAAAGTTTCTCCCCACCCCTCGCCAGGTGAGTTTCATGGCTAGGGAGGGGCAAGCACTTTGGCCAGCAGGTTGCTAAACTGCTGGGTCAAGATCTCCTCAGCCATCCATTAAGGCGGTGAAGGTTATCACATAGCAGGGAGACATGTGGAAATGCAGAAAAGTGAACATGATTGGGGGGAAAGAGAAACAAAGATCACCACCACTCCCCCTCTGCACCATACATTTAAAGTGCCATACAGTGGTACCTCGGGTTACATACGCTTCAGGTTACAGACTCTGCTAACCCAGAAATATTACCTCGGATTAAGAACTTTGCTTCAGGATGAGAACAGAAATTGTGCTCTGGCGGTGCAGCAGCAGCGGGAGGCCCCATTAACTATAGTGGTGCTTCAGGTTAAGAACAGTTTCAGGTTAAGAACGGACCTCCAGAACGAATCAAATACTTAACCCGAGGTACCACTGTAATACCACTTTAAACCGTCATGGATTCCCACAAAGAATCCCGAGATCTATAGTTTGTTAAGTATTCTCTAAGGATTCTTAAAGGTAAAGGGACACCTGACCGTTAAGTCTAGTTACAGACAACTCTGGGGTTGCAGCACTAATCTAGCTTTACTGGCCAAGGGAGCTGGCGTTTGTCTGCAGACAGTTTTCATGTCATGTGGCCAGCATGACTAAGCTGCTTCTGGCGAACCAGAGCAGTGCACGGAAATGGCGTTTACCTTCCCGCCGGAGCGGTACCTATCTATCTATCTACTTGCACTTTGATGTGCTTTTGAACTGCTAGGTCGGCAGGAGCTGGGACCGAACAATGGGAGCTCACCCCGTCACGGGGATTCAAACCGCCAACCTTCTGATCGGCAAGCCCTAGGCTCTGTGGTTTAGACCACAGTGCCACCTAAGGACTCTTAAAGGTAAAGGTCCAGTCCTGACCGTTAGGTCCAGTCGTGACCGACTCTGGGGTTGCGGCGTTCATCTCACTTTATTGGCCGAGGGAGCCAGCGTACAGCTTCCGGGTCATGTGGCCAGCATGACTAAGCAGCTTCTGATGAACCAGAGCAGTGCAAGGAAACGCCATTTACCTTCCCGCCAAAGCGGTACCTATTTAATTCCCAGAGTTCCCTGTGAAGAGAGACTGATTGCGCTGTGAGGGGAATAGGGGTCTCCTGACAGCTCCCAGAATCCTTAACAAACCAAAAACCCCTGGAATCTTTGGGGAAAGCCATGGCTAATACGATGCTGTTTTAAGTGTATAGTGCAGATGGGGCCTTAATCTTTCTTCAACACCTATGCAATGTTAAGTGCTTTTTGTGGGATGTAATCCTCTGGGAGCAGTCAAATACAACATTTCTTTTTTGCTAGAGTGGGCATGCAAGGGAATGTTTAGTCCAGCCAGTTGAAACTTCCTGTTCCTCCTGGCCTGGACCATCCTCCCTTGCTTATGAATAAGACTGTGGTTTCTTTATTCTTTTAGGAGGGATTTAAAAGGGGATCTTACCAGGAACATACAATTCAATCTGAGGGAGATTGAACTGCATAATAGTTAGAGGTTCTAACGAGCCTGCAACAAGCTTTCTGCTGTGTAAAGGGGAATGCACTCTGCTAAGTAAAGGAACTTGCTAGTGCAAGTTAGGAAGAATATTAATAAACAATATATCCTCTCCTGCCACCCTGAACAGTCCCACACTTTTATAAATAAATAAGAACATTCCTCAGAACCACAAAATAGCAACTGCTCAGTTAAGTATTCCAATCCCCACCCACTCATGAATCTCACTGGGTAACCTTGAGCCAGTCAAGTCACTCTCAGCATAACCTGGCTCACAGGATTTCTGCGGGCATAAAAGGAGGAGGAGAGAACAGTTTGTAATGGTGAGCACCTTAGAGGAAAAAGGTAGTGTATAAAAGTAGTAAATAAAATGAAAAATATATAAAAATATGACTTGTTATGACATTTGTCATCTACATATTGACAGTCAGTGCACTAGCATTTGTATAACAGGAAAGGGGTCGGAGAGCAGCATATGTAGCATTTGCAAAGTTCAAAAGAAAGAAATACCTTTCTGTATGCATTTGCAAAGTTCGCTTTGTGAGTTAACTGTGATCCAGCTCAGTGACATGAAGGCTTTGAAAGATTTAAAAGAGAAAGATGTATCATACCAATATAACCACTTTCTCTCTGCACAACAGAACACAATTATGAAACAGCAATGAGCAAGTGATGGAAAGATAAGTAGCAATTAGGTTTCCCTTGCTTGTGACTCTGAAACCTTATGTTCCTCACTTCCTGGAACCAATAGGTATAGCAGGACTAATTGGATTCTCCCCCTCCCCCAATGAGCCTTTAAACTCTTGCTGACAATAAACCTCTACTGTCTGCCTATATGGTCAGACTTTTGAGTGGCAGAGGGTGGGGTGGGATAGGGAGAAAATAATAAATAAATAAAAATAAAATAAATTTAAAAATATTTTTTTTAAAAAAATAAATCCTATTTTAAAATTACTCTCTCAGATGCAATAAAGGAACAATGCAGTCCATCAACGCATAATGGAGACACTTTGCAATTTCTCTGCCGTAATCAAACCAATAGGAAGAAAATATCTTGAAGTGCACTGTGTAGTATCGGGAGGGAAATGGAAAGCAAACAACAAATTAGAAAGACAGAGCTTTGGAATGGAAGTTACTTTGGGTCAAAGGGAATAAGGATGTAAAAATGAAAACAGGTTTTAAAATATGCTTGCTGTTTTCATAGATCAAACTGAATACTAAAGGACAAACAGTGCCAAACAAAAAGGAAAGCAAATTTATACAAAGGATAGGAAGGAACGGTAAGAAATTAGATTCAGTTACGGTGTTGGTTCCATGTAGTATCAGGGTGAGTTTACCCATTCAGCATATAGCTACATTTCTGCAGCCAATTACCTGGCTTTCTGGGGGACACCTGTGGCTTTTGTTTAAAAATATAGGAGTATTCACATTCAATGCGTGTTCTATGTACACAGTAGCTGACTTGTATAAGTCAACAAGTGTACACTCTCAAACACACAAACAATTGTTTCACACAAGCTCTTGTGCATGTGTAAGAATGGCAAGTGCCTATGTTCAATGTAATGTGTGCACAAGCTAGGAATAGGGGATGAATATGGTTCCCGTTGCTTTTAAAGGCGAATCTACTTAATTTGCACTTTCCAAAGATATGCATGAACTGAGAAAGTCATCCTTCAGAATCTACACTTCTTCAAATCCTCCAGCCAAGCAATGGATACAAAAATGCATTTACTGGGGGCGGGGATGTGCAAAATATACATTTATTTGTGAAAGCAGCATACAAAAATATTCTTCAAAAATGTGTATATTGGGGGAAATTGCATATACACATATATACATATGAAGTATTGATAATATTAAATGGTATATATGAAGTGCTAGCAGGAGAAAGGGGTTGAGCTTTGTTTCAAAACTTTCTCATATCCATGTTTTAAAAAACACATATTTCTCCCTTATTTTATAGCTCAGGTGTCCCCCCCCCCCAATGCGCATTCTTGGGATGATGGAAGAAATGTATTGGGCTTTTGTTTTTGATAGTGAATTCTTATTGTTTGGGATTATATGGCTCCCCTTAATTTTACACCTGGGTAGAGAGCAGATCAAGGAGGTCAACTAAATGATTGGTTCAACACTCAGATATATAGGCCATAACTCTGCTTGCTCCCAGACACAATTTTTGTAAACTTAGGTCATCTAAAAAAGCCACAACAACCCAAAGATGATAATAACCCAAACACAAACAGCAATGCCATCAGACATCTTGCAACCAGAATGTTATGCTAGGCTAAGCAGATAATTCAGGTGCTAGCTCTTGGAATCTATTTCAATAAAACCACTTTTAAGTTTCATTTAGAGTTGATTTTGCTTGTGCTGGAGTCTGTTCCAAATTGTTTTTAGAGATAGCCAATATAAATTGCCCTAGACTTACAACAGATATAATAATCTCTTTCTTAACTTTGGTTAATTGATTTCAGTTTCTTCAGTAAAGAAATCATACAACTTTTTAATGTTATCTTTTTGTTTCCTCAGCTTCCTGTCGCATGATTTCTGATCTTCCTGTAACCAGTCCTTTCTGTATCTAGCATTCATTCATAGGTATTTTTTGAAAGCTTGTGTTTGGCTATCTCCCCCACCCCACCCCAAATAATTCATTCCATGTTCAAGCAAATGGTGTCACTTTCATTGGCTAGTATTAAACTCTCTCAAGTGTTCTGGTCTGCAGAAATATTTGTTCTAGAGATGGGCAAATGTCAATTTTGGATCCCATTGGGTTCACTTTTTGCAGTCTTAAATACAGTTCTCCACATTTTCACATCAGCTTGTGAAAATTCATATATAGAAGCATTTCATAAAGGTGATACAAAGCAGAGTTAGTTTCCATATAATAGATATGGGATAACTTTGGGGGGGGGTCTCCCACTTCTTTATTTTTATATATATATTCCAGATTCTTTATAACCATTAAAATCTGATTGGTAATCCTTCCACCCAGTTATAACACATGTAGCAGCCATTAGATCTGTGGATTATGTTTAGTTATTATGAACAGGATTTATATGTATCGCCCTTCATTTTGAGAACACCAAGGCAGTTAACAAACACATAAAAGCCAAAAGCAAAATAAAGTGAGGTTACCAGTGTGCACTCTTCACAACCAGTGCATGTATCACAGTGGCCAAGTTATTTATGTCCAGGATAAGATGTAGTTGCTGCACCAGCTGAAGCTGGTGTTAGCTGTGGTTCGCTACAGAAACCACCTAGGCCTCCATGGACAAAGATGGCACCCATAAATGGAGTACCTGTTCCTTCATAGGGAGTGCAACCCTGTCTAGGACGGGCAGATTTTCCAAAGGTCAAACCAGGAAACCACTCATCTGCAGTGTCTCTGTCTTAGCAGGATCCAGCTTCTATTGACCCTCATCCATGCCACCACTGCATCCAGGCACTGGTTCAGCTTATGCATGGCCTCTCCTGACTAATAGTGAAAGGGAGTTAGGCAACATCAGAATACTGTCATACCTTGGGTTGAATGTGCTTCAGGTTGAGCGCATTCGGGTTGCGCTCTGCAACAATCCGGAAGTAATGGAGCGCGTTATTTCTGGGTTTTGCCGCTCGCGCATGCGCAGATGCTGAAAATGACGTCACACGCATGCGCAGAACCGGCAAAACGTGACCCGTGCACACACAGACGCACCATGACATCTTACGTTCCATTCAGGATGCGAACAGGGCTCTGGAACAGATCCCGTTTGCATCCCGAGGTACCACTGTACTGCTAATCCAGTGGTCCAAAGCTCCTGAAGATTGCTCCCAGTGGCTTTATATAGATGTCATAAGGTAAGGGTAAAGGGTAAAGGACCCCCAAATGGTTACGTCCAGTCAGAGGCAACTATGGGGTGCAGCGCTCATCTTGCTTCAGGCTGAGAGAGCCGGCGTTTGTCCACAGACAGTTTTCCAGGTCATGTGGCCAGCATGACTAAACCGCTTCTGGCACAATGGGACACCGTGTCGAAAGCCAGAGCACAAGGAAATGCTATTTACCTTCCTGTCACAGCAGTACCTATTAATCTACTTGCACTGCTTTGCTTTCGAACTGCTAGGTTGTCCCAGGAGCTGGGACAGAGCAATGGGAGCTCACTCCATCACAGGAATTTGAACGAATCTTCCAATCGGCAAGCCCAAGAGGCTTGGTGGTTTAGACCCCAACGCCACCAGATCCCAGGTGTTATATAGCATTGGAGACAAAATAGTGGCATGCTGCAGCTAATATGCCAGGTTTTAGACAAATAATCCCCTGATGCTATTCTCTGAGATCAGCTGCTGTAGATGTGACTATTGCTTTAACGCAAAGGATCTCTAGCCAGAGAATATTGGTAACATGGCTAGTGTCTGGTAGGTGAGTTTCGCTGTAGCCTTGGCAAGATCTGTTAATACTGGCTAGCCAGTTGTTTTAATCAATAAATAATTGTTCGCCATATCTCATCTGTATGCACTGAATACTGACCATACAGGCAGGAGCTGAACCAGTGTAAAGCAGCACCTCCTACTCCCAACCCTTGGCTGTCTATGTCCTGAGTTTCAAGTAGTAGGTTTCCTTAGAAGTTTTTTTCATATTTCCTCAATGAGAAGCATCAATACTGAATGGCGAGCTTTCCCAGAAGTCAATTCCTCCCAAACAACCTTCTTCTGCAGCATTACATAAAATGGTGTTTGGTACATTACAACTTGGGGCAGGGACAAGGACATGGAGGGATACTGTACCTCAATGGTTGAGAAACATTTTGCATGGAGAAGGTCCCAGCTTCAGTCCCTGGCATCCTGAGATTAAAGTGCAGGCAGCACAAGATGGGCTTATTATGAGACCCTGGAAAACTGCTCCTAATCAGTACTAGGCTGGATGGAGAAATATGACCAGGAACATTGCAGGTTTCTATGTACACAGGATTGGGGTGCCCTCCCGTGATGTTTCAGGTCCTCTGTAGAACAAATGTTCAGCTTTTAATTTACAAAGTACGTCTCTCACATTTAATTTTTATTTTTTTAAGGATGTCATTCTCATGGAGATAGAAGGGGGGAAAGCAGGCAGGTGGTATTCTACACTATTGCCCACCAAAGGAAGTAATGCAATTAATGTTTAATGTGTTAGAACACTTGTATTTATGTTTTAGGAACATTAGGAAGTTAGCTTGTACTGAGACAGACGATTGGTCTATCTACTTCAGGATTGCTTGCACTGACTAGCAGAGGTTTTCCAGGGTTTCAGGCAGGGGACATTCCTAGCCATAGCTGGAGATTGAACCTGGAATCTTTTGCCTGCAAGGCAAATACTCTACCACCGAACTACCACCATTTCCCAAATGGCTATTCTCATTCCCTGTCCCCTGGCTGCACTCATCATAACATGCTGGCTTTTGACCTAGTTCAAGGATACATATATTGCATTTGGGTGGTTTTTGGCTAGCACTGTGGAATCTAGTGAGTGCCGCACATGAATTAAATTGGCATTCTAGAACACATCCCTGAATCATTTGAAAGAAACAGGAGTTACATGAGAGAGGCACAGAGAATCCTGAGCAGACAAGTTAATATGGAAGCGGGGCCCCTAAAAAGTTGAAAATATGAAAGCCACTGAAGCTAATGATTGACCTTGTGGATATTGATTTCATTGCAAGCAAGCTCAGGTCCTAAGTAGTAATATTTTCTTTGCCAATACTGCTAAGAAAACAAGTACAGCATATGACTACAAAAAAATAAAATAAAAGATGGGAACAAGAGCTGAAACTAGATGGTTTTTAATGTAACAATATTCATCTCATCCATAAAAAAGAGATTTGCTGATAGATGTCATCATCCTGACAGCATTTCTGCAAAATCCCCCACAACTCATTCAACAATTGATTAATTGATTATAATATATATTTTCTCCTCCCCAGGAGTAAATATATTGGACAATGTATTCATTGCATTTGATGTGACAAAGCTCAAAGATGTATATACGTATTATCAATAACCTGTATATTTATTTATGAAAATAATGTGGAAAACAGCCGCATCTATTTTGATATACGGTTCTTGCTGATAGGAGGGAAATGACAAATGTACTTTTCAGTGCTTTACCCAATGATATCCCATTTCAATAAATGTTTCATGTGGATACAGAATGCAGCTGGAATTCTAAAAAGTTGGCTGAATAAGCCCCCCCCCCTTTTTGCAGTTGTAAGTGCTATGAATGTTACTTTGCAAAGAACTTTATCTACCAAACCTGCACAGGAACTTCCAGTTCTGGCAAATGGGATGGCCAAGTTCCTTAGAGTGGTGTGGTATATACATCCCCCAAAATCATAACAGAGAATAAATTGGCAAGGTATCCTATTTTTCAGATAGTGGTCCTTTGTTTGAAGCATTGTCCAGTTAAAGTCCAGTTTAAAGATCAAGACCATAAGATGGGAGAACAACAGGGGCCTTATAGTTGTCTCTTAACAGTCAGCACTGAGAGGCAGTTGTAGCAGGACCACAAGTCACCAGGTCACAGTCTTCCTCACCATAGTGAGATGTGTTGTATTTCTTTTTCTTCTTTTTTAAAAAAAAGTAGATATTTCTAAATTTGCATCTGTACATATAAGTTAGCATACGCATATTGTATGCAAATCCAAATTGCTGTATGTCTTCTTTTCAGGTGATGCACTTTCTTGGGTTTAGCAATGCCTAAGTAGCCACCCTAATAGGGTTTGCCCTGACATTTCGCCTTGTATATTTGGACACTGCTGAGGGAGTTGAATTTAGCAGATGGAGTCCAGAGAGAAAAGAAACTGATAAAACTTTACTGAGGTGAACTAAACAAAAACAGTGTATGATACGAGGAGAAATAAACAGAGGGATTTTGAGTTATTTACAGGCCTCCATAGGGGGGAAACTCTTTCAAAACCACTTATCTCTACAGCTGGCAAATCTCACCAGTCTTTCTCAGTCCCAACTGACTAGAAGCTCCATCCAATCAGTATCTTCTGTAACCCACAATAACTGCAGAATTAATCCCTTATGTTACTGATTGAATGTTCCCTGAAGTTCTATTTCCAACAACTGTGATTGGCTCAGCCTCCTAACCCAATGAGATCTTCTTCAGAGACAAAGAGTAGGGCCTTATCCTGGCTGCAACCTCAGACTGTGACCAGTGGGAATTAACACCCACTAATTGACATCATGAAACCATCATATGGTAACTTTTCACAGGATCCTTTGTTACTGCATGACCCAGTGCCTAACGAGCAAGAAGATGGTGGGCCAATGTCAAAACCCAGCACCAGACATATATTAATATATTAAAATGCAGGTGTAAAAATGGCTATTTAAAAGCCATTTCCTTAAAAGCAGTCAAGTTCCAAAAGCCTAAATAAAAGAGTCTTCATCTGCCAGTGGAAGGACAAGGTGGGAGCCAGTCTAGTCTCTTTAGGAAGATAGAAGCCACCAAGAAGAGTATAGGATGGTTTGAAGTGCTGTTTTTCTGGGGAAAAGAGATGCTCCCTTGTTCTCTTATAATGGCAATGGCTGGCAATGGTGCCCACTTGAGAAGTGCCGGAAATGAATTCTGGAGAGTTCTGACTGAAAAGAAAAGCCCTGTATGTATGTAATTATACACAGTAAGAGAACTCGCTTAGGCCTGGGTAGATGGTATGACAGTCTCACTGAAGGTAAGCAGGCCTTGGTCTGATTAATGCCTGGAAAGGGAGACCTTATGTACACCACTTTCAGCTTTATCATGGAAGAAAGGTGGACTATACTTGTAGTCAATCAACATTTCCCTACCAAGTGGAAAGGAGAATTTTGATGTACTTCCGGACCTTACTAGAAAATCTAGGGAAGTGGGTCGATGATAAACTTTCTCCCACCCATTAGCACAATGATGTGAATTTACTCTTCTTCACTTATAAAAAATGATAAAAAGTGATTTAATGACATTACACTGTTTATTATTTATTATTTATTGCATACCATCCCTCAATCCGAAGATCACAAGACAGTTCACAACACAAACATACAAAACGCGTAATAAAACATTGTCAGGAGTAAAACTAACAGCACCTTGCAACAAAAAAGTCCAGTGATACATAACCCTGCAAAGATGGAAAGGAAGATGAGATGAGACTAGACTAGAAGGAAATGATAGAAGCAATCAGCAAGAGGTTGTTGGGAAAGATACAGAGGGAGATGCAAGCTTTGAGAGTAGATCTGAGATGCCATTCTCCTTCTTCACAACACCACATAGTGGAAAGGACCACCAGTCCTAGGATAAATTTGATGAGCATGGCATACGTGTCTGTTGAAAATGTGGTAGAGGGATACTTGTTGCAAGAAGGTGAATAGTAGAGAAGTATAACTTTGACATGAATGTTCATGTGATGGGGAAGTTCAAATGAGAAGAATGAAGAGTGCATGGCATGCTTGCCCATCTGTGCTCATTCAGTATGTTACATGCACAACATTTTGGTGATAATAGTATAGGAATGCTATGGCTTAGTGTCCAACATACAACCAAGAAGCAGATTTGCATTTGTTCACTGCCAACATAATCCTAAGCAGAACATATTTAGTTTTTAAATTCAGTGTCTTCCAAACAGGACTGGAGAGGCAACTTGTAAAGGACAAGATAATGCTTGATTTACTCAGGCAAGAAGTTCCACTATAATCAATGAGACTAGTACCTTGATTAAAGTGAAAAGGATTGAGCAGTCAGTGTGGAAGAGTATCATAGTTTTATTGAGTTTGAAACCAATACTGAAGAGAAGGAATGAAGAAACACAGTCTGATGAATGTGGTAACCACTGAGCTATATGCTCAATGACAGCTGTGGGAAGAAAATATATAGAAAACTCTGTATCTGGAACAAGAATACAACACATTAAGCAAATATTGACTTTTGTGAAAGCCAGCATCACCATGCATTGAACTGCGAGGTTGATATTGATTGAGGCCAAGACCAATCCTTACCTGAAGGGACAATGCATCTTAAGTTGACCAAAACCAAAAGTCGATCAATGCATTTATATAAACATTTTATTACAAAAATTAATTGTGACATGGGTTTCTAGAGACTCTTGTTTTCTACTGAACATTTCATTGGTTTTAAATTCCATTAAGAGAAAGTTGAGAGAGAATTTGATTTGGATTGTCGAAGTTTCTGCACAGCAGAGTAATAGCAAACTCAAAAAGAGTGAGCATCCTAAAACACAGGAATAGCCAACATGGTACCCAAGGAAGTTGATAGACTCCAGATCTTATCCTCCCAGATGACTGGCCATGCTGGCAAGAGATGATGGGAGTTGGAGCAACAGTTGGACAGCTAGGGGTTCCCCACCCAATTCCCATCTGCCTTAGCCAGTGTTGACAATAGTAATAGATTATGGGAGTTGGTGTCCAGCAAAATCTGGAAGTTGCCCATACCTGGGGTAAACGTTTAGCATTAGAAACATTGGGGCTGGTGTAAGTCTTGCTGTAGCTCAGTACTAGAGCACACATTCTGCATGCAGAAGGTCATGGGTTCCATAGTTATACAACAGGGTTCAGCAACTTTTTTCAGCCATGGGCCAGTCCACCATCCCTCAGATCATGTGGTGGGCTGGCCTATATTTTGGAAAAATAAAATGAACGAATTCCTGTGCCCGGCAAATAACCCAAAGATGCATTTTAAATAAAAGGACACATTCTATTCATGTAAAAACATGCTGATTCCTGCACCTTCCGTGGGCTGGATTGAGAAGGCGATTGGGCCACATCCAGCCCCTGGGCCTTAGGTTGCCTACCCCTGTTATACAAGGACTGGGAACCTATGGTCCTTCAGATGTTGCTGGTTGATGCTCCCATATTCCTGACCACTGGCCATACAAAACGTCTGGAGGGTACCATATTGGCTACTCTGGATTAGAGTGTGCATACCTATTTCTACATGCACACTGTAAATTTGAATGCTTGAAGGTTAGCGTGCAATCACTCCATCACCTTCTTAAATTGTTTGATCCAACCAAGGGTGGATATGCATGACTAGAATATGGAGTTTTCATAACTCGAACCATCTTTATTTACTTTTAAGGACCTGAACATGCTCCAGAGTAAGACATTAGAGGAACAATTTTGAGTTTTCTCTTGTGTGTTGTACTCTTTGATATTATTTCTAAGACAAAGAAGCTATCAGCCATGGATTCCCTGATAGCACATAGAATAATATAATTGAGATATTGTAATAGAAAGCCATCTCTAGAAATATGTTATCTAAATGTTTACACTTCCATGTTATAATTAAACCCTGCGAATAAGAAAATCAGAATATGCAGAAATAAGCACAGGTGTCAAACCCATAGGTTTATTGTGCAAAGTAGCACCTCTGCCACCCCCTTGAATAGCTGGCTTACTGACTACAAAATTAACCCTTAACTTACAACCCGAATTATTCCTCCTATTGCATTTCTGGGGGAAATGTGTTGACTCCAAGTTTTGGAGGGCCCTAGGGCAGGGCACCTTCCATGGACCATGCCTCCACTACATCTTCACTCCCCATAAGTTGCTCTTCCTCAAAATTGCTAACACCAGCTTCCTTGTTGAGCAAGGAAGTGTATGGGATGTTAGGGAAGGGGTAGTACCTTTGGTGGGGGACATGTCATGCTCCTTCTGGAACAGTTTGTCCACTTTTGGTCCCCATCCTATACCCAGCTCTCATCTGTGGCTCCTAAAAGCAGTCTACATGCAACAGCAGCCCCACCCCAGGAAGTGGCTTTGATTGTCCAGCTAATCCAGGTGAGGGCAGCCAATGAGGTGATTTAGGGACTTCCCCTCCATGCAAAGATAGACTTTGGCAGATTCAGTGGATGAGACCAATAGTGGGTCTAATGGTCAAAAAGGCAGTTTCTGCACTTCTCATAGTGGGAAGTGAGGGCAGATGGGGCTTATCAACCTGGGAATGTAGCACATTTAGGAGAAGGAAAACTTTGATCCTAAACCTCTGCTATCCCCATCGGGAGAAGAAAAGGCTAAGGAGTGAACCGTACACAAATCAAGAGTGGAGTCCCTAATATAGTTGGATAGTCCCTTGTACACCTCCTTCCAGCCTCTCCTGCAGCTAAGTTGGTGCCAAGTGTTTTCCTTTGGACCACATCAGTGAGGCTGAGAAGAATGTCTTGTCTGGGCAACCCAGGATCTCCATACACACTGCCAAGGTTTGCACCCCGGAAAGGTCACTTCGGTGTTGCTAAAGAAGCAGTTTGACACACACACACCCCCCGAGGCACATTCCATTATCTCTCAAGACAGATGGGTGCCAACAACATTGAGCAAGCAGGCAGTGGCATTTGCTGTTCCTCCTTCTCACTACCACTATTGTCTGGGTCAGAGGAAGAGGCGGTGAACAAGCAAGTCGCAACAATGAAGAGGAGGAGCGGGTCCTGGGTACTCGTGCCAGTGAGTTCCGTGAAGTGGTGTGGAACCTCAGCGGATGCCCTGCCCCGCCCAGCTTTGATGCTGGTACAAAACATCTAGAGGGTACCTAGTTGGGAAATCTTGTTCCCATCTGTTGTTTGTCAGTGTGTGAATTTATCCATTTTAAATCAATATTTCATTTATGCTGGTTGTGTGCTGACCTGACTGGTTTGCTCAAGGCCAGCCTAAAAATCTTAAAATAGATTTGTCTAATCCCCTTTGCCCTGGAGCCATTCGTTAATGGCTGTTAGCACATCTTCTGGTCTTTAGTTACGTTTTGGATGATGATCACCAGCTTTGTTTGGGAGGCGAACATGTGCTTAGAGAGTAACAACTATGTTTTTGATGGTAAGAGAAGAGGTGTGCACATAGAAAGGCAAAACAACAACAACAACAACAACAACAACTCCCTCTTTAATAGCCTGCAAACACACCCATTCTAGATGCAGGCAGTAATCCAAAGAAACCCAGAAGCATCCATAACCGTCAGTATGAATCTTATTCACCTATATTAAAAAGCATTTTAATGTGGATTTGCTGCTTATAGAAAGTTGACAGATTGACAGATCTGGACTGCAGCATTTCCTGTTTATCCCCAGAATAGATAAATCAGCAGGGCTCAGCATTTCCCTACCAATATGCTTACGTCTGTTGTGGAAGAGGTCATGCCTAGAGAAGGGGTATCTGGGGCTAAAGGATGTCATTTCACATATATCTCCAAAACAGTTCTAGGTGAAGTTGGCAACTATTCTTCAAATAGTCTTTTTAATGTCTTTGCTTAGTTAACAGTTTCAAAGGATAGCCCAGCCCACACAAAGATATAGACATGGATATATTCAGGTGTCAAAGACCAGGGTAAAGAGGGGCATCTTTAGGATAGGATGAAAACAAGATAATGAGGGTGCTAAATGACCTAGATGGGGAGGGAATTTCACTGTTTAGGAACCACAGCCACTCCATAACTTCTGAGGGTGATGAAACTACCAAGAGGGTCCCCTCTGGTGATCTTCACACTAGAGAGGGTCTGCAAAGGAAGCTTCCTTGTCAGGCTGGGGTTATATCTGGGTTTCACAGAAACTTTTAGTTGGTCACTGTTAGCTGCAGAGTTCAAGAATGCATCCTGAAATGCTAGTTCCCCCTTTGTCAATCTGGCCCTGACTAGACTGCTTGGCAAGGAGACACAACCCTTTCACCACAATGCGGCTCGAGGAGTTTTAAAGGTCCTTCGCCACCCAGTTTGCCTTCTGCTCTTTTTCTTAATTAGCTGGATTCGCCTGCTATGCAAATAATACATCAAGTTTTGGGTAATGATATACTTGTAAGAGAATAACAGCTCTTCTGGGATCAAGAGGCAAAGGTGCACTATAGGAAAGAAAGCCTTTCCATTGTCTCAAGGCAGTGCCTGTCAATCTGATTTAATGATTGTAAAGATCTTTCGTCTGACTCAGAGGTCCAGAGGTCCATTCTGAAATGAGAGACTACTGATGGGGGAACAGAGCATATTTGATCCCAGGGGCCTTTTTACTACACAAATCTAATGCCTCTTATTTAGAAAATTTAATGCTGCTTCCAGGCCCTCAGGTTCCCTCAGAGAAACAGAACTTTGACTCACAGTGAACTAAGTTAAAGTGATGTTAAAACCCCCACAGACACTTCACAGAGATGCAATGTACAGACTGGAACTCATAAAGAACAAAGTGAAGATTGGTATGAGGTAGGGGGGTGGACTGGAAGTTTATCTGAATATTTTTATCATTGCCTTCCAGTGCCCAGCTCTGCACTAGCCAAGATGGAGCTCTCATGTTCCACAGATTACCGTATTTTTTGCCCCATAGGACGCACCGCCCCATAGGACGCACCTAGGTTTTTTTTGGGGGGGGATAAACAAAAAATATATATATTTCCCCCCCAGGCGCAGGGCTGGCGCAGGGGAAGCCCGAGCTTCCCCCGACCCCAGCCCCCAGAACAGGCTGCTGCTTACAAGCCTTGCGAGCCCGACGGGACCTCCCACCGGGCGCAAGAGGCTTGCAGACACCTTCCCGAAGCATGGGGCGTCCTCCGGAGGGCGCCCCCTGCTTCGGGATGCAGGCTGCCACCCCAAGCCTCGCGTGTTAAAATATAACCCAGGCTATCTTCCTGGCGAAGTGATAGCCTAGGTAATGGGCCATTAAGGGAACAAAGGAAGTGGATTTGTGCTATCCCTCAACTGACTGGTAGTTAGAAGAACAAAATGTGATCGTTGAAAGGTGTGAGCTAGAAGATACACACTGGGAAGCCAGAGAGAGTCAGAGCAATGTTTGATTTCTGTTTGAATGCAAGGCACCAGCTATGGGGAAGCAAGGCCCCCTTGGGGTGTTAATTCTGTGAACCCTTCCAGCTTAGGCTCAGGTTATAAAGGTAAAGGTAAAGGTACCCCTGCCCGAACGGGCCAGTCTTGACAGACTCTGGGGTTTGTGCGCCCATCTCACATCTATAGGCCGGGGGCCAGCGCTGTCCGGGGACACTTCCGGGTCACGTGGCCAGCGTGACAACGCTGCTCTGGCGAGCCAGAGCCGCACACGGAACGCCGTTTACCTTCCCGCTGGTAAGCGGTACCTATTTATCTACTTGCCCCGGGGGTGCTTTCGAACTGCTAGGTTGGCAGGCGCTGGGACCGAGCAGCGGGAGCGCACCCCGCCGCGGGGATTCGAACCGCCGACCTTTCGATCGGCAAGCCCTAGGCGCTGAGGCTTTAGCCCACAGCGCCACCCGCGTCCCTGCCAGGCTCAGGTTATATCTATGTGTAAACCATACAGTATATCATAAAGACACAGTCTCCACTCTCCCTCATTCCAAAGCAAACACAAACCCTGGATAAGCTCCTGGAACCCCTGGAATCTCGCACTGCTCAGAGACTGGGGTGACGTCATGCAACAGTACATACATTTTGAATATAGCATGGTGCCACTTTTGGATCTTGTTATTGTTCATGCTTCATGTCGAGTCAAACCATTGGCCCAGGTAGTTCAGCATTGTCTATAAGAATTGGCAGTGGGTCTCTCCCAGTTTTCACATGAGGGACATACCCAGTCCTTACAGGCAATGCCAAGGAATGAGTCAGGGAGCTTTGGCATGTAAAATATGCACACAGCCACTGAGCTACAGCTCTTTGCAGCTGGCACCATTTGGTTCCATAGAAATTTCCCTGTGCAATTAATTAATCAGCAAAATTAAGTGATAAAGCTTCCTTCCTCCCCTCCCCTCCCCCTCCATCCCAAACTGCATTCAGACTTCTAGTGACACTTTTCACGTCTGAATGCTCCACAGGGACATCCGCTCCCCCCCCCCGGCAAAATAAGCCTGTTTGAGTGGGTTAGCATTCAGATACATAAACCCCTTCCCTCCACAATTACCCACTACACAAAATATGTTGGGGGACCAGAAGTAGTTTGCCCCTCTAACATTTTGTGAAACCTGCCTGAGCTACTGGTTCCTGTGGCTACAGGTAGTGGGCTATGGGTTGGCTTAAACAGGGGAGACTTGGAAGGTGGGGCTCATGCTTGGCAGGGGGTTGGACTCGATGGCCCTTGTGGTCTCTTCCAACTCTATGATTCTATGATTCTATGATTCTATGAATTTCATTAAAGTCCGTCCCCCCCCCTCCACAATTCCCCCCACAATTAACTCGAGTCTGGCCATTAACATTAACATTAACATCAACGTCAACATGAAATGCTACATCCCTCTTTTGATATCCAGTGAATTGTAGGGGTTGAGAAATTGGGACTGAGCCTTCTGCCATGTACCAAAGAAAGAAACTCAGCTGCTCTCAGGCAACAGTGAATGCTGCTCACTACTGCCACCTTTTTCCATCCTTTGGGCTTTTGCAAAGGCTGCAGCAGCTGCAAACTTGTAGACTCTTGCCTCTATAGTGCCTCATTCTGAGGAACGACCATACATTAGGCCTCCTCAATGTGCTTCAGAGGAGGACCTTAAGGTCCACAAATGACAACACTTTGGAGGTCACAAGTCTCAAGGTGGTTAGACTGGTCTCAATTAGGGCCAGGGCCTAATTTCAGTACTGGCCCCAACTTGGCGGAATGCTCTGTCACAAGAGACTAGGGCTCTGCGGGATTTGACATCTTTCTGCATGGCCTGCAAGATGAAGCTGTTCCGCCTAGCCTTTGGCTCGGACTCAGACTGACCCTTATGTTTCCCTCCCCTTATGGTTTTGATCTATGGGCTACTATTAAAATGAGGCTGCATTTTAAATTGTATTTTAACCTGTATTTTAAATTGGTTTCTTTTTTCCCCCTATTATGTTTTTATTGTAATTTTACTGGTCTTAGCTGCCCTGAGCCCAGCTCTGGCTGGGGAAGGCGGGGTATAAATAAAAATGTATTATTATTATTATTATTATTATTATTATTATTATTATTCAGATGATGGCGCCTCTGATTCATAAGAGTCTTCCTCAGACTGAGACATTGCGGGGACTAGGACTAAATGGCGGTAGAGAGCCCCACATCAGCAGCAATTTTTTTAGAAGGTTAAAATACATTTGCAGCAACATAGGTGCGCTCTGGGTCTGCCCTGTCCCCCAGTGTCATGTCTTGAGGAATGAACTTTCCGAGGAGTGAAGCCTTGCAGTGGTAATGGAGGTGCAAATGTGTAGCATGTCTGAGAGGTTGTCTAATGGAAGAGCTGGTTCTGCTTTTGTCCCCTCTCTTAGGGCTTAGCCACACTCTTTTCAGGTTTTAAAGAGGGGGGAGGGTTTGCAGGGAAAGCTCTGGAGCAAAAAGAAGGGTACTTGGATACGGAGCTTTAAAGCGTGGACCACCCTGCAAAAAAAGCTGGGGAAAGGTAAGTGTGGATAATTCCTTAGTCTTCATTCATTAATCTGAAGGTTTAAAACTATGCATATGTAGTCCTATATGATATTATGGACCCTGCTTTTTTCTTTTTAAAGGTTCCTACATACACACAGTTTGTATAGCTTGGATGAATACATGGAGGATGGGAGAGAGAGGAGGAAATTGAGTACCACCTCCTTCACCATAGTACATGCTCATTATTCAGGGATTGTGAATGTCTACATGGAGTTTAGGAATAGGTTTATTAGAATTGGTTCTAGGGGACTTTATAAACTGGCTTCCCAGTTTTAACTTACACACCACCACTGAGTTGTGCCCACAGTGAGGAACTAAAAAGCAGTTCCTAACACAGCTGGCCATGGGAGTACCCTTGACTCCAATAAGATATTCCAGGTCAGCCTTGCTTTTTAAAAAAGAAGAAATGAATTGTCCTTAACTACTGGTGCTTGCCATGCCTTTGTCTTGCTCCCCAAACCTAGCTGCTTCCTGTAATTCACCCATAACATGGCAAGAATCAAATCTGATAGTAGTTTCCAAAATTCATTGTTATGGCAGCTGGAAACAGAGTCATTTGGGTGTGCATTTTATTAAAGGGGCTAAGCCAGCTGTGACCCTCCCAGGAGAATGTCTCTCTTCCCCTCCAGAGAAGGAGTGACACAGCTGCACAGTTCTTCTAATGCTTCCTCCTAGCAGATGATCCAGAAAGCCCCAGTTCCACAGGGAGGCCCCTTCAGATAAGAGTGTTGACGTTGTAACATTCACCTTTCTGCTGCAATAATGTCATCTCCAATTCCATATGCCATTTAAGTCCTGGATGGCTGTTCTAACAGGACATGCTCCAGAAAACATCTTTGCTGAGCAACCTACTAATTGTTATCATTGTTGTTTTTGTTTCATGCTCCTCACCATGAGCAGTTGAAAGACCTTTGAAAGGACTGCTTTCTTACAAGTGGCAATAATCTAGTTGTTTTTTAAAAGCTATCTTTAGATCGGCTTTTCATTCTTTTTGGGGGAAATTAACTCGCGTGCTGTTCTGTACCCTTCTAATTTCTTAATTTAGTAAAAGGAGAGGTTGGCCTACTTGTGCTCCGAGCCCCAAAACCCATCCCCCATGGAAATAAAGACACATTCGAGACAGAATTTGGTTTAATTGTTAATGGACAAATTTTGGCCACAACTTTATTAAATACACAAATGTGACTGCTATTGACTTAGGCATTGGTATCAAAACTATAACTGGCTCCTCCCCCACCCTGCAGGAAGCCTGGAAGGATAAACAACCAGCA
Source organism: Podarcis vaucheri (assembly GCF_965113315.1). Classification (NCBI taxonomy): domain Eukaryota; kingdom Metazoa; phylum Chordata; class Lepidosauria; order Squamata; family Lacertidae; genus Podarcis; species Podarcis vaucheri. Next base: position 17,111,253 of record NC_138758.1, on the reverse strand, counting down.
GGGGGAGCTCCATCAGTGTATATTGACTGGTGCTCACCCCTGGTCTTCCCGGGGGTCCTGGCATGGCCCTAGCCCCTCTCTGGGCTTCAGATCCAGACCCCCGAATTCCTTTAACTGAATATTCTATTAATTGGAGGGGCAGGTGATGGCCACACCTCCCCTCCCCACATACCCCTAAACCAATGCCTAACCGCCACATGAGCACCGCACTCGCCGCCAATACCATCACACCTGCAGCCATCCTTTCAAGCCATCTGCAATCTCTGCCAGCCAAATATCATTCCCTTCTTCATAGAGGTGAACGCCATCTGCCCAAAATAAAGTATCCCTGTGATAAGAAATGCCTGGGTGGCGTATCACCCCACCACCCAGCGCCAACACTTTTTTGGCCACCGCATGACCCACCAACTTCCCGGTCCTATTTGTGGCAACCGGGAAGCAACGATCTCGCCAACAATGTCGCATGAGTAGCTGCGACCAAATAACAGTCAATTGAGGAAAATTAGCCAACAGCTCGTCCATGTCTTTGATTATGTGGTGCTTCAGGACCACGCTTTTAAATAAGGCAGGTCATTCTCCCCCAACTGGATCACCAGAGCAGAAGGCGGTCCCCAAGCCACCACCTTAGCCTTGACCAAAGGAAGTTACCGTATTTTTCGCTCTATAAGACGCACCAGACCATAAGACGCACCTAGTTTGGATGAAGGCTCCCCCTGCCCACAAGAGGCTTTGCATGGCTAAGCCAGGACAGCAAGAAGGATCACTGAGCAGCGATCCCTCTTGCTGTCCTGGTTTATGGGATAGCTGCGCACAGCCTCTCCCGGGCAGCAGGATGAAGGCTTCCCCCAAGAGCCACACTCCCTTTAAAGAGCACACAGAGCCTGTGTGCAGCTCTTTAAAGGGAGCGCTAAGCAGAGCCTCCTGACTGCATTCGCTCCTCATTTCCCCTTACTTTTTAGGAGGGGGGAAATACGGTATTGCGTCCCATTGCATCCCGTGTCTAGAGACCTAGGTAAGGCTGACATTCTCCAGCAAACCCAGCTGGCGACCCAGTCCTGATTCAATGGCCTGCAAACTGGCCCAGTGGACGATGCTGTGACCAAAAATCCAAACCTTTAAACCCAAGGAACCTAAGAATAAAGAAAGTAAACAAAAAGGGGGTCAAACACAAAAAACTAACAACATTCCCTGATGTGTCCTCTATAAGTTTCTGATTTCCACCTCCCCAAATTCTTTATTCTATGCACAGACAGTCCCCAATGAACACCTGTTGTGGCTGCCCCTATTCTAAATGAATGGGCAGCAAACTCTGTTGCAGGTAACCCACAGTCCGCAATGGCCTTCCACAAAACACATGTAAATTGCTGCCTAGTTAATGCGGAACCATCCTGATGAATGAGGAGCAGACCAACACCAGGAGATCTCAATTTCAAAAACCTCCTAACATCCCTCACTGGGCAGGGAGCAGCCTGAAGAGTCACTGGCAGCCTTAACAAGGCACCCTGCCCTAACTTTGTTTTTGACCTAGAAATATCAAACTGCAGGTCAGTGTCCAACACCGATATGTCACTCAGTAGCAGACCCCTAGTATGTCCTCCCACGGCCACTTCACAAACAACTTTGCCCACCCTCAAAGCACCGAAGAATGCTATGGAGTATGCAGCTGCAAACAAGCGAGCCTTATACTTTGACCAACATATCAACCTCAATTTGGCATGAATCCTGCACAGGATATCATAAGTAGCCTTCTGCCGCACTTCCTAATAGGTTGCATTCTGTGCCAACCTTCCAAAGCTTTACGCACAAGAAAGTCTGCACAGGGATCTGAAGCAAATAAGACTTTACTAAAAAATGAAATAGCAGCTGCATGAATTTTAATCGTCTTTGGCGTACATCCCAGCTGATATAGATTTGCTAAATACTGTAAGACGTGGTCAATGGAGGAGGAGCGTTCACAGCCTATAGCCAATGACTTAAAGTGAAAGGTTGTAAAATCTGTCCAAGCCTTTCTATAGGATCTAAAAGGGGAAGAGGAAACAGAAGAGAATACTCCCTTAACCACTAAACTTTTCCAAGATTCCAGAGGTGATCCGGAAAAAATTCTGGCAACAGCTGTGCCTCTGGAGCCAACTCCCTGAAACGGTCTACCTGAAAACGAGACAATGCATCAGCAATGTCATTAGTAATACCAGGAATGAACTTTGCTGAAAAGGTAATGTTAAACTTCAAACATTGAAGGACAAAGGATCGAAGGAGTCCAGAGACCCTGGAGGAACGAGAAGACTGGCGGGCCAGGATGTTCACGACAGCCTGGCTATCCGTCCAAAAACAAACACGGCGGTCTCTAAACTCCTCCATCAAAATATGCACGGCCACTACGATTGGGAAAAACTCAAGAAAGGTGAGGTCCCTCGTGATGGACCTGCCAAGCCACTCCTTTGGCCATGGCTGTGCACACCAATGACCTCTGAAATACAGCCCAAAGCCCAGGGATCCAGCCACATCGGAATGCACCTGAAAGTCTGCATGCAGATTTAGTGTGTTCTGCCAAAGAGAAACACCATTAAATTTGTCCAAAAACAACCACCAAATTTCCAGATCCAACTTCACCTCTTTAGAAAGATGCACACGAGGATGAGGAAATTTTAAACCTGAGGAAAGCCTAGCCAGTCAGCCACAGAAAGGACGTCCTGGAGAGACCACCCGGCAAGCAAAGTTTAAGTATCCCAGCAAGGACTGAATTTGCCTCAAAGTTACTTTTTTGAAAGGAATCAACTGACTAATTTAAAAGCATACAATGGGGGGGGGGCAACCTAGATGTTAGGGCCACTGTATCTAGTTCTATACCCAAATATGTTAACTTTGTAGCTGGGCCCTCACTTTTTTCGGCCACGAGCGGAACCCCCAACTCCTCTGTAAGGGCCACCAAGGCTTCCAAAAGGTTAAAACAGGAAAGGTCATTTGCAGGTCCGGCCAATAAAAAAATCATCCAAATAATGAGTGCCCCTGTCAGGCCTGTCCTAAAACGCAAGGCCCAATCGATAAAGGAACTAAAAACCTCAAAAGTGGCACAGGCAACTGAACACCCCATAGGCATAGCCTTATCAACATAATTTTTTCCCCCAAATTGAAAGCCCAACCAACGAAAATCCATAGGATTAATGGGAAGTAATCTAACTCCACATCACATTTTGCTAAAAGGGCACCAGGACCAAATTTACGAACGAGCTTGACCACTTGGTCAAAAGACGCATATTTGACAGAGCAAAGCTCTCCAGGAATAGCATCATTGACCAAACTACCCCTGGGGTAAGATAGATTATGAATTAAACGAAACTCCCCCGGGGCCTTCCTAGGAACTACCCCTATTGGTGACAAATGCAAATTTTTAATAGGCGGGACGTCAAATGGCCCCGCCATGCACCCCAAAGCTATTTCCCTCGCAGTCTTCTTCCTAGCTACCTCAGGTCTTTCCCTAATGGATTTTTTAACAGGAAGATTCTGCGAAGAAGGAGAAAATGCAACAGGTATGCAGAAACCAAAGGAAAACCCTTCCCACAAAAATCTAGCCACCTTAACATTAGGATAGAATTGTCGCACTGCCAAGTAAATACCCCCAACCTTGCCACAATGCTGATTGGCTAAAGGCCAGTGGAAAGTCCCAAAGGCTTACAACATTATCCTATAACATGTAAGCTAAGAAGCCTTAGGTCAGATGTGGGGGATCTCAGGCCTAGGGTCTTAATGCCTTCAGCCTTCACTTTTTGGCATTTGGCATTCTTCCTAGGCTCATAGCTATCAACCTTCAGATTTGAAAATAAGGGACCAGCAGCCTCGAAAATAAGGGATCAGCAGCCAAAATAAGGGATTTTCCGAACACAGGTATGTTCAACTTCTGAGCCCCTCCGAGCCAAAGGCAGAAAACCCAGCCAGCAGCCAAACAAAGCCTCAAGCAGTGGTTCTCACAGAGCAGCAACCCAGCAAAGGGGATGCAGCAAGGAAAAACACCGTCACCTCTCCGCTGGGAAGCACTGAGCAAAGGCGAGTCCCCAGGCAATGCAGCTGATTTGATTGGCACAAGGCATGCAAGCTCCACCCCCCAGTCATTCTTAGACGCCTTATTGGGTGAGCAACGCAGCCAAGCAACACAGTTGGAGCCTCCCTCCTCCCTGGCCGGCAGGGAGGGAGAGAGAGAAGCTGCTTCCTTTGAAACCCAGGAAATTTAAGGGACATCATCAATAAGGGACAGCAGCAGGACACCGCACTGGGATAAGGGACTTTCCCGCCAAATAAGGGACATTTGACAGCTATGCCTAGGCTGTTTGTGATTTACACTAGCTTTTGGCGGTGGTGTTCTTTTATGTGTTGGGTTCTTTTGTGAAAGCGGTCAATCCTGGGTGAAATGGGAAAAGATATAGAATGGCATTTTGTTGAGGCTGTTGTTTTGTGGACCCTGTGCAAAACTACAGGCAGCAACAGCACTGAGTCCATGAACTGCCACATGGAAGCACATATATACACATCTACCCAAGAGTAAGGGACACGGGTGACGCTGTGGGTTAAACCACAGAGCCTAGGACTTGCCGATCAGAAGGTTGGCGGTTCAAATCCCCGCAATGGGTTGAGTTCCCGTTGCTCAATCCCTGCTCCTGCCAACCTAGCAGTTCAAAAGCACATCAAAGTACAAGTAGATAAATAGGTACTGCTCTGGGAAGGTAAATGGCGTTTCTGTGGGCTGCTCTGGTTCGCCAGAAGCGGCTTAGTCATGCTGGCCACATGACCCGGAAGCTGTACGCCGGCTCCCTCAGCCAATAAAGCGAGATGAGCGCGCAAGCCCAGAGTCGGTCACAACTGGACCTAATGGTCAGGGGTCCCTTTACCCTTTACCTTTACCCAAGAGTAAATTATATTGAATTCAACTGGGCTAGGCATTCTGTACTTGTCTTTAAAGAAGAGGAAGAAGAGTTTGGATTTGATATCCCGCTTTATCACTACCTGAAGGAGTCTCAAAGCGGCTAACATTCTCCTTTCCCTTCCTCCCTCACAACAAACACTCTGTGAGGTGAGTGGGGCTGAGAGACTTCACAGAAGTGTGACTGGCCCAAGGTCACCCAGCAGCTGCATGTGGAGGAGCGGAGACTCAAACCCGGTTCCCCAGATTACGAGACTACTGCTCTTAACCACTACACCACACTGGCTACCCCATCACTACATCACACTGGCTACCCCATCACCCTGAGAGCAACAACCTTGCCCTCCTAAAGAGCAGCTTTAGACCTTGCCTTGCCTCCCATTAAAGCTGCTTCTTTGTCAGCTTGGAAAAAAAAATTTTTGTTTGTTTCCTGTGATGGGAGGATCTCATCTTGGCTCAAATTGAATAGTCTTGGTTGAAGCTGAGTGATTTCTTTAAAAATCAGGAAATAGCTTGGCTTATATCATAGTCAAGCTACATTGATTTCCAGGCTTACATCCCACCCATCCAGGCCCAGGCTCTCACTGTATTTCATATAAGTATTATAAAACCCTAAGACTAAGTCTCAGATTTTTTAAAAATAAAAGTTTTGGGACCTTCATTACTTATATCTCCTTTTCTGTTGGCACTCAGATTGCCAAACTCTCCTGAGGATGAGGCAGAAATTCAATTCAGTTTGCATTTACAAGTGAGCTTCACACTTTCTGGAACAATACATAAACCAAACAAAAGCCATCCTTCAAAATTCATACTTTTCCCAAATCTGAAAAGCAGTTCTCCAGCCATGTAGTGTGTGCAAAAATGCATACAGTAAATCAGACCAAGATGTGGATAAAAATGAATATATTAGTGAAAATAACATGCTGTATGTAGAAGATAATTTGTTTGCAAAAACGTGTATCTTAGGTAAAATCACAGAGTAAATTTTTGTATGTATGAAGAAATGTGCACTGAAATGCTGATGAATGTTCTTGAGGATTTAAAAAAACTGCAAATTGATTTTGAAATGTGTAGAACTAAATGTAAGACTGGAAAAATGGCAAACTGGGAAAAAACCTGAAATCAACATTCATCTGTTTCTATTCATCCTACACTCAAGAAGGGCAGCCTGTTCAGTAACAAGTAGCCACCAGCTCTCATTAGTAATTAACGATACAGAGATAAAGTAATTTAGCCCTTCCAAGGTAACTGCTTGTAACCATATATAAAAAATAGCCTTGTTTTTGTTGTCTCTGCTTTTAATTTCAGACTTGTTTGCTTCCTTGCTATTGTCACATATAAAATAAATCTTCTTCTGTATTTGTACATATAGGCTGAAAAATAAGTTTCTTGGAGGGGTAAAAAGCACTGATCAAGGACTTGCCATTATTGACAAAAGCATTTTTTCAGGGTATTAGCATGCTTAGTCTTTTTTTCTAAGATGACTTGTGTTTGGGGCCTGCCTCAGATAAAGAACACTGAATCTAATGGAAGCTTCCCCTTAAGCTGTGGAGCTTCATAGGTGACCTCTGAACTTCTCTGCTTGTGATATGTGCCACCAGAAGAGAATCTCAACAAATCAAAAGCAGCACAAAGAGAATGGGCAAACACAGGGAACATAGGGTAGATGAGCACCACGGCTCACAAGAATCACAAGCAGTATATACTATCTTGAAACTCTTGTTTTAGGGCTTCATTTTGAATTATTTGGGAAGGCAGCACCAAATTCACTGCATGGTTCTTGAAATAGTGTCATTGAGACCATCTGGATAGAGATGTGGAAATGTTTTCAGGTTGTTTCTGTAACATTTAAAAAAAACTTTATTGTGAATAATATATCTTTCTATTTATGGATTTCATAACTGAGAGAATGAAAATCAAGAAAATGTCCCCCAAAGTCTTGTATTTCTCAGATTTAATCACCATCTACTGAGTTTCTTAACTGAGAGATGGGAGTGAGATCTGCCACGGCCTAAAAATGGCCTAGAGTGCATCCTAGATGCAAAATGTATTGTACAGTGGTACCTCGGGTTACGAACGCTTCAACTTACGTTTTTTCAGGTTACGAACGTTTTTAACCCGGAAGTAAGTTGTGAGAGCTTCCCGAGGCCTCTGCCGGTGCCAGGAGACAAGGCCCGAAATCCAAGGAGGCCGAGGCCTCCCCATATGCCAGCAGATAAAGCCCGACTTCCGAGGAGGTCTCCATAGGCCTCCGTGGATCCTGGCAGACAAAGTCCAAAATCCGAGGAGGCCAAGGCCTCCTCTGATGCCAGCAGACAAAGCCCGACTTCCAAGGAGGCCTCCGTAGGCCTCAATGGATGCCGGCAGACAAAGCCCAACATCCACAGGGCCTGCAGAGGCCGGGGGGCCAGGCCCCAACATTCACAAGCCTGCAAAGGCTCTGTGACTTTGCTCCAGCCACAGAAGGCGTCCGCAACAACCCCAAGACATCCACAGGATCCCAACCCCAAAGTTAGGTAAGGATCACTTACCTAGCGAAGACATAGAGCAATGAAGCTGTTAAGAAACAACAGGAGCCTCTGCTGGAAAGCCCTTTGCCCCACCCCTAGCTGTAGCAAGATGGGTGGCACCTAGCCAGGTAAGCCCACCTACCCTGTTGTGGGGGGGGGAGTGGAAAATGTTAGGATTCTGCAAGGGATTTGGGGATTTATTTATCCTGTGCCTGTGCCCTGTGCTTTGTCTCTGTTTTGTGCCTTCGTTTGGGGGACTTCTGGGGGTCTCTGCCTTCTGCCATTGTTTTGGGGATCTGTGGAACTCAGTTCAGCTTTCTGGGACTGCTGACATGAAGCAAAGCAGCAAAGGCAAGAAGAGAACTGTGATAAGTGTTGAGGTAAAGAAGGAAATTATTTCTAAACATGAAAATGGGGTCCGTATAAAGTGATCTGGCAACACAGTTTGGGATGCCCAAATCTACAATTGGTACCATCTTAAGAAATAAGGATGCTATTAAGGGGGCCAGCGTTTCAAAGGGTGTTAAAACACTCAAGCAGCGAACACAGACAATGGAAGAAATGGAAAAAAAAATGCTTTTAATGTGGGTAACTGGAAAACAGGAGGCTGGTGACACCCCAGAGGACAGGATCACACTTCAAAACGACCTTGACAAATTAGAGAACTGGTCAAAAACAAACAAGATGAATTTTAACAGGGAGAAATGTAAAGTATTGCACTTGGGCAAAAAAAATGAGAGGCACAAATACAAGATGGGGGACACCTGGCTTGAGAGCAGTACATGTGAAAAGGATCTAGGAGTCTTGGTTGACCACAAACTTGACATGTGCCAACAGTGTGACGCGGCAGCTAAAAAAGCCAATGCAATTCTGGGCTGCATCAATAGGAGTATAGCATCTAGATCAAGGGAAATAATAGTACCACTGTATTCTGCTCTGGTCAGACCTCACCTGGAGTACTGTGTCCAGTTCTGGGCACCACAGTTCAAGAAGGACACTGACAAACTGGAACGTGTCCAGAGGAGGGCAACCAAAATGGTCAAAGGCCTGGAAACGATGCCTTATGAGGAACGGCTAAGGGAGCTGGGCATGTTTAGCCTGGAGAAGAGGAGGTTAAGGGGTGATATGATAGCCATGTTCAAATATATAAAAGGATGTCACATAGAGGAGGGAGAAAGGTTGTTTTCTGCTGCTCCAGAGAAGCGGACACGGAGCAATGGATCCAAACTACAAGGAAGAAGATTCCACCTAAACATTAGGAAGAACTTCCTGACAGTAAGAGCTGTTCGACAGTGGAATTTGCTGCTAAGGAGTGTGGTGGAGTCTCCTACTTTGGAGGTCTTTAAGCAGAGGCTTGACAACCATATGTCAGGAGTGCTCTGATGGTGTTTCCTGCTTGGCAGGGGGTTGGACTCGATGGCCCTTGTGGTCTCTTCCAACTCTATGATTCTATGATTCTATGATTTCTGAAAGCATAATTTGTGAAAAAGCTTTAGAATCATAGAATCATATAATCAAAAAGTTGGAAGAGACCACAAGGGCCATCGAGTCCAACCACCTGCCAAGCAGGAAACACCATCAGAGCACTCCTGACATACTTTACAGTTGCATTCTGACCTCATCGCAAACGCCCCTGCACCAAGTGCTGAGATTGAGAGTTTCAAGGCAAGCCATGGGTGGTTTGACAAATTTAAGAAGAGAACTGGCATCCACAGTGTTGTGAGAAATGGTGAAGCTGCCAGTGCCAGCAAATTAGAGGCTGACCAATTTGTTTTGGAATTTAAAGATTATGTTGAGTCGCAGGGCTTCGTTCCCCAGCAAGTTTTCAACTGTGATGAGACAGGCCTCTTTTGGAAAAAAAATGCCAAAGACGACCTATATCACAAAAGAGGAGAAAGCATTGCCAGGACACAAGCCCATGAAAGACAGGCTAGCCCTTTTATTTTGTGCAAATGCAAGTGGATATTTTAGTTGAAGCCTTTGCTAGTCTACCATTCTGAGAACCCCAGGATATTTAAGAAGAACAATATCATAAAAAGCAAATTGCATGGGATGTGGAGGGCAAACAGCAAAGCTTGGGTAACCAGGCAATTTTTCATTGAGTGGGTTCATGAAGTGTTTGGGCCAAGTGTGAAAAAATACCTCCAGGACAAAAATCTTCCAATGCAGTGCCTGCTTCTTATGGATAATGCTCCAGGTCAACCTCCAGGATTGAAGGATGAGTTGTTGGAAGAGTTTGCATTCATCAGTGTAAAGTTTTTGCCCCCCAACACAACTTCTCTCATCCAGCCCATGGACCAGCAGGTCATATCTAATTTTAAGAAGCTTTACACCAAAGCCCTGTTCCAAAAGGGCTTTGAGGTGACCTCGGACACAGAGATAACGCTGAGAGAGTTCTGGAAGAATCATTTTAATATCCTCCATTGCTTGCATATGATAGACAAAGCATGGAGGGATGTGACTCAGAGAACACTGAAGGCAGCATGGAAGAAATTGTGGCCAGAAACAGTCCCAGAACAAGTAACAGAGGCTGTTGAAGAGGATGCTCCTATTGTTGAGGAAATTGTGTCTCTGGGAAATTCCATGGGTTTGGAAGTGAGTTGTGCTGATGTGGAGGAGTTAGTGGAGGAGCCACAGAAGAACTTCAAAACATTATGATGGAGCAGCAAATGGTGGCAACTGAGGAAATATCTTCGGAGGAGGAGAGCAGAGAAACTGCACCTACAGCCTGGAATGGACACTAAGGATGAGTTAACAAAAGAAGTCATGATAAAGTGGGCGGTCGACTTCGGTTACAATATTGAATACGATAAATGGGTAAGATTATGGAACGAAGGTATGAAGTTTACAGCGTGCTCCACCTTAAGAGAAAATTTACTAAAAATGATGTACCAGTGATATATCACCCTGGTTAAATTGGCAAAAAATGTATAAATTGAGTAACAAAGCCTGTTGGAAATGTAAACTAAAGGATGGGGATCGCTACCACATGTGGTGGGCATGTGATAAGATGAAAAAGTTTTGGGATCTAATATATAATGAACTGAAGAAACTTTTTAAGTATACATTTCCTTTAAAAAACGGAGGCTTTTCTATTAGGGATAATAGGGGAGGAGGTGGAAAAGGAGGATCGTAAACTATTTCAATATGCTACGGCTGCAGCTAGGATCCTTGTGGCTCAAAAGTGGAAATTACAGGAGACCCCAACGGTGTTGGAGTGGCAGACCAAACACTTTGAATATACAGAATTAGCTAAAATGACATAAAATGACATAAAATTCAAGACCAAAAAGGGACAAAGTTTGAAGAGTGGGGTAAATTTGTTCCATATATAAGAATTAACTGTAGAAGTCTAAAAACTGTAGCAGCGTTAACATAAATATTGTGATGTGTATAGAAGGCAAGAGAAGATATAAACTAAGAAAACTGAAGCAGGGAAGGAAGGAAGTCCGGGCGTGAACTTACGCAGTGTAAATAAGATGACATAAAATGATGATTGTAAAATATTAAGTTTTATTTATGTTTGTGAAAAAACTAATAAAAATATTTGGGGGGGGGAGAAACTGCACCTACAGCAACAATCAAAGAACTGCTTGCAAAATGGGCTGAAGTGCAAGCTATTGCTGAAAAATATCACCCTGATAAAGCTGCTCTAAGTTATGCTGCTAACACCTACAATGATAACGTAATCTCTCACTTTAGACAAATCTTAAAACAATGACAAAAGCAAGTCTCAATAAAAAAAAATTTGGTAAGGAAAAGATCCAGGGAGTCTGAACCAGGTGGCAGTGGTGTAAAAAAGGCAAGGGGAGGAATGGCAGGAGAGAAATCACCGATTGTTATTGTGGAAGAGAACCCTGAGCCCCCATCCAAACAGTGACTATCATCAGCACAGGTAAGAAAAAAATCACATTTTCATTTTGTACTGTTTTATTGATTTCATTTTATGGATCAATGGCTTTGTTAGATAGTAAAATTCATGTAAAATTGTTGTTTTAGGGGTCGCTTTTCATCGTCTGGTTCCTGTTGAGTGTTTCGCTGCTAATCAGAGGCTTCCTGTTGAGTCTACCAGCTGTTGGGTCCTGAGCACCCACGCAACACAGAAGTTATATTTGGAGGTTTTGTTTTTGCTATTTTTTTGCATTTTGGTTTGTGTGGCCTTTTTGGTTTTTTGACTGTGACTTGTTCTTCATTTTATGGGACTGACTTGTGGCTTTGCTTTTGTGACTGTGGCTTGTGACTTCATTTTTGTGACTTGTTTTTCTGACTGTGTGGAACCCAGTTCAGCTACTGGTTGATTGTGTGGCTGCAGAAATGGATAAAATCCCCCCCCCCATCCAAACTGACTATCATCAGTGCACAAAAGAAAAAACAATGTTAATTTTTTTCCATCTAAAATACTGTCTTATTTATTTTATAGTACAATACATTGATTATTGCCTTCATTTTATGGTTCAATGGTCTCCTTAGACAGTAAAATTCACGTTAAATTACTGTTTTAGGGGGCGTTTTTCATTGTCTGGAACGGATCAAACTACTTTTCATTACTTTCAATGGGAAAGGCCGCTTCAAGTTAAATACGCTTCAGGTTAAGTACGGACTTCTGGAACCAATTAAGTACTTAACCTGAGGTACCACTGTAGTGACTCAGCAGTCCTTTCTTATTAGTAATCATTGTTGACCAGAAGGTTCCAGGCTATCTGAGCCCTCCTTATATAGCTGCATGCAGGTGTGAGAGTCAGTCAGTCTGTCTTCCAGTCTTTCTGTCATTTCTCAAGCTATGCAGTCCTACCACTTACCGTATTTTTCACTCTATAACACGCACCTGACGATAACACGCACGTAGTTTTTAGAGGAGGAAAACAAGAAAAAAATATTCTAAACGAAACAGTGGATGTATGTTTTTTGTGGTTCATGCTGTGGCCACAAACATGTGATCTGACGGTGAGTTTGGGGTGACCCAGTGCAAAAATCCTGAGGATCCATGTGGATCCGTGTTTTGTAACCACGTTTTAAGTGGGGAGGGAAGGAAAAGCACTCAAGGGACAAGGAGCACGCGTGGGGTGGGTGGAGAAGGATGCTGCTAATAATGCAGGAGAGTCTCCTCTCTGGCTTTGCTCCTTTAAAACAAGCAGGCCCTGCTTTTCTCCCTCCTCCCCGGCAAGGAAACCACGATAGTAACCACCCTGAGACAAATCAAGAAAAATTGTGACCAACACTCTCCCCCAACAAGCGCAGTGAGGTCAAAACACACACAGAGAGAGAACTGGCCCTAAAGGCTTAGGGCGCTGGAAGTCTCAGGGGCGCTGGGGGAGTGAACAGAAGCAAGAGAAGGAGAAGGAGCCCTCACACACAGAGAGAGTGTCAGTTCTAAAGTCGCAGGGGCGCTGGGAGAGTGAAGGGGAAGCAGGAGGAGGAGAACGATAGCTCAAGCACACACACACACAGCCCCTACAGTGGCTAATCCAAAATCAGACAGCAAAAAACTGCAGGCAGGGACAGAGCAGGGGTTGTTTTAAAGCAGCCAATTCCCGCTCTGCTTCTCTCCCTCCTCCCCGGCTCCGCTAGCTGACAGGAGCCACTTACACCCGCTTTGCTGTTTCAAAGCAAGCCACGGACTGCTCACGACTGCAGCAGATTCCCCCGCCATCTGTAGGCATTCGCTCCATAACACGCACAGACATTTCCCCTTACTTTCTAGGAGGAAAAAACTGTGTGTTATGGAGCGAAATTTACGGTACTCCTCAGAGCAATACAGCCAAGATGATGCTATGAAATCAGCAGGACTTAACAGGAGACCCTTAATGGAAGATCTGCTGCAGTGAAGGCTGAAGGAACTGCTCCCTGCTGCAAGGCCTTCTCCAGCTGGCCTTGGAGCAAGACCCAGACTCACTGGAAAAAAACTCTTTGGTTGGAGCAGAGTGTAGGTGCTCTGTTATTGGGGTACTGGCCCCTGTTGAGTGTGAGGTTGGTGCCATGTGCAGACTGCTGTTGGAATGTGCAGGTGCAACACCTACAGTATGAATTATTTCCCAGATCCTCTATGGAGTAGCAATATGGGGCATGGATCCAAATGCTGACAAAGCCTTAGAACAAAGAAAGGAAAGGCAAATGGTTTTCCCCCCTTTGCTCTCTCTCTCTGCCACTTTCCTCATCACCATGCTGCATCACAGAGGACCATGAAAGATGTAGTTCTTCCAAGGGCTGTTGAAATACGTCACTGTTTGCATCTGGGCCTGACTTGAGCAAACTTGCCAAACTCCCAACTTAATACTCTTATCGTTCATTAGAAGACCTGAGATCTTTGTTAGAGCTGCCACTGAAATCTCACCCAAAAACAATATTTGGAATGAATTGGTGGGACTTTCCTCAGGCTAAACATCTGAATTTCAAAGTAAGTCAAAGGCATTTTGACATTTCTCAAGAGGGTGGAATGGGTTCTGCCCAAAGCTAGTTTGTCATTGGATTTTGCCAAAAGAGAAATCCCACTTTGATTGATGCCACATAAGTGGAAATGTTGCCTGTTCTGCTGCAAGGTGATGAAACTGGGCCATGTGTTGAGCTACTGACATGCTATAAACTCCCAGACCACCAAACATCTGGCAGGCAAAACAAAGTCTTTGATGAGCTCGGTAGCAGCAACTCAAGCAATTGCCTGACTCTTTCTCAAATTATAAATGAATTCTCTGTCACAAATTTCCAAGGTTGGATCTGGAATTAGGGTAAGGTGAAATCAGTTAACTGCCTGTAATACTGGTCTCAGGGGGCATGTGTCAAGGGGTGTGATGGAAATACCTATCAATATTAGTTCTCTCAATTTCTCATTTTCCCAACCTTCAATTCAGTTCTATGGCAATTTCTTTTTTTAAACCTCATCAAAAGTGAAGTATTTATTAAGGACGCAGGTGGCGCTGTGGTCTAAACCACTGAGCCTAGGGTTTGCCAGTCGGAAGGTCAGCAGTTCGAATCCCCGCGGTGGGGTGAGCTCCCGTCGTTCGGTCCCGGCTCCTGCCAACCTAGCAGTTCGAAAGCACCCTTAGGTGCAAGTAGATAAATAGGGACCGCTTAATAGCGGGAAGGTAACGGCGTTTCCGTGTGCAGCGCTGGTGCTGGCTCACCAGACGCAGCTTCGTCACGTTGGCCACGTGACCCAGAAGTGTCTTCAGACAGCGCCGGCTCCTGGCCTCTAGAGCGAGATGAGCACGCAACCCCAGAGTCGGTCACGACTGGCCCGTACAGGCAGGGGTACCTTTACCTTTAAGGGCCATTAATTATCACCCAGAGCCAGGTAAGAATGAAACAGCACACCTGACCTTTGACGCTACAGCACTACTAATAAACAATATCACAGTACAAACTAGTAATACAAAAAGTATATATGCTCTGTGTGTGTGTATAACACAACTTGATACTTTAAGACAAGGTAAGCAACCACCTGTTGTCCAGCTATTTTCTCTCCTTCCTCCCCACTTTCATGCTGGCTCTCAACCAAATGAAATTCAGCCTGTTCCTTTTTATATAGGCAGAACTACAGCTAGGAGGCATGCTAGATCAAATGGTCCTATGGTTCTGACTTGTGAGCAGAAAGGCCAGTGTGTTCTTTTCCCCCAATTCCTTTTGTCCCTCAGTCACTTTGCTATGCTTTTGGAGAATGGCGTAATAATTCACCAGCATTTCAATGCAAATTTACCATAACAAACACATTTTTGAATGCACTTTTGACTATCATATGAATTTTTGCATGCAATTTTTCCCAAGGCAATGCATTCAATGTATGTTATTTTCATTAATATGTTGATTTTATTTTCCCCTAATAGATGCATTATCACACACTTGTTTTACTGGAGAACTGCATTACAACATTCCAGTAAGTAGAGATTCTGAAGGACAGCTGTGTTTCTATTTGCATATTGTTTTCAAAAGTGTGAATTTGGTTGGTTCACCTTTAAATGCTAACTGAATCAAATTTAACTCTCATTCGTAGATGGGCTACCTATTCAACTATCCCCTAAACAGCTGGAACAAATAATACAAACACCTTATCTTTATTTGTAATACTGGCAATACTGCTCTGCATATGACCAACATTACATGATTTCTTTTCTTTTTGCTGTAAAGTTTACAACATCCATACCCATTCAACAAAAGGTATGCCCATGAGTGTCTTTAAATGTGCCCTATCATATATGGCAGGAAAAAATACATGAAGACTGTGCTTCAAGGTTGTGAAGTAGGTTAAGATTCTGGTATTCCGTATCTGAGCAAATAGCAGTAGGTCACTAAACTATGGTGACCAGATTTTTTTCAATGAATCCGGGGACCCTTTTTTTTTTTTTTTTGAAGCTGAGTAGCAACAGGGAGTCAGTAGCGGGGCTAGTGAGGCAAAAGACCCTGGCCCCAAGCACACATGCATATTGTATAAAGGTGCAAAGCCCTTCTTTCGCACCCTGTGAAACATAAATGTGCAGAGTTTTAAAAAAACTGGGCAATGGCCACCCACCCGCACCTCCCGAGCCTTCCCTGATCAGTCAAAACAAAGGGGGCAGGGGGCAGGAGATCTGTACCGCCAGACACCCCCAGTTCCCCTTCGGCTGTGGCGGCGGCAGTCAGAAGCCCAGAGCCAGCCTAGTAGCACAGTTGGCTCTGGCTGGCTTCAGGAGCTGCTTGCGGTCATGGCGCCCGCCCTTTTTCCTTTCCGGAAGTCCCCATATGATGTGTTGTGCCCGGGAACCGGGGATGTCTGGTAACCCTACACTAAAATTCTTCCTCACAGGGATTTGCCATTTGGCCTTGGGCCAGCCTTAGAAACATCTCAGGAGTTTCAAGTAGAGACTTCGGAGTTTTTGATAAGGCCAGCATAACTTCCCAGGGAGTTTCTGTACAGCCATCCCTTTAACGTCCCAAGGTGCCTATACTCTTTCTCTGAGGATTGCTGTCAGTGTAAGATTGCAACTTTAGAGATTGTATCACAATCTAGATTACAATTTAGAACTGTCTGAGAGCTATTACAAACAGTGCTTATACCAGAAGGAACTTCCCTTAAGGCATCATTTCTTTCCTCCACCCACTTTGATTCTCTTTGCTATGAGATGAAGGTGAGACCCAACATATGCTCTGCATATCATGTGCTTGCTCGCGTACCCAAGCATACTGTCACTCCTCGTTACACTAGAAGTCTCCTGAGCACAAAGGGAAGTGGAGTTTCAGCGGATTGGAAATGCATGCTTCACTGAGTGCACTGGCAAGTTAGTGACCATCTGCAACAGACGCCAAGGGTGATGGGTTGTTGCTGGGTTGCTGATGTTGTTTTGTTTGTTTGTTTGTTGTTTCTTCTTCTTGCTTAACATTAAATTTTGAAGACATGTAAAAAAAAAGTATTTCTAAGCAGCTGAATACAAAGCACATCAAACACATCTGGCATCAAAACCCTTCTGGAATTGACAGGAATCTGAATTAATTTAGACAGGAGTTTACTTGTGATAAGTTATTAAGCATCTTTTAAATAGCATCCATGGCTAAGAAAGCTGTATGTGAAGCAGAGAAGTCAGGAGTCCAGATTTCTCCTCTGCCATAAGAAAACATGATAGCCTTAGGCAAGTCACATTAGGCTCAGCCTTGCAAACTTGGGGAAGGAGGTGAGAGGATGCTATGAGCTGAGGCCCAGATTAGGACCATGGAAAAACCGCTCCTGGAAGTTGTGGTGAGATCCACAGAAGAAGACCTTTGTCAGAAACGCCCAGCATCTGAAGAAGAACAACCTGTTTATAAAAGACTACGGATGGATTCGCCAGTTTATCCAGTCGAGTCAGAGGCCTCTCTACCACCAGAGGATTATTACAGGATCCAGGTGACATCTTGTAAGAAGAAACAGTCCTTGAGGTATTGGGGTCCTAAGCCATATAAGGCTTCCATTTCTTTTCTTACTTTTGCCACTTGGTTCATCCACTGCCAGCATGTAGCCCCAGAATGTTGCCGGACTGAACAGAATTCCCCCATCCTTGCTTTAACAGCTTCCAGTGAGTATCCTGGACGGGAGATAAATGCCATGAGGTTAGCGACTTCTCAGCACTATATGGAAATATTTTAAGAGTAAAGGAAGGGGCAGCTTTCTGTTTTCCTATGCCTTAGAACAGGGGTAAGAAGAAGTTACATCTGGATCTATTGGATAGTTTGCAGTTGATTGGCAAGGATGTGTAACAATAGCAGCAGCTGTGGGTGGAGGAGAAATTCAATTCAGTATGCATTGAAAGCCAGATCTATCAATTTCACACTTTCCTAAATGGTATGCTAACAGAAAGACAGCTATTCTTTGAAATTCACACTTATCTGAATTCTGCAATGCATTTCTCCAACCAATGTTTACAAAAATGCATGTATTAAGGGAAGGCATGCATAACCATGGATATATTAATGAAAATAACATACAAAGATGCACTATACTAGGGGAAATGGCTTGCAAAACCGTTTTATGTATTAGTCAAAACAGCATATAAAATTATATTAGGAAAAAAATCACACTAAAATGCTGCTGAATTTCCATAAAGTTTTTTTTATCACAAATGGTTGCAAAATATGGAGTACTGAACTTAAAACTGATAAAATGAGAATGTAAGAGAACTGAAATTGGCAGATCCTTCCAACCCTAGCAGCAACAAAATTATTCCACTTCTTCTGTTTCCCTATACTATTGCAAAAATGAAGAATGCTTGGGTTGACCTGGAATTATTTTTTCGTGTGTGTGTGTGTGTGTGTCCTGCCTTTTCCCCTGAAGGGACTTAAAACAGAAAAAAACCCCAACAACTGATGAAAGCATAGAAAGAGCAATCATTTAAAAACAATTAAACATTCATAGAATTAAACTATATACATATGTTAAACCTATTTAAACCATGCCAATCATTACAATAAAAACAGCATGCCCCCCTGCCCCCCCAAATGTTTCTTTCTTTCTTTGAAACCATCTGGTAGTTCAGGCTGAGAGAGAACATCTGACCTTGTTGAGTCAATGAGCTTCATTGGATCTTCCCATTCTCAGGTCAACATTCAGTTCTGGTACACAAAAGAAATTCCTGGGCTCAGAATTTTTTCTCTCTCTATGCCTTTTGCACCTAACTATGTTTGGTAGATCTCTAGATTCTAGTAAGAAAGCAAAGTCAATCCCACAAGCAGAAGTCTGTCACTCCATCTGCCATCCCTCACTATACAGCTATAAAAATCTAGTGTTTGAAGCTAGAAACCCTTTAGCAGTCTATAGCATAGCAGGAGAAGGCCACAGGTGAATTGGAAAAGGTGCCCTTTCCTTCCTGTTTCTGAAACTCACTGTATCTGCACAAGGCCTGAACAGGATAACAAGAATGAAATTGCTTGCAATGGAAAGGATTAGACAGGCCATAGCTATCTTTGGAGACCTAATAATGGTGTATAAAATTATGCATGTTCTATGAACGTTAGATCTTGTAGACATCCAATGCAGTTGACTAATGGGAGATTTACAAAAGAAAGTACTTCTTCACACAGTGTATAATTAAACTGTGCAGTTTGCTCCACCAAGTAGTTGTGATAGCCACTAACGTGGACGGCTTTAACAGAAGATAAGACAAATTAATGGAGAAAGGCTATCAACAAGTGCTAGCCGCAAATACCATCTGCTGGAAACCACAGGAGGAAAAGATGTTGTTGCATCCAGGTCCTTTGTGTAGGCTACTTATAGGCATCTGGTTTGCCACTGTGAGGAAAAGATGCTGGATTATATGCTCCACCATGGCTCTTCCTATGTTCTAGATATGCAGCCTCTTATAACAAAGAACCTCAGAATTCAAGCAGTGGTTGGATGGGGCCCTGCATCAAATAGAGAGCTAGAGGACCTCTGAAGTATATTTAGAATTCAGTGATTCTAGGTCAAATGCCAAGGCTTTTTTTATTAGCTTGGCTGTGATCAACTGCCCTTCCAGCTTTTCCCCCTCACAGAACTTCATCAGTGGTCTTAGTCTCTCAGATTCTAAGCCATTGCTGACTCAAGTGCTTTGGCCAAAAGGTAATATATAAATGTTGCAAGGAATTAAGAACCATTCTTACCAATGTTTGACACCATCTCCTGGCCAGTTTGGCTCTACTGATCTTCCAGTTCTCACCCTATTTCTTTTCCAGATATCCACTCAACTGGCCTTAGAACCAGCCCTGGACTCATTCAGGAGGCGTGGCATCTTGGGGAAAGTTGGCAGAACCGGCTGGTGAGGATACACTTATATGGGCTGTGAATATAAGAGAGCTATAACTCTCAGTCTGGACGACAGCTTCTGCATATTAACAGGTTGTCTCAGAATGAGAGTATAAGAAGAAACAGGGCTTCATTGTTCTAAGAGCCTGCATATCAAAGATAACCATTTCCTGGCAAATTCTCTCTTCCCCTCCCTGCAGATCCTTCCATTCCTTATCTAAGCATTAAAACTGGGATATTTCAAAGAGGAACTGGGCCTTCATCATAGCCAGATACTGCTTTTTCCATGGCCAGGAATCTGGAGAACTTAGTCAGATTTCTCCCTTCCTCAGCCCCGACGACCAACCCTTAAATTTTTAACTGAATGTCAAACCATTACAAGTAAAATGAATGAAGTGTGTGCAGAAGTAATTTGAGAAAAATTATGATTGTCTGCTAATTAATCCAGTTTATTTTTAATGAAAGAATTTCCCTGTAATTATTTATCATAAATATTCTTGGGATGCATGCATCTTTAGGACACTTGTACAATATCTGTCATTTTGTAATTATGGTCTTGCAGAATGGCTTCCCCCCTCAAGTCATATTAATCACAATTCTGACTGCATTATGGCATTTAGACCCTGATTCAGACAACAAAAACTTCATCTCCCTTTGAAGAAGCAGAGAGAAAGTACACTATCTTTACCAAAATGGCACAGTTGGGAGAGAGAACATGTGTCAAGCAGATCTGACTCACATAAATAGGAGCTAAGGTCCCTTCAGGCCCCCCAATAAAATATTTGCTCTACTCCCAAATTGATGGGCATTGCCATTCAAATGGTGTGCATGTTCCATATATTGAGATTATGTGGGGTGGAGCTTGCCTGCCCCCAATATTGGCACCCCAGCTCACATACAAAGTAATTTTGTAAATTTTATTGAAATTGGCACCCCTTAAAATCCGTACAGCTGCTTTACTACAACTCATCTCTGCCCTGGCCAATCAACAGTGTTTCTATTCCTGTTAGGCTTCTGACAAAGACCGTTATTCATCTCACTGTCTGCTGTTTAATGCAATTAGTGCAATTATTTTGGCAATTTACACAAGTTACAAATTTAACATAAATTATTATGCAGGCTCCAGGCCACTTCATACAGGGAGAAGCAGTCCTTGAGGTATTTCAGTCCTGTAAAGGTAAAGGTACCCCTGCCCGTATGGGCCAGTCTTGACAGACTCTAGGGTTGCCCATCTCACTCAAGAGGCTGGGGGCCAGCGCTGTCCAGAGACACTTCCAGGTCACGTGGCCAGCGTGACGCCGCCGTTTACCTTCCCGCTGGTAAGCGGTCCCTATTTATCTACTTGCACCTGGGGGTGCTTTCGAACTGCTAGGTTGGCAGGCGCTGGGACCGAGCAACGGGAGCGCACCCCGCTGCGGGGATTCGAACCGCCGACCATGCGATCGGCAAGTCCTAGGCACTGAGGTTTTACCCACAATGCCACCCGCATCCCTTATTTCAGTCCTGAGCCTTTTACAAATTTATAGGTCAAAACCAGCACTTTGAATTGGGCCCAGAAACTAATTTGCCGCTAGTGCAGCCAGGCCAGGATTGGCATTATATGCAATTATGACACTATGATGATACTGCAGATCCCTGGATGACATCTCTCAGTGGTTTCATATAGAAATTAAATAGCATAGGAGACAGAACGGACTCTTGGGGAGCCCAAAGCCACAGAGCTGATCAGCGGTCTCCTAGTGCTACTTTCTGGTAGTGACACTGCAGGGTAGAAGTCAAGTACTGCCAACTCCTTGAGTTGCTCTAGAAGAGCACCATGGTCAATGATGTCAAAAGTCTTTGACAGATCAAGGAGAACTGACAACATTGCATTCTCTAGCCACTTTCTCCATTCCATGCACAATTTAAATTTCTATCTCATGGTCTATTACTTTTTTCTAAACTAAATAATCATAAATGCTGCAACCTTTCCTTTTAGGAGGGTTGTTTCATCCTGTTGATCATTTTGATTGCCCTTTCCTGAACCTTTTCCAGCTCCACGATATCATTTTTGAGGCGAGACAACTAGAACCGTACACAGTATTCCTAATAGATTTGTGTAGGGTATATACTATACACAGTACACCATAGATTTGTACAGTGGTACCTCGCAAGACAAATGCCTCGCAAGACAAAAAACTCGCTAGACGAAAGGTTTTTCCGTTTTCGATTTGCCTCGCAAGACGAATTTCACCTATGGGCTTGCTTTGCAAGACGAAAACGTCTCGCGACTTTGTTTCCTTTGTCTAAAAACAAAGACATGTTTTGTTTATAAAGTTAATTTATTTTCCCTTCAATTTTTGAACTGCTCTTTACAGTATGTGTGACTTTAAAGAGCAGTTAATAAACTGTTGTTGTACCAAATTTGGCTTTGTTTGGACTTTTTTTGACCATAGGAACGCATTGATTGATTTTCAATGCATTCCTATGGGATTTCGTGATTCGCAAGATGAAAAATTTGCTAGACGACAAAACTTGCGGAACGAATTAATTTCGTCTTGTGGGGCACCACTGTATAACAACAATATGATACCAGCAGTTTTTATATGCATGTTTTAAATGAAAATCGCAGCTGTTGGTAAGTCTGTTCAGTTTTGATACCAGGAGTTGCAAGTAGGGAATCCTAACAAAATCCTTACAAAAATCCCTTCTCCAAAGCTGTAATGTGAAAGGCCAGATTGTCTGCTTTTATTGCAAATAGCAGCTCAGGAGAGATCTTCCTCAAGAATGTGATAGGGAGAGAAATAGTCCTCCTTTCCATTCTTCATGGCTCTTAGTCTGAACAGGGTTTCCCCTTATTTTCTACTTACATAGCATTAAAAATACAAATCTTAGGGCATTCTAGGAAATTGCCATCACATCTAGTTTGGTTCTTCCATTATGATGATAAAAAAGAGGAAGAAAACAGTAATTGTGGAATTTCATCTCTTCTGTGCATCCACAATGCAAGGAATGGGAAAAAAAGATATGGAGGAACGGAAGGATACATGCAGTACAAAATATGTAAATAAAAATGGAGAATTCTGCATTATGCCCACATCCAGAATGCATCCAGAATGCATTATGCCCACATCCTGGTACTGATCAGATCCAGGCCTGCTTATTTTCAGCAAGCTGTGTCCTGTGCCTCAGACCACACCGTAGGCTACTATTGCTTTCACCTTGGTGAAAGGTTCTTCTGAGTAAAAGCATTGGCACCCCAGCTTTGGAATACCTCTTCAGAAAGGCTTGCCTGGTGTCATCATTGTGGTCTTTTTAGTGCCAGTTGATGACTTAAAAATATATATATCCCCCAATCTCTCAAAAAAGCTTGCAATTTTAACAAGTACGTATTTGATTTTACTGCTTTTTATTCACTAATAATGATCTGTATATGTTAGAATTATCAATACCTCTCCTACTTCTGTGTTGCAAATAGAGATATTGTGATATTATGGGTATTTTAACTGCCATTATTTTACTGGATAACATATAAATACAGCAAGTAAAGAACAAGATAAATATTTGGGTTTTGTGTAATAGATTGCCATGGCTACCTGCAGCTTTTGACACTAAATTAAAGGGACTGGATTTCATAACTGAGCCAAATTTCGAGTACGTCACTCTTGTCTTGGCCTTTATTGATAGGACTCTCTGTGGTTGGGACCTTGCCCCAGTTTACAAAGCAGTTTTGAGCAGAAAGAAGATATTGATCTGGTATCACATGGATAGTGAAGGGACAGCAGGAAGAAAAACCTGAGCAATGGAGCTTTCTCTTTCCAATTGCACCATGGGCTAAGATGCATGTGGTGTGAGTGACAGCAGAATAAAGCCTAGGGAAAAAGCACCATTTCTCCATAAATTATGTCTGCGGCAACAAAACTCCCAAGGAAATCCAAGATAAATCTTGACTTTCTGGCATTTATTACGCATCTAAACGAGATATGCCAGATGCTGAGGCGAGGAGGCGGGGGAAGATGAGGGTATCAACAATTACGTTCGCCTAACCATTTTTTTTATATAAAAAAACACATTCATTTTATGACACAACGTGCATGGAATGATTCATGTGTCAGGTCATATGGATCCCAAATGGTGTAAGAAGTATAGTTTAGTGGTAGAGCACTTGCTTTACATACACAAGGTAGCATGTTCAAACCCTGGCATCTCGACATAGGGTTAGGAGCAGTTCCCTGTTTGAAACCCTGGAGAGCCATTGACACTTTAGACCAAGTATGGGGAACCTTTGGCTTTCCAGATGTTGCTGCTCCTATCAGTCCCAGAAAAGGTGGCCAGGAATGGTGGACATTGTATGCCGAGAGTGGCAAATTGTGCTTGAAAGCCCTGCTCCTAATGTTCTCACCCTTCACATGTGGAGTGGGAATGTCTAGAGCGGGTTTGTGAACATGTTCAACTAAGGCCACACCCACATAATGTGTTCACGCCATACCATTATAACACGTCAGTGGAAAACCCTGGACAGTTTGTAGGATTCCCCATGGCTGTTAAAATAGTATAATGGTGCTTTAAATGTATGGTGTAGATATGACCTCAATGCACTTACAATGACTCCAGGGATCAGGGAAGGATTTTTAGTACATTCTACAGAATGTGCTTACAATTCCCCTTCAGACCTTCTCATTATATGTAGAAAGGTCAGCAGTGGAAAATAGGGGCAATGCAAATAGGGGTGTTGGGGCAGAATGGTGAGCATTCCCCGCTTTGCCACCTACTCATAATCAGAATTCCATGTTCAAGCATAAGACTATAGATTATTTTGCTAATTAACCAATTTACAGGGGTGACATATAGGGTTCATGTGCCAAAATAAACACTTGTGCATCACTGCATATAGACATGTACAGTGGTACCTCGGGTTAAGAACTTAATTTGTTCTGGAGGTCCGTTCTTAACCTGAGGTACCACTTTAGCTAATGGGGCCTCCTACTGCCACCACACCGCCACCACATGATTTCTGTTCCTATCCTGAAGCAAAGTTCTTAACCTAAAGTCCTATTTCTGGGCTAGTGGAGTCTGTAACCTGAAGCGTCTGTAACCCAAGGTACCACTGTAGGTCCTTTTTCTTCTGAAGGGAGATTGGTGTCAAAAGTGGGAAGACCCTTCTGATGTAGGCCTTTGTTCGGCAGCAATGAATCAGTTCTCAGGGAACACTCATGGCTGCATTGCACTATGCATTAATGACTCAAGATTCTTGGAGTGCTCTCTACACACCACAAATGCTATTTTAAAAGCCATTTAATAAGAACAAAGGGTCAAGATTTCAGTATTTTCAGGAGAGCATTGACCTGGGTGCAACACTTCAAAATCCCCAGCCACTTTTCATGGACAAGCAAAATGTGATCCAGATACTAATGTCAAAGCTTCCAAGCTGTAAATTATTATTTTTTTGTTCATTGCCTATTTTTATCCTAAAAGAATAATGCATACAGTGGTACCTCAGTTTATTAACTTAATCCAGTCTGGAAGTCCGTTCTTAAACCGAAACTGTTCTTGAGGCGTGCTTTCCCTAATGAGGCCTCCCACCACCGCTGCCCTTCCACCATTCAGGGTCTGTTCTTAGACCGAAGTAAAGTTCGCAAACCCCGGTTTTGCAGAGTTCGTAAACCAAACCATTCGTAAATAGGGCTGTTCTTAAACCGAGGTACCACTATACATGCAAACACACACACATTCAGAATTGTTCTCAAGGTTATGGAGGGGGTGGGGATCTACCACATGCTCTTTCTTAGTCTCTCTTCCAAACCTTGCTCAAAACCCAGATTTTCAGTGAAGTCTTTGGCTCAATGCAGTCTGGTGCCTTCAAAAAAATCTCGCTAATTCTAAAGGCAATCAGAAGTAAATGTGCACAGGATTACATCATCTGGCTTTGTTTCAATTCAAAATGAAAACCAGGGATGGAGGCCCTGTCCCTGTGGCACTCCAGATGATGTTGGAATCCTATTCCCTTCAGCCCTGACCATTGGCCATGTTGAATGGGGCTGACTGGAGCTGGAGTGCACCAATGGCCACTCACCCTTTCCCAGATGGGTGATGGTTGCAACCCCCTTGCTTCTAGCCATCCTCCCTGGGCGGTCAGAGCTTATGTTGCTAGCTGGCTAGCTGGTAATTTACTTGGCTGGCCAGTCTGGGTATGACTGCCTGCCAAGACCTGAAGTTTAAATGGGCCATTCAGAGGCCCTTATGGCTGGTCTGTGCCTTGCTAGTTGGCTGGCCACTGTTCACTTTCATGCCTGGTTGGACAGCGATGCATTTAAGCCAGCTGCACTGGATGCCCTCAGCGCCATTGGCAGAAGAAGCAAGCCCAGTTGCAATCTTAGGATGGTCACCTCTGTAGATCAGCATCTTAAGGGGGACATAATTCTTGGCACAACCCTGACCTGGTTTCAGTCCTCCGGGTAGGACACAAACTTTGAGCAACTGGAACAAAGCCAAATGTAATCCTGTGCATACGTTCTTGGGACTAAGCTCCTTCAAATTCGGGCTTGCTTCTGCAGAAATATGCATGAGAACTGGCTAAACAAAAATGTCCATCTTCTCTTCTCTTCCTTTTTTGTGTGTGTGTGTGTGTGTTAAAACTCTAGGTACCACATGATACTTGTAGTGTTCTGGAAATCACTGTTAACTGTGAATGCAAGTTGTATAACTAATTGTCCAAATAATTTTGACATTTTTAAAAAAACCACAAATACTTTTCAATTATCTTTTTGCATGTTAAGGGCAGGTTGAAATATTTGATCTCAAATGCACCTTCTAGAACTCATTTTTATTCTGATCAGATGCAATTGCTTCCTTTCTGAACCTATGGGAGACCTCAAGTGGAATTGGAGGGCCTCCAAAAAAAGTGCCCATTTATTATTTTTAATAAAGATTGTCCAAATCCACAAAGCTCAAGAGCTTAATTAAAGTCAGAGAGAAGGGTGGTGGGGAGGAGGAGGGAGAGAGAATCAAAAGGAATCCTACGAAAAATGAATACCAAATCAGCCTGAAGCTATCCAAGAAAAACCAAAGGGATCTGACACCAATATATATGATTGATGTAAGGGATACGATATGTCAAGGAGAGAGAGGGGGCAGAGAGAAAAGAGAAAGAGAGGCAGAATGTCATATGAACACTACCCAGCATTGCAGAGCACATGGCCAAAGAGCAAATGTCATAATATTTTGCTTATTTCTCCAACGGTCTAGTAGACTTAAGGCCACCAAAAGGAAGAACAAAAGAGGAGCCTTGCACTATCAGTCAACAGCCCCTCTAGTCCAGCATCCTCTTCTCACAGTGGCTAACCAGATGCCTGTGGGAAGCCCTCAAAAATGTTCTGAGTGCAACAGCACTCTTCCCACTTGTGATTCACAACAACTGGCATTAAGAGGCATATTGCCTCTGACAGTGGAGACAGGACATAGACATCATAGCTAGCAGCTATTGCTTGCCTTATGCTCCATGAACTTTTCTAAAATTCTTTTACAGCCATTCAAGTTAGTGACCATCACTACCTTGTGAAAGTGAACTCCACAGCTTGACCATGTGCTGTTTGAAGAAAGACTTTCTTTTGTCTGTCCTGAGTCTTCCATCATTTAGCTTCATTGGATGGCCCAAGTTCTAGCATTATGAGAGTGGGAGAAGAATTATGGGACATCTTGCCTTATAAGGATTCTCTGGTGAAAGCTATCTAATTCCATCATGCTTATGAAATCCGATGTGGTTGTAGTGGTTACAGTGTTGGGTGAGGGCCTGGTGAAACAGGGTTCAAAGCTTCACTCAACCATGAGCTTCACTTTGTGACTTTGGGCCAGTCACTGTCTTTTAGCTTAATCTCTCCCAAAGGGCTGTTGTGAAGATACAGTTAGGAGCGGGAGAAACATATATGTTTCCTTAAGTTCATTAGAGGAAAAGAAGTGAAGAAGGAGGAGAATCGTAGAGTTGGAAGTGGCCATGAAGGTCATCTAGTCCAACTCTTTGCAATGGAGGAATCCTTTGCCCAAAGTGGGGCTCAAACCTACAACCCTGAGATTGTGGGTCTACCGACTAAGCTATCTTAAGTACTAGAAGAAGAAAAAGAAGCCCAAATGACTTCTCTCTACAATAATTTGTGCTACTTTCTCTGATTTCTGTTCTTTGTTTTTGTTTTTTTAGCTATGATTTTTGTTAGTTGCTGTGTGTGTGTGTGTGTGTGTGTGTGACTTTTAGAACCGAAAGGCACATGATATGGGTATGCTCATGGTGTCTTCTTTGTGTTTTGGAAAAATCCTTGATAACTGTGATATTCACATATTTTAAAGTTATATTTCAGTGGTGTGGGGACTAACAGATGGACAACAAAAGTGGATCCTGTGAGTCCATTATTTGGAAAGAGACTTGCACTGAAAGGGTGAAAGGATAGAGCCAGCATCTACTACTCAGTAGTCTGAAGATCTCACTGCCTTTTCTATGTTTAAATGTATATCTTATAATCATCAATCTCATTTGCATATCTATTTGGACATATGGAATGCCTAATCAATTTATAAGTTAAAGTTGGGATTGATTGAATATTTTTATTATTATCAGCTTTCTTTCTTTTTTCTGTTATATTTGCAAAAATAATAATACCTTTAAAAATGGAAGGCAGCAACTAAACATTCTAGCTAGATAGTGAGCATCCACACTTGGCAGCCTAATCTAGTGCATGTTTACCAAAGTCCTATTGATTTCAGTGGTGTTACTTCTAAGAAAGTGTGCACAGGATTGCAGCCAGAATACACATGCTGTTGCACATTTGATGCATATCAGATTTATGCTTCCGATTCCTTATCCAAAAAGTAATACACATTCATAATCCTGATAACTTTTACAGATCTCCTTAGTGTGATCAAGGCACCTGTCTACAAGTTAATTCAGCTTTATTCCTTGTTTCCACCACCCCATCCAATTCAGCCCCTCAGATAAATATTAAACCCTTCTTCCAAAGCCATAAATCCTCAAGTAACTCTTCTAGCAATATAGCAGAGAGGAATTATTGAATGAATAGATTAATCTGGCAGCATTATAATCTTAAAAAGTTTTTGTCACATAGATTTTTCCATTGGGCTGGGGGGAAATGTGTCATTATTGAATTATACAGAAATCTGTGACTTTTAAATGGAAGTAGGTCTTAATCCAGATAAATACCATGGTTAGAGATATGTGAACAGCTACCAGCTGACGTCAGATGTGGCAAATGAATATGTTCATCCCATAATACAGCAACAGTAGGGTTCTGACCCACTGGAAACAGGAAAGACATATTTATCCCTTGCAGAAGATGAAGTGAGCATTATCAATGCAAATTTGAAAGGCATCTGTTGAATATAGGATGCATACAGTTTGTATAAGTAACTGAAGAGAATATGTTCTATTAATACAAAATTTAACTCATTATGATGGGTGGAATACCTATGGAAAGAAGGTTAGCAAATTGAAAGGGCATCTGGAGGGTGTACAGTATGTCTCAATGCTCTGTGTCCTAGAATGAGTATTCAGGGGTTGACCCTGTGCTTCGAACCACCAGGAGGACTGCAGCTTACAGCAACTTCCTAAGCATTAAAAATTTCTAGCTTTTCCCACTCAGACTGACTGGCCTTTACTAAGCAGGAGGTATAGAAAGGCTTCTTCATTGCTTGGGCTGGCTTGATCTTCTGGCTTCACCCCAAGCTTGACTTTTGCCTTCTATTTCCATCTTGACAGATGCTTGCAGCCCAGCTCTGATACACCTCTTTCCACAGGAATGAGCTGTGGCTCTACAGATGTGGCCTCCATCAGCTCAAGCCAGCATGGGTAATGGTCAGGGATGAAAGTAGATGATGTCCACAGCTAGTAGATGATCATAGTTTTCTACCTCTGCCTTGTCAGCAGAAGCCCATCCAGGCCCATGCAGAGCTTGTTTGAGTCTTGTTCATGAGAAACACCAGCACGGCACTGCTACCTAATCTGATCTGATGCTACACACTAGTATGCAGTAACACAGCTCCAGATTTAACTATCAAAGCCTTGCGGAGCATACAGACAAGCAAGGGTATTTTGCCCATGGCCGTTTCACTCACTAAGACCCTGAATGGCTGGGAGGCATTGTACATTCTTGGCATGACAGCATAAGCCTGCCAGGTCCCTGGTGCTCCACCCACTGCCTTAGACCTCCAAGACCTGGGGCAAGTGTTCCCAGCTACCCCAGCCCCTTGCAGGGTCCTAGTCCCATCTGCTTCTTGGTCACACTAAAGCATGGTATATTGATGGTAACTGGCTGTTACATGTACAGTAACAAGACGGCAATAAATAAATAAATAAATAACAGTATAATCTACCACAATTTGTGAAAGATCAAGCATCACTCTTAAATGCCCCAATTTCAACGATGGAGGTCAATCTGGCAATTACTCAAGCAAAAATGGGAAAATCACCAGGTCCAGATGGCCTTCCAGCCTCTTATTACAAAGTATTTCAGAAGGAACTCACTGCTCCAATGAAAGATCTAATGAATGGACTACTGCATGGAAAGCTATTACCAATTACCTGGAAGAAAGCATATATTAATTTGGTTCCCAAACAAGATCAGGACCCACTGGACCCCAAAAGTTAAAGACCAATCTCGTTATTAAATAACGATTACAAAATCTATGTGGCAATGATGGCAAGAAGATTAAGAGCAATTCTAAAAACCTATATACATGAAGACCAGACAGCTTCCTACCAACAAGACAATTAAGAAACAATACCAGAAATGTATTGAACTTTATTGAAATCTTAGAAAAGAAGAATGAAAAAGAAGCTATCTAAATATTCCTTGTTGCCAAAAAGGCATTTGATAACATTTCTTGGGTGTTCATGAAGAGAGTTATGGAAACGATGGACTTTGGGGCAGCATTTATTAAAGGGCTGGAAGCCATATATATGGGACAATAGGTGAAAATACTAATCAATGGAACTCTGACAGAAAGATGTAATACAACTAAAGATGCAAGGCAAGGGTATCCTTTATCCCTCTTACTTTTTATCCTAACAATAGAAGTCCTGGCAAGAAGAATACACGAAAACAGTGGAATTAGTGGAATCTGAATAGGACAGCAAAATTATAAATTAAGAGTCTTCGCAGATGACATGGTCTTAACTTTGGAAAATCTTCTGAGGAGTGTAACCAAGGCATTGGAAACTATAACCA
This sequence comes from Podarcis vaucheri, assembly GCF_965113315.1. NCBI lineage: Eukaryota > Metazoa > Chordata > Lepidosauria > Squamata > Lacertidae > Podarcis > Podarcis vaucheri. The sequence goes on along the minus strand of NC_138758.1, from coordinate 17,080,407 downwards.
ACCTCAGAAATTTGGCAGGTTTTTATATAAACAAAAATAAAACAAAGATACTAGCAAAAAAACTTAGACCACAAAACTAAAGAAACAATAGAAACTTATCAGAGATAAAAACAGTGAAGAAAAATACCTGGGAATTTGGATCTCAACTATGAATTTGAATTTTTTAAAAGATAACTATATTAAAATTTGGGATGGAATTAAAAATCAGATAAATTTCCAAGTGGGGTTAGATATATGAGCAGCAATGAAAATAATCTATGAGGTGTGGTAATTAAGGAGATGCAGCTTAACAAGGACTAAATAAGACCCCGCAGAGGGATATGTGTTGAAGTCAAGGACTGCAAGATAATTGTATAACTGATTTACTAAGATATGTAAAATGCATGAATAAAATAAAATTTAAGAAAGAAATAAATATCAACATGGTGAGGTGGGCAGGGAGGACTGTGCCTCAGTGGTAGAGCATCTGTCTTGCACAGAAGGTCCCAGGTTCAATCCCTAGCATCACCACAAAGATTTCCTGCCTGAAATGTTGGAGAGCTTCTGCCAGTCAGAATAGACAATACTAATCTAAATGGATTAATGATCTGACTCAGGATAAGGCAGCTTTGCTCAGTTGCTTTGAAGTGTGCTTTGCACACTTGCTTTGAAGTCAGCAGCAACAGAATCTGGGTAGGAAACAGATTCACTAACAATGTGAAGATGGTATAATTAGCAGAGATTACACTTGTACTACTGCAACAATTACACACACACCCCAAAAAAGCTAAACTATATTAAAATCCCCTTTCAGGTTTCACTTTCTCCCACCCCCTGACACAGACACACACAGAGTAGGCATCTTGGATTCTGCTGTAGCTTCCTCGTTTGTAAAACACTGCAGCAAGGGGGGAGGGAACTGTCTAAACACAGAATATTAAAAAGGTCAAAAGTGATATTAAAGCTGGCAATTTGCAGATTTAGGAGGCAAAGACTGGAAGAGGTTGTATGATCTCAATTCACACTGAAAACAAAGGGAACTTGAAGGCACTGAACATTTCTGAGTGTCTGGAAAAACTCTTATGTCCGTGGGTGGGGGGACAAATTTGATCCAATTAACATTTCAGTGTGAACTTGTGTCATTTGCAGTTTCCAAAGCAACATGCAAACTGAAACAGAGCCCATTCCTCCCCACTCCCAAAAACTCACACTTCTCCAAATTTTGGAATACACTTCTCCAGCTAACGAACATGCACAAAAATGCTTACACTAAGGCCACACGCACACCCTATGTTTAAAGCACTATGATACCACTTTAAAAAGGTACAGCTTCCCCTAAAGAATTCTGGGGGTTGTAGTTTGTTAAGGTCGCTGTGAGTTGTAAGGAGATCAGTATCCCCCTGCGAGCCACAATTTAGAGAGTTCACTTGGTAGAGAGATAAAATTGTAGCTCTTTGTGCAGCAGTGTACAGTAGTCTCTGATTTCTAGGGTCAAATATCCCTGAAATTGCACATTGTGTGGGAACAGTCTCATTGGGCCTTCTGATTTTGCAGGAGGGATTCAAGTGCAGACTGGGACTTCAGGTTTGTGTAGTTGAAGTGGCTTAAAGGGTTCCAACCAATCCGCTTCAAAAAGAAAAAAAAAAGAATCAGATCCATGTCAGATGAACAAATGACTAACAAGAAGATGTATACAAATCAAGATGAACTCAAGATGACAGTTCACTGTTGCATAGCTTTCTCCACAAACAAGTCAGAAGAAATGTTCAAGAAAGACCGGATATAATCTAACTTCTCTGTGTGCTTTGTGCAAGCAGATCAGAGTGGCCCTCAATGGTAAACAAGTTGTCTTTCAGGGAGTCTTGTCTGCCAGTAGTAATCTTTTTTGGGGAATCCCTGATAAGCTCATAATGAACTCCAGGCAGGTCCATGATCATTTGAAGAGGGAAGGGGTGTCTTACCCAGAGCATGTTATGCTTCTTTTTGTTGTCATCATTCTTACTCTAGTGTTTCACTCATCCAATGTGGGGGGGGGGGAGTAAGAAATGAAATCATTCCATGTCAGTGTGCTTAAAATGCCCACAGGTAACAAAGCATCAACCATTCTCCTAACAGACCCAGAAGTGAAATCTAATTTTCTTAAGTACCAATCAGCACTGCAGATACACCAGGAGGTTTGAGACTAATTCATGAGCAATTCACAAACAGAATGGGAAGGTCTAAATCTGCCCAATAATTTATTTGAAATGAATAATTCAGCTCGCTCTATAAAACATCTATTTTAAATGCATTATACCACAGCAGACAATGTTCCTCCTTGGGGTTCTGTATATCATGATAACATTCAAATCGTTCAGGGTTCTTCAGAAGCAGACAATATCAGAATGTCACCTGCTGGATATAATACTGCCTTTACATTTGCTATGACACAGTCTGGTTGCTGAGATAAATGGAAGCTATATCATCACCAGTAAAGAGAGAGATTGGGAAAGCAAGAAAGGGACTCCCTGTCTGTAGGGAACAATGTCTCATTTGGGAGGTGGGGTTATTTGGGTAGGAAAGCTACTGAGACCTAGAGAGCAAGAGAGGCCATCTCTTAGAATCCAATATACATATATTCATTTTGAATCCTATCCATACTTATAATCACTAGCAGTGTTACCACATCATATCCATCTGTGTTCCTGTGTATACAAAGAGCTGATTTGGACACTCACCTGGTTATTCACAGGTATCTTTAACAAGTGTACACACAAGATGATGAGCTGTACAAATCAAGATTTGGCAGCAAACTGGGTGTGGAGGACTAGGCAAGCCTCAGTTTAACCCCTGGAAGTGGACCCAAGTGGGCATCTGGGGGATGGCCTGCACCTAAGCCTGCATTCAATTGGTCAAGGCAGGCTATGATCCAGAGTCCTGGAAACAGGCCTACAGGCCACACACATTGGCCAGGCTGTCTCACCCCAGTGCCATCACCAGATCGCAAACTCAAGGGAGAGGAAACGGGGAAATACAAGGTCCCAGGCCAGCATCTCCCTAGGAGGTCAGGAGCAAACACCCCATTCAGATAATAGGATGCCAGGACCACAGGTGGGTTGGGAGGAAGCCCACTGTAAGTGCAGTGAGGGCCAGGGAGTCCCCCTCCACACACCTCTGTGCTCGCCCCCCACCCCAGTGCCAAATGTGGCACAATCTGCTCTTTATAAGGCCCTGAACTCTTGAGGGGGGAACCTTATAAATGCTTCTCCCCCCCCCATGAGGCCCCATGGGAACCAATGTATGATTGGAAATCTGCCCCATTTTGCTGCTTTGTGGGTCACACGCCACCAGGCAAATTCACCCCTTCTTTCTGAACAATCTCCAAAGGCTGCCCCACACTCATTAAGGTTGTCTAATATACAATCTATTACCACTGTTAGCACCACATTTTATAAAGTTCTGAAATCTTATATGCTTGCAACTTAGCTGAGCAAACACAGAATAACATGCTTCTGGGTATACCTGCACAGGGCTGAACTTCACCTTACTTTCATCAACTCCTCAGTTACTAACCACCAGCTACTTAGCAGCAAACTAAACTTAGCCGTTAACTTCCATTATTTCCAAGGGGTTGGTTTACATTCAATGGGCTTCCCTCTTATAAAATCAGACCTTGGGGGAAACAAGCAATCTGCTTTATCACCAAGGGCACAGTTCACTAAGCACTGCAGCTGTACAACCTCTTATTATTTGAAATGAGTCTTGTGTGAGACTCCTGCACAAAACCCAGTGAAATGAAGGGGGGAGGGTGTGTTTCACCACTTAATGGATTGTGCCTTTCGCCATTTGCCCAATGTACATAACCATTCAGGCTGATGGATACAAACCGACAGGTCAATAAGAAAGGTCTCAGTCTACTAGGTAACCCAGTTCACCTTATAATTCCCCAGCAGACATTTTGAATTACAGTACAGACAAGATATACGAACCTTAGTCAAAGCAGAAAGATGCCATGAAAAGTCACAGAACAAATGGGATTTCCTCTCCCCTATTAAACATAGGAATCATTACCAAATTCTGATCTCATGCCACACAATCATAGCATAACTCTTGATTCTTTGTGAGCAGAAAGATAGAAAGAACGAACGAACAAGCCAGTGTGGTATAGTGGTTAAGAGCAGTAGACTCAATTGGGTCTACTGATAGCATAACTCTTGATTCTTTGTGAGCAGAAAGATAGAAAGAACGAATGAACAAGCCAGTGTAGTGTAGTGGTTAAGAGCAGTAGACTCAATCAGGTTTGCATCTCTGCTCCTCCACCTGCAGCTGCTGGGTGACCTTGGGCCAGTCACACTTCTCTGAAGTCTCTCAGCCCCACTCACCTCACAGAGTGTTTGTTGTGGGGGAGGAAGGGAAAGGAGAATGTTAGCCGCTTTGAGACTCCTTCAGGTAGTGATAAAGTGGGATATCAAATCCAAACTCCTCCTCCTCCTTTAATCATGATCAAATAGATGGTCTATTGTGGCAGCACCTATACTTTGGAACTCCATGCTTATTGACGGCATCAGGCAGGCACCCTCATTGTACACTTTTCAGCAACTGCTCTAAACATTCTTGTTCAGGCAAGCCTCCCCAATATGCATAGAATGCTGGTGCATTTTTTATCTGTATTTAGTTTACTATTTATTTCATGTTTTGAATAATTTACATAGTTGTTGGGGGGCGTTGGATTATTTTACTGATAATTTTATTGTTTTAATCTCTTTGTAAACCTCTTTGAGGGTTTTTTTTTTAAAAAAATAATCAAGCATAATATATATATATATTTTATGACTAAAATAAATAAATGCCAGTGCTGGGCAGAGCAATCAATGTGGATTTTACTTTTGTACAGTAGACTAGTTTTTACATACGCACTCACACACTCTTCCACATGCACCCCCCCAATCAAGACCAGCAAGAGATGTTGTCAAGAGTCCAATGATATATTCAGTGGCGTAGCGTGGGTTGTCAGCACCCGGGGCAAGGCAAGTAATTTGCGCCCCCTAACCCGTGGATTTGCGCCCTCTAACCCTAACCCCCAGACATTGCGCCCGGTGCGGCCGGCCCCCCTGCACCCCCCACGCTACGCCACTGGATATATTCCAGGCAGGCAAAAATACTCAAGGGATATATGGAGCATATACGAGGGACATAGGAGTGTTCTGGGGGACAGACAGATAGGCTTGAAGGACCGCATTTTTGCCCCCAGACCTCAGATTCCTAAATGATACAACCAGAGTGTGGGAAACACAACATGGGAATGCCAATCCCTCTGGTGAGTGTTACTTACAGATCAACTCTTGTTGGTGACTATGCCAGAGTGCCTCAACCTGGAATCTCTTCTCATCAGCTTCTCTGCCTTTAGAGTACAATCTGTATAGATTCAGTAAGCATCCTTTTCTGGCTGCACTCGTATTGAATTAAATATCCGAGTTCATTCAAATGTCAGCAAATGATAGATTATTAATATGCCTTATGAGCATCTTGCCTGGCTTAGTCTCAGAGCTGTACATCAAAAAGGAAATAAATAAGGCCATGCTCTCTTTCAGTTTCTACCTAGGGGCCAGTATTTTATGCAGTGAACCTGCCGGCTAGATAGGTGACACATGAACGTTGCATTTCCTTCCATCAGTAACACAGTTACCTCTGCATTCAGCTTGTCAAATTTTCTGAGATTAAAAAGAGATTTGCTTGTCATATATTCGCCAGTTTTTCCATTTCAAGTCCCCCTACAGAGGCTAAAGTATGAGAGCCTCTTCTTGTGAATGTGCAATTTTGCTAGGAAGAAATCACGCACAATGGATCCCTCCCCCACTCCCCCGGTAATAAAACCATTGATATATAAACCCACTGAGGACAGATAAAACTCGGACCTGAGAGCCATGGCACATGGAAAATGTTTTATATTGATATTTTAGAATATAATATATGCCTGTGTATTCCACATCCTGGAACACTCCTTCCGTTGTAAGAAAGCAACATTTGTATACAATTTCCTTTCTCTAAAAATCAATACATTGTTACATGTTGAGGGGGATGTCTCTTCTCCACACAGGTCCAAACAGATCTAGGCTTTTGCACAATCTACCTTTTTAAGTGAAGCAAACTGAACTGCACTTACTGGACTGATACACACATTGTAACCAATAAATCCTTCAGTTTTCACACTTCTCTAAAATTTCTCCTACTAATCTTGGCTCAAAATCGATAACAAAGTATATATAAATGTGTATTTTACGTTAAGAAACATAAAATGTGTTTTAAGATAAAATATGTACGGTACATTTCTGTTTTAACGTAATTTTTAAAAGCAGGAAAATAAATTCATATTGCTATTGTGTGTTCTGACTCAAAGGTATTTTTGGACCCAGATTTGGCCCTTTGGAAAACTGCCCACCTGGGTCTGAAGCATTTTGGAGGGTGCCTAAATAAATTTGGAACTTCATCCTGATTCATAAAGATGAAACTTTATGCTTCCCCCACTTCTTGTGGGCTTTCTATTTTTAAGAAGGCTAAAGCATTCCCCCCCTCCTTTTGACATAAGTAGATTAAATTTTATGACATAGTAGCCCCTCCTCAGAGGATAAAACCTGCAAAAGTACAAACAGGTTTTAAATTTGTTGTTGTTGTCATAATACAAAGCAACAGTCTATATTTTTGTTTATTTTTTTGGCAGAAATGGCTGAAACTTGTAGGCATGGTAGCCCCATCTGAGATTATCAATCCTGCCAAATTTCAGAAGGATGGCTACAGTGGTTTAATGCAAGGACAAACTACGGTTTTTGAGTGATTGCAAATGATTCACTTAATCTTCCCTGTTCTGTTGTTTTAATATGAAAATGGCATATGTTGTAGAGGTGCCCTTAGGAAGGTCAACTGTTAAATTTCAGTTACAGATAGGTAGCTGTGTTGGTCTGCCATAGTCAAAATAAAAAATTCCTTTCAGTAGCACCTTAAAGACCAACTAAGTTAGTTCTTGGTATGAGCTTTCGTGTGCATGCACACTTCTTCAGATACACTGAAACAGAAGTTGCCAGATCCTTCTATATAGTGAGAAGGTGGGGGAGGGGTATTACTCAGAAGGGTGGTGGGAATGGGAGATTGGCAGATAGCTGAGATGAGCCTGTTGACGACTCTTAACGACACTTACAGTCGTTCTGAGTAATACCCCTCCCCACATTCTCACTATATAGAAGGGTCTGGAAACTTCTGTTTCAGTGTATATGAAGAAGTGTGCATGCACACGAAAGCTCATACCAAGAACTAACTTAGTTGGTCTTTAAGGTGCTACTGGAAGGAATTTTTTATTTTGTTAAATTTCAGGATGATAGGTGCAAAAGCTAGGGAGATATGGTGAATCGGAGGGGGTGCACTGTTCAGCTTGCACTCTGCTCAGTTGGCACCAAAAGTCACAGAAATTAAATGCAAAGCTGAATTCACAGGAGTGGGTACGTGGACTTACAGCAGAGGCAGAACATCTTGAACATCCAGCATTTTACAACCACAAGTAGAACTAGACGAGAACAATGTGATACATTACTTGTATGACTGGATGATGGCTAACGGATTGAGACTGAATCACAACAAGACAGAAGTACTGTTTCTGGGGGATGGGCAGGTGTGGGGGATTCTCTGGTCATGAATGGGGTGACTGTGCCCATAAAGGACCTGGTGCACAGTAATTTGGGGGTCATTTTGGACTCACAATTGTCCATGGAGGTGCAGGTCACTTCTGTGTCCAGAGCAGCTGTTTACCAACTTCCATCTGGTACGCCATCCAGCCGAAACCCTACTTGCTTGTGCACTGTCTCGCCAGAGTGGTACATGCTCTGGTTATCTCCCACTTGGACTACTGCAATGCACTCCGTGTGGGGCTGCCTTTGAAGGTGACTCAGAAACTACAACTAATCCAGAATGTGGCAGCTAGACTGGTGACTGGGAGTGCTCGCCGAGACCATATAACACTGGTCTTAAAGGATCTACATTGGCTTCCAGTACATTTCTGAGCACAATTCAAGGTGGTGGTATTGACCCTTAAAGCATTTTTTCTGTGGGTACCTCAAGGGCATGCAGTACCCGCACCTTTTTTTTCTAGAAGGAAAGCACTGGTTTAAAATGTGGCACTTACTGTAAAACTTCCTGGTGTGTACTGGCACCTTTTTTGCTAGAAGAAAAGCACTGACTGCCTACATTGGTGTGTTTTTTTCAATATTTCTCACTTTGGATGTCCCTGCTTCAGTTTGGGGTGCTTTTGAAAAATCCAACTTTGGTTTATACGAGCTCTGAACCTATCCGAAGCACCCCACTTCAGTTCAAGATTTGTCTGAATCAAGTGTACATCCCTAACAGAAACAAGACAGAGTTGACTTATGAATGAGCACGTGCAAAACTGGCATAGATCAAAAACAGACTGATCCACCCATCTATAAATTTTGCACATTCAAGTTTTAGCTTAGAAGTGTGCTTCCAATGTATTTAATTCTGTCTGCCTTCAAATATTTGCTCTTTAATGCCACATCCAAATAATTGAGCCATTTCCTCAGGGGTGGGGGCAGTGGGGAGAGAAAATGGTTTGAGCAACACTGTCATCTTCAGTGATCCAAATTGTCACCTTTCCAATCACCACCAGCTCATCTGAGCACGAAACAAATGACTTCTCCTGCCCTGATATGTTTATCATTCTGATGGAGTGGATTCAAATATCTGAATTCATTTGGATGCTTGCAAATGATAGATTATTAATATGGTTTATGAAAATCTTCTCTGCTGTAGTTTCAAAGCTGTGCTTCAAACAGGGGGAAAAAATAAGGTCCATGCTCTCTATCAGTTTTTATCTAGGGGCTGATTTTTTGCTCAATGAACTTGTAGCTTGATTGGTGATGCACGATTGCAGCATTTCCTTCCAAAGGTAACACAGTTCTACCTCAGCATTCAGCTTGTCAAATTTTCTCATATTAAAAAGAGTTTTGTTTGTCATAGATTCTTAATCTCTCCCCTCCCCCAGCACCATCCACCCTGCAGAGGCCAAATGGCTGCTTACCCGGTCACCTGGTGGGCGACTGTTGTGACCCTTTACTTCAAATGCCTACCCCCTAGGAGCAACACCTGGGTTAGGCAGTCAGCAGTTAGGGAACTCCTAGACCAGGGGCCCCCAAACTAAGGCCCGTGGGCCAGATAAGGCCCGAGGGACTCATTTATCCGGCCCTCGCTGCCCACTGCTGCCGCCCACTCTTACTGGTGCTGCGCTGTGTGGCTGCCCACTTCTGGGTCGGAGGAGCACCGGAAATAGATGTACACATGCGCAAGGGTTATTTGCACATGCACAAGTAAGTAAGGCGCTGTAAGTTTGCTGACCCCTGTCCTAGACCAGCCACAGGGGAGTGGCAGTTTTCCCAACATCTTTTTACTTGAATCGTGGCCAATCCGAACAGGCCAAGTTGACAGGCCTTTCCACCAGATAAAGGTTGTCTGCATCTGACCTCAGGCTTCACTGTTGATTGCAGAACAACCCTCCTTATTCCTCTCCCCCCATTTAATGATGCTGTGTGTTTATGTGTACTAACATTTTCCTTCTAGGGCACTGCATTCATTGGCTTTGTTGTGGTCCAAAAATGGTTGCCATTTTCACAGCCAGGAAGGAATTTTCCTCCAAACAGATTTACCCCATTTGGAGGTTTTGTCTTCACCATAGCAATAGTCACAACTTTGCAGATAAGGCATTGAAGGAGCAAACAACCATAAACAGTGTGCAGTAAAGGCGAATGAGTGCCAGATGGGTCGGCATGTGATATGATTAGAGAAGCCCATCCTTAAGTTGCTCTGGTTAAACTGCTTGAAATCCACATTGTAGAAGTGATCTTTGCAAAGAGAAGGTATGGTTCCACATGCCCTGCTCAAAAGCAGCAACAAGTGAAAAAGGCTCTTCATACTCCACCCATTTCCTTCCATATTACTGTATTAAAAGTACAATAAAACATGGACATTAAAACTCTTGGTGGCGTCCAACAAAATCTTAAAATACAAAAGTTCATCAAACATTAAAATCTTCCCTAAATTTAATGTTTTCCCTTGCTGGTAAGTTTCATTGAATTTGATCCATACCAATGGGCCAGGTGTGAAACATTATCAAATCACATTGGACAACATTGCTCTTCACATATTTCTGTTCCTTCATTAAAATGGAAGGCATTTCAAAAGCAGCAACAAGTGAAAAAGCCTCTTCATACTCAATCCATTTCCTTCCCGTAAGCCTACCATTGCTGACAAAGGAATTGGGGGTGCTGCAGTTGGACAGTTGCCCACTTGGTCAGATGGCCCAAATGGTTGGAGCGTCATGGTCTTTAAGGCATGCCTGCAAGGAGGTGTGGCCAGCTCTGACACAGAGCACTCTGCCCCCAAATGGCAGGAAATGCAATCAGACTTCCGAATCTGAACTACACACAGGCTGACACCAGGAAGGCCCCAGAAGAAGGGTCTTTCCTGTGTCATTTTGTTTACAAGGGGTCCTTGCTGTCATAGTAGCTTCTCTGCTGGGAGAGGTAGGAGGTAAGTTTCTTTTCCTGCTGCTGCTTTCCAACAAATATTTTAAATTGCTAAATCAGGGCTTGATTTTCTTATTTTTTGTTAACTGCCTTGATCTTTTCAGAAGGAAAGGAAAGGAGAGCAAAAGTAAAAATATTTTGAATAAATACGTAAGGATATGTAAGGAACCCATTGCTGTGTCCAGTGTTAATGTTACCATGGATTAAACTAGGGGTTTTTTTTATTTGTTTAAAAACATTGTATGATTTATTCTTTGTACCCCGCCCATCTGGCTGGGTTTCCAGGACCAGAGGAGCAGAGCCTACCATTGGTGACAAAGGAATTGGGGGTGCTGCAGTTGGACAGTTGCCTTCCTTGGTCAGATGGCCCAAATGGTTGGAGCACCATGGTCTTTAAGGCATGCCTGCAAGGAGGTGTGGCCAGCTCTGACCCAGAGCACTCTGCCCCCAAAGGGCAGGAAATGCAACCAAACTCCTGAGTCTGAACTACACACAGGCTGACACCAGGCAGGCCCTCACAAGAAGAATCCTTCTTGAATCTTTTACATTAAAACATATTAAAGGTACATTAAAACATGGGCATTAAAACTCTGGGCGGCTTCCAACAATATCTTAAAATACAAAATCTTAAAATACAAAAGTTCATCAAACATTAAAATCTTCCCTAAATTTAATGTTTTCCCTTGCTGGTATGTTGCATTGAATTTGATCCATACCAATGGGCCTGGTGTGAAACATTATCAAATCACATTGGACAACATTGCTTTTCACATATTTCTGTTCCTTCATTAAAATGGAAGGCATTTCAAAAGCAGCAGCAAGTGAAAAAGGCTCTTCATACTCAATCCATTTCCTTCACGTAAGCCTACCATTGGTGACAAAGGAATTGGGGGTGCTGCAGTTGGACAGTTGCCTTCCTTGGTCAGATGGCCCAAATGGTTGGAGCACCATGGTCTTTAAGGCATGCCTGCAAGGAGGTGTGGCCAGCTCTGACCCAGAGCACTCTGCCCCCAAAGGGCAGGAAATGCAACCAAACTCCTGAATCTGAACTACACACAGGCTGACACCAGGAAGGCCCCAGAAGAAGGCTCTTCCTCGTAGCTTTTTGAGATAAGTTGCTTTTCTTGCTGTTGCTTTTCCAACAAATATTTTAAATTGCTAAATTATGGCTTGATTTTCTTATTTTTTAAACTGCCTTGATCTTTTCAGAAGGAAAGGAAAGGACAGCAAAAGTTAAAATGTTTTAAATAAATACACGAAGATAGGCAAGGAACCCATTGCTGTATCCAGTGTTAATGTTACCATGGATTAAACTAGGGTTTATTTTATTGTTTAAAAACACTGTATGATTTATTCTTTGTACCCCGCCCATCTGGCTGGGTTTCCCAGCCACTCTGGGCGGCTTCCAAGCAGCCCATGGGGGTCGTTTAACGGGCCTACGAGCTGCCCCTGAACTGAGCTGCCAGCTTTGCGAATCCCCACTTGCTGCACTAAACCAGCGCAGCACGGTGTGGGGACTCGCTTCCACGGTGCCGAAAATCGCGTCTGCGCAGACGCTAACACCGGAAATTGTGGCTGCACATGCATGAGCGCGTGCGTAATCTGCCTCACGGAAGGACCTCCACAGGACGGAACCTGGTCCAGGCGAGGTAAGCCTTGCCAACCCCTGGTCTAAGGCATGCCTGCAAGGAGGTGTGGCCAGCTCTGACCCAGAGCACTCTGCCCCCAAAGGGCAGGAAATGCAACCAAACTCCTGAATCTGAACTACACACAGGCTGACACCAGGAAGGCCCCAGAAGAAGGCTCTTCCTCGTAGCTTTTTGAGATAAGTTGCTTTTCTTGCTGCTGCTTTTCCAACAAATATATTAAATTGCTAAATTATGGCTTGATTTTCTTATTTTTTGTTAACTGCCTTGAACTTTTCAGAAGGAAAGGAAAGGAGAGGAGAAGTACAAATATTTTAAATAAATACATAAGGATATGTAAGGAACCCATTGCTGCATACAGTGTTAATGTTACCATGGGTTAAACTAGGGGGTTTTTTTTATTTATTTAAAAACATTGTATGATTTATTCTTTGTACCCTGCCCATCTGGCGGGGTTTCCCAGCTACTCTGGGCGGCTTCCAAGCAGCCCATGGGGGTCGTTTAACGGGCCAACGAGCTGCCCCTGAACTGAGATTCCAGCTTTGCGAGTCCCCACTTGCTGCACTAAACCAGCGCAGCACGGTGTGGGGACTCGCTTCCACGGTGCTGAAAATTGTGTCTGCGCAGACGCTGACACCGGAAATTGTGGCTGCACATGCATGAGCGCGTGCGTAATCTGGCTCATGGAAGGACCTCCACAGGACTGAACCGGCCCAGGCGAGGTAAACCTTGCCAACCCCTGGTTTAAGGCATGCCTGCAAGGAGGTGTGGCCAGCTCTGACCCAGAGCACTCTGCCCCCAAAGGGCAGGAAATGCAATCAAACTCCTGAATCTGAACTACACACAGGCTGACACCAGGCAGGCCCTCACACGAAGGATCCTTCTTGAACCTTTTATATTAAAACATATTAAAGGTACATTAAAACATGGGCATTAAAACTCTGGGCGGCCTCCAACAATATCTTAAAATACAATGGTTCGTCAAACATTAAAAGCTTCCCTAAATTTAATGTTTTCCCTTGCTGGTATGAAACATTATCAAATATCATTGGACAACATTGCTTTTCACATATTTCTGTTCCCTCATTAAAATGGAAGCAAAAAATAAAAGTAAAGGTAAAGGACTCCTGGATGGTTACGTCTTGTAAAATTCGACTATGGGGTGCTCATCTCCATTTTTAGGCCGAGGGAGCTGGCGTTTGTCCACAGATAGCTTTTGTGGGCCGTGTACAGGGAAGATATGGGTAACACATGTTGTGACTGACTATAAAATAATAATAATAATAATAATAATAATAATAATAATAATAATAATAATAATAATAATTTATTGTTTATACCCTGCCCCATCTGGCTGAGTTTCCCCAGCCACTCTGGGCGGCTCCCAATCAAGTGTTAAAAACAGTAGTGTTACATATTTTTAAAAAGTGTTAAAAACAGTACAGTGTTACATATTAAAAACTTCCCTGAACATGTGCCTTAGCTCTTGGAGACAAAACTATAACAAGGGGTCAGGAAACAAGTGGCCTTGCAGATAGCCTTCCTGGTTAGCTGAGTTGGTTAGAGCATGGTTTTATTATTATTCTTCCTTCTGTAATGGAGTTCCATTAAGAAAACTGTTTTGAGAACCAGTCTTTTTGCCATTTTATGGTCCATTCACTCCATTTGGTATATCTTTATCTTCTTTCCCTTGTTCTTCTCTTCCCATTTGGAAGTTCTGCCTTTTTTCCATGTCACTCATGTTTTTTGTCCTGAAGTCTGAGATAATTCAGAGATGCCAACATTTAAAATGTGTAATTTGCACAAGGTTGATATATTTGCATCTTTAAAATACACACGCAATCAAGAAGAAGAAGAAAGTTACTGGTGACAAAACAATGTATTCCACTGCACCTCAGGGCAACAGGCTAGGTTAAGGGAATGTATGGTAGGGAATGTGGCACATACAGATCTGACTTCCAGGATGTTGCAGCTGCCTCAACTTTGCCTAGCGGCAGGGCTGGCCCTGAGTGGGACCAACAGAGTTTTCCTCACTCCTCCTTGTCACATGAGGCTTCAACACTTGACAAGGGCTTTTGACAATGGATAAAGTGGATTCTGGGTATATAAAAAGTTTCAGGAAAAGTTTCTGTACACCTTTTTATCCTAGGAACATCTATTTCCCAGCATAGATTTGTGAGCCTCCCCCACTTTTAGTGGTTTTAAGAGGACCTTGCTTTATCATGCAAGAATCTCATTACAATTAATCTCCTGCGACAGAAATCCTTGTATTGTTAGGCAACTGCTCTGGGTTTTGATACTCTGAATCTATTTCAGTTTTATTGCCACATGGAATGAAATGGAGCAAGATGGGTCCTTGGTAGCCACAAATCAATGGAGAAGTCTCTGATCAACTGCCATGAGGTTCATTCAGATAACTAAAATATTTCTGTGCTCTTGGCAGCCTCCCTGGCAGGAAATGATCCATTAGGGCCTGAAGAGGGGAGAGCAGATAAAAGTTAGGCAGGATGTCAAATTATCCCATCTCCTGCATTCCTACTGATAAAACTGCTCCATCTGGATGAAGCGTTTGCTTGCAGATCTCCCAAGGCCGACTAAAAAATTATTCCCAGTTAGGCCCACTTCAGTGAGATTAAATAGAGAATTATGTGTTTATCAGCACTGCTTTGGTGGGACTTACTGGAATGAAGAGTGTTGGAGGTCATCACCTTTAATATTTCACATGTGGATATTCTTTTATTTGCTTACAAAATTCCTATTCTTACAACAAAGGTCACTTCAGTCTCTGGTTGTTATGGCAGAACATGCATTTCATTGTGGCCTTATTAGGGCACGTGTGCCCTATTTTACAGAGGGCGGTCCTCTACTGTTTGGAGGGCTACATAATCCATGTTGGGTTGAAAAATGAAGAACAATAAAAAGGGATGGCAATAGCCTTGAAGGATATTGATGACCAGCATAGAGGTTTCCTCTCCAAACGGAATAATGGTGTACACATAAACAAATTAAAAACACCCCTTTGTCAATCCTTACCCTAGTCAATGATGGCTGGTGCCCATTGGAACTAGTAGGACAGAAGGCAGGCAACAAACAGAAGGTGGAGTCAAAGCTAATGACAGCCAGAGACAACTAATGGCCAAACCTTCAACTTTTAAGTAAGAAGCAGGCATTTGGAAATAGAGGCTAACTGAGGGCAGAATGAGGTTGGTGGGACAGTGCCCCATTTGCTTGGATAGACCAGTCTCCACGGGACCAGGTGATTTACCAGGGAGTGGGAATGGAAAACAAGAGAGTTGGAATAAATGTGAGGTTCAAGCCCTCATTAAGTGAGACTGGAATATGTAGATGTTTGTGGGGCAGGTCTAGCTCATGGCTTGGGCAAGGCTATGAAAGCAGGCAAAGGCCTGCCTCTCATTGAGTCTGGATAGTGCCATTCTACACCTTAACATAAGATGGTTGTGTGTCTTAGCACTACAAATAGATGGCAGTCTTTGGTAAACTGTCTGTCTGTAGGGCTTCTGTGTGAAGGAGCCTTCACTGTGAAGATCTGCCCAGTTCAAGACTGGTTTTAAAGTAAAAAAAAATTAAGAAGGGAGAACAGAGACCTTGACATTGTTCACCAGCTGTTAATACCTTAGTGTACGCACACAGCTATAGTAGGCAACCGTGTATCCTCTTTTGTCCCTTTTCTGGAGTGGGCAGTGCTTGAGTGCCTACCATAGTTAAGTGTGGTAGCCATAGTGGCTGTAATAGGTGGCACTGGACTTAGTTCTATGTGGGTTGGAGTCTGACATTTCCTGTGACTATTCTGTTTCCTTGGATTCCTGTTTTTCCCCCACTTAGTATGTAGCCCCTGGATGTAGGGAATGTATCTCTCAGGATGGAAAAGTTCTGCACCTCTTCACTATATTAACATCACTGTTTCCAGAGTCTCAATAGCAAGGGATTTCCACTTTATCAACCCAACAGTGCAAGGTATGGGGCAGAAAGTCACATACCCAAAGGCTGATGCAGGATGCAGGCAACAAATTTCTACTTAGTTCTAAAACAGGGGCTGGAAGCCTCTAGCTCCTGGGTCAATCTGGCCCAGCAGGCCATTTCTCCCCACACCTGACATCACATATGACTTCAGGCAGGTAAGGACAAGGCTACTTAGGAATAACTGGGAGATCAAATTGAGCTCCTGGTATTTCTGCTGCAACTGGGGCTCTTTGCGGATCAGTTGGACCTGGCCCTCTAAACAAGACAATTTTTGCCTCCTCATTGGCTACACTGCATGAGGCCTGCATGACTTATTGAACTGCTCAAGGCCATTGATACGTGTCTGCACCTCTCCCCTTGCTGGGTGCACAGCTGCCTTACCCCTGTTGTGCAGAGGGTGGGGAGGAGTAATACAGGTGAGGAGAGGTAATATATTGTAGAAAGATATATGTTTCTATGCCTCTCCAGGAGGAAACCTATCATTCTTCCAAACCGATCTCAAAACAGCAAAATAGTGACTGCTTTAATTCCCAGCTCAAACCACCCTTAACCTTTAAACCACCTTAACTGCTAAACACCAGATAATTTAAATTATCTCGTCTCCAAATCCAGAGATTATTCATTACCTATGCATTTTTATTATGAAAAGAAGAGAGGAGGGAGAAATGCAATAAAAAGGCATGCCTCTTCCTGCTTGGGGAAATAATAGACATATTTGCATAAATATATTATTGGGTACAAATTGCCAGGCTTCAACTAGGTCGACTATTGCCTTGATAAACTCTCTGTGGAAAAGATACTGGAAAGCTTTCATTTTTATTTTAATTACAATGAATTTCTTCTTATGTGAAGGTGGAAGGGAGTCTTGCATAGAGAGTCTTGTGCAAAGCCAAGTCTCTTTCTCTCTCCCCCCCCCCCCGTCTTTCCTTCAGGAAGCTGTTTCGTTTATGGCCAATCCAATTTTATGCAGTCCAGATACATTTTATTAGCATATTATCTGTGCAGGTTATTCAGTCAGTCAGCTGTGCACTTTTCAGAGATAAAGTGACATAATTTCTCCTGTTGTGGGTGCTACAATGCTTCCAATCCCCCCGCCCTCTCCATACAGATAAAAGCAGTAGGGGAAATAAAATGATCATGAAGCTATATTTTCATCTTTGACTATATTAATGTCATGAGCTCAGGCTCTTAAGATCTTATAGGGGGGATTTTCTGAGAAAGACAGCCCAGAATATGTTATAGCTATAAGGGTATGAAAGGGAGTTGACAAAAGAAGAAGAAGAAGAAGAGGAAGAGGAAGAAGCAGCAGCAGCACAAGCATTTGAAAAAGGCTCAGATGCATGAATAAACCAACTGAACCCAGAACTGCCAAACACTTTTCATTACTGCTTACAGGGAAAGGTTATACAAGCTTTAATGACTGTCTTTAATGTAGGGTGGTGGAACATTTTTCTGACAAGAGTTTTTAATTTCAAGGAAGCAAACCCCAAATAATTTGGTGCCATTTCTGATTAACCCGCAGGACACTGGAGACAATCAGGTTTCCACAGGTGCATAGAGGCATTCTGATGTGGGAGGGAAGCGAGCGAGCAAGGGGGATAAAAGAGAAAGAAAACCCTCTATTCCTTGCCCACATAGGAAGGAGAGTCTTTCTTTGTATGTCTTCTTTCCCGTATAAAGCGCCTCAAAATTGTACAAGACTGATTACAAGGTGCTTTTGGTTAAATATATCCTGCAGGGGTGGAAAACCTTAGGCCATGCGTCAAATGTAGCCCTCCAGGTATCTCTGTCTGACCCTCATATTCTACCCTCCTCTCCCCAGGCTGCACACCTGATCAGCTGTTCTTTGCAACTTCCTTGATTGTTTTCGGCTGACTGGAATGCATCCTTCAACTCTGATAATGCTTCTTGTTTTCCTGGATGGAGGATGGGGTGGTGGTATGAGAGTCAAAGGTAATTCCCCTGCCCATCTCTGACATATGGCCTACAGAAGGTTGCCTGGTATACTGTAACTCTTCCTGTAGGGCCAGAACTGGAATTTCCACATTGTTTGTTTGTTTGTTTGTTTGTTTGTTTAATCTCCATCCCACCCTTCCTCCCAAACGGTCTAGCTGGCTGGCTATATGGTTATAGTTTAATTATAGCTATTTATTAGTCTCCCCCCCCCCCCGTGAGACAAACCCTCTCAGAGGTATGTACAGAGAGAAGTAAAAGCAACAGAACAGTAGACAGAAACAGCATGAGAGAAACTGAATTAGATCACCGTAAGTGAAATCTTATGAAGGACTTCAAACTTAAACACTCTTAAGGAAAGGCAAAACTTTTTCTTCTTTTTTAAAGGTGAGGTCTAAAAGCCTACTTGAATGTGAGAACCGAAAGGATCTAGCAGATATTGACTGGAATATTAAATATTAAAGTTCCACAATGTTGGAGTCACCCCTACAAAATTTGTCTTGTGTGCTCCCTAGCCTCACACAAGCAAGAATTCCGTTCTTAGGCATGTTTTCCAAGGAAGTATAATGGTTAGGGTTCTCTGCCTTTGATGGGATGAGTGTTACTTTTTTTTATCAAGTAAGGCCTAATCTAGCAAAGGCTACAAACCCCATGGGGGCAGGGCGAGCCAAGGAAGGGTGCACTGCGTCGAGCCTCTCTGCAGCCTCCCCCTCAGCTGTAGGGTGGCTGAGGCAGTGGGCAGATGCAAGCCCTGCGCTGCTCGAAAAAGCAGTGTGGAACTTGCCCATCACCTCCCCCTCAGGAGAGACGCGTAGCCTCCCAGTGCCCCCTGCCTCACCTAGCTATGCCTCCGGATAGGGCAGATTCAAGGAGAAGGGGGCTGTTGAAGGCTATTAGCCTGCAAAGTTGGAGGCAGCAATGCTTCGAGAGCCAGTGTGGTGTAGTGGTTAAGAGCGGTAGTCTCGTAATCTGGTGAACCGGGTTCGATTCCCCGCTCCTCCCCCCGCTCCTCCACATGCAGCTGCTGGGTGACCTTGGGCCAGTCACACTTCTCTGAAGTCTCTCAGCCCCACTCACCTCACAGAGTGTTTGTTGTGGGGGAGGAAGGGAAAGGAGAATGTTAGCCGCTTTGAGACTCCTGAAGGGGAGTGAAAGGCGGGATATCAAATCCAAACTCTTCTTCTTCTTCTTCTTTCTGGAAATCACTCAAGGGGAGAGTGCTCCTGCAGTGGTGTAGGAAGGGGCGTGCGGTGGGTGCGGAAGTTATATTTCCGCCATTTTGTCACTGCCCTCCCTACGCCACTGGGTTGGGGAGTGTTCTTTGCTTAGAAGAACTCTCCCCTCCTGGCTGTAATGAGACCCAGGTAGCCTGTATTCCCACAACTTCTACCTCTCCCAGCTCAGACTCAGCCCTCCAGTTAATTCCTGTCTGTACTCAACCCAGTCTTCCTACATAAGGTGCAATGCCCTTTCCTCTTGCTGTAGATAGTCTCCTCAGAGTGGATGTTCAACTCAAATCAAAACTACAGTGGTGCCCCACAAGACGAATGCCTCGCAAGACGGAAAACTCGCTAGACGAAAGAGTTTTCCGTTTTGGAGGTGCTTCGCAAAACGAATCTCCTATGGGCTTGCTTCGCAAGACGACAATGTCTTGCGAGTTCCTGCTTTTTTTTTTCCTCCCCCCCTTTTTCTAAGCCGCTAAGCCGCTTATCAGCTGATCCGATCAGCAGATAAGCCGCTAAAAGCCGCTAATAGCGCTAATCCGCTAATCCGTCAATGGGCTTGCTTCGCAAGACGAAAAAACCGCTAGACGAAGAGAATCACGGAACGGATTCTTTTCGTCTTGCGAGGCACCACTGTAGTTCTCCCTCCGTCAAATCCTATCCTAATTCCTATCTCCCATCTCAAAATAAACTATCTCTGTCCCTATCTAACTCTCTCACTCAGAAACTGCTCCATTTATTCTCCCTCACAGATTACTGCTCCTCCCCACTTGTGGTTAGCTGGCTTTGTAACCAGTCAGCAAGAGGCTCCAACATTCTGATAGAGTTTCTGAGGGACTGCATCATCAGACTCTGGTCTGGCTCTGCTGTCCATCACACCTGCCTATAAACAGCAGCCATTTTGAGACAGGCTGGCAGTATTAATCCTGAGCCTGTCATGAACGCCTACAAACCACTTTCAATAACATTGATCTGGCTGTCAAAATGGGAAAAATGTCAACATCTCAAGCTATCCAATTATAGTCTAGGAACCACACTATTCTTTGCAGGGGAAAACAAAGGGTCTGTTTCTTAGCATCCCTAACATAAGTCACTGTTGTGTGCAGAAGAGAATACATTATGATAGAGATGCTTCTTAAATCCAATTGTACCTTGTTTAGTGAGATTTGTGCTTCGGGGTGGAGAATGTCAGCACTATTAAGGCAATGGAAATGAAACAGACGTGTTCCGACACAGGTGGGCCAAACATTGCAATGAAATTTTTAAAAATGGCAACATTTTTTTTAAAAAATGGGGTGAACATTTAAACATTTTTTCACACACACCCCCCAAATACAGGTTCATTAATTAATGGTTGGTTATCTTTAATTCAGTTTTAGACCATGATGTGCCCCTTTATTTTTCTGCAATTTCTTATGAGATTGATGATGAACTGAGTTAGACACAAAATGTCAAAAAAGTAGGTTTATCACCCAATTAAAACTTAGGCTACAATGCAGACTTTATTGGGAGCAAGTCTCATTGTATTGTAATGAGAGTTACCAGTATTTCTGAGCAAATCTGCCAAGTTATACTATCCAGGTTACAGCACAAACCTATGGAAATTCACTGAGAAGTAGTGATGGAAGGATCTGACAATTTCATTTCTCTGTTTCTCACTTTTCCAATCTTAAATTCAGTTTTTCACATTTCTGCAGCAATGTGGGAATGCTTTTAAAAATATCCTTCTGAAGATTCATCAGTATTTTGGTATGAATTTCTCTTAATGAACACATTTTTATGTGCAGTTTTTACTAATGTGCACATTTTTGCAAAGCACTTTCTCATAATATGCCTTTTTGCATGTTATATTAAATAATATATTCATTTTTATGCTCACTTTCCCCTAATATATATATATATTCATAAACATTAGCTAACTGGAAAACAGCATTTCAAAATTTGGATAAATGCTGATTCCAGAGAATGCCTGTGTGGCGTTTGCCCTCCTAGGTGTGTGACATCATACTGGGTTTATAGGGAAAGAGTTAACTAATTGTAAAATGACTAACCAATGGGAACCCAGGGAGCAGAGTTAACTGTGTATAAGGTTTAAACACATACTTTTTTAGAGAGTTAGAGTTGTTGAGAAGACAGTCTGGAGTTAGAAGAGACAGAGAAGATAAGTTTGTGGGTTGGGCTAGTCTGGTGTGAGAGAGTGAGAGAATTTGTTAAGAGGAGTCAGTCAAGCAGCTGAGATAATCAGTCAGAAGGTATTAGGAAGGTATAGGCCAATAAAGAAACTAAAGTTAAGATACTGACAGGAATATTATCTGAGAAACCATAAACTTGTTAATGTTTGTAAAATAAACCTTTTTTGTTGTTGTTGTTCACTTTTAACAACTGACTGGACTCAGTGTTTTGCCAGAGAGTAACTGCTTGGTGGCAGCGGGGAAGCAAGCACAGTGGTGGCACAGGGATCAATAGACCGTTAAACGTCCGGGGACCCTGTGTGATCACCACAGGCTGTGTCTCCTCTTGTTGCAGAATGCGTGACTTTTATAGATTCACCTTTAAATGCAAACTGAATTGAATTTCTCCCCCATCCCTACTCAGTCATAAGTCCTGCTATAGTGACATGGAGCCTGTGGTCCTCCATGTGTTGCTAGACTACAGCATCTGTCATCCCTGGCTACTGGCTATGTGGGATTATGGGAGCTGGGGTCCAAAAATATCTGGTTCCTCAGCTCTGTCCTACTACATAATATATGGCCTTCTGTCATGTCAGTAGTTCTCCTATGGTACATGTGTGTCATGTGATAAGGACACATGACAGCAGAAGCAGCAAAGTAGGCTGGGAAGTACTGGGACTGCACAATCTTTTGGGCCTACTAAAGTTATTCAGGCCTAATTGCTAACTGTGACTTAGCAGCCATTTTCTCTGTGTGTTCTCTGTAAGATTTCAGTCAGAGTCAGTCTGCCTCAGTTGTGAGCAGTACGTAATCTCAGTCAAACTGTTTGGAAACATGTTGTTTCTGAAGAAGTTTATTTTAACTCAGTAAAGCTCTTATTCTATAAAACTCTGAATTATACATTGACGCCGTGCATCAAGGTGTTTGTCACTGATGATGACATCTCAAAAGAGATATGGGAATGGGGTTTTTTAATTTAAAAATGGTACCTGCCATTTGCAGTTTTTATAGTACTTATATTGAAAAAATGCTTTTTTTAAAAAAAGTGTGTACATTCATTAATTAAGGATGCCTTTGTAGTCAATTAAACATATTTTTAACTGATTAATATAAACAAACATTCTACTCTAACAAATAACACAAGAAGCATCCATAGCTGCTGAGGAATACGAAAGATAAAAATCATATACAACATAAATGTTGTAGTGTAGACATAATCTCAAAATGTTTGGTTTTGAGACAGTTTATTCCACTTCTAAAATATGCTCTTTTTAAAACTAATAAATCCACAAAACTTGTTTGCATTTGCAGTGCCAAATGCAATTAAGGTACTGCTTGCCTCTTCTGTTTAATTTCCTTATTGTAAGATGTTAAATAAAAGTGGGCATCAATAGATTCCCAGTGGACAGAGAGGCGGGCACATTCCCATTCCATTCTCACTGCTCTGCCATTTGTGATTACCCTTTGCTGATACTTGATAGTCACTTCTCTCTTCCTGTACAGCTGTGTTCAGAAGTACTGTCCTTATTCTTCTGGTCACTAACAAATGGTTTTTGTTTCTTTGTTAGATTCTGCAGCTCCACCACCAAGAAAAATCTTGTCAGTTCCCCCCATGGACTGAATTTTCTGTGGCATAGCTTTGCCATCCAAGCACATCTTGTTCTCAAGACCTTCACATTCTACTATTCCCTGCATCTCAGCTTCCATCTTTTTATCCATGGAATTAAATTAGCAGATTTTGAGATAAGGAGGGACTGGATAAATTAACCACTGTGTGGAGAAAATGAATAATACTCTCCCGCATAATAGTAGAACGATACTTAAAGGTTTGTTTGTAGAAAAATAAAAGAAAAAGAAAATAATCACATGGTATATAAATTTTGTTAAATAAACAAATACAAGAACATGCAATGAAGTAAACTGTTGAAAGAGTCCACTCGAAGTTAATCTCTGAAATTTGCTCTTACAATATTACCTCAGCATACCAGTCACTAAAGATACAGGGCTAAATTGGAATTGATGAAATTGCTCAAAGTTATTACATTTTACATATTTCTGTAGCATTTTGGGAAGTATTATTGATATTCATATCTGTACATCCAAATTGATAAAATAAATGCACTTCTGCCCCCATGCTTGAATAGGCACCCAGTGCCCTGCTGGACCAAACAAAATTCCCAGAGTGGTAGGATGAGAGTTGCTGCTCCTAGCAGTCTTCTCGCTTATTAGCTGCATAACAACAACAACAGCAAGATGCCTGCCCACAAGCATCTTTCCTCTGGTACAGAAGGTGGGGCCCTAATGAACCACAGCTAGGAAAGACTAGCTGTCTGCTCAGGACTTCCAGGGAGAAAGATGACAGACTAGACATCTCTGGTCGACAGAAATAATTATGTGCTGATATATTTGGCAAAGCCAAAAACATTGAATATCTTGTCCAAAATGTATAACTTACTGTTGGAGTGGCATACAAAGGATGAACAAGTTAAATCTGTGATGATAGATTGAGCAAGAGATGTGGGACATAACATAATGTTTGAAGATTGGGAAAGGTTGTGGAGGAAAGGGGTCAAGTTCACTGCATGTATGATGTTAAAGGGAAATGTTGTGAAAATGATGTATAGATGGTGCTTAACCCCTGTAAAACTAGCAAAGATTTATCATAAGAGTGATAATTTATGTTGGAAATGTAAAGAAGAGGAAGGTAGTTTTTATCATACATGGTGGGCCTGTCCCAATGTGAAAGAATTCTGGGAGAAGATTTATAATGAATTGAAAAAAAATGTTGAAATATCACCATCAATCTCATCATCATCATCAATCTTTATTACGGTCCAGAGACCCAACAAATCGTTACAAAGCAACACACAATTCATAAAGCCTACCTCCAGGTTAAACAAGCATTTTGTTCAGAATATAGGGATCATTGGTTCTTGCAACCACCGATAAAAACTTGGCCACTGCTAATGTTCTAGCATTTGTCCGGTCTTCCAATAGGAACCTGACATAGTGAGCCTCTGATTTTCCCAGGAAAGGTACCAGCAAGGGTAATATCAGTTCAGCCTGGCTTGCTCATATTTTGCACAGTGCAACAAAATATGTTTTATGGAATCAGTATCTCGAGCACACAAACAAAATCTGTCCTGGTAGGGAACTCCTCTCAACCTGCCATCCAACACTGCAGAAGGAAAGACATTTAGTCTGGCTTTGGTGAAAAGTCTTCAATAGTTTGGTACTGTCAGGTTTTTAATGTAAGATGTTAACTTAAAGACATGCCCACATTGTACTCCTACTGCCAGCGGACTACAGACTGCGTGTGTTCGAGATCGCAAGTCACTGTGTGCATTATCCCATAATCTTTGCTTTAACGTCTTTAGGGCATCTTCATGACCCAGGTAATACAGTTGGGGGGGTGACAGGCCAATAGAGGTGGCTTTTTTAGCCATGGTTTTCTGCCATTTGTTGACAAATTCCTCATTGGTCAGGGGTTGGTACAAACCCTTCCCTAAATCAAACACTGAAATCCTGAGCCAATGTTTTAGGTCAGCCCACCACGCTTTAGTTGAAATTGGGTATTCACCAGCTTCTAACAGAAGTATGGAGTTGGGGACACAGTTGGGTACCTGCAGCAAAGATCGTAGAAATTTTGCCTGAAAGCCATCTAGCTTTGGCAGGCCGCCATTTGCAAGACATTTGCAGCGTACAAGAGTTGGGAAACGGGTTTTACGTGGTGCTTCCAATATCCTGTATGATGGAATGTGAGCACTAGATAACTGAAGTATTTGATCTGTTCAAGGTTATGGCCATCTAGCACCCATTTAGACCAGGAAAAGCTTCTTTTGAAAACTAAAATTTTAGATTTTTCATAAGCCGCCCTTCTGCCAGGCTTACCAACTTGCTGGCAGTCGCCCATCATCTCTACATTCATATGCACGTTCTTTGTGATGTAGAGTGCCTGCCTGTTATCCTAGAATGCGGCTTCAGCCGAGAACCTTCGAACTATCCTAAGCCTTCATTTGTTCTCGTTTGTGAGTATGTTTAGCTAGTGATGTTAAACAATGTTTTTATTTTCTTGTTTGAACCCTGTAAAAGAATTGTCGACTTTTAAGTTTGAATAATCCTGTTTTTAAAATAAACTTTGGGGAAAGGATTTTTCCTGTTCTGTCTTTTGTGCCTTCTGCTCGGGAAGTCTAAATCTAACGCCTGACCAATTGGTCCGCCTGCCAGACCTGTTGAATTTCTGCCTGTATTTGTGGTAAAGCAATGCAGGGCGGGGCAGCCCGGTAACGCTGAAGAGATGAAGACGAAGATGAAGACGAAGATGAAGATGAAAACTCCTGTTTTTCCGGAGTTCCCGACCACGCCAAGCTTCTTGCTTTGGACTCCGCTTTGCCCTCGGTGGACCTCCTTGCAGGCATGTCTTAAGCTTTAAGAGCACGGGCCTCCAACCATTTGGGCCATATGACGAAGTAAGGCAACTGTCCAACTGCAGCAGCCCCATTTACTTTGTAAAAGGCGACGAGGAAAGCAATAGAGGATGAAGTACCAAAGCAATGATTTTGAAGAAAACTTCAGTGGTGCATCCCAGGGTATCAGCCCACGTGTAGTTCAGACTCTGCAGTTTGATTGCACCCAAATGGCAGAAAATGCAGGGTGCTCTGTTTCAGAGCTGGAAAATCAATTAAAAAAATTGAAAAAAAAACCCAAAACATTGAACCACCCTAGGGACCGCCCTAGGCCCCAGAGGAGATAAAGGCCAGTCAGCTCAGTCCCAGGTTGCAGGACCAACGACGTTGGAAACCTGTTTCTGCCAGCACCCAGACCTGTTTTTCCAGAGTTCACGACCACAACAGTGGTAGATGATGAAGATGAAAATGAAGATGAAGATGAAGATGGTGGACTTTTCGGAGCTAGCCGACCTGACCAGAAGAGTCCGCGACCAGAATGAGGAGTATCAGGAGGAATGGATGAAATTTAAAGACTATTAATCTAAATATGCTAAGATAACTTAAACAGAAATACTTGCAAGTACAAGATTAGCCTAGGAATTAAATATGTGATGTTATAGAATAATATGTTTAAATTTATAATGAAAAGAAAGAAAGATGTTAATAGACTAAGTAAATTTTATGTGAAAATAGTTTTGGAAAACAGTTACAATGATATACATAGAAACTCAACTAGGGGGATTCAATGAAGTCCCCCAACAATGTTAACAAAAGTGGAATTATTGCAGTTAGGATTTATGTTTGTTTGCTTGCTTTTGGATGTTTGTTATAAATTTGGAAAATCAATGAAAAAATTGAAAACCCCCCCAAAAAACATTGAATATCACATTTTCTTTAGGAAAACAAAGAGAACAGGGGATTAACCTCATGCTCTGAAAATGCTGAAAAACAAAAACCATGTATAAATTGGTTCTAAACAGCTGAGGGGGGTAGGTTGGTCCTGCTGCTAGTACTCTTCTGGCTTTTAATAGCCACAAAGCTGCCGCAACAACCGCAACAAACGAGGGTTGTTTAAAAGACAGGGAATACAGAATGCAAAATGGTTGACAATTCAGACTGCCTGCTCTGGTCTAGTCCTGTACTGACAGAGGCCTAACTTCTTGGAATAATAGGTTTGGAATTGCCCAAGAAAGTGGTTAGATTGTTTTTGTATGCCACAACCGCTGCTAGAATTTTGCTGGCTAAAAATTGGAAAACACAGGAAGTGCCAACAGTGGAGAAATGATGAAGATGAAGATGATGGACTTTTCGGGATAGCCGACCTGACTGTAAGAATCCGCGACCAGAATGAGGAGGAGTATCAGGAGCAATGGATGAAATTTAAAGACTATTAATCTAAATATGCTAAGATAACTTAAATAGAAATACTTGCAAGTACCAGATTGGAAACCTGTTTCTGCCAGCACCCAGACCTGTTATTCCGGAGTTCCCGACCACACCCGGCTTCTTGCTTTGGACCCTGCTTTGCCCTTGGTGTACAGTCTCCAGACCCTCGGCCCAGGACCGGACTCTGACCACGCCTCTCGGTACCCCCCCCCCCGGGACCAGCACACACTCAAAGGGCAGAAGATGCAGAATGCTCTGTGTCAGAGCTGACCTAGACCTCCTTGCAGGCATGTCTTAAGCCTTAAGAGCATGGGCCTCCAACCATTTGGGCCATATGACCAAGTAAGGCAACTGTCCAACTGCAGCAGCCCAATTCCCTTTGTAAAAGACAATGAGGAAACCAACGGAGGATGAAGGAGCAAAGCAATGATTTTGAAGAAAACTTCAGTGGTGCATCCCGGAGTATCAGCCCACGTGTAGTTCAGACTCTGCAGTTTGATTGCACCCAAATGACAGAAAATGCAGGGTGCTCTGTTTCAGAGCTGGAAAATCAATAAGAAAATTTGAAAAAAAACCCAAAACATTGAACCACCCTAGGGACCGCCCTAGGCCCCAGAGGAGATAAAGGCCAGTCAGCTCAGTCCCAGGTTGCAGGACCAACAATGTTGGAAACCTGTTTCTGCCAGCACCCAGACCTGTTTTTCCAGAGTTCACGACCACAACAGTGGTAGATGATGAAGATGAAAATGAAGATGAAGATGAAGATGGTGGACTTTTCGGAGCTAGCCGACCTGACCAGAAGAGTCCGCGACCAGAATGAGGAGTATCAGGAGGAATGGATGAAATTTAAAGACTATTAATCTAAATATGCTAAGATAACTTAAATAGAAATACTTGCAAGTACCAGATTGGAAACCTGTTTCTGCCAGCACCCAGACCTGTTATTCCGGAGTTCCCGACCACACCCGGCTTCTTGCTTTGGACCCTGCTTTGCCCTTGGTGTACAGTCTCCAGACCCTCGGCCCAGGACCGGACTCTGACCACGCCTCTCGGTACCCCCCCCCCCGGGACCAGCACACACTCAAAGGGCAGAAGATGCAGAATGCTCTGTGTCAGAGCTGACCTAGACCTCCTTGCAGGCATGTCTTAAGCTTTAAGAGCACGGGCATCCAACCATTTGGGCCATATGACCAAGTAAGGCAACTGTCCAACTGCAGCAGCCCCATTTACGTTGTAAAAGGCGATGAGGAAAGCAATACAGGATGAAGGAGCAAAGCAATGATTTTGAAGAAAACTTCAGTGGTGCATCCCGGGGTATCAGCCCACGTGTAGTTCAGACTCTGCAGTTTGATTGCACCCAAATGGCAGAAAATGCAGGGTGCTCTGTTTCAGAGCTGGAAAATCAATAAGAAAATTTGAAAAAACCTGTTTTTCCAGAGTTCACGACCACAGCAGTGGTAAATGATGAAGATGAAAATGAAGATGAAGATGAAGATGGTGGACTTTTCAGAGCTAGCCGACCTGACCAGAAGAGTCCGCGACCAGAATGAGGAGGAGTATCAGGAGGAATGGATGAAATTTAAAGACTATTAATCTAAATAAACTGTCCAACTGCAGCAGCCCCATTCCCTTTGTTAAAAAACCATGAGGAAACCAACGGAAGATGAAGTACTAAAGCACTGGTTTTTGAAGAAAAATTCAGTGGTGCATCCCGGGGTATCAGCCCATGTGTAGTTCAGAATCTGCAGTTTGATTGCACCCACATGGCAGAAAATGCAGGGTGCTCTGTGTCAGAGCTGGAAAATCAAGATTTTTTTTTTTTGAAAACCCCCCAAAAACATTGAATATCACATTTTCTTTAGGAAAACAAAGAGACCAGGGGACTAACCTCATGCTCTGAAAAGGCTGCAAAACAAAAATCATGTATAAATTGTGCCTAAGGAAGGTTCTAAACAGCTGAGGGGTGTAGGTTGGTCCTGCTGTTAGTAGCCTTCTGGCTTTTAATAGCCACAAAGCTGCCGCAAAAATCTCAACAAACAAGGGTTGTTTAAAAGATAGGGAATATAGAATGCAAAATGGTTGACAATTCAGACTGCCTGCTCTGGTCCAGTACCTTCTCAGAGTATGATATTGTGATGTTTCCTACATTTCAGCCATTCAAACAGTAGCTTGAGTTGGGCGGTAGCCATCGCAGATAAAGTGCCTTTGCCAGTGCGAGTGGAGGAGAGTTGGCACCCTCAGTTTTTTCCTTTGCACCTTTTGGGCTTGGGAGCTTTCAGTATGTTAAAAAGTCATTGTCCACCTAGTTATAGGAGGAGGGATGGAGGGAGTATTGAGGTTCTGCTTGCCCTCTGATGGTCAGATGACTTTCTGTTGAGATTTAGAATTTCAACCCACTTTTTCCCTTTCTAGAGGCAAGGGACCTATTAGGATCATCCGCCCCTGGAGGCTGATGTATCTAATGGGTTTCTAGGTAACGCTGAGGGTTTTTTTCTGTCTGATATGACTGGCACTCCTATCAAAGCCCTGGCCAGCCTCTGGAACATCTGAATGGCTCTGGCTTTTAACATGATCACTTCTGAGCATCCTCTCCCACTTGACTCCTTGGTATACTGCAGAACTTAGGGAAAGGAAACAAGTTGAAAGATGGCTCCGCGCAAGTGGAGGAAAGATCTGGCTGCATACAACTGAACAGTAGTGTGGACTCATCATTAAGCATACATAGTGGTATTGAAGATAGCAGTACTACTCAGCTAGAAGTGATCGCCAAAGAAGAAGAAAGACAGTCCGACTCAAGGAGGTGGTGGAACCAATGGTAGCTATGTCTAACCACTGTGACTTGTTTGCAAAGCATTTTGAGGATAAAACCACTTGCATCCACTGAGATCTTGACTCTGCTGTTATAGCAGATGAGTCTCATGGGTGTCCAGAGCACTGTCTAGTCCTGTTGTTTTGGATAATTTTCAGATAGTAAGGCTTGAGGATGTGGACAAGGTGTTTGTATTAGTCAGGGTAACGACTTGTGCTTCGGACTCTTACCCTTCTTGGCTGATAAAAACTAGTGGGGGTGGTGGTAATTGACTGGGCCAGGAAGAGTGTTCCTATTTCCATCTGAAATGCAGGACAGCATAGCATTCTGATCCAAGTTTCATTCAGAAAACATTATCCATAATATCAGCAGCAGGCAGCTGCAGTCAAATTGGCCAGTCAGAATGGAAATCCTATTTTAACAAAACCAATAAAAGAGAGCGGCAATACTATTTTCTTGTTTCCCTTGTTCAACTACAATTCCATAAAACAGTGGATTTGTAGGCTCTCATTAATAAAAAATAAATAAAGGGTGTGAGGGGTGGGTGGGATCGATGTGCCTATACTTCTTAATTCCACCCCTGGGCCTTTTCTATACTGAAAATAGTGTTAATTTGTTCCCCTTCCACTGCTGTAAATATTGCTCCCTTAGAAAATAAGTGATTTATTTGACTGGAACAAAATCCATCTTGTGTCTCCAAGTGGTTTAGGGTTGTATGATCTATGTCTGGATTGGCCCACTTAATGCTATTTATTGCTCTATGAATGATATTAAGATGGATTTCTTAAGTCTGGTGGAATTACTTTTTCTTCTTTCGTGCAATTTTTACTTGCCACAGCAAACAAGACTTTGTCCATGTACCCATATAAAATAACTATTATCGTTCTTTCCCTCTGCATTTTTTAAGCATAAATATTATTGGCTTTGAGGTAACAATAACAGAATGTGCTGACATCAGAAAAATGCCAGGTCCAGCCCAACCAGAAGTAAAATGTATAGGGCATACTGAGAGATGGGTGGCAAAGCTGTGCATATTCTTTGTCCTCCCCAGCAGTATATATTGTGGGAGAGTAGCTAGAGGAAGCAGAGAAAAGCTCCAGCCAGCATTATTTTTTTTTTAAAAAAATGGAGTTTGCTTGTTTATTTTAAATTCAATTTGTAAAGGTCCCTTTAGAAACGAAAAGATACAAACACAAGTTAAGCACACAGTTTGCTCTTAGTTCAACACTTTCCTCATCCATCAATTTTACCCAAAATCACAAAAGTAATATTACAAAGCTTTCGTAGTGCACATTTACATATTTTGCATATACATCTATTCACTCTTCAAACAATACATTTCCATTGCATTTGGCTTAAAAAACAACAACACAGCCCCTACATCAGGCTGGAAATATATAACGTTTTAAACCAATGTGTTTTTCCTCTTAAAAAAATAAAATATATTACTTGGAAAGAAGCCCATATTACACTAATTCCCAAACAAGACACGGACATAAGGCAGGTGAAAAATTATAGGCCAATCTCGCTCCTAAATAATGATTACAAATTATTCGCCAGTATTTTGGCCAATAGACTTAAAGATGTATTGGGAGAGGAGATTGGAAAGAACCAAACTGGATTTCTACCTGGTAGACAGATGAAGGACAATGTTAGAAATATAATTGATATGCCGGGCGCCGGGGCGTTTTTCCGACGGCTCGGAGCGCTGAGCGGGGCTGCGGCTGTCGGGGTGGCCGCCTACGGGGCTCACGATTTCCATCGCAGCGACCGAGATGACTACTTGAAAGAGCTCTATGAGAGGGCCAACAAATACCACTTCTTCCACAGCCTGGCCCTCCTGGCTGTGCCATGTTTATGTATGCCACAATAGCTGCAAGGACACGCCTGGCTCCAAAATGGAAGCAGCAGGAACTTCCAACACTGGAAGACTGGCAGGTCAAGATGATGGAGTTCGAAGACATATTCCGGACCAAGATGACTACTTGAAAGAGCTCTATGAGAGGGCCAACAAATACCACTTCTTCCACAGCCTGGCCCTCCTGGCTGTGCCATGTTTATGTATGCCACAATAGCTGCAAGGACACGCCTGGCTCCAAAATGGAAGCAGCAGGAACTTCCAACACTGGAAGACTGGCAGGTCAAGATGATGGAGTTCGAAGACATAATCCGGACTCAGCGTGACAAACTGTTTCAAAAGGACTGGAACAAATTTATATTTTATATAAAAGAAAATTGTAAACATTTGAAAACGTTTGTAGGCTTGAATTGAAATGTTTCGTAATGTAACTATAAGGAACCGATTTACCGATAATAAGGTGAAATATTATAATTTGACAAAGGGTAAATAAGTGCTTATAGAAATGTGAAGAATATGGAAAGTTATGTGGAAGTCAGAAAGAGGGAGGGTAGGAGGTCGATGCTCTTATAGAGTAATATATTAAGTCATAGAATTATGTAACAAAAGGTGAATAAGATTTAATGGAAAACTCAATAAAAATTACTTTAAAAAAAATAAAAAGAGAAAATATATTAGGAGTGGCTTTTCTTTTAATAAGTTAATAAATGAACTACTTCATTGGCACAGCACCCAAATGAGGTGTAGTGGTTGTATAGTTCTTGATACGTTTTGTTTCATAGTTATATTTGGGTTACTGCTTTTTTTAAAAAAAAATGGTTAGCTTTTTGTATCATAAAGTTCACAAAACTGATTCCTAGTATACAACTGAAAGCAGAAATGGGCTCACGATTTCCATCGCAGCGACCCGAGATGACTACTTGAAAGAGCTCTATGAGACAGCCAACAAATACCACTTCCTCCACAGCCTGGCCCTCCTGGCTGTGCCCCACTGCCGCTATCCCATGATAGCCGGCAGCATCCTGTCTCTGGGCATGGGGATGTTCTCTGGTGCCCTGTATTACCATGCCATAACAGGGGACCCGATACTGACCAAGGCGGCCCCGTATGGTGGTTCCCTCCTCATCCTCGGCTGGATCACCATGGCCCCTTTACACCCCGTTCTGTCCCCATGTTGCCCCCATCTCCCAATGCCAGGGCAGCCAGCCCTGCCCCTCCCTCCACCCTTAGGCTAGCCAGAAGGGAGCCCTAGGAGAGGAGAGATTTCCAAATGTCAGAGTGGGATCCCTTGAGGTCTTTAGCCCACCCTGAATGCGTCTCCGTCCTGCATCTTGGAATTCCCCAAATGCTGAATCCCTTTTTAAAAAGCCAAGATCCTTCCCCCCCCAAAAAAAAATTTGCAACCAGATTTGAGTTTGCGATGGAGCCTCAAAATGCAATGTCTGATTGGTGCTTTTCAATAGGTGTTTTTTAACTTAATAAATGATGAGAGTGAATTCACTTTTTTAAAAAACACACACCTTTATTTGGGGGGGGGGAGAGAAAAAATATATATAATTGATATAATGGAATATCTGGACTCCAGGAGAGACAAACAAGTCGCTCTAATGTTTCTGGATGCTGAAAAAGAATTTGATAATGTGTCTTGGCATTTTATGAAACAAAATTTAGAATTTATGGATATCGGTGAAAAACTTTTAAATGGTATTTGGGCTATTTATTCAGAAGAATATGCTAAATTGATAGTTAATAATAACTTCACAGACAAAATTGAGATAACAAAGGGAACCAGACAGGGGTGCCTGCTATCGCCATTGTTATTTATAACAATACCAGAGGTCCTGTTGAGGAAAATAGAAGCAACAAAAGAAATAAAGGGGATTGGTGTAGGCTCAAAAGAATATAAGTATAAGGCCTTTGCCAATGACGTTGTCTTGAATTTAGAACAACCTATGTCCAGTGCAATAGAAGCTTTGAAAAAGATTGATAAGTATGCGCAATTAGCAGGCTTTAAGCTCAACAAAAATAAGACAAAAATATTAACTAAACATTTGGACAGTAAAGAAATAGGAGAACTACAACAAAAGACAGGTATGACGATAGAAAAAAAGGTAAAATACCTAGAGTCTGGCTCACATCTAAGAACATAAACCTCTTTAAAGACAACTATGAAAACGTGTGGAATGAAGTGAAGAGAGATCAGGAGATATGGACTAGAATGAAATTATCAATGATGGGTAGAATCTCAGCTATCAAAATGAACGTGTTACTGAGAGTGATGTTTTTATTTCAGACAATTCCGGTTATCATTGGAACAAAACAATTTAATGTATGGCAAGAAGATTGTCTAAGTTTATCTAGCAGGTTAAAAAGCCAAGAATTAAGTATAAAATAGTGACAGATGCAAAAGAAAGAGGCGACTTTCCCCTGCCAGATCTAAACATTTACTACGAGGCGGCGTGTTTTCGTTGGCTGAGAGAATGGATAGCCTTAGATAATTCAGATATATTGGATTTGGAGGGATTTGACAACAGATTTGCGTGGCACGCCTACCTGTGGTCAGAATGGTCAGAATGCACAGTGGGTTTTTGAACCATACTATTAGAAAATCATTGTATGAGGTGTAGAGCAGACATAAAACATTATTGGAATGCAAAACTCCGAGGTGCAATCAAATAAATAAATAAATATGGGAACTGAATGGGCGACATACAAATAAATAATAAAATAAAGTTAAAGACATTTGAAGAACTAAGAGGAAAAGTAACCGATTGGTTGCAGTACCATCAGTTACAAGATGTGTTTAGAGAGGGTAATAAAAGAAATGGATTTGGAAGTAACAAATCTAAATTAGAGACAGAATTGCTGGGTAGTAAAATGAAAATGCTGTTGAAAATTATCAGTTACTACTGGAGTGGCACACAAAGGATGAAGAGGTAAAAAGTGTTATATTAGGTGGGCCCAGGATTTGGGGCACAATATTTATTTTAAAAGGTGGGGAAAACTGTGGACCGAAACAATTAAATTCACAGCATGTGTGTCACTCAAAGAAAATATATTTAAGATGATGTATCGATGGTTTTTACACATGTCAAACTTGCTAAAACGTATAGAAATCAAGACAAAAATTGTAGGAAATGTAAGGAGAAGGAGGAGAACTTCCTCCATCTGTGGTGGACTTGTTCTAAAGTGAAAGCCTTCTGGGACATAATATACGAGATAAAAAAGGTTTTGAAATATAATTTTAATAAAAAAAAACAGAGGCATTTCTATTAGGCTTAATTGGTGAGGAAATACATAAAAGTGACGTAAACATGTTTATGTATGCCACATACATAGCTTTTTGTATCATAAAGTTCACAAAACTGATTCCTAGTATACAACCTAGTATACAACTGGCTGTGCCATGTTTATGTATGTCACAATGGCTGCAAGGACACGTCTGGCTCCGAAATGGAAGCAGGAGGAACTTCCAACACTGGAAGACTGGCAGGTCAAGATGATGGAGTTTGAAGACATAATCCGGACCGAGATGACTACTTGAAAGAGCTCTATGAGACAGCCAACAAATACTACTTCTTCCACAGCCTGGCCCTCCTGGCTGCGCCATGTTTATGTATGCAACAATGGTCCACTTCCGGGTTAGTGCCATCGTCGAATGGCGGATTCCCTCCGAGCTCCGGAGGGAATCTGCTCAGCAGGGGTCGGGTCCTGCCGTGCCGGCGATGCGGGGACCCTTAAAAACCACAGGCGCGGAAGCCCGTGGACCTGGTGACTCGGCGGGCACCGTTTGCGCCCCCAACCCGCGAAGGAGCCTTTTTAAAGGCTACAGAACGGGGGACGGGGAGCGGCGCCGTGCTGAGAGTCTTCTGCTTCCCCTGCCGAGCGAAGCCGCATGCCATTTGATGGAGAGCGCTGACTTCTTCTGAACATTGGGACTAAAAACAACAACCCGTGAGTAATATGGAAATTGGACTTAAAAGGGAAACTTTTCTTTTTTTGGATTCGGCACGACCGGGGAAGATGCAAAGAGGAAGTCCGTCTCCCCGTATTGTAAACAATTTAAAGCAAGGACTAGATAACTAAGGTTGAGAGAACATTCTTTTCTTAATTGGATAAAAGTTATTAATTTCACGACTGGAAAGTACAAGTAACTTTGCTGGAGGATAAGAGTTGATTTGGAGAATTAAAGTGAAACCCCCCGGAAACCGGGAGTGATCCGCGAGAGAGCCTGGTGAAGAGAAACAGATTTTGACAGCTGTCAAAGTAGCTGTCAAAGTTGGGGAATAAAAAGAGAACTTTGTTGGTTAGATTTCTTACAATTTGGATAAAATAAGGAAGAACAAGTTATTTTGACTTTTGGTTTGGAATTGGAAGGATACTAAGTAACCATAATCCCTCTAGAGGGGATTTTGGGACACTACAAGAATGGCTGCAAGTGGAAAAATACTTACTGAATTGAACAGGACTTTTTATCTCCTGGGAAAATTTCAAGAACAAAGCAATATTTTGACTACAGGGGTTTCTATATTGAAGGAGACAGTAAACACACTTATTGAAAATTCAAGGGACTTGACTCAAGGTTTTGTTCC
Organism: Podarcis vaucheri; assembly: GCF_965113315.1. Lineage (NCBI taxonomy): Eukaryota > Metazoa > Chordata > Lepidosauria > Squamata > Lacertidae > Podarcis > Podarcis vaucheri. The sequence continues at coordinate 17,043,799 of NC_138758.1, read as the reverse complement.
TGAACAAAAAGCCCCTGTAGTGGAATCAGAAGCTTTTGCAGCTGAGCTGAAAAAGAAACCTGAGGAAGGGAATGGAGGAGGAGTCATATTGACGCAGAAGATCAAGGAAGGCCAAAGGTCTGTTAGGAAGGACATAAAGGAAAACAAGAATTGGATCATCAAAATTTGGTTTGAACTGGACAATGAAGATTGGAGAGATCGCCTGATGTGGGGGTCTGAAGACCTAAGGATTACAAATTTGAGCAAGAAGGAAGTTGGAGCAATTGGGGCATTCAGACCTAAAAGGATCAAGAAACAAGATTTGAGTTCCATTTCTAAATATAGAGGTCTGGATGGAAGAAAAATGAACATCTTTGAGATAGAGCTTCTCCGAGATTTGGTGCTGGATATAAAGGACTACCAAAAAAAACCCGGCAAAAAGGAACTGAGAGAGAATTAAGGGCCTCGGATGTGAGGTCTCCAGGCTGACAGCAGATAGACTGATGGATATTGGGGATCGAAACCGGGAAAGGGGGGCTGGGGTTTGGGAATCCAAAGGCTGTACAATTATATTTTGAACTTTCCTTTTTTCTCTATTTTGTTTTGTTATGAGTATAAAAAAGGGGAACTCATGGAAGGGAATTGGGGTCGACCTTAGAAAAAGATTTTAATGTTTAAAGACTGTGGAGTGTAAAGGGAAAGTGGTTATATGAAACGAACTAAACTGAATAATGGGCTAAATATAATAAGATCAAAAACTTGGGATAAGAACTTGTTGAACTAAATAAACGGAAATGGAATACAAGAAGGGGAGGTGTGGGGAAGTCTTGGAAAGATGTTATTGAAAGTAAGGTTCAAATGTAATTTTTTTTCTTTTTTCGGATTTTCTGAAAATTTTAATAAATATGATATTAAAAAAATATATATGTATGCAACAATGGCTGCAAGGACACTTCTAGCTCCGAAATGGAAGCAGCAGGAACTTCCAACAATGGAAGACTGGCAGGTCAAGATGATGGAGTTCGAAGACATAATCCGGACCGAGATGACTACTTGAAAGAGCTCTATGAGACAGCCAACAAATACCACTTCTTCCACAGCCTGGCCCTCCTGGCTGTGCCATGTTTATGTATGCCACAATGGCTGCAAGGACACGTCTGGCTCCGAAATGGAAGCAGCAGGAACTTCCAACACTGGAAGACTGGCAGGTCAAGATGATGGAGTTCGAAGACATAATCCGGACTCAGCGTGACAAACTGTTTCAAAAGGACTGGTACACATTTATATTTTATATGAAAGAAAATTGTAAACATTTGAAATGTTTGTAGGCTTGAATTGAAATGTTTCGTAATGTAACTATAAGGAACTGATTTACTGATAACAAGGTGAAATATTATAATTTGACAAAGGGTAAATAAGTGCTTATAGGATTGCGAAGAATATGGAAAGTTATGTGGAATTCAGAAAGAGGGAGGGCAGGAGGTCGATGCTCTTATAGAGTAATATATTAAGTCATACAATTATGTAACAAAAGGTGAATATGATTTAATGGAAAACTCAATAAAAATTACTTAAAAAAAATAAAGAGAGAAAATATATTAGGAGTGGTTTTTCTTTTAATAAGTTAATAAATGAACTACTTCATTGGCACAGCACCCAAATGAGGTGTAGTGGTTGTATAGTTCTTGATACATTTTGTTTCATAGTTGTATTTGGGTTTCTGCTTTTTTTTAAAAAAAGAAGGTTAGCTTTTTGTATCATAAAGTTCATAAAACTGATTCCTAGTATAAAACTGAAAGCAGGAATGGGGCACTTTTTCCTTTTGCTTTGCTGCAGATATGCATGCTATTTTACTGTAGCTCACAGAATGGCATCATGGCACCTTTTTACTATGTATGTGAATTATTAAAAAAAAACTGTTACTCGTTGAAAGTGTGTCTGTTCAATATATTTCAGCTTCATGGTTAGTTAGGCGTATACTCTTTTTTCTATTTTTTAAGAAGTGCCAGAACTCATGAACACTTCCCTTGTTCGCTAATGGTGCCCACCTAAGAGGTGCTGGGTCTGTTCAAGCAAGTTCCAGCTGAGGAAAAGCCCTGGTTCTAACTTGCCTATGTGGGGAAAGTTGGCATTACTACCGTGAATGAACAGATGCAAGAAGCAGCATCCTTTGGCCATAGAGCACCAATGCCAGGGAAATTGAAGAGAGTCAGGGCAAACTTAGTTGCCTGACAGCATGAGTGAAGCTAACTCTGCAGACAGGCATATAGGGCTGGGGAGTGTGCTAGGAACCAAGAAATACAAAACACAGCGATTTTTGTGCTTTGGAAATACACACAAAACTCAAATGTAGCTCCTCTGATGAATTTCCTGAATTAAAATCTCTTTCTATCTCTTTTAAATTCTTTCCAAACCCATCTCCTATTTGAGAGTGAGTCTGGATCATTAATGTTCCAGGTAATGAGTGGCCTTGGTGAGTGTGTTAAGGAAGATTGGGAATCGTATCAAAGAATGTATGCCACAATGGCTGCAAGGACACGTTCTGGCTGTGAAATGGAAGCAGCAGGAACTTCCAACACTGGAAGACTGGCAGGTCAAGATGATGGAGTTCGAAGACATAATCCGGACCGAGATGACTACTTGAAAGAGCTCTATGAGACAGCCAACAAATACCACTTCTTCCACAGCCTGGCCCTCCTGGCTGTGCCATGTTTATGTATGCCACAATGGCTGCAAGGACACGTTCTGGCTGTGAAATGGAAGCAGCAGGAACTTCCAACATTGGAAGACTGGCAGGTCAAGATGATGGAGTTCGAAGACATATTCCGGACCAAGATGACTACTTGAAAGAGCTCTATGAGAGGGCCAACAAATACCACTTCTTCCACAGCCTGGCCCTCCTGGCTGTGCCATGTTTATGTATGCAACAATGACTGCAAGGACACGTCTGGCTCTGAAATGGAAGCAGCAGGAACTTCCAACATTGGAAGACTGGCAGGTCAAGATGATGGAGTTCGAAGACATAATCTGGACTCAGCGTGACAAACTGTTTCAAAAGGACTGGTACAAATTTATATTTTATATGAAAGAAAATTGTAAACATTTGAAATGTTTGTAGGCTTGAATTGAAATGTTTCGTAATGTAACTATAAGGAACTGATTTACTGATAACAAGGTGAAATATTATAATTTGACAAAGGGTAAATAAGTGCTTATAGGATTGCGAAGAATATGGAAAGTTATGTGGAATTCAGAAAGAGGGAGGGCAGGAGGTCGATGCTCTTATAGAGTAATATATTAAGTCATAGAATTATGTAACAAAAGGTGAATATGATTTAATGGAAAACTCAATAAAAATTACTTTAAAAAAATAAAGAGAGAAAATATATTAGGAGTGGTTTTTCTTTTAATAAGTTAATAAATGAACTACTTCATTGGCACAGCACCCAAATGAGGTGTAGTGGTTGTATAGTTCTTGATACATTTTGTTTCATAGTTGTATTTGGGTTTCTGCTTTTTTTTAAAAAAAGAAGGTTAGCTTTTTGTATCATAAAGTTCATAAAACTGATTCCTAGTATAAAACTGAAAGCAGGAATGGGGCACTTTTTCCTTTTGCTTTGCTGCAGATATGCATGCTATTTTACTGTAGCTCACAGAATGGCATCATGGCACCTTTTTACTATGTATGTGAATTATTAAAAAAACAACCTGTTACTCGTTGAAAGTTTGTCTGTTCAATATATTTCACCTTCATGCTTAGTTACGCGTATAATCTTTTTTCTATTTTTTTAAAGAAGTGCCAGAACTCACGAATTCTTTCCAAACCCATCTCCTATTTGGGAGTAAGCCTGGATCATTAATGTTCCAGGTAATGAGAGGCCTTGGTGAGTGTGTTAAAGGAAGATTGGGACTCGTATCATATAATGATATCATATAACATTGGACAACATTACTTTTTACCGATATGAAATTCAGTGCAACATACCATCCGCTTGGCCAGAAAAGTCAACAAATGTGTCACTGGCACAGCGTCCAATCGGAAGTGAGGGCAGTGGAGGAGTCTGGTCTTTCTGCTTCTCTTTGGTCTTAAAAAGTGGCCACAGATAGCGACCCAATTCTTATTCTCTTGCTTTTTGAATCTTGAAAAATATGTTCATTACAAAAAAAAATATCAATTTATATTCTGAAATTTCAAACCGCTACTGCTGCTGCCCAGGACTGACCTGCTTAAAGCTTGAAGGGCCCTGCCCTGCTTCTCTTTACCTGGGTTGTGGCGGGACCTGACAGGCTCAGTAAAGGACTGCTGCTCGACAACTCTGAACCGCCCCCCCCGTGCAAAATGGGTAGACCACTGCCAGCCCCTGCCATAGGATTTTATGCAGTGATCATTACAAACCCCATACATCATTCCTGTATACGTCTATCCCTGTACAATTTTCCTCAATACAATTTCATCCTTTTTATATTAATTTGGGGTCAGTCAAGCAAATCTTTCAAACATCACCACCACCATCTAATTGGGGTTTGTGTGACCCCAGCATCAGACTGGTACAGCAGTTTCTACACATCTCAAATATTTAAATAAAAGTAAAATTATCACACAATATCTTGAAAGGGAAAGGTACCTGCATCCTTTTGAGATTCAAATAATAAAGCTGCATATGGTGTCATCCAAAGGACCCCAAATCAAAAGGTTAGTTAAAGAGCCATTGAGAGGCAGGAGACAAACTATATAGAGAGTCTTGCTGTTTGCATTATTAGCTGCTTGTGTGCTTGTTCATGGCAGTCATGTTTTCAAGATGCTCTTCAATCTGACAGATAGAAACGTTATTTTAAAAACAAATTTAAAAGGTGGGCATTCGATCCATTTTCACTATGAAGTCTCCCAATTTTTGCCTTCAACCATCCTCTAAAATTGAAACGCTCTCAAAAGCTTCACTAAGAGTTGACATCCTTGTGTGTGACATCTCGTTACACTGGCAGTTTCTTGAACATCCAGCAAGAATAGAAAAGAACTCAGCTTATGTTGACACAAAACAGCCTGATGAATTGTGACACACAAAAACACACATCACCACACACACACACACACACACACTATGTATTATTTTTCCCTGTGGTGGAATAATTACAATTCTTCTACCTGCACCAGGAATGGAGAATCTTTGGTCCTCTGAAGGCCAGTCCCCATCCAGTTCCCATCATCTTTGACCACTGGCCATGCTGTCTAGGGAAGATTGGGGATATTGTTTAGCATCATCTAGATGGGCCTACAGGCCCCCCATCCCTACAGTAGACATTTCCATTCATCACCCAATGATAGGTATATTCACTGCTTCACTGTCACTAGTGAACCCACCGTGAAAAAATTGTTTTATGCTAAAGGCATCCTTAGCATTCTTTTACTACAAAATGCAAGTTATAAAAAGGAGCTTGTTTTTCAGACAAGGAAAGAGCACCGAAGAGAACATACCTATGGAGTGCATTACCAAAATACATCCCAGCAGGTATAAACTGAATGGAGAAAATAAAAAAGATCACTTTGTTTGGATCACAGAAGCAAATACGTGCTTTCTATTCAAAGTTCCTGTTTAATGGCTAAAATTTGCCAGTTTTCAAGAATTCCACAGCAGGAAAGTTAGCAAGGAAGGGAGCAAACTAATATATTTCTCCTTAAACAAGAAAACATTAAAATAAAAAGGAGTACTCATTAGCATGGCATGGTACAGAGCCAACAATATTCCCATTATTGCTTATTATTACTATTACCAAGACTCTTTTCAAAAATAGATTAGAGGTTTGGCAGCAACTCAGCTGACAAAAGAATTGTGAGAAGCAGAAAACTCCATCATTGCACCCATTATTTGCTTTAAAGGAAAACCAAGCACCTCTAAGTAATCATCAGGTATACTTTATTCATCAGCACTAACTATATATGAAGCATTCAAGTATGAAACTAAGGCATTAATAATGGAAAAAACTAACTCTAAGAGAATGGTTTTAAGTACTTTTTTTTTTTTTACTCAGCCCAAATTTGCCCAAGTCTGCAGCCCAACAAATTCTCAGGATCGTTTTATAAACATTTACCTTTACTGCACACTGTTTATGGTTGCTTGCCCCATCCCTTCCCACTGTAGCCCTCGCAGGAGAGGGTCCTCTAGGTGTTTATTGTGGGCTTTATCCTTCTGCATGGGTCCTCCCACCACCTCAAGAGGGCTCAGCTTTCACAATGGCAGAAGTGGTTCTTTTCAGGCGCAGCCTATCAGAAGGCAGAAGAGGCACATTTCCCAGATACACTCAGTCGAGGACCAGACCTCCTTGGACAGAGACCTTTTCCATGACACAGGAGCATCCTGGATAAAGCCTATTTGCACAGACAACTTTAACCCCTGCTTGGCCTGGTCAGTTAATAGCGCAGTTTACTTTGCTAGTGTTTACTTTGCTAAGGAAGCCTCCTACTTGAAGAACTATGCCAAATGACAAAGTGTTCGGTGTCAAGTGGTCACTATTGAAGAGGTAGCTCAAAGCTTAGGTGGTGTCCCAGATTTTTGAAGAAAACTTCAGTGGTGCATCCCGGGGTATCAGCCCATGTGTAGTTCAGAATCTGCAGTTTGATTGCACCCAAATGGCAGAAAATGCAGGGTGCACTGTGTCAGAACTGGAAAAATCAAGATTTTTTTTTTTTTAAAAAAAACAACAACCCAAAAAACATTGAATATCACATTTTCTTTTGGAAAACAAAGAGACCAAGGAATTAACCTCATGCTCTGAAAAGGCTGCAAAACAAAAATGTATAAATTGTGCCTAAGGAAGGTTCTAAACAGCTGAGGGGGGTAAGTTGGTCCTGCTATTAGTACCCTTCTGGCTGGTAATAGCCGCAAAACTGACGCAATAACCGCAACAGACGAGGGTTGTTTAAAGATAGGGAATACAGAATGCAAAATGGTTGACAATTCAGACGGCCTGCTCTGGTCCAGTCCTGTACTGACAGTACCTTCCCAGACTATGATATCGTGATGTTTCCTATATTCTTCTTCCATTCCTCCTCACCACTGAATAAAGAGCATGAAATCCACTCTTGACTCTGAATATATTTCAGTTGTTTAAAAGATAGGGACTATAGAATGCAACATGATTGATAATTCAGACGGCCTGCTCTGGTCCAGTCCTGTACTGACAGTACCTTCCCAGAGTATGATATTGTGATGTTTCCTACATCTCAGCCATTCAAACAGTGGCTTGAGTGGGTGGCACCAGTCGCAGATAAAGTGCCTTTGCCAGTGCAAGTGGGAGTTGGCCCCCTTCACACCTTTTGGACTTTGGTTTTTTTAAAAAAAACAAAAAACCAAAAACATTGAATATCACATTTTCTTTAGAAAAACAATGAGACCAGGGGATTAACCTCACGCTCTGTGTCTGAGCCGGCCCACACCTCCTTGCAGGCATGTCTTAATCCTTAAGACCATGGGCCTCCAACCATTTGGGCCGTATGACCAAGTAAGGCAACTGTCCAACTGCAGCAGCCCCATTTACTTTGTAAAAGGCGATGAGGAACCCAACAGAGGATGACGTACCAAGGCACAGATTTTTGAAGAAAACTTCAGTGGTGCATCCCGGGGTATCAGCCCATGTGTAGTTCAGATTCTGCAGTTTGATTGCACCCAAATGACAGAAAATGCAGGGTGCGCTGTGTCAGAGCTGGAAAATCAAATTTTTTTTTTTGAAAAAAACCCAAAAACATTGAATATCACATTTTCTTTAGAAAAACAATTGCCCGCTAGTCGTAGATGAGGGAGAGGAATGGGAAACATTAAGTGTATTCATCTGTATATCATTTGCATGCTGCAGGGCATCATACAATGTTTCTAAAGAAATAAGAAAAGAAAAGTTTTATTCCATGGTAACATTAGCATTGTAGCTACTCTCCTTAGAGGAGTTGCTGGGACAGAGAAATGCCCATTTTTGTATGCGGCCAACTTCTGTTTGGCAAACATTCTTCGTGGGAAGTTGGCGCCCTCAGTTTTTACTTTGCACCTTTTGGGCTTGGGAGCTTTCAGTATGTTAAAAAACCATTGTCCACCCAGTCATAGGAGGAGGGATGGAGGGAGTATTGAGGTTCTGCTTGCCCTCCGATGGTCAGATGACTCTCTGTTGAGATTTAGACTTTCAACCCACTTTCCCCCTTTCTAGAGGCAAGGGACCTATTAGGATCATCTGCCCCTGGAGGCTGATGTATCTAATGGGTTTCCAGGTAACGCTGAGGGTTTTTCTGTCTGATATGACTGGCACTCCTATCAAAGCCCAGGCCAGCCTCTGGAACATCTGAATGGCTCAGGCTTTTGACATGATACCTTCTGAGCATCCTCTCCCACTTGACTCCTTGGTATACCGCAGAACTTAGGGAAAGGAAACAAATTGAAAGATGGAGGAAAGATCTGGCTGCATACAACTGAACAGTCAAGGGTATACGAAATATACATTTATTAAGAAACCAGAGGCCTTTCTTCTTGGAATAATAGGTTTGGAATTGCCCAAGAAAGTGGTTAGATTGTTTTTGTATGCCACAACTGCTGCTAGAATTTTGCTGGATAAAAATTGGAAAACACAAGAAGTGCCAACAGCGGAGAAATGATGAAGCTGAAGATGGACTTCGGGGTTAGCGCCATCGGCGAATGGCGGAGTTCCTCCGACCGGAGGAACTGGCTCCGTGGAAACTGGGTCTTCCCACCATGATGAAGGTGGGGACCCACTAGAAATCCCAGGTGGAGGAAGCCTGGGAACGTGGGGTTCAGCAGGGCACCAGGAGCGCCCCCCCTACACACCGGGAACCCCATTTTGGGGCTCCGGAGTGAAGTGGGGTGAGCGGCGCGGTGCTGCGAACTGATTGCTACTTTCACAGAGTGAAGCCGCACAGCCATTGCCGGAGAGTGCTAACTTTTTCCTGTGGACAATTGGATTAAAACAAGTACCTGTGAGTAGAAACGGAAAATTGGATCAAGAAATATCTCAATTTGGCACCGAAGCGGGAAGGTTCAAAACAGGAAGTCCGCCTTACGCTTTTTGTACATACATAGACTGAAGCAAAACCCTTGTAAGCTAAAGTCTGGAAAGTCATTAAAAAAGTTTAAATTTCCTTCATTTATAATTACTGAAACCACCTTGGAAGCAGGAGAAAAGGGGGGGGGACTTTGTCTAATGCCTGCAGGAGATGGAGTGAAGAAAGATAAGTTTCCACCATCTCTAACCTGGGAACAGGGTGTCAGAGACAGAAATTCTTGGAGAGGTTCATTGACGGTGAATGGAATACTTTGACAGATAGCTAAAGAAGAGAAATAAATTGATTCCAATGTTGCCTTCTGCATTCTAAAGAAACAAAAAATCTGAAAAATGAAAGTAATTTTCTTTTGTTGGACTTGCCTTAAAAAAAATGGATACAAATAGAAATAGTCTCCTCTAGAGGGAGCTTGCTAAATTGTTGCTGTGTCTACTTGAGGACTCTACAGCTGTCAGATTAAGATCGTGGGACCAGTCCTTTTTGACCTTGACTAAATGTGAGCTGGGAGGAAGTTTTGGTGCTTGCTTTATGCAAGACAAGTGCCTTGCTGGAACAGATGCATGAGAAGATGGATTTGATGAACGAGAAAATGGATTTGATGACTGTTGTGGTTAATAACTGTGAACAAACAGGGAGTATTGATACAGAAATTATTCAGGGACCAACTCAGGAACCTGTACTGATTGGGCAAGTGCAGAAGATAATGGAGGAGGTTGCGGTTGCACCTGAAATAATACAAATGGAGAGATCCGAGGCCCTACAGGAGCATAAGCCGCTGTCTTTGAAGATTGAAGTTGGAGTCGGCCAGGGGGAGTCTGGAGCTGAGGAGGTTCTTAACTTTGGAGAGACCTCGAAATATGTTTTTAAATATTTTTTGGACTACATTGATGATTGTGGGGAGTGGGACTCTGGGGAATGGGCTGGTTGCTCAGACGGCTTGCTCTGGTCCAGTCCTGTACTGACAGTACCTTCCCAGAATATGATATTGTGATGTTTCCTACATTCTTCTTCCATTCCTCCTCACCACTGAATAAAGAGCATGAAATCTACTCTTGACTCTGAATATATTCCAGTTGTTTAAAAGATAGGGAATATAGAGTGCAAAATGGTTGACAATTCAGACGGCCTGCTCTGGTCCAATCCTGTACTGACAGTACCTTCCCGGAGGTACTGGGTCTTGCCGGACTTGGAGGGCAGGTGGGAGAGGCGGGGGCATATGCAAGAATGGATGTGAGGGTGATCTGGCTGCAACATCTGTCACCCCATTGATCGCCAGGGTTGATTTGTCTGATCCGGCTGGCTACGCGGGTGTCCCCTTCCTCCCTCACCGCTCCATTTGTGTCCCTCCATTTGCGGATGCCACAACCGCTGCTAGAATTTTGCTGGCTAAAAATTGGAAAACACAAGAAGTGCCAACACTGGAGAAATGATGAAGATGAAGATGAAGACGATGGACTTTTCGGAGCTAGCCCACTGACCGGAAGAGTCTGCGACCAGAATGAGGAGTAGTATCAGGAGGAATGGATGAAATTTAAAGACTTAAATTTAAATCTAAATATGCTAAGATAACTTAAAAAGAAATACTTGCAAGTACCAGATTGGCCTAGGATTTAAATACGTGATGTTATAGAATAATATATTTAAACTTACAATGAAAAGAAAGAAAGATGTTAATAGACTAAGTAAATTTTATGTGAAAATAGTTTTGGAAAACCGTTACAATGATATACATAGAAACTCAACTAGGGGGATTCAATGAAGTCACCCAACAATGTTAACAAAAGTGGAATTATTGCAGTTAGGTTTTATGTTTGTTTGTTTGCTTGCTTGCTTGCTTGCTTTTTGATGTTTGTTATAAATTTGGAAAATCAATTGAAAGAAATTGAAAAAAACCCAAAAAACATTGAATATCACTCTCTGGGCCTGGGCTCTCCTTGCGCCTGAAGACGTCGCTACTGTTCCATACAGAACAATAATGGAACGGCTGAAGGGGCACTTTTCGCCACAGACCTCAATGGTGGCTCGTTGAAATGCCTTCTATGCAAACGTAAGGTCCCCACAAAGGGGGTTTTGGACCTTCAGGGTGCAATATCGAGGGTGAACGCGGCAACTGGACTTGCTTGTGGTCAAGGGCCCCTACATTAGCTTACTGGGATTGGCATGGTTTGGACCACTGGGGCTAGCCGTCACTGGGGTGAACAGCACTAGCTTCCAAGTGGACGTGGACGCCATATGCAAGGAATTTCTGGGGGTTTTCGATGGGAAATTGGGGCAGTATATGGGGCCCCCCATTGCTCTACAGCTTGACCCCGCAGTACAACCTGTCATGCTCAATGCCCACTGGGTCCTGTTCGCCCTGAAACTCCGTATAGACAAGGAAGTGGACAGACTCATAGAGCAAGGAATGCTGGAGCCCATGCCTAATGCCCCCTGGGAAACCCCAATCGTCACACCCGTCAAGCCTAATGGTTCGGTCTACATCTGCGCAGAGTACAAATGTACCATAAAGCCCTCATGGCCCACGCATACCCAGTGCCAGTGGTCAGCCATGTCCTTGCCACCCTGGCTGGGTCAATTTTTTTTGGCAAGCTGGACTTGACCCAAGCATATCAACAAGTGCCGGTAGATGAGGCCACAGCAGAGGCACAGACAACTGTGACGCACAGAGGAGCGTTCAGGGTAAAGCGGCTGCATTTCGGTGTCAGCGTGGCACCAGGCATATCCCAGAATCTAATGGATTCTCTCCTTAAAGGGATTCCTGGCATCACCCCCTTCTTCGATGATGTGTTGATTGCTGGGCCCACACCTGAGGAGTTTGAGGACTGCCTCCGCACAGTTCTGCACCGTTTCCAGACGGCGGGTCTCAAGGTGAAGCGGGAAAAATGTCTCAGGTGGTCTTTCTGGGAAAAGTGCCTCAGGTGGTCTTTCTGGGATTTATGGTGGAGGCAGAAGGGGCCCACCCGACTGAGGCTAGGTACAGGACATTTGTGATGCCCCAGCACCCAAGAGCAAGACTGAACTTCAGGCCTTCTTGGGACTATTGAACTTTTACCATTCCTTCCTTCCCCAAAGGCGGCGGTAGCGGAGCCCCTACACAGACTCCTGGACAAGCGGGCCCCTTGGGTGTGGGGCCAGCACCAGGAGGCCGCATTCCAGGCAGTCACGGACTTGCTTGTCTCAAACTCATTCTTGGCACACTTCGACGAGAGGCTGCCGGTGGTGCTAGCATGTGACGCCTTGCCCTATGGCATCGGCGCTGTCCTGGGACATCAACTCCCGGATGGAAGAGAGGTACGGTGGCATACTTTTCCCAGACATTCAACGCAACTGAGCAGAACTACTCGCAAATCGACAAGGAGGGTCTGGCAATCGTGAAGGGAGTAAAAAAATTCCATGATTTCTTCCATTCCTCCTCAGCACTGACTAAAGAGCATGAAATCCACTCTTGACTCTGAATATATTTCAGTTGTTTAAAAGATAGGGAATAGAGAATGCAAAATGGTTGACAATTCAGACGGCCTGCTCTGGTCCGGTCCTGTACTGACCGTACCTTCCCAGAGCACGATATTGTGATGTTCCCTATATCTCAGCCGTTCCAACAGTGGCTTGAGTGGGTGGCACCAGTCGCAGATAAAGTACCTTTGCCAGTGCAAGTGGGAGTTGGCCCCCTTCACACCTTTTGGACTTGGGAGCTTTCAGTGTGTTAAAAAGCCATTGTCCACCTAGTCATAGGAGGCCATAGCAGTGGGGCAGCTACAAGAATTCTTGGAAAACACAGATGATTTAAATCCATTCCCATCTGGGTTCAATCTTGGCCGAAGAACTGAGTCAGTCTTGGTCGCCCTGATGGATGACCTTTGCAGACAGTTGCCTATGAGAAACTAAAGGTTATGAGAATCGGAGGAAATGTATCTTTACTTACTTGCTTCCATTTTCAGGGGGGAAGGGAAGCATGCATGTGTGTAAAACAATGTTGTCCAATGAAATTTGATATCGTGTCACACCAGGCCCACAGATATTTGAAGAAAAATTCAGGGGTGCATCCCGGGGTATCAGCCCATGTGTAGTTCAGAATCTGCAGTTTGATTGCACCCAAATGGCAGAAAATGCAGGGTGCTCTGTGTCAGAGCTGGGAAAATCAAGATTTTTTTTGAAAAAACCCAAAAAAACATTGAATATCACATTTTCTTTTGGAAAACAAAGAGACCAGGGGATTAACCTCATGCTCTGAAAAGGCTGCAAAACAAAAATGTATAAATTGTGCCTAAGGAAGGTTCTAAACAGCTGGTGTTTATTTAATAAAAAATAAATGTTTTTATTTTCTTGTTTGAAAGGGTCAGCCCAGTAACGCTGAAGAGATGAAGATGAAGACGAAGGGGAAGACGAAAACCCCTGTTTTTCCAGAGTTCCTGACCACGCCCGACTTCTTGCTCTGGACCCAGCTTTGCCCTTGGTGGACAGTCTCCAGACCCTCAGCCCAGGACCGGACTCTGACCATGCCTCACGGTAACCTCCCCCACCCCCAGGACCAGCACACACCCAAATGGCAGAAGATGCAGAGTGCTCTGTGTCAGAGCTGGCCCACACCTCTGGAAATGATGAAGATGAAGATGAAAATGAAGATGAAGACGATGGACTTTTCGGAGCTAGCCGGCCTGACCGGAAGAGTCCGCGACGAGAATGAGGAAGAGTATCAGGAGGAATGGATGAAATTTAAAGACTATTAATCTAAATATGCTAAGATAACTTAAATAGAAATGCTTACAAATACCAGATTGGCCTAGGATTCAAATACGTGATGTTATAGAATAATATGTTTAAATTTATAATGAAGGCACGTCTTGCAGGCATGTCTTAAGCTTTAAGAGCATGGGCCTCCAACCATTTGGGCCATATGACCAAGTGAGGCAACAGTCCAACTGCAACAGCCCCATTTCCTTTGTAAAAGATGGGGAGGAAACTTTTCCATGGCAGAACAAGTATTGTAGTATCAAAAAAACATTGGAAAACATAACAGAAGCCCGAAAGAATAATCAGGAAAACCAAAGCAATAATCACGACATCTGAATACAGCCAATGGCACCAAGCTATTAAATTCTTCATGCCCCTGCTATTTGCAGAATTCTAATGATCCCAGCAGAGCTGATTCCCTACTGAGGACTTGTTGCCTCAGTTGGCCGGAATGACTGACTGCAGGTACAAGGCAGAGCAGACCTCATGGGCCGCCAGGTCTTGGCTCCCTCCATATTTCTAGGAAGGGTGATCAGTCCCCCCCAGTATTGAGGGGGGCGCCATCCCCCACCACCAGGCTGTTGCTCTGAGGCCACAAATGATTGTCACCAGCAGCCATGGGAGGCCAAGGGCCCTGTTAGCCACAATGACATGCGACAAGTATCAATGACCACGCCTGGCACGGGAGGCAAAGATGGAGGAGGGGAAAAATTTGATTTCATCCATTTGCATACTGCAGGGTATCGTAACAGATGCCTAAGGAAGGTTCTAAACAGCTGAGGGGGTTAGGTTGGTTCTGCTACTAGTACTCTTCTGGCTGTTAATAGCCGCAAAACTGACACAACAACCGCAACAAATGAGGGTTGTTTAAAAGATAGGGAATATAGAATGCAAAAAGGTTGACAATTCAGACTGCCTGCTCTGGTCCAGTCGTGTACTGACAGTACCTTCCCAGAGTATGATATTGTGATGTTTCCTACATTCTTCTTCCATTCCTCCTCACCACTGAATAAAGAGCATGAAATCCACTCTTGACTCCGAATATATTTCAGTTGTTTAAAAGATAGGGAATATAGAATGCAAAATGGTTGACAATTCAGACGGCCTGCTCTGGTCCAGTCCTGAACTGACCGTACCTTCCCAGAGCACGATATTGTGATGTTCCCTATATCTCAGCCGTTCCAACAGTGGCTTGAGTGGGTGGCACCAGTCGCAGATAAAGTACCTTTGCCAGTGCAAGTGGGAGTTGGCCCCCTTCACACCTTTTGGACTTGGGAGCTTTCAGTGTGTTAAAAAGCCATTGTCCACCTAGTCATAGGAGGCCATAGCAGTGGGGCAGCTACAAGAATTCTTGGAAAACACAGATGATTTAAATCCATTCCCATCTGGGTTCAATCCTGGCCGAAGAACTGAGTCAGTCTTGGTTGCCCTGATGGATGACCTTTGCAGACAGATGCCTATGTGAAACTAAAGGTTATGAGAATCGGAGGAAATGTATCTTTACTTACTTGCTTCCATTTTCAGGGGGGAAGGGAAGCATGCATGTGTGTAAAACAATGTTGTCCAATGAAATTTGATATTGTGTCACACCAGGCCCACAGATATTTGAAGAAAAATTCAGGGGTGCATCCCGGGGTATCAGCCCATGTGTAGTTCAGAATCTGCAGTTTGATTGCACCCAAATGGCAGAAAATGCAGGGTGCTCTGTGTCAGAGCTGGGAAAATCAAATTTTTTTTTTTGAAAAAACCCAAAAAAACATTGAATATCACATTTTCTTTTGGAAAACAAAGAGACCAGGGGATTAACCTCATGCTCTGAAAAGGCTGCAAAACAAAAATGTATAAATTGTGCCTAAGGAAGTTTCTAAACAGCTGAGGGGGGTAGGTTGGTCCTGCTGCTAGTACTCTTCTGGCTGTTAATAGCCGCAAAACTGACACAACAACCGCAACAAACGAGGGTTGTTTAAAGATAGGGAATACAGAATGCAAAATGGTTGACAATTCAGACTGCCTGCTCTGGTCCAGTCCTGTACTGACAGTACCTTCTCGGAGTATGATATTGTGATGTTTCCTACATCTCAGCTAGTGATGTTAAACCATGTTTTTATTTTCTTGTTTGAACCCTGTAAGAGATGTGCCAATTTTTAAGTTTGAATAATCTTGTTTTGAAAATAATTTTTGGGGAAAGGATTTTTCCTGTTCTGTCTTTTGTGCCTTCTGCTCGGGAAGTCTAAATCTAACGCCTGACCAATTGGTCCGCCTACCAGACCTGTTGAATTTCTGCCTGTATTTGTGGTAAAGCAATACAGGGTGAGGCAGCCCGGTAATGCTGAATAGATGAAGATGAAGACGAAGGGGAAGACGAAAACCCCTGTTTTTCCGGAGTTCCTGACCACGCCCGACTTCTTGCTTTGGACCCAGCCTTGCAGGCATGTCTTAAGCTTTAAGAGCATGGGCCTCCAACCATTTGGGCCATATGACCAAGTAAGGCAACTGTCCAACTGCAGCAGCCCAATTCCCTTTGTAAAAGACAATGAGGAAACCAACGGAGGATGAAGTACTAAAGCACTGGTTTTTGGCCCACACCTCTGGAAATGATGAAGATGAAGATGAAGATGAAGACGATGGACTTTTCGGAGCTAGCCGGCCTGACCGGAAGAGTCCGCGACCAGAATGAGGAGGAGTATCAGGAGGAATGGATGAAATTTAAAGACTATTAATCTAAATATGCTAAGATAACTTAAATAGAAATACTTTCAAGTACAAGATTGGACTAGGATTTAAATACGTGATGTTAAAGAATAATATGTTTAAATTTATAATGAAGGCACGTCTTGCAGGCATGTCTTAAGCTTTAATTGCATGGGCCTCCAACCATTTGGGCCATATGACCAAGTGAGGCAACTGTCCAACTGCAGCAGCCCCATTTTCTTTGTAAAAGACTATGCGGAAACAAAATGGTGAAGAAATAAGAAAGCACTGATTTTTGAACAAAAATTCAGTGGTGCATTCCGGGGTATCAGCCCATGTGTAGTTCAAATCTTGAACTAATCTTTGAATAATCTTGTTTTTAAAATAAATTTTGGGGAAAGGATTTTTCCTGTTCTGTCTTTTGTGCCTTCTGCTCGGGAAGTCTAAATCTAACGCCAGGAGAGGCGAGTCACCTGTGGGCCGGGACCACCCTAGGCCCCAGAGAAGATAAAGGCCAGTCAGCTCAGTCCCAGGTTGCGGGAGCAATGACGTTGGATACCTGTTTCTACCAGCACCCAGACCTGTTTTTCCAGAGTTCACGACCACAACAGTGGTAAATGATGAAGATGATGATGATGAAGATGGACTTTTGGGAGGTAGCCAACCTGACCGGAAGAGTCCGCGACCGGAATGAGGAGGAGTATCAGGAGGAATGGATGAAATTTAAAGACTATTAATCTAAATATGCTAAGATAACTTAAATAGAAATACTTGCAGACCTGTTATTCCAGAGTTCCTGACCACGCCCGGCTTCTTGCTTTGGACCCAGCTTTGCCCTTGGTGGACAGTCTCCAGACCCTCGGCCCAGGACCGGACTCTGACCATGCCTCACGGTAACCCCCCCCCCGGGACCAGCACACACCGAAAGGGAAGAAGATGCAGAGTGCTCTGTGTCAGAGCTGGCCGGAATGACTGACTGCAGGTACAAGGCAGAGCAGACCTCATGGGCCGCCAGGTCTTAGCCCCCCTCAATATTTCTAGGAAGGGTGCTCAGTCCCCCCAGTATTGAGGGGGCCGCCATCCCCCACCACCAGGCTGTTGCTGTGAGGCCACAAATGACTGTCACCAGCAGCCATGGGAGGCCAAGGGCCCTGTTAGCCACGAGGGACATGCGATAAATATGAATGGCCACGCCTGGCACAGGAGGCAAAGATGGAGGAGGGGGAAAATTTGATTTCAAATTGTCCGTCTTGAGCAGCCACAGGAGGCATGGGATGTAGGTAGCCAAGTAGGACATGCGATGGACGTGGATGGACACGCCTGGGTCACATCCGAGGAATTTGACTGCAATTTGGCAAAAAGCTGATTACAGAATAGCAGCTGCCTCTTGAATTGTGCCCGCCATCCCTTCTCCTGCCTGTGAGTAGCTGCTTGGTCTGCCTATGCAGCTTCAGTCAAGTTAGCCTTGAAAAGTTTGTGCATTCTGGCCCCACCTTTCTCCTCCCCACCGCCGCCACTGCTTACCTATTCGCCTACTTTTCACCTTTGAATCCCTGGATTAGTACATGTGGAATGTGCACATAAGCACAGAGAGTGAAATTATGTGAACAGTCAAGTCCACAGTAATTTGAAA
Organism: Podarcis vaucheri; assembly: GCF_965113315.1. Classification (NCBI taxonomy): domain Eukaryota; kingdom Metazoa; phylum Chordata; class Lepidosauria; order Squamata; family Lacertidae; genus Podarcis; species Podarcis vaucheri. The sequence continues at coordinate 17,025,710 of NC_138758.1, read as the reverse complement.
TGAAGCATTTCCAGGTACAGGAGGTAATTATCCCTCAGGTGAGAGACAAATTTCTTTCAAGAGGAATTTCTTGGTAGGCTGAAGCAGTATTTGCCTTACAGCGCCTGTCACCAATATCTCCTGGAACTGAATCATAGGCCTTCTAAGCACCGATCATTGCAGGCAATTGTCAAGATCTAGTGGTGACCTGATGCTTAACAATGTAGCAGAAAATGTGATTTATTGTTTTTCATACCTCATTATCTACCACAAGATTCTCTGCGGGTCATTATGCCATCCACAAGGACCTCGTTAGAACTTCAACTCTTCCCCTTATATCCTTACCCATGTCATTTAATTCTGTCTTACGTGTGTGTTATGTGTGTGTAACAAAACAAAAGTGAGAGAAAGGGAAATGGCTCTATCAGGCAGTTTTTTTAAAAAAGGTATGCATTATTTTGAGCAGCAATTGAGGAGAGGTGGGAACTTGAAATATGCCACTTAAAAGCACACAATTAAGTTCTGGGTGTTGTTACATAAGCTAACCAGAGCAAATCACAAACACATGGAACTGGTTAAACTTCAGACCTGTGGTGTGCTGAAAGGAGAATGTAGAGAAGCATCTAATTCCTGGATGTTTTGCAGAACAAGAGTGTTGATATTATCTGCAGGGGTGTCCAGTTAATTTACACCCTCTTTCCTCTGCGAAATGAAAGCCTTATTCTTGCCTCATTCTTCCTAACGTTAGAATGGAGGAGGTCAAGAGAACAGGGGAAGTAACCAAGGAAGGTCACACATTTCATTACTTTGATGGGGTTCCTACTGCACATTAGTAATTTGAATGGTAACACTCCTGTGCAATATTGTTTGCATTTCTAATTAAAACTAAAGCTGCATTTGCACTGGCTGAAGATTTTGTTAAAGCTCAGTGTGTTTTGCAAGTTGTACTTATGCAGCCAGAAATAAATTTCATTGCATTCAATGCGGCTTTGCACCAAGAAACTTTATGTAGGAGCATACTGATCCTAATAAACTGGGCCTTGTGCTATTTACTTGCATTGAGGACATGACTTGGGACTGTCATGGTTAGCACTGCAGAATTAACCGTTATACCACTCCTTTAGTCATATTTAAATGCTATGGAAATCAATGAAACAAGATGATGGAATTACCACCTTTCCCAATTCTCAGCCCTGTGAGCAGGAGTCAATAAATGCAACTTCCCAGTCAGCAGGCCTGAGGCCAGTCCCTGTCAATCTGTATATTTTCTTCTATTGTCCACCGTTTCCCCTAGAATAGTTCGTATTCTGACTTTCAAAGCACCTTTCCAGATCTGTTGCCTTGATCTCCATTTCTGCTCTACCTTGTTTGTTGTTGTTCTTTTCAAAAGAAAACAAATGGGGGGGGGGAATGATCCTCTCCTGCTTTCAATAATATAATTCAGGCATTGTTTCCGTGAAGGAAATAGGTTGCAGACAAGCTAGCTCAGGAATGCCTGATCATAGAAGGAGAGAGGGAGAAATCAGGATAATATGTCTTTGTATGTTTGAAGATAGGGACAGTTTCCAATAGATTTTGCACAGCATGGGTGAGGTTTGTTAGATGCTTGTTCTGTGGGATGCTGAATGCAGACAAGACAAAACAGTGAGTTACAAAAAAGAAAGGATTCACATCTGCACAGAGACCTGTCACTTATCCAGAGTCTCATATGTGGTAACAAGGACTGCTTTCGGCACTAATTAGTTCAGCCCACCAACAAAGCAAAGCAGAGATAAGAACTCAGAATTGGGATGAACTACCCCCTTCTTCCAAATAATAGCCATCCTGCCGGTTTAAGGAAGAGATGTAGTTTGGAGGCCACATTCTTGTGACCCATAGGCCATGAGTGAAACCACACTCTCTTATTCTTTTGCTTTAAGTGTTCTATCTCTGAGGGTTTCAAAGATTAACCTTCCATACAGGAGAGATGTCAACCCCAGATGCCTCAAATTCTGGTTGCAAATAGGAAAAGGGAACTGAAAGATGTACTACATGGTGCTAAATAAGTATGGACTACACTGCCATTTTTGTGTGTGTGTGCGCATGTGTGTGCATGCACCATTCTTTCATGTATGCTCTTCCAAAAGACATCCAAGAATGGATAAGAAAACTTGTTACAGCATCACCAGTTAAATGAAATGTTCAAAAAGACAACTTGCCATGTGCCTCTAAAACTCAGAGTAGATTGCAGCTTGGTATTGAAGAAATAATAAACTTGAGCCCTGTGGGCCTAAGCCTCTGCTGATGTAGAACATCTTAACCCTTTAAGTACCCCCAACCAAGGGTCTAGAGCTGCTACACAAGGTATCTGCTTTCAAAGAAGAGACCATAATCTTAGAGGCAGAGCACATACACTGCACGTTTAAGGTCCCAGACTGAAATCTTGGCATTTCCTGTTAAGAAGATCAGATAGCAAGTGATTGAAAAGACTTCTGCTTGACACCTTGGAGAGGTGCTGCCAGTCAGAATAGACAACACTGTGCTTGATGGACAAACCAGCTGACCTGGTATAAAACAGCTTCCTATGTTCCTAAAACTCACTTTGAAACAGCCTGGTGTTCTCTGGACTGGCATAGTCTAGTAATCCAGATTATCAATGGTAGCAGCAGAGATGAATTTCTGAAACAAACTTGACAAGACTGAGGGTTTTTGCTGTCAGACCTGCTAAGTTTGTCTGCAGTTTTGTGCTAGCTTCCTCCACACACCCCTCCCATCTCCCTCATTTATTCAATGAATGACATGTTTCAAAGTTGTGGGGTGGGGGGGAGGGCAATCTTAGGGAACAGACAAATAAAGTGATAAGTGCCAGCTAGCTGAAAATGGAAAAATATAGCATGCTATGGAGCCTGGCAACCCAACAAAGCAAGACGCATACGCGAGGGCACTAACAATGAGCAAAAAAAAGAGGCGAGAGCACAGTTTAGCCTTTTGAGAAGCAGAGGGGCTTATGGAATGTTTGTGTCAAGTTTTGCAACCTCTGGGGAACTTGCTTGTGATGCTGCAGAGTAACTTGGCACAGAGAAACGAAACATCACATCTCTCTTAACTGAACCATCCTACAGACTGGAAGTACTATACATTACGAGTGCATGGCGAGTTGCTGCCAAATGTTTGCCTGCTTAATTTCCCTAGCACATAAGCAGACTTCAGCTGAAAGCACATGTGGGCATGTAAGCATGAACTGAACTACTGACTGAAACACTGGCAGGCATTTCTGTGGACACAGATGTAATTTTCTTCCAGCTATGATCATGGGGACAGCTGTACCTGACTCTGTTTACAGTCCAAATTGCATTAACATTTCCCTGGTTGGAAAGACAGACACAGCCAAAGAGGGTACATCTGGTCAAGTGTAGAAGGAAGTCAGAAAATGGGTGAAAATGGATGTAAACAGGTTTGGCCTTCTCACCCACATCCCACCACTTTCATGTGACAAAGAGTGTTCTCCTTAATGGAGAGCCCTGGTTGCGGTGGGGTCTATCAGGCCACCCCTTGGTTGCCAGGCAGGATTAGAAAGTTGGCCTGTGGCAATGATTGTTTGGTCAAGTTGCTGGGGCAATTTATGGGTTGCAATTCGGTGGGAGGGATCTTATGCTTTATATTCTGTGTACGCAGCTTGGAAACTTTCTCTTTGCTGCGTGCATCGGAACACCCGCCTGTCCGCCCTGAATTTAAGGCTTTTCTGTGTTTGACCTTGCTATGCCTGTCATGGGGTCGTCTGCTTTGGGGCAGGGGCCTAGTAGGAATTTTGTCCATAGGGTTGATTGGCTGGTGCCATTTGTTTTTTGCCTACTGCGTAGCAAATCGTCACAACTTGTAAGTTGCGGTTAGGCATTGGTTATCAAATTGGTTGGAAGAGGGGCAAGGATTGGCTAGGCCTGCCCGCAGCTCCAACGCTGCTGCAGAAAGGGAATTCCGTTAAAGGAATCCAGGGGCTTGCCATCTTTTCGTCCGAATCCCTGGAATGGGGCTAGGGCCGGCAAGCCCTAGGGAGCATGCGGGGAGAAGTGAGGGCCTGTCGCTCAGCTCCATTTCTCCCCAATATTGTTTTCCCTTACTGGCTTTCGGTGGAATCCGGAAGTCAGTTCTGTCCCCAGGCGGTGGGGACAGATAGTCTTAACCTAAGCAACCACTAACAATCATGTATGCTAATAAAGTTGTGGCCAAAATATGCCAAAAACCTTAATCAAAAATTGTGTGTGTGTTGTGAGTTATTTGAGGGGTGGCTTGGGGACCTCGACATGCAATTACACTCATCAAATAACAGCAAGGTTGTGTGAAATGCCTGTAAAGCACATAGAGTGTTTCCCACATTCAGTACCAGAGAGGAAAGCAGGAATGTGTTTAAGCTAAAGGTGTACTACAATGTTTTGTTATAAAGCTTCTGAATTTCATGGATTAGGAAGTACTGAAATTTTCTAACATATATAAATGTATTAGCTGGGCTTCTATGGGTGAAAGAAAATCAAAAGCCTTTCTGCCTCGCCCCTTTCTGTTCTGAGAACGCTAAAGCCTCATTATCAACAGCTGTGTCTTTCCCCAGCTATTCCTGACTCAGGTGCTGATTCTGGTGGAACTTAGGAGTCCCAATAGCACCCAAAAGAGTCACCGATTCTTTCTACGGCCATACTACCCTGAACACGCCCGATCTCGTCAAAAGAGTCACAGATTCTCCATTACTATTAGCAAGCAACTATGGGAACTGTAAGTGAGTATTGTTAAATATGTTTAAATTTTTTCACACTTAATATTAAAACAGCACAATCTTTTGGAAACATTGGTTTTGAAATTTTTGGTCTGGGCCTAAAGCTTAAGCTTGAATACTGCCTAAATGCAATAGGCTATGCAAAACTGCCTTTGCTTTTTGCTACTAAAAAAGTTGTATTAATATTTAGTTTTTATGTAATAGGAAAACTGATAGACATAATAATATTTGTACCTACTTAACATTTTGTTTAAGTGTTTAATTTTTGTTTAATCCCCCCCCACACAAACAAAAAAAATAGTTCCTGTCCTCAAGTTTACAGTCTCATTGCTAATCCTTTTTGGGTAGTCTGAAAGATTTTTTTTCTTTCTTTTTTAAGGTGGGGGAAACCCTGAAAGTAGGAATGTGTTTAAGCTAAAGTTGAATTGTAATGTTTGTTTATAATGCTTCTGAATTTCATGGACTGGGAAAAGCCTCAATGACCTTGCTCCCAGCCCTTCCCTTGTTGCAAAAAATAAAATAAAAATATCTACAACAACAGGGGTTTTAACCCACATTGCCTGAGATGGCTAAGCTAACATGTTTAATTAGAGAAAAATCATTACTAGCGTTTGTTAAGGATTGGAAGTTTCCTATGGACCTTTTGTGTGAAAGAGAAAATGAACTTGCAGTATCTGAATTTGAAGATTGGGGAAAAAAATACTCTAACACTCTATTTTCTATAAACCAGTATGATACGTAGCTACTGAGACCCAGAAGTCCTTTTATTCTAGCCTCTCCCTTTAGTTTTTTTCTTTCTTTCCCTTTGTCTTCTACTTTTGTTTTCTTGTATTTTCTTCCTTCTGACTTTCTTTCTGCTCTTTCTAATGGATACTATTTCTGTCTATCTTAGAATAAGAATCAATCAATAAATAAAAACTTTTTTTAAAAAAAGGATTTTTACACCACAAACTCTTTCCCCCCGTGTTCCCCCAAGGAAAACACCCTAGCATTTTCTTGCTGCAGCTCCAGCCCCAAACCTCACCCTGCCAGCCCCACAAATCCCACCCCCAGCCAAGTTCTGTATGCCTCACCCCTTCCTTCTCCTCTATAAGTACCCCAAAGCCTAATTTTCAACAACTGTGTCTTTTCCTCAGTTGCTCCTAATCCTGCAAATATCCTCCACCTGCTGACTAGGTACCCAATACAGCATCTATGCAAGAGGGAAATCCAGAGGCCTGACACACCCTGTGGCATGACTGCACAGCCTATGGTGGCAAAAGGCTGGGGGGCCCCAAAATTTTAAAGGAGGGGTGGGCCCCTTCAAAATTCCCTGGGACAGTGAGACTTTAGCACTCCCTACGGTGCTAGAGCCATCTAGGGGGTCAAGGTACTCCCAAAATTTTCAATAGGCGTTGCCCCCTCAAAATTCCCACAATGTCAGCACACCCCCATGGTGTGCTTGTGACATATACAGGATGGGCAGGCCAAGGACTCCAAATTGTCAAGGGGGTGCCCCCCTCAAAATTCCCTGGAGTGGTGTGATGTCAGCACACCCCATGTTGCGCTCATGCCATCTAGGGGGACATGGGCTGAGGGCCCCCAAAATGTTGAAGGGTCCCCCTCAAAATTCCCTGGGGCCATGCAATTTCAGCACACCCATCGTGTTCTTGTGCCATCTAGGGGGTCATGGGCTGAGGGCCCCCAAAATGTTGAAGGGGCCCCCCAAAAATTCCCTGGGTTCATGCCATTTCTGCACACCCCATGTTGCGCTCATGCCATCTAGGGGGGCATGGGCTGAGGGCCCCCAAAATGTTGAAGGACCCCCCCAAAAATTCCCTGGGTTCATGCCATTTCTGCACACCCCATTTTGTGCTCATGCCATCTAGGGGGTCATGGGCTGAGGGCCCCAAAATGTTGAAGGGCCCCCCAAAAATTCCCTGGGGTCATGCCATTTCTGCACACCCCATGATGCGCTCATGCCATCTAGGGGGTCATGGGCTGAGGGCCCCCAAAATGTTGAAGGGCCCCCCAAAATTCCCTGGGGTCATGCCATTTCTGCACATCCCATGTTGTACTCATGCCATCTAGGGGGTCATGGGCTGAGGGCCCCCAAAATGTTGAAGGGCCCCCCAAAATTCCCTGGGGTCATGCCATTTCTGCACACCCCATGTTGTACTCATGCCATCTAGGGGGTCATGGGCTGAAGGCCCCCAAAATGTAGAAGACCACCCCTCAAAATTCCCTATGGCCTTATCTAGGGGGTCATGGTCTGAGAGCCCCCCATAATTTCCCTCAAATTTCACTTGGGCCCTATGACATAAGCATGACCCATGGTGTGCTCATGCCGTTCAATGGGCAGGAGACAAGTGCCCCCCCAAAAAATTTCAAGGATGGGGCGTTCCCCCTCAAAGTTCATTGGGACCATGTGACGTCAGGATTCCATGTTGAGTGCTTGTGCTATCTAGGGGGATGGGGGCCAAAGGTCCCCCCCCAAAAAAAATCAATAGGCGTGGGCCCCCTCAAAATTCCCTGCAATCACACAATGTCAGCACACCCCCATGGTGTGCTTGTGCCATATACTGGGTGGGCAGGCCAAGGACTCCAAATTTTCAAGGGGTTGCCCCCCTCAAAATTCCCTGGGGTCATGCAATTTCAGCCCCCCATGGTGTGCTTGCGCCATATAAAGGGAAGGGGGGGCCAAGGGCCCCAAAATTTTCAAGGGGGTGGCCCAATTTTTTTTTCAAAGGTGCCCTCTCAAATTTCCCTGGGATCATGCAACATGAGCACTCCCTGTGATGTGCTTGCACTATCTAGGGGGTCATGGTCTGAGAGCCCCCCATAATTTCCCTCAAATTTCCCTTGGGCCCTATGACATAAGCATGACTCATGGTGTGCTCATGCCATTCAAGGGGCAGGAGACAAGTGCCCCCCCCCAAATTTCAAGGATGGGGCATTCCCCTCAAAGTTCACTGGGACCATGTGACGTCAGGATTCCCTGCTGGGTGCTTGTGCTATCTAGGGGAATGGGGGCCAAAGGACCCCCCCCCCAGATTTCTAAGGAGTGGAAGGGGCCCCTCAAAATCCCGCAGGGCTGCACAACGCTTTAGTTATTAACTATTAAGTAGTTCCTGAATTATCCTTCCCTCTCCTCTTGTAATATATCCCCCCTAACCTTTGTGGTATACATGGGAACATAGCTGTCAACATTTCCCCTTTTTTAAGGGAAATTCCCTTATTCCAAATAGGATTCCTCGCAGGAAGAGGGAAAAGTTGACAGCTATGCAAGGGAGGTGTTGTACAATATCTGTGGCCTTCCTGGTGTCACTGGATTCCAACTCCCATAATCATACTTGGCCATGATGACTGAGTCTGATGGCAATTATGTGTCCAGCAACATCTTAAAGGTTACAGGTTCCCATCCCTATTGTAGATGGTAAGCTTGAGGACAGGAGGGGGTGGGGTGGGAACTTTAAATAAATAAATAAATAGGTTAATACTTTGCTGGATCACCACATCAGATTATTTCTAGCCCAGAGAAGTGTTGCTGCTGTCCCCAGCTGTTGATATTCTGAAACCTGAGAACTCCTCAGGTGCATGAAATTAGCTTGCAGGCTGTCCATCTCTGATCTAAAACAGTGGTCCTTTGAACTGGGACTTGTCATGGTGTCCTGGGCTTCCTGACTCCAAACACAACTGCAAATTAAGTGGGATTTGGGGGGGTGGGAGAATGTGAGGAGACACAGAGCTAGCCTCCCAACATGCATTTAACACTCATAAATGCATCATGAGCAATTCTAGACAATTATATTCTGGTTTCCCCCTTCAAAACAGTAGAGAGTCAGAGAGCGCTTTTTAAAAATCTATCCCTTTAAGCCCTAAAAAGAAAAAAAAATACATGTAGGTCAGGAAGGTGAACATTGCTTTGCAATGAAAAGTCAGCATTGCAATGTGCGTGCACTTTCCCCAGCGAAGAGTTTTGTCACGCCCTTTGCATGCACACTTGATTTGAAAGCCATTGAGGAGTTCTGGCCCTCTGTGGCTTCAGGTGGAGACCTGACATATTTTGGCTGGAGGGAGAAGGTAAACTTTGACTCTGTTTTTTTTTTTTCCTAAGAAGCCAGCTGTCTACAATATGCTTAGAGGTTTGAATTGTGAAAAACTATCCCAGTGGAGGTGAAAAAGTGTTGGTTAGAGAACCAGTGGTAGAACTTTTGATATTTTGTTCCCTATTCTTTTTTTCTTTTTCTTTTTAAACACACCCACGAATATATAGTCCAGAGTACACCTGAAGAGCAATAGGAACTTTTGCAAGGTTGACTACACTACATAGACATAAAGTATAAAAGACAGAATGCCCCATGGCATGTTTATATATCAAAAGCATTTTTGTCCCACTTCTCAGTCAAAAATACTCAACATGGTTAAAGATGCAATTAAAACAATGAAGGCATAACAATACAAGTGGCCGTATGAAACAAATATATGGGGTGGGAGGGTCATCAGGTACCATTTTAGAAGCAAAAGGGCCTGGGAGACCATTAAAACCCATCAATAGCCTAGAAAGTCAGATGAGAAAAGGTATCAGAAGACAGAGCAGGCTTTCAAGGAGTTCCAGAGCCTGGGGGAAGACACAGAGAAAACACTCTCCCTCCTCTCAAATGAATGCATTTCAGGGCCTAACCTGACTTGATGGAAGTGTCTTTAGGGTAGAACCTGGACCAGCACAGCACCCTTGACATCTTCTCCCAGTACCCATGGCGTTCCTTTGAGCTCTCCCCTCTGCCTGCCAATTAATTGCCCCCTCAGTCATGAAGTAGTAAAGTTGATTACCTTTTTCTCCCTTGAAAAGTACATAGAGCTGAAGAGGAAAGCTGGAAGGAGAATGCTGTTTCCCATTTTCTTCTTCAACTCTCATATGATTTTCATGGCTCGTATTATTATTTTTTGGGAGCCAATTTTAACTCGGATCCCTTGGGAAACTGAAGAGGGTGGTTATGCATGCACTTGCCATCTTTCTATCTGTCCATGGTGGAAGAAGATGCAGGAGAGAGGGGAGGAGAAGCAGTGCCCACCGTACTCATTCAAAAATCTGAATGTGTCCACAGGCCTGGACTCTCCTTCCCTAGTTTTTAAGCAGAGGTTGGATAGCCATCTTTCATGGATGCTTTAGCTGAGATTATTAGCCTATGTATACTACCTCCACCATCAGAGGTAGTTGCTGGCAACTGGAAGTGGAGAATGTGCTGTCGCTGTCATGTTCTGTTCGTAGGCAATTGTGGATGGTGGGCTAGGTGGCATTTTGGCTTGTTTCCAGAAGGATCTTTTAAAATTTTAATTGAATGGTGTGTATTCTAAAATATACATATTTCCAAAAGACAGAAAGAAAAGAAAAGTAAAGAAAAGAAAAATGCTCATCATGGACATAGCAGGTATACAAGAGAGAGAGAGAAAGCGTAAATATAGATTTTACAGTCCTGAATATACATAATACACATTTATTTAAAAAGAAACTCTAAGGAAAGAGTATTAACTTCTAATTGTAAAGAAAATAATAAGGTGTGCCTGGGGGAATAGACAAGCAAGGTGGGTCATTGATGAGGAAAACAAATGAAGAAAAATGAGTTTTAGTTGCTTCCAGATGAATTCATATTCTGTGGGGACTATATTGAGATAGGGGTGATTACTAAGCTACGTCATAAAGGTCCACCAGATATCTGTTGCTCCCCAAAGCCCACACAGATGATGAGTAAGCTTTTCCATTACTGTGCATTCTTTTTGAGCCAGATACCAGTAGTGAGATCTGAACCATCTTTCCATCACTGAGTTATGAGAAGGTGGACTGTCACTACAAGATAAAAGGACAAGTGGTTTTAGTGTTATTGAGGAGTTGTTGCTTTTAAATATGGAGAGAAGGCACAGAGCCAGATCTGGCAGGATTAAATTACCAATAATGGTACTAATTCCCCCCACAACTACAGTCCAGACAGTATGGAAAAATGGACACGTCTACCTTAGGTGCCAATATTGTTCTTATGTACTTGTGTTTCAAATTATACATTGCTTAACATGGAGACTTTGACAAAAACAATAGAAAGGAAAAGTAAAGATAAAATCAGATATACTTAAATCTAATCTATTGGCAATTCAAACTTGTCTCCCTTTTTCTTCCACCCAGACTCAACCAGAATCTTAACGTTCTGAGTAGTAAATCTACCAGTTAACCAGTACTGGGATGTTATTGTTGTTGTATTTAATTTATATCTCACATTTTCTCTAAGGGACTCAAGCTGATGCACACACATTTTCCCTGTTGCATTTTATCCTCAGAACAAAGTTGGTTAGGCTAAGAGATAGTGACTGACCTAAGGTCACCTAGAAGGCATTGTGGCTGAGTATGGATTTTGAATCCTGGCCTCCTTAGTCCTGGTCCAGCATTCTAACCACTGTACCACACTGGCTCCCAAAGAAAATAACAGCAGAGCAGGGAAGGGTCTGAAAATCCTGCAATGCTCCTAGCACCAACATGCAGTATTCTGCCCCTGTTAAACAGATTCTATCCTGTCTGTACCTTTGAGCCACCAGATTCCACTAGGGCACCACTCCTGATCCACCAGTCACCACTCTAATTCCAGTTGCTATAGCTCTCCTCTCTAGCACCACCCAGGGGGTTACTTTAAAAAAAGAAAAATGGAAAGTTGGCAGCTCCGCTTTCAATGAGTTAGGGGTGGGATGAAATGTTTGGTGAACAAAGGAGGAGTGAAAGCCAGAATCCTGAACTAAGTGACAGCAATGATGCTAAGCTTAAAAAAAAGAAAAAATGAAGACTCAAGGGGCAAGATGGAGATGATCAGATTTCTTGGAGGGGAAGTCACCCAGATGAGAGCTGTGAGCCCAAAGCTGCAGTAACAGCCATCATTTCTTCCCTGAATAGAAGCCCAAGACTGGTTAGTATTAGCTGCCAAATCTTGTTTTCAGTTCCTGACATATCCCATCCCACAAATTAATGTTGACTGGCACTGGGCCCCTCTGGCTTGCAAGGATGATTTCTTGTTGCCCTGCATTTTCTCGCTTTTAAATTCTCTATTGAATTTAATTAATCTTTCCTCAGGCTCTCGTGTCTGGCAAATGTGGACTTTTTCTTTTCTCCCCTCCTCCTTGTTTGCAGCCTAGCAGATTAACTGGCTCTTTTCTGCTACTATCATAGTCCCTTTCTCTTTATTAAAGAAAAGCATTTAGCAAACTAGACATTGTGCTTGACTGGTGTGGCTGGCTGTTTGTCGTTACCTTATTTTTCAAATAGCAACAACAATAATAAAATAAAATGTAAATGAAGGTGAATCAAGACAAGTATGAATGATTACTGCCAAGTGAGAAAGTAAGGGAAGAATGCTTTTTATTTCAGTTTCTGATATGATATGTTCAAATACCTTTAGGGTACAAGATGTCAGTCTGCATTTCAACATGTGGTGTGACGTAATGCAAAATGACACGCCGATTGTTTTAGCACAGAAATGTAAGACAGGAGAGAGGGAGGAAGGGACTCGTTGCTTCTGTCAGTAAAGAAAGGCTTTTGAATAGAGAAATAGCCAGATGTCCTGTGAAATATTGTCCCCCCACCTTTTTGATGCAGTCTCTCTGGTGCCACCAACTGCACAATGGGAGTGTGTGTGTGTGTGTGTGTGTGTGAGAGAGAGAGAGAGAGAGAGAGAGAGAGAGAGAGAGAGAGAGAGAGAATTTTCTTCAATACAGTATGAATAGAACAAAAGGAATATTTTAGTGTGGAGAAGTGAAGAGTTGTAATGAAAGTTGAGGGATGTGACATGGATTAAGCAGAGGGTCAAATCTGGGCTCATGTGTCTGGGGTGGAGGGACTTCATTCTGCTTCAAGGTTGAAAACCAAATATTTATCTTTTGATGATCTCAAATACATTGTATGCCATGGTTTCAAATTTGTAACTATAGAGGTCTAAAGTGCTTTCAGGGTTCCCACCAAGTGAGCACCTGAAAACAAAAACTAGAGGTGTGCATCAGCTCTGTGCATACCCCAAACTGGGAAAGAACATAGGGAGCTTGGTAGACCAATGGCCTGATTCAGTATGTCTGCAGTGACTGACAGCATCTTTCCAGAGTTTCAGGCAAGGGACATTCCAAGCCCTACCTGGAGATGACAGAGGAAGAACCAAGGATCTTCTTCATGCAGAGCAGATGCCCTCCCAATGAGCTATAGCCCTTTATTCTGCCAAGGGCCAGATGTTCTTTTTGGATTCTAAACACAATGAACAAACAATTGTGGTGAAGGCTAAATATTTTATTAAATTAACCAAAGAAAGCTACAAAGCATTACAATTATGCTTATGTCCCTGCAGTTTCTCATCAGCAATGGATGTGATTCCTGGAGCTGGAGCTTGCTCAGTACCCTGCACTTTCTGCAATCTAAGTTCTCTCTTGCAGAGGTAGGTTCAAGGGTTCTGTACTGTTGGGTTTGCCTAAGTCACATCTTGTGTTTGGATGGTGAATCTGTTGCCACACAAGCAAAAGACTGCTCACACTTGGCAGCAGCCAACATAGATAATTTCTAAGACTAGCTGACTCTACCTATTCCAGAAACAAATGTGGGATTGACAGAGGCCTGTTTTAGGGATAATGCAGCCTAGAATAGCACGAGCTTTTTTGCTGCTGTATCACACTGTTAACTCATATTTAGCTTGTGGTGTACAAAGACACCTAGATCCTTTTCATGTGTACTACTGGCAAGTCAGGTGCAGCTGGTTCTTCCTGCCTAAGTATAGAACCTCACATTTGCTCCTATCAAAATTCATTTTGTTAGTTTGGGCCCAGTTTTCCAATCTGCATCTTGAATGTTGATTCTTTCTTCTGCAGCATTAGCTGCCCCTCCTAATTTGGTGTCATCTGCAAAACTGACGATCATTTCCTCAATACCTCCATCCAAGTCATTTAGAAAGATGCTGATCCAGCCTTACTCTCAAGACACATGGCTATAGTACTAGATAAGCATTCAATCCTGATCATTACTGTGTTGTGGCTGAGTTCCCAGTATGTTTCCAAGCACAATTCAAAGTGTTGGTGTTGACCTTTAAATCCCTAAACGGCCTCGGCCCAGTATACCCACCCCCTTCTGGTGGTTCCCTCACTGTGAGAAGCAAAGTTACCAGGCAGAGGACCTTCTCAGTAGTGGCACCCTCTCTGTGGAACACCCTCCCATCAGATGTCAAGGAAATAAACAACTACCTGACTTGTAGAAGACATCTGAAGGCAGCCAGTTTAGGGAAGTTTTTAATGTCTGATGTTTTATTGTATTTTCAATATTTTGTTGGAAGCTGCCAAGATTGGTTGGGGTAACCGCAGTATGTTTGTTTGTTTGTTTGTTTGTTTGTTTGTTTGTTTATACATACATACATACTGTCAGAGCTGCCACCCAGTCCCAGCTCACATAGGACCAAGTCCGCCAGCGTTCACTTTATAAGAGTCTTTATTAAGTTACAGGTTTCATTTCCGAACTGCAGCGTGCAGCTCTACACCTTCTGCCCTAGGTCGGCGAAGACCCGTCTGAGTCCCCGCCTCTTGCACACCAGCTTAATACCCTAGCCTTGCTCCACCTCCTTCGCCTCTCCCTACGTCTCTGGGTCCTTCTGCCCCCCTGGGCCTCCTCCCTTCTACTCTCCTCTGACGCTGACCCCCCTGATCCTTCTGCCTCCTTGCGGCGGGCTTTAGGACCTGGCTCACTCTCCGGGCTGCTTACTGCTCCAGCTTCCGCTGCATTTGAACTTGGCGCGCGCGCCCAACTCTCTACTTTCCTCTTAACCGTTGCCTCGCTCTCTGAGGAGGGCGTGACCACCCCTGACTCGTGCCCTCCCTCCTGCTGACAGCCTCCGGAACCCGATGCCTGGCTACCTTCCTCCCTGCTGCTCTCAGTCTTGAGCGTGGGTCCCGACTTCCAGCTGCTGCCGCCCTCAGTTATGAGCGTGGGTCCCGACTTCCAGCTGCTACTCTCTGAATCTCCTCTGTTCCCTTCCTCCTGGGGTGTCCCCCCGGATCCCCCCCTTGCTCTGCTCACTGGGGCTCCCTTTTGGGAGTCCTCTGACTCACTGCTTAGGCTTGGAGATCTCGGGTCGTCATCATCACTCATTTTCCCTTCGGATTCCTCCCCCTCGCTCTCTGCTTCCTCCCTTCTCTGCGTCTCTGCTCCTGAACCCCTGACATCCATCCCCCCCTCGAAGCCCCCCCTTCCCCCCTCCCCGCTTTCAGGTGTGGGTGCTGGGTGCTCCATCATCACGGGAGGGAATGCCGGATACAGTTCGCTCCCCGTGGTTGGCCGCCAACTGAAGACCTCCGAGTCTTCCTCCTCGCGGTCGCCGACGTTGACCTGTTCCGCTTCCATCTCTGTACCGCCGTGCTCGAACCCAAGGTCCTCCCCGAACACGTCCATGTCAGTCTCTGCGTCGGTCGCTCGACCTGGCATCTCCAGCCACTTCCTGCGCCATTGCTCCTCCGGTCGATCGTCCCACCAATACGAGGTGTCTGACGCCGAACCCGCCGGCGATCCTTCTGGGGAACGGGTGCTCAGTGCGGGTTCCCCGTCCGAGTCGAATCCATGGAACGTGCTGGAAGAAAGTGTGGGCGTGAACAGCCAGTCGTCGAAGAAGCTCGCTGGCATGGGTCTGTGTGGGAAAAGGGCATGAAACTCGTCCTTGAGCAGGGGTTCCTCCAAAGCGTAGTCTGGCACCCAGCTATTGGCGCTGGCCCGGGTGCCCTCTCTGGCTAGGAGGTATTCGACTCCCTCTTCCCCCCATCTGGAGTCCAAAATCTCCGTGACCTCGTTGATGGGGTCTTGCTGCGTCACCCCTCGCGTCTCCGTCCGCTCCCGGAACGGACTCGGTGCCGTCCCTGGCTCCTGGAATCTGTGAGGTGCCTTGTAGGGAGTGAGCACCGACCTGTGGAACACCGGATGCATTCTGGAACCCTCCGGCAGCGCCAGTCGGAAGGCTACCGGGTTGATCTGTGCTTCGACTTGGTACGGACCAATTTGCTTGTGCCCCAACTTCTTCTTGGCTAGTGACCTGGTCGGCACTGCGTGGGCTGCCAACCAGACCCAGTCTCCCACTTGGATCTCTTCGCCAACCCGCCTGTGCTTGTCAGCTTGCACCTTGTAGGCGTGCTTAGCTAGCTCCAGCTGCCGTCTGAGTTGATCGTGTACCGCCTGCAACTCTGACGCGAACGCGTCCGCCGTCTGTGGTTCTCCGTCCCCCACTCTCTCCCGTCCCGGGAAGGTTCTGGGATTCCTCCCATTGTTGGCGAAGAACGGCGTCACCCCTGTGGACACGTGCTTCGTGTTGTTGTAAGCGAACTCGGCGAGCGGCAGGTAATCCACCCAGGTCGCAGGTTGTTGATTGGCATAGCATCTCAGGTACTGCTGCATGATGGCATTGACCCTCTCTGCTTGCCCGTTGGTCTGCGGGTGTCTTGCTGATGCCAGATCGACCTTGACATTTAGAAAACTCATCAGCTTCTGCCAGAAATTCGAGACGAACTGGCGCCCGCGGTCGGACAGGATAGACCGCGGCAGACCATGCACTTTGAACACGTGATCTATGAACAGTTTGGCGGTTTGTTCCGCCGTGGCCACCTTCGCACACGGAATGAAATGTGCCATCTTGGTGAACAAGTCCACCACCACTAGTACAGCTGTCTTGCCTCTCGAGCTGGGTAGATCCGTAACAAAGTCCAGGGCCACTCTCTCCCACGGTTCAAACGGCGTTTGCAGCGGTTCCAGCAGTCCCGCCGGTGGTTTGTGCACCGGTTTGGCCCTCTGGCAGGTGTCGCACCTCGCAACGTAGTCCGCGACTTCCCCTCTCAGTCTGGGCCACCAAAAGTCCCTTGCGACTAATTCCACCGTTTTTTCCGTGCCAAAGTGCCCGGCCGTGGGTGCGTCGTGCAGCTGCTGCAGTACCCTGGCGCGAAGTTCGTCTCCCGGCACGTAGATGGCCCCTTTACGTAAGAGCAAGCCGTCTCGTATCTGGAACTCGTCGCCCTTCGCCGTGCCCTTGTGCACCTCTGCCATCGTCGCCTGCGCGAAGGAGTCGTCCTGCAACGCCCGCCGCACCGCATCCAGGTCTACTGTGGCTGAAGCGCACGCCCACGCTGTTGGCGCGAAGATGTGCATGGCTGCCGCTGGCGTCGCCTCTTCGAGGTATTGCGGTTTGCGGGACAGTGCATCCGCCATGACGTTGGTGTCGCCTGGGACGTACTCTATTCGGAAATTGAAGTCAGCAAAGAACTCCGCCCAACGTATCTGCCTCTGGTTCAGGAACTGAGCCGTGCGCCAGTGCTCCAGATTCTTGTGATCCGTGCAGACCTGCACCGTGTGCTTGGCGCCGATCAGGAAGTGCCTCCACGCCTTGAAAGCTGCATGAATGGCCAGCAACTCCCTGTCCCAGATGGTGTAGTTCTGCTCCGACTTGCTGAGCTTTCTGGAGTAGAACGCTCCCGGCCTCCAGACCCCCTGTGGGTCCCTTTGCAGCAGGACAGCTCCCACTGCTCTATCGGACGCGTCTGTCTCTACCCGCATCGGTCTGCTGGGGTCGATATGCAGCAGTTGCTCTTCCGACGCGAAGAGACGCTTGAGTGCCTGAAAGGACTGCTCCGCCTGCTCCGTCCAGATGAATTTCTTTTTCTTGGAGCTTAGCGTGTCCGTAATGGCCGCCGTCTGCATCGCGAACCCCTTGATAAACTTGCGATAGAAGTTGGCGAAGCCGACAAACCGCTGGACCTCCTTCCGGTTGCGCGGGCTCTTCCAATCCAACACCGCACGAACCTTGGCGCTGTCCATGGCTAGCCCCTTGTCCGACAACTTGTAACCCAAGAAATCCACCTCCGTCGTGTCGAACTGGCACTTCTCCAGTTTGGCGTACAGTCTATGCTGCTGCAGCCTCTTCAGCACCTCCCGAACATCTTGGTCATGGGCTTGCTGCGATTCGGAGAATATCAGGATGTCATCCAGAAAGCAGACGCACTTCTTGTAAAGGAGTCCCGCCAACACATGATGCATGAAAGCTTGGAAACAGTGAGAACCGTTTTGCAATCCAAACGGCATCACTCTGTATTCGTAGGTGCCCAGAGGCGTGAACATGGCCGTCTTCCACTCATCGCCCTCCCTCATGCGGATGAGATTGTACGCACCTCGCAGGTCCAACTTGGTGAACACGCGTCCCTTGCGCACCGTCGCTAGTAGGTCGTCAATCCTGGGCATGGGGAAATCAGAAGGCTTGGTCATCTTGTTTAAGAGGCGAAAATCCACCACCAGTCTTTTTTGGGGCGTGTCTTTCTTCTTCACGAAGAAAACAGGACTGCCCCCTACTGCCCTGGACTCCCGGATGAAACCGCGCTGCAAATTGTGATCTATGAACTGTTTGAGTTCCTGTAATTCGTCCTCAGACATGGAATACAGCTTCCCTTTCGGCAGCGTCGCCCCTGGTAGGAGGTCAATCTTGCAGTCATATTGCCTGTGCGGTGGTAGCTTGTCAGCCTCTTTCTCGCAGAAGACCTCCAGAAAGTCTGCGTATTTGTGGGGGACTGCTTGCAACGTTCCCAACTGCAGTTGTGATTCCTCCTCCTCTCCCTCCTGTCTGGGCAGGATGCAGTGTTCTGCGCAATAAGAGGAGCCGAAGATCAGCTGTCTCTGGTACCAAGCCAGTGTCGGACTGTGCCTGTCCAGCCAACTCATGCCCAACACAATGGGCGTGTCCGACAGTTGGGTGACATTAAAACTGATGACTTCCCTGTGGTTGCCAAGGCGCATCACCATCGGTGGCGTTTGCTTCACCACCTGCCCCCCTAGCAACTCTCTGCCATCCACTGTGACGACTTGCAGGGGCAGAGTGGCAGGCAGTAGCTGTATAGCGTGCTGCTCCACAAAATCCTGCGCTATAAAGTCTGCGTTGCTTCCAGAATCCACAGAAAGCGGCACTTCGATAGTGACGCCATCGGGTAGCTGGAGAGATGCTGTGAGCTGCACTACTGGTTTGGGTGGGAGGGGGTCCGTGGGTTGCAAGATCGCTGGGGACTGCTTCACTGATGCGTCTGGCTGGGCCCCAGTGCCTCTGTCTCCAGCCAGACATCGTCGTTTCCCTGCTGTGGTTCTCCTTGCTGCGTTGCTGCAGTCACCATTGCTGAGGCTGCAGTGTGCTTGTGGAGCCTCCGGGGACACTCTTTCGCCAAATGGCCTGGATCCTCGCAGATGTAACACTTCCTGTTCCCTCTAGGAGGCTTCGCTTTCACTGCTGTCGGTGCTTGGGCTCTGGCTGCTGACTGAGCCCTTGCACCTCCAACCTCCATCGGTTCCCCTCCCCCTCCAGGCGGAGGTGTGGATTGCGCACGCGCTGCTTCTCTTGGAACGAAAGAGAAACTTCTCGCTGCTTCGCGCCCTCCACGTCCTTCATCTCTGCACCATGGACGTTCTTCCAGCCTCACCCCCACAGTCAGCGCCCTTTGGACCACCTCCTGCGTGCTTCGGGGCCTCTCCCCCCTTGCAATTTCATCCTTGACCGCAGAGCTTAGACCCTCCCAGAACAGGTCTCTGACAGGGGGCGAATCCCGGTCCCACTCTAAGGCACTGACCAGCGCAAAAAAGCGGGCGTGGTACTGCCGGACGCTTGCCCTCCCTTGTTTTAGTCCATGAATCTCCCGTCGGGCAAGATCCACATCAATAGTAGACAAAAAACACGCATCCATCGCTTTGATAAAGGCATCTGCATTCTGAAGCGCCGGATCTTTATCCCTCCACAAATTGCGTAGCCACGCTTTAGCATCCCCATGCAAATGGGATAGTATGAACCCCACTTTCTCTTCCTCATCTCTAAAGTCTTTTGCCAGCAGTTGCAGTGCGCACATTACGTCTGCTCGAAAATTGGGGTACTGTTGTAAATTCCCATCGAAGTGAGCCACAAGCCCTCCTGCTCTCCGTGCCAACCCAACCCCCTCCGGTCTGGGTCCTGGCTGCCCGTGTTTAACCCATGCTTCAAACCTGGCGTGGAGATCTCTGTAGGCGGCTGCCGCATCCTCCTCCCTCTTCTTGGATGCCAGTACCTCCGCGTTCAATTGGGTAACTGCCTGTTGCAGCGCTGCAACTGTCTCTGCTTCCGTCATCTCTGCTAACCGTCGTGAGCTTGCTCCCAAACACCGATCCCCTCCTCCAGCTGCCTCTCTCTCCGCTGCGAGATATCAGGTGTCCGAAGCTTTTGAGAGACGGGTCTTACTGTCAGAGCTGCCACCCAGTCCCAGCTCACATAGGACCAAGTCCGCCAGCGTTCACTTTATAAGAGTCTTTATTAAGTTACAGGTTTCATTTCCGAACTGCAGCGTGCAGCTCTACACCTTCTGCCCTAGGTCGGCGAAGACCCGTCTGAGTCCCCGCCTCTTGCACACCAGCTTAATACCCTAGCCTTGCTCCACCTCCTTCGCCTCTCCCTACGTCTCTGGGTCCTTCTGCCCCCCTGGGCCTCCTCCCTTCTACTCTCCTCTGACGCTGACCCCCCTGATCCTTCTGCCTCCTTGCGGCGGGCTTTAGGACCTGGCTCACTCTCCGGGCTGCTTACTGCTCCAGCTTCCGCTGCATTTGAACTTGGCGCGCGCGCCCAACTCTCTACTTTCCTCTTAACCGTTGCCTCGCTCTCTGAGGAGGGCGTGACCACCCCTGACTCGTGCCCTCCCTCCTGCTGACAGCCTCCGGAACCCGATGCCTGGCTACCTTCCTCCCTGCTGCTCTCAGTCTTGAGCGTGGGTCCCGACTTCCAGCTGCTGCCGCCCTCAGTTATGAGCGTGGGTCCCGACTTCCAGCTGCTACTCTCTGAATCTCCTCTGTTCCCTTCCTCCTGGGGTGTCCCCCCGGATCCCCCCCTTGCTCTGCTCACTGGGGCTCCCTTTTGGGAGTCCTCTGACTCACTGCTTAGGCTTGGAGATCTCGGGTCGTCATCATCACTCATTTTCCCTTCGGATTCCTCCCCCTCGCTCTCTGCTTCCTCCCTTCTCTGCGTCTCTGCTCCTGAACCCCTGACACATACATACATACATAGCCCACCCATTTGACTGGGCTTCCAATAGGATGCCTGATGCAAACTAATAACTTCCTAAAAATCACTCCCCCTCCCTGCCCACATGCCCTGAGTTGCTGTGTGTATGAGAAACCTGGTGAACAAGCAGCGGCAAGAACAGGCCCATCTCTTCCATCCAACCAAGTCTCTGTCACACATGCCAGGTCAAGTCCTCCATCCACAATCAGGTCGTGAATGGTAGCGGTCTTATTCATCATTGACCTGACATTGCACAGCAGCACCTTCAGGTCATGTGGGTTTTGCCTTGCTGATTCTAATATCCTTCCGGTTAGGAGCAGACCTGTCAGGGAGCAGGGATAGTCCTCAAACAACGACTAAGCCTGCCTTCTCGGTAATGACATGGTCTGGTCTTGGCATAACTCCTCCTCCTGCCCGTAATCACTGAGATCGGATGTCCTGGTGCTGCTATTGTTATTGTTATTGTTATACCTTTGCTGTGCAGCTTTAGGCACATGTTTGGGCTTTCCAGGTCCATGTCTGAGTGTTTTGAGTTTGGTTTTGGTTTTTGCCCTGACACTTTCACTGTTAAAAACTGCTCTTTACTGCTGAAAACGATTCCGTGGAAAAACCAAATTGACTTTTGTTCCAATTAAGCAGTAAAGACCAGGTTTTCCTGGGGAAAGCAGTTGGGGGGCGGGCAAAGAGTGTTTGGACATAAACCATGAAAGCTGTGCCAAGAAAATATGGGGCAAAAGGTTAGTGTAGAATAGATGAACCATGAGTATGTTCCGGACACTGAACTAGATGATCCTTTGGTCTGATCCAACAGGTCTCTTCTTAATTTTGCAACAGGGCTTTGGGTATGGGGAATACCAAGCTTCCACTGTGCCATTTTTTAAGCCAAAGCAACTTTCAAAACTTGTGAAAGCATGGAGATTCCGCTGCTCTGGGCGGTGGTGGTATAAAAATCCCACAGAGTATGCCTAAATTAGCCATTTGGACCCCAGCTTAATTCAAAGAAATGACTTCAACCAAGAAAACTGGGCCTCATCTAATCACCATTTAATTTTTTGTTTAATTATAAAGCCAAACACAACATTTCTGTGTGAACCACCAATGTTCATCTCTCACTATATACTTAGTTTAAAATAAATTAGTTCCTCACACTTCCCTTTCAAGCTTGACGGACTGAAAAGATACCAACTTGACACATTGGTGCTCAAGCTTTTTGTTGTCTGTGTAACAGGCTGGCACCCTTCAAAATGAAGCAGAATCTGAATAAGGATTAAACTCTGGCTGCTTAGAAAGTAGAAGTTCATTCCCACGGACTTCTTCGTGTATAAGGCTTTACTTTAATACCTTTCCCACCATCTTTTGAATCTCCTCCTGTTGCTGCTAAGGACCTTGATACCAACCAAGACCCCTTTTCACATTACACCAGCAGGGAGGTCCTGGGACATGAATCCTTCCTAGAGTACCAGACCTGCCAGAGTAAGGTTGCAACTCACCCCTTGTCACAATAGGGGAAAGCATCACTAAAAAGAGAGAACGGGGGTGATTTGCATATGATGTGCACCTGCAAATTTAGATGTGTAGCTGAGAGTTTAGAAACACTTGCTATAGCTTACACAAAAATAATATATATCTCATGGCTGTAGGAAAGACTTTCACCAGGTGAGCTATGTGCCTGCTCAGCCTTCAGCCCAGGTAACTAACTGTGGATGGGTGACTTACAGCAAGACAAAAGAAGAGTCTGCTGGATCAGCCAATATCCCATTTACTCCAGCATCCCATTCCTATAGTGGTCAACCAATGCTCACTTTAGCATTAACAGCAGTCTCTCCACTTATGTGCAAAATGACACCTTCCACAAGTGCAAGCTGGTTGCCTTGCTGGAAGAGAAGCTACAGAAGCTTGAGGCCTGCCTATCCAAACTTCCAGCTACTGGGCATGATGCGTCATTTCTGGATACAGCAAAGTGGACTGTCCTTGAATAATGATGCAGCTGGGTCCCCCTGCAGATAATTCTGTGCCACAAGGTTCTGTGCTGGGCCTGTTGTTGTTCAATGTCTTTATAAATTATTTGGATGAAGGCATTGAGGGAACACTCAACAAATTTTGCGGATGACACCAAACTAGGAGGAGTAGATAATGCCACAGAAGGCAGATTCAGGATTCAAGTCTGACCTGAGCGGACTGAAGAACTGGGCCCAAATTAACAAAATAAAGTTCAATAGGAACAAAAGGGAAGGTTTCACACTTAGGCAGGAAGAATCAGCTGTGCAAATATAAGATAAAGGATGCTTGGTTTGCCAGTAGTACACATTCAAAGGATCTAGGGGTCATTTTCTGATCTTGGAATACTCTCCTCATCCAGGTGCTTATAACATTAAGGAACACAGCTGATATGTGCATGTATACGGTGGGAAAAGAACCATATCAGGAGCAACTATTACCAGCAATGTGGGGAAATACAGGCATATGCCTTATTCTTACCCTTTTGTAAAGCCCCCCCCCCCCAAGAACTCTTCTAAAGGTTTCCAAGTTCAGGCAATGAATACATGGAGCTGTTTCGTTGCTGTTGTTTTTAATCCTCCAACTACTTTTTCACGCTGATATGTCTCAGGCTTATTTCATTCAACCGCTTAGCGATTTGTCACGACATATCCTATGCGCAGCTGGAAAAGCATTTTATTTGATACGCTTACTCTGGAGGTCCATTGTTTAGGAAAACCAATTGGGTGGGGATTGGGGGACAAAAATGCTTTCCAGTCCTATTAAGTGTAGCGAATATGCAATGCTTAATGCCAATGAAATAATACTGAGCTGGAAATAAGAGGCATGGCCAATTTCTCCTGAACCCCATTGTCCTCCATGTCAGCATTTAAAAACATTACAGGGCAAAGATTTCTGGAGGAGTGTAAATGACTTGATTTGGGAAAAGAAAGAAAGAAAGAAAGAAAGAAAGAAAGAAAGAAAGAAAGAAAGAAAGGGGTTAGGGCTCTGGAATGTCCAGCTGCTAATCGTAGCAATGAACCCCAGATCATGAAAGCAAAATCTCTCTTTTGAATATGGGCTGAAGGCCCAAAACACTTTTTATTAGGGGGGGCATGGTTTGCCTGCCCACCCGTCCTTTCTGATTTTCATTCAGAAACCGAACTGTCAGAAAGATAGTGCAACAAGATGGACAATGAAGCAGTTCTACATAGTTAATTCATGGGTTCATAGTCCCTTTTGTGGGGGCTGCAGGCAATAGGTTTGCCCCTGCTTATGTTACAATGCAGATAATGAATAGGAGGCTGATCAATGGAAAAGATTCTGCGCTTCCAGCGAGGCAGCTGCGTTAGAAATCTGGAAGAGAAAAGAGGGTTTGAATGCCAAACTTGTTCTTAGTTTCTTGTTAAAAACAGGGGGCAAATGAATGCATCTTTTAAAAAGAAAAAGTATGTTGTTTCATATTCTGCAAAACCTGGCAGTAGCACACCTCCCCCCATTTACAATTTCAGCCATTCTCTCTCTCTTTCTCTGTGTGTGTGCACACGCATGCTTAATATTTACTTAAATTTATATCCCACCACATTCCAAAGCCTTGGGACAGATTAAAAGTGCTGCATCTGTAATAAGGTATTCACTTGTCACTTAATGGTATACTTTTCCACTGGCAAAGTGTTTCGCACCATCAGAACGTTGCAGGAAAATGCAAGACCAAGTTGTGGGTAACTTTGTTGTGCTTTGGGGGGGCCTCTGAGTTTCCCCTCTCACTGCATTTGCCTGACAACACTAAAAGGCACCAGAGCTGCTTTTGCAAGGGCACTTTTAAGTGCCATTGCTTGCAGGAGGGCACTTAGGGTGTGGCACTGGCAGCAAGGGATTACTTTTGGCACTTTACATCTCCAAAGGGAATGCTGCCATACCACCAAGGGGAATATTGGCTGCAGCCCAGCATTCACCACCCCCCCATTAGGGATTGCAGTATAGCTGGGCTACCTCAGGGAAATCGCCATGTGAGTTCTGCTCTTCCTGGCTGCGTCAGGCTGATGGCCTCACTGTTGAAGTCACAGCCAGGAGAACTCATGACAAGGATGAAACTCCCAACATGTTCAGCTGTGTGTACATAAGCATTACATTGCATTCAGCATGCGTGCCCCCTTATCTGTGTATTTCATTACAAAGAGGTAGTGCTTGGGTCTTCAAGTGAGAGCAGAAGGTTTTTTAAAGCATTCTTGGGTCAGTGGGATAAATTTAGGTGCTTGCTTAGCTGTTGTGTTGAAACTGCCAAAGCAGGGGAGATGGGAGATGTGGTCCAACAACATCTGGAGAGCTGTGGGTCTCCCCATCTACATCCTCCTATTCTGCAGTATACTTGCTGTGACACAGAAGGTATGTGTTTATCTGTTAGGGTTCCTGGTTTGACAGTCCTGCTTTTGGTCAGAACACTGGACTAGAGCAGTCTTTCTGGACTGCAGGAGTTCCCACATGGGGTAACCTAAAACAACTGGAAAACGCCAGGTTGGGGAAGCCTGTTTCAGATAATACTAATTTCCCCAGATATGCTCGTTTTCTATGTGAAGTGACCTTTTCTGTTGGTTGCATTTGGAATACGTGCAACACTCACCTGCAATCCAAAAATAGATGGTTTTTGGGATCTACTACCAGCATTCTATTTTATTCTCCACTTTAGGATGGCAAAAAAGATCTGGGATTAGCAGTTATGCCAATCTCATGGGTAGCTGGCAATTTCTACAAGCCAGGGCTTGTAGAAACATTTGCTGGAGATATCAAAAAGGCATAGCTGGTTTTCAAAAACAACAACAACAACACACCTCTCGTTTGCAAGATCTGCTGCCTGAACACCAACTCATTCTTCACTTCTGGAGTAGCATGGCTCATCTTGTGTATTAATGAAGTGTGCATTTTTCTGGCCATTGTGTACCTCTGGGCCACATCTGTCTAAATTCTGCTGTCAAATAGAAGCAATCCTGATTATGGCTTTTTGCAAAACATGCAGAAAAACTCATCATAATGAATTGTTTTGCATTAAAAAAAAACCTTTACAATCCAGTTGAAATCTGTCTGGAAGCAAAGGTATGTATGTAAGAAGTTGTATTCTTTGCTTTCAACTTCGTATTTACTTGCAATGGACATGGGTGTTTGCTTGGGTTTAACCCTTTTGGTAAAAATCAAGTCAATCTTAATGAACTGATGAAAGCAAAGAATTTCAGGGAATTATTCTGGCTTCTCTTTGTGTTAGAATGAGGTGGATTCGCTCTCTGAGTAAAATTTAAATGTTTGCTGAGATATCATTGCTGCTGCTGCTTTCAAATGTCACTTTGTGGCATCTATTCATTTGTATTATGTCTTTGGATATCCATCCATGTGAGACCTAGCATACAATCCCAAACTGCTCACATGCTGTTGAAGGTATAGTTCTGCATATTGATGGGTATATATGGCTGGCCATATGCTTAAAAAGCTTCACTACTCATCCAACAGCTGAAGAGATTGAAATAAACTGAAGTTAAACTCACATTTGTCTCCAAGGCCCTTCTGTTATGGAGCTGAAAGAAGGATGGAATTTGGACTATCTCCTTTTTAGCCTTTGCTTTAGAATGAGGTACTGTAGGAAAATAACTGCAAAAACAACCAGTTATCCATGATTTGTTCATCTCCAGATATCATTTCAGGCACATTTCCAATTCTTCCAAATTGTATTGTTAATGACTTGTTTTCACAGCAACAAGGATTGTAGTTGTGGTTTTCTTTTTTTAGAGAGAAACACTACACCATATTATCTCTGCTTGGAAGTGTTTCTCATCCCAATTAAAACATATTCTTGCCCACCTGTAACTATTGCTGGAATAAAACAGCAGAATAACAGTTCACAGAAAGTGTACAACCATTCACAGACAAGCCAAAAAGGGCATCAAGCAGTGCAGCAGAAATGGAAAACTGTGTACTTCCAGATGCTGCCAGGACTCCAACTCCCACAATCCCTGGTTATTGGCCATGCAGGTTGTGCTAATGGGAGTTAGAGTCCAACAACATCAAGAGGTTCCCTGTTATTTCAAGAACTGAAATAGCTCAGCAGATAGTCTGTATGGCAACTGACCTCACTGACAGACTTTGCACACTGCAGCTCTACTCTTGAAGCTAAGAAGATCTGGCCCTAAGTCCCCCATGAATGGGAGAAAAATGCAGCAGCAATAGAACCATTATGAAGTAAGCCTGGATATTTAAAGGGTCTGAATATGACTCTGAATGTGCCAAAGAGACTCTAAACTCAGTGGGTTTGTTTCTGAACTCTCCAGTTCCCAACTTTGCAGCTATCAGTTATTTCAATACTATGCAATTATTGTGAAAGATGTGATAAGGTGCTTTTAATGGTAGCGTATTGTCCCTAATCTGCCACCCAAATTCTAAATGACATTGAGACGATTGCAATGTCTAGGTTTAGATCAGGGGCACCTCTTTTTTAAAAAACTCAACAACAAACATTTTCTTCTCAGTTCCTCACTACTTGTTGATTCAGAATGTAATTCACCATTCTATTTATCAGAAGATTTTTTATTCTTTTTTTTTGAAACCTCAGTACCCTTTAATCATTGTTATTTTTGCAAAGAATTCACTTTGAAACTTGGGGATGTTCCACACATTTGCCCAGCTGTGGATACTGTTGCTTTGCTCCCTTATGGAGGTTGGTGAAGCACACACCTTAAACTCCACTGTGCACAAAGCTGATGGGAACTCATAAAGGGACCCCTGACTGTTAAGTCCAGTCGCAGACGACTCTGGGGTTGCAGTGCTCATCTCACTTTATTGGCCAAGGGAGCCGACGTTTGCCAATAGACAATTTTTCTGGGTCATGTGGCCAGCATGACTAAGCCACTTCTGGTGAACCAGAACAGCACATGGAAACGCCATTTAACTTCCCAACAGAGCGATACCTATTTGTCTACTTGCACTTTGACGTGCTTTCGAACTGCTAGGCTGGCAGGAACAGGGACCAAGCAATGGGAGCTCACCTCATTGCGGGGATTCGAACCACCGACCTTCTGATCGGCAAGTCCTAGGCTCTGTGGTTTAACCCACAGCACCACCTGCGTCCCGATGGGAACTCATACTAAGCTCTTTTAATTAGCTGGACAAGTGTTCTAGCAATGGGTAAGTTAACCATGTTTAACATGGATATTAACTAAATAGCTGCAATCTTAGGATTATATCTAGTGTTATATGTCCACCAGCACAAGGGCTCTTGTATTAGAGGATGGTCAGTTTTGTTGTTGTGCAGCAGAGGAATCCATTGCAACAGTTGTGCTAGTGTCCTCTCCTGCTAGCTGTTAGGAAGCCACTGAAAGAGTCCAGCAGTTGCAGCAAGCCACAAGGCACAACAACTGCTGCCGAGGCTCAAGGTGAGAGGAATTTATCATTCCTTCTAATAGCAAACATAGTTGGTAGGTGCTGATAGAAATGGAATCTAAAGAAGAGGGAGGTTATCAGTATGGTAGAAGGAACAAGGTTTGCAGAAACACAATAAAAGTACCATACTTTTCTGTGTATAAAATTAGGTTTTTTATTATTATTATTATTATTATTAAAGAAGTGTGTTAAAAAAAGAATGGCTCGTCTTATACACGGATATTGCATAGCAGGGACGTGGGATTGGTTGCTGCCGTGAGCTGGAGATTTTCAGCAGCGATTGTGCGTATTGTTGGTGGCTGTGGCAAGGTCAAGTGTTGATTGGCTGACACTGCAGCAATTTGGTGTGTGATTGGCTGGCGCGGGGACAGACGACAGGTTGCATTTGCAACGTGGCTGGGTGAGCGAATTTTGGCAATCTTTCCTAAAATTAGCTCAAGAACTCTGGGGTATCCTCCCCTCCCCCCAAAAAAGCTCAACAGCTCTGGGCAATCTCCCCCCATTTTCTCAAAATTTTCCCCAAAATAGGGTGCATCTTATACACAGGGGCGTGTTATACATGGAAAGTACGGTATGTTTTTAAAAACTCTCAGTAGTGCAAATGGAAATACAGCTAATGAAGATTGTGAATGCTTAGCAGTCAAAGAATGCTGGCTATCCAGTAAAAAAAAAAAAAAAAAAGACAAAATGAATCAAGAGGAAAGGATTAGAATGTCCTGCTCTTAAACTCTTCATTTATTTGTTTGTTAATAAAATGTATCTACAGGTTAAAACTGGAAATAAATCCTCAAAGCATTTTACAAAGAATATAAAAATGCATTAAAATTGGTTTGTTTGTTTTTTAAAAGAATTGAACAGTCTAAAATAGACATAATAAGAGAAAATTACAGACTAAAATACATGGATAGGAATTCAGGGAAGCATGCCTAATAACATCACCTTTGCGCCTTAATTTTCTGTTTATCTTCTGGTGGAATGGGGTTGAGATGGATCTGCTCTTTTATGCATGTTATAGACAAGCATTTTAGGTTGCTTTTACTCCGTTTTTTACACTTGTTTTTAATGTTTTTTTGTAATTGCTTTGAGTTCACCTTTTTTTTTTTTTGGAAAAGAGCAACTAAATCATAATCAACAGCAATAACAACAGAATGTAGAAGCTAAAACTGACAGGGCTGGCAAGATCCCTGGACAGGAACTTTCCTGCAACATTTTGTCACATCTCCCAGTTCTATCTTTCCTTATCAAACTTAGCAGAATAGCGAAATATAAGAGGTTTCATATACTTGGTGAGCTTCACAGCTTTGCAGGAAAGTATTAGCTTTAAAAGAAAAGGAGAGAAGGCACACACAGAGAGAGACCCCAAAGTCTCCTGGCAAGTGCTGCAAATGTGCCAAAAGAACAATTTAAACCCTGATTGCGATGAAAGCAAGGGAAGCAGGGAATTGGACCCTTACTCTGTATGGAAGTTTTCTGAACAACTTACAGAACAGCCATCCTTGAAACTTTTCCATCTAGAGGACTAGCCGTGCAGCATGGGGGAAGAGCTTTCTCCATGTTCCTCCTTTCTTACAACCACAGTCATACCTCATGTTGCATTAGGTTCATGTTGCGTCTTTTCGGCTTGCGAACGCGGCAAACCCGGAAGTGTATACTTCTGGGTTTTGCCACGCACATGCGCAGAAGCATTCTGCACACTTCACACATGCACATAAGCACTCTATCGCACTCCACATTTGCGCAGAAGTGCTACTCTAGTTGCGGATTTTTCAGGGTGTGAACGGCACCCCAGAACAGATCGTGTCCGCAACTGTATACCTGGGACTCCCTAGTGCAGCTGATCCCATCTATCAAGGCTTTCACTGTACACTTCATTTTGAAGCTCCAGGAATCAGCTGATAGTCAGGGCTTTGAAGCACCTCACAAAGGGCTTTATGAGAGCCACTGAGCAGCTGAGCATTGGTGACCATAAACCCCTTTTGCTCCCAGCTGAAACTTAACATAGAGCAGGGGGGTGGGCCTTGAATAAAACTGACCCTCTAAGTGTCCCTATTTTCCAGGGACAGTCCTGGATTTACAGAAGCTATCCCAGTTTCTGAATTGATCCCAGAATGTCCTGCTTTTCCTTAAAGGTAAAGGTAAAGGGACCCCTGACCATTAGGTCCAGTCATGACTGACTCTGAGGTTGATGCACTCATCTCGCTTTATTGGCCGAGGGAGCCGGCGTACAGCTTCCGGGTCATGTGGCCAGCATGACTAAGCTGTTTCTGGCAAACCAGAGCAGCACACGGAAATGTCGTTTACCTTCCTGCCGGAATGGTACCTATTTATCTACTTGCACTTTGACGTGCTTTCGAACTGCTAGGTTGGCAGGAGCAGGGACCGAGCAACGGGAGCTCAACCCATCACGGGGATTCAAACCGCCAACCTTCTGATTGGCAAGTCCTAGGCTCTGTGGTTTAACCCACAGCGCCACCCGCATTCCTTAGGTCGTCCCTATTTATATCAGATAAATGTTGGAGGTGTGGCATTATCTGACCCCAAGCCAAGAAGATAGGTAACAACCTTTAGAGACACCTGAAGACAGCTCTGCATAGGGAAGCTTTTTAATGTTTAATGTTTCGTTGGAAGCCACTCAAAGTGACTGTAATAATAATAATAATAATAATAATAATAATAATAATAATAATAGGACATCCCTATTTTCATTAGAGAAATGTTGAGAAGTATGCTAAAATGTCCTGGCAGGCCAAATGGGGAAGCCTGCTGGACCTAGCTGGGTCCATGGGTCAGAGATTCTCCACCCCTGCTCTATCACTTGGGTTGTGATCCCTACCAATCCATCTCCTCCCTCCCACATGATTGCTTTGGGAGAGAAGGAATCATGAGCCCCCAGCCTACAAGCCTTTTGGACCCTGACCTTGCACATCTATAAAATTAGGGTGTCAGGCTTTTGAATTTTAGGTTGTTCATTTGAAGTGGCATTAAAGGCTGGGCTTGGAGTGTGATACTTTGATTTTCAGGAAAGAAAAAGGGGGGGGAGACTTATCCTAGTGATGAGGAATTAGGCCCCGAAGTCCTGAAAATTCTCTTGAAAACTTTACTTGCCATGAACTTTTTAAAAATGTATTTTTAATTCAAACACTTAGGAGAAAAGCCTATATCATATTTTGTTCCCCTACCAGAACCCTTTTCAGTAAAAGCCTGAAATATTAATATCTGACTCACCCAAAAATTCCTCCAGCTAAAATTGGGAAGATAGGGCCTGGTAACATTAACACTTGAAAAAATTATTTCCATTCTAATGTACATACTGAAAAAGGAAAGCAAAGAAGGATTTTATATTCATATAAAGTAAGTACCATGGGCAGCTGTCTTTTGGAAATTGCAAGGGAGGAAATCTACAGCATCTAAATCAATTGCAATGTACTGTATATCCAAAGAGGTTTTTCCAGACCCATAAAGTTCTATTCAGGCGTTCATATTCTATGTTAAATCAACACACAAATGGAGAGTGTGGCACCATTCCTGTCACCCTTTGCCAGTTTCAGACACTTATCCACATCAGCAAATATGCAGATTTCACATTTTAAGCAGAACATCGTAGCTATTTTCGGCATCCCAACTCCCCCCCCCCCAACATTCATGGACATTGCAGGGAACACACTGTATTTTATGTGTGAAACAGTCACTATTTTCTGCTGTTTGCGTCCCAGCTGTTAGTGTTTATACTAGGAGGGTTTCAGAATATTAGGTCGGATGGCTGTTTCACTCAGGGTTTACCTGGTAAGATGCTGTCATAGAACGCCTTAGGTTGGTTTTCCAAAACAAAGTTTAATCAGTTTCCTAACTTCACTCGGCTTCTTGCACATAATTAATTTATAGCCAACAACTTATAAAGGTAAAGGTAAAGGTACCCCTGCCCGAACGGGCCAGTCTTGACAGACTCTGGGGTTTGTGCGCCCATCTCACATCTATTGGCCGGGGGCCAGCGCTGTCCGGAGACACTTCCGGGTCACGTGGCCAGCGTGACAAAGCTGCATCTGGCGATGCCAGCGCAGCACACGGAACGCCGTTTACCTTCCCGCTGGTAAGCGGTACCTATTTATCTACTTGCCCCCGGAGGTGCTTTCGAACTGCTAGGTGGGCAGGCGCTGGGACCGAGCAGCGGGAGCGCACCCCGCCGCGGGGATTCGAACCGCCGACCTTTCGATCGGCAAGCCCTAGGCGCTGAGGCTTTTACCCACAGCGCCACCCGCGTCCCTCCACAGCGCCACCCGCGTCCCGTTATAGCCAACAACTTAACACCCATCCCTCACTCTTCAGATGCTTAAACATCACAGACAATCCTCCCAGATTAGGTTTTTCGTGTATTTTTAATCCCCTGTTGGAAGTCGCCCAGAGTGGCTGGGCAAACCCAGCCAGGTGGGGTATAAGTAAATTGTTGTTGTTGTTGTTGTTGTTGTTGTTGTATCTGGTGCCTTGAGTTTCTCAGCATCCTGTCAGACATACACATTGTTACATGTGAGTTTTCTGCAAGAAGGAGCTAGTGAAAGATGGCTACTCGTATCCCTAGCCCTATAGTTTCTTCCTCTTGGCCTTCAGCAGCTAGTCACAGCAATCTTCCTCCAGTCTGCCTAAGACTCCCCCTTCATACTAGCCTTCCCCAAACAAGTTCAAATTTTATAAACTACAACTCCCATCATCCCTGAGCTTTAGCTACGCTGACCAGGCATGTTAAGACCTGTAGCTCAAAACACTGGAAGGGCACCAGATTGTAGAAGTCTAATGTGGACTGTAAACCTGTAAGTGCTAGTATTAAATTACCATGCCTAGTACATTTTTGGCAATTTTACAAATTTCAAATGGTGATGGTGATTTTGAACTCATCTTGGACTTGGAGGGATGGGGAGGTTTAGCCTTAAGGTTTTACAGCACTTCTTTTATATAAACTGTGCCCCTCAAAAGTTCCTAATAGTCTTGTAGAAGGATAAACAGCAGATAGAAATGCATGAAACTGCATTATAGTGAGAAATGTCAGTTTGCATTTCTTAGTGCAGAAAGTATTGATCTGATGTATAGAGATCCTTCCAGTTCTGCTTAATGCAAGAGGGTTCTGGAAGCTACCAGAAGCTTCTCTGTGTGAGAGAAGCAGACAGAAGGGTTAATGATTGTTTGGATTATACCTTCTGTGAAGCTGGTTTGAACTGGTTTTCTTATCTCTTCCAATTAAGGTCATGCTGACTATAAATAAAGGCCAGAAGAAGCCTAGATACTACCTTTCTCTTTCTTTCTTTCTTTCTTTCTTTCTTTCTTTCTTCCTTTCTTCCTTTCTTCCTTTCTTCCTTTCTTCCTTTCTTCCTTTCTTCCTTTCTTTCTATCTCTCTCTTCCTTCTGGTGTGGTGTTTCTGTACATAGGATGCTTAGTGCTAAGGTTTAGTCTTATGAGTTAAGTTTATAAATGCTGCAACTGTATTTTTGTATGAACTGAGCCAGTCCTGATTGTATTTGGATTTGTGACCATTAAGCTACATTTGCCTTCAGCAAGAGTAAAGCTCTGCTGGATGAAATATTGCCTCTGGTCTATTTTGGGGAACTCTGCTACATGTTTAAGGTTTCCCTCCACACGTATGACACACGTATGACAAGAAAGACCATTAGTCAAATCTAACCCAGTATTGTCTTCTATGACCGGCAGTGGCTATGGAAGAGCCCAGATGAGGTTCTTTCCCATCACCTGCTCCCTGAGATCCATTCAGTAGCATATAAAAAGGTAAAGGGACCCCTGACCATTAGGTCCACTTGTGACCGACTCTGGGGTTGCGACGCTCATCTCGCTTTACTGGCCGAGGGAGCCGGCGTACAGCTTCCTGGTCGTGTGGCCAGCATGACTAAGCCACTTCTGTTGAACCAGAGTAGCGCACGGAAACACCGTTTACCTTCCCGCTGGAGCGGTACCTATTTATCTACTTGCACTTTGACGTGCTTTTGAACTGCTAGGTTGGCAGGAGCAGGGACTGAGCAACGGGAGCTCACCCCGTCGTGGGGATTCGAACTGCCGACTTTCTGATCAGCAAGTCCTAGGCTCTGTGGTTTAACCCACAGCGCCACCCGCATCCCTTTCAGTAGCATATAGTCAATATTAAAAGGTGGAGTATATGTATTTGATAATTTTTTTTTTTAAAAAAGCAAAAGATATAACTGGAAATGCTAGCTTTTGGACTATAGGACAGTATGGGCCTTTGTTCCATAGGCATCAAAATACACGGGTGATTCAAAAATATTTTTTCTGTAGTGTGTTCAGTTTGTCCTGCTTTGTTTCATCATGCATCCCTTTCTCCTTCTCCCCCTCCTGCAAGTAGGGCTGGGGGCAGAGAGGAGACTTCTATTGTAGCCAGTAGATGATGTCTTCCGTTCATAACTGGGCTGCTAATGTTAAGGGAAGGGACACAGCTTTGGAAAGAAGTGTTAGCTCTCCCCTCCCTAAACCATCAACACCACTACCCCATGCCACCATGAGGCTTGAAATAAGCTTTCTATTGTGTGGTGGTGACACTCCTACCCCTGGTATGCAGCCCTGCAGGGTTGTCCATGAAGAAATGTATCCCTTGAGCTGATACTATGCATTCCTTGTCTTAGGGTCTGAATCTTTAGGGACTCAAGATACCGGTAGGCATTGATGAGATAAGCCTATGAGTTAGAACAGGGTATAATATTCACGCATTCATTCACTGTACTTCTGCACATTTCTGTCACAACTGGCACCACCACCACCCCGTTAGCTAACAGGAGTAATAAAAAAACCCCAGTTAAAATATGACAATTAAAACTATATGTGTGTACCAAATAACTAAGTCAATTTATACACAAGGTGTGTGTGAGTCCCGGTTCAGGTTTCTCGGGGGGGGGGAGGGTTATAAAGCTGATCATGATGCAAATCTAGATTAATGGAACCAACAAATGAATGTGGTTCCTGCCTTTATTTCATCCCCATAGGAGTGCCTTCTTTGCACTGCATCACTTACCACTCAAGCAGAGACTCATTCCTATGTCAAGCTTTGCTCAACCCTCTCATCAAGTTGCCATTACCCTTGAGCACCTGGGAACCCTGTGCAGATCTTCTGCAACCCAAGTTTCACCTTTTCAAGGTGGGAAATTGATTTCCCTCTTCTAGGCATGCAAAGGTGCATAGTGCAGCCACTGATCCATAGCTGCGGCATGTGCACTATGACACAATCAGCAGTTGCTGATGAGGGAACATCTTACTCCCCCTCTCTCCCCCCCCCAAAAAAAGGGGGGAGGGAAAGCTGCATCTTTTGCAAAAGGAAGAGCGCAAGGAGCAAACAGACTGTGTTGGTGAAGAATTCATCTTGCAAAATGCCATGAAGTCAGCTTGCTTCACCGCTGCTGGAGGCTATTGTCAGTGTTGCTAAGTAAGCAGTGAAAACAGTGTTTCTTTAATGAGAAAAGGCTTAGGTGCCATGGTGATTGCTTTTTATAGAGCACCTAACAAATAGATAGGGAGGGAGGACAGCCATTTCTGAAACAAGTGTTGAAAGTTGGAACCATGGGATATATTTCGCAGCTCTCCATTTCAAAGAGCAGTGCTGAAATTTGCAAGGAATTTAAAATCTAGGTGGGGAACTAAAGAGCGCCAGGTGCATGCCCGAGGCACTTAGAATGCTCAAGGGAACCTCTCTATTTTCTCTTTTTTATAAAAATTTTATTGGTTTTTCACCATTTTTATGAACACAAACATTACACAATACAAACAAACAAACACATAAACAAACATGTATAATTACGAATCCTTTTTTCTTAAACCTTACTTCACCGACTTCCCCATACCTCCCCTTTCTGCATCCCAATTTCCAAATTTGTTTCAGCAAATCCTGCCCCTTGGTTTTATCGAATTTTCCCTTATTCTTTTCTTTTGCTTAATCTTTTACAGCTGTAATCCCCTTTTTTCTAAAACCTCAACATTTTAGCATTCCTTAATTTTACAATGTTTCTTAAGATAAATTTTAAATTTCTTCCAATCTTCTTCCGCCGTCTCTTTCCCCTGGTCTCGGATTCTGCCAGTCATTTCAGCCAGTCCCATGTAGTCTATCACCTTCATCTGCCATTCTTCCAGAGTGGGTAGATCTTGTGTCTTCCAATACTTTGCGATGAGTATTCTTGCTGCTGTTGTAGCATACATAAAAAAAGCTCTATCTTTCTTTGGCACCAATTGGCCAACAATGCCCAAGAGAAAGGCCTCTGGTTTCTTAGGGAAAGTACATTTAAGTACCTTTTTCATTTCATTATATATCATTTCCCAGAAGGCCTTAATCTTGGGGCACGTCCACCAAAGGTGATAGAAAGTACCTTCAGATTCTTTGCATTTCCAACACTTATTATCAGGCAAATGGTAGATTTTTGCTAGCTTGACTGGGGTCATGTACCACCTATAGATCATTTTCATAATATTTTCCTTTAAGGCATTATATGCTGTAAATTTTATACCGGTGGCCTCTCTATTTTCTCTTCCCTCTTCAGCCTCTTGGTCTATATCAGCTGCCCCTCCAGAAAGTTCCCCAATCCTCAGCAGCAGGAGGGGGACTGCATAAGATGGGGAAATAGCAAGCTTTGGTGCATATGAAGAAGGCTGCCAGTGGTCCTTAGGAATATAGGAAGAGCCTTGTTGGGTCAGAACAAAGTTTAATCTAGTCCAGCACTGTATTTTCCGCAGTGGCCAACCTCTGGGAAGCCCACAGCAGTCCATGGAGGCACTAGCCCTCTCACACTAAATCCAAGAAGCTGGTATTTAGAGAAATGCTGCTTCTGAACCTGGGCATCATCATGGCTGATAGCCTTTGATAGCTATGTCTCTTCCTCTGTTAAAGTCATTGAAGCTAATGGTCACTGTCACATTTTCTTGAAACAAATCACATCAATTAATTATTGTTTTGTGTGAAGTAGTATTGCATTTTGTCTGTTGAGTTCCCTAGTAATCAGTTTCACTGGCTGACCCCAACTGCAATTACAGTGGTACCTTGGGTTAAGTACTTAATTTGTTCCAGAGGTCCGTTCTTAACCTGAAACTGTTCTTAACCTGAAGCACCATTTTAGCTAATTGGGCCTCCTGCTGCTGCCGCGCCGCCGGAGCACGATTTCTGTTCTCATCCTGAAGCAAAGTTCTTAACCTGAAGCACTATTTCTGGGTTAGCGGAGTCTGTAACCTGAAGCGTATGTAACCTGAAGTGTATGTAACCTGAGGTACCACTGTATTATGAGAGAGGAACCCCCCAAAAATGTTCTACCACAGATCATTTCTTGTAAACCCTCACCAACTCCCTCCTTATTTTCTAAACTTTAAAAGCCCCAAAGATTTCCCAAAGACATAGGAAAGGGATCTAGGGGTATGCAACTGGTCCGATTACTTTGGTGATGAAGCTTCAGGGGCGCTGCAGCAGGCATCACAGCTATGGCACCCAATGGAAGGTGAAATTTGAGGTGCCAAGGTCCACCACTGGACCGCAGCTCAATCGTAGAGCATGTGCTTTGCATGTAGAAGGTCTCAGATTACAAACCCCAGCATGTCCAGCTAGTGCTAGGACGTACTTCTGATCCAAACCCCTGGAGAGTCACTGCCAGCCAGTGTAGAACATGCTGAGCTAAATGGTCTGACTCAGATTCAGTCGGAATCTCCTTTCTTAGATTCAAGTTATAACAGTGGCGTAGCGTGGGTTGTCAGCACCCGGGGCAAGGCAAGTAATTTGTGCCCCCTAACCCCCAGATGTTGCACCCGGTGCGGCCGGCCCCCCCTGCACCCCCCATGCTACGCCACTGAGTTATAAGAAAGCAGATTCGGAATAAACAGAAAAAGAGAAAAGAGATTCTGACTATACATCAGGAGGAACTTTATGGCAGGAAGAGCTGTTTGACAGTAGAACAGACTCCCACAAGAAGTGGCAGACTCCTTCCTTGAAGGTTTTTAAGCAGAGGTGGAATAGCCATCTGTCATGGATGCTTTAGTTGATATTCCTGCATTGCAGGGGGCTGGACTAGATGACCCTTGGGGTCCCTTCCAACTTTACAGTTCTATGATTGTATGAGTATTAGGCAGCTTCCTATGGTGCGTATATTGAAGTTATACTTTGCATGTCTATCTGGGTTGCTCCAGCCACTCTGGGGCATAATAATAAAACATCAAACGTTATTATTATTATTATTATTATTATTATTATACTACCCTATATCCAGAGGTCTCAGGGTGGCTCACAGAACAAAATCAAAATATAAAACCACAAAATATATAATCAAAATAACCACCCAATAACACCCCCCAAAAAACCCCCTACATTTTAAAAGGGCATAGGATGTCAATCAAATCAACCAAAGGCCTGGTTAAAAAGGAACGCTTTTACAGTGGTGCCTCGCAAGACGAAAAGAATCCGTTCTGTGATTCTCTTCGTCTAGCGGTTTTTTCATCTTGCGAAGCAAGCCCATTGACGGATTAGCGGATTAGCGCTATTGGCGGCTTTTAGCGGCTTTTAGCGGCTTATCTGCTGATCGGATCAGCTGATAAGCAGTTTAGCGGCTTAGGAAAGGGGGGGAGGGGGAAAAACCAGCAGGAACTCGCAAGACATTGTCGTCTTGCGAAGCAAGCCCATAGGAAATTCGTTTTGCGAAGCACCTCCAAAACGGAAAACTCTTTCATCTAGCGAGTTTTCCATCTTGCGAGGCATTCGTCTTGCGGGGCACCACTGTACCTGGTGCCAAAACTGCATAATGAAGGCACCAGGCAAACCTCCCTGGGGAGAGCTTTCCACAGTGTTGCCACCCCCCCTGACCTCTCAAGGAGGAGGCATATGATGCAGAACCTCAGAAGATGATCTCAGGGTCCAGGTAGGTTCATATGGAAAGAGCTGGTCCTTGAGGTATTGCAGTCCTGAGCTGTTTAAGGATTTGTAGGTCAAAGCCAGCACTTTGAATTGGGCCCGGAAACTAATTGGTAGCCAGTGCAGTCAGACCCGGATCAGCATAATATGTTCAAACAGTCTTGCACAAGTGATCAGCCTGGCCTCTGAATCCAGCACTGGCTGAAGTTTCCAAACTGTCTTCAGAGTCAGCCCTATGTATAACACAGTAATCTAACCTTGAGGTTACCAGAGCATAGACAACAATAGTTAGGCTATCCCTGTCCAGATAGGGGTGTAGCTGGGCCACCAACCAAAGCTGATGGAAGGCACTGGGCCATTGAGGCCACCTGAGTCTCGAGCAACAGCAAAGGATCCTGGAGTACCCCCAAGCTACGAACCTGCTCCTTTAGAGGAAGTGTAACCCCATCAAGAACAGGCGACCTCCCACCCATCTGGTCTAGGGTGCTTCAGTCTTATCTGGATTGAGCTTCAGTTTGTATCTACTAATAATAATAATTCCTACTCCACAATACCCCTTTGAATTCAAGCTGTCATATATTATTTTATAAAAGAAAGCTTACCTTTAAAAAAGATGTCAAAGAGAACAACAACTACCAGACTTTTAGAAGACATCTGAAGGCAGCCTTGTTTTTAATGTCTGATGCATTACTGTATTTTAATATTTTGTTGGAAGCTGTCCAGAGTGGCTGGGGAAGCCCAGGCAGATGGGTGGGGTATAAATAATAAATTATTATTATTATTATTATTATTATTATTATTATTATTATTTCTGAACAAAATATAGCCATATAACACATGCACTAAATAGCAGTTCAAGCAGCTTTTGGGTGGTTGCATGGCAAATTGTAGGTTGTCCTGGCCCATGTGCATTGGAGAGCTCCTTGGGTGTGCATAGAACCCATACACACTGTAATGGGTATGAGTTACTCGTGCATAAACTGATGCCTTTCTCTGTTAATTTGCCTTGTTAAACCTTTCTGACTGCACAGCCCCTTCTCATGGTGGCTGCCTCAGTCACTGGCAGAATCCGTCAGTGGGCGTTTCTTGAACCTCTTCCAACATAAAAGTTGTTTGACACCTTGTCTCCTCCTCCTCTCACTGCGCGGGAGTCTTCTGCGCAGGGTGGGCGTGGGTAGCGGAGGACCTGGGCTCTCCTCACTGATGTCCAGTGAAGAGTCCTGGAGCCCTCTCTCCAATTCCCCCGTCTGCCCCCCTTTATCCCTGGTGTTGCGCTGATTGGCTTCCCCCTCTACTGAGCTGTTTCTCCCCCTGCTGCTGGGTCCTTCGCCAGCATCATCTGGGAGCCTCCCCTTCGCCTCTCGCTTCGATGTCAGTTCCCTGACACACACATAGCCCGAAGGTAGAATGAATCACACCACCTTTGGATCACAACAAGATATGGAAAACATTTGATGCCTTAAGAACATAAGAAGAACCTGTCTGTTGGATCAGGCCAAGGCTCATCTACTCCAGCACTCTCTTCCCTCAGCAGCCAACTTGATGCCTATAGGAAGCCTGCAAGCACAACCTGAACATGACAGTGCTCACCACTGTTGTACAAGTGGGCTGTCCACAAAGCTAACAGTGAATAAAGAAGGCTATCCACCAAGGTGTAACCTCGCAAAGTGGGAATGTAACTGTGGCTAAACCAATTAGTTGTAAACTTTACTTTTCATTCATATGCCAGCTTTCACACTTTGTTGGAAGGGTGGCACCTTAACTTGATTTTTTAAAAGATCATTCTATATAAGTGTTTATTTTGCTTTATTTTTCACATGCCTTTTATTCCACACATGGAATAAATCAGACCTTCAGGGTGGCAGGACCGCCCACTGATACTAAGCAGGTGCCTTCGCAATACAGTTTGGGGGCCTGCTAAATATATTTCTGTTTAAGGAGTGCTACCAAGGCATGTAAATTTAGCATGGCATTTAATATGCAATTGTAATTTACCGTGTGTTTTTTTACTGCTGATTTTATGTATATATTGAGAAAAACATATAACCTTGTTTTGCAACCAATTTGGGTGATGATTTTAATTTGTGTTTTTTTTAAAAAAATAAAATAAATAAATAAACTGCTTATAAGCTTTTGT
Organism: Podarcis vaucheri; assembly: GCF_965113315.1. Classification (NCBI taxonomy): domain Eukaryota; kingdom Metazoa; phylum Chordata; class Lepidosauria; order Squamata; family Lacertidae; genus Podarcis; species Podarcis vaucheri. The sequence continues at coordinate 16,984,505 of NC_138758.1, read as the reverse complement.
GATTAAGCAGTATATAAAACCTGTGAAACAGATGTCTTCAAGGTGACTGGTACTCAAAACTCATAATACAAAACTATTTTTTAAAGATAATAGTAAGCTCGATAGAAATTCTAAATAAAAAAACACACCAACAGCACAAAACTGAAAAGCATTGATTGCTGTGTCCCATCTGGTTTTGATGTGTAAAGCTTTTACATCATTTCTCACCAATCTTATGCCCTCCAGATATGTTTTGGGCCACAACCCCCCCCCCATTAGCCCCAGTCAGCAATACACAAAACAAAAGCTGTCCTTCAAAATTTGTAGTTCTCTGGGTTTCGCGAAGCAGTTCTATAATACACCCCCCACCCTCCAAAAAATATTTATATTAGGGGAAGTGTGCACAACAAAGCATGTTTGTGGAAAATAACATACCAAATGCATTGCACTGGGGGAACTGCTGGCAAAATGCATACATTTGGCGAAATTCCACTCACTGAAACACAAAAAAAGGAATATGAATTTTCATTCAAACATTTTTTTTAAAAAAAAGGCAAAAAGGTGTGAAAACAGGATGAATGTAAGTTTGGACAAATGAGAAATGGATAAACACTGCCTGTGAGCTTCCTCTTTCTTCATAGTGATGTGCCCTTCTAGAACTCAGCAGGAGAGAGGATGGGACATAACTAGAACTGATTGACTGGAGAGCAGGAGAGCTCAATCTGTAGAGCATGAGACCTTTAATCTCAGGGTCGTTGGTTCAAACCCCACATTGGGCAAGATTCCTGTATTGCAGGGGGTTGGGCTAGATGACCCTTGTGGCCCCTTCCAAATCTAAAATTCTGTGATTCTTTCTGTGATTCTATGATCCTGCCTCTCATTGGCGCTGACCCCAAATACTGCCGGGCTCCCTGGCTTCTGCCTTCCCTGGTGCCAGTGCGCACCAGGCTTCACTGGATCCAATGCTGAAACTTAAAATTTGTACATAAAACTGCCATAAGATTTTGATAAAGCCGTGATCACTTTCCCAAACCTACAAAGGACAGAAATGTAATACAACAGTCGAGGACAGGCACTACTTATAAAGCTATTACATGCTCTCCTGACAAAATGGTTTTAGAAAGGAAATGAATTTTAGTTACAGGCACAGGAAACGCAGCCTGTAGGCCTCTCCCTTTTTAAAATCTATGATGACACACTTCTCCCAGATCAGAATATTTAGAGAAATGGCCACTGCAATTATTTTCTTGTTTGCTATAACTCAACTCCAAAAGTATTTCTTCTCAATCGCTGCGAATTTCATCTTGGTTGGCACTTTGGAAAATAACTCTTGAAAGTGATTTGGTTCCCACAGCACTTCGGGCTGTAAAACAGACATTTTAAAGGGAGGGAGAGGGAGGGGGAACAATTCCTGCCAAGGGCATTGCATGTTCTGTTCCTACGGAAGGGTACACAGAATGGAGGTTTGGAGGGCATCATCACATCTTCTGAAAACTGTGGAACATTGCCAAGTAAAGACTTGCCAACTTTTTTTCTGGCAAGGGCTCCTATGCTTTTAAAAAACTGCATGACAACCCGCCCAAAAAACAACAGTTGAGCTTTTGCCATCATTGCATCAACATGTCAGGAAAAGCATCCCCTGACAAATTTTGGTCTGGTATGCTAATCTGTTGCAAAAATGCAGGGGTGGGCCATCTCAGGCATGGGGGCACATAATGCGCACCATGCTGCTCTGTTTAGCCCTCAGGAGTCATTGCGGGCCACACAGCCCCCCAAGCCATACCCCTCACCAACCCTGCATCGCACCTTCCTCAAGTGTTCTTGCCAACTGGGATATGTCCTGGAACTTTGATAATACTTCTTGCTTGCCTAGACAAAAGATAAGGTGAGGGTTGCATCAAACTGAAGCCTGTGAACTAGGCTACACGTTGTCAGAATCTTCTAAGCTGCTACAGGCACTGAGATCCTCTTTCCAGCCCTCACAGTAGCATCAGCACAGCTGCCCAATCACTTCCTCATACTCTGGTAGTGTTCAGCATCTTCTGGAGTTCAGCATTTGGAAAGAAGCCAGATTCTAATGGACAGTCGACTGAAAGGCCTTCTCAAATGATGGATTTGAGAACCAATTTTGTTCATAACCAATAGTTGCTACAATCCCCCGGTGGCTTCTGACTATTGGGAGCTTGTTTACAGGCTCTTCTGTGAACTGATCCAACAACTGATGTGTGCCTTGGCCAGGTTTCTTGGTCCAATTGAAGGGTTACATTGTGCAGAGAATCCTGGTTCCCATTCTCAGGGATTCTTAGCTCAAAGTGCCAACTTAACCTCTGGTCTCAGTTTTTCAGCTATTCATGGAACAGGAACTAAAGAGGAACATCCTTAATACAGTGACTATTAAGTGCTACCTTGACAGGTAGCATTTCATATGACTGAGAAAGATGGGCTCAAAGTAAAGGACCAGGATTAAAAAAGAAAGAAAGGATTAATTTCAAATCTTCATGAAATCAAAAGGGCAAAGTAAAAAAAGCAGGGCATCTTTAATAAGCAAGTGGGGCCTGCAACAAAATAGTGGAATGTTACTGCTCAGGGTAACACTATATTCCCCCTCCTCCACCACCCTGGTTTTCCATTTCCCCTCTTTCCCAGCATTCTGTAGCCACTGAGCATGCTCAGTCTGGCATTAGACTGCTTTGGGCATCCCTCCCCCTTTAGTGTTCTTAGCTGACTTAATTTTCAAAAGAGCCCCCAATAAAAGTGCCCATCAGAAGAGCAAATTTTCTCCAACCTTACTTTGCCTGAAATATAGTGAAATTAATAGACTCTTTCAGGCTTAAGCTGGTAAAACAGTTGTACGTTGAATGTATGAATCGTTAGGGTTATTCCTTATCATGATTAATGGCAAATCACTATGTGAAATGTGGGTCATTCATCAGCAAAGAAATGTGCCCTTAACACAGGTGCTTAGGGGAACTTGGCGGACTTCGTAGTAACAGAGATTGTAAATTTCTGTGTAATAGAGCTGTGTGTGGAAATTCATTGACTTATATCTACCTCCTGTTTCTCTCCCCCAAGAATCTGACCCACCATCAAATCTAAATCCAGTTTTGGGGAAGGGCCATTGCTGGGCAGTAGAGCACCCCAGCATCTCCAGTTAGGGCTGAGTACTGTGTGCTGCTCTGGTTCGGCAGAAGCGGCTTAGTCATGCTGGCCGGAAGCTGTCTGTGGACAAATGCCAGCTCCCTCGGCCTGTAGAGCGAGATGAGCGTGCAACCCCAGAGTCATCTGCGACTGGACCTAACGGTCAGGGGTACCTTTACCTTTACCCTGTCTGAAACACTGGAGGATCACCACTATAATGACAATATTGAGCCTGATGGATCAATGGTATGACTTTATATAAGGCAGCTTCCTGTGTTACTGCAGCCTTGCCCAACCTGGTGCCTTCCAAATGTTTTGGATTACAGGCGCGCGCACACACATACATTTACATATGTGCATTAAATATGCGTATGACCGTGCTGAACCCAGAAGTGACCCCAAAATGTCACAAAAAAGAGCAGAAATTGATGGGACAGAACCGGGTGTTTGCAGGCTTTTTCAATGGTGTTTCAAATACATGTGATTTCACTGATGCACCTGGAGCCTCAGAATGTAAGCCCCGCGTAAATGGTGTGTGTGTGTGTGTGTGCTTGCACAATTGCTATCAGCCCTAGGCAACATAGTTATGTCGGCTAGGGCTGGGGATGTAGTTTGCAGTTGTGTATCAGTTCAGTTGTCTAGTTTGCTGAAGAGGCAACTAATTAAGGCCCCTTGCAGTTCAAATATCATTGTCTTCTGCTACTGCTATTTCGGTCTTGTCCATTGTCAAAAATTACATTATTGTTTTCATTTTTTTCTAACTATTGTCTGATTCTATCTAAGTTGCCTATCAAGGGGACATCGTGCCTCAGGGTTACTGTCTGTCCAAGGAGATGGTTTCCCCACTCTACTCCACAATTAAATGAGGCTTTGGAAGTTGATTTCCCCCTCTCTCCACTATGTTGTGTTGAAATTGGAAACTGAGCACAATTTAACTTCAGGTCTTCAGTTCTGTGTACTTGACTGAACAGGTAAACTGCTTGAAGTAGACCAACCAAAACTTGATAATATTGGATCCACCACCACAGCAATGAACTTTTTATTGATTATTTTGCTTCTTTCCCCCCTACCCCATATCTCAGCCAGTTTTTCAGTGTCCTGGTGAGATCCTTTTTGCCTGAGGCAACAGACTAGTAAAGAACAACATTTATAGTGAAGCAAATGAGTGAGCCATATATCTGTGTCACACTGGCAGACATGCTGTATGAATGCCGTATGAAGGACTGCTGGATATTTTTTTAACAAATAAGATAAAAAGGGGTAGACAGGTTAAGTATCAAACAATGAATGTTAATGGCTACCATCATCACCTCAACATCAGAAAAGTTAAAAGAAACACACATTTCAGTAATTCAGGTTGGACAGAGATGCAAAGTAATTAAAATCACAATGAAGATGTTAACAATAGTTGAACAAATCATCATTAACTTTGACCATGTATCAAGAATAACGTCATTATATTAGCTGCTGTTTCTTCTTTTTAAAAAATAAATCCTGTGTCGAGAAAAGGCATAGAAACTCATAGCAAACAAGAATTCGAGAAGCATATTACCAAAAACATTAGTACCAACAATAAGAAGTTCCATAAATATATTAGCAGCAAGAGGTTGTCTAGGTAGGTGGTTGGACCCTTAGATGGCAAGGGAGGCAAAGTTATGCTAAAGGATGATAAGAAGGTTACAGAGAAGCTGAATGAATTTTTTGCATATGCCTTCACATTGGAAGATATACGGTAGATCCCAGTGCCTTAATTATCCTTTGCAAGAAGCAAGTCTAAGCAACTAGAGATGAAGTTCTAGGCCTGTCAGACAAAACAAAACCCAAGAAATTGCTTGGTCCTGATGGAATCCACCTGAGACTTCTCAGAGAACTCAGATATAAAACTGCTGAGCTTCTAACAAAAATATGTAACTTCTCCCTCAGATCAGCCCCCATACCAGAGGATTGGAAAGTAGCCAATGTAACAACCATCTTGATAAAGGAATCAAGGGGAGAAATTGGAAATTACAGGTCAGGTATTTTAACATCTGTCTTGGAGCTCTCTGGGTGAAATAGGATTCTCCCAGAGGAGGATTTAGAGGAGCACAAGCGGTTTGGTCACATTGGGTGTGGAGTCTCGGCGGCAACACAGGGGGTCCAACAACTATGATGTAGAATAGAAGGCAAGAGGCAGGAGGACCAAATGTTGATGTTGCACATCAAATTTGAAATTGTTGAAATTTGAGACCCCAGTGTCCACCACTAGTTCTCCTAACAATTCTGAGCACCCTTATTGAAAGTGCATTTCCCATAAGTCTGTTTAATACTGCTTTAAATGCATGGTGCAGTTGGGGCGTGAACCATTATCAGAGTTCAATCTAGACAGACTAATTCTCAATAAAAGCAGGACTTGTGGTGGTGTAGTCTGGGGGAAAGTGGTATGGCCTGGGCTGAGAGATGGCAGGATGGAACACTGGACTTTAGCCTGTGAAGTTTTTCCAGGCATGCAGTGCAGCAAAAGCTTTATCCATTTAATTTCTATGTGCTTCATAGATGAGCAACTGAACCTTAATCTTGGCACAGTAGTGAACAGGCAGTGCTACTGTTTCAGCAAAGGTGCCACATGTCCATAGTTGGCTGCTCCAGTTAACAGCCAAGTCACTGCATTTTGCACAAGCTGCATCTTCTGGACCAACCTTATAAGAGCAGTCCTGCAAAGAGCACAGTAATCTAGCCATTAGGTTACCAAAGAATGGATCACCATGGACAGACTACTGGTGTCCAGGGGCAGTCATAGCTGCCACACCAGCTGAAACTGGGAAAAGGCACTCCAAGCTACTGTGGTCACCTGTTCTTCCAATAATAGTGAAAAATATAAGAGCACTCCCAGCCTTGTCCACAGCATGCAACTTGCCAAATTTCCAGGCCTGAGAGCCACCTACCCCCAAGCCTCTGTTTGCCAGGACTTGGTTTCAAATTATTGGCCCTCATCCATCCCACCACTGCATCTGGGCACTGGTCCAGGACTTGCATGACTGCACCTGATTCATCTGTAACTGAATAATAGAGATGGGTGTCATCTGCATATTGATGACACCATGCCCAGACTCCATTTATATCTGTTGGTTAGTTTGTTGTGATTCCATGGAATGCTCACAAACATTATAACTTCTGAGGGGGTAATAGGCTTCTGCCAAACAATGCCACTTCTGTGAGGAAAATGGAAATTCATGTTGACCTTAAGAATAAAACCTGTAAAAAGCAGGATGATATATGTGTTGTTTGTGGAAGTGCACAGACAAAGAAACTTAGGAAATTAGTGTATCATAGGTCAGGAGCTGCACAGACAAAGCAGCAAAAGAAGTGGTTTGGGAAAACTAGTTCTTATATATACAAAACAATTTGGAAAGCCCCACTTCTGCTGTTTCTGCCAGGGGACAGTAATTAGGTCAAAACAGTTCGTATAAAAGTGGAAATGAATATATTTTCTGCAGAAGGAAACATGGTTAGGTACAGCTAAAGAGGACAGGGGAAGAGAAGGTAAGCTTGGTCTGACATGTAAAATGGGGATGGATGCCTCTTCTACAGGAAATCATTTGAGTCATAACCCATTACCATCTGCAAAGTGCTTCCGGATCTTTGGGTGGAAGAAACTATAGATGGCCTAAAAATTTAATCACTCATTATTATTGCCCATTTATTGCTATTGCCTGTGCTCTGTTTCCCTTCCCCTGCATTAGCATGCAGAAGCATTTCTGATGGTCTGACTTCCTGACACAGACACTGCAGATGAAATTCGATCCATAAGCTATGAACAACGAGATGATTTGTTAAGGGAATCTCGCAGAATGAAGGATGTTGGGGCCAATTTGCATGACTTTCCCTTAAAACAGATGCACAGGAAAAATTAATCTCACGGAGATCTGGGGAACTTTCAAAAAGCAACCCAGAGGAACAACATTCACATCATGTCTTAAAAACTGCAAAGTTTTGCAATCTGAAGCCCTCCTCTTATTAGATTTTTATCTTTCCAGTGCCAGTGTAAAACACTGTACTAGCCAAAGCGCACAAATCATGCCTCTTCCTGCTGATCATTCCCTCTCACTGGCATCATCCTATCTCATGCTTTGCTGCTTGTTCAGCAACCCACTAGTGGTCGGCAGTATATGAACCCCATTCATCCTTTTAAACTCCCTTTAAAGCTAGAAGGAATTTGCAAAAGTGATTTTCTTCCATCATTGCAGAAGTGCAGGCACTCTTGATGACCCTGCCCACAATGTCTCGCTCTAAGGAAGGACCCCATTCTCAGAGAACAGAAAGGAGCATGTGCACCACCACCACCAGGTAGGCAAGAGGGAATGGTTGAATGGGAGGGCAGAAGCATCAGTGGTGGGGGGAGTAGCACAGGCAGTGTTGGCTAGCCAATCAGCTAGCCAGTAAGTCATGGAAGGTGGCCAGCCCTGTCAGTGGCAAATGGAAAGATCCAGGGATGCACAATCCTTTCACGCACACACCCCTTGAGCCACTGCCTAGCCACATAATTGTATCATTCCTAAAGTCTATCCTCAATGATCTGAATAAGTTGCACTCCTGAGTAAGCATTTGCAACCCAAAGAAGATATATTTAAGGCAGAGCTTCCCAAACGTTTCATGTTGGTGACACACTTTTTAGCCATGCATCATTTCACGACACAGTCATTCAGTTTTACTAGCGAACCAGAGGTTAAACTAATGCCTTTACGGCCCTGGGAGGAGTGTGAGAAGCGTATGCGTGACACACCTGCACACTGCAGCCACTAACATGTTGCGACACTCAGTTTGGAAAGCTCTGGTTTATGTATGCAACTACAGCCGCAAGGATGCTACTTGCTCAGAAATGGAAAGAAGAGGAAGTACCAATGAAGGAGGAATGGATAACTAAGATGATAGACTATGCCGAAATGGCAAAAATGACTGTGAAAATTGTTTTAATTGTTTGTTTTTCTTCTGTGACTGTACTCCCAAGTGTGTTTTATAAGCTGGTCTCTGACAGTAATAAATTATCTATCTATCAATCCAGGACCAAGGTGGAAAAAAAATTTATACAAGACTGGACTAAATTTATAGAATATCTTAAGGTCCACTGTAAAGACTTAAAAACATTAGCAGGATTGACATAGCATCTAAGAAGTAATGTGAATCAGGGTTATCAATGGACTTGTAACTGAATGGGAAACTAAAGATGTGTAAGGTAATAAAGGGGAGAAATTGGAAACCAGGGGTGGGGTGGGGTGAAGTCTAGAAGGGAGGAATAAGTAAGTAATTTGGATGTTAAATTTTTAAATTATTGAAAATATTAAAAAAAGAGGGGAGAAATGGAAAGCTCTGATTTAAGGTGTTGTTTTGGATTGGCTAGATCTGTTAGGTGTGAATCTGTTCAGTTTTCCAGTTATCCACATTTCCACATTAGTTTGAAATTGTTTCAAAGAATAATTCTCATAAAAACTATCAGTATTTGAGCGTTAAATCAGCAGCAGCAGCAGCAACAACAACAACAACAACACTAAAACCACAAACATTAAAACTTCCCTGAACAGGGTTGCTTTCAGATGTCTTCTAAAAGTTGTGTAGTTTTTTTATCTCCTTGACATCTGATGGGAGGTTGTTCCACAGGGAGGGTGGTACTGCCAAGAAGACCCTCTGCCTGGTTCCTTGTAACCTCACTTCTCACAGTGATAGAACTGCCAGAAGGCTCTCAGAGCTGGATCTCAGTGTCCAGGAAGAATGATGGGGGTGGAGACGCTCCTTCAGGACTGTTTAGAGCTTTAAAGGTAGAATCATCGAATAGAATCATAGAATCATAGAGTTGGAAGAGACCACAAGGGCCATCGAGTCCAACCCCCTGCCAAGCAGGAAACACCATCAGAGCACTCCTGACATATGGTTGCCAAGCCTCTGCTTAAAGACCTCCAAAGTAGGAGACTCCACCACACTCCTTGGCAGCAAATTCCACTGTCGAACAGCTCTTACTGTCAGGAAGTTCTTCCTAATGTTTAGGTGGAATCTTCTTTCTTGTGGTTTGGATCCATTGCTCCGTGTCCGCTTCTCTGGAGCAGCAGAAAACAACCTTTCACCCTCCTCTATGTGACATCCTTTTATATATTTGAACATGGCTATCATATCACCCCTTAACCTCCTCTTCTCAGGCTAAACATGCCCAGCTCCCTTAGCCGTTCCTCATGAGGCATCGTTTCCAGGCCTTTGACCATTTTGGTTGCCCTCCTCTGGACACATTCCAGTTTGTCAGTGTCCTTCTTGAACTGTGGTGCCCAGAACTGGAAATAGTACTCCAGGTGAGGTCTGACCAGAGCAGAATACAGTAGCAATATTACTTCCCTTGATCTAGATGCTATACTCCTATTGATGCAGCCCAGAATTGCATTGGCTTTTTTAGCTGCCGCGTCACACTGTTGGCTCATGTCAAGTTTGTGGTCAACCAAGACTCCTAGATCCTTTTCACATGTACTGCTCTCAAGCCAGGTGTCCCCCATCTTGTATTTGTGCCTCTCATTTTTTTTTGCCCAAGTGCAATACTTTACATTTCTCCCTGTTAAAATTCATCTTGTTTGTTTTTGCCCAGTTCTCTAATCTGTCAAGGTCGTTTTGAAGTGTGATCCTGTCCTCTGGGGTGTTAGCCACCCCTCCCAATTTGGTGTCATCTGCAAATTTGATCAGGATGCCCTTGAGTCCATCATCCAAGTCGTTGATAAAGATGTTGAATAAGACCGGGCCCAAGACAGAACCCTGTGGCACCCCACTAGTCACTCTTCTCCAGGATGAAGAGGAACCATTGATGAGCACCCTTTGGGTTCGGTCAGTCAGCCAGTTACAAATCCACTGAGTGGTAGCATAGTCAAGACCGCATTTTACCAGCTTCTTTACAAGAATATCATGGGGCACCTTGTCAAATGCCTTGCTGAAATCAAGGTAGGCTACATCCACTGCGTTCCCTTCATCTACCAGGCTTGTAATTCTGTCAAAAAACGAGATCAGGTTAGTCTGACATGACTTATTTTTCAGAAATCCATGCTGACTATTGGTGATCACAGCATTCCTTTCTAGGTGCTCACAGACTGTTTGCTTAATGATCTGCTCCAGAATCTTCCCTGGTATTGATGTCAGACTGACTGGGCGGTAATTATTTGGGTCCTCTCTTTCCCCCTTTTTGAAAATAGGGACAACATTTGCCCTCCTCCAGTCTGCCGGGACTTCGCCTGTTCTCCAGGAATTCTCAAAGATGATTGCCAGTGGTTCTGAGATCACATCTGCCAGTTCTTTTAATACTCTTGGATGCAGTTCATCTGGCCATGGAGACTTGAATACATCTAAACTAGCCAAGTATTATTGTACTATCTCCATAGTTATTCTGGGATAACTAAGGTCAGCATCAACACTTTGAATTGTGCTTGGAACCATACTGGGAGCCACTGTAGATCCTTTAGGACAGATGTCATATGGTCCCCAGTGGCCACTCCCAGCCACCAATCTAGCTGCCATATTCTGAATTAGTTGTTGCTTCTGTATCACCTTGAAAGGTAGCCCCATGTAGAATGCATTAGAATGCATTGCAGTAGTCCAAGTGGGAGATAAGCAGAGCATACACCACTCTGGTGAGACAGTCTGCGGGCAGGTAGAGTCTCAGCCTGCATACCGGATGGAGCTGGTAGACAGCTGCCCTGGACACAGAATTAACCTGTGCTTCCATGGACAGCTGTGAGTCCAAAATAACCCCAAGGCTGTGCAGCTGGTCATTTAGTGGCACAGTTACCCCATTCAGGACTTGGGAGTCCCCCAACCTGCCTGCTCCCTGTGCCCAAGAAACAACACTTTTGTTTTTGTTGGGATTCAATCACAATCTCTTAACCTCCATCCATCCTCCAACCGTGACAATCACACAGTTCGCTCACTGCCCTCCCTGGGTATCATTTGCATAGCCTACCTTTTCTCCATGGAGCTGAAAGTGGTATACATGGTTCTCTTCCCACACCCTCCATTTTATCCTCCCAACAACCTGTAAGGTAGCTTTGGTCGTCCAGTGAACTTTGTGGGTGAGTGGGAAATGGAACTCTGGTCTCCCAGGTCCCAGTCCAAGACTCTAACCACTACACAGTACTGACATATAAATGTGAAACAGCTTGTATTGGGACCTCAGTGGAATATCAACTAACCATTGCCAGAGAATTTTTCTGCACTAGATGGGACAGGTTCCTCCACCAATTGTATGTCATAGCTGACATTTTCTAGGCACCTATTTTGCACATGTAATCAGACAACACTTCTGCATAAATTGGACATGCAACCACTCCTGACAGAATAAGAGTGTTTATTTCTGTTCTTGCTGAGAATTTTCTGCTCTTCTCTCTTTTCAGTGTGTGTGTGTGTGTATATATATGTATACCAGCTGGTTATTATAGGCTTGGATCTGTTCATATTTGCTCTCTCCTCAACACCTGTGTAGTTTCTGCATCCTATTTTTGCACTGTAAGCTCCCTGCTTTAAAACTGCCAGGCTAAGCCTCCCTCTTGCATTGCGGAGAGCACACTACTTGTTCTTGTCATACATCTGTGCAATGAAAAGATATTGGCCAGGATAAGAAGAAGAAGAAAAATAGGCAGGTGCGAATCATTTTATTGGCCCATATTTTAAACCAGAGAGAGAAAGAAGTAAATCAAATTATATTAAATTACCCTTACATGCAACGTGAGTCACTTAACATATATCCTATAAAGAGGCTCTTGGTATGGACCTTTGAACATGTCATGTACAAGCTAATGATGAGAGATGGTGGTTGTACTTCTCACCAGATTGAGAACCCACCCGCAAAACTTGAATTCTGCTGTAAAACATTCATTATATACACTAATAGCGGTCTCAAGGGCTGTCAGTCTTTATATAGCCAAAATAGCACCATCCGTGCACAAGAGGGAAATACCAGCAGATCCAGGTAAAACTAAGCAGGGGCAGAATTGGTTCCAGGTTCCTGGGAACTCCTGGCACAGTGCTGCCAATGGACCCACAACCACCCTCAACCCAGATGCAACACCCCCTCACCCCAGTGTAACCATGCATTATTTTTTTCTCTCTCTCTTCCCCCACCAAGCTCATCTCCCATCTATGATGGTCGCTCGTCATCTTAATTTACCTAAAATGCAAAGCCTCAGTTTATAGATCTATCCCTGCTACTTGCCCAGTAGGGGGCCAGTGGGGAGGGTGGTGAATTTCAGCACATCCCCCTGGGTTGCTATGGAACCCTCTGCGTCCCTGGGACCCTTCTCTAGTGCTCAGCTTGGCTGACTGCTGGCACATCCATTCCATCTATTCCAATTAGTGTGTTGGAATAACATGCTATTAAAATTTTGTTGCAGTAGCTGCCCTCCCTGCTCCCTGAGTCCTCATTACTCATTCGTTTTAAATTTTTCCTTTGACTTGAATGTTGTTCTTTGACAGTTAAGTATATAAGTCACTGATCACATTTCTTTTTGGCTGTTAATGGAGCTTTTCTATAAAAGATGCAACTCAGATCGGCTGCTTACGCTCTAAGTAAATGACAGCTCCTCTAATCAGATTACAAGTAAGAGGGGGAGAAACCCGTTGAGATTTTATTGGGTAACAAGCTGTTTGAGTTTTGATTCTACCAGGAATAGAAATTAACAGTGCTAATAAATGTTCCTGCTAAGTGACTGCATTCTCTGCAAATGGAATATAGAGCCAAAAACACCTTTTTAAAAACTAGATTTTATTTTTTTTAAGATTTTGCAGAATTTAGTTCAATTATGTAGTTTCCTTTTGTGTGCCAGCACTCTGGGTTCAACTTTGTAAAGCAGATGAGTCACAGAGAACTGAGAGTTTTGTGAGCAGAGAAGCAAGCAAAAATAAAATAAAATCATCACTTGAACATGGTAACCTGCAAGCACAACATATTAATCAAATTTTTATAGCTGAACTGTGAGCAAAACGGCACCCTGATGGTTAGAGATGCTTTTCCTCTTTCTCCTTCCTGGAGTTGTTATCTTGATCACTCGAGGGCCTGACAGGATGTCGGGGACAAGTAATGCTAACTTGCATCTATGTCGAGATGCAAAAATGCTTTCAATCACCACCTCCAGAATACGTTTGCACCTTTAAAGAACTCATTTCTTTGCCACCATAGTTGCAAACTGGGTAGCTCTGGGCATTTGTTAGACTTCGAGATGCACTGTCGAAAATTATGGTGTTGCAAACATTTGACACAAATGTTGTGTGGCAATAGTTGTCAGGCACAGAAACCTTCACCTCAGGAAAAAAAAGAAAAGAAAGTACAAGGCTACACGAGTGTGTAAAGGCCAGGAAAAAATTACATCTTGCTAAATAATATAGGGATCCTGAATTCAGTGAAGATGGGGGGAGGAAATCCTCTGCTGAAAACTGAAGAAGGTTGATGCCGTGTAACAGTTAGAGCCATGAAAATGCTGTTGATTTCTCTTGGGACTGATAATAATTTCAAAAACAGCAACAACCCTATTATTGTTTGAAACTTTGGAATGGGATTATTAAAGCCATCCTCCCAGTTAGCAAATTCAACCACCACCCGATGGTGGCTTCCTACGCAATCATTCCCCTGACAATAGTAACTTCAAGTGAAACCTGCAGCACAATGTTGCAGAGTGGCAGGATCCTGTTCAGGATTCCAGCAAGCCATTGCACTTTCCCAAGATACTCCATTCCATCCCTCCTCCCCACCTTTCTATTTATACCCCTGCTCAACAGTCAGTTAGCAACTCATAACAACTATCTGTGCTCAGTCATCATCAGGCTGTTTAGTGTTTTTTGCTCTATAGAGAGATAAAGAGTCCCTTACCTTTCCTGCCCTGATCTGGCCACAGTGATCCATGCGACAGTAACCTCCAGGCTTGACTACTGTAACTTGCTCTACGTGGGGCTGCCCTTGAAGTTGTCCCAGAAGCCCCAGCAGGTGCAGAATGCCACGACGAGGCTCCTTACGGGCTCCTTGCCATGGGACCACATTCTCCCAGTGCTTTTCCAGCTGCACTGGCTCCCGGTGGAGTACAGGGTCAGGTTTAAGGTGCTGCTATTGACCTTTAAAGCGCTTTGTGGCCTAGGACCCTCATACCTATGGGACCACCTCTCCTGGTATGCCCCACAGAGGACCTTAAGGTCCATAAATAGCAATACTCTAGAGGTCACAGGCCCTGAGGAAGCTTCAACCAGGGCCAGGGCCATTTCAACACTGGCTCTGGCCTGGTGGAACGCTCTGCCTCATGAGACCAGGGCCCTGCGGGATCTGATTTCTTTCCGCAGGGCCTGTGAGGCAGAGTTGTTCCACCTGGCCTTTGGCTTGGAATCAGCCTGATCCCCCTCTCCCTCTTTCCTTTTCCTTCTGTGATGGAACCCCTATTTGGGGACTTCCCTGGCTTTTTTTCTGGCCCACATAGGACCAGTCTGGAATAGCTGGCCTTGGTGAAGATTTGACGTTTTCTCCCCCGAAACAGTTTTTGATGTGGGCTTCCACTGAAATGAGGCTGCATTTTAAGTTGTACTTTAATCCTGTTTTTAAGTTGTATTTTAATCAATTGTTTTTATACTTGATGTTAGCCACCCTGATGCTGGTCTTGGCTGGGGAGGGTGGGGTATAAAAATAAATAAATAAATCTTGGGGTCAGCTGCAGTTCCAGATTTGAGAGGGCCACAGGACAAGATACCTAGAGCACTGGCGGAGGAACAGGGGTGTGGAGGGAGCGCACCGCCCCCAGCGGCAGAATCCCGGTGGGGTGCCATTGCAGGATGCACACCAGTGGCGTAGCGTGGGGGGCGCAGGGGCGGCTGGCCGCACCGGGCGCAACATCTGGGGGTTAGGGTTAGGGGGCGCAAATCCACAGGTTAGGGGGTGCAAATTACTTGCCCCGGGTGCTGACAACCCACGCTACGCCACTGATGCACACCACACCCCTGTGGGCTGCATGCCACGCCCCCAGGACGCAAGCCAGCCATGCCCTCACCTGCTTCCCCCCCCCCCACCAGAACTTGAAGCTCCTCCACTGACTCCACCTCTGTTCCTTCAGTCTAGGCACTTGTCTTCTCCTCCAGACCCATCCAAAGTGACCACCGGGAGACAGTGCAAGGCAACTGAATGATGCAGCTCTATTTCCCTACTATGGTCCCTGCCACACCTGTCGCTCTTCTTTTGGGTTGGGTATGTGGATGTTTTGCTTTCTGTTTGATTGTCATTATTTGCAGTGCTGTTTAGAGCAGGGGTGGGCAGCATGAAGGGACAGTGCTACACACCTGACCTCCCAGCAGCAGGTTCACCGTTGTTTACCAGATTTTCTGTTGCACACCATTTGACCCAACCTGGACCTTTCAGTCATCATCCGACACTCCTTCTTCATGTGCCTCCTCCGCCAGACGGGTGGCAACACAAGATTGGGCCTTTTCTGTGATGGCTCCCCATTTGTGGAATGCTTTCCCCAGGTAGGCTTGCCTGGCACCTTCATTACATATCTTTAGGCACCATAAAAAGACATTGCTAGAATCTGGATAGCTGAGTTGGTTAGAGCTTGGCACTGATAACACCTAAATTGCAGGTTCAATCCCCGTGTGGGACAGCTGCATATTCTTGCATTGCAGGGAGTTGGACTAGATGATCCTCAGGGTCCCTTTCAACTCTACAATTCTATGATTCTCCTCTCCCAGGCCTTTGGCTAATTAAACAACAACAACAGGGAGGGGTAGTGCAGTTGGGCTATTGGTGGAATCCAGAGGTGCCAAATTCGAGCCGTTGGCGCATCACTGCTGCTTCTCCCTCTTCCTCTCCTTTCTGGAAAGTAGTAGCAAGTTCACTGCTGGGAAACTATTTGCATGGCAGAATACCTCCTCACTGACCCTCCTGGTTTCTAGGTAGATATGGATATTCTGTATCATTGCTCTTGTTGAATTTTGCTGTTGGCTGCCTTGTGCATCTCATCGTCAGGAGAGAACAGACAGGATACAAAGAGTGTAATAAACAATACCCTGTTACTTAGCTGAACTGCCGCGTGGCCCCAGTGTAGTTTTGATGAATCCTAGCCTTGATAAAAGCAACAGTGGGAAATGGGTGGAGGCAGGGGAGGAACTGAAAATATTTATAATTACGGATATTCAGCTTTCCTAGCTGACCATAAGCACAGAAAATCTAACCATATTTCCTGCGAGGGAAATGGATCCTCAAAGGAACTTGCCTCTTTTATATCCGCAGGGTGGCCTGATTCTTGAAAATGCCACAGTTGTGCTAAACACGATTTGAGATTGCATATGAGGGAGGAAGCAGTGATAAAGGACTTCTCATGCCATAATGAGAACCAGTCGCAGGGCTCCATTTTATTCGTCTCAAATGCTTCAGAAAATTGGATTTTTATTAAGTTTTTGCACCTTAATTTCCTCTCCCCACATTCCTACAAAGGATTATTACATAAAACACTGGTTTAAAAGCTGCTGCACAGCCGGAAGGAAGACAGTCTGTGCAGTTCAAGATGTTTTATTGGTTTCTGTGAACATTAGGCATGGTGTTCGTACCGGCCACCTACCAGCAGACCGAGACAAGGAAAAAATTAAGTCTATGTCGCAGCAGTAATAATTAAAAGGCTTAGCAGCATAACTTTCCATCCCCTCTCCCCTCTGACCTTAGGTTTAAACTCTTCCCTCCCCAAGGTTTGCTTATCTCTAACTTTTTTTCTCACTACTTTCAATACCCTTCCTTGTTCCTATTCTTTTCAACTTATGGAAAGCTTAATTAAGTTTAAGTCACCTTTGATGTGCCTTTTAGATCTTGAGTTTTTGTTCCCCTCCTTTTTTTTTTAGGGTTGCTTTAAAGCTTTTTCCAACCTCTATTCCATATAATATAGAAAACTAGTAGTTTTTTTCCCCCCAACAGCTGCTGGCCAACCCATCATTTTTTAAAAAAACTGGGTTGTTGGTTAAAAGCCCTGGGTGGTCACTTCATGTTTGATCATCGGTTTGATCATGATTAGATTGAAAAAATTATAATAATATAATATAATATAATATAATATAATATAATAAATATAATATAATATAATATAATATAATATAATATAATATAATATAATATAATATAATATAATATAATATAATATAATATAATAATATAATATTTATTTGAAATCTGTACACCATTTCATTGTCAAAACCTCTGAGCAGTTTACACAGAAAATTACCTATATTCATTTATGAAACATGGAACAGCGTGAAGCAACTGAACCATAAAAACATCACAAAAAAGATTGGGGCTGAAGTAAGTCCCACGGAATTTCTGAGAGGACGTGTCTAGAATCACACTATCAACCTAGTACATACCTTGGGTTAAAGACGCTTGGGTTAAAGACGCTTCAGGTTGAGCGTTTTCAGGTTGCGTTCCACAGCGACCCAGAAGTAACGGAATGGGGTACTTTCGGGTTTGGCCACTCGCACATGTGCAGACGCTCCAAATGACATCACACGCATGCGCGGAAGCAGTGAATTGTGACACGCGCACGCGCAGACGCAAGTTGTGTTCTGCTCAGGATGAAACGGGGCTCTGGAACGGATCCCGTTCGCATCCAGAGGTACCACTGTAGTGCTTGAGTGAAATGTCTGTCTGCTAAGGGAAATAGACAGTGCATATCAATATTGCATATAACACATGCATGTTTGCACATGGATGTGTGTGTGTGTGGATACATACATACATACACCTGCTGAAAATTGCAGAAGATGAAGAGGCAAGAGAAAACGGAGGGAAGAAGACAAAGCTTTTGCCAAACCTTTTGCCAAAGCTTTCTTCCCTCTGGCTCCCGTTCCTGATCACCTCTCTCTTCCGTCCCCTGTCACCTTGAACTCTTAGTACTTCTACCCTACTTTCTGCTCCTCCCATTTCTTCTCTTCCTTTCCTTTTCGGTGGCTTTGAAACCTATCTTTCAATTTACACTTGTCAGAAATTTGCAGTTATCTAAGTAAAGGGTACAAAACATGCACATTTTAGAAGGAGGTATGCATACAAGTGCATATATTAATGAAAATAACTTGTAAAAATGCAGTATGTTAGGGGGGTTGCTTGTATGAATGAGCATATTAGGAATATGGGTCAAATAAAGTAATAAATCTGTTCTTCCCATTCCTACCAAAGAGCCCCCAGGTGGCAAATGCAAAAATGTTAAAACAATAAAAGTAAAATAAAATGAACTTATTCAAAACATTTGAAAAAAAATCACATATCCTCACAGGGAGCTGCCACTAAGAAGGCCCTACTTTGACTCAGTGCCAGCCAGGCTGCAGCCAGTGCAAGCACCATAGACAAGGTCTCACAATAAGGCCTGAGAAGGTCGATATTGTGCTCCTTTAGGTATATATAAGGAGAAATGAATGTTAATGAGGACATTTTAAAAATGCAAACTGCTGCAGAAATGTGGAGAACCAAATTTAAGATTGGGAAAAAAAGAGAAACAGAGAGAAATCAAAACTTACTAATTCATCAATTGCTTTTTATGAGTAAATATCCCCATTTAAAATGCCATTTAAAATGGTAAGCTAGCATACCAATCCATAATTATATCTGCATACAAATGAACACTCATTGTGGCATTCCAAGGCTTGTGCTCCTACTCAATAGTAAATGCCCCTGCTGCATGTCATTTGTCTTTTGTTCTGTCTCCTGTTGCCCTTTTGTAGCCATGTTTGTTATTGTTTCTATTATCAGTGAATTGTTTGTAATATTTGCAGTTACTTTAGAAAAGCTTTAGAGAAGCTGTTGTGTGTGCAAGAAAAGTCTGGAAAGCAATTCATACCATCACCACCACCCCACACAGAGATATGGACATTTAGCAGTCCACCTGGATGCACATTGACCTTTAGTAGGAATGATGGAAATAGGGGTGGAAATGGGTCAGTAAGCAGCATTAAAAGAATTTTGTTTTGAAGCTTATCGCCCTCCACTTCTAAAGCAATATGCTTTACCCTTTGCTCATTCTTACCTTTCTAAGTATGTACATTTCACCACAGTTATCTCAAGTTCTCCTTATTCGCCCTACATTTTTATGCTTTCATTATTCACTATGGCCCTGTCCAGGCATCCAAAGCCTCACATGGTTAAGATTTGTGCGAGTGGAGAGCTGGGGTGAAGTAACCAGCCTTGCCCTTTGCATTATCTCCCTTCTGCCTGGCCCAACTGTCCTTCATGAGTTGGAGAGTGAAGGTCTGCACTAGAGAGCCTTCTTGACTTATGTCGACTTCCCATGTGACATAAAGCCCAAAGCAGCCTGGGTTCTACATTCCCCAGGAGTGCCTGCTATTTATCTTCACCATCCAAGGTGTGGTGAGGGATGGGTGTCGGTGATAAGGATACAGAAGGATAGGCATTGACTATCCCTGCAGTAATCAGGGTGGTGGGGAGAACCAGGGCAAGCAAGCAGAAACCGAGAGAGAGTGCTTTCAGGCAACCTCTTCTTCTGGCATCCTTTAAGGAATTGCACTCTGTATTCAGAACTCCTTGCCTCTTGTATCCCCTACATGCCAAGCCTGCAGTTGTTGGACATCCTGTAATGAACTGAATGATGGATTTTGTGGGTAAATTGTTTTGCTTGCTGAGTGACTGTCACTCTGTTGTGATGTATATTTACAGGGAACATGTTTGTTTGCCTACAGTGGGGGAGGAGAGGATAAAAGGAAAGAAATCAATTTATATGTGATGGCATAAGACTGCTAATTTTACTAAGTGAACTTAATAGTTCCTGTAAATTCTTCCTGACACCCATTTTGCCTCCTTCAAAAGCTGCTGGATTAAATTGATGGCGGCACACACCACGGAACCAAGCAGCACCATTCCCCCCCCCCTCCTGCTAGAAACAAGACCATGAAAGGAGTTGAGCAAACTGTGCTAAGTGTGCCAGACTTTGAGGCTACTGTGTAGGGGGTGGGACGGATCCCATTACTTTGCATATGACTCACTTGTCCTTTGACAGGCTCTGGTCCTTGTCACTCAACCTCTTCAAACCCGCATGTGGTCAAACTATACATTACACTGAATTAGGGATGGGCAAATCTACCAGTTTCAATATCTTGAATCCTATGGAGATGTTCCTGAGGGGGTGTTTGGACGAAGAAGAATGTGAAGAACTTGCCAAGTTGGAATTAGGGAACCCCAGGGAGGGTTTACAACAGGGTGAAGGTGACTCTGGGTCACAAGAGATCTCTGATCCCAGGGAGGAACCAAGCACCTGGGAGGCATAGATCTGAACCCAGGGAAGGGACCCAGAAGACTGGTAGTGGTTAGTCCCACCATTCTCCTATCAGACTACTGCCTTCCAGCAAGGAGCTGACTTTGGCTCCTTCAGGGGAGATGACTGAGGGCAAATCTGATATACAACCAGCCTCAACTCTGCCTTTGACACCACAAACACAGGAACACCAGCACTGGCACAAACATCCAGCCCACAAGAAGGAGTGTCTGTTTCCTTACCGAGTCCAGGGACTCCAGTCGCTTGCCATGCCAATAGCTGTGCCTTCCTTGCTCTTCAAAAAGCAGGTGAAGGGAAAGTGTTGCTTGATGGATCCATGTCTTAACTCATGCTTAGCTCATGCCTTTAACCTCTCATGCACCTGATGATTCCTGTACAGTGGTACCTCAGGTTACAAACACATCGGGTTACAAACACTTCAGGTTACAAACTCCACTAACCCGGAAGTAGTACCTCGGGTTAAGAACTTTGCCCCAGGATGAGAACAGAAATCGCACAGCTAAAGTGGTACCTCAGGTTAAGAATGGTTTCAGGTTAAGAATGGACCTCTGGAATGAATTAAGTACGTAACCAGAGGTACCACTGTAATATGTAACAGGCGTACCTCATGTACCAATCTGACCTAAGGATTTAAGCCTTTGCCAGAACTGGAGTCGTGAGTTCAAATTATTCAACTGCAGGACATTTGCTGTCCCGTGTTTCCAGCCTAGGACAAATGGACCAGTGACAGGATTTCTAGGTTCTTTTTCATTTTGTTGTATTCCTAAATTTTCAGGTATGAAGTGGGTCTGAGAGAGAAGAAATAGATGGTGATTGTGTGTATTTGTGTTATCAACAATTGCCAGCTGTTTTTCCTTTTCCCATTATACACTTCTCTAATTCTTATTGAGAAAACTGCACAATATAGCTAGGTTTTCTGAAAAGGGTATTTTTAAAAAGCTGAAGAACGTTAAGATCCCTCAACAAAGTTTTAATCAATTTTTGGCTGAGTTAGATGTGTGTCAACTTATCCATTGTCTTTAAGACGTCCACTATGTTCTTTCACTACCTGCCATCCTAGGGCGGTCAATTACCCTCATACCTTCTGCTGCCATTTAAATCATACATAGGGTTGGTCCAGAGAAAGGAAAGTTTTGACAAGCCAAAGGCATTCCAGGCTCTGTGGAACAACTAAAATGGGAAGAAAACTCATTATTTTTGTGAAAGCTGGCAACTGGTTCATAACCTACTGGGCCCTTATTTTTCTCTATGTCACTTTCCAAATAAGGGAAACTTGTAGAGAACCAGTATAATATATATATTTATCTTAATGAATACCAACCAAGATGGTTCCAAATTGTGTGGGAATTTGAAATGCATTGGTTCTAGTTAAAATTTATTCCTTCCAGCAGATTGGTACTGGTTCCACCCAAAAGAAAAACAGATACATCTCACCATTTTAGGTACTGCATATTAAAATGACAAATACATTGGTGCAACTGAGAGATCCAAGCGGTGTTTTTTCTCTCTCTCAACAGAATCTGTTAACAATTGCTATGCTTAACTTGGCTGCGGCTTCTTCTAAAGACAATGAAATGGAAGATATTCATAAGAGATTGTGCAGAAAGAAAGTCGTTTCCAGGTGAGCTTAGCAACCTGTCAGATTGTGAGATTTCATATATAGATAAGTTATATGAGTCTGGCCTGGAGAATTATATGGGAGGAATCATAAGATGGGGAAGAGAGGCCTTTCAACCTTGCAATAGAAGGGCAGCATAATCATTAAGGCAAAAGGAAAATGGCATTCTTCATGCGGGAATTGAGGTGGGGGGGAGGGCTGTCTCTAATCCCCAAAGGAAGTTTACCTGCCCAGACCCTATTGAGCCTATCAAATTTTAATGGGGATATGGTTTAAAAATAAGTTTGCTCACAGTTTCTCTTGCAGCTGATGAAGTGAGTTTCTGTATTTCATATAAATGTTATATGGTCCCTGGAGAGAGGCTGCAGATTAGTGATAGAGGACAAGTCTTGCATGCAAAAGGGCCCAGTTTCAATCCCTGGCTAGAAGGATCAAATAATAGATGAGTTGAAAGCCCTCTAAGCTGGGCTAATTAGACAAATAGCAGCTTGTTAACTTTCTTAAACTTACATTGTTTCTCTGAAACGCGACCTGTTCCCTGCACAAGCCCAGGTAGATAGACAGAACTGGGGGTCTAATGCATAGATAAGCTAGGAGGACAGGTTTGGATTTGTTAGCCACTAGGGGATGTTCTCCCATTCATGGATCACTGCCTTGCCGTGGCGAAGGGGGTTGAATAAGCTATGAGCTATACCGTGCAGGGCCACCCAAGATGGACAGGTCATAGTGGAGAGTTTTGACCAAACGTGATCCACCTGGAGCAGGAACCGGCAAGCCACTCCAGTATCCCTGCCAAGAAAACCCCATGGACAAAGACAACAGGCATATAAAAGCTATGATACTGGAAGATGAGCCCCTCAGGTCAGAAGGCGTCCAACATGTTACTGAGGAAGAGCAGAGGACAAGTACAAGTAGATTCAGAGCTGATGAAGCGGCTGGGCCAAAGCCGAAAGGAAGCTCAGTTGCGGATATGCCTGGAAGCGAAAGGAAAGTCCAATGCTGTAAAGAAAAATATTGCATAGGAACCTGGAATGTAAGAACCATGAACCTTGGTAAGTTGGATGTGGTCAAAAATGAGATGGCAAGAATTAATATTGACATCCTGGGCATCAGTGAACTAAAATGGATGGGAATGGGCGAATTCAGTTCGGATGACCATCACATCTACTACTGTGGGCAAGAATCCCGTAAAAGAAATGGAGTGGCCCTCATAGTCAACAAAAGAGTGGCAAAAGCTGTACTGGGATGCAATCTCAAAAATGATAGAATGATCTCGATACGAATCCAAGGCAGACCTTTTAACATCACAGTAATCCAAGTTTATGCACCAACCACTGGTGCTGAAGAAACTGAAATTGACCACTTCTATGAAGACTTACAACACCTTATAGAAATGACATCAAAGAAGGATTTTCTTCTCATTATAGGGGATTGGAATGCTAAAGTAGGGAGTCAAGAGATAAAAGGAACAACTGGCAAGTTTGGCCTTGGAGTTCAAAACGAAGCAGGGCAAAGGCTAATAGAGTTATGCCAAGAGAACAAGCTGGTCATCACAAACACTCTTTTCCAACAACACAAGAGACGACTCTACACATGGACATCACCAGATGGGCAGCATCGAAATCAGATTGATTATATTCTCTGCAGCCAAAGATGGAGAAGCTCTATACAGTCAGCAAAAACAAGACCTGGAGCTGACTGTGGCTCAGATCATCAGCTTCTTATAGCAAAATTCAAGCTTAAACTGAAGAAAGTAGGAAAAATCACTGGGCCGGTAAGATACAATCTAAGTCAAATCCCTTATGAATACACAGTGGAAGTGAGGAACAGGTTTAAGGATTTAGATTTGGTGGACAGAGTGCCTGAAGAACTATGGGTGGAGGCTCGTAACATTATACAAGAGGCAGCAACTAAAACCATCCCAATGAAAAGAAAATGCAAGAAAGCAAAGTGGCTGTCCAATGAGGCCCTACAAATAGCGGGGGAGAGAAGGCAAGCAAAATGTGAGGGAGATAGTGAAAGATACAGGAAATTGAATGCAGATTTCCAAAATAAGCAAAGAGAGACAAGAAGGCCTTCTTAAACGAGCAATGCAAAGAAATAGAGGAAAACAATAGAATGGGAAAAACCAGAGATCTGTTCAAGAAAATTGGAGATATGAAAGGAACATTTCGTACAAAGATTACCATAATAAAAGACAAAAGTGGAAAGGACCTAACAGAAGCAGAAGACATCAAGAAGAGGTGGCAAGAATACACAGAGGAACTATACCAGAAAGAAATGGATGTCTCGTATACCCCAGGTAGTGTGGTTGCTCACCTTGAGCCAGACATCCTGGAGAGTGAAGTCAAATGGGCCTTAGAAAGCATTGCTAATAACAAGGCCAGTGGAAGTGATGATATTCCAGCTGAACTATTTAAAATTTTAAAAGATGATGCTGTTAAGGTGCTACATTCAATATGCCAGCAAATTTGGAAAACTCAGCAGTGGCCAGAGGATTGGAGAAGATCAGTCTACATCCCAATCTCAAAGAAGGGAAGTGCCAAAGAATGCTCCAACTACCGCACAATTGCACTCATTTCACATGCTAGCAAGATTATGCTTAAAATTCTACAAGGCAGGCTTAAGCAGTATGTGGACCGAGAACTCCCAGAAGTGCAAGCTGGATTTAGAAGAGGCAGAGGAACCAGAGACCAAATTGCAAACATGTGCTGGATTATGGAGAAAGCTAGAGAGTTCCAGAAAGACATCTACTTTTGCTTCATTGACTATGCAAAAGCCTTTGACTGTGTCGACCACAGCAAACTATGGCAAGTTCTTAAAGAAATGGGAGTGCCTGATCACCTCATCTGTCTCCTGAGAAATCTCTATGTGGGACAAGAAGCTACAGTTAGAACTGGATATGGAACAACTGATTGGTTCAAAATTGGGAAAGGAGTACAGCAAGGCTGTATATTGTCCCCCTGCTTATTTAACTTATATGCAGAATTCATCATGTGAAAGGCTGGGCTGGATGAATCCCAAAACGGAATTAAGATTGCCGGAAGAAATATCAACAACCTCAGATATGCAGATGACACAACCTTGATGGCAGAAAGTGAGGAGGAATTAAAGAACCTTTTAATGAGGGTGAAAGAGGAGAGCGCAAAATATGGTCTGAAGCTCAACATCAAAAAAACGAAGATCATGGCCACTGGTCCCATCACCTCCTGGCAAATAGAAGGGGAAGAAATGGAGGCAGTGAGAGATTTTACTTTCGTGGGCTCCATGATGACTGCAGATGGCGACAGCAGTCACGAAATCAAAAGACGCCTGCTTTTGGGGAGAAAAGCAATGACAAACCTAGACAGCATCTTAAAAAGCAGAGACATCACCTTGCCAACAAAGGTCCATATACTTAACGCCATGGTTTTCCCAGTAGTGATGTATGAAAGTGAGAGCTGGACCATAAAGAAGGCTGATCGCCGAAGAATTGATGCTTTTGAATTATGGTGCTGGAGGAGACTCTTGAGAGTCCCGTGGACTGCAAGAAGATCAAACCTCTCCATTCTGAAGGAAATCAGCCCTGAGTGCTCACTGGAAGGACAGATCCTGAAGCTGAGGCTCCAATACTTTGGCCACCTCATGAGAAAAGAAGACTCCCTGGAAAAGACCCTGATGCTGGAAAAGATGGAGGGCACAAGAAGAAGGGGACGACAGAGGACAAGATGGTTGGATGGTGTTCTCGGAGCTACAAACATGAGTCTGACCAAACTGCGGGAGGTAGTGGAAGATAGGAGTGCCTGGCGTGCTCTGGTCCATGGGGTCACGAAGAGTCGGACACGACTAAACGACTAAACAACAAGGGGATGTTCTGGAAGAAGACCTGACTGCTTGAGCTTAATAGAGAAGAGGTTTCAATGTGACTTTTAAACTCACTGCTGAGGAAAAAGCAATGGGAGCTAGGGATAAGGATGGGTAGGTATGCCAATTTTAGTTACTTTTAGCTTTTTGTTTTTTTAGTCTTGAGTTCAGTTCTCCACATTTTCACATCAGTTTGCAGTTGTCATTTTTAATTCCTCATGGAAATTCTTCAGTATTTTAGTGCAAATTTCACCCAATATTCACATTTCTACATGCAATTTTGCTTAATATATACAGTTTTGCAATGCAATTTTCATTGCTATATGAATTGTTATGTACATTTTACTCCAGCATAAACATTTTATTTGTTTGTTTGTTTGCTTGCTTGCTTGTTTATATATACATTATCTGTCTGGAAACTGAATTTTGAATGATGGCTGCGTCAGTTTTTGTATCATTCTGGAAAGTGCAAATTAGGTAATGTAATTAAGTAAGTTTGCCTTTAGATGTGAGCTGAGGATGTTGATTCAGTTTGGACTGAGGCTGAAAATGTTCCTGATCATCCAAATGGAGATGGCTGTGGCGGGGATGTGCTTCTCAACAATTAGTTCTGTGTCTGTTCATTGCCACTCGTCTAGTGATCCCTCAAGGTGGAGGGATATGTCTTGTTATTCCTTGGATCTATAGTTTTTAAAAGTTATGTTTATTGCCATGGGGGGGGGGGACGACAACACTGGCTCATAAAATGCATGCCACCAGGGGTGATGTGAACCCTTCCGTTTTTGCTTCTGCTGGGGGCTGTTTGTGATTTATATGACCAAACTATCTCAGAGTTGGCACATTCCCACTAAATATGAGTTTATTTGGCAACATTCATGAATATTTGGTATGTCTGGTAGAAGGAAGAATCTTGTATTGCACTAAGGAATATATTTTAAGGCATTCATTCTTTTTAAGCTTTTTACAAATATTTTGATTATCTTGCAAGTTTATTCTCCCTGCTGTTAAGTACAGACAGGGTGAACCTACAGCATTAGCAGCAAACTACAATGAGCCCTTCGGAATCCCCCCCCCTCTTTTAAGGTCACTTACTTTTAAGGAAAGGGCTGGAGCTGTGATTGCAATAACCTCTATGTGATATTTTATATGTACGTATTATATCTGTATCTGTATATATTTTAATTCTACTATAAATGTCTTGCCTTCCATTCTGTGTTACTTCTTCAAATCTTGGAACCCCCTTCTTTTCTCAACTAATAAAACCTGCTATTTAAAAAAACAACAACCCCCAATGCCATCTGTTTTTGGGGAAACTTAATAATTTTAAATATTTATAATTTGCAGTTCTGAAAACTGGTGTGCTTTGACTAACTCTTAAGAACATAAGAAAAGGCTGTTAGATCAAGCCAGTGGTCCATGTAGTCCAGAATCCTGTTCTCACAGTGGCAACCGGATCCCATTAGGAAGCCTCCAAGCTGGGTATGTGCACAACAGCACTCTGCGCATCTGTGAGTCCCAGCAACTGGGATTCAGAGGCATATGGTTCCTGCCAGTGGAGGTAGAACTTAGCCACCATGGCTAGCAGCTGTTGATAGCCTTGTTTGTCCCCATGAATTTGTGCAATCCTCTTTTAAAGCCATTGAAGTTGGTGGGCATCACTGCCTTCTGTGGAAGGGAGTTCCAGAGTTCAACTATGAAGAAGTGCTTTCTTTTGTCTGTCCTAGTGTTATGAGAGAGAGACAGAGAGAGAGAGAGAATTTTTATCCATTTCTCGATGCCATCCACTCTTTTAAAAACTTCTGTCACTTGTCCTCTTACCTAGGTAAAGTAAAGGGACCCCTGACCATTAGGTCGAGTTGTGACCAACTCTGGGGTTGTGGCGCTCATCTTGCTTTATTGGCCAAGGGAGCTGGCGTACAGCTTCCAGGTCATGTGGCCAGCATGACTAAGCCACTTCTGGCGAACCAGAGCAGAACATGGAAACGCCGTTTACCTTCCCGCCAGAGCGGTACCTATTTATCTACATGCAGTTTGACGTGCTTTCAAACTGCTAGGTTGGCAGGAGCAGGGACCGAGCAACGGGAGCTCACCCCGTCGCGGAGATTCGAACCGCTGACCTTCTGATCAGCAAGTCCTAGCCTCTGTGGTTTAACCCACAGTGCCACCCACGTCCCGTCCTCTTACCTACCTTTTCCCTAGACCAGAAAGTCCCAGATGCTGCAACCTTTCCTCATTGGGGAGTCACTCCATCCTCTTGACCATTTACCATTTACAGAACCTTTTCCAACTCTGCAATATCCTTTTGGAGGTGAGGTGACCAGAACTCTACAGAGCATTCCAAATGCAATTGCACCAGAGATTTGTATAACAGCATTATGGTATTGGCAGATTTATTTTCAGTTCCTTTGCTAACGATCCCTCACATGGAATTTGCCTTTTTCACAGCTGCCACACACTGGGTTTTGAATTGTCTTAATTGGCATTTCTTTGTGATTTATATTGTAATGGCCATTGGCTATAAACAATAAAGATCTGACGGACTGACATTTGGAGTGGGTTGACAAATATAGGTGTTTACATGCTAAAGCTAGAAGCCTTACAAGCCAAAATGTGGGTGTTGGAATGCTTGGGCTTAAATAAGATAAATATCAGGGGTGTGCAGCAGCCAGAAGATTCATATTGTATCTGTAGCATTTGGAAGTAGCCCGAGCTGTTTTGGATTTGCTCTGTGACCTTCCAATTCAATTTGTTATTTGAATCTGATCTGTTAACTCTGGCAATGCCAGACTGGTGACTTAATGCTGGGAACATAGTAATGCCACTCCCCACCTGATCAACATGAGCATTCATGTGTAGGAAAGTGACCTTGTAGCCAAAAAGAAAATCAAGGAGGCATTCAAGGACGAAGTATACATTTGTTGTAATGGCTGGTGTTGTTTTGTTGCCATTTAGTCGTGTCCAACTCTTCGTGGCCCCATGGACCAGAGCACACCAGGCATTCCTGTCTTCCACTGCCTCCCGCAGCTTGGTCAAACTCATGTTGGTAGCTTCAAGAACACTGTCCAACCATCTCGTCCTCTGTAATCCCCTTCTCCTTGTGCCCTCAATCTTTCCCAACATCAGGGACTTTTCCAGAGAGTCTTCTCTTCTCATGAGGTGGCCCAAAGTATTGGAGCCTCAGCTTCAGGATCTGTCCTTTCAGTGAGCACTCAGGGCTGATTTCCTTAAGAATAGATACGTTTGATCTTCTTGCAGTCCATGGGACTCTGAAAAGTCTCCTCCAGCACCATAATTCAAAAGCATCAATTCTTCGGCGATCAGCCTTCTTTATGGTCCAGCTCTCACTTCCATACAACACTACTGGGAAAACCATAGCTTTAACTTTGTTGACAAGGTGATGTCTCTGCTTTTTAAGATGTTGTCTAGGTTTGTCATTGCTTTTCTCCCAAGAAGCAAGCGTCTTTTAATTTCGTTACTGCTGCCACCATCTGCAGTGATCATGGAACCCAAGAAAGTAAAATCTCTTAAAATGTAAAATGTAAAATCTCTTAAAAAGTAAAATGGCTGGTGTTAGTTACCTTCAAATATGTTCAATAAATGCATGCTCCAGTTTCAACAAATGTCTAGAGTGCTCTGCCTGAAGACAGTTGACCAAGGAACCAACCAGAGGGATGGACTCGGCCTGAAGTGTTGCCCAAGACCTGGTGTGAGGCATGTTGTTGGATCAGTGGTCACAGTGCTATCAAATAAAAAATGAAACTTCTCAGAAATGAGAAGTTTAGTAAAATGGAAGTTAAAAGGCAAAGCTTAGGGAATTCCTGAAAAACCAAAGTAGTGGAAACTCGGCTAGAATATATACCACAGATCAGGAAAGTTACCACCTGATCCCAAAAGCTATGACCACCAACTAACGTAGCAATCCTAACTAAAGAAAGCGGAAGTACCTCACACCAATGTAAGTTTCCCCATTCTAAATGCTGCTTAGGAGTCTCTGGGTAGGGCTACTCCTGTCTGAGCCAGCAGGTGATTGTGGGTGATTGTTTTGAGGATTGGGTCATAGGTCACATGACTGAGCTGAATGGGGTTTGAAATAGGTGTAAGTACCTCCTTGCCCCATCTCACCCTCACCACTCCCCCCAAAACACTCCTTTGCAGAGGGACTTATGCTGATGTACATTTTGCATGAGCCCCAGTTGAGCTGGAGTGAGGGATTTATGCCAGCTGAACCCTATATCTTCCAAGTGCCCAGGGAAAAAAAGGACACCCCACCTTTTCATGCTCGCACTGGGCACTCACCCTGACAAAAGTTCTTTTTGGGGGTTGTGATCTCTCATGGTACCCAAAAACACATAGTCCCCAACAACATTTTGCATTGGAAAAAGTTGGACAGTATGCAACCCTGGCTCAGCCAGGTAAGCCCAGGATCCAATGAATCTAAATTTTCTCATCCCATTTTCTCAGTTTGGGTTTGGATTGCACTGTTAAGATTGTTTGAAAAGAGAATGAAACTGATAGCTTTCCACTAATCATGATGTCTATATGCTATGCACATGTTTCGGAAGTACAATGGTTGGCCATTGTAGGACAGAGAATACTGGACTGGATAAGGGCCTTTGCATGGATCCAGCAGAGCTCTTCTTATAATCCAAGAGCGTTATGCCTTCATCCTATTGACTTGGTCCATCCTCTAGACCAGGGGTTGCCAACTTCCAAGAGACCGTGATCTACTCACACAATTAGAAACTGACAGTGATCTACCCCCCTTTTTGGGGCTCGGGTCAGAGTTGTTCAGCTTTTTTGAGGGAGGAGGAAAGCTCCAATTTTTGAGAATTCAAGCCTAAGCTCAAGGGGAAAGGGCGAACAACAACTCACCAACAGCCTCACTGAATAAGCTCCGTCTTCCGTTCTGCAAATAGTGCAACAGTGGACGGATTCAGTGGACAGTGGACAGATAGGGCTGGATTCTATTTTATTAACGCTAAGGAAAGGGACCC
Organism: Podarcis vaucheri; assembly: GCF_965113315.1. Lineage (NCBI taxonomy): Eukaryota > Metazoa > Chordata > Lepidosauria > Squamata > Lacertidae > Podarcis > Podarcis vaucheri. The sequence goes on along the minus strand of NC_138758.1, from coordinate 16,953,651 downwards.
AGCGATCAACTTCAGTCTTCCAAAACCTCCTGGGGATCGACCAGTAGATCGCGATCGACCTGTTGGACATCCCTGCTCTCGGTCATCAAACTTCTAAAATTTGAAGCCCAATTTTGAAAACCCTGACTCATTCTTCATCTTATTAGCATTTCTGTCTTGCAACCAGAGTGAGCCCATGCAGAGATGTCTATGCCAATATTTTGATTGTTAGGAATCCAATGACTTTGATAATTGAGGGTAGTTATTGAGTTTATCCCAAATAGCCTTCTGCAGTGTATGTAAGGAATTTAATTCTGTGTTTAATTTAATTGTCAAATGGAATCCATGGTTGTTGTGGTTTAAAGCATTTATTAGCACTTAAGGATGGGGGAGCTGATGGTATTGATCCTTTGTACTTAAAATAGCTGAAATGATCAATTTTGGGTTGTAAACCTGAGATATTTCAATGCATTACCTTAATACTCTTTAAGCATGGCCAATTGTCAATCTCATTAACCCACAGAATGAAGTCATTTCTTACAAACAAAGCATTGATTGGTATTATATAAGAATGTTTGTCAAATCAAAATTCCCCTTTTGTGCTTAACCTCTCCTAAAAGGCAATCCCATACATTATCTCTCATTCTCTCAGATTCATTGGTTTTGTTTCTTGACCCAACCTTATGACACAAGCAGCATCCCAGCAGAATTTGCATTTTAAGGATATCGTTTTTGGTGACAGTGCAAAATAGGACTCAGAAGATTAGAGATTTTCAGAAATGTAATTTTCACTCCAGATTTTCAGCCCCACCTTTTATTTTTAGAAACTTTCAATGCCTGCTTGAAACTAATATTTAATTTTGAACTAAATATATAGAAATATGTGTGATCTATATAAGCTATAAATAATAATCATTTTCAGAAGTACCAAAGAAAGAAAGAAAATCACCTTATGGAGTGACTACAAAAACTACTTAATGAAGACTGAACATGTGAAGGGCCACTGAATGCTGGCTGTTGATGGCAGTTGGGAAAGAAAATTGGGGAGATGAAAAGGGAGTGTCCTGAAGACAAACACTCCAGACTGCAAGATTTTGTTGCAGGTCACACATGCAGTTTTCAAATAAGTGTGGTAACCAGTGAGGTAACTCAGTGCTGGTTTTACTGATGTGTTTGGGTGGTAGGTATGTCAGAGAGTCAGAGCAGGGGGGCTATTATTTCATTGTTGTTTTATTAATGGGCATCTCCACAGTCCCAAAACATGCCCCGCAAGCAGAACCTCCTGCTGAGGTTTCCTAGAATTGAAGAAAGTACAGTGGTACCTTGGGTTACAGACACTTCAGGTTACAGACACTTCACGTTACAGACTCCACTAACCCATAAATAGTACCTCAGGTTAAGAACTTTGCTTCAGGATGAGAACAGAAATTGCCAGTAGTGGGAGGCCCCATTAGCTAAAGTGGTACCTCAGGTTAAGAACAGTTTCAGGTTAAGAACGGACGTCCGGAACAAATTAAGTTCTTAACCCGAGGTACCACTGTATGCAGAATCCCAGCCAGCCATGGTGAGTTCCAACAGACCAGTCCTACTTGTTACAATGACAGACCAAAGTGGGTGACAACAAAACCAAGCTCTTCTTGATTGAAGTCAATGTAGTCCTCCAAAGGAAATGACTCCTCTTAAGTGATCATCCATAGTGAGATTTATTCAGTCCTTGGCTTTCCTGGGTCCGACAGACTTTATGCTGCAGATCTTGGAGCTCCCTTGACTGCTACCATGCTCTCAGGTTGCTGGCAACCTGGTGATGGGCTGTGGTCCAGTGGTGGAGCATCTGCTTTGTATGCAGAAGATCCCAGATTCAATTCCCAGCATCTCCAGGAATGGTTGGGAGAGACCGCTATCTGAAACCCTATCTGAGACCCGCCAAAGCCAATGCAGAGAATGCTAAGCCAAATGGACCACTTGATTCAATATAAGACAGCCCCTATGTTTCTAGCTATGTCACCAGTCTCAATGTGGTCCAGCACATAGCCTCTAGGCTTGTGCAATCTTCCTATCCTATAGCTGAAGCCTCTTCCAGTTTTCTGGCTTTCTGTGGCTGCAATTTTCTAGGCAGCAATCTGGAAGTGTCATCATCTCACCCAACTCTCACACCAGCTGCCCTTTTTTTCTAGCATCTACTTGCTGGTTTGTGCCCTGGTTGTATTGCAGCCAATTTCAACCTAGGCAGAGAGCCAGGGACAAAGGTATAGCACAGCTCAGCAGGCATCCAGCATGGGCACTCCCAAGGTGGGCACATGTGGAAGACTGGAGAACCTGGCTACAGATGGCATAGTCTTCCCGGAGGATGGTCTGATGGGAAGACAGCATAAAAATGTTTCAGTAAATTAAATAAAGCATAAATGTTCTGCTGTAGCCTATATCCATATAAGAAAAAGAATCATGTGCTGGTACAGGTGGTTCAGTAAATCTAAGCCTAGGCTTTGCACATGAAAACATTTCTGGTACTGAATTTGATCCTCAGTCGCCCCCACTAACCTCTGGTTTCTCCCTGCAAGTCCTCTCCCAGTGTTCTGTGGCTTGGAGGTTTTTAACTGTAGAAGTGCTTGTTCTGTGATTAATGACACATGTATAATTGTACCCTTCTGGGAAGAGTGGGAAATGGTTTTTCCCTTACTATGATGGTTTCATTCAGGGAGAGAGGCAAAGTACATCATTTTGAGGTTTGCTTTCATGCACTAAATGAAAAGGCAAGAATCCTAGGAGAGTAAAGTGTGGGTTCACTTTGGCCAACACTGTGCTCTAAAGTTTAATTGCTGCAAGGTTTTCTGTTAAACTGGTTGTGTTAGCTCTCTAACCTTCCAGAATGAAATGTATTTGTGGGGAAGGTAAACAAGTTTGCTTGCAACAAGTTTGTTTACATATCTTTTACTGATATTACTGATTCACATTAATTTAGTGAGTAGGGTGGAAGGGGAAGAACCTGTTTTAGGGTGAAAAAAGTAAAGTGGACAAGGAAGTATATTGGTATGGATTTATTTACTTTTGGGTGCTGGATTCCTTCATGTGACAGACGTGGGACCATTGGGTATTCTAATGAGATGGGGTGGGGTGGGGTTAGAATGGTCTACCAATTATCCCCTGTCCAATTTGGTGACTGGTTGTAAAAAAAATGCAACAAATGGAGATAGCAAGCAGATTCCCTGTTGCTGGGCAGATGGACCTTCACATAATAAAGAGATGGCCAAGTGTAAGTGATTTGTGGTTGAAGATTCTTCTGGAAGATAGTGTGCCTTCCTCCCTCCCTTCCCTTGGCAAGATGTGATGTCATCAAATAGTCACTCTGTGTGAAAGAGAACAAGTCCATGTTTTAAAGCCCCATGCCTGAGCATTTTCTCTTTTTTTGCCTTGCCACTTTCCCCATGAAAACATGCTCTTTAAATCTGAATCAGAACAAATGGCAATTCAGGTTTTTCATGGATTGCTGTTTGCTTCTATTTAGCACTAAAGAGTAGCTTTTCATTTCACTTTTAATTTGTATACCTCATTTCTATATTACTGTACACAATATTACTATTTACAAGCTGAAGAAACAACAAAATATACAGCTTTCACGTGGAAAGCACTGGTGGAGGGGGGGAAATACTCAGACATGGCACTTTAAAGAGTAAACATGATAAAACATTACATGCAAAAAGCATAAGCAGTCTCCAGTGATGTCACTCAAAGGAAACTAACTTAGAATCAGTGGTAGAACACTGAAAAGCCACTGAAAAGCCTCTGCAGTTATCCTTACTTATTGGTGAACTGACAGTAGTAGGGTGAGAGACAGGCATGCTTGGGTGGATTGGGGGAGGTGTTGGTTCTGCTGAATCCAAAACCCACCCATTTCCCCATGTCCCCAAAATGGGGAGCATCCTTGTAGATGATTTGCTTTGCATGTAGAAAGTCACAGCTTCAATCCACAGCATAATCAGGTATGGCTGGGATTTGTCCCCTGTCTGAAACTCTAGAGAGCCATTCTCAGTCAGTGTACATAATACTGAGCTAGATAAACCAGTAGTTTAACATGGTATAAGGCAGCTTCCTTTAGGATGGGAGAATACACCAGACTTGTACCTGGCATACGGATTTTCCCTCCCATTCGGAAAACATGGAGGGGGAGAAAGACTAGACCCCCCCCCCCAAATTAGTAAATCCCAATCGCAAACTTTCTGCCCCAGCAGGCTTTGGATTTAGCAGTTCCTTCACCTGGAATTCTCCACCCCCAGTGCCCTCTGGGTGTTCCACCTGATGTTGCCATTAGGCCTGGGCTTCTGAAATAAGGATGGGAGAGAAGTCTAAAGTTGTGATTCTTTACTTATAGAATACTTTCCCCAGTGGGGTCTTCCTGACACCATCATTAACATAAAGCAAGAGATTTAACTCAAGCATGAGTTCCCTGTACCAAGGGAAAACATATCTCTTCTCCCAAGCATTTGATAGATTGTGATAATCCTGTTTTCTACTGAGGGTATGTTTTTGCTGCTGTTTTATTGGGGTTTGTTTGTTTGTTTATAATAGGTGATGATTATAAACAATGCTGTGTTCTTTTCCCCGATTTTATGTCATGCTTTATGGCCACTGTAAGGAATCAAAAGCCTTTAGGCCAAACTTGGCTGTTTTCCCCAATACACACCCACCTGCCTCACAACTAATATTTGACATTATCTATATGGTACATCTATATGGCAGCTCTCAGTGTACAACTAGCCTTAAAGTGTGCTCCTTGTTGAGGATTGGCAGGGAAAAGCGGGCTTCTAGTCCATAAACCAAACAAAACTCACCAGGGGTTCAAGTTGGGCTTGCAAATCTGGATTATGGGGTGGGGAACTACCTTGAACACCTGGTGCCTGCAGAAAGCAGGCTTTGCTTCTGTCTCCTATCAGCTGATAGAGCCAGAACCTGTTGGATCAACTGTGCATTGTACTTTGAAGCCTATTGAGTTACTGACTTCCGGTTAGAAGATGGCGCCTGACGCAAGTCTCCTGTGAGCCTCAGCAGAGTGAGTAGGAACTCTTAAAAAAACAATAAGGGGAAAAGATACACTCCCGGAAAACAAGCTTATATCCCAGCCAGATAAGGACTCCGGGAGTCGCCGGACGACACTTTAAACATCCTCCCTTCCTTTGAGGCTCTTCTAAAGGCCCTTTGAAATCCCGCTGAAGCCATCCAAAACTCCTTGAGGTTATCTAAAACTATTTGAGGCTAATTACAACGCTCCGAGTTTCTTTCAAACAAAGCCCTCAAATATACGGACGGGAGAAAGAACCCAAATCTAGTCCGGGGATGGTTCTCACAAGACAGAGTTATAAAGAACTGGGAATATCTCTCACACAAGCTGCAGAACCCCCCCCCCCCCCAAGGAAAAAGCAGGCCAAAATCTTACACTATTGAAGTCTATTTGTCTATTTATATTCTTAGGGTTGATCCCTGTCTTACTGGACTGATAATTCTTCCCTTCTGTATTTCACAGATATGTGCTTTGTGTATATATTGTAATGACTACTGGCTATGAATAACAATGTAATTTAACCCTGACTAAGATTCTGATAAGGATCTGACCCACAGATCGAAAAAGGCTCCTTCACCCCCCCCTGCTTTATGCTCTTAAAACTTTGTAAGGCACTTGAAGACTCCTTATGCGTCAAGCGACTAATAAATCGAATGGATGTGTGGGTGGTGATGATGATAATATGGAACAAGCATACAAGCAAAAGGTAGAAGCACAAAATACAGTCCAGTGGGGATTTCTCCTAAGCAATCAGAAAGGCACTTCCTGAAGGTGATAGCCAGACAGGTATTTTCATCCATAACATCCTTGCTGCTCCATTTGGGAGAAGGGAGATGCATCAGAATTTTTTGCCCCTTGTACAAAGCAAGAGATTTAACTCAAGCATGAGTCCACTGTGAGGGGAAAATATTTTTACCTTAGCCCATATAATTCCAGCCTTGGTTCCCCACATCCCTTAAGTGTCTCTCCCTTGATTAGATCTTGCCCTATTTTGCAGCAGAGCTTGGTGGGGTACTCACCAGGCACCAATCTATTGGAAAGCTGTAGCTAATAGAGGAAAGAGAAATGAAAAGAAATCCTTGTATTCAGCCAAATAGTCTGGAGCAGGGTGTCAGGCTCCCGCTGAGGTGAAGGCAGAATTGGTTTCTCTTCCCCCCCCCCCTTTCCTATTCAGCACCACAGATGAAATTCCATTGACACACAGCTAATTTTGCAGCCTGCCCAACATATCAACGAAGATGCATGGCGGAAAGCTACATCTCAAGACAACTGGAGCTGCATTCACATGACAGTGTCTTCCATATTCCTAACTATTAATTCCCACATTACATTTGAGCTTTAACCTGATGTAAAAGCCACTTCCAGAAATGTTGTGTTACGTAACACAAGTTTAATACTCATTTCCATGTTATTTGCTTCCAGGAAAAGAAACAATTTTCATGGAATAATAACATGGAAGTGAAGCCTAAGCTACAGCTATATTCTGCTATATTTCTGGAAGTGGCTTTTACATCAGGCGAAAGCTCAAATATAATGTGGAAACCAACTGTTTTAGTCTAAGTTAGGGGAATGCTGGGGAAACAGAATAAACTGCCACGTGAAAATGGAAAATGGTGAAAACAGGAAGCAGGAAAAAGTGGAATAAATGAAAAACAGAAAAGGGAATAAACTCTCATATGAATGCAGTCTGGGGACATGACTTGTCTTTTGTCTTCCATCTTTCTTTAAGAATAGTTCTGTGCACGTGCACACCAGTGATTCCTTTCCCCCCAGCTCTTTCATTATTTTAGATTATTTGTTTGTTTCAGGATTTATAAACCACTCTACATTCAGAAAAATAGCAGAACAGTTTACAGAAATGGGAGTAGAGGAAGCTGCCTTTATACTAAGAATACTTATCAATTTAGCTTAATGTTTTCCACATCGAGTGTCAGTGGCTCTCCAGGGTTTCAAGCAAGGAATCTTCCCCAGCCCTGCCTAGAGGTGCCAAGGATCGAACCTTAGACTTTCTGCATGTAAAGCAGATGCTTTGCCACTGAGCTATGGCTTTGAGTTTGTTGTCATCCCTAAGCACCATCAACCTAACATTGTAACCGATGTAATATTGTGAGTGAGTTCTCTCTTTGAATTGGGTCAGTATCTCATCAGTCTTCGTCAAGCATTCCCCTAAGTTTTCATAGCATAATAAGTGTTGTTGTTGTTGTTGTTGTTGTGATTTGGCACTTCTGCACATGCGCAAAGCACGATTTAGCACTTCTGCACATGCGTGACCGCTGCAACCTGGAAGTAACCCGTTCTGGTACTTCTGGGTTTCAGCGGTCCATAACCCGAAAAAACACAACCTGAATCGTCTGTAACCCAAGGTATGACTGTATATTCTTTAGCTCAGTCATTAGAGCATGAGACTCTTAATCTCAGGAGAATCTTAATCTCTTAATCTCTTGTGGATTCAAGGCCCATGTTAGGTGAGAGATTCCTGCATTGCAGGGGGTTGGACTAGATGGCCCTTGGGATCCCTTCCAATTCTACAATTCTGTGATTCTATGTAAGATGATGATGATGATTATATAAAATGATAACAAGCTTCTTCAAAGTGGTGAGCAGATTTCTTTTCAGATACTTGAAGGCGAAATAAGTAAATAACATTCTGGAATGATTTGGACTCCTGGGGTAGCGGTTGTGTCTGCGATGCCACCGTTTTAACAAACACACACACCTATTCAGAAAGTATAGCATGGTTGCAGATGTGCAGTGGGATGAGGGCTGGGGAAGAGATTCAATTCTGCTTGCATTTCAAGGTGAAGTTACCTAATACACATTTTTAGAAGCAATACACGTATTGAAAGACAGCCTTCCTTCAAATTGTGCATTGCACTTCTCTAAATTTTACAGTGCAGTTCTGCAGCCAAGTAATGTGTGCAAAACAAATGCATATGCTGTGGTAAACAATGCATAAACATCCATATATTAGTGGGGGGGGGTGAAGCATTAAAGCTTGCCCTTAAATAAATGAATGTGAAATGCACACACATGATCCACCTATTCACTGTAGCAACAAAAATAAGGGACTGCTTTATATGCCCCAGTGTTTCAAACAGGATTTTCTCCCAGCCCTGCCTGTAAATGCCAAGGATTGAGGGTGAATCTTCAGGGTTCCAGCAGGGTCCTTTCAAGCCCTACCTGGAGATGCCTTCTACATTCAGAGCAGTTGCTGAACCACAGAGCAGCACTGTCTTTAGCATATGCACCGCTCGGGTGCAAAGATCCACCCGGCACCCCCAAATTTTGTTTAGCCCCCAAATTAACTTTTATTAGGCTTATGTCAGATACCACGCTTACGCCTTATCTCTTGTTTACGAAAGAAGGGAGGAAAAAGAAGCAAACTTTTTTATTTGCTCATTTATTTACAATACATTTGTACTTAAGCATACAACACCACCACACTTAAACTTATAAGTATTGTTTAGGCACCTACTTAGGAGAAACATCAGTTGTGTCAAAGGTGCCGCATAGTAGCTCAATACAAAACATAACATAATAGTTTGATGTAAGAGTTAATTTCACGTGCACGGCGCTGTTGTGAATGACAAGCACCATCGTTGAATCTGACAAGCACCTCCAATAGCGCAACACATCTTTTGTAAATGAGCGCACAAAGTCGAAAGTCCTTTAGTGAAACTGTAGGTATACATTTCAGTAATACCTAGGTATATATGTATTTTGTTTTTCTAGCTTGACTTGATCAAAATTATTTATTATTTCATAACAGGTAAATAGTGAAGAGCTTAGGCGGTTGGTGTCCCCCAGAATTCAGTGCCTGGGTGCCCCACACCCCTTGCACCCCCGGGTAAAGCCCTGCCACAGAGTTATTATCAGGCTTTCAGGCTAAGTTCAGTGGTACCTTGGGTTAAGCACTTAATTCGTTCCGGAGGTCTGTTCTTAACCTGAAACTGTTCTTAACCTGAAGCACCACTTTAGCTAATGGGGCCTCCCGCTGCCGCTGCACCACCGCTGCGCTATTTCTGTCCTCATCCTGAAGCAAAGTACTTAACCTAAGGTACTATTTCTGGGTTAGCGGAATCTGTAACCTGAAGCATCTGTAACCCAAGGTACCACTGTATACTGGTCTATCCAACTGAGTATTGTCCACAATGATTGGCAGTGGCTCTCCATGGTTCCAGGTAGGAGTATTTTCAAGCCCTGCTTGAATATGCCAAGGATTGAACCTGGCACCTTCTGACCACAAGGCAGATGCTCCTACCAATAAGCTATAGCCCTTCCCCCTTCCTCTCACCCACATCTCCCTCTCTTGTGTCAAATTTTTAATTATAAACTCCTGGGGACTGGGAACCAGCTCCAGATTGATGCTATTGTACAAATAATGAAGAATAGCAGGTTGGATGTGGTTTCAAACCTAGGGTGATTTGAATCTTGGATCTCTTTCTCTTTATTTTGGTATCTGCAGCTTTGCTCATGATGTCCTAAAAATGATGAATTGAAAGACAAGTTGGGGAGGGGGATGCCGCGTGATCAGAAGGAGCTTCTGGCACAATGTCTTGGCACCAGAACAGCTCATTTAGCACTAATATGGGATTCATGACTAAATCTCAGACTTCAAAGAGGTCACATAACACACGACAGATTTCTTGTAGAACAATCCTGATAATTTATTCATCAAGATGGTGCCTAGTAGGATATGACAGTGGGGAGGAATAGAGAAGATTGTACAAAGCAGGATGTTAGAAAGGTATAGTAGAATTATAAAGTACTGGGTGGGCAGGAGGCAGCTTAAAATCTAATTAAGAAACAGCCAAAACTGGGGACGGGAAGAGAGGGGGTGAACATGTAAGGCAATTTAATACAGAGAACCAAATGGATAATTTTATATCTTACTAATGGGAATGGTAGGGAGACAAATTAGGCTGAGTCTGTATCTAAAGAAACAGGGGGGAAATCTTTAACCAAAATGAAAACCAGCAAACCATCAGGGTTTTGGCACAGTTTTGGCACAGAAACTGCTTTGGCCACGCTGCATGACTTCTTTTAAGAGAGAGACTGGGGAGATGTGTCCCTGTTAATTCTCCTCAGCCTCTCAGCAACTTTTGATACCATTGATTACAGTGACCTTCAGGAGCTGGGGGTGGGTGGCACCGCTTTGCAGTGGTTCTGGTCCTACTTGGATTGTCATTTCCAGAGGGTGATGCTTGGGGAGTGCTCTTCAGTCCCATGTAGGGTTTGATTTTATCTCCCATGCTTTTTAACATTTACATGAAGCCACTAAGAGGAATCATCTGGAGTATATGCTGATGACATACAGCTCTACTTACCCTGTATATCTGTGGGTGAGGCAGTGGATGTGCTGGACCATTTGTTGTCTTGCCTCAGTAATGGACTGAATGAGAGCCAATAAACTGAAGCTCAATCCAAATAAGACTAAGGCACTGCTAGTGGGTGGTTCCCTAGACTGGATGGATGGAAGGTTGCCTGCTCTTTATGGGGTTGCATTCACTTTGAAGGAGTGGGTATGCAGCAAGAGGCTTCTTCTGGATCCATTGCTATTGCTAGAGGCTCCATGTGGAGTGTCTTCTATCAGCTTCAGACAGTGGGCCAGCTGTGCCTCTACCTGAACAGGGACAGCCTAACTTCAGTTGTCTATGCACTGGTAACCACTAGGTTAGATTACTGCGATGTGTCACATGTGGAGCTGCCTCTGAAGATGGTTCAGAAACTTCAGCTGCTGCAGAATTCAGTGGCCAGCTTGCTCAGTGGAGCAAACAGATAAGTATGGGATTATGCAAGAACAGGGCATGGAGGGTAGGATTACGAATTTCCAAATATTTCACAATACAGTGGCACCTCGGGTTAAGTACTTAATTCGTTCTGGAGGTCAGTACTTAACCTGAAACTGTTCTTAACCTGAAGCACCGCTTTAGCTAATGGGGCCTCCTGCTGCTGCCACACCACCGGAGTACGATTTCTGTTCTCATCCTGAAGCAAAGTTCTTAACCTGAAGCACTATTTCTGGGTTAGCAGAGTCTGTAACCTGAAGCATCTGTAACCTGAAGCGTATGTAACCTGAGGTACCACTGTAGTAGTTCATAACCAGGTATGAGTGAACATCATGCCCCTTTTAAAGTGCTTGCCATCTTGCTATTATATATGATGCTGGGCTTTTGTTGAAAAAGTGAGACTATTGCACACATACTGTGTCATTTAGGAACATAGTGGACTATTTTAAGTCTGATCCATCTTAGCACTGTCTACATGGACAGGCAGCAACTTCCCGGGGTTTCAGATGGGACACTCTTAATATTACAGTGGTGCCTCGCAAGACAAAATTAATTCGTTCCGCGAGTTTTTTCGTCTAGCAAATTTTTCGTCTTGCGAAGCACGAAATCCCATAGGAATGCATTGAAATTCAATTAATGCGTTCCTATGGTCAAAAAAAGTCCAAACAAAGCCAAATTTGGTACAATAAGAGTTTATTAAGTGCCCTTTAAAGTCACAAATACTGTAAAGAGCATTTCAAAAATTGAAGGAACAATAAATTAAGTTTCTAAACATGACAGAAAAACATTTAAAAATCAACAAAGTGTACAGTACATTTTCTAAGACTGGGGGACAACTCGAAGAAGGTTCCTCTTCCACTCTTTGCTTCTTGCTGAAGAACCTGTCCATGGTCTGCTGCTTCATCCGCCTTTCCAGCACCTCCCTGAAAGGCGACATGACCCTCGTATCAAAAGTGTTCGCAAGGTCATGTGCCACGTGCTTGTCAGGGTGGTGCCACTGTGCAAAAGCCTGCACATCCTTCCACTTCAGGCAAATGTCCCTCAGTTCTTTGGAGGACAGCCGTTCCTCAGTTGCTTCCTCCTCTTCCAGCGAGGCCTGCTCCTGCGCAGCCTCTGTCTGCAGTTCGACCAGCTCCTGGGTGGTCAGCTCGTGGTCGTGCTCCTCCACCAGCTCGCTGATGTCCTCCTCTGTGACCTCCAGGCCCATGGTCCTCCCCAAGGCAACAATGTCCTGCACCACTGTTGACTCTGGTGCATCAGAGTCACTTGGTGCCACACAGTCCGGCCACAGGCTGCGCCAAGCGCAATTCAAATTTCTCTGGCTGATCCCGTTCCAGGCCGTGGTGATCATCTTCAAGCAGGTGACGATGTCGAAGTGGTCCTTCCAGAATTCCCGCAGGGTGATGGTGGTGCAATCAGTCACCTCGAAGCATCGCCTGAAAAGCTCCTTGGTGTAGAGTTTTTTGAAATTGGCGATGACCTGCTGATCCATCGGCTGGAGCAGTGGCGTGGTGTTAGGCGGCAGGAACATGATGCTGATGAAGCTGAACTCCTCCAACAAGTCCTCCTCAAGGCCTTTAGGATGAGCAGGAGCATTGTACATCAGAAGCAAAGCCTTCAGCGGCAGGTCGATGTCCAGCAGGTACTGTTTGACAGCAGGGCCAAAAGCAAGATTGACCCAGTCCACAATCAGCACACGTGTGACCCAAGCCTTACTGTTGGATCGCCACATGACACTCAGCTGCTCCTTGTCAACCTTGTGTTTCTTGAAGGCCCATGGGTTCTCCAAGTGGTACACCAGCAGGGGCTTGATCTTCAGGTTGCCGCTTGCGTTGGCACAGAAGAGCAGGGTCAGACGGTCCTTCATGGGCTTGTGGCCAGGCAGCTTGGCCTCCTCCTGTGTGATGAAAGTCCTTTTGGGCATCCTCTTCCAAAACAGCCCGGTCTCGTCACAGTTGAAGACCTGCTGTGGAACGTAGCCCTCCGTCTTCACAACCTCCAGGAACTCCACTGCAAAGTCTTCAGCCACAGAAGCATCAGAACTGGCAGCCTCTCCATGCCTGACCACGCTGTGGATTCCAGATCTTGTCTTGAATCGGTCAAACCAGCCTCTGCTTGCCTTGAAGACTTCTGGCTGGCCTGAGGTTCCTGGCTGTTCCCGGACGAGGTCTGCGTGCAAGGCCTTGGCCTTCTCACAAATGACGGCCTCAGTCACTGTGTCCCCTGCACGCTGCTTCTCTTCTAACCAGATGAGGAGCAACTTCTCGACCTCCTCCAGAACAGCTGGGCGGTTCTTCACGATCCTGGTGACTCCCTTGGCTGCATCAGTCGCAAGGATCTTCTCCCTCATCTTCAGGATGGTCCCGATGGTCAATGGATTCCTCCCATACTCCCTGGCGAGGTCTGTCACACGCATTCCACCGTCGTGCTTCCGGATGATCTCCTTCTTCATTTCCAATGTAACCTTCTCCTTCTTCCCCTCGCCGGCCTCTGCAGCAGCAGTCTTCTTGGGTCCCATGGCAGCACAGCTCCTACCTTCGCAACCCCCCCCCCAAAAAAAAATCAGTGCTTCACATCCAAAAAATTCAAAAGCACCCAGCCACCCACCACACAGAAATTCAAACCCAGAACCAAGTCCTTGAATTCCAAACACCCCAACCCAAAATCCAAAACCCCCCAAAAAAGTTTAACTTACCAAATGGCTGCAAAAGAAGTTTTGGAAAAGCTTCAAAAATCACCAAAGTCTTCAAAAACCTCAACTATTCCCCCAGCCACCCACCACACAGAAATTGCAAACCCTTCCCCAACTGTTGCAAACCCCTCCCCAACTGTTCCCCCAGTCACCCACCACACAGAAATTCAAACCCAGAATTTTTTTTTAAAAAAAACAGCAGAATAGTCCAATGGTCACAGAAAATCATAAAAATGCAGGAAAAAACCACACAAGCTTCCAGAGTCTTGCAAACCCCTCCCCAACTGTTCCCCCAGCAACCCACCACACAGAAATTCAAATCCGGATTTTTTTAAAAAAATACAGCAGAGTGGCCCAATGGTCACAGAAAATCATAAAAATGCAGAAAAAAACACACAAGCTTCCAGATTCTTGCAAACCCCTCCCCAACACCAAGCCCTTGAATTCCAAACACCCCAATCCAAACCCCCCCCAAAAAAAAAGTTTTAAAAGTTTAACATACCAAATGGCTGCAAAAGAAGTTTTGGAAAAGCTTCAAAAATCACCAAAGTCTTCAAAAACCTCAAAAAAGGCTACCACACCGCGTGCTATGAGTTGCTCCTCGAAGTCAAGTCGCAACTGCACCTCTTCAAGCAATGCACCCTGGGTATTAACGGTTTTACAAAAAAGGAAACAAACTTGCAAGATGTTTTCGTCTTGCGAAGCAAGCCCATAGGGAAATTCGTCTTGCGAATCACCTCAAAAAACGAAAAACCCTGTCGTCTAGCGAGTTTTTCGTCTTGCGAGGCATCACTGTACCTGGAAATATCAGGGACTGAATCTAGGAGCTCTATACACAAAACAGATGCTGTACCACTGAGCTATGGCCCTTCCCCAATTAGTTTTCTTGTACAACAAATTTTTGTATGTATGTATGTATGTATGTATGTATGTATGTATGTATGTATGTATTTATAGTATGTATAATAATTATTCAGAAACCTGTTTGGGGCATGTATCTGTAGTTTCAAATTGGTGCTGCATTTTTGTTTCATTTTTAACCTTGTTAAAAAATGGATATAACCACTGCATCCCTAACGCTGATGGATATGATCTACGTCTACCACTGGAGGTGGTATATTTCTGAATACCAGTTTCTAGAAGCAGCAGGAGAGGAGAGCGCTGCTGCACCTGTAGGCTTTCCAGGCTTTCCAGTGGATGGCCACTGTGAGAACAGGATGCTAGACTAGATGAGCCACTGACCTGATGCGGGTGAACAGAACAGGAGAAAATATATTTCCATGCACGTGCCAGCTTTGGGCTATAGCATGACTTGACTTCCCCATTCTTGGATGTACAAAAATGATACTGAGGAAGCCTGCTCTTAATAATGCTGGCCTCCAGCTTCTTATATTTTTTAATCTCACAACCAGGGCTTGACAATGACAAGCTTCCGCAGCTTGTGAAAATTGGCCCCACCAGGGGCTTCCAGAGCTTTCCATCTTGGCACAGCAAGCAGCTGCCTCCATCAATGCAGAGGATGTTGGCATAGGAACAAGGCAAAGCTCCTATCAAGACCTCCAGTCGTTTTCAGGCAAGCATGGCTGCAGGCATGTCTGTGAAAAAGCCCCCAGTTTGAAACACTGGAATGTGCCATCTGGCAGGAGGAAAGTGATAAAGTTCAGAGGCATGACAGCAGTGCCTGCAATTGCTCTGCTACTTCCCTTAACTTGGCTGAAGAGAAGGCTAGCATAAGGAAGAGCAGCGGATGCAATGGAGATGACAAATCACTCCCTTCCTTCCATCACCTCCGAGATGAAGAGAGGAGCTCCAGAGTGCAGGAGCTAGACTGGTGTCTGGAAGCAGCTGATGGGACCGGTCCTAAAGGATCTACAGTGGGTTCCAGCACAATTCAAAGTGTTGATGCTGACCTTTAAAGCCCTAAATGGACTCAGCCCAGTATACATGAAGGAGAATCTTCACCCTCATCGTTCAGCCCAGACACTGAGGTCCAGCTCTGAGGCCTTTCTGGCGGTTCCCTCATTGTGAAGTGAGGCTACAAAAACCAGGCAGAGGGCCTTGTCTGTAGTGGCCCCTACCCTGTGGAACACCTTCCCATCAGATGTCAAACAGATAAACCATTATTTGACTTTTGGAAGACATCTGAAGGCAGCCCTGTATAGGGAAGTTTTTGATGTTTGATGCTTTATTATGCCTTTCTATTTGTTGGAAGCTGCCCCAGCTTCCAGCTTCTATTTGTTAGAAGCTGCTGGGACAACTCAGTCCAATGGTCAGGGTACAAATAATAAAATTATTATTATTATTATTATTATTATTATTATTATTATTGCTGCTGCTTATGTGCAGACCACCAAAGTGATCATAATCTTGGTCACAAAATAGTCTTTAATTCCCCCCACAACCCTTGTCTGTGCTTCCAACTAATTTGGCTCTTCCTAACTAATTTATAGGGACGTGGGTCCCACAGAGCCTAGGACTTGCCGATCAGAAGGTCGGTGGTTTGAATCCCCGTGATGGGGTGAGCTCCCGTTGTTCGGTCCCTTTTCCTGCCAACCTAGCAGTTCGAAAGCATGTCAAAGTGCAAGTAGGTGAATAGGTACCGCTCTGGTGGGAAGGTAAACGATGTTTCTGTGCACTGCTCTGGTTCGCCAGAAACGGCTTAGTCATTCTGGCCACATGACCCGGAAGCTGTACGCTGGCTTCCTCGGCCAATAAAGCGAGATGAGCGTCGCAACCCCAGAGTCGGTCACGACTGGACCTAATGGTCAGGGGGTCCCTTTACCTTTACTTTTAACTAATTTATAATCTGGCATTTTAACTTTTTAACCACCTCTGCTACTCCAGTGCTGCTAAAAGGGGAAAGAGAACACAAGACTGGGAAGAATAGCACTTGGAGAACCATAGCTCAGTGGCAGAGAATAAGCTTTGCTTACAGAAGGTCACCCATTCAGTTCTTGGGGAGGACTGGGAATGTCAATGGAGAGCTGGTGTCAATCTCAATGACACTGAGTTGGATTGGCCAACGGTCTGACACAGTAGAAAGCATCTTCCTATCCTCAGATGCAGCCTGTTCCAAAGCAAGGCTCCAGAACTGATACATGCCTAGAACTCACTCTTATGCACACTCACTGGTCTGTCTACCTTAACCCTACCTGGAGATGCCAGGGACTAACTTTAAGACCTTCTGCATGCAAATCAGATGCTCTGTCAGTGAACTACAGTGCTTTGCCAAGAAAGTCCAATGTTTTAATCCTTTAGTGGAAGAACAGGCCTGGGTAGCTTATGCACCAGAACTTGTGCCTGTTGTTGTATCCGGTTGCACATGTAACATGAAGTATTTTTTCCATACAATGTATACCCTTTATTCCAAGAGGCTGAAAATCTACAGTGGTTATCATGGAAAGAAGCCATCAAATTTCTTACCCCTGTGGATTTCCACCTAGCTTCACACCAGTTTAATGGAGACTAAAATTTGGACATAAATTTCCCCATTTTATTGCCATCTCACTCGGCTGCCATTCCTCTTGATCAAACACCATGTACTAGTAAAAGTTATCCATCAAGGACAAGCAGACCTGCTGGATTTTCAGTATCACTAGGCAAAGGATGGAGGCTGGGAGAAACCACCAGCAGACAGGCATTGATGACAGATTGGGCAGGAGATTTACAGCAAAACCCTATTCAGAAATCAAGTCTGATTGGGTTCGATGGGACTTTCTCCCAGGGAGGGAGAGGGACAAATCTGTCAATTGTTCTATTTTTTTCTCCAATCTTAAGTTCAGTTCTCCACATTTCCTAATTAGTTTGCAATTTGTTGACAATTTAATGGTCAGGAATTTGACTCTCAGTAGGAGGGGGGACTAACTTTCAGTGTGGGAAGCTGGGGTTTTATTTATTTCATTTTATAATGTATATAAAACAGAGAGAAAAATTATAATAACAGACAAAAATTGTAAGATGGAGGAGTATAAAATAGGTACGTAGAAAGAGAATAGTTGCACATGGGTGTGTGTCAATCTGAATTTATTTCCATGGTTTATTGCTGTAGACCATGGCATTAATAATAAGGTTGACATCTCTGGATGCAGGTGGCTCTGTGGTCTAAAACCACTGAGTCTCTTGAGCTTGCTGATCAGAAGGTCAGCGGTTCGAATCCCTGTGACGGGGTGACCTCCCGTTGTTCGGTCCCAGCTCCTGCCAACCTAGCAGTTCAAAAGCACGGCAAAAGGTGCAAGTAGATAAATAGGGACTGTTCCGGCAGGAGGGTAAACAGTGTTTCTGTGCGCTGCTCTGGTTACAGTGTTCTGTTGCACCAGAAGCAGCTTAGTCATGCTGGGCACATGACCCAGAAAAACTGTCTGCAGACAAACGCCAGCTCCATTGGCTTGTAAAGTGAGATGAGTGCCACAACCCCAGAGTCATCTGAGACTGGACTTAACTGTCAGGGGTCCTTTACCTTTACCTTTTTGACACAACTCTAATAACATAGGAGACCCTCCATGATGAACTGTGGTGACCCTGGTACAAAGGCATTCAGGCATTTCCTGATCTATCTATATCTGACCTAAAGATGAACACATGCAAATTTAGATTAGATTTGACCCTCAGGGTCCCTTTCCAGCTCTACAGGTCTATGATTCTATGCGTGGAATTTTCTAAAAAGATTGCTGCCAAACTTATCTGAGATGTGTCAGCTTGCAAAACAAACACCCCAGAAATGAAGAAGAAGAAGAAGAGTTTGGATTTGATATCCCACCTTTCACTCCCTTTCAGGAGTCTCAAAGCGGCTAACATTCTCCTTTCCCTTCCTCCCCCACAACAAACACTCTGTGAGGTGAGTGGGGCTGAGAGACTTCAAAGTGTGACTGGCCCAAGGTCACCCAGCAGCTGCATGTGGAGGAGCGGAGACACGAACCCGGTTTCCCAGATTACGTGACTACTGCTCTTAATCACTACACCACACTGGCTCTCAAATGGTTGATGTGGGCCTATAATGGAGTTGATTCATGATTTGGATACCTGCTAAAGTCATCTGTGGCAAGGGGTTTTAGCCTCTGCAAACGCAGGTATGCAATTTTAACCTGGTGCGTCTAGGCGGGAGAGCAGTCGTACCAGGAATTCTCCTCCTTTTGATTCAACAAGTGTGTGGAGGGCTTCCTATTTTACTCCCACCCTTGTACTTTTGTTCCAAATTCTTCTATCTGCTGCAGCTTACTAAAACTTTAATCTATAACCCAGTAGCTGTGGTAGTTTAGATGTAGCACAAACAAGCCAGACTCAAATCATAAGTAAAAAAAAAGTTACAAGTGTTATTTAGGGTTTTGTAAATTAACTTTATAGTTAAAAGGGGTGAATAAGGTAAATACTATACTTAAATTGGTTACTATCTCTTTAATGTGTGCTCTAATAAGGTTATTATTACCTTAAACAGCAGTTGCTTATAAATACAAAAGCATACACAGGACTGGCTTGTAAAGCTTACTTCCTCCCCCTATCAAACATTTATGCCAGTTATCCTTAGTGCCTCTTCCTCAGTCATTCAATTTTACCACCACCTGGTACAAAGCACTTCTGCTGGTTTTCTATGAGCTGGACTTGCAAGCAGTTCTCCTTCTGGCCAGTTCTACAAACTCCTTGCTCAGCTCTTCCTCACTTCCCTTTGATGGCCTTTATGCCAATCTTTGGCTTAAGCTACTGATTCAGCTCTTTTGGAAACAAACTACAGCCGTACCTTCGATCATCATCATCATTTTATTTGCATACTGCCTTTCCATAGTTAGAACAATGCTCAAGGTGGCTTACAACATGACAAGATTCACATAAACATCCTGAGCACCCTAGAACATATCTCCAATGAAAATAGGAACATCGTAAGGAAAAGTGGAACATTCTGGGATCAAATCAGAAACCAGGATGGCTTCTGTAAGTCTGGGACTGTCCCTGGAAAATAGGGGCACTTGGAGGGCCTGCTCTTGTCTGCTTTCCCCCGGAGGCAGTTTTAGGGTAGGGTGACTGGTGCAGCTGCACAGGGTGCCACACTACAGGGGGCACCAAAACAATACTGTGGAATGGAGCGAGAGGCAGGGAACACTGAATTTTAGCAATGCACAGGGTGCTGCTGAAATTTGAGAGCCCCAAATCACCCACTGATTCTACCTGCCTCTGCTCCAGCCTTCTCTCCCAGCTTCCTCATCAAATTGTAGTTAGCAGTCTCCACTGTTAACTGTGGCAGAACAGGCCTATCTATATATGTTCCAGTGAGCATACCCTTCAACCAATCGGATTTTAATGGTATAGAATTCTAGCCCCTCACCAAGCCACTTCTTCTGTATAACACAATGCTGGGGGTGGGACTAGCTTCTTGGGCCAGTTTTATGCAACTTTGTTTTATGCAGCTGCCACCCAGCAACAAATACTTAGCATTTCAAACTTGGCCTTTCACATTCGCAGTAAACTATAATACATTGTACATAAAACAAACTCTACCTCAGTAAACACATTTCTCCACAAACCCCAATATGGGAATCAGACCTTTCAGTCAATTCAAATGACCTTTCAGTCAATTTCAAATGACCTTTCGACCAATTCAAATGGATTGTGATCTCATAATGCCAGTGGGTTGCTATATTTTTGATAGTGTCCTCATGTAAGAACATTCTGGCATTTAGAAAGCATCCCTAATATACTTCATATGAATGTTGGTTGGCTTGAGTGACAGTGACTGGCCCAAGCAGTCATTCAGCATTGGAACCACCATGACTACTAGTAGCCCTTGTTAGACACTCTCCATGAACTTAATTTCTATTTAAATCTATCTAAAGTGAATAACCATCACAACTTCTATGAATTGTGTGTTGTACAAAGCATTTCTTTGATCATCATAGGATTCATGACAAATACCTTTCATTGCGTGGCCCAGATTTCCAGTAAAGTGAAAGGGAGGGGAAACTTTCCCCAACCTACAGTGGAGTCATGTGTTCCAGTTCTGCACTCCCCCCCCCATGCCATGGACCACCAGGGAGTAAGAACCTATATTTTTCAAAACACTGGAAGCCAGAATGCCAATAAATCAACAGACAATGGGAAGTCCATGTATGAAATCTCCATTTCAGCCATGGGTGACCTGAGGCCAGACACTCTGTGTTAAAACTGTGTCATTTTGAGGATAAAATGGGATGACGCCATGTATATTACCCTGAACTCTGCAGAGGAATAGAGGGATACAATAGTAATAAATAAAAATCAAAAAATAATGAGGGCTTCTCCTCATAATGCAATTAATAACAATGGCTCATTTGACCATCACCAGAATTTGTAGATCTCTAAATGCAGAAGTATACAAAATGTGGCTATCCCAGAGATTTAACATTAATGGGCACTTTGACTGGAAAATTATAAGAATGGACAATAGCCAAACAAAAAGATGAATGGCTTGGCTTTTTTTCATATGTGGACACAAAAAAACATGGTTATTCACCAGCAACCCATAGCAGACTATGGACAGACACCTTTGTTTAATCTCTCTTCAGAGTGGACTAGTTCCTGCTATTCACACATTCTCTGTATCAGGGGAGTTATCAGGGGAGGTGGAAGGGAAGGGAACTTCTTAAAAAATGAACAGTTAAAAAAGAGAGAGAAGCAGTGGTGTCCATTCACACACTCCCCCCCCCCCCCGCTCTTCAATCTTTCCCTGGAACGCCTTGCAGATGCTATTCAAATTCGTTTTTGGGGTTTTGTTGTTTAGTCGTTTACTCGTGTCCGACTCTTCGTGACCCCATGGACCAGAGCACGCCAGGCACTCCTGTCTTCCACTGCCTCCCACAGTTTGGTCAGACTCATGTTTGTTGCTTCAGTAAGTCCATTTGTGGTAACTGGAGGATATTTGTCCATAAATAGGGGGTTCTTAATGCAGTGTTTACTTCTTTGTGGTGCCTTGTATTTATATGTGAACAAAACAGGAGCGAGTACCCCTTTCTAATGCCAAGGACTTTTCTGTTGACTGCAGAAGAGAAAGTTCTGTACGTGCAAAGGGAAGGATTAAGTCCTGCTTCTACCACATCAGGGATTTATAAAGATTTATAAAATCTTATAAATAAGCTAAAACAGTGCTGGAGGATGGGTGGGTGGCTTCCTAAGCCCACCTCCTGCCCCAGTTGCTGAGAACTAATGGTTTTTCATAGCCTCAGCAGGAATGTAGAATGGATTTCTGGGTTTCTTAGAATTGTTTCTAATGTTTCCCCTATTCAGAGTAGAACCATTGATGTTACTACACATTACTAACTTATGTCCCTTAATTCCAATGGGTCTACTCTGAGTAGGACCTACTTCTGTTTGGAAGGGAATAATTAATGAGCTAAGTCAGTCACAGGCAAACTCGGCCCTCCGGATGTTTTGGGACTACAACTCCCATCATCCCTGACTACTAGTCCTGTTAGCTAGGGATAATGGTAGTTGTAGTTCCAAAACATCTGGAGGGCCAAGTTTGCCTATGCCTGGTTTATCCAGTTATTTCCATGGTGCCCTGGGAAGAGATAAAGGTAAAAAGGTGTCCTTTTGAACTGCTAGGTTGGCAGGAGGGGAAGAGATAATAAGTGATCAGAGTAGAATATGTCTGTATCATGGGCTGACGAGGCAATGCCATAGCTCAGTTGCACAGTATCTGTTTTGCGTGCATAAGGTCCCAGGTTCAATCCCAGGCATCTCCAGGCGGCACTGGGAGAGAATTCTGCCTGAAACTCTTGAGTGCTGCTGTCAGTCAATGTAAAAATACTGATCTAGATTGACCAGTGGTCTGGCTCAGTAAAAGGCAGCATCCTATGTACCTGCTACATATTTGAATACCCGAAGAAGGCTTATTTTTGCAGCTAATTGCCTGGCTACAGGATCACAGGATTCAGTCTCATTCCTAAAGACGCTTGTTACAGAGAGAAGGATATGGAAGTAGAGAGGAAACATTCTCAGAGCGAAGGACCACAGATGATGTAGGCTGAAGAAGACCCGGGAAGTGCAACAAACAGGGAATGAGAGTATGTACAACAAGGCCATCAAACATGGAAAGGGTGTTAAGCATCCTGCTGACAAGCTGAATATAAAAGTGTTAATTCAACTTTCCCAGCACAGTGGAGGAAGACTTCACCCCCTCCTTGTTTATTTCTCACAAAGTAGCTGTTTGTAGAAGCGCTTCTTAAGTGGTCGCAAGTAAGTTTTTGGCACCTCTGAGGAAACCAATATGTTATGGAATAGAGTTCACACACCTCTCACAACTCCTCTTCTGGCTGAATACAATTATTTCCTTATTTAAACCAAGCGTATTGAAGAATGGAGCAATGGAGCATCTCTGACTACATCCTCACCATGCATTTAAAGTGCACGGCTTCCCCCCACAGAATCCTCGGAATGCTCTCCCCATGGAGGTTCACCTGGCACCTTCATTATACACCTTTAGGCACCAGGCAAAAACCTTCCTC
This sequence comes from Podarcis vaucheri, assembly GCF_965113315.1. Classification (NCBI taxonomy): domain Eukaryota; kingdom Metazoa; phylum Chordata; class Lepidosauria; order Squamata; family Lacertidae; genus Podarcis; species Podarcis vaucheri. The sequence continues at coordinate 16,930,671 of NC_138758.1, read as the reverse complement.
TTTAACCAGGCCTTTGGTTGATTGTCATTCAATGGTCTTTTAAAATGGGGGAGGGTTGGGGAGTATTTGGTTGTTTCTCTTTTTATTTTGATCATGTATTCTGTGTTCTTATATTGTGATTTTATCTTGTGAACTGCCCTGAGACCTCCAGGTATAGGGCGGTATATTAATTTCATCACCACCACCACCACCACCATCATCATCTATGGTTCCCAGGCCTCTTGAGGGGAAGCTAAATGGCTAGGAACATGGTGATGTCTGCCTGAGATCTTGGTCTTCAGAATAGACAATACCAAGAGATAAGCCAATGATCTGATTCAGTGGAAAGCAGCTCACACAGTCCTTATTCGCAGCAGAGATTGCTTGCTGGTAATTGATCTCTAGGGGTAGGACTTTAAAATAAATAAATGAAGTATATACCACATTCCTCTACTGAATCTTTATTAGCCAACTCAAAACTCTTTTAGCTTCATGCTTAGGTATATCAAGGTGTTTTGCCTGAAAAGAAGCCCTCAAGTTCATTTTTAGATTTCACTGTAGATAGACTGAGTGACAGTTTCAGGATGTGTGAACCCATTTGACAAGTTTCACTGTAAAGCGATGGAAGGGTGAATCTGTTAATTGTGACTTTTCTCAGGTTCTAATTTTTCTAATCACATATTCTTAACTCTTAAATTCAGTTTCTTCATCAGCTTGCTTTTAAAAAAATAAATAAGCAGTATTAAAATCCCTGTGCATTTCTGCTAGTGTGCACATTATTATGTGCAACTTTGCCTAACATATATCTTTGTGAGCAGTTTCCACTGGTATATTACAAGTTTGCATGTTATTTTCACTAACAGACACATTTTTGTTCAAACTTCTCCCCCCCCCATAAAAAATATACCTATGGTTTTGTATGCATTTTTGTTGTTGTTGAATTGATTCATATTGGTTTGGAGAAGTGTGAATTTCAAAGTTCCATTTCATTTCATATATTGGTTCAGTACAAATTAGGTAGGTTTGCATTAAAAAATTCTCCCCCATGCAAAACTGGAACTCTTTAGGTTTACCCTTGAAACTCTCCAGACTTCTTCTTCTTTAACAACGATTTCCACTTGAAAGTTTACTTTAGCTGACATTTTGATGGCAACCTTAAACTAATATGCAACGTTCAGCCTGGCATTAGTGAAGGCTGGTAAGCTGGGACGAGCCATAACACAATGAAGCCAAGAGCTTAATTTCCTCCTTATCTAAGCAATACAGCAAGCCAGGCACAGATTTTAGGGAAAGAAATGGAGAGCCTCTTGCAGGTGCATGGAAACACTAAGTGCTAGTATGCCATCTGCACCTGGCTAATTACAGAGATCACTGGGGAAATCCAAGAGCATTTATTTCACCCTGATCCCAGCATGAGCAGGTTTCAACTTCTCAAGCACCAGAAAAGGATTGTAGTTAATGGTCCATGTAAAGCATCAAGGCTGGGATCTTCCCAAATCTGGTGTCTGCTGGCAATGCAACAGCCCAAACATCTGCATGCCAAAGATGTACAGATGTTTGTTCACTGGGGCCTCGGAACAACATTGTAAATGATTGCTGGATGGGGGGGGCTCTCGATGGAAAGATAACGCTTTTGTAACAATAAAATGGCAGAGAGATGTCTTACAATTACGGAAGGGACAGCGAGGATTAGAATCTGCACTAGTTAAGTTTGGGGAAAGCCACAACAAATATTTTCCTTCCATTTAAATGGTGAGTTATTTTACAAAATAGGGAAGAAGCACATACATGGGGAACGGGGGTAAAGATCAGCATTTGGGAAAGGAGGAGCAGAGTTCAACGTGGGGCAGCAGTGGGTGTGAAGATCAACACTGGTAAAGTGGCAGCTTCTCCTCCACTTTCTCTGCTGGCCATCCCTCTCCAGCCTCACTGAAAAGAAGGCAGAGTTGTTCCTTCACAGAGGCCTGAGGTAGAAAAGGAGGCCAAAGCCAAACCAGAACCAGAGGCCAAAGAGGGAGAGGGGCGACAACGGGCAGCAGCTGGAGGAAGCATTAAGGGGAAGTGGCACCTATGGGGGTTGGATCAGCTGCCTTGCAGTCACCTCAAGTGGCCTAGTGGTTGAGTATGTTCTGCCTTTAGGTTCTGAGGTAGGTTTTATCTCCTCACAGAAAAAAGAAAGAGAGGAGGGTTTCTCTGGAAAACGAAGCTCCTGAGAATGTTTGGAGATGGGTTCCTGTGCCAGTTTATAAATTTTATTCACATCAGTGACTTTGACATGTGAGATAATCCAGTACAACAATTTTAATCAAAATCTGAGATGTAGTCATTATTTTCTTTAAAGAATTTTGGTGATCTGTCGTGGAATAACCCAACTGAAGAAGATAACAGTGGTTACCTGGACCTGGTTGCTGGTTATGAAGGGGCCCCCATAACAGTTTAAGCTTCAGGGCCCCAAACATGTAGGTCCACCACTGAGGGTCACCCAGATCTTCTTGGGCTCCACAGGTTGATGAGCCCCATCTGCCCCTCACTTCCCTCTGCAGCATGTGCAGAAACCACCTTCTTGACCATTGGACCCACTATTGGTCTCATCTGCTCAATTCACCAGAGCCTGTCTTCCCATGCAGAGGAAGTCCCCAGCTCACCAAGGGTTTGAGACTCATTGGGACGGCTACCCTCACCTAGTTTAGCCGGCCAGTCAAAGTCATTCCGAAGGGGTGGCTGCTGTCATTGACAGCTTCTAGAAGCCACAGGTGAGAGTTGAGTGCAGGGTAGGGACCAAAGGTGTACAAACGACTCCAGAAGGAGCACAGTATGTCCCCCACCAGAAGTACTACCCCTGCCCTAATTCCCCATACACCCCATTGCTGGATCCAGGAACCCAGAAATTACAAGGGCCGCAGGCATCACGCAGACTGATCATCACCATCCAAACACAGAACAATCCTTGGGGAATGCCAGGTTGTGCCTAAATATCATGGAAATAGACATTGCAAAGAAGAGTGATGTATTTGTGTAGTCTTGCTATGAATTTTAAATGGGGAATAATTGACCTCTCCCCTCCAATTTCAATGTTTTAATCCTGGCTCAAGACTTCCTTAAGGGAGGGTTAATCACTCAGTGAGAGAACACCTGCTTTCTACACAAGTTCAGTTCTTGGCCCCTCTGGATCAGCTATCAGGTGATAAGAATGACGCCTTTCTCTTCTAGTAACCTTGATGAGCATGTGCCAGTCAGAGTAATTTATGCTGGACAAATAGTCTTGTATAAGGTGCCTTCCCATACTTTCCACCCTTTAGGACAAGAGGCAGGAACTGAGTTGTGATGAATGTGGAGGCAGCTAAACTTTTCCTCCACTATCGTAAAACACGGCAGATTCCTATGTCTGTTTTCTAGTCCGTCCTCTCAGACCCAGACACACAGCCCAAACAGAAATCAAATCAGGCAGAGATTTAAGAGAGTAATACATGAAACCCAATCAAATCATTGCAGGAGGTAAGACCCAGGGGGATTGCCTGAGAGTTGCTCTCACTTCTCATTGACTTAGCTCGTCCGCAAACAAAATAAATATGGAATTGTGTTTGCTTTGGCAGCATACAGGTGAAATGTGTATTGACAAGTGAAGCTTAATTTAGAGGGATGAGATTCTGACTCAACCACCTCTAGCGAGCGCTCGCTCTTTCCAGTCATGCAACTACTTTAAAAGGTGGGGAGGGAAGAGCCCAACTTCCTTTTTTCATTTCTGAGGCCTAACTTTTGATGAAAACAAGCAATCCCTGAATTCAGCCAGTTTGAAGGGGTGGAAGCTGAGAGGGGAAGTTTCATAAGGAGTGCATCTTTGTGTGTGTGTGTGTGTGTGTGTGTGTGTAGCTTTTTACACAAACAAGTCAAGCATTAACAATTTTAAAAGCAATAATCAAGGAACAGCACTATTGACTCCATAAACTTTCCGTTGTGTTATAAGCAGCTATTGTGTATAACATGTTTCCTACCGGTTGTCTTTTCCTCTGGCCAAGTCTTTCAGAATTCACCATGTGTCTGTGGTGTCCTTGTTGTTGTCATTGGGTCTCATTTCTATCTTAGAAATCCATACCATTGGATAACAAAACCATCTTATTTGTTTTCATTTCTCATTACTACAACTTGATTAGGCAGTTTTCCATGTAGTGCTATGTGCCAAATCGTATTTGGAAGGAAGGACAACATTTTGGACGATGATTCAACCTGGATACAGAGCAAGGGTTGGATCCCGAGAACCGAGATTGACATAGGGCTGATGGAAGCCACCCCCTTTTCTGTCTTGCAGTTCCTCTGAACCACCAAAGAGGTTTTTTGTGATTCAAGGGGCCCTCTTGAAGGGCACAGGGATGAGGAGCAGGAATCCACAGTGGGAAAAGTGAGTTACCCCAAATCAGGCAGAGGCAACCTGCTTGACTCTTCCTGCACATTAGCCTACAGTAGATTTGGAGAGCCTTTCTCAGCCCAAGGGCCACACTCCCTAGTGGATGACTTTCTAGGAGCCGCATGCCAATGGATAGTGGAATTACCAATGTAACTCTTATCATTGTACAGTAGACTGCAGTCCAGCCAAACAGTAGCTAGAGGTTTCTATACTTATATCTCTTCATCCAGGCAAGCAATTCCACATTCAAGCCATACTAAAACAATGGAGAACAGTTACTGAAGCCCATGGTTTGGGGAAGAAGCATGGGCTCAGCAGGAGTCTAGGGGCCAGTGGCGTCGCAAGGTGGGGGCGGGGGTGGTGCACCCCAGGTTCCTTGTCTGGGGGGATGACAAGAAGGCACCCCTTGGGCTGCTTGCCCTGCCGCCCCGGCCCAGGCTTAGCAGCACGAGCAGTCATTGCACCGCCGCAGCTGCATGTGAAGGGATCCTCCATTCACAGCAGCAGCCATGAGCAGAGGATCCCACCACCCACTGTATGGCATTCAAGTGGCGCCAGCAGCAAACCACTATGCACAACACATGCACGGTGTCGCACGCATGCACTGTACATAGCAATGCTGCACATGCGCTGTACATAGCGGTTTGCTGCCAGCACCGCTGAAGCGCCAAAAGGATGGCAGTGGGATCCCTCCGGCACTGGCAGGTGCTGCTTACGGTGAGCCAGGGGCCCCCCTCCCCGGCTCGCTGTAAGGGGCTACCGCTTTGCTGCTTTACAGTGAGCCGGGGAGGGAGGGAGGGGGACAGATGGGAGCCATGGCTCCCAAGAGGACAAGCTGTGCAGCTTTCCCAGTGCCCTGGCAAAGCGGCATAGCTCCCCCCTTCCCTGATGGCTCGGGGTACTTGGGAGTCATGGGGGTGGGGGCGCAGAGACGTAGGAATGGGGTGAACCACCCCAGGTGTCATCACTGAGGGAGTGACATTCGGCGCCCGCCCATGACTCCCAAGCCTACCCTGAGCTGACGATGTGGGGTGACAAATTTTTTTTGCACTGGGTACTACCTGGGCTTGCTACGCCTCTGCAAGGGGTCAGATATAAAGGCTGACCTCCTGGGTAGGGTTACGAGACGTCCCCGGATTTGCAAATATGTCCCCAGACAAATTCCGTCCCCAGAATGTTCCCGGATTTTATTAAATATCCCCGGGAAATGCGGCAGCGGCTGTCTCAGCAGCCTGGACCCAGGCTTTATTGAAAAAAATCTGGTAACCATAGGCTAACTGGATGCAGGAGAGGAGTTTAAGTGGGGAGGGAAAGAAAAACACTGATGGGACGAGAAGCACGTGTGAGGGGAAGGAGGTGGCTAACTGGATGCAGGAGAGGGGAATTTTAGGGGCAGGGAAGAAAGGAAAGCAAAAGTTCTCTCCCCTCCCAAGCCAGACTCCCTCTCTCTCCCACCTGCATGTTTTCCAGCTGCCTGCGCGTCCCTGGCATGCTTCCCTGGACGCAGCAGCAGCACCAGAGCATGGAGAGGAGACGGCGGCTGTTGGCTGCGCTCCTAGCCGCCGGAAGCCGAGCTACGAGGGCTGGAGTCTGCGCGCAGCGTGGCTAGGAAGGAATTAGCATTTGTCTGCCACTAGTCCCTTGCTCAGTGCATCTGCTTACTGCGAGGTGATGGCCGGCACTGAGCAACGGAAGGTGAAAGGATCGTGTCCACCTGCTAATTCCTTCCTAGCCGTGTCACTTCTCAGCAAGCAGACGCACTGAGCAAGGGGACTGGTGGCAGACAAACGCAACAAGCAGCAGGGAAATCCTCTGTGCGTCTTGTTTTGTTGGTGCTCGGTTGTGGGTACATGTTATGTGCCTGTGCTTCGCTGAAGGAAAGGGGAGAGCTCCATTGGCGCTTATTGCCCATTGTTCCACGGCGGCTTTTCAGCCGATTCCCCATACAGTGGTGCCTCGCAAGTCGAAATTAATTCGTTCCACAAGTTTTTTCTTCTTGCGAGTTTTTCGTCTTGCGAAGCACGGTTTCCGATAGGAATGCATTGAAAATCAATCAATGCGTTCCTATGGAGACCGTCCGGGGCAGAGGGGAAGTGCCGCGGGCCTTCCCCTCTGTCCCTGGACCTGTTTTAAAGCAAGGGAAGGGGCAGCGGGGAGAATCGCCTCTCCCCGTTGCCGCCCCTTGGTTCAAAAGGGGTCCGGGGACAGAGGGGAAGGCGCGCGCGCGCCTTCCCCTCTGTCCCCAGAGATTGCGGGGCTGGCAACGGGGAGAAGCGATCTTCTCCCCGCTGCCCCTTGCTTCAAAAGAGGTCCGGGGTGTGGGGGCAAGCTTCGTTTTGCGAAGCAAGCCCATAGGGAAATTCGTCTTGCAAAGCAACTCGAAAACGAAAAAACCTTTCGTCTTGTGAGTTTTTCGTCTCGCGAGGCGTTCGTCTTGCGGGGCACCACTGTACCTTGCTTTCAACGCGTCCTATGTGTGTTTGCATCAGAGCTTTTAGAGAGGAGCAGCGTGCTGCACTTGGCATCCCGATGCTCATGCTCATCTCTCCCCTTTATGCCCCTTTCCTCTTTGGGGCATGCCAGCCACGCCTGGATTCTTTCGAACACTCCTGCACATTTCTTCCGCAGGATTTAATACATCGCATGGCGGGGTTTTATTTTTGTTTTTAAATTAACCAAAGCTCAGTTTTAAAGCAAACTTTGATCTGTGGTGTTGACTTTTTTCTTTATTGTTTTTTTAAATATGTTTTTTCTCTTTTCAAAAATATATATCATTTTTTATTTTATTTTTTAAAAAAAGTGTCCCATTTTAATAAAAAATGTGTTTTTTTATTTTAAAATAAAATAAAAGCCTAGGTTTACAGCATTCAGAAGGGTCCCTTGACCCTTGGTAGGGCTTGGGAGTAGGGGTGCTATAGAGAGTTTCTTTGTGGGGAATGTCCTTCCTCACAGTGCTAGTTTTCTGAGATATGGTATGCAGGGACTGGTGAAAGACAATATTGATTAAATAGGGGCACCCCACATTTGGAATCTTCTCCCTTCTCATGTACAAACAGCACCAACACTGATTGTGTTTCTTTGCCAGATAGGAAAGTGGCTATTTATCCATTTGGCTAAGTGGTGTTCCTCAGTTTTTTGACGTTGTTAGGTGTCAGAGTACATTGTTGTTTCTAGTTAAGTTGCTTTTAATTGAAATATTGTTTTATTGCTTTTTAATATTGTGTCTTACTCTGAAATTGTTTGAGAAATTAAGAGCGGGTTATACATAATTTGATTTAATAAATATAAATAGAATAACTATGTTCTGCTTTCAGGATCCAACTCATAGAGTTGGATAGAATATGCACACAGTTTCTAATGTGGGTTTTGAAACTGCTTTCCCATCTCACAACATGGCAACAACTAACCATGACATGATAAGAATTTTGATTATGCCCTGAGGTAAAAACAGGAAGGGTGGTCACTTTTCATTAACACTCCCAGCTTTGGGGAAAGGAATCCTACCTCAGCCATTTTCCAGGAGACTGGATGACGTTTACATTATGTAAATCAAACAGATTTTGCTGTGTGATGGTGTCAGTAAGGCCATGTAAAGTAAATTCAGAGTGAAGGATAGTTTTCCTGCATGATATTGCCCTCAGTCTGAATTGGTGCAGCTTGCTGTCAGTGGCATAGTCATTTAGCCAAATGTGAATCTTTTCTCTCCTGACCACTCTTCTTTCAAAACTTGTAGCTTAAACCTACTGCGAACTAAGGAGTGCTAGGCAGCACCATGAAGGTAACACCACACAAATAAACATCTGGGGCAGAATGAAGTATAGTTCCCAGCACCTGCCTTTCCTTCATATGATTCCTTCCCAAGAAAATGAGCATATGGGCCACTATCTCTCCAGGACTTATTTTGCTCATTGCCGAAATCCAGCTACCTGTGGGAAGGAACACAGCAGCTGTTTCCTATTACACTGCACTGCAGTTTAGAGCAGGAAATGAAAAACACACTCTCTGGAGCACTCTAAAGTGGTTCCTGTGGCCCACTAGTGGCTCTTTAAAATGAAAGCTTAGTGTCTGAAGAATCTGAACTTATGATGAAATTCTTGAGAACGTTTCAGAAACTGCATTTGACTTCCATCTCCAGAGAGGAGGAGATGGCGGCAGCAGTGGCAGCTTGGCTGATATTCCAAAGTGTGGAAAAACTAAGAATCCTTCCATTTTCTGAGTCAAAATGCTAACCCTGAAATCATGTAAGTGTTCAACTTGGGTATGTTGATAGTTTTCGAAAGCAGGTGACCACAGTTATGTGGATGTATGTGAGAGAAAGAGAGAGAGAGAGAGACTTTTCCATTGCTTCTAATATGGTAAAGGTAAAGGGACCATTAGGTCCAGTCGCGGACGACTCTGGGGTTGCGGCGCTCATCTTGCTTTATTGGCCGAGGGAGCCAGCGTACAGCTTCCGGGTCATGTGGCCAGCATGACTAAGCCGCTTCTGGCGAACCAGAGAAGCACAGAATCGCCATTTACCTTCCCGCCATAGCAGTACCCATTTATCTACTTGCACTTTGACGTGCTTTCGAACTGCTAGGTTGACAGGAGCAGGGATATGGTATCTAATGGTTAATGCATATTTTCATGCTGGACTGTTATTCAATGCCTCTTCTTTTAGGAACATAGGAAACTGCCTGAAAGAATTGGTCCATCTAACTTAGACTTACAAACAAAAACTGGTAGCAATACTCCAGGGTTTTGTGCAGAGAAAACTTCTCAGCTGTACCTTGAAGGGGTTGAGGATCAAACCTGGGATGTTTTGCATGCGAAGCAGATGCTCCACCACTGAGCCATACCACCTAAAGAGCACCTAAATAATGTCAGATAGTGTGGTAAGTATGAACAAGCTGGGGCTGAGTATCTTTTCACTGGTCTTTCTATATAGCTTTCAGACCATCTTCAAACAACACGATGTGTTTCAGGCACACACTTCTACTGAAACCCCTTACATCAAATTGGAGCCCATTTCTTCCCACAGAAGCACTTCTGTTAAAAGGAGAACAGCTCATTGGCACTGGCCCCTTGCGCAACTAGTGCTGGCTTAAGAATGCTTGCCTGTGCACACCTCACTGGTGCAGGGCAATATCATTACGATTTTCACAGCTGTGCATCAGATAACTGACACCAAGAACTGGTTTGTACTTCATTCGGGATCAGCTCCTCTTCATCATGAATTGTGAAGCATTGCATTTGATCAGAAAAGCAAAACTGCTGGGCATTTCAGGGACTGATCAGAGAGCACATCGTTGGCGCACTCAACGGGACAAAGTCCGAGATCAGGAATTCAATTTTGCACAATTACCCTCACTTGGACACTGACAGTGAAGGAAGCTAGCGTATAATAACCAAGCACATAGGCAAGTGACGATTTAGTAAGATTTAATGGAACTATGATTTGAAGACTGGGGACTGGCAAGGAGGTTCAATTCGTCATTTGGAGTTCATTAATTATCACTTGTCCCAGAGGCAAAGGAAAAAGGTCTGCACTCATAATCTTATTTCCCTGCAAATGCATGGAGCAAACACTTGCCTTATTACAACTACTGTGATGGGAAAGTATGGTAAATAAATCTACCCTCCTACTAGGGATGGAGGCCTTTGTTCAGATTGCATTTTAAAGCAAACTAACCTAATTTGTCCAAAAGTTATATGTGTATATAAAGCCCATAACATGTTGGAACCAGTTTACCTATGGCATTGGCTTACCCTACTTAACCCCTTCAGTCAGTGGAATTGGCACAACCACTGGTGCCACACAATACCCATTCTCCATTTGCAAAAACTCAATCATTTAGTGTGGCAGCATCTTCCTTGGAACTCCCTGTCTGTTCTATCAAGCAGGCACCTTCCAGGTAGTCTTTTCGGCGCCTGCTAAAAAAATTCTAGTTTTTACAAACCTACCCAGGTACTTAGAAAGTTGAAGTATTGTTAAATCTGTTTCAGTATTTTAACGCTTGTGTATTTTAAAGTGCTGGTGTAAGTTCCTCTTGGTTTTATTGTTTTGTCTTCTTGTAAACAGCTTTGAGGGTTTCGTTTTCTTTCCCTTTTTTGCAATCAAGCAGTGTATAAATTTAATGAAATAAATAAATAAGGCCTTCAAAGCAACACGGACAGAGTTAGAACGCAGACAGTGCTGAGCTGGATGGGTCAACGGTTTCACTCTGTATATTGCAGCTTCCTAGGCCCCTTTGTTAGTTCTGTAGTGGTGCTGGTGAGCTGGGCTCACCCCCAGATTTACTATAGCATAGGAGAGCAGCATGATAAACAGCTGCAGGAAAATTTAGACAAATAGAATATATGCAAGCTGATTAGAATGATTGATGGCCGGCACATTCTATTTTATTCACACGTCTCCTTGTAAATCCCTGTTTGTTTCACAGCCAAGCAAAAAAGGCTGCCAAGAATTCATGGAGATTTCTCCCGGGCATTCTTGTTTCCAATACAGAGAAAGAAGACCTTAGAGTCTGGGGGCATGAGACCTTGGTTTAACCTTGTGAGCTGGAGGCAGGCCCTTGATCTCTCTTCACTGTTCTTGTTCCAACTGCCTAATTGCATCTTCCCAATTTTCTCTACTCTAGAGTGAGGGACGTTTGCTTGCTCATTGCCAACTCCTCCATCAAAGACTATCCCAAGCATGAATTCCCACTTAGTGATATCTGGCTACAAAAAACAGTTGCCATTTTGACATTGGAGTTAATTCAAGGAAGATTTGTTATTTATTTTTCATAACAGTCCATAAAACCACCTAGGTCAACTTTTTTTTTGGGGGGGGAGGAAGACATTAATGTTACACAGAATTCTTTATTTTGGATGTGACTAAGCTAGGACCTCCCTTCAATTTCTCTTTTACCAGTGTCCATGAATAAAAATACAACCCCATTTTTTTTGTATTGCCGTACACATGTATTCACATGTAACGCTCAATGCATGTAGAGTCTGTATAGTTGAGGCACCCGAATCAACAACTGCATACTCTTTCACACAAATACTTGCACACATGTAGCTATAGATAGACTTTTGTTCAGTATAACATGGGAACAAACCTTATGATTGGCTCAGATAAGCATGGCTAAAGGAAATGATCTGAGTTTTCAGATATGAAGAGACCCGATCTGAACCTCAGGGGTTAATATGCTCAGGGCTAGTATGAAACTTAGTTCTTCACTAGTTCTCACACTTTCAAAATGTTCTGACACAGTACTCAGCATCAGAAAGCATTTTAAAATGTGTATTTTAAAAACACATATTTGGAGGGAAGCTACATTTCAAAATTTTTACATCTTAAAAAGCAGAGACATCACCTTGCCAACAAAGGTCCATATAGTTAAAGCCATGGGTTTCCCATGTGATGTATGGAAGTGAGAGCTGGACCATAAAGAAGGCTGATCACCGAAGAATTGATGCTTTTGAATTATGGTGCTGGAGGAGACTCTTGAGAGTCCCATGGACTGCAAGAAGATCAAACCTATCCATTCTTAAGGAAATTAGCCCTGAGTGCTCACTGGAAGGACAGATCCTGAAGCTGAGGATCCAGTACTTTGACCACCTCATGAGAAGAGAAGACTCCCTAGAAAAGACCCCGATGTTGGAAAAAATTGAGGGCACAAGGATAAGGGGACAGCAGAAGACGAGATGGTTGGACAGTGTTCTCGAAGCTACAAACATGAGTCTGACCAAACTGCGGGAGGCAGTGGAAGACAGGAGTGCCTGGTGTGCTCTGGTCCATGGGGTCACGAAGAGTCGGACACGACTAAACGACTAAACGACTAAACGACTAAACAACAACAACACATTTCAAAATGGGACGTGGGTGGCACTGTGGGTTAAAGCACAGAGCCTAGGGCTTGCCAATCCCCGCGACAGGGTGAGCTCCCGCTGCTCGGTCCCTGCTCCTGCCAACCTATCAGTTCAAAAGCACGTCAAAGTGCAAGTAGATAAATAAGTACCTCTCCGGCGGGAAGCTAAACGGCATTTCCGTGTGCTGCTCTGATTCGCCACAAGCAGCTTAGTCATGCTGGCCACATGATCCGGAAGCTGTACGCCGGCTTCTTCGGCCAATAAAGCGAGATGAGTGCCGCAACCCCAGAGTCGGTCACGACTGGACCTAATGGTCAGGGGTCCCTTTATCTTTACATTTCAAAATATGATTTTGAAATTTATGATAAATGTGATTTTTTATTTTTGTTTTAAATGGCAAATTAATTGATGGGGGAATGGAACAAACTTATTGGGAAATGCACATTAGAGTGAGTTGGATAAGAAAGGGCTTTTTTTTTCTTTTCTTTTTTTTGCATTTCTAGCACAAAGTCAGTTTCAGCAGGAGAAACCAAAATGCGAAAAGGCCTGCTTTGCAGCATCCATGCGATCCATTCTAGAGGTGGCAATAAGCCAACAGAACCCTTTAAAGCACAGTGAGAGGCACAGTGAGACTTAGCTTCAAATAAGCTTCCTGGGGCAGCTTCGTCAGGAAACATTTTCTTTGAGCCATTACAAGAGCTCCACCCAACCCAGAAAAGCCTCTGGCTGGCGAGCTCTATTGGCTAGCTTGGACCATCAATCAGTAAGCTTTGGAGGGTGGGCTCAACTTCCAAGATGCCTAGCAAGCTAGGCTCACAAGGCAAGCAAATTAGGGGGAACACACAAACTTTTAAAATTGATTTTTAATGACTTTGAAAACAGGACAAAATGCATCCCATTTGAAGTTCAACCAGGACAGGGGATGCTGTTGTTCAAAAATGGGACAATCCTGTTTTTTAAGGGATGGGTAGCAACCCTATGAGAGTTATGGTACAACTTCCCATCCCTGTCCATTGCAGCATTTAGCAGTAATAATGCTATTTATCACTGCCTCCCAATCATCTAATACCTTTCTCATGCTGTTTTTGAGCACAGAATCCCCCTTGAAAGAGGGACTTGTTCACCCATTCTTTTTAAATGTACGTGAATGATGCCATGTATATGGGTGACACCATATAAACAAAGAAGTAAGCAAGCAATGAGCTAAATAATTTGGTTTATGCCACAGTAAGTGTGTTAGTTGTTGAGGAAGGATGCTCTGGTGCCTGAGAAGCAGTTTAGGATATTTAAAGCTACAACGAGCTACAAATGGTCACTACAACCGAAAAGAACAGTGAATTTTATGTAAGACCCGAAAGGCATAAAAAAAGGATAAATCTCTCTGGAGCATTGCAGCACATCATTGGTCTCGTCCCGAGAATGTCCTTTTGTTCACCTTCTGCCAGGCTAGCTCCGTTTACATGCAGAAATATTTCTGGTCTGCAACATTTGTGCTAAGAACTGGAGGATCTTTTTAGGACTATGAACTGTGACGCTCCAATAACAAGAGTCCTTTCCTGGCCCAGTGGCCCAGAATAAAGGTTGCAATGGATGGGGAAAGGGTAGAGTTGGGAGAAAGAGGGAAAGTTCTGAATTAACCTGGGAGGATGATGTGCTCTGACAGTAGGAAGCAGCTACTCTCGTGCTTTGCTGCAGTGGTAGAAGAAGAAATACAGGCTGAAGGCACAGCACAGGGTAGACTTTCTAGAGAATTTCTGCTGAAGAATGGTAGAACCAGGGTCATGGAATTCTATACATGATGCAGAGGATGCACATAGAAGAGATGGTTGTACAGTGAGACTATGTAGATGGGGGTTGAGCAGTTAATTCCATGCTATTTTGGTCTCATTGGTGCTGAATTATAGGTTTATACCATGCCATTCCACCCTACTCTATGCATTTTACTCTTGCTTTGCTGTGAGTGCTATCAACTTTTCCATGCAACTTTTGTGCAAAATACATATTTTTATTGCACGACTTAGCTGTATGCAGTTTTCTGTGTGGCTTCACCATTGGCACAGGCACCAATTTCAAACATCAACAATGTATGAGAAGTATACTTACATTTCCTCAGATGACTGAGAGGCTGTCACTGTAGAGCACTGTAGAGTGCATCCTACAATCCCTTGGCATCTTGCCCACCATCATCTTATACAAGCCTCCAAAAAGCTAAATGCCTTTAAAAAATCAATTTAAGAATAGTCACCTGCACCTGTGTGCTACATAGAATTATTGTCCTCTTTTGAGCCTCTTTTGAAGATCAGCAACATGCTGAAGTAATACCCCATACTGCCAAATTCTCATTGAGCCAAGATTTGCTCAATTGTGTTTGCTGCAGGGTGGTAGGATGGGAACAAGGGAAATAGCAAGTCACATCTTTGTGTGTGTGTGTGTGTGTGTGTGTGTGTGTGTGTGTGTGTGTGTGTTTTACACCTGATTTTGCTGAACGGCTGGGTAGTGTCAGCCAATTAATGTAACAACCTGTTAAAAGCATATTTGGGCACTCAACTCCATGTAATTCCAATCATTCAAGGGGGAGAATGGGGCCACACTCACTGGCCCCACCCACACTCAAGGGCCTGGACCTACCATTTCCAAAAAGTCTGGAAAAGTCTGAAGTGAGGAGGCTGTTCTCATTGCTAATGGAGATGATAAAAATACAAATACAATGCTGGAATGCAATGTGGTAGACAGAGCAGGCTTCCTGCTTCAGACATTCTGGGTCTTTGAATTATAAATAACAGAGCTCAAATTATACCTACTTCAATCAACTGTTGGAAAACCTTGTTGTATTTTTTTGAAGCCATCGAGTTCATTTAACAGTAATGAATAAAAAATAGACCATGAATAAAAATAGACCAAGTTGTAATAAACTCATCTTGCCATTGCCTCTTATCTCTTATTCTTAATGAAAAATGTGAGTTTAGCCACTGAGCCAAGCTCCAACATTGTTTCTGACTGCTCCTTTATGGATGGGGTTGTGTGCACTCTCCATTTAGATGCCTGCATAACCCTTACAGCAGTGACCTTATGAGAGGCTAGTTCTTTACACTATGCTTTCACCAAGTCATTCATATAATGTAGTAAGAAAAATCAGGGTCTTATAGGCTCTCATTCCATTTGATACTAATGGCCCTACCATTAGGCAAAGTGAGTCAACTGCCTCAGTCAACTTCTAGGAGACAGTTCCCTGGCTGTTCCCACCTGTTGCAAGTCAGAGCTCTGTATTATACATGACCCAAAATAACAACAACAACAACAACAACAATATGGCAGTTTAAAGGAGCCCTGATCTGATGCCCCGGGATGACCTCAGCTGACCCAAGCCCTGAATTCTCCCCACTTCTCCTCACCACCAAACTGCCTTCCCTTTTGACAGTCCTGGATCACTCTGGATGAACCTGATCTGATCCTGAGTGGTACAGGGCTTCTCCAACCGGATCTGGTTGAATCCCAGGTTGACCCAAATTGGCCTAAGCCAGTTTGGGATATGGAACCCAGCTGGGTTTGGTGCACAGCCCTGCTAGCTCTCTGAATTAAGCTAGCCTGCTGCCTCAGGTGCAGTGGCGGATTCTCTTACGTCACTAGTACTGAAGGAAGACACTGCTGCCAATTCAGACAGCTTCTGTATGTCGAATGGGGAGGGAGAGGGAGCTATCTAGTCCCTCACCTCAAGGTGCAAAATGTCTTGGGCTAGCCCAGCGCATAGACACATACACATTCCCCTTATGTTATCCAAGAGATATGCTTACCCACTAACCTCTTTAATCTGAGATTATCCCAGAGTGTTCTCCATTCAACATACAGTTGGATTTTGCAGACTTCAGAAAAAGCAAAGGT
The DNA here is from genome assembly GCF_965113315.1 of Podarcis vaucheri. Classification (NCBI taxonomy): domain Eukaryota; kingdom Metazoa; phylum Chordata; class Lepidosauria; order Squamata; family Lacertidae; genus Podarcis; species Podarcis vaucheri. Next base: position 16,914,572 of record NC_138758.1, on the reverse strand, counting down.
AGAAGAACCTTTCTCTTCTTTCTTTTTTCTTTTGCTGCTCTCACTAATATTTTCATATATCTCTGTTAGCAGTAGCAGGCTTTACACAAAACTGTTACTAGCTGCGACAAAACAGTCTTAATAAGAGTTTCAGTGGCTCCTCGCCTATGATCTGATGCGTTACATATACTGTCACTCTTCAGCAAAACGCCTAGCACCTATATTAAGCTTTAAAAATACCAGTGTTTTTAAACAAAAACACCACTTTCAAATACTGTGCACAGATAACACATTGGAAATGAGATTTGCTTCCTACTGTGGAGAACTTCAGAGACAGGGAATGTTGCCAGACAGGTAAGGGCTTTTCTGGATTTTAAAAAAATCAATAATTTCATTGTTCTATTCTTTTTGTAAACCCCTTTAATAGTTTTTTTTTCCTTTTTCTTTCAATCAAGCAGTGTATAAATCTTAGGAAACAAATTACAGAATATAGTAATTGCTTGATTAAAGCAACCACAACAATTATTGGGGAAGGGCCATAAGCTCAGGAGTAGAGCATCTACCTTGCATACAGAATATCTGATGCCAAGAGCAAAAACCCTGAGGAGCTGCTGGCAGCCAGTTGAATAACCTGGACTAATGGGCTGTCTAATGGTCATAGGAAGCTTCCTATGTTCCTGTTACAGAAGCAGCAGCAGCAACAACAACCTGTTGCACTCCCAACATTTTAGACTATGGCTTCCATCAGCCCCAGCCAGCGCAACCATTCTCGTTGCCGTTCAAAACATCTGGAGCACATCAGGTTGGCGAATGCTGCCTTTTGCAGAGGCATTGATTTGCTTAGAGTGCTATGTATTTTACGTGGCTGCCACCTTAGCAAGCTTTGCTCCCAAACACAAAAGCAGAGACTGAAGAGGTTTTCATCATGTAGTTGGCTGAAAGCCACTGAAACAGGGGAGTTTATCCTTCAGAGCGGTCCTTTTTCTTTATGTGAAAGGGATTATGCCTCTTGTGATTTGGTGCACTTTTAAAGTAGCCATGGCACCATAAATAATGCTTTAAGAGAGAGGAACGATTTAGGGGCTGAGCAGAAGGGCAATTTCAGAGAGCCTGGAAAGCACCTGAATTTTCGCAGAATCACTTAACCCTGACCCTTTTTCATGTGTCACAGCTACTAAAGTAGATGATTAATATTAGGAATATTGTCAGAGCTGCTACCAGGTCCCAGCTCACATAGGACCACGCCACACAGCGTCCACTTTAAAAGAGTCTTTATTGAGTTACAGGTTTCATTTCCGAACTGCAGCGTGCAGCTCTACACCTTCTGCCCTAGGTCGGCGAAGACCCATCTGAGTCCCCGCCTCTTGCACACCAGCTTAATACCCTAGCCTTGCTCCACCTCCTTCGCCTCTCCCTACGTCTCTGGGTCCTTCTGCCCCCCTGGGACTCCTCCCTTCTACTCTCCTCTGACGCTGACCCCCCTGATCCTTCCGCTTCCTTTCGGCGGGCTTTGGGACCTGGCTCACTCTCCGGGCTGCTTACTGCTCCAGCTTCCGCTGCATTTGAACTTGGCGCGCGCGCCCAACTCTCTACTTTCCTCTTGACCGTTGCCTCGCTCTCTGAGGAGGGCGTGACCACCCCTGACTCGTGCCCTCCCTCCTGCTGACGGCCTCCGGAACCCGATGCCTGGCTGCCTTCCTCCCTGCTGCTCTCAGTCTTGAGCGTGGGTCCCGACTTCCAGCTGCTGCTCTCTGAATCTCCTCTGTTCCCTTCCTCCTGGGGTGTCCCCCCGGATCCCCCCCTTGCTCTGCTCACTGGGGCTCCCTTTTGGGAGTCCTCTGACTCACTGCTTAGGCTTGGAGATCTCGGGTCGTCATCATCACTCATTCTCCCTTCGGCTTCCTCCCCCTCGCTCTCTGTTTCCACCCTTCTCTGCGTCTCTGCTTCTGAACCCCTGACATCCATCCCCCCCTCGAAGCCCCCCCTTCCCCCCTCCCCGCTGTCAGGTGTGGGTGCTGGGTGCTCCATCATCATGGGAGGGAATGCTGGATACAGGTCGCTCCCCGTGGGTGGCCGCCAACTGAAGACCTCCGAGTCTTCCCCCTCGCGGTCGTCGACGTTGACTTGTTGCTCTTCCATCTCTGTACCGCCGTGCTCGAACCCGAGGTCCTCCCCGAACACGTCCATGTCAGTCTCTGCGTCGGTCGCTCGACCTGGCATCTCCAGCCACTTCCTGCGCCATTGCTCCTCTGGTCGATCGTCCCACCAATACGAGTTGCCTGATGCCGAACCTGCCGGTGAACCTTCTGGGGAACGGGTGCTCCGTGCGGGTTCCCCTTCTGAGTCGAATCCATGGAACGTGCTGGAAGAAAGTGTGGGTGTGAACAACCAGTCGTCGAAGAAGCTCGCTGGCATGGGTTTGTGTGGGAAGAGGGCATGAAACTCGTCCTTGAGCAGGGGTTCCTCCAAAGCGTAGTCTGGTACCCAGCTATTGGCGCTGGCCCGGGTGCCCTCTCTGGCTAAGAGGTATTCGACTCCCCCTTCCCCCCATCTGGAGTCCAAAATCTCCGTGACCTCGTTGATGTGGTCCTGGTGCCTCACCCCCCGCGTTTCCGTCCGTTCCCGTAGCGGACTTGGCGCCGTCCCTGGCTCCTGGAACCTGTGAGGTGCCTTGTAGGGAGTGAGCACCGACCTGTGGAACACCGGATGCATTCTGGAACCCTCCGGCAGCGCCAGTCGGAAGGCTACCGGGTTGATCTGCGCTTCGACTTGGTACGGACCGATCTGCTTGTGCCCCAACTTCTTCTTGGCAAGTGACCTGGTTGGCACTGCGTGGGCTGCCAACCAGACCCAGTCTCCCACTTGGATCACTTCGCCAACCCGCCTGTGCTTGTCAGCTTGCACCTTGTAGGCGTGCTTAGCTAGCTCCAGCTGCCGTCTGAGTTGATCGTGGACCGCCTGCAGCTCTGACGCGAACGCGTCCGCCGTCTGTGGTTCTCCTTCCCCCACTCTCTCCAGTCCCGGGAAGGTTCTGGGATGCCTCCCATTGTTGGCAAAGAACGGCGTCACTCCTGTGGACACGTGCTTCGTGTTGTTGTAAGCGAACTCGGCTAGCGGCAGGTAATCCACCCACGTCGCAGGCTGTTGATTGGCATAGCATCTCAGGTACTGCTGCATGATGGCATTGACCCTCTCTGCTTGCCCGTTGGTCTGCGGGTGTCTTGCTGATGCCAGATTGACCTTGACATTTAGAAAACCCATCAGCTTCTGCCAGAAAGACGAGATGAACTGGCGTCCGCGGTCGGACAGGATAGACCGTGGCAGGCCATGCACTTTGAACACGTGATCTATGAACAGTTTGGCGGTTTGTTCCGCCGTGGCCACCTTCGCACACGGAATGAAATGTGCCATCTTGGTGAACAAGTCCACCACCACCAGCACAGCTGTCTTGCCTCTCGAGCTGGGTAAATCCGTCACAAAGTCCAGGGCCACCCTCTCCCACGGTTCAAACGGCGTTTGCAGCGGTTCTAACAGTCCCGCCGGTGGTCTGTGTACCGGCTTGGCCCTCTGGCAGGTGTCGCACCTCGCGACGTAGTCCGCGACCTCCCCTCTCAGCCTGGGCCACCAGAAGTCTCTCGCGACTAATTCCATCGTTTTCTCTGTGCCAAAGTGACCGGCCGTGGGCGCGTCGTGCAACTGTTGCAGTACCTTGGCGCGAAGGTCGTCTCCTGGTACATAGACAGCTCCTTTGCGTAGGAGCAAGCCGTCCCGCACCTGGAACTCGTCCGTGGGAGCCGTGCCTCTGAGCAGTTCCGCCATCTTGTCTTGCGCGAATGAGTCGTCCCGCAATGCACGTCGCACCGCATCCAGGTCTACTGTAGCTGAGGCACACGCCCACGCCGTCGGTGCGAAGATGTGCATGGCCGCCGCTGGCGTCACCTCTTCTAGGTATTGCGGTTTTCGGGACAGTGCATCCGCCATGATGTTGGTGTCTCCTGGGACGTACTCTATTCGGAAATTGAAGTCAGCAAAGAACTCCGCCCAACGTATCTGCCTCTGGTTCAGGAACTGAGCCGTGCGCCAGTGCTCCAGATTCTTGTGGTCCGTGCAGACCTGCACCGTGTGCTTGGCGCCGATTAGGAAGTGCCTCCACGCCTTGAAAGCTGCATGAATGGCCAGCAACTCCCTGTCCCAGATGGTGTAGTTCTGCTCCGACTTGCTGAGCTTTCTGGAGTAGAACGCTCCCGGCCGCCACACCCCCTGCGGGTCTCGCTGCAGCAGGACAGCTCCCACGGCTCTGTCTGACGCGTCTGTCTCTACCCTCAACGGTTTACTGGGGTCGATATGCAGCAGTTGCTTCTCCGATGCGAAGAGATGCTTGAGCGCTTGAAAGGACTGTTCCGCCTGCTCCGTCCAGATGAATTTCTTTTTTTTGGAGCTGAGCGTGTCCGTAATTGCTGCCGTCTGCATCGCGAACCCCTTGATAAACTTGCGATAGAAGTTGGCGAAGCCGACAAACCGCTGGACCTCCTTCCGGTTGCGCGGGCTCTTCCAATCCAATACCGCACGAACCTTGGTGCTGTCCATGGCTATCCCCTTGTCCGACAACTTGTATCCCAGGAAATCCACCTCCGTCGTGTCGAACTGGCACTTCTCCAGCTTGGCGTACAGTCTATGTTGTTGCAACCTGCTGAGCACCTCCCTCACGTCTCGGTCGTGAGCTTGCTGCGAGTCAGAGAAAATCAGGATGTCATCCAGGAAGCAGACGCATGTCTTGTAGAGGAGGCCCTCCAACACGTGATGCATAAAAGCTTGAAAACAGTGAGAGCCATTTTGTAATCCAAAGGGCATAACTCTGTATTCGTAGGTGCCCAGCGGTGTGAACATGGCCGTCTTCCACTCATCGCCCTCCCGCATGCGGATGAGATTGTACGCCCCTCGCAGGTCCAACTTGGTGAACACGCGTCCCTTGCGTACCGTCGCGAGGAGGTCGTCAATCCTGGGCATGGGGTAATCAGACGGTTTGGTCATCTGGTTCAAAAGGCGGTAGTCCACAACGAGTCTTTTTTGGGGCGTGTCTTTCTTTTTCACGAAGAAAACGGGACTGCCCCCCACTGCCTTGGACTCTCTGATGAAGCCACGCTCCAGATTATGCTCGATGAACTGTTTGAGTTCCTGCATTTCATCTTCAGACATGGAGTATAGCCGCCCCTTCGGCAGCGTCGCCCCCGGTAGGAGGTCAATCTTGCAGTCATATGGCCGGTGAGGGGGTAGCTTGTCCGCCTCCTTCTCGCAGAAGACCTCCAAAAAGCTCGCGTATTTGTGGGGGACCGCTTGCAACGTTCCCAACTGCAGTTGTGATTCCTCCTCCTCTCCCTCCCGACGGGGCAGGATGCAGTGTTCTGCGCAATAAGAGGAGCCGAAGATCAGTTGTCTCTGGTACCAAGCCAGTGTCGGACTGTGCCTGTCCAGCCAACTCATGCCCAACACAATGGGCGTGTCCGACAGTTGGGTGACATTAAAACTGATGACTTCCCTGTGGTTGCCAAGGCGCATCACCATCGGTGGCGTCTGCTTCACCACCTGCCCCCCTAGCAACTCTCTGCCATCCACTGTGACGACTTGCAGGGGCAGAGTGGCAGGCAATAGCTGTATAGCGTGCTGCTCCACAAAGCTCTGCGCTATAAAGTCTGCGTTGCTTCCAGAATCCACAGAAAGCGGCACTTCGATAGTGACGCCGTCGGGTAGCTGGAGAGACGCTGTGAGCTGCACTACTGGTTTGGGTGGGAGGGGATCCGTGGGTTGCAATATCGCTGGGGACTGCTTCACAGATGCGTCTGGCTGGGCCCCAGTGCCTCCGTCTCCAGCCAGACATCGTCGTTTCCCTGCTGTGGTTCTCCTTGCTGCGTTGCTGCAGTCACCATTGCTGAGGCTGCAGTGTGCTTGTGGAGCCTCCGGGGACACTCCTTCGCCAAATGGCCTGGATCCTCGCAGATGTAACACTTCCTGTTCCCTCTAGGAGGCTTCGCTTTCACTGCTGCCGGTGCTAGGGCTCTGGCTGCTGACTGAGCCCTTGCACCTCCAACCTCCATCGGTTCCCCTCCCCCTCCTGGCGGAGGTGTGGATTGCGCACGCGCTGCTTCCCTCGGAACGAAAGAGAAACTTCTCGCTGCTTCGCGCCCTCCACGTCCTTCATCTCTGCACCATGGACGTTCTTCCAGCCTCACCCCCACAGTCAGCGCCCTTTGGACCACCTCCTGCGTGCTTCGGGGCCTCTCCCCCCTTGCAATTTCATCCTTAACCGCAGAACTTAGACCCTCCCAGAAGAGGTCTCTGACAGGGGGCGAATCCCGATCCCATTCTAAAGCACTGACCAGCGCAAAAAATCGGGCGTGATACTGCCGGACGCTCGCCCTCCCTTGTTTTAGTCCATGAATCTCCCGTCTGGCAAGATCCACATCAATAGTAGACAAAAAACACGCATCCATCGCTTTGATAAAGGCATCTGCATTCTGAAGCGCCGGATCTTTATCCCTCCACAAATTGCGCAGCCAGGCTTTGGCATCCCCATGCAAATGGGACAATATGAACCCCACTTTCTCTTCCTCATCTCTAAAGTCTTTTGCCAGCAGTTGCAGTGCGCACATTACGTCTGCTCTAAAATTAGGGTACTGTTGCAAAGTCCCATCGAAGTGAGCCACAAGCCCTCCTGCTCTCCGTGCCAATCCCACGCCCTCCGGTCTGGGTCCCGGTTGCCCTTGCTTAACAAGCATTTCAAACCTGGCGTGTAGGTCTCTGTAGGCGGCTGTAGTCTCCTCCTCCCGTTTCTTGGAAGCCAATACCTCTGAGGACAACTGGGTCACTGCCTCTTGCAGCGCGGAGATCCTCTGTTCTTCCGTCATCTTGCTAACCTTTGTGAGCTTGCTTACAGACACCCCTCTTCCTCCCCTAGCGGCTTCTGCTCCCGCTGCGAGGTTTCAGGTTTCTGAAGCTTTGGTCATGAGATGGGTCTTACTGTCAGAGCTGCTACCAGGTCCCAGCTCACATAGGACCACGCCACACAGCGTCCACTTTAAAAGAGTCTTTATTGAGTTACAGGTTTCATTTCCGAACTGCAGCGTGCAGCTCTACACCTTCTGCCCTAGGTCGGCGAAGACCCATCTGAGTCCCCGCCTCTTGCACACCAGCTTAATACCCTAGCCTTGCTCCACCTCCTTCGCCTCTCCCTACGTCTCTGGGTCCTTCTGCCCCCCTGGGACTCCTCCCTTCTACTCTCCTCTGACGCTGACCCCCCTGATCCTTCCGCTTCCTTTCGGCGGGCTTTGGGACCTGGCTCACTCTCCGGGCTGCTTACTGCTCCAGCTTCCGCTGCATTTGAACTTGGCGCGCGCGCCCAACTCTCTACTTTCCTCTTGACCGTTGCCTCGCTCTCTGAGGAGGGCGTGACCACCCCTGACTCGTGCCCTCCCTCCTGCTGACGGCCTCCGGAACCCGATGCCTGGCTGCCTTCCTCCCTGCTGCTCTCAGTCTTGAGCGTGGGTCCCGACTTCCAGCTGCTGCTCTCTGAATCTCCTCTGTTCCCTTCCTCCTGGGGTGTCCCCCCGGATCCCCCCCTTGCTCTGCTCACTGGGGCTCCCTTTTGGGAGTCCTCTGACTCACTGCTTAGGCTTGGAGATCTCGGGTCGTCATCATCACTCATTCTCCCTTCGGCTTCCTCCCCCTCGCTCTCTGTTTCCACCCTTCTCTGCGTCTCTGCTTCTGAACCCCTGACAAATATGATATCTTGGAAGAATGCCAGTTGAAGGAAAGGACTAAGTATTTGAATTAATTCTACCAGCCATCTCACTTTGGTACGTATTTAATTTGACTGCATATTAAGAAGATAGATATGTCTATTATTGGGCAAGAAAGGGGCTTTGCTTGAATAATAACATTACACCCCATTTAGAAATGATGTAGTTTGGAAAATATGGCATTTACTGAACCTAAATGTAATTTGAAAGTGGTTTTAATACTGCTGGTGAAACCTCCACCTTGACATACATTTTCTGTTCATAAAAATGAAGAAGACTACAGCTGCATTTCTATGCACACTTACTACCTGGTAGCAAATTTAATTTAACTCCATGGGACTTCTGAGTAAACATGGCTGGGATCAGACTGGTCTATGACTATGAAGAGCCATATGGGATGAAGAGCATGTTCCTGAGGTCCCAAGTAGGATCTCTGGCATTTCCTGTTAAAAATTCGTGGAGCACAAGGCTACCAATAACTGCTAGTCATGCTGGCTCTGTCCTACCTCCACTGTAAAAGACATTATTCTTCTGGATATCAGCTGTTAGGAATAACTAGTGAATGAACTGCTATTTCACTCAGGTCCTGCTGGCAGGCTTCCTATTGGCATTTGCCTGACCACAGGAAGCTGTTCTCCGGCAGCAGTACCTAAGAACTTAGCACAGCTCTGCTAGATCAGACCAGCATCTGACTAGTCTAGCATCCTGCATCCCACACTGGCCACTCGGGTGCCTCCAAGAAACTAGCATGCAGGGCTGAAGGCATTCAGCAGCATGCTATTTCACTTCCTCATCATTACTAATGGCCATTAAGGGATTTATCCTCTGTGGATTATTTTAATCCCTGCTTTTAAAGCCATCAAAGATGACCATCAACGCATTTTGTGCAGTGAATTAATTAGGTGCTGTGTGAAATTATATTGCATTTGACCCAAGTCAGTTTCACTGTGTGATCCCATCATTCTAGTATTATGAGGACAGAATAACTTCTCCCCGGCGACTTTCTCAACACAATGGTTTTGTTTGTTTGTTTCAGTGATAAAACAATGAATATGAAAAGAGATCACTAATGCATGAGAAAATGGCATGTCAACAGTACATTTACAATGGGCTGCTTATCTCATGAAGGATATCCATGAACGTGATGTGATGGTGTTTCATTTTCTTGCAATGATAGGATCTGCCTAGTAAAGCAAACTGCTGGGAACACGCTGATATACCAATAGACCAACCATATTCAGGCTTGCGAGAGGATAGAAGGGAAGTCATATAATGCTGCCCAGAAGCTGATCAACAGAAAATCAGTCACTGGGACAAATGACCAAGTGGCATAAGGGGTACCTTCAGCAACTATCCCTTCATTCAATAATGGATCCATTGATAAATGAACATATTGGCCTACACATAAAGCATACAGGAGGAGGCTTAACAAGGTAGCTATAACTGTAGATGTTGGCTGATCTTGTTCATCCTGATGTTTCTGTTAAACTAAAATTGGATTTAAAGGACATGCCCCCAAACCAGGGAAGTGTCTAAATTTCTCCCTCCTCTTACCCTCTTAGTATTAGTATTAACCCTGACCCTAACCCTAACCCAAGGAGGAAGTGTGTGTGTGTGTGTGTGTGTGCGCGTGCGCATAAATCAAAACACGTTAACAAATAGAGGAATGTAAGATTGTTCCTCCACCTTCACTCACATTCTGCTGTGTCAAGAGTGGGAAGACATTGGCTATGGCACTTCAGATTTTTGCTCCTATTACCACTTTAGGAACGTGGCCTTATCTGCTGTGATTCAAAGTTGGTCTTCAGCTACAAAGTGCTATGTTAGAAAGAGAAGCTGGTCCCATAGATATATATTCATTTATTAAATTTCTATACCACCCTTCCTCTGAGGGCCCCAAGGCAGTTTACAAGATAAAAAGACTAAAATACATAACATAGTTAGGAAACAAAAACAATATCCTGCCCCCAATTCAAGTACAGTGATACCTTGGGTTACAGACGCTTCAGGTTACAGACTCTGCTAACCCAGAAATAGTACCTCGGGTTAAGAACTTTACTTTAGGATGAGAACAGAAATTGCGTGGTGGCGGTGCGGTGGCAGCTGGAGGCCCCATTAGCTAAAGAGGTACCTCAGGTGAAGAACAGTTTCAGGTTAAGAATGGACCTCCAGAATAAATTAAGTTCTTAACCTGAGGTACCACTGTACTTCTTACAACATAGTTTGCATACATTGTACTATATTTTTCTAACCTTGAAAAGTGAACGCAATGTACTTTTGTGTTCCAGAATGTCTATTAAGTAGGGTCTGTTAAATTGTTATGGAATATACCAAGGGCACCTGAAACTCCCCTCCACTCTTTAACAGACATGTTAGCAAATAGAGGAACTGCACCGTTAAAAGTTCATGCTAGATCCCATTTTATCAAAGCCACATTGTTCAGTAAGTTATACGGCTAAGATTCATTGGTTAAAAAGAATTTGATCCAATAACTAATTACATACCTTGCATACATTGCACTTCATATCTTCAACATAAATTTATGTTACCGGTGTGACTTACAATGTAGTATGAAACGATAAAAGTATTTTTAGAAGTAAAATAAAACATACAAAATAACAAACGTAAACATCACCGATCAATTCAAACAGATAGAGCACTTATATTAACTTAAGAGATATATAGATAGATAGATAGATAGATGATAAAATCTTAATATTAGCTATTCTTAAAGATCCAGGGGAGGAGAAATATTTTTGCCTGGAGCTGAAATAATAGTGATGATGACAACATAATACATTATTATTATTATTATTATTATTATTATTAGTAGTAGTAGTAGTAGTAGATAAGATGATGATGATAGTAGTAGTAGTAATAATAATAGTAATAGTAATAAATAACAACAACAACAACAACAACAACAACAACAACAATAATATACTCCTGTGTGTGAAAGAATAGGAAATATGTCTTCCATTATGGTACCAGCTGAGAGGTAAGCAAGCATCATCTAGAAACAATCAATGTTCTTTTATTTAAGAACTCCTTTTTGTATATAGATCTAATAATTCAATAATTTGTACCACTCAGTCAAGTAAATAATATACAATTCATCAAATAAAATGAAAGAAACGATGGGTTTTTTATTATTATTACATGCTAAGTCTTAAGGCATCAACTACCCAAGGCTATAATATTTTGTTTCCAACAGTGGAACACACTGACTTGCTAGAAAATTTTGTCTTTACAATAGAAGTTGAGTGCCCTACATAGTTCATCTTTGAGTTGCCATTCTGCTGTTTGATGTGATAAGGCGTTGGCAGATCCAGCTGACAGGTTCCCATGATATTTGGAGGTCTTTAGAAGAGGATGCATGTTAGGCATGTGGTCATTGCTGTAAAGTTTTAGAAACTCTGATCTCTGCCAATTCAAAATTCCAAGTCTCTCATTACTTTCCCACCAAATAAAGGTTAAAGCATCCCAGAGCACAAGTACTCTTTAATGAAGTAATTATGAAATTGGTATTACGTAATGAGGCAATATGTTCTAAGAATAAATATTTATGAAGCGGCTCTGAGAACAGACATTGCATTTGATTAAACTTCCACATCCCATATGTTCATTCCAACGTTCATTGTGGGTATCAAAATGAGAGGGCATATTTGAGACGTAGTGGATAGTTTGCTGATTCAAGTTGCCATAAACTGGGCCTAATGAAGAGCAGTCAACATTTGACTATTTTAATGTACTTACAGATAATCCAAGCTGCATAACATTTCATTATCTGCCCCCTCTTTTCTTGAATTCAGGCAAAAATGCCCCAACCTACTGCTGCAAAGGGGATGGAATCATGTGGCCAGTGGAGTCAATCACTCTAGGACATACATAGGCTTTTTAAAGGTCTGGCACCCACTCAGGGTCTGTCTCTTTCTTCCAGCCTGACAGCCTGCTCACCTTCCCTTTTATTAGCCAATTGCCCATCTGATGAAGATTTGTGTGTGTGTGTTCCATCACCTTTTTACCAGCTACTCCATATTGCTGTTGATTTGGCCTGGATGGGTTTCATTTGATGTAGGGGTAGGTAGCACAGGCAGGGAGGTATATTATATCATAGACCTTGTAGGGAATCAGAGGCACTATTTAGATGAGGAGCACTTGAGCAATGATACTCACATTGCTACCTGGCTTGGGATGGGGGGGTATATGTTTATGGGTGGTCTTTTGGCTCCGGAACCTGATCAGCAGGGGCAGGGTGGACTAGCAGAATGCCCTTGGATATGGCACTAAGAAGCCCAATACTGCTGAAGGGGCTTGAACATGGGTAGCATTGCTTAAGTGATATGCTTTGGGGATTTTCTCTTCTACGTTCTCAGATCTGAGTTACCTGCAGGTAGGGATGGAAGAGCAATTCAATTCGGTATGCATTTAAGGCTGAATATATCAAATTTGCACGGTCTGTAACAATATGCAGGCTGAAACACAGCTATCCTTTGAAATCCGCACTTATCTGAATTTTTCAATGCAGCCCTCCAACCAATGTTTATAAACGTGTATATATTAATTGTACAAAAAAATGAAGTGAAAGCAATATACAAGAACACATCGTATTAGAGGAAATTGCTTGCAAAAATGTGTACATCAGTCGAAACTGCATATAAAAATGTGTTAATAAGCGAAAAAATTCACACTAATTGATGAATTTTGCTAATTGCTTCAAAATGTAGAAAACTGAATTTTGGAATGGAAAAATTCCAAAACTGAGAGATCTGAAATTGGCAAGTCTGAAGTAGAGTTTATTTGCTGCAGACCTTCTATATGTTGCGATCATTTAACCATAAACTTGTCCTGTGTCTTTATTCTGAGTGTGGGGACAAGTAGATGCTAAGCATCACATTACCAGAGCTCATGGATTTGTATCAATTTGGATTTCTGGTCAATTTCAGTTTCCAGCTGAAATATTTTGGGATAATGTCTGCCTGCTCTGACAATAAAAGGCAATTTCATGTACCAGTTAGTAGGGATGTAAACCTGCACATTTTTTTATTGTGATGCTAGGTATGGGATTTCTGAAGATGTGTTACATAACACATGGTTGGGTGATGTTGCACTATAGTTGTGGATCTAATTTAATGTAAAGTAGCCCACTAATAACCTTCTGCTTCCACTCATCCCTTCCCTTTCTTCCCTCTCACTGGTCTCTGAGCTCAGAGGAGCCATCTATGCTGGAAGAGCCAAAGACAATGATTCTGTCATTGTTTTGTTTACCTCGTTTACTTTGGGGCACAGAGAGAAACAGACAACATGTGATTTCTAAAACACTGCTTGGCTCCTCCACCATTACTGTCTTATAGTTTGTCCAAATATTACAGAATCTTTGGTTCTGAATGTGTTTGACTTGAAATCTTAATTATATAGTCATCTCCAGCTCCATATATATTAAAGCTTTTCTGCAGAGCTAAAAAGCTGCTGATTTGACTGGCGTGATTTGCATGTCATTAGCAAGAGACCTGGTGCCCTCCAGTATCCACTAGCATTTCCGCGGGCTCTTGCCTCCCCTAGCAGTGGTTTTGTGTTTTGGCTTGTGGTATTGCTAAGATGGAAGAGGCAATAAATTACCCTTATTACCTTAATCATCACAAGATTGCTGAATAAGCTTCACTCCATCATACAGAAATCACATCCCAGCAGCTGCTACAGCTCTTTAAGATTAGCTGCTGTTTCCAAGCAGCAAGGATATGAGTCAATCAATATAAAAAGCATTACGATTGCACAGAGTACCACATGCAACAGACTCTTGCATATAGTTCAGGCTCTGATTGTATCTCTAGAGAGTTTACACATCTGATGTGAATTAATACAGTAATAGGATCCTTGGAGGCATTTTCATTGCAAATTGCAAATGCAAATCAGTGTGATAGGCCAGATTTTTCTTATACTTCCTCTTGAAATACATTTCTCGTACCAGTGTCTCACTCTCAATTTTGTAACAGGACTTGGAATTGTGCTCAAATGAATAGCGTTGTGGAGATGAAAACAGTTATGCTAAGTGCCTAACAAGGGGAAATGGCCAATCTGTTGCCCAAGGGATCAAATACAATAGGAACATCTACTAGTAAAGGCAGCTCATCCAGAGAATCATCATCTTGGCCAGCCTCTTCAAAATATGGAAACAAACTGGCAATTTCAGGGGCTGCAATTTTCAATCTGACTGGCATCTCTTAATTCATTTTTGGTGCATTGTGCTCACTGTAGGATATATCTGTCAGCAATTAAACTTGTTATTAATGGTAGTAGTACAGCTCAGTTAACCATGGGTCACCTTCACCCTAACCATATTAGTTCAGCAATGTGGTACAAAGTCCAGCAAAGGGACTCCCTACTGGTAGGAAAATCATTTCTGCAGAAATGGTAGCTCCAGCCAGCGTCGGCCCAATATACTTTGTCACCTGGGGTAAACCACTAAATGCCAGGCCCCTACCAGGGAAGAAAGGGTGAGTGGAGATCTGCACTGGGAACAAGGGTCGGGGGAATGAAATCATCCTTCCCTGATGGTTGAAGTGGGGGATTGAAGTCCATTGTTGCAGAGAAAGGAGCCTACTCTGAATCATGCTGTGTGCATGCAGAACTCAGGAGACTCCAGTGAGCAGCTCCCACCATTTCCTCCTTAGGGGTGGGAGGATACCAGCAGTGCCTCCTATTTGCTGAGAAGCCACTGTGGAGGCAGCCCTGAAAAGCGGCCTCTTGGCAAAGAGGAGGCACTGATTATGGTCTCCTACACCCTTGGGGAGGAAATGGTGGATGCTGCCCTCTGGAGTCTCCAGGGAGTGTTCTGCAACCATTGCCACTGCGGTGGTAGGCAACACATTCCTTGGAGGCCAGACCTGCTGCCCTTGTGGATTCTGCTGCCCGAGGTAGTCACCTTACCTTGCCTCATGCATGCACTGGCCCTGACTCCAGCCATTAAATATTCATTTGAGATTGTTCCCATTTGAAATATTATCTTTTTTATCTCTACTGCTATCATTGTTGTTGTTGTTGTTTAGTCGTTTAGTCGTGTCCGACTCTTCGTGACCCCATGAACCAGAGCACGCGAGGCACTCCTGTCTTCCACTGCCTCCCGCAGTTTGGTCAGACTCATGTTTGTAGCTTCGAGAACAGTGTCCAACCATCTCATCCTCTGTCGTCCCCTTCTTCTTGTGCCCTCCCATCTTTCCCAACATCTTTTCCAGGGAGTTTTCTCTTCTCATGAGGTGGCCAAAGTATTGGAGCCTCAGCTTCACGATCTGTCCTTCCAGTGAGCACTCAGGGCTGATTTCCTTAAGAATGGATACGTTTGATCTTCTTGCAGTCCATGGGACTCTCAAGAGTCTCCTCCAGCACCATAATTCTATCTGCTACCACTGCTTTCATTAGAGAATATCAATAAGGGAAAACATTCTACTATCAGAAATGTCCTTTGGATATTTTTAATGCATTGTTAACAGTTTATATGGTTGGGGGGATATATTCTGATGGGCAATATAGACAGACTGAGTTTATCTTTGTGATGCAACAGGGTCAGGTGACTTGTTAACCTTTGCAATCCATGGTGATGTTTCTATCCTTGCTCAGCAATATCTCATTTTCATAGGGCTTGTTCTCTAACCTAGTCAGGTAGTTCTTAATTCCTTCAAGAACATGTGTGAAGCTTCATCAGCAGGCTGTCAACTTAGCTCTAATATGGTGCCGTGCACTGGATCCATCACTTGTCTTCAGAAACACAAACAATCTGAGTGACTTATGATGCCATCCTCCAATTGGGTTTTATCAACTGCGAATGCTAAGTTGATTATCATCATGGGGCAGCTCAGTGCTGAATAACATTATCTGAGACTTTATCAGCCTTGGCAGCACCATCTCTAATGACAGCTCTTTGGATCAAGAGACATCAAAAGAATACAAAAGGAAAGCCAGGCTTTTGAAATACTTTGCCACAAGGGTACTCCACCAGCATACTATCCAACTGTCAACAGAACTGATCATCACTTTTACATGGGTGTGAAATATGGACAGATCACTGCAGGCATATCAAACAACTTGAAAGATTTCACATGTGCTATCTACTAGGTCTTCTGGCAAGGTAGTGTCAGATTTTGCACTTGTTGAAAATAATAATAAAAAACAGATCAGCAAGGCATTTATCATTAAAGGCCAACTTTGGTGTGTGTGTGTGTTTAAAACTGACCTGCCCAATGCAAGACTTTCAGGCTATGCTTTCCACAGAGGGCTTGTCCTTCTGGTTGGCTGTCTCCATTTGTTACTTGTTTGGTCACCCAGCATGCTTGGTGTTGTCAAAGCAGCTTGGTCACTATTACCATGCATATATGCATCATAGCACTAGAAGCATGCTATGTATTGCACCAAACTCAAATATTATCCCTCTGTAGAAGACTTAGAGCTTCCCTTGACATTGCCCTTGTCTTTGCAAATGAGTGATTGGATAAAGACATTTCTCTGCCTTTGGAAGAAGAAACCTATCATGGTCTCAACACTGGACAAAGCACGCAAGGAAGTACAAGGACAGGTGTCACCAAACTTTTCTGGAGGGGGCAGGTCCACTGTCCCTCAGACCTTGTGGGGGGCTGGACCCCCCACCCTCCCAAAAGCACCCCCCTCCCAAAAGGACCCCTGCTGCCGCCACTCACACCGTCGCCGCCTCATCTCCGGCAGTGTTTTCATTGTCCTCTGCCTCTGCACAGAGCCCATGCTGTTAGCCTGGGTGGCAGAGGCAGCCTTTGCGCCGCTTCTGCTTCCTTCTGCTTGGCTTTTTCTGCTCGACCACCTTTGAGCTCAGCTACTTCCTTCCTGCTGAGGTGGCCAAGCAGTAGCAAGTGGCCCAGCAGGAAGAGCCGAGCGGGAGGAAGTGCCGATGGCACAGTGGCCACGTCAGCATAGCCACCCTCCCAGAGGTGTCTGTGGTTTCTGATTGATTGCAGGAGCTTCCTGCAGCCAATCAGAAGCCTTGTCGTGGAAGTCAGTCCCCACACGAGGCCTCCACGCTGCATCGCTTTAGCGCAGGGACTGACTGAGTGGGCAACACAGTCCGCAAGGTTCACAGGCTGGATTAACGAGCCCGGCAAGCCGCATCTGGCCTGTGGACCTTAGTTTGCTGGCCCCTGCACAAGGCTGAGATCCAGAGGAGACCAACAATTTGTTCTGGGGCAAGAAAGTCTGGTAAGCAAGTAGAATCCTATAACCTTGCAGGAATTGTAACAGAGGGGACTTGAATTGACAATCTAGTACCAGTTGAAGGCTTTTAAAAATTGCACACTTTCTCCAAACAGGTTTTATGGTCCTTAAAAAAAAGTCTCAATTCGGGGGTGGGGAATGCAGGGAATGTTGGTGTTTTCAATGTGGCGAATCTCAAGCAGCTTTGTTATCTCTGATTGGGCCTGTAAAAAAAATTTTTTTAGGGGAATAAGTGGGTGACTCTAGGCAGGGGCGGGTAGCTAACAAAGAGTTTGCAGTAACAGCTTGTCTGCTGCAAAACTGGGACATGTTTCCCACTCTTCAGTTAAAAGTTTTTATCTCTCAGTCCCTTTTCCCTCAAACTGGGCTCAATACTTGTGCAGGTACTGACAAAAATGGTTCCCATTGAGTTATTAGACTAGTTTCATCCATTCATTTAAATGCTGTAAATTATTTGAACTAGAAAAAAGTGACTCTCTAATTTAAGGTCTTACGCTTATCACAAATTCTTTAACGCAATTTACTGTCTTTGAAATAAAACACAAGACATGTTTTAATGTGCTCAATGACTGCATTATATTGTTACATTTTAAACTTGTATCACAAGGTGTTGACAGTTTAAAAAGAATATAATCTCTGAGTATTTCCCCCCAAAATTAGCCGTTACAGAAGACATTTGCCCTGCCCATTTCAAACAAATATATTTGACACTTCAGAGTAAAAAGAATTAACCCACCCCACCCACTCCCCAAACCAAAACTTCATAGCACAGAGGTACTTCAAAGTGATGATGTTTAAGAGGTATTAAATAAACATAAGCAACTGCACAAAGTATTGCAAAGCAAAAACAAGGTGTTTTTTTAAACAACAACAAAGAAGTTAGGATCTGTTGATGACCAAATCTGAAATCACCAAAACTAATTTTAATTTGCAAATAGGGAAACGTTGGTATTATACACAAAGGTTTTCAACATTTTAGTGCATGACATTTGCAATGTACTTTTGATATCTATCATATTAAATGCTATCATCCAACTCAGAATTATGTGCTAACCTGCACTCAAATAAATGATGACAATTTGCACTAGATGGCAACTTAACAACATCTTGACAGGAGGCTGGAATTTACGTAAATAACTAGGTTAGAGAGAATTGTTGTGTTTTATGGTATCTCTGAAGAAGTTTTAGTGGAAATAGTTTTTGGTTACAAAGAATATTTACTTAGATCTGGGGAACATCAACTATCTCAGAAGACTAAAATGTGCTTTCAGACATCCATGCAATGTTTAGGCAGCCCTCTTTAAATAAGACATGGAAGTGGCAGGTGCAGTTACATGAAGCTCCCAAATACAATATTTCTTTGCTTTCTACAGTGGTGGATGGCCTAGCATGTTCCTTTTCTTTCTTTCTTTCTTTCTTTTGCCTGAAAGTGAGGTTATTTCCAGAAATCACTGGCCATCCACAGCTTCTGGGCAAAAGGAGGAACAGACCTGGGGAACACCGCGCAATTTGCAGCCTTTATGGGCGCAATAGTGGTGTAATTAATACATTTGCCTATACATAGGCACAACTGATGCATATATTCCTTATGAAGGACTACATATCTCAGCACACTTTACTTCCATACAATCAAGTGAGGCATTCATGGGTGGGCAGCTATTATAAATGGTATTGGCGATTCCTGTACTGGGCAATGTGGAGTGATTTCCTCTATATGCTGCTAAGTGTCTCACTTCCAGAGCTGCAAGGGGAAGGAGGATAACAGTGGAGATAGAGTTGTAAAGTTTTGTTTTTACTTTTACAAGTGCCTGCAGTATGTTATAAAAGGGGCTATTTCATGCTATGTATTTATTCGACTCTATAAAATCTTTTTATCCTTTCTCTTTTTTTGAATACACTATGGCACATGGGAAGCAAGGACGGTTTCTTTTGTTAAACAGAAGTGTCAATACATTAGACATTTCATTATTTAAGGTATTGCAATCACTGCTGTGGGTATTTTGTTGTTGTTCTCCAACCTTGTTTAGACATGGTGAAGGAAAGCCACAAAGGGACAACTTTCATGCAATTATGAATTGATTTCACTCTGCCATAATCAAGTAGATATTAATATAGCATTTTTTAAAAGCAGAAGTTAATAAAATATCCTCATGTTAACTACTGAAACTCTTACATGCATACTGTCATAAGGTTACTACATTTACCAACCTGTCTTCTACAGTTAGGAGAAACAGCAAACTAAGTAGCTTGTGAGTTCTAACAGCCAGGTTGCCAAAATTCATGTAGGATAAGTGTAGGAAGTTTAGGCTTCCTTCCTCTGCTGGACTGTATAAAAACATTTAACAGCACTTTGTAGGGCAAAGGCCTTAATGTGACCTGTCACAGACTTATTCTGAATATGCTCCTATGAACCTACACTATGGGCCTTCCTGCATGTCTCACCCTAAAGTGGCTTATGGCCTAACACGTTTGCTCTCTCTGTGCCTACTCATAATATCAGGAATGGAATGAATGGAAGCAAGGCAAAAGTTGCACTACAGAATGGTTGGGCATCTGACCCAAGGATGAGTTCTACCCTAAAAGCATGGGCAGCTGGTACATTAGGGCAAATGGGGCATTACCCACCAACCTCATTCTGCTGTCAGCCTTCCTACTTGCAGCATGTCCAGGAGTAGTTCGTTTGGTGTAATTCAGCAGGGAGGACAATGGGGACAAAACTAGAATTAGCTGACTCTGCCTACTATTGACATCAGCTCAGCTACTGATGTTCTCCTTGCCTTCTACCCTGCCCATTCCAATGAGAGCCAATCACCACTGTTCAATTACCTGCAACTACCATATATTTTCTTCTTCAAAAAGGTGCCTACACATTTCCACTAAAACTCAGATTAAATGTATAATTAGAGCTGTACAAAAATGTTTAATAAAAGTCGATGGATTTTCTTACACAATTTAATCCATAAGAGCTTATTTTGATAACTTTTTTTTTTTAAAAAAAGTTCCTTATGGCAATCTATCCCCAAGTAAAAGTTGCTTGTTCGTGAACAACCGGTGAGCCAGAAGGTGGGCTGTGGCTGCTGGAAAATGTGCCACAAAGGTTCTAGACAAAAGCCCATGAGCTCCTGGCTCAGGTGTTATGCATGTTTCAGATAAAACACACTGTGTGACACTTAAGAGAGCAAAAATGTCATCTGAACTGACCTTTCGTTACATGAAGGTCTTAAGAAGCAATGATCAAGCAAGCTCAAATAAAATTTAAGCAAGGTTGTAATCCTAGACATCTGACATATTGGCGATCTATGATTAGACCTCCCATCCCTTAATTTACGTTAAAAGCAGTTGTGGGGGGGAGGAGGGATGAATTGGATCAGGACTATAGTACCTGAGCTGCTCTTTGCCCTATTAGAGAAAATGTGTGTGTACCCATATGTTTTCCCTAATAGGAGAAATAGCAGCAGTATATGTTATTTATTTCATTTTCTGTATTTCTGTTCTTTCTGGAAAGATACATTGAAAAGACACTTAGATTGGGAACACACACCATGGGGGAAAGGGTTTAACCTCCTTTCCCTGGTGTTACGATCCCAGTCCTATTCAGGGGCCCTGGAGATCTGAACACAGAACAACAATATCTAGTCTAGCATGGCCCTATGTTTTTAGACAACTTAATTTTGTGGTGGGAGGAAGGAATGTGTGTAGCTATACTGCATTCTGAGGTAGTACATATAGTGATATATGCAGATGTAAAGGCAAAACATTTAATTATGTGACATTTATGTATAGTTGTGATAAGCTTTGTAAATAGGGGTCAGTTGAAACAAGGAAGCTTTATTCACCATGGCCTACATATACAGCTCAGAATGTACCGTTTAAAGTGGCTTGTTTAGAAATTCTTCATAGTGGTTTAATTTTCAAATAAGGAACTTTGCCTAAAAGGGCTTTTTTGGTCTTGTTTGAAACTGGTACAATGATATTTAAGATGTCACTCCTCAACAAGAGAAGGGCAGTTATATGAGAGCATAGCCTATTATATGTTATGCTTATATGAATTGTACATCTTTCTGCCTTTTGAGAAATGTTAAGATGCAAAGCACTTAAAAGATTAAGTGTTGTGCTCAGCAGAGTTCCACTCGCACTGGGGCAAAACAGCAGAAAGCCATTTAAGCGAATCCTCCACCCCCCCAACCCCACCCCCTAAAGCTGCGACTGGGGTTTGAAAAACCTGCTGGAATAGCAAGGAAGGTTTTTTGTGAGGCTTTAGGTGAAAGTGGTGAAACTGGTTGCCCCCTCCGTTCATTCAGTAAAAGCTGCTGCTTGATCCCGGTTCCCACTGCAAATGGAAGAATCCTTTCCGTTCATGGAAGGGCAAGCTGGGAACCAACTCAATGTTTTTAGTTATTAAATTTAAAATATGAATGCATGCTAATATTCTGCTATATTCTAAATACATTTCATGGTAAATGTATGTGAGTGCTAGATTCCTAAGCGGTATTTCAGTGGTTGCATAAAGCTCCAGTGATTAACTTTTCATGAATAATTTGAGGCCTAGTCACCCCATCCAGTCCCTCTGCTTACAAGAGAGTTTGGGAGAGTGTTTCCTAGGAATATCTATTTGGAAATATATCTTCAGTAATTCCCCCTCTTAATATTAGAAAATAAGGCAAATACTGTTCAGAAAAAGGTGCTATGACCTCCAGTCTATGCTTTTACTAGGTCACCAGGTAAACATATGACAAGAGTGGGAATCATATCAATAACAAAAGCAAGGCTTTTTGTTTTTAAATCTGCATTTTCAAATAGAATAAAAAGCTATCAAAAGACTCTGTGACCGAACATAATATTCAGAAAATACTTTTTAGACTTTATAGATACAAGCTTCCTGTATTTACAATATATCTTCTTCTAACACCCCCCCCCCATTTCCCCTTTAAGAGACATGTCCATTAAATTACTTAACATGTTCCAAATGTGGAATAACATGACTGGGCTAGTAAAACTGAAGCATCAGGCAAGCTTGCATCTTTTTGGACTTGCTCTTTGTCAGAATTTGGTTCTGTAAAATCTCTGGTTGCCAGCTACTAGGCTGCTCAGAAGCATGGCAGGAAACAGGAAAAAAAAAAAAAACAATGCAACTGCCATAATAATTAACATTAGTGTAAAAAAAAAAAGTAGTATGTTCACAGATGCTCTAATAATCACTTTAACATTTTGGCTTTTAAATTCTAGCAAATTGCTTCTTCTTTTTCTGAGATTCAGTACATTGTTTCAAAATACTGTGCATTAGAAAATATACACTTTGCCCATCTAAGTGGCTTACCAATTTGGCTTTATGTATTAATGACTTTATGTATTTTGACATGAGTTTGAAAATGTAGATTAGACAAAAGCAATTTTTTGCCTTATGCCTACTAGTCAATTCTCAATAGAGTGGGAGGTAACAGCAGAATTCCTGTTCTTTAACTAGAAACATTTGTGTTTCTAAGAAAGATGTCTAGCAGGAGTTGGGGAACCCGTGACTCCCATATGTTGTTGGTACTCCCACAAACCCTAGCTAGCAAAGCCTACATGGTTTTTTCTTTCCTTGAATTCAAACTTGTGAGTAGCCTTGACCCAGACATGTGGGTCTTAAGTAGCTGCAGGATGTAGAACCTGAACTCATATGCTGCTACCCATCTAAACAGGCTGGTTCCATTCTCTTTTGGACAGCTAGTGCAAGAAAATTGAATACTGCATGGACAAAAAGCGGCTGATAATTCCATTATAATATAAGCTATTTAGTGGTAAAGTACAATAATTGATGGGTAACTGATTTTTCTTAAACAAACAAACCAACAAGTATACACCACTTATTTAAAATGCAGCAGGTGTACAACAAGTGGGAAATAGAATGATTATACCCCTTGTATATATAACACTGAATCTAGCCACTCCGTCCCAACCAAAGAAAAGAATGTATAGTTGCTAGAATGTAAGATGAGGAAGACATAGTCTGGGTGACCCTGAGCCAGTTGTTCTCTCTGTCAAACCCACAATATGTGGATGTTATGAGGATAAAAACCCTTTGGAGTAAAAATGGGATACATAATGTTGTTAATAATACCCACTTTCCCTGGTTAGGAAAACAATGTATGCTTTTTGTGATATTTTATTGAGGGGGACATTTAGTGGAAAACGATAAGTGAAAGCAGCTTTCACTACAAAATCAGGCCGCCGTGAGTATTATGGCTCTTGCTGAAGCTCAGTCTAGGCTGATTTTGTTCCTGACAGTTTTGAGCACCAGCCTGACCTCCCCTCCCTCATACAGAATGCACACCAGTTGCTTAGTGCCCCACCAACATGGCTCCTATAAACTCACTGTTGTAAGGTATTTTGCACATCTGAGTGTTTCTCTTTAATCATCTGTAGTAAAGAAAAAATATTCCATCATATAAAACACACCATATCCTCCTGAAGTGTGTGTACATGTGTGTGTGGTGGTGGTGGGGGTGTGTGTGTGCACGGAATCAAAAAGAAAATGTGTTAGGAGCATTTTTTACAGTGCGTCACTATTACACATATGGCATACTCAAAGGACAGCTTTTGGGCTGATCAAAATGTAGTATGGTCAAAATGCCTCAAATACACATGTGTGTGTTTGTGTGATGTGCTAGGGAGCACTATATAGAGTATCTCTTTTCCCCACCCTGCTACAACTATTTTAGCTCATTGCCTGGGTCATCTCATCTCAGCATGTACTAATATAGCTTTTATATAGCATGTTTGACTGTATCTAGAGAATCTAATTCTGATTACCTTCATATTAATAGATTATGTTTCTGAAAGCTTTAACAAAGGCAAATGAGTTTTATAACCATCTAAATAGGTAAGATTTTTTCCTCCAAATATCCATATAAAGTTCATATAAGTGCATAATTAGAAAATACATTTTTAAATAGAGTCAAAAACATATTCTGCAAAAGATATGGTTTAACTTTGGTACAATCCTATGTTCTCATTTTTTAAAAAAAATTTTTTAGCAGTGATAAGAAGCCATATATCTTTCTACGGCTGATGCTGTAGATTTGTGATAAAGTTTAACTGAAACCAAAATAGCTGAATCCATCATGCTTAAAACTTGAGAGATAAGATTCTAAAGAAATTGATGGGGGCTGTACAGTGCTTTCTCAGGCTTACAAAAAAGGCCTGTTATGATGTGTGCTGTATCAGCTTCAATCTGAATTAATTAATATGCAAATTTTACTTTTTTCCTTTCATGTCAAAATAAGAACTGCCAATGGACTCCTGTCCTCTTTCGTTGACCAGATCTTTTGATGCTGCTTGTTTTAAAAGCAATTTTATATGCTATTCGTCTCCATTCATATAAACCATTCCCCACACTTTTAGGAACAATCTACTGCACACCCTCCCTGAAATTCAAGGGAGCTGCATAAAAACATAGTAGATTGACACGTGTGAGTAATACTAAAGAAGAAGAGATAGGAACATTATATTTTAACACTGCTTATATCTATTGAGGATTGCATTTTTAATATACAGTAAGTTGTGTGGGGTTTTTTTGCACAATAACGTTTGTAAAAATACATATTTATATTTCTGGTTGTTATTTTCTGGAATTCATTTGAATTTCATTTATCTTCATTGTTGCTCTTTCCACATTTAGCTCTTTTCACCATGTCTCCATGTAAAGTAAATAAAACACTTCCCAGTTCTTTGGCATCGGGAGGGGTTCATACTGCCGTGATGCTTCCATTGTGACGAGAACGTGACCTTTCCAAATTTACTCGTCTGTTATCTGGAATATAAAGGGAGAAGGAAACATTATAAGATTTTAAAACATGGATACTGCAATGTCAAGAGGTGTAATGGTTCTAGGGGTTGCTTGTGTGTAAATCAACGCCACCCTTGGCTGGTTGCCTGAATGAACCCTTTCTGTCTGGACAGCCACTCGCCCGTGACTGTCTCAATCGCTGGCAGAATCCGTTAGTGGGCATTTCTTGAACTTCTTCCAGCAAAGAATCTCTTTGACGCTTAGTCTCCGCCTAGCCTCCCTGCGCGGAAGCCTTCTGCGCAGGGAGGGTGTGGGCATCGGAGGACCCGTGCTCTCCCCACTGGTCCCCAGCGAGGAGTCTTGGAGCCACCTCGCCGATTCCCCCATCTGCCCCCCTTCTCCACTGGTGCTACGCTGATTTCCTTCCCCCAGAAGATGTGCTGCTTCTCTCCCTCCCGGGACGCTCTCCAGAATCCCTCTGGAGCCCTCCCTCTCCCTCTGGCTCCGATGGCAGTTCCCTGACAAGAGGTTTTCAAGCAGTCCTGAAAATAATTTCAAAGCAGTAGATAAATAAATTACTAGGTGGATGGATCAGAGAAATTTCAGAGTACAGCTGCCAGGAATTCAAAAGTTCTGCAATCAACAATAAATTAATCTCCTGATCTGAAACTCTGGGGGTGATAAAGGCATTCTGTGGAAGAATTCTGTGGCACTCTCCCTTGGAAATAGTAGGTGACAACCAAAAATGCAGAGGAAAGTGTTACTAAATGAAGATGTCTCTGTGTCCAGTTGCTTTGGGAAAGAGAAAGTAACATTATCCTTTCCTTGAGAGGCAAGTTCACCAGCATCATTCATAAAGTAGGGACAGATGGCATAACTCATTATTCCCTTTACACACACACACACACACACACACACACACACACACACACACTACTTCCTACAAATTACCTGGATGAGCAACTTCAATATAAACTATTACTGCGCAGCAATTATTGCAATGGAAAATCATAGCATAGGAAGATTATTTCATGGGCTACAAGTCCAATGTCCTGAAAGCACAATTTTAAGTCAGGCATGCTATAGTTGAAAATATATTAACAAACATGGTATTTCCTCAAATGTGTTTAGCATCTCCTGACCAGTAAAATGCAAGTGACATGGCTGAAATTCCTGTGTGATACAGACATGCAACTGATTAGCTTAAATCGCATGACAAATGTTAGCTCTCTGGAGATAAATAAATGTGACACATTGAGAGAAGAGTTAAATAGTTCTGGGAAGGGTTCAAGAAGCAATGGGTAGATTAAAAACTAATAAACTTCCATTTACTTCTGTATAAGTAGCTAGAAAAATGGATTTTAGAATTCATGGATAAGTGCCTCCCAGCCACTTTCCTTTTGGGCAATGTCTCTCTCCCCTTTTCCTCCTCCTGAAATCCCTGTATTAAGAAATTTGAAGTAATGCAGCCAACCACACAATGAAAGACACAAGTGTCCCATCCTACTGCACCTGATAATAGGCCGAACCTCTTCTGTGAAACCCACAAACTATGACATTAATTCAGGAAATCCTGCTGAACTAAAGTCCAATTTGCATAAAATGTACAATATGTTTTTATTAATATGTTTTTATTAATCCCTAACAGATGATCTCCGCAGGCAGCTGGATCGAGGCGGGTCGGGGCTGCTGATGCTTCTAGACCTGTCAGCAGCCTTCGACATGAACGATCACGAACTCCTGGACCGCCGCCTTGCCGAAGTGGGGATCCAGGGCACAGTCCTTCAATGGCTGCGCTCGTTTCTCTCCGGTCGGGGACAGAGGGTGGCGCTTGGGGGGGAATTGTCATCGCGCCACTCCTTGGTGTGTGGAGTGCCTCAGGGTGCGATTCTCTCCCCGATGCTTTTTAACATCTTTATGCGCCCCCTCGCCCAGCTTGTCCGGAGTTTTGGGCTGGGTTGCCATCAGTATGCCGATGACACCCAACTCTATCTGTTGATGGATGGCCATCCTGACTCGGCCCCAGATACACTGACCAGATGTCTGGAAGCTGTGGCTGGATGGTTACGTGGGAGCCGGTTGAAGTTAAATCCTTCGAAGACAGAGGTCCTCTGGCTGGGACGGAGCGATATGGGATTGAGGGGGCAACTCCCATCTCTTGCGGGGGTGCAATTAGTGCCAGCATCATCCGTGAAGAGTTTGGGTGTAATCTTCGATACCTCCCTCTCTATGGAGGCGCAGATTACAGCTATAACAAAGGCGGCATTTTTCCATCTCCGCCAAGCTAAGCAGTTGGCTCCTTATCTCTCTCGCCCTGACCTAGCCACTGTGATCCATGCGACGGTCACCTCCAGACTGGATTATTGTAACTCGCTCTACGCGGGGCTGCCCTTGAGACTGACCCAGAAACTCCAGCGGGTGCAGAATGCCGCGGCGAGACTCCTTACGGGGTCTTCGCTGCGAGATCATATCCATCCAGTGCTGTACCAGCTGCACTGGCTCCCGGTGGAGTACAGGATCAGGTTTAAGGTGCTGGTTTTAACCTTTAAAGCCCTATACAGCCTAGGACCCTCGTACCTACGGGACTGCCTCTCCTGGTATGTCCCACAGAGAAATTTACGGTCTGCAAATAAAAACACCCTAAAGATCCCAGGCCACAGAGAGGTTAGGCTGGCCTCAACTAGAGCCAGGGCCTTCTCGGCCGCGGCTCCAATCTGGTGGAACGCTCTGTCACAAGAGACTAGGGCCCTGCAGGACTTGACATCCTTCTGCAGGGCCTGCAAGACAGAGCTGTTCCACCAGGCCTTTTGTCAGGGCGCAGCCTGACCCCCTCCTCTGGCAATCTGCACAAAATTTTGCTTGATGGTTGCCATTAATTTGATTTTAATTTGATTTAATTAATTTTATAATGAATGTTTTAGAATGTTGAGTTAT
Organism: Podarcis vaucheri; assembly: GCF_965113315.1. Classification (NCBI taxonomy): domain Eukaryota; kingdom Metazoa; phylum Chordata; class Lepidosauria; order Squamata; family Lacertidae; genus Podarcis; species Podarcis vaucheri. Next base: position 16,886,867 of record NC_138758.1, on the reverse strand, counting down.
TTTGATTGTTATTAGCCGCCCTGAGCCCAGCTTCGGCTGGGGAGGGCGGGATATAAATAAAATTTTTTTTTATTATTATTATTATTATTATTATTATTATTATTATTATTATTATTATTATAAAAGACTATGGGAGGTAGAGGGCATCATGCAAATATAGCAAGCTTTTTTGCATTAATCATGGAGATGAAAACTCTGGAACCAGTTGGTGAGCACTTCCTACAAATATACATCTCTGCCATGCAGGGGTGAAATCATCACATACAAATAACAGGCCCTAAAAGAGTTGAATTGATTGTTGTTTGAAGAAGTTCTAGAAAAGGAAGGCGTATCCCTGGACTACAAAACCTCAGTTAAAAGAGTGACAACTTCACGAATTTGGATAATGTCTAGTAAAAATAGCTAGAAGATACTCTCTTTGGGATTATGTTGTTGACAGAATGTAAAACCAAACTACTAAATTTTTAATTAACACCTACAATCCTGTGGTGCTGTTAAAATGATTATTTGCTGTTGCATTTAGAATGTTGAAGTTGCTGAAGAAATGGGGGGGGGGGAGGACCAGGGAGCGATTATTAGCTATGACCTGATAATTTCTGCTCAGAAGATCTATTTCCACTTTAAGGTGGCTGGAAAAAGAAACTTTTGCCAGATTTGGAGTTTAAGCTATTTTTTTTGGAAGTGAAATATGTACACCAACATTGGACAAAGCATTCAGCTTCACAATAAGAAAGAATGACAGGTTGAGAAGGCACATAGTGTCTGTTGCTTGTATTTCTTATCCTTGTACCATACATGCATCTTACATTATAGAAAAGAAAAACACTCGCTTTCCATATTGCCTTCTGTATAAATCTCAGGGCAGATAATAATAATATTAAATAAACATATATTAAAACCACCAAATGTGAATATATATAACCTGCTCATAATTACCACATACTCATTATACCAGTGACTATTAATAAATGCCTAAGTAAACAGGTGGATTTTAGACTGTCGCTAGAATGTCAGTGAAGTTGATGCCACACATTTCAGGGAAGGTATTTCTAAGTTGAGTAATTTTTTTTTCATATCACCATCTGGGGTAATTCCCCTAGCACCTTTAATTTCAGTCACCAGCACCTTTAATTTCAGTCACCAATGTAGTTCATTCAGCATCAGTATTATGTGGTTCCTGATAGCTGTCCTGCCAATGTATTGAAAGCCACATTTTTCACCAATTGCATTACAATAATTTAAATGAGTGGTGATCAGAGCATGGCTCACAGTGACTAGGCTATCTCTATCCAGAAACCTTAGGAAGAAAGAACGGAAATTTGTAATTAACATGAATTTCTATTTGAAAAGTGGACTGGAGAATAACCAGTGAATAGGATGACCCACTGGATTGGATAGGCAGGCCTTTTAAAGCCTCTTGCCTCCTCTTCCAGCCATCCCACCCTCCAAACCAGGACAACAAAAGCATATGAATCTACACCATGGGTAGGCAAACTAAGGCCTGGGGGCCAGATCCGGCCCAATCGCCTTCTCAATCCGGCCCGCAGACGGTCCAGGAATCAGTGTGTTTTTACATCAATAGAATGTGTCCTTTTATTTAAAATGCATCTCTGGGTTATCTGCGGGGCATAGGAATTCATTCAATCCCCCCCCAAATATAGTCTGGCCCCCCCACAAGTTCTGAGGGACAGTGGACCGGCCCCCTGCTGAAAAAGTTTGCTGACCCCTGATATACACTGTAAGACTAAGATAATGCAGAGGAAAAAACAGAGGTGGGTGAATGTCTTCCAGCACACTCTTCAAACAGAAATGCACAGCAAAGACCAATTTCTGGTTTTGCATCTTGAGTGGACTCGAGGACATTCAGTGAATAGGATGTAACAGAGCAGTTTTCTCTAAGAACAGGGTGGGATTCCTCTTCATTAAAAGCAAACAACCCTCCATAGCACCTTTCTATCCAAAGCAGCATAAACTGAGGAAGAAGAAGTATGAGAAGAGGCCCAGTGGCCTCCCTGGAGCATATGTGTTGTGTTCAAAAGGCCCCGGGTTCAACCTTGGTGGGGTTGAGAAGGACTCCTGCTTGAAACCTCAGAGAGATAAGACAGTACTGATTCAACCATTTGTTCTCAGAGAAAAGAACATGCTCATACTATGAACGTTCCCCTAGTACTGCTTCCAATGAAAATTCATAGTATAAAAAGAACATTCCAATCTGTGCACAAACAGCAGTATTTAAATATTCATGTTGTAATCAGACAAATTAAATGCCTTCTGTACTTTGACTGGTAAGTTGTTGAATTAATTCTCTTCTGTTTAAGTATGTACAAAACCCTAGCTGAGAATCAGTTTGTTTTCAATTGATTTAGCACATGGTTCCTTCAAAGCATGTGGTATGCTACAGATGAAAAGTGCTCCCCTTTCTGCCTGCAGAATACCCATCTCTCCATCAGGGCACATACCTCGGCTATACATGGCCCAGCCCAGCTCTATGGGGCTGTTTGGGTGTCTTCCGAAAAGAAATATTTTAGGGGGGAAAAGGATACCTCCTGATGGGAGGAGGCTAGAGAAATAGAGAATTGTGTATGGAACCAACATATAGTCCCATCTGTTGCTTTGCATCTTATAGGAACATTCTGAAGGCTAAGGGTGCTGGGCAGACAAATGTATCCAGGGCACAAAAAATCTCTTGAAGTTTCTAGTGATTTTTGCTGTCTTTAAGTGAGATATCCCGGGAGTATAGCAAATACTTGCTGTCAGTACACAACTGAGTGCAAATTGCTTCAAACAGACTTATCTGGCATATCCAAGTTTTATCTGTTACAGGCAGTATTTGCTCAAAGTGGCTAAGCAGGGAATTTGAAGCAGCGGCAGCAGCAACAACAATAACTACTACTACTACTACTACTACTACTACTACTACTACAGAGGCACACAGACTTGCTATTCCTAGAAACAGCAGTGCTATGGAATGAATGATTTAGCAGAAGCTTATCCCACAATAAACTGATCCCAAGTGTGTGTGTTCAAAGAAATATATGTGGAATGTGGAAGAAAGGATGTGTGAAGAACTGGATGTTGCATGGATGTGGTAGTTTAAAAGTATTCTTCTAACAATTATTTTTGTACTTCAGAGTTGAGTAATTAACTCTGAAGTACAACAATAATTGTTAGAAGAATACTGTTAAACTACCACATCCATGCAACTGACACAAAATTTAAATGACTGTATCAGAGTGGCATTTAAGATCTTGGGACAAAACAGATTTGTACGCTAAGCTGCAAATGCACATTGCAACCTGCTGGTGTTCCAAAGGCCAAAAGCTATGGCTTACTCTCCAATACCTGAAACAACACTAAACTAGGAGCTGAAGCTGCATTTTCAGCTGAGAAATTAACCTAAAAGCTGAAGTTGCCTTCATACTTTGGGAACTTGTTGTCTCAGGATGACAGTTCCATAAATGCACTTCTGTTTGCTCCAAAGACAGTCACATAGAGCATAAAAGCAAACATGGTAAGTGCTTGCATGGCGGAAGGTATTCTAACATTAGAGAAGAACATTACTTCTTCAGTATTACGGTGATAACACAGAAGAATAACTTAAATGTGTATATAATAGGGCATAACTCATGCAAGTTCAGACATTTCATGGCCAATAGCAGTGTTGATTCTAGCTTTTGAGGGAGTTCAGACAAGAGATCCCCAGTAGGCTCTACCCTTCTCTTCACTGCCATCAACTACTTTCTCTCTCTCTTTCCCTCCAGCGCCAACCACCATTGTCACCCAGCCTCTTCACTCCCATACATCTCTTGGTTGTTCCCTCTGGTTGCAAGGAGGCATAGGAGCAGGAGCAGGTAGTTCTGAAGGCCAACAGTGGACTCCCTAGCTGAAGCATGAGCTTCAACCAGTGCCTGATGATGTTGAATCCTGTAACCAGCCCTGACAGATGGGTTGTATTGGGTTACCAGTAAGAGGATTTACATGCATAATCACCAGTTCTCATTGAAGCATTTCTGAAAAGTGGTGGAGGGAGCAAAAGCTTAGTGTTTGCTCTCACACCCTTACACATGCACACTGTACATTTATTATTTGATTTGAACACATCTATCACACCTATGCTGCCAAAGGGAATCAAGACAGCTATCAATCAGTACACACACATAGAAATGAGCAAAATCCTTAAAACTAGACAACATACAGTCAAACTAATAAATTAACAATAGCCTTAACTGAGAATTCAGCCTTTTATTATCTACATGACTAGGCTTTGTGTGAATGTAACCACAGGGAATCCTGAAGTGACATTTCTTATGCAACTAATTTCTTTGTCTAATGTCTGATTGGTAGTGTCACCTAGGTTTATAACAATTCTTCAAAGATAAAGTAACCCATTATTTTAAAATTTATTAATTTGGTACATGTTTTATGAGAATAGGTTTTTGAAGCAGCTCCTTTGAAACAAGCTTTCGGGAAGGTATACAGACAGATGCAGTTACTGTGTCTGCCATTTCTGTAATTCTGCATGAATTTGAAAACCATTCTCCCTGCCTCTGAAATGGAATGCAGTCATTCATTTTAATTGCAAAACCCACTTAGAGCTGATTTTGAAATTGTAATAAAGTGTGCCAGGACACAAATGTGATGAACATAATACATTGGCTATGCAACTACAAGGCTCTGCCTTTTTGAGCTTTGTCAGGAATATCTATTGTTCTTTTAACAGCTAAAAAACATAAATACCCCATGTTTTTCTCCCCCTATCTCATCTGATGCACGTGAGGGAAGATTAACTTTGCTTGTAACTGCTTCTCTATGAAATATACCACCCAGCATTCTTGTTCTTAGGTCAATTATGTGGCTGGAACTTTTCAATCTGCAGAGCTCAGGATGACTTGAAACTCCCACATAGCGGTAATTTCATAAAAATCCTCTCTGTGTATCTAAATAGTCAGCTTTCCATAACTGTCGAGCCTCAAAAGTTTAGGGGATGTCTCAAGAGTCCTAATCACATTTTAGTTCTCAGGTTTGCAAATCAAATGAAAAGTTGCACTGGCCAAAACCTGCCATCTGATTTTAAAATGGCTTTTTTGTATATATATAAAAACTTTCTATATTGCATTAGCAACATTTGGAAGTGGTGCACTGGAGACAAAAAGGTGTACAAGGCATAAGCTTGTGAAAATACCCTTAAGAGCTATTTTAGATAGCCTGGGAGACATAAAAGCATCCAGGAGAAGACGGAAGGACCATGACAATTTACGCAGCTCTGCTACTCTTTTCAGTGAAAGAAGGATAAAGTTTGAAGCAATGCCCTTAATATCTAGTTACCTAGGCCGTTATTTTTATAAACCAGACACGGTAAAGGAGCAGTTGTCTTTCCCTAGCAAACACTATTTGTGAGGGATTTAACAGGAAAGGGGCTATAAATTCAGACACAGGAAATTAAGACACAGTTCTGGCACCTCTTTTCTAAAAAAAATTGCATTGAACAGGACTATGAACCAAATTTTGTTACTGGGAACAATAAGCATTTACAAAATGAGAATATATCCATGAATGATGCAAGTATGGTCACTTCCCTCCCATTGTCTCTTTCAACCTCCTAAAGAACAGAACGGGAACCTGTGGCCTCTAGATGTTGCTGGTCTCCAACTCCCATCATGCTTCATGACCCTGCTGCCTGGAGCTGAGGAAAGCTGGAGTCCAACAACATTTGGAAGGCCACAGGTTCTCTTCCTGGGTGCAATCTACAAAACCAGAGTTTCTAGGAAAGCTGCCTGTATCATTCTCCAGAATTAAAAGCCCAGGACCTTTCTCAGGGAGCCAAGGAGTAACAAGTGAAAAAAGAAAAACAACTTGCCCCTCGGAATGTGGCTTTCAGGGTCTATTTTGCTTACCTCTGATCTAGAAGGGAGAATAGAAGCTTCTATAGATATATTCTGTAGGGAGAATAGAAGATTCTATAGATAGATGGAAGTGCACCACTTCCAAATGTTGCTAATAGAAAGTTTTTTTATATATAGAAAAAAGCAATTTTAAAAGATGGCAAGTTTTGGCCAGTGCAACTTTTCATTTGATTTGCAAACCTGAGAACTAAAATGTGATTAGGACTCTTGAGACATCCCCTAAATTTTTGAGGCTCGACAGTTATGGAAAGCTGACTGTTTAGATACACAGAAAGAGGATTGTTATGAATTTATATTCATATATGTATTGCTATGTGCGATGTAGGGATGCGGGAGGCACTGTGGTCTAAACCACTGAGCCTCTTGGACTTGCTGATCAGAAGGTTGGAGGTTCGAATCTGCACAATGGGGTGAGCTCCCGTTGCTCTGTCCCAACTCCTGCCAACCTAGTAGTTTGAAAGCATACCAGTGTGAGTAGATAAATAGGTACCATTGTGGCGGGAAGGTAAACAGCATTTCCATGCGCTCTGGTTTCTGTCACAGTGTCCCACTGTGACAGACGTGGTTTAGTCATGCTGGCCACATGACCTGGAAAGCTGTCTGTGGACAAACGCCGGCTCCCTCGGCCTGAAACAAGATGAGCGCCGTACCCCATAGTCACCTTTGACTGGACTTAACTGTCCAGGGGTCCTTTACCTTTAACTATGTGAGCTGACTCTAATAGCAGAAGTGGCTTTTGGTCTCATATTCTCTAAAAGCATTCCAGAATTAAATGTCCAGGGAGCATTGCTTTAATTTTATTTTCCCTGGAACTCAGAAGGAATCATTTAAAATGTTGCTGTGACAGAACAATATATAAACTTAAAGCTAAAAAAAAAGCCTGGCGGAATGAATATGAATGAACACACAAAAAAACCCTTGATGCCTATTTAGTAATAAAAAGGGCTGTTGCTAAAGCTCCACCTTATTAGACTAATTTTTGTTGAAATAGCAAAGAAGATGGGGGAGAAAACACCCTTGTAAAGGCATTCATATGGCCTGTACCTTTGGGAGGCAATGAAAGCATTTGCATCAAATATTTATTTGTACCTTCATTTAAAACTTTGCTCACTGCAAAAAGCCTAATGAGATACACATCTAGTTCTTATGAAAGACCCAGGGGACAATATTCATACAATTCCAGGGAACGTTAGTACAATATAAGCAACACAAAACCTAAACATGACAGACCAGAGTGAATAGAGGCGAGTGCATTACATTTTCTGCTTAAAGGCTTTATTAAGGGATTAAAAAGCTTAGAACCCAAAGGGAAAAAAAACAAAAGTACAACAGCACAAGGCATTAGTATAGTGGCACCTCCTGATTTCTAAATAGAAGTGAAAAACATTAAAACAGAAGCAATGCCAGGCCTGACTGGCTTCTACATTGGGTTCCTCTTCCTTCAAGAACTACTTACTCGGTGGAGTCTACAGTAAGATTAGTGAGTGCCATAGAGGTTCCCATCTCTACAAAATCTCTCCCCCCAAGTAGGATGTTATGAACCTTGAGAAGAGTAAAGTGCCTGTTGGGAAGACTTGTTGAATTAATTTGCACAAGCCAAGCATTTGGTTGTTGTTGTTTAGTCGTTTAGTCGTGTCTGACTCTTCGTGACCCCATGGACCAGAGCACGCCAGGCACTCCTGTCTTTCACTGCCTCCCACAGTTTGGTCAAACTCATGCTGGTAGCTTCGAAAACACTGTCCAACCGTCTCATCCTCTGACGTCCCCTTCTCTTAGTGCCCTTAATCTTTCTCAGCATCAGGGACTTTTCCAGGGAGTCTTCTCTTCTCATGAGGTGGCCAAAGTATTGGAGCCTCAGCTTCACGATCTGTCCTTCCAGTGAGCACTCAGGGATGATTTCCTTCAGAATGGATAGGTTTGATCTTCTTGCAGTCCATGGGACTCTCAAGAGTCTCCTCCAGAACCATACAGTGGTGCCTCGCAAGATGAAAAGAATTCGTTCTGCGAGTCTTTTCGTCTTGCGATGTTTTTCGTCTTGCAAAGCACGGTCCGTCGCAACTGCGCCTCTTCAAGCGGCTTTAAAACAAACAAACCGCAAGACGTTTTTGTCTTGCGAAGCAAGCCCATAGGGAAATTCGTCTAGCGAAGCAATGCAAAACCGAAAAACCCTTTCGTCTAGCGAGTACTTCATCTTCCGAGGCATTCGTCTTGCGGGGCACCACTGTAATCCAAAAGCATTATTTCTTTGGCGATCAGCCTTCTTTATGGTCCAGCTCTCACTTCCATATATCACTACTGGGAAAACCATAGCTTTAATTATACGGACCTTTGTTGGCAAGGTGATGTCTCTGCTTTTTAAGATGCTGTCTAGGTTTGTCATTGCTTTTCTCCCAAGAAGCAGGCGTATTTTAATTTCATGACTGCTGTCACCATCTGCAGTGATCATGGAACCCAAGACAGTAAAATCTCTCACTGCCTCCATTTCTTCCACTTCTATTTGCTTAGTTTTTTTGATGTTGAGCTTCAAACCATATTTTGCACTCTCCTCTTTCACCTTCATTAAAAGGTTCTTTAATTCCTCCTCACTTTCTGCCTTCAAGGTTGTGTCATCTGCATATCTGAGGTTGTTGATATTTCTTCTGGTAATCTTAATTCCAGCTAGGGATTTATCCAGCCCAGCCTTTCGCATGATGAATTCTGCATATAAGTTAAATAAGTAGGGAGACAATATACAGCCTTGTTGTACTCCTTTCCCAATTTTGAACCAATCAGTTGTTCCATATCCAGTAGCTTCATTTAACTGTAGCTTCTTGTCCCACATAGAGATTTCTCAGGAGACAGATGAGGTGATCAGGCACTCCCATTTCTTTAAGAACTTGCCATAGTTTGCTGTGGTCGACACAGTCAGAGGCTTTTGCATAGTCAATGAAGCAGAAGTAGATGTCTTTCTGGAACTCTCTAGCTTTCTCCATAATCCACCGCATGTTTGCAATTTGGTCTCTGGTTCCTCTGCCTCTTCAAAATCCAGCTTGCACTTCTGGGAGTTCTCAGTCCACATACTGCTTAAGCCTGCCTTGTAGAATTTTAAGCATAACCTTACTACCGTGTGAAGTGAGCGCAATTGTGCAGCAGTACATGCTTGAAGAAAAAGAAGAAGAGTGGGTGGCCCAGCTTTAAATATCTCTGCCTGCCCCTCCCCCATTGGTGGAAATGCAAGCTTCCAGAGCCAGAAGTAGCTTAATGCCAGTCTTCTAGTTCCACACAAAAGGTGTTCCTCACCTGGACTCCTTTTCGGGCTGGATGGGGGAGCAATCATCTGGCTATGCAAGAATTTGAATGCCAGTTTCTTTTATTCACCACCTTGTACAATATTGTGATATTGGCTCACAGATGCCTATTAACTATTAATTCCAAAGTCTTCTCTGTCTTAGGCAGTCTTTGGCAAGTAAATATAATACTCTGTGTCATCTGAGATAAAACAATGCATTAGAAAGCTACTGTGTAGAGAAGAGATTGCTTTCCCCCCACACTCAAACACTATTCTTTTTGCAATTCTTTGGGTTTTCTTCTGTAAATTGTAAGCTACTGCTGACAGGTAATGTGGTTTGCATCAGACGTAGCTCAGGAAAGAAGAATCCATCTTGAAATAGCAGTAATATTAAGGAAGCACAGTATAAGAGCACATATTAGTGGAAAGCATCCAGTTTGATCCATGGGAAATTGTTCAGTTGTTGTGGAACATTTAGCAGTAAGGAGATCACGTAGCTCTAAATTTCCTTTGCCTGGGATACACCTACAAATGGTGCAGACAGTCACCATAAGACTGGCTACTCTTTGTCCTGAAAGCAGTGTTAAATAGGAAAAACAGACCGAGTAAGCCTAGTAAAGGTTTAGAAGAAGAAAAGATGGAAAGCAGGGACTTGAGAATAGTACTGAGATACTTAAAGGGTTGGCCTTAGGAAGGCTAGTGATAGGTTCTCCTTTTCAACTGCAGATATAAGAAGGAAGACTTGTCTTGAACAGAACTAAATGTAAGGGTGGTTGCCATTAGCCCTATTCAGCTTGGTGTCAGGTGAGATGGGAGCTGGAGTCCAGCAATATCTGGAGAGCCACCGTTTCACCAGCCGTGGTCTGAACAAAGTGATAAGAACTCACTCGCATCCTGCCACCTTGTGCCTTGCTTTCTCTCACTCTGCCTTAATCCTCTTTCTTGATTAAGAGATCCTCACTTCTTAAAGTGACTTGTTTGTCTGGAGTTAGTTCTAGCAAGGAATCTATTATTAGACATAAGAATTAATAGTTATTTTTCTGACACAAATGCTTTATAGAGCTCCTGCTTAAAGTAAAAGATGGACTGATTAGGTTACCAATTTGATGAGATCATGATTTTGTGTGTGCACAAGTACTATATTCCAAGACAAATCTGTCTAAGTTGGTGAAGTGCGGGAGGAACTACTGTATTTACTAACTATGTTCAGTTTAGTTAGAGATGAGGTCATGTTGCTGTCTGGAATTATGGATGATATGCACTCCAAGAGTATCAGGTTTTTGGTTTGTTTGTCCCATGTAGCAAATACACATTTTGACAACTCCAGAGACAGGCTCCATAGCTATTTAGCAGGTTACTAACGGTGCTCCAGTTTTCTGAAACCTGCTGAAATTTCTATGGATCCAAGACAATTAAATGATCCATTACATTAATGTCAGTATTTCATCACTGTTTTCCCTTTTCTTTTTTAGAATTCAACAGTGAAAAGGAGGAATCTCTGAAAAGAAAATATTTGCTACATCTATTGTATCATCAAGTTTCCTTTCCTTTTTTTCAAAAGCCCTCCTTTCATTTTAGGTTTAAAAGCATGGGGTGTATGTGTCTGACAGACCGATGAAAAAGGGGGAAGCTGGCTTTGAGTTCTTGGGTGAGTCTTAAGACCATCTATGGGTAAATCGAGATCAGAAAGTATTTCAAGACAAGTAATCCATACTCCATTCCTTAGGTCTAGCAACCACTTTTCTCATTATCTCCTCTGAACTTGCAGATCAATACAACAGACCCCAGAATTGTATCTTGCTGATTTATTAAATTTCTAACAGACTGTGAGACTAAAAAGAGATTTTGAATACATTCACCTTGTAGTATCAAGCACAGTCATTCTTTCTTTTGGCTAATTAGACTTTTAAACTCCAACTATTTTTTAAAAGTACAACAGTTTGAATAAGGCTTCCTAAAAATGCGCAGCAAAATAAATCTGAATGTGACCTTTTAGAACTGACTTAAGGTGACATTTATTGGAATTAGTTTCCTTTGTAACTAGAACTCAGAAAAAGATCAAGTGACAATCTCCCGGCATTCAGTTTGGGTGATAATCTATAGGGTCAAACTGAGGGAAGATGTACTTGTGGTTTGCTGGAGAAGGCTCAAATGTTACATACAAGTGTTAAAAATATGGTTTGGGAAAGGTGTTACTCTTTTACACTAGTGCTTTTTTGCTTTTGTAACCTTCTTCATTTATTTGGAAATAAATGTGCTGCAAATCTAAATAGCAGCAGCAGCAGCAACATCAGTATATAAAAATAAATACTCTTCTGCAATTGAAATAAAAAGTAGGGAGGACAATGAGATTGTTCTCACTGTACACATTTTCCTAAATATCTCTAATCACTGTGATTCAGCATCTTTCCATTGTTATTTCAGCTCACAAAGAAAAAAACAAAACCCAAGTGCCTTAATCACAATCCTAAATCCAGAAGAGTGATCCTATGCATTCTTTCTCTGAAGTAAGTCATTTGAAAGTGAGCATGGGACTGTAGGCATACTTTTAAAGTACCGTACTTTTCCATCTATAAAACGCCCCCATGTATACAACACCCCCTAATTTAAGAAAATGGGGGGAGATGGCACAGAGTTGTTGAGCTTTTTTGGCAGAGGATTACCCAGTTGTTGAGCTTTTTTGAAGGAAGAGTTAACCAGAGTTGTTGAGCATTTTTATTGGGGGGGGGGGCGGAGAATGCCGAACTGAATATAATTCACCCAACTGGCAAGCACTAACAATTGCAAGCAACGCAAGCCTAATTGCCGAAGTGGCAGCCAATCCAAAGCAGTCCTTGCTGCATCCACAAATAACCCGCCCAATTGACAAAGCAGCAGACAATCCAAAGCAGCCCTTGCAGCTGACACCATTCACCCACCCAATCACTAGATCCTCCTCGCGGAGGCAACCAATTGCCCGTCCCCCCTCTGCACTACCCATGTATAAGATGACCCCCCAATTTTTTTACTTTATTTTGGAGTAAAAAAAACCCTTGTCTAATACACAGAAAAGTACGGTATTCTCTACTTTAAAGTAGTTTTATATCACAATTAATTTTATTTGCACGATTTGCCCTTTAAAAGTCATGAACCTATCCAGATTAAACTTTAAGGTTTTTCTGTTGTTGTTGTCTATTTAATACTCCAAATTTAACTTTGCTTCCCTCAGAAACATTACCACTTGGGATAAATGCTTTTGAAATGACTGAAATCTCTTCCATGTCCGTAGCCTATGATAAGCCTTATTTTGAAACACCACCACATGCCTGCCTCAAGGGTTACAAGACAAATCAATCTCCTTCCTCCCTTCCTCCAAGGGTAATTGGCCTTTAAAATCACACAGGAAAATAGGTCTCTTTGCCAACACAAACATAGCCGCGTAGAGCCATTTTCTGCCTCATTTTGATTTCCAGCTCCCGGATGGGAATGCAGCAAAAAGGACGGGACAGAAAAAAACTGCTGTATCAAGCAAGACACTGCAAAGACACACATTATAAAATAAAGACTGTAGTGAGAATAACTTGAAGTTAGAATTCAATCACGTCATATTTATTACATTTCATTTCAACAGTACAAGCATGTTTCATTTTATATTCTGGTTATTACAAAAGAATTTCACTGAATGTAATAGAGTGATGATTCAGCTAAGTGTACTGTTCTGAATTTAAGAGCAACCAGTTATGATCAGGAGATGGGCTCCCTTCCACCCCATGTAGTAATAAGAGAGCTGCAGATTTTGATTGACACCTAATTATCCAGACCAGAAAATGCCAGGCAATTTATGGTCATTCACACCATAAATTCACACCTTGCTTGACTTCCAGATGCTATTGGACTCCCAACATCTCTAACCACTGGTCTTGTTGTCTTGGGCCGCTGGGACTTTGGGTTCAAAAGAGCTAGAGGGACCAAGTTAGAAAAGACTGATGATGTAAATGTTTTCATATAATTTTTAATGTTAAATATTTGGTATTTTTTCCTTAGTTTTCTTTGAGGGAGAGCTCCTTGTAGCTGACCATTTGAATAAACTACAGTTGTGTATTACTTCCTGCTTTCTATTCTAAACAATATGATGAATACAATCCATATTACTAATTTAATGCATGAAAATAGTTTCCTAATGTTTGTATATTTATGAATGAAGATTGAATATTCTTTAAAAAAATTTTTTAGTTTATTTACAACACACACACACACACACACACACACTTGTCAAACTGAACATGAAAATAATACTACAGAGTCAAAAGAGAAACAAAAAACAACAGGACATAAAACAAAACAGTACAAATAAAACATGATAATGTACGAAAACTTATACAAAACAAATAGTCTCATACACCCACACACCATATTTCAGTTCTTCTTTTTGAAGACTGAATATTCCATTAAAATACAATGAGCCCCCACAAGTAAAAGTTGGAGAAAAAGATACAAAGCTGTTTTTTTCCAGGAAGGGGGGGGAGAGGATCAAATCCTTTTGAAGCACAGTACTGAAACTTCCACTAAACATTTAATGTGAATTTTCTCTTTGGGACTGTGTATACAGGTGTAGAGCAATTATTAGATTTGATATCTGAATGAATTCAGGTTCCCATTAGAGCTTCAATGCTTCAATGACCCCATTATTTCCTTTCAGTACTCCCAGACCTGATCAACTTAATTATTCTGACTAGTGAAACATTTAGGACATGAATTTATGATTTGTTTAAAACCAAATGGGACAACTGAAAGTACTTGGGATGGGGGGAACCAACACAAAAGAAAAAATGCTTCTATTATGTATCTGAGAGACAGGTCAGGCCTATGATAACATTATTATTGTTCTTATATTATACTACATTGAAATTCTACATCTGTTTAGACTGGAATATGTTCCCTATTATGGCTTAGTAAGACTGTTTGACCAGTATGATTCCAAGTGACTGAGAAGAGGGGTTCTTTTTCCAGTTCCAGCACCCCTCAGGTGGTCACCATTGCCATTCTAAGAAAACAAGGGGCGTGTTCATGGTGAGTTCCAGCACCTCTTTTTCTAGAAAAATGGGACTGGTGATGAAGATGTTCAAAGCAGACATTCCCCCAACGACTGTTATTCAAAGCTGTGCAACAGATGGAAAACATTATACTGAAAAGTTTCTGAAGGTGACTATGTTAGACCAATGTCTTTATACTCATTCTTCTGGTGGCTTCTGCAGACAGTCAGAAGTGGCGTTAATATCTATAGTAGCATTGGTTTTGATCTAATACCAAATGTGCAAAAAAAGAAAAAGAAAAAGAAAAAAACAAATAGTGTTGAGAATAGGGAGAGAGGTTGATGAGATGAAAACGGGATGTATGGTAGGAGAGCAGGAAGCAGTATTGAATAGGGATGCATTTTTGTTGGGAACATTAAAGAATAAGTCTATAAAGGTTGGACTTTAGGAAGGGTGAGCAAATATTCCATTGAAGGAGATATAGGAACAGGACTGCTCACTCTATTGGCATTGCTAAGTCCCCAGGTCAGCTGAGCTCCTCCTTTCTTGAAACTGTTTTTATTCATTATTACACAAGAAACCCTACTTTCCTACAACTGGTCATTATAATAACTTTGTAACTTGTAAGAAATGGGGTCTGCTTTCTTTCTCCCCTCTTCTCTTTTTATCTTCTTTTCCTTCTGTGCTTTGTAGTGTCTGTGTTTATTGTTATAGATCTTAATATAGGCTGCTTTAGGAGGATTTTTTGGCTAATCAGCAGGGCAAAAACCTCTTAAATAAATAAATAAATAAAGATATGTCAGCGTGAAAGGAATACAAATATGAGCAGTAATGTTATAGTTCACTCTGAATCTGTGTTAAGTTATGAATGCATATAAATAAATGCAATCTTTAACACAATGTGAAATGCAGGGATTCTGGTAAGTCATCACTAGTATGAATAGTTCTAGAAAGTGGAATAAGAGAAGCAAACACCAAACTAAAGTGGGATGTAAAATTCACTGCTTGATACATGCTGACAAAACATCCTACTCGAGGGCAGGATGAATTCTCGCTTTTGAAAAAGAGAGAAACATTATGCATGAGCCAACGTACATTTTAAATCTGAATAAGAATTAATGCTATTGAGGAAGAATGCTATTGCTGAAACTCATCGGTCAGTGTATGATTTCCTAATGATTTCCCCATATAACACCAGTTTGAGGTTCATCCTAATGATTTCCTAATGATTTCCCCATATAACACCAGTTTGAGGTTCATCCCTTTCCTTTTCCATTTTTGTGTGCTGTCCTCCATTTTTATTTTTTGCTATTGCAAATAGCCCCCTGATGATCTAAGGAGGAAATTAGCTTTTGAACCTCCTTACCAGTTTTTCAGTCACCACATCCCCCCCACACCCTTACTGGAAGGCAGCCTAGATGAAATGCAGCTGATGAATTTCTCTTAGAAATTATTCCAATTTTTTTTTCCCATTTTCTAACATGTCAAATATTTAGAAAAGTGCAAAAAACACTCACAAAGCAAACAAATCTCATATTTTTTCAATAACACAGGTGGGGATACCACTATTGCATTCTCCTCATATAATAAACTCATTGTGAATGAAACCTCACAGCAAAAGGTCTTTCCCAGATCTGTGCCTGATGTAATGATCTTCTATTTGCAGGGCAGCTTTTAAAAATGGCAAGACTTGTATTTAGTCTAAAGTAGTGCAGTCCTATCTCCCTGTATAAGATAACTCTTATTATTTCATAAGATAACTCTTATTGTTTATCAATTCAAATAAATTTACGTAAGCAAACAATTTTTTCAAGAAAAAGCTGCTGATACGCACAAGTGATTTGTGCATTTTAGTTAAGAAGCACTGTTTAATTTTAATTTTATTTGTTTAAAATCATTTTTAAATCACTTAAGATTGTATCTAATGACAGTGCTGCTCAGAGTAGATGCATTGAAATTAATGGCCAAAACTAATTTAGGTAAAGTTGGATACAATAAATATACATCACACACAAAATTAAAAAACACAGCATAAAAACAACAAAACATAAAAACCAAGGCACAACATAAAAAGCAGTAATACAGTATTATATAAGAAAAGGTAAAAACTTCTTGTATCACCCTCACAAGTCACATTTTGGCCACAACACAAGGTAAAGCAATATCCGGATTTGATCATTCCTCAAGCATTTGCAACACCTGTTATAATTCTTAGTTTGCATTAGCCTTAAAAAAAGAGCTTTACTTCAAGGCAACAAGAGTGCGAAGACAGACAGTAATGGGTTTTGAATTTTAAGTAAACAAGCTGCAATCACATTAGCATCATCTCATCTGGACACATTTGTCCCTAAAATAAGAAGTCTGACATCAGAGTGGCCCCTTTCCCTCCTTTCTCTAATGATATGTAACAGCTGCTGAGCCTGCAATAAATGTGTTTATGTCCAGTTAGATTGCCATCATTTTACAACCCAATCTGATTTTTCCCCTCTCTCTCTCTTTAAAAAAAGTTAGTCACAAGAGACCAGCACCAGCTCCTGCTCGAAGGCATTTCCTGACATCAGCTTTCACTTCACACTTCAGCTGAAAGTACCAGATTTGACAAAACACACAGAAAGCCATGAGAGAAGGCTCTTCACCTTCTATCCAAAAGTGCCTGACAGGAGTCAATAGTGATTCCTTCACAAGGCTGCAATAATAATAAAAAGCTGCTAGATGAAAGTCCAAGGGAAAGCTTTCTAGCTATTCCTTACAATATTTTATTAAAGGTGGGTGTAGAAATGTGGTTGCCTCAGCAAGACACCCCCCCTCTGGTTCAAACTCAATCACTTTCAGCAGCTGGTAGTTTAAATACCAGAAGTTAGTCGTCCGTGCACAGATGTTGTATTCTTTACATATAGTGTATAATATGAAAGCAATGAATTCAAAGTTCAAGGTGCTGGTGCTGGTAAGAGGATACCTCTTTTCTACAAAGGGGATGGATTGCAATCTTCTCAGCTTTCCTTCCACAATTTTACAGAAACTGTCTACAGCACTTTTCTTTCTAGCTGACAATTACTGACACTCCTTGTCAAAAGCAAATAACTTCCCCCATATCCTTGCAATAGCCTCCCTTTTGTATTTTTAATGTTCCAGGAACCATTTTTGTCAGGGGGGGTGGGGTGGGGGAAAGATAGTGGCAACTCTGCAATAGCCTGTAGTCTACATGTAAAATGAAATATTTTTAAATAATACAATAAAGGCAGCCTATCCACAATTATTATTTTTAGAATAAAATATCAACATTTTTTATTCATGCCTAGGCTAACATTTGCAATTCAGCAGTTTGCAATATTTAAATGGAATTGAATATGCTATGAGAAAACTGAAGACTGCATCTTTCTTGTGTGAGTGACTGCTGCAAGGAACAATCATTAGTGCCTGCCCGTTGCCTTCATCATCTAACATTAAAGAGGAGAGCCTGTCTAAGGCTGGCTAGATAGTCTTGTCACTTACCTGTGGCTTCCCCCAATGCCTACCTACTGGGAAAGGATAAATATTGTATGCTTCTACAGCTATAAATTATTTGTGACAAAAGCCTGTGCAAGTTACAAAATGAGAAGCTGTTTCTTGTTTTAAAGGACTGGACAAAGAGTTATTTGGAAGGCAAAACAAACGTTTGAAGTCATCATATGAATGAACACAGCCACTGCATGTTCTATTGGTGGAACAGGAACTACTTTTACCTGTTCACCATGATTCAGGGTAGTCATTCTGCACACTGAGAAAGGTCACAACCACCAATTTCACATGTAAAATGGAAAATACCACATTTCTGCACATATCTGCTTCTACCCCAAAATGAGGGAGAAGACAACGTTGAGATGTACAGTAGCAGACACTGGCAGGGCATCGTTTCCTAGCCCTAAAAGAATCACCTAGTAATCATCTAGTCATTTGTGTGGAATATTGCAGGGGTTCTGTGGGAACTGGGCTTCCAAAGGTTGAACAAAACCTCCATGGTCTTATGCTTCATCACTCTGATCTAGGAAAGTATATAAAAAACATGCTACAGGTTTCCCTAGGAAGTTAAGGATAACTAGGCTTGTAAGATGGGCATACATAGGATTTTCAGGCACTCAGAAGTCCTGGGTTGAACAGCAGGATATAGATACAACAAATAAACCTAGCAGGCTCCATTTTAGCTTTAAGTGAATTTTCTTTGGAAGAGAATAAAAGTGTCTTTTTCTTTTACTGTATCTTGTTGTTTTAATATTGTTCTTACCCACCCTGGGATTTATATGAAAAGTGAGATTTAAATATAAATACACATGGGAAGTCAGTGAGGAGTAACCCTTGGTACTGGCTGAAGTAACTGGCTTTGAATAATCAGATCGGAGAAAGATAATAGCAACATGGAAAGAATTGTAAGATTACACACAAACAGATCGGTGATTACCAGTCTTATTATTTTTTTTGCCAATGCATACAAAAACAGATTAGTTCCAAATGACTCATTGTAAGCTTCTGGATGAATTATATGCATTTCAGTAATTTTCTCTACACCTATTTTCACAGAAGTGCCACAGCTTCTGATGAGTAACACTTGAATGCGTCCTGTTTCCATTATACTCTGTAATGGGTTTTCTGTGGGGTCAGCAGCATATGTTCTCAAAACTTTCAGTATATTTATACCAAAGAAAACACACACACATCTTGTGCAAGAGGTATGTGATGAATTTCTGGATCCTATAAACAAGTTCCTAAAAGAAACTAATGAGAAAATTATAAAGCAATACTATTTGGAGGAGGTCTTCACTCTACAAGTAGTGCTCGTTATTTCAAGTAAGCTTCCATGAAGGTGTTGTTCATTACCACAATCACAATTCAAACGATGGCTAAATGAAAGGAAGCAAATATCACCTTCTGCATTAGAATAGTGGGGGTGACTGCCACTAGGACAGCATGCCCTCCACCAGCACTACTGTATCCTGGGGCTTTCCATATTAAAACATCAAAAAGCTGTTAAGTGCACCTCCAAGTGCCTAGGCAAGAGACATGTAGAAAATTGAGTGGCAGTTTCAAATCCCTTGATGCCAGAACTTCTAGCTTTCTGACACCAAAAACTCTTACAAAATGTATTCCCACTAATGGAAGGAGCTCTGGAGCAGCCAGTGCCAAGGTTAACTTTTCTGCTGCCTGTCTCAGTTAGTGTCAGATTCTTTTGGTTACATACAAGCAAATATTGCATTTTGACATTCCATTGAATCAACATTCCCTTTTCTACCTACACAATTCTGAATTTCAGTTTCAGTTCATTTCCGATATAATTTTAGCCGAATGGGAAATGAGTGTGTTAAATGAGAGTTCTCTTTTATAAACTCAAAAGATATTACTTCTTCTTTTGACTCTGAATGAACTATTAATGTCAACAGAGGCAAGGAGAGCATGCATTCAGCCATAAAGTGCACTAATAGAGCTTAATATTAAATACTCTCTAAGTACGTTCTTAATGTTTGTCTTTTGACTGAATGTCAGAACACGACTGACCCCTTTGCTGCTAAATTACTTACTCCCCAAATAGTCTGCCATCATTTTTTGATTTTCTGTATTTATCTAGAGATATTTCAGTCACTTTTTTAATATATTAAGAATTTAACAGAATCAGAAACCTGCTGATTGATCTCTGAAGTAAGCAGAAAGCCCCTGTCACTGGGGAGGGGGTAGGAAAGGAAGACTGCTCCCTGGAAAGGGGAGAAGGTGAGTGTGGTGAGAGGCTGCCTCTTCAAAGCCCACACTCTCATCCTCCAACAAGGATGACAGAGAGTGGAAGGCCTGGATGAGATCTGGATGGTGAAGACTTGATTAAATCCCAGAAGGACAGACCACGAGGGAAGGAGTCTTAGGCAAAGAGAGAACAGACTGCTGGTTTAAGGAACAATGGGGTTCACTTCTATTTCCTTGTGATCTGGATTGCACAAAGCTGGAGATGGCATAGGAGACCATCCAAGTGTTTCGTCTTCTTGACCTTGCAGGCCATCAGAAGGCCTATGCCACTGGAGGCTGCTGGCTGACTGCCATTGCCCAAGTGCTTGGTACTTCTATGCACATCTGAGGGGGCTGCAGAGGAGCAGAGTGGCAAAAACCCATCTGTGGGTCTTGTGGGCCTTCTTGTTACAGTCCACTACAGCCATGAGTGGGAACCACAAGTTCCAATTGGTGGGAAATGTACTGTGGCTTTCCTCCTCTTCTGAGACTTGCTGGCCATTGGAGGGCTGGGTGCACTGTTGCTGGGTGAGGTCTCTACTCAAAGTCTCAAAGGAAGCCTCTACTCTGGAGACAAAACTAAAACACCCTGTCACATGTGTAGGGGAGGGAAGTTAGGATCCAAGGAGAGTAGGGTGAAAGGAATTAAGGAAGCAAGAAGAAGGCTGTAGCTTCAAGGAGAAGGCTTCAAGTGAGGGAGAAGATAATAATGAGGGAAATAAACCTGAAAGAACTGTAAGAGTGGGAGCCAAGAGCTGCATAACTGTTTTGTTCAGGCAGGAGCAAAAAACTGATTGGGATCTGCCCATTTCCCCAAAGAGTTTCTCCTCCTGCCTTGTAACCAGGATCCAGCTGCAGCTAGCTCGGGTGATTCCATTGCGCCAGGAGAAGCAATCAAAAGGAATGAATGCTGAAGAGGTTCTCCAGTTTTCTATATGCCAATTACTTCTACTACATCATCTGTCATCTTAACCCAAGACCCATTGTTTTGCCTGTGTCAATTACATAATTGTAATTTTGCAAGCCATATCTTACTTCTATAGGTTTTGCATGGAAAATATATGATTTTCCTTGAACTATGAACCTTCCATTTAAATCAGGGATACCTGTGAAGTGACCTCCAGATATTTTGGAGAACTCCTAGTATCCCTGACCACTGGGCATGAAGAATGAGGCTGATGGGAATTATAGTCCCCAAAATCTTTGAAGTACTATATTTGTTACCCCTGCTTTAAGTTATTATCCAAAATACATTTGCTTACTCAAAGAATGTCTCTCTGTATCTTGTTACAAGCACAAAAGGAGAAAATAATAAATATGCAAAAATTAAAGCTAAAGTTTAGGGCTGTCATTCCTCCAAAATATCTGTCTGTCTGTCTGTCTCTCTCTCTCTCTCTCACCCCCTTTCTCTCTCACACACATGGTATATAATGTTCCTGTTACTAGGTACTTTAGTTGTAAACCTGTACCCCCTATTTGAGACAAAAGCTAATTGCATTTCTGTAAAGTGCTTTGAGGATTCCTCTCCCCTTTACAATCAAGAAGTACATAAATTTAAGAAATGAAAAATGAATTCAAAGACATTTACTTCTGAGTAGTCATATATAAGAGTGCACTGTATGATGGAAGTGGGCAGAGAGAAATGTCCCTCCCTATCTAATATTAGAATCTGGTGTCATTCGATGAAGCTGAATGTTGGCAGATTCAGGACAAAGTACTTCACACAGTGCAAAGTTAAATTATTGAATTTGGTCCCACAAGAGATAACACCAAAGTATTGGTTTTAAATGTAATATAATAGTCTCATACCAGCATTTGTTGCCTTCCAGTGGCATTACATGGACCAGCCCATTTACAAACCAGGACATATAAGCTTGGGCTGCTGCTGAAGGAGGAAAATAGCATAATTGTGCTTCATTCTTAGCAGTGTCTTCAGACACAAATCATATCTACCATATGAGAAAGTGAGAATAAGGAAAAATCCAGGAAAAGACACATGAGAGTTTGGTGATGGCCCGTGATGTTGTGTGAAGCAGGAAAGGCTGCATGCACATTGCATAACATTCAAAGAATATTATTTTCCCCATGGTTCTGGGAACCTCCCAGGTAAAATCCTCAGACCAACAAACTAAAATTCTGAGGTTGCTTTGTGGGAAAGAATGCATTTTCTATATGTGATTTAAATGTATGGTAGAAAGTTAAGAATAGGTGGCTGGGCATGTTCTGGAGAGCAAGAAAAGGGGATTTTGAGGAATGGGCTGAGGAGCTAGCATACCTTCAATGGGCAGCGCAGCCACAATGAAGCATTTGCTTGGAATTTGCTTTGGGCAACCCGGAGATATGGGCTGTACTCCTATGACCAATGTCTGGGTTAACACTTATTCTTTCTTTCTCAATTCTCTTCATTGGAAACACTTATATATTTTGCAACTTCTTGCTTTAATGCTTGCTTCCCTTAAGATAAAGTAGCTTCCTTTTCCTACTTTGGCATATTTCAATATTTTGGCAGCTATTTATAATGAATAATAATAATAAGCTGCCACCCCCAAACCAATTAGCACCATTCTTATTTTCTCCTTGGTGTAACAAAAAGAAGAAAAAAAATACAAGAGATAGTTAATTGTATATTATGTTAATAGTCAACATTTTAGGAAAATAAAACTTGAGTAGCAATTTTAAATTATCTTAAATAGAGTTTGGTTGCAACTACCAAGTTTAATACTCGCTCTTTTTCACTTAGTGAAATTCAAGTATTTATCAAAATACAGCAAAACGTTTTACCAAAATTCATCAAAGAGAAAAAAAATAGTATCTGAAAAACACTGCAATTTGCAATCTGCTATACAAGTTTGCTCATAAATTATGTAAAGGCCATGAACTAAAGGTATCATTTAGGTATTTTCAGGTATTTTCTGAAATACATGTCACTGAGAAAAGTTTTGAAACTAAGTCACCATTTGAAAATAATAGTTGCAGGACTTTGAAAGATGCAGAGAAAAGGACTCCAAATTATATGTTGAATAGCATTGATTATTGCTGAAAGAGGCAGGCTAATTCATTATTGTTGTTATTAATTTGTCATCTTATACAATGCTTCTTACATACAACTTACAGGCAACTTGTGTACACAGCAAGAAAAATAAAACAGCACACCTTCATGCTTAACATTAAACAAGACAACCCCTAAAGCATACATACACTCACAAACAGCAATAAGCATGAATATCATTATTCTTCAAAAACCAGGCATTGAAAGAATGTTAATGTCAGTGCCAGGTGTACCTTGTTGGGGAGAATTTTCTGTAGATGCAGGGGTAGATGCATTCTGTAGATGCAGGGCCACAGCCAAAAAGGCCCTCTCCTTTGAGGCCACCTTCTGAACCTTCCTCAGGAGAGACTTCCCATTAGGCTAGATCAGGCTTCCTCAACCTCGGCCCTCCAGATCAGTGTTTCCCAACCTTGGGCCTCCAGCTGTTTTCGAACTACAATTCCCATCATCCCTGACCACTGGTCTTGCTAGCTGAGGATTATGGGAGTTGTAGTCCAAAAACAGCTGGAGGCCCAAGGATGGGAAATGCTGCTCCAGATGTTTTGAGACTACAGTTCCCATCATCCCTGACCACTGGTCCTGCTAGCTAGGAATCATGGGAGTTGTAGGCCAAAAACATCTGTAGGGCTAAGGTTGAGGAAGCCTGGGCTAGATATTGGGGTCCTAAGTCATTCATTTAAACTAGCACTTTAAATGAATTCAAATCTCCCTCCGTTTCCCCAAAGAAAATCATCACCCTGACTCACAAGTACCAGAAACCAGCAGTAGTCTCTAGATCCAGAAATTCTGATCTGATTCTGGGGTAGTGTTATTTATATCTTGATGCATATGATGAAATAGGCCATTTCCTACAAAAACTTAGCCCACAATTTGTTGGTCTTTAATATGCCAGAATAATTTCCTTTCTTTACTTATACCTATTTTTATGCATATTACTATTTTATTGAGTTTTGTTTCTATGAATCAAACACAACTATAGCAACAAAGAAGCTAACTAAAACAAAACAAAAATAGAGCAGGAAAACAGATCGGAGAGTAGATAATTAGTCCTTTTTCTTTCAGCAACACTGTCTTGATCCAAATCACTGGAGGCGGCAGGGATACAGCTGCTTTTTTGGAAATGTAAAGATATATTTTATTACAGAGCTGTGCAATGTTGTCTTCCTTGCCTCTAACATCCAGATCAAATTTTACAAAGTGGCTTGCACGTGTGGGAACCATCTTTATGCATACAACTGTCTTGTGAAGTTGGTCAACTGTGAACACTTCGTTTTTCATTATGTCAGTGTCCTCCACTTACATGTGATCAACTTGCACATGACCATGTGCAGCACCAGGAATAAATAAATAGATTCAAACTAAGAAATGGCAGTAGCGAACTAGAGAGTCATTGTGGCTCTCCAGGAAGCTCTGTAACTAGACCCTTCCTGGAACCCAAAGAGGACTTCAGGGAGGCTTAGGAAGCCTCAAAGAGACTGAGGCACAGTGGAGATTTGTTTAGGCTGCTCAGCCTCCCCATCTAGCAGCTGACATAGCAGCATAAGACACTTTTCTGCTTCTTCTCCAGCTTCCAGCTGACCTCAGCTTCAACTCTAAACAGGTGCTCCCCACATGTGATTTTTGCTTATGTGCACAGGGGCCTGGAAAGTAGCCCCTGTGTAAAGTATTGGGGGGGACGGGACGATGACAATGCACACCTATGCTTCCCTTTCTTTTCTGACACTTCATCAGTGAGACCACTACTATGAGACAGATATTTCTTGGGCAACAAAGTACTTCCACTGTAAGCTAGTACTTCCACTGAGGCATAAGGATTTGTAAAAAAATCAAGAAATCATTCACACTCCAAGCCTATTATTAAAATAAATGTTTTTTAATTAATTAAATTAAAATGAAGAGTAAGATTCAAGGAACAAAGGGAAAGCAGGATAGTTATTTAAGGAAATAAACAAACATTAGATGTTTGCTATGCTATTGAAGACTACTGTAGAAAGTCCTAATATTCATACTTGAGGGGGAGACCTAATTATTATTATTATATTGGTATTTTGAGAATGTTTGTTTTATGTAAACTGCTTAGATTTTGGAGATTAAGCAGTATATAAATTCAGTTAAATTAATAAAATAAATAAATTTATTTGCTTTTAATCCTACCCCTCTTCCAGAAGGAGTCCAGGGCAGCTATATGATATCAGGTTTAAAATAAAAACATTAATAATAATAATAATAATAATAATAATAATAATAAAATCAACAATCTCCACAAAAGATTGCAAATGACAAATGACTGTTGTTAACATGCTGTATTCTAAAAACATTAGTTGCAAAAATGGTAGGAGACACATTCATTACAAGAAATTTACTCCTAAAGACATGCAAGTTTGGTCTGTAGAATTATGCTTGCATATAAAAGGTATACATTTTAGATAAATATGTAAGCTTTATAGAAGAGTGATTCCAACTGGCTGTGTATGAGTGATTTTAAGAATCTTAGGGGAAGATGTTAATGCAAATATATTCTTAATCAGGCAAGAATTGTGCTTGATTGGTTTGTTGCCACTCAGAATTGTAGCGCATCTTTTAGCACTAATTTCAATCTACTCTTCAAGGAACCCTAGCCATAAGGAATCCCTTTAAGTAAGGCAAAATAACGTAATCAGGCAATGATTTGTCCACAATATTTGCAATGCTAATTCTCGGGGCAGAATGCAGTAACATTAAACTTCAGACCAGGGAAATGCAATAACAAACGTTGCCCAAAGAAAGTTGTGATTGGCTTGGTGTGGAAATATAAACACCTCACTTACAATTTGTTAGAATTAATTAACTGTTGTTCAACTCTATCCAGACCCTCATTAAGCAACCAGAAGTGACAGAGAAATAATTGCAGGGCCTTTGCATTTCACCACGTGTACAGTGTTGTGAATTAACTTTGAGATTTTGGTGGCAACAAAAAGCAAATGTAGGATGAACCAAAAGAAGTGCAACTTGACTGAGAAAATTGCCCTCATAGACCATTGGGAGAATACTCTATATTTAGTGAATCACCCATGCTGATGAAAGCGTTAATTGGTATAAAGGCTGGTTCGTACCCAATTAACCTTTTGTACTTCAAGAGATAAGTTGTACTAAAAGGAATTCTTGGAATTTCCAGCACAAATGGAAGTTGCCTGTTTGAGAAACACAACCGGTAGGCATAAGTTCCATGACAAAAATAGCTCTCTCTGCTCTGTAATGCTTTGAGCCCCT
Organism: Podarcis vaucheri; assembly: GCF_965113315.1. Taxonomy (NCBI): domain Eukaryota; kingdom Metazoa; phylum Chordata; class Lepidosauria; order Squamata; family Lacertidae; genus Podarcis; species Podarcis vaucheri. The sequence goes on along the minus strand of NC_138758.1, from coordinate 16,860,644 downwards.
GTAAACCCAACATTATTATTAGTCACAAAGTAATGGCAAATATCAGCTGGGGAGGAGTGGTTCTTTGGAAGTGATAACATCTTATTTAACACAAAGCTCATACAACAGATGAGCTTTCAATGCCTTGTCTGTTTTTGGCCTGATAAATGCTTACTCCAGAATGGGAGATTGAGCACAATTTTCTCTAGTTCTTTTCTAAACAAAGCAATTAAGATGAACTTTATACCAGGATAATTATGTAAACCCAGAGTAAAAAGAGCTCTCAGTAGTACTCTTCATGACTTGAGATCGACTGCACTTAAAGCAGTCGATGAGTTCTGGAATTCATCAGAATAATTGAAATGGTATGTATCAGGCTGATTTGTCATTATGAAAAAATACAGAGAATAGGTGAATACATTGCCATGCATTTGAACATACAGCTTTGTACTGGACCATGTAGACCTACTGAATGTTAGGAATGTTAGACATAAAAATAATAATACTGTAACATTTTATACTGAAATACCAATGAATGCATTAAGAAAGTTGGGAGGGTGTCCTAAATATTATCATTCACCAAATGCAGTCAGGTATCATGCCCAAAATCTCCAGGAAGTTGTATGAGTCTTGAAAGCTAAGGATCTGCACAAGACTGAAGCAGAGTCAATCCCTGCTTGCACACTGATCACCTCCTCCTTCCTGGTCCTTTTCCCAAACTCTCCCTTGCAGCATAGGCATGCAGAGGTTGACCAAAGTTTCACACCTGACAATGCTTCACTCTAAGAAACCTAGGAAACACAGGGTCCTTCCAGAGTGAGGCATTGTGAGTCAGAAGCCTAGGGCTGCCATACGTCCTGGACATTACCAGAATTTCAAAGGCGAAATTGACATCCGGGGGGAATTTCCAAAAGGTAGCCTTGTTCTGCATCTTAGACAAGTCAATTGAAAAATCACTTTTTTTATGTTTTGTGTGGGGGAAACCCTCAACAACTTTGGGGGTTTTTTTCCCCATAAAAAGCTCAGCAACTTTTGAGGTGTCCTGGTTTTTACTTTTTGAAATATGGCAACCCTACTGGTGCCCTCAGAGAGTACGTGCTCCACTTCTGCTTTGACAGAGTTATAAACAATACTTGGAAGTATTTAATGGCAGCAAACTGTTACTAGTGTTAAACTTTAAACCCTATTTGCCACAACAAACCAGGTCCACCTCTCCCAGTATGCCATGTTTTAAAAAGGATCCTTCTTCAAAGCAGGGCGTGGATGACCAGATGTGAGAAATTAGCAGCCAAACCTAACAAATAAATATTATTACTAGGTCAGACAAGAAGGAGCTAAGTCCACAGAGCTGTACTGCTGATATGCAGATACTAAAACCATAGAAATACAATTGGTAGAGAGGGCTCTATGTGATGTCATTTCTCCTCCTCTCCTGGAGAGGAAGGAGTATTTTGGTATTTCCTGTTCCTTTCTTCATTTGAGCAGTGTTGGATGCAGACATGTCTCTGCTTGCTCCAGGTCCAGGCACATGACTGAAGCTGATTATACTGTAAATATAAGTATTTTGCCTGCATAGATTTGCTGCTGTCTTTGCTGTGAACCAATGCATGTTTATAGCAAGTAAAGATTATTTTTAAAATGACTTCCCAGGTTGTCTGATTTTCCCTCCCTTCAGATGTCAAGGAGATAAAGAACTACATAACTTTTAGAAGACATCCAAAGGCAGCCCTGTATTGGGAAGTTTTTAATATTTGATATTTTACTATGTTTTATATATGCTGTAAGCTGCCCAGAGTGGCTGAGGAAACCCAGTCATCAGATGGGCAGGGTATAAATAATAAAATTATGATGATAATGATGCAGTGTAAGAAGGCAGAAGCTCGCTTATCTCATAGCTTCATAGTTGGACTTGCTCAAAACAATGTTTTACAACCTAATTCCTATGCTTTTAACTTTGCTGCTAACGATGTGAGGGATAAATTGAAATTAATATATCCTCTTCTGCTCATTAAAACTCATTCTACACCAGATAATACTGGAGAGTCTTGTAGGAACTTTCTTGACCACTTTGCTACCATGGCAGAGTAACAGCAGTGCCCCTGATATTCGCAGGTGAGAGGCCAGGCCACAAGGAAGAGTGCAGATCTGTTGTGCTGCATGACACAAAGTTTTCAGTGTGACTAATGGGTGGTCAGCTATGATATATGCAAATTATTTCAGAGACCAAGATATTAAACCTTCTAAATAATGTATATTAGAACTGCATGCTACAATTATATCTGTTCTGTATATGATTGGTTATGCCCTGAGAATCTTGGGAGGGGGGGGGATGGATACAGCAATAACAAGAGTACAGTGGTACCTTGGGTTACATATGCTTCAGGTTACATACGCTTCAGGTTACAGACTCGGGATGAGAACAGAAATAATGCGGTGGCACTGGGAGGCCCCATTAGCTAAAGTGGTGCTTCAGGTTAAGAACTGACCTCCAGAACGAATTAAGTACTTAACCCGAGGTAAAACTGTATATATTAGTTGTTTTATAACACATGCATGAGCAAAACCACACATGGGATTGACATTTTTTTAAGACAACCAGGGCAACCATAAGAATACAAGTTGTGTTGATAACAAATATGGGTATCGGAAATTAGGATGAAAAAACTTGTATGATGAGATTGGCACCTTGACTGAACCAGTGTAATAAAACACAGAATTTAATGTTGCTATGTTATGAAATTGGGGTGGGAGGGAAGCAAACTGGGTATTGTTGAACACCACCTTGGAATAATAATTTCAACAAACATATAATAAGTTCAGTATTACATATAGATACTCTGGACGTAATACCGAAGTACACAGCCAAAATAAAAATAATTAGAATAGACCAAAAAAAGAGCTAACGAGTGCTAGTCTTGCTGCACTGCAAGGACACACAGCAATCTAGCTTATATTCAGTTCATGGGCAGTGGATTCTATTCACCAGGCTAGATGGCTCGCCGCTGGCTCACTCATCTTTCCTACAAAGGATGCTGAGAGCAGCAAATGTGAATTGCTGGATAAGGCAATGATTGTAAAACCTTTCCCCAGCCTCTCAGATGTTCAGGCTGCTACTGCTGCTCTTACTGCGTTAAGTATATGGATATCAGATAGGAACATTTAGCCAGGAAAGTATCAGCCTATGTCAGATTTAAACTGATCTTTCCATAGCATAATTTGTCTTTGCTTGCGTCAATCACTTCTTTTTAACAGAACGCAATTGCTAAAGCTTTAGCACACTTGTAAATGCCTAAAAACAACCCACTGCCTTCAGAGCTTTGCTAGCTATTCACATATCATGGAAGTTTACTGCTCTTGGGAGACATGTACCTTTCAAAAATGGCTAGTAATCTAGAAACACAGCATTTGTTCTCAGCTGGCATTATTTTTCTCAAGCATGCTTTATGGAACTTGGCTCAAAAGGGTAGAAAATGTTATTTTGCAGTGCTGCCATTGTAACTCCAATATCAGAAAGCTTCTGTGGCGTTCCTTCTGTGATTGCACAGTTCATACTTAAGTAGCCATGGACACGAAATCCTGTGGTTTTAGGTAAATTTAACACCTTTAGAATATTAATAATCAATTGGAAGCAAGCCATGGCACATTGTTGGAAATGGAAGAAAAATAAATTATGGGAGCGCACAAAACTATTTTCTGCCAAGAGCTTAAAACCCTCTATATTAAGCAGAACCATCATTCATCATTATTAATGAAGTTTAAAGGTGTGGGCTTAGATATCAAATAGAAATGATCTTAAAACATGGCTACATGAGTAGAACCCTCATTTATCAATTCCATCAATTGACTTGAGGAAAATATTAATTTGGAACTCTTCAAATCTGCATTTTACTGACTCCCTCAGCATTTCTGCTGGAAGATCTACTGATGAACGAGCTGACTAGACCTTGTACTAGACAGTGTCCTTGAAGCTACCAGCCTGAGTTTGACCAAATTGCGGGAAGCAGTGGAAGGCAGGAGTGCCTGGTGTGCTCTGGTCCATGGGTCATGAAGAGTCGGACACAACTAAACGACTAAACAACAACATGAATAAGAGTTTGGATTTGATATCCCGCCTTTCACTCCCCTTCAGGAGTCTCAAAGTGGCTAACATTCTCCTTTCCCTTCCTCCCCCACAACAAACACTCTGTGAGGTGAGTGGGGCTGGGAGACTAGAAGTGTGACTAGCCCAAGGTCACCCAGCAGCTGCATGTGGAGGAGCGGAGACGCAAACCTGGTTCACCAGATTACGAGACTACCGCTCTTAACCACTACGCCACACCGGCTCAAAAAAGACCTTGTGCATTATTCACCTAGCATCCTGTGGACTAGAAAGGTGAATCTTTTCTGTCCTAGAAGATGAAGCAAATGTCACGTGAAGCAAATGAAAACCTTAAATGCGTTACAAGTTTAGAGGCAGTCTTAAAATGTAAATATTCATGTTTGGTGTTAGGAGATACAATTCAATTCAATTGCAGTTTGAAAAGCTTGCTCTTTCTTTACGAAAGACTCAGGCATGGGCTTTCTCTATAAGTGGTCTTTAATGACTTCCAGGCACAAACTCTATTTCCCTCCCCACTTTAGAACTTGTTTTAACATTTCTACAGTATTTAGTCTTTAATGCCTTCTATGTACTAGTCTTTGGATAAGATTGGGGGCAAGAATTCTGCAGCTACCTGGAGACCAGGAGCAGCACTATTATGTTGTAGTCCCATTATTTTATCTGCTTAAGCACTCTGAACTAGTGCTGAACTAGACTCTGAACGAACAAAACTAATAATGCAGCAAGAGCCCCTGTTTCTGGTAACTATACCCCTGCATAATGTTTTGTGCTTGTTTGGAGGTTCTAGCAGGGGAGCGCAGCTATCGTATACCCTTGACCGAAGAACGGTACACTCCTTCTATCTGGGATGGTCGTCCTCTTCCACCGAGCGCGCAGCTTTGGGAGGGACGCACATGGAGCGGTGAGGGAGGAAGGGGACATCCGCCTAGCCAGCCAGATCAGACAAATCAACCCTGGTGATCAATGGGGTGACAGATGTTGCAGCCAGATCGCCCTCACATCCATAATGCATCCCTCACATGCATAATGTTTTGTAATGCATATGAGAGTGCTTTGATTTTCTGTATTAACATGGTGGGTTTTTTAGCTTCTTGAAGTTGGATGGGGCAAGGTGGGACAGATGGGCAGCAGGAAGGGCCTCAAAAGAGTACTTGTGGGGGTGGAGATAAGGATTCCATAAACAGAATAGCTTCCACTCTCTGCCAGGGCATTAAAGGCATCACCGCATTTTACTGAGAAGGCTTTTCTTCTCAGTCAGAATAATTCAAGTCAAAACTTTACAGGGTTTTATTCATGCATAAATCAGCCCAGACTAATCAGCCTATATTTCAAAGGAAAGAATTCTTGGGGGGGGGGGGATATTCACAGAAGGGAGAAGTATCAAGTTTACATATATGGAGGAATAGTAGCTCAGTAGGCAGACCATGAGACGCTCAGACCATCCAGCAACTGTCCCGGGTTTACTGAAGCCATCCCGGTTTCTGATTTGTTCCAAGAATGTCCTGCTTTTCCTTTGGACATATCTATTTTCATCAGAGAAATGTTGGAGGATACTGTAGGGTGTTCCTACAGTATTTTCTTTGGAGGGTATGGAGTTATGCAAGCCCCATGCCAAGGAGATAAGTAAATATACAACCTTTAGAAGACATCTGAAGGCAGCCCTGTATATGGAAGTTTTTTAATGTTTAGCTTTTTATGATGTTTTTATATATGTTGGAAGCCGTCTAGTGTGACCAGGGCAACCCTGTCAGATGATGATGATTAAATAGGATGTCCCTGTTTTCATTGGAGAAATGTTGGAGGGTTTGGACTCTTAATCTCAGGGTTGTGGGTTTGAGCCCCACATTGGGCAAAATATTTATGCATTGAAAGGGATTGAACTAGATGACCCTCACAGTCCCTTCAAACTACAATTCTATAACTCTGTGATTAAATTATGAAACTTTCTAAAAGTCCGTGTAGGCCAAGAAATCAAATACACAAAGCTTTTTACTTGATGCTATTGAATAACTGAAAGGTGACCCCTGTCAGCCTCCTGATAAGATAATCATTAATACTATTTGTTGTAATTAAGTTCCGTACACTGTAGTTTCAGTTGGACTTAGATACAATTGTGACAGGTGCAGTTCAGCTCAGCATACTGCATTGCAGTGAGGTCAAGAAATGTGGGATATTAATCTTCATTTTATTTATTATTTAAAAACTTTTACATACCAAAAAAACCTTAAGTAAAATGTAATATGTAAGTGACCTCTACTATCGTTTATGCTTTGTGCTGAGTGTCTTCTACTATGGCTTCCATTTAATTTTGCATTTGTACATAGGTGTGGCTGAAAAATTCTGGTGTCACGGTGTCGTATTCTATGATAGCAAACATAGGATGTGGATCACATCTATATTTTAAAAATATGGAAGAGTGTAAAACACTGCAAATAAATCCTGGTCCTTTGCTGTTTTAATTGATTTTTAAAATCACAGTAGAATAATTGAAATGCAACACAAGAAAATGAATAACATGAATAAAAAGTAGTCATTAAAGCTGTACAACAATTACATGCAATGTTTTTAGTGCTTCGATTGTTAGGTAAGTGAGTGGTAGTCTCTAGCAAACCAATGGGATGAGAAGAATTGTCTGCCTTGTACCCAGAGCTGCTCAGGAATTATTAAAAACTAAAAAAATCAGTGCAGTTTTGATAGCCTCAGTCCAACGTTTTGATTCAAAATAGTGTTCATTTGTATCTAAACATATTGTAGGTTAAGATGTGTCCAAATGCACAGCAAATAGACAAACAACTTTCCAAAATACAGTGGTACCTCGGGTTAAGTACTCAATTCGTTCCAGAGGTCCGTACTTGACCTGAAACTGTTCTTAACTTGAAGCACCACTTTAGCTAATGGGGCCTCCTGCTGCTGCCGCGCCACCGGAGCACGATTTCTGTTCTCATCCTGAAGCAAAGTTCTTAACCTGAAGCACTATTTCTGGGTTAGCGGAGTCTGTAACCTGAAGCGTATATAACCTGAAGCGTATGTAACCCGAGGTACCACTGTATAGGGTAGATACAAATGAACTAGGTGAAAAATAGATATCTGCATTTAAATATTGTGAATGAGGTAGAAACGTGTTCAACTTCAAGGCAGAAGAGAACAAAATGTTTAAAAGAACAGAAATGTATGCACTGAATGTGTTTTTCAGTCTTGGTTATAATTTAACTGAAAATCCCATGTGCTGTTTAACTCTGAGATGCTATTCAAATATTTGAGCTCAGTCCCTCCTTGCTTTTAAATTCACTTGGAAGGCCAGATTATTAATTCCTCATGACAGAAAATCAAGATTTAATGAACAGTTGATAGCCCTTAGGAATAACAAAGTAAGTGTAAATGATAGCTCAGACAAAATAAAGTGGTCTTAACACATATAGTTAAGAAATAACATTATACAGAATAATGAATGAGTAGTGAATGTTAGTTTAGACATTCTCCTTTGGGAGAAGTGACTAATTTTTATGAAGTCTGAAAATGTTGATTAAATGCAGTACAAAAATTGCATGTTTTAATATGCAAAGTTCAATAATGTTTTTATATATAGAAGATTTTTATGCTGTTTGTTGAACTACCACTATCTTTTGGCAAAAAGGAAAATGACAGTTTCAGCAACATTAAATAAGATTAAAACTTTTTAATTCATGGGTTTATGCCCAAATATGCTATGTTTGAAGATCTTTACTAGTACATATCAGCTACATGATTTGTAGCACACTGCAAGATATTATTACAGGTATATGTTCTGCTGGTATTCTATGCACTTATATCAGAGCCCATCCAAGTTTGGGCGTTCATGTTGATCATTTGACCAACATCACATGGGTTGTAAATGAAATGGTTATAAGATGGCAAAGTGGCTCCTATTCTTCCTCTTCTCCCCCTGCACATCAGTCACATCCAAAAACTAAAGGCAGTACAGAAAATATAAATGCTAAAAACTGTACATACTTTCCTTTAGTCTCATTTTTGCTAGCAGAAATATTATACAACAATGTGAGGGCAAACTGCTTCTATCTCAGCCACCAGTCTAGTTCAGTTAACCAGAAATATGTATCAACAGGGAGATGTCCAATTCAAAAGATTAGCTTTGGGGCAGATATCCTAATTGTCTGTAACTGAAATACAAGGAGAAGGATGATGTGGTGTTGGAAAAAAACCTCTTGCTTACATTGTGAACTGGATCTTGCTAGACTCACTTTTGTCACGAAGACCATAGAATGATAGAATTCTAGAGTTGGAAGGGGTCCTGATGGTCCAGACCCCTACAATGCAGGAATCTCAACTAGATTATACATGATGGCCATCCAACTTCTGCTTAAAACTTCCAAAGAAGGAGAGTCCACCACCTCTATTGGGAGTCTGTTCCACAGCTGAACAGCTCTTACTGTCAGAAAGTTCTTCCTAATGCTTAGTTGGAGTCTCCTTTCTTGTAACTTGAAGCTACTGGTGTGGGCCCTAGCCTCTGGAGCAGAAGAAAGTAAGCTTGCTCCATCCTCCATGTGACAACCCTTTGGAAAATCGAAGATGGCTATCATATGTTCTTTCCGTCTCCTTTTTACCATTGTGAATTCAGTTCAGGATGTGCAGATCTTTGATAGACCATATATATCCGTGACCTCATGCAGGAGGTGTGCCTCAGAATTTATTTACTACAGACTGATCCTCATAATGAGTAGCTACAGTGCAGATAAATTATTTTACTATTTCAGATATGTTTTATCCTCCCTCCCCCCATTTTTGTGGTTTTTGCATTGGAATCCTTGTACCAGACAATGTGTTTTTACCAGACAATGTACTTCCTGAGAAACTGACTAGAATATAGAACAGCAGTGAAGAACCTTTATTCTTTGTAAATTACAAAACGTAGGCAAATTACCTCTTCATAAGTATTAATCAAGCACAGGGAATGCAAAAGTGAAATATCCTAGATGTTTTGAAGCCTACTAGAATGATTGCTGTAGGCTTTATCCTCAAATATGATACTGTTATTAGGATAGAAAATCATGAAAAGTATCTCATTTATATAGAATACAACTGCCCTTTTCCATTTTCTAGAAGTTTGCTCTTAAAATTCTCTCATATTTAGTATATATTGTTTTTGGCTGCAGTTCTACTGATGGATAATGGATAATGGCTTATGGATGTAGGACTCTTCTTTCTGTCAGTATTTTACCTGCTTTAATAATGAAATAAATCTCAATCCAAGAAATAAGATGAAAGTTACATACAAGGAACAGAGAGTTAAACAAACTGATGCAGATGAATTTATGAAGCAGCCAAACTTGAAAAATTAACTCTTTAGAATGTTTCAAATCACCAAAACAATAATTAAATATGTGCTTTCATAGATTTTGTATACACAGATTTTTCACATTCAGGGTTTCTAGTGTTGGTCTTGGCTAAGATGCAAGGCTTGATTTTTAGTGTTTAAGCTCAGTGAATTCAAGAGTTACAGGTGGAATGGCTCACTGTTGCTAAGAATTCCCAATGATAGGCATATAATTTTTCTGAAAAATAAAAACTATGCTGAGAATTCAATAAAAAAATGGCTGAAACCATTTTTTAAAAATAAGCACTCGGCCATGAAGTAGATCCCTGCCCTCAACCACATTCAGATGAAGAACCAATCCTTCCACCAATTTCTGTTGATGATCTCAAGTAGTTTAGGCTACAGTTTGCCACAACCAATGATCAGAATTAACAAACAGAATCACAGTAAGGTTCTTCAGAGCAGGTATCTTCAGATGATTGATACTTGTTTCCCATAATCATACCATGTTAGAGATAAACAAGTTGATATTGTACAAGTTTACTAATGATGGGTCACCAACATTCAGGCATTTAAACTGTTCATGCATTACTTCCACATTTTTTTCTGAAGTGTCCAAGTCCTACAATATTTATACCTTCTGCAATAATGTTTTGCTTGAACGTGTGCTCCATGCAGCAAAAGGCAATTATTTTATCTAGAGACCTTTCCCTAAGGATGCCTGAGATATTGGAATTCACATTCTGTTAGCTGTCAACTGCCAATCTCTTTTACATAGAAACATAGAATTGTAGTTAGAAAAAACCCTGAGGGTCATCCAGACCAACCCCCTATAATGCAGGAATCTCAACACATTGTCCCCCATCCAATTTGATACCATACTGGACCCTGCTTAGCTTTGCAAATGTGCTAGCAATTTTATTGATGTACCGATATGTTTCATGATATACATACAGTAAAATAATTCTCTTAACGGTTTATGTACGGGGGGGGGGAGGGAAACAACCCACATTGTGTTTTGAGCTAGTTCAAACAAGTTTTAATTCTGTATTCGGATGCTTATTTTAAAAAGTTCTTCATTGGTTATTGTTGCTTTTTTGTTTAGCATGGGAGAAATCTGGAAATATTGCTTTCCAATAATGGCCAGGATCACTAGAAATACAATCCATCATACACTTTACAACTTCAAGTTGTTTTGCAGAGGACTCTTATACTTCAAAACTCAAGTAGTTATCCATTTGCTAACTAGTGACACAATCTTATTTATCCAACACTTCTGATGAGTTATCAAGAACAGTTTTTTTCACTTACCCAGGGAGGGGGGATCCCTAACAGGTCTCACTTTTGGCTGCAAGTGACCAGTGTTTGCCAGGTGTGACTCACTCTGGGGACAGCATCAGGTGGGGAGTTTGTCAAACCGTATTGCAGGTGTCCTAAGGCAAGCTCAGGGAGGACAGAAATCTCTAGTGGAGCAGAAGGGCAAAAGCTCACTTGATACTGATTTTCACTATGAATACAGACCATGAAAGTGGGGTTTCACGGTCCTTCTGACTTTCTGGGTTTTAAGCAAGAGGTGTCAGAAAAGTTACCACAGGGATAACTGGCTTATGGTGGCCAAGCATTCATAGCGTTTTCACTTTCTGATCCTTTGATGTTGGCTCGTCTTATCATTGTCAAGCAGAATTCCCACTAATAGGGAATGTGAACTGGGTTTAGACTGTTGTGAGACAGTTTAGTTTTACCTTACTGAAGACATGTTGTTGTGATCATATTCCTGCTCAGTATGAGAAGAACCAAAGGTTCAGACATTTGGTGCTTGGCTGAGGAGCCAATGGGGCAAAGCTACCATCTGTGGGATTATGACTGAATGCCTCTAAGTAAGAAGTCCCCCTAAATTTAAAGATACCACAGCACTGAGAAGCCTCACTTGGCCTCAGATAACTGGTTGCCCAGTCTGGTACTGAGAGCCATCTGTCTCAGGAGTGAAAGTGGCTGGAAGGGGCCTGCCTCTTGCCTGTAGCATACCGTATGTTCATGGGGAACTCGTTGCTATATCATTTATAGACAACCTGATTCTGGGTCAGGGTTTAATACACAGCAGAGTAGTTGCCTCACTGTGATCTCTTCATTCTTTAGCTGCAATTCCTGCATTGCAGGGGGTTGGACTAGATGAACCCATGGATCCCTTCCAACTCCACAATTCTGCGATTGTATATTAAAGGACATGTTAATCTGTGCAATTTCATATCAATGACACCATGTCATCTGCTGGAATTTACTAAGGCAGACAAGAGTATGCATGTGTATGCATGCATGTTCAGAGCATGCCATAATCCCATCCACTTTGCATGTTCATCTTTGCACCATTCTCGTGTATGAAGGCAATACCTACAAGACTAGCCAATAGCTTCCAACATTATATGGCTTCAGAAAACCACTTCTCTTTCATAAGAAAAAAATAAGATAGTGATTTCTGAGTTATAGGGAATTTTAAATTTGCCCTGACAAAGACAGTAGTATCAACCTGTGGAACAGAGTGTTATCAGAAAGTTAGGCTACATATAGATGGGAGTTTGGTTTGCCTTGCTTTGCCTGAGTATTTGCTTTACCTCTAAAATACTAACCACTTATCCCAATCCTGGGCTGGGTAAAAAAAGAAGAAGTCATGCAGCTCTAGATTCTACTAGAAATCTCCTGCCATATACACTCTACATTAACGGTTGGGAAGATAATCAATTTTGAGCCTGTTTTTCCTAAAACAAGTGGATTTTCATTATTTATGAACAATATATAGCCAAATGGAATTTCTACTTGTGGTATATTGTTCAAATCAAATTGGTAGATTGACTCAGTTCCTGGAATATTTTATCCTTAAGAATATTTTGTTTCCTATATTTCAGTGTTATGTTTCTCTGTTGTGGACACTAACGGATGAAAGTAAGCGACCAGTCACAAAAGAAATCAGGCAAATGGCATAAGTAAGTTCTGCGTGCTCATGAGAAAAAGTAAAATAGAGAGTAGAGCATTTTTAAAAACAAAACAAAACAAAAAGAGGTAGAAAATGATACACAAACACATTTTTCTTCACAATGTAGGAATAATGTTAAACTCTTTCATTAAAAATATGAAAGGCACTTTAGGTATGGTCCATCAGGTTGGTCCCGCTGAACAACCAACAGCTGCTAATAATAATTTAGGTATCACACCAATGGTCTTCAACTGGTGGTTTGGGATTCATACCTGGGTCAGGACATAATTCAAGGTGGGTTGAAACAGCAGCACTGGTGGCATATATATAAAAAGAGGTAAAAGAAATAAAGAATTGGTTCACAAATGCACATTTGGGTTAAATGTGGCTCCTGTGTCTGAAAAGAAGATCTAGATGAACAAAATAACAAGATTATTCCTAGAAGGGGTGACAATCCACATTAACCTGACAAGACATGGATGGGAGTGATAGAGCACAGCAGAATTCATGAGGAATTCATGAGGAATTCTGTTGATAACTCAGGTATGGTGAGCACGTTCATTATATTTATTGAACAAAATGTATAGGTTGCTTATTTATTTATTTTTAAATATCTAACATAATATAGCAAATCTTAAAACAAGTAGCCTGTCATGTGCCCAAACGCACTGTAACTTCTGTACTAGGGAACACCTCTGCATTAAGAAACAGAAGTAGAGTGTTACTAGCTCTTATTTAATAGCTACAACTGTTAATGTTTTCTGTAGTAGATGTAACAGGAGAAAACTGCCGTTTGGAAATGCTAGCCACTCTATTTAAACCTCATTCTGGGGATCTGTAAATGGAAATTTCATTTCAATGGATGAACAATCTCAGTAGATGAGAAAAAGAAATTCCTTATTGCTTTGCTACCTGGACGAATAAATTTGTGCTAGAGCACATGTTAATTTACACAAGGTTAAACATGTGTTAGTACTTGGAACTGACAAGAATTGCCAGATTTAAAATCCTGTAGGCATTACATTCTCTTTTTTTACTGCTATTTTTGCTTTCCCACTAATACTTTCCCACTAATAAATCTTTTAATCCTAAAACTGTACACCTCATTGAGGTCAATAGGAACATAGGATTTCATTTCAGGAATGTGAAATCAATATAAATTTATATTCTTCCATTTCTAAACTAATCTACTATCCTATACTCATTTGTCCAGATGCCTGGAAGGAAAATCACAAATCCAGAAATAAATTTATTATCATCATTATCATTTTTAGTTATCCTTGAACCCAAGGGCCCAGGGTGGGTTACAACACAATATCAAGCACAATAGATTAAACACAGTTCAAAACCGTTTACAATCACAAAAATAAGACGGATCCTAAAAACATGCACCTCAAGTTTCAAAAGCCAGGGCAAATAAGTGTTTCTTCAGAAGCTGTACAACGAAGGTGCATCTCTGTGGGAAGGGTTCCACAGCTTAGGTGCTGCCACAGTCCTCTCTTGGGTCATCCTCTCCCTGACTCTCTGAGGATGGAGGAGCTGCCAATTTTAGCACCCGAAAGGGTCTGTAGGGATGGAAGCAGTCTTTCATGTACTCGAGGACTATGTCATATAGGGCTTTAAACACTAATGTGAGCACTTGAATTGGGCCTAGAAATGAAACAGCAACCAGTGCAGCTGTTTTAAACAAGGGTTATATGAGATCTAAATGGAACCCTAGCCAGAAATTTGGAGTAACCCAAGTTTCTGAGTCATCTTCAAGGGCAGCCCCACATTGCAATAAACCAATCTGTAAATTACCAGAGTATGGAGTACAGTGGCCAAGTATTCTCTGTTCAAAAGGGGCTGTAGTTGGTGAAGCAGCCAGAGCTGGAATAGGCACTCCTAACCACCAAGACCACCTGGGCCTCTAGTGACAGTGTTGAAGCAGGAGTACTACCAAACTGTGAGGCTGCTTCTTTCGGGGGAGAGCAATCCTATCCAGTGTAGGCTGCCTCCCAACCTCCCAGACTTGAGAACTCAGAACACATAACACCTCTGTCTTTTCAGGATTAAGCTTCAGTTTATTGGCCCACAACAGCCCATCACTGCCTCCAAGCACTGGTCTACCATATTGATGACACTTCACTTCAAATCTGCTGATGACAGCTCCCAGGAGCTTCATAGAGATGTAAAATAGAGTGGGGGACAAGGAGGAATTCTGTGGGACACCACAGGACAACTCACATGGTGCTGAACATTTGCTTCCCATGACTACTTTCTAGAAATGGTCCTGCAGGCAGGAGCAGAACCACTAAAGTCCACCTCCTTGAGATGATCCAGAAGGATATGATGATCAACAGTATCTCTTTGACCAAGAGATCAAAGAGACCAAGTAGGCTTGCACTCCCTCCATCTCTCTCCCAATCAATAAATGTCATTAATAAGTGTGAGCAAGGCTGTTACAGTGCTATGACTAGGCCTGAATCAAAACTTTAAAAGATCCAAGTAATCAAATGAGTGTTTTTTCTTATACAGTAGAAGTGTCAATGATTTCACATGGATTATGAAATGGGAGGTTGTGGATTGGAAACTGGAGAGGCACTTCCAACACAGTAGAAAATTCAGGTGCTTTCATTCTACTCATCAAAACAGGTATTTGAAGCATGCACATACTGTAGGCAGGGAGTGCTCCTTTTTCTTCTTTGTGCACAACTTTGATAACATGGACCTCCTATTCAGAATACATTTACATGTGGAATATGGGGGGGGGGAGGGAGGGTTTAGCAGCACCTTGTGTCAGATCAGAGATTAAACTCATTGTGTTTTTGTACTCCTTACTCTCCACAAATTCCTAGTCATGGGAATTGAGCAATCAGGATTATTGGTTGCTGGGAACATCAATTATTCTTTTTTCAAGCATATGCAAATTCAGATATTGCAAGGGGGAAGCAACATAGGTGGGCTCATTTTATTATTATTTGAATTAAAGCTCATTCACAGTTGAATGAAATAGCAGTATCTCCAGCAACCAAATTACCTAACCTTCTACGACCTTTCTATATTAATTGTAGTCCTTACCAAGACTGTAAGGAAACTTATTGGGCTATAGTCCAGTAAGATACATATCCCTGCATACAGATTTTCCAGAGTGTCAAATATCATAGCAAAAATCACAAAAATGTCAAAACTCATTCATATTTAATAAAAATAAAAATTATAGAATCCATTACTCCTCTGACAGCTGTGACAAAGTCTTAGCCTTAGGTACAGTTTATTTTCTACATTTATAAGCAGAGTATGCATGCATGTATATGTAAAACCACATTTCATATTCTGCCAAATATGATCTAATAGGGTGGAAAGCTGATTTTATGTATATATCAATAGTCAGAGATGCTGAGCTGGCTTTTCCCGCCTCAGAATATAGCCAGCTACACTTCATGTTTCCACTGGTAAATTATATTTGACATTTAATTTAAAAACTAAGTTACCCTAATCTAAAGCTCTAGTACAACAACAGTGATAAAGCAGCGAAGCTGTCTATGGGAGCAAAATGTGTTTTTTCAGTTCAAGATCATTTTAGTTATAAGTAATTGAAAATGCAATTTAGAATTCATTACTTTGGATGGTTAATTACACCAGAACAGCTACTGTTCCGAGTGATGATGAAGAAATAAAGTATAATAATTTCCCCTCTAAAATGTATTAGATATATAACAGCCAAGAAACAATACAAATTATGGTATGCATTTGACAAATAATAATAATACATGTACTCACTTTGCATTTTAGCCTTTAAGCCTTTCTATGTAGTCTATGTTTTCCACAAATCAAATATTTTATACATGCAACCTCTAGCAGGTTACTTCATGTGCAACAAATACATTTGCACTTCTACATTGCTTTAAAGCAGTGCACTGGTTTCTTTACAGTATTTCTGCAATTTTTCCATAGGTTTCCCTTTCCATTATACATAAGTGAAGAGAAAGTTCCAAATCACTATCAACAGGCATTTAGTTCTGCTCTGATTTTCTTTCCTCACCTGCCACTTCGGAGAAATGTAGGAGAGGAGGATGATAACTCTGATTAGATGATGATTAGAACAAGAGCAGAAAATCTTCCAAGCTTCCAAAGCTCTTTTACTGCAAAAGTGAACTGATAATGGTCAAATCTGCACTTAGCAGCCAATTGATATGATCTCATTTTACACGCCCAAATTAGTATGAAAGTTGATTTGTTCTGTTGCTTTTGGCACGCAGAAGCAAATATTGAGAATTCCTGTGCTTGGGTAACCAACTTTCCTACTATTTTTCAAGACCTGTAAAGTCACTATCTGGACACATCAAAACATTCATAAACCAAGTTCACATCCCAAGTTCACTGGAAAGTTTTCTTCAGCTTTACACCCATTTTCTAAATTATGTTCATGTAAATTTCTCCAGGACCAAGGATGGGGGCTCTGGGCCCTTTAGGGACCAAGTCACTACTGAGGAACAGGAAAAAGGAGCAACTTTTGCTATTCAACACAGCTTTTCTCCTGTATATGTATCTCAGCCACATACAGCAGGATCTGGTAACACTGGCTGAACACAAAGATTGGAAAGGGGGTGGGGACGAATAAAACACTAGTGATTGAATCTATTTTTTTTTTGTATTTTAAGATAGGCTTTCAATCTTCTATGTGAGCTTGAATGCTGTGACAAACATAGATCCCCCTCCACCTCACGCTGCCCCTGGATTAACAAAGGTTTTGCTAGTACTTAGCAAGGCTTTGTGAAATTGCTACGTTAATGGTATCAGGTGATTTAATGAGTGAACTATTCAATGAGTAAACGGTGCAAGAGGCAGGCCTGACCTCTAGGCCCCTTTTCAGGCAGATGGCTTTTCTTTTCCTAAACCCATCTCATGAAAAACCTAGGGAAAGAATTGAACAACAGCTTATTCAGAGCAGCCTGGCCATTGCTGCTCATCTACTGCAATCTAGCTTCATCCCTTTGTAAATATTTCCATGGAAGATCCTTACTTTGAAAGGGATTGTGGCTATACACTGAGTTAATAGCAGGGCTTCAATGAAGTATGAATGTATGTATGCTTGGTTTTCATATCATTACTGAGCCTAGAAAGGTCTCTTGAAGACTTGCACAGTGGTATCGCGGTTTTCAAACATAATCTGTTCCAGAAGACAGTTCAAGTTCTGAAATGTTTGAAAACAAAAAACTCAATAGCCGACAGCTAGGCCTCAGGATCTCGCACTCAGCGGAAGCTGCGTGGCATATTCGACTTCCGAGGCATGTTCGAAAACCAAAGCATTTACTTCCGGGTTTATGGCGTTTGAAAACCAAAACGTTCGACTTCTGAGACGTTCGAAAACTGAGGTACCACTGTACTTTGTTTTTCCTAGTTACCATTTAACAATCATCCAAGTGTTTTATCTAGGGAGACATGCCATGTTAAAAGACATAGCTATCACAATGTACAATACTGCTACGCCAACTTAAATTGCTAATGGGCATATAATTTTCCAACTCACAAATGAATACAATCATGTGTTTCAACCACTTCATGCTACATAAGCAAAAGAGGTGCTGCTTGTGTTACAGACATCCGATTACGAGTGAAAAACAGATCTTAGAGGTGTATGACTTTAGTAGAAAGTCATTGGAACCGGGAAGGACTTTTTCCATTCATTTTTGAAAAAGCAGAATAAACAGGATGTGAAATACACATCCTAAGGCTAAAAAACCCCAGTTTTACTGGGGAAACAATTTAGAAGGCAGAGGGGAAAAACAATGCTGATTTAATGTTCAGAGAACATCACTTTCAAGTAATATTTTAGCAGCATTTTGGCACCCATTTGGCACCTCTGCTTGTTTAATCATGTACAATGACTCACTTCCACAGAATGATTCACACACCCTTTAAAATAAAGGGATCTGTAAATTTCAGACCTAGTCTTTAGGAAATTATTTTTGGAAAAATGAAAAATAAAAAAAGTTAACAGTTCTGAAGTAGTTATGGAAAGCACTCATTTTTAATGTGAAGTAATGAAGAGAAAGCAGTGGACTTAGAGAAAAGCTGCAATAATTTACAAACTAAACAGTTACCATGAAGATCAATAGTTTATATTTTCAGCTTTACTGTGCACAATTTTTTTGTTTGTTTGTTATATAAAAGTCAAACTTTAGACTAAAAACAATAAAATGTCAAATGCTGGCATTTAGGCAGAAATGCTGATGAAACATCGGATAAAATGAATGTTGAGAAGTCTATGACAGACTGTTCCACCTGTTCAGAGCCCCACAAATTATATGTAGATATCATGTCACATGTTATTTAAAGTAAGTGTGTGTGTGTGTGGGGGGGGAAATCCCTGAGCAAAGATAGAGGGATTTTTTGGATCCTTTATTTGAATACCCGAGGAAACATAAGTTAAAAGAATATGCAATATGCTATCAATCATAATGTTCCAATAAACTTTATGGAAACCATAACCTGTCCCTTTTTAAGGTGAGGGGGCAGGATGCTGGGGGAGGAGTAAACCGTGCATTCTAAACTTCACTGAACATACTAGGATTTTATTTTCTAAATTTATATCATAAATGGTCTCTAAGGAGCTGGAGTCAACATGAATTTTGTTTTGCCCTCACAACAACCCTGTGAAGGAGCTTAACCTTCACCAAGGGCAAATTTGAATTCTGGTTTTCCCAGCCCTCGCTCCAACCACTACACCATACCAGCTCTACTACCAACTCAATACATAGGGGTGAGAGATCAGACTACTACTTTAAAAAAATAAGGGGGTGTTCCTATGTATCTGAACTGAACAGCTTCTGGCCACTTTTCTAGGCTATTTATGTTTAAATGTGTACACTATAACTCTCATATTCCCTAGTATGTACTTTTGAAGCTCCTTGTATAAAGTTAGCACTGCAAGCACTCTGGGGTGAAATTACTAGGATCACTCAAGCCTTTCAGCCTGGATCATTCTGAAAGGGATACAGTGAAAAAATTGGGTGTTCCTTTCTCCCTCTCCTCTCTCTCTGTATATAAATTTATTTACGCTGGAGTAAAAGTACCAAATTTATTTCAAACTGCTATTCATTTTCTATTTTCAACTGCTATAGATTTAACATAGTGTGATACAAGCAGTCAAGCTCATAAAGTTTTAAAGGTTTCTATCTACCAATATTGGATGGCTTGCTCACTTGGCAAGCACAGCTTATTACACAAAATGTATTTTTGTAGAGGCTTTCACACACTGGTGACTTACAGCAAAGTGAGAGAAAAGCCCAGGCTATAGATATTGCAGCAGGGGACTTTGAGTTGGTATCATTTAGAGAATATTGGGGATCTTGATGGAGCAAACATGATTAGCTTTCCATCTCTGGAGATTTATGTTCAAACTAATGGATGTCTCAAGAGTAAAGACTAGCTATACAGTCACATACATTTTGGACTGCACATTTCGCTAGATGAAAATCTACACATCACAACAAACACACTGCTTTGGACTGCGATGTCTATGTTTTGAAGTGTTGTGCACAGTTCTGAAATTTGCTATGGGATTTATCTGCCCTGTATTTAGTTCTTTACCATTCACACTTATCCTCACTAAAACATTCTGAGATAGGTTAGATTTCAAGTTAGTGACTTGTCCAGAGTCCTGTTTCATCAACTGTCCCAGAATGGTGTGGTCATAGATGCTTTTTCAAAATAAGTGTAATCTGACAACTGTAGACAATACAAAGTAACATCATTCTTTCCTTCTTGCAAATTATCAGTGTTTTGTTCTGTGTTTTTTAAAAATAAAATAAAATAAAGAATTACATGTTTTATTGAGACACTTTAACAAAATACATGATTTAGTTTCTTTGAGAAAACAATGCCAGGGATAATACCGGTAATTTAAAATAAGATATTCTCCACACAAGAGCCCTAGATTCTTTCTGTGGGGGAGAGAGCATAGGATTATTTTAATGTTGAGTGGGTATACACATGTTAAAGCAATAGAGTGGCTGCCAGATTTTGGGATACAAATTTCATAACATGCTTTCGGCAGTGAGCGTTTATGCAGCAATGTGGTGAATTTAAGAACAGAAAAATGAGAAATCAGTTCCATCTCTTGCTCACAATGCCTATTGTATCCCTTTTAAAAGAATTAAAAGGGGAGGCTTAAAAGTACCAGTATTTCTATTTGAACTAGTCCAGCATATTCATAGGCTTGCATAAACTGTAAGGCCTCCCACACACCCCACATCAATCTTTTCAGCATAACTCCAGCAACACTTTGGATTAAGGAAAGAAGGAGAAAGACAAAAGAAGCGCAACAGAGTTAAAAGACCACATTACTGCAGCCAGAAAATAAGAACCTTTCGTTTCTGAAGACAAACATGTTCTGAATAAAATTTGTGTTGTGACAACTCACATCTTTGATCTGGTTTTGTTTCATTCTCTGAATTGATGACAGAGCAAACAGCTGAGCTAGTCACTGCGATTAAGAGGTCAGACACTGAATTCAGTACCTATTTTATCTATTTTCTCCTCATCTGGCACTTTAGCTTTCTAAGTTATTCATATCAGCAGGGGGGCTATGGATGAATACCACCCTCTGGTCACAAACAGAGACAAGCTTCATTATCAAATATTGCTCCAAGTAAATAAACTCAATAGGTGCTCATATAATCCTGGACATATTTACTGCCTTTCAAACTCAATTATTGTTTTATTTTTTCTCTTTCTCTCTCCTGGCTTCTCAGCCATTAATTCCATTTTGAACAGCTTTTAAAAAAAGTTTAAAGCCTTTTATAAAGGGGGAAGCACTTTTGTCCTTACACAAAGAATAGCAAAAGAAAAAAAGAAAAAAAAGGTACTCCTGTGGACTGGGTCCGTTAAAAATCAGATTATTTCCACAGCATTCTTCCATTGTTCACCTGCCAGTAAAATATGTACTCTCATTGTCTCTGTTTGAATGCCTATTTTTATCCAGCTGAGGGTATATGGTCATTTTTGTATTTTATTACTGACTTCTTAAGGGTTTCTCTCTCTCCCTCTCTCCCCCCCTCCCCCCTTTCTAAGGCATGTTTTTCTACTCTCAAAACTGGGCCACATGCCTCTAAGGAGAAAGTAGTGCATTATTTCATTCCCACCTTTTCTTCTTTTTTGGCATCTTTGAGGCCTGCTATGCCCAGAAGTGCTTCCACTCAAGCTGGACCATCAAATCAATTATCACAGCAGTCTGCTTTCTAAATATGAATGGCAATGAATGACAACAGGCAAAGCAAACTTTCAGCTTTGATTTGTCATTGGTAATGTAATTTTTTTTTTTTTTTGGTTCTTGTTCTTGTTTTATAGATGTTTCTTGGAGGCTGGTAATTTGGCCGAACTCTTCCCCCTGCTGTCTGCAGCTGCACTGTTAGATGCTGAGATTTAAAAAAGAATGGAAAAGTTTCACCTTTCCAGAGCCAAAGTCACAACGGAAAAATGGTATGGAGAGCCATTATAGCTATGTGGGCATGTCCTGCTGACCCCCTCTCTGGATTGCTTTGGCCTCAGAGGAAACATTGCAGTACAACACTACCCCTCGTTGGATCTATTTAGTATTCTTTACTCCTACAGTATTTGAGAAATCAATTGTTTTCCACTGGTTGTATTACAAAACAAGATCCCAGTTAAATGAAGTTTTTTCTTTAATAAACCACAAACATTAATGGTCAAGTTCTACACTTTCGGTGCAATTCTTATCATAATTTTACCTCTTATGTATAAAACATGAATTGTTCTGGCCAAATGCTTATGAAAGCAGATTTAAATGCAGACTTCATCTTTAAAAATGGTTTAAATGCTGGTGCCAATTGTGTGAGAAATATTTATTCCGTATTCTGATGAGAAATGAGTTTCACATTCTTTTCTAAACAGAAAGGACTTCATTAAGGTTTCACAACCTTACAAATAGGTTTCACAAGTTACATGTGTCAGATACTGTAATATTTATTTTAACTTAAGTGGTTAATCAGTTGCAATGAAAATAGTCAATTGAAACCTTAATTTACCTACAAGAAGCTTTTGGACATCATTTCCCCCCCTTCTTTGCCACCAAGGACACAAAAAGTCCTGGTTATTTGGAAAACTGCATTGAAGGATTCAGCTAGTTCAAAGAGCTTTAAACTAAATCCTGAGGGGAAAATACCTGGTTCCGAGGATAATAGCTTCATTGATGCACAGAAAATTGAGGCGGTGCACAGAAACTTGCTAAAGGGCAGGAAACTACAAGGAAGCAGCTGAGGGAATGAACCATGGTTTCAGCTGTCTCTACCCCAATGCACAAAGTATGGAAAACAAGCAAGACAAATGTGGCTCTAAATAAAGGATAATAATACAGGTGACTATTGTTAGGATATTTCTGTCCCACCTTAAAAGGGAGCAGGCTTTTTGAGTCACAGAGTCTGCGCATTTCCTGCACACAGGAAGTTTATGTTTTCTGCTGCTTTCGTTTCTCTCTCTCGGTGCCTGAACGCTGAAGCAGGCAGTCATGTTTTTCTCTGTTCTAACGCAGAATAAACTTATGAAAAATACTCTCCTGCCTGCATCTTTTGCTGTGCATTATCTGCTGATAAGAGCGTGCATCAGCCCTGGAATGTGGCAAGCTATTTCTGGAGCTCGTGTCGCTAATTGCTGATACTGCGTATCTACGGGAGATCGATGGACATCCGGCAGACGGCTTGGGGCCATGATGGACTTTGTCTCCCTGGCAGTATCCCAACAGCAGGTTTCGGGCCCAGATTCACATCACTTACAGGAGAGTAAGACTGCGAAAGACTGCATTGAGGTATGTGGGAAAAGCAAAATAAAATAAGGCTTTTCTGTTTGCCGCAGCAAGAGACTTTGAAACTTTGTCTCCCTGGCAGTATCCCAACAACAATGACCTAACAGGCTTTACTGAAATGGTTGGATAAGACTCATGACTGGAACGCTGAAACTGAGGGGTAAAAAGTGTTGGAGGTAGAAACAAGGGAGAGCAACCACCAAGCCAGAGTGAAAACTCGGATGCTGCCTTCTTATGGCAAATTACCAAACATTAAAAAAGGATATAGTAGTCATACTGGACTTCAACTATCCTGATATGTGTTAGAACTCAAACACTTCCAAGAATATTAGGTCCAACGAATTCCTCCATTGCCTTCCTGAAAATTTCATTGCCCAGAATGTCTTGGTCTTCACTAACAGAGAGGAACTGATAGGCAAGGTGGAAGTACTGGGAACCTTGGAAGTAAGGCAAACAATTCCAACAAGAAAGAAAAGTGGGAGGTGTCTAAAAGACCGAACGTAACCTGCCTGAGGCATGGAAGATCTGTAGGGTTGGAGGACTTTTCCCCCTGGAGATGGAGGCAAAACTTCAAGACCCTTCCTGTCACATCCAGAGGGAGGACATCATCCTGCGGAAAGGATGTCCTCAAATACGAGCAAGTAAACATGTTCTGCACCTTTTAGATTATATATTTTAATTCTTTTTTAAAACTGGCTATGTTGGTTGTTGGGGTATTTGATTTTCTTCTGCTATTTACTTATTTTATCATTAGAATGTTGATTACCGTATTTTTCGCTCTATAAGACGCACCAGATCACAAGACGCACCTAGTTTTTGGAGGAGGAAAACAAGAAAAAAAATATTCTGAATCTCAGAAGCCAGAACAGCAAGAGGGATCGCTGTGCAGTGAAAGCAGCAATCCCTCTTGCTGTTCTGGCTTCTGGGATAGCTGCGCAGCCTGCATTTGCTCCATAAGACGCACACACATTTCCCCTTACTTTTTAGGAGGGAAAAAGTGAGTCTTATAGAGCAAAAAATACGGTATATTGTAAACTGCTCTGAGAGTCCTTGGGACTGATGTTCTGAAAATAAACAAACTGCTTAATGGACTGCTCCTGCTGGTAATTTCCAATTTTAGGTTATATTAGGTACAGTGCAGAAATTTGCTACAATGCACAAATGTTAAGAGATAAAAAATTACATAAAAAAGAAAACTCTTTTAAATGAGTTTGGATATGAATCACCTCAGGCCAATTCTATAACAAAAAAATTCTTAATGAATTTGATCTGTTGTCTCTTTTCTATTTGACCTAGGCTTTTGCATTGAGAACAGAATATATTTTTAATTTTATGTGAGTGGGCACTTTAGTAATATTTATATGATAACTATATGAAGAGAAAAGTCCTACTGATCCCACATTTCTCCTTAAGTGATACAAACACTTCAAGGATATGCAAGGAATCCTGCTGCACGGGTAGAGTCTGGATTGTTTACAAAATTACAATGAAGAGAATAAATTAGACAATCCAGCAACATAAATGGAAAAGGCTTCCAATTCAGCAAATCGGAATGCTCTGGTATTAATTCCCTTCATCAAATTCTGTTTCATGATCAGCACTGAAATGTAGACTCCAGTGACCATGTTGCCTGTTCTTCTGAAATAATTCCTGTTCTACAACTAATAATTTCTTTCTATAACTAAGATTCAGAATGCAAATTATCTTTAAGGATCTTTTTATGGTCTTCCATTGCATGTGACTTGTAATGTTACGGGATTTAAAGTAGAAGCTGCTGCATTATTAGCAAGCACTGTGAAAACACATGCCAATACACCACTATACATAATTTTATTTTAAGAAGTTTATTAAGTCTTCCCATATAAGAAATAAAAAATAAAAGAAACAGTAAAAATTCAGTGCATATATACCTCCATATTTGGTTACAGCAAACTTAAGAGCAAAACAAGCAGGCAACAGAAAATCTTCCACAAGTATATAATCCATAACAGAAGAACAAATAAATGCTAAGTGAAGCAATCAGGGAACAATAATAGAAGTAATCAACTAACCAAGTATAAACAGAAGAAAAATTAACTCAGCCTCTAATCTCATTCTATAAAGCCTCATGGATGAAGCCAAACATGTTCTTTGACCCAAACATACAGTATTTAATAAGATAAAACTATTTCACATAAGAATTCCTTCCCTTTCATTGACAAGTACCGTATTTTTCGCTCCATAAGACGCTCCTGACAATAAGGCACACCTAGTTTTTAGAGGGGGGAAGCAAGAAAAAAATAATTCTGTGCAGAGCATGTAAGCGGCTCTCGCTGTTCTTGCTTTAAAGCAAGCAAAGCGAGAGCTGCTTACATGGGTTCTTTCCCGCTTTGCGCAGCTCTCACTTTCTTGCCCATCCCTCCTCCCGCCTCGCTGTAAAAGAGGAGGAAGAGACACCGGGACAGGTGCTTTGCTTGCTTTACAGCAAGGTGGGAGGAGAGATGGGCAAGCAAAGTGAGAGCTGCGCAAAGCGAGACAAAAGCTATGTAAGCGGCTCTCGCTTTGCTTGCTCCCTTCTGTCCCTCCTACCGCTTCACTGGGAAGCCAGAGGAGCTGCACAGTTCTTGGTCTTTCTCTGCTGTTAGCAGAGCAGCGCAGCGCCTCTTGCTCTTCTGGCTTCCCAGCAAAGCAGGAGGAGGGATGAAAGGGAGCCCTTACAAGGAGCCCCTTCCGTCCTTCCTCCCTGTTTCACTGCGAAGCCAGCAGAGAAGCCAGACACACCGCGCAGCTCTCGCTCTTGTTCTGCTGGCTTGCTGAAACCATCCTGATATGGTGTTTTTTGTGAACTCCTTGCCTCCTAATAGGCCACTAAAAGTCACAAATAGGGAATCAGACTTTCTGTATGTAGCTGTTCTAACCAAAAACAAATGCTCTAATTCGTACCAATTCTGTTCCTGAGAATGAGCCAGATTTGGGCAGGAGGCAATGCTATCTCATGAAGCCTATGGAAAACAATGTTTTCTTGTGGTATGAAAGAGGGATCTGGCTGAAGAAACATTTTGTCAGAATGGAAAACACACAACTGGAGAAGAGAGGTCCCAGCTCCAAAATCCTTCTAGCTGATATAATAGTTCCTTAAACCACTGTTCTAAGGTCAAGCAGTTTTGAAAAAGATACGGCTATGGATTCAAGTGGTCACATAAGAGCCATAAGGGTACAATTTCAATTCCATATAGAATTCCCTCTTAGACTGGTCCTGTCTAATGTTAGGAGGGGGTCAGTTCAGAAGGCCACACTTGGAATGGGAGCAGGAAAATATTTAAATGACTTTTAAATTTGCAACTGCAAATGCTGCTGACGGCTGCAATTTTGTTCAGCCCTGCTTGGAAGAATCACAGGGCATTTTATATGACTTTTCCTTCTGGCTTTCTCACCTTTATTGAATACTGTGAATGTAAGGCCTTCCCTAAGGTGCCGTACAATCTGTTGATCAAAACTTTATGAGACGACATTAACCTGGAGCCGGTGCAGCTTGGCCACATCCTTTCAGCTACTAGGTTATCAAATGGAACAACTCTGGTCTTGGATGCAGGACTGGTCATGAATTTCCTGTGGTCATAGGTCAACATATCTATCATTTTTTGGAAACCATAATTATCTTGGACAGTTGTCTTGGCTATAAAAATCACCTCCATTCTTTAAAAGTTTTTAACTGTTTGAGGCAGTGGGGTGGGGGGAAATAAATAACGGACCTTGGCCATGCTTGCACACTTCCACTCTGTCAAAAAACCTTGATATGAACCGTGGGACTTGGATGTTGACTATAAAGCAACCAGGTCCTGGTCTGGTTGACCAAATTGCTGTGATATTTTCTGAAACACTCATGGGCTAACTGTCCTGACAATAGTCCTGGTTTACCCCACCCATGGACGCGGGTGGCGCTGTGGGTTAAAGCCTCAGCGCCTAGGGCTTGCCGATCGAAAGGTCGGCGGTTCGAATCCCCGCGGCGGGGTGCGCTCCCGCTGCTCGGTCCCAGCGCCTGCCAACCTAGCAGTTCGAAAGCACCCCCGGGTGCAAGTAGATAAATAGGTACCGCTTACCAGCGGGAAGGTAAACGGCGTTCCGTGTGCTGCGCTGGTTCGCCAGATGCAGCTTTGTCACGCTGGCCACGTGACCCGGAAGTGTCTTCGGACAGCGCTGGCCCCCGGCCAATAGATGTGAGATGGGCGCACAAACCCCAGAGTCTGTCAAGACTGGCCCGTACGGGCAGGGGTACCTTTACCTTTACCTTTACCCCACCCATAGCTATGCATCACTAAAAGACTGAATTGATGGTGGATGCCTTAAAGGTAAAGGTACCCCTGCCCGTACGGGCCAGTCTTGCCAGACTCTAGGGTTGTGCGCCCATCTCACTCAAGAGGCCGGGGGCCAGCGCTGTCCGAAGACACTTCCGGGTCACGTGGCCAGTGTGACATCGCTGCTCTGGCGAACCAGAGCCGCACACGGAAACGCCGTTTACCTTCCCGCTTGTAAGCGGTCCCTATTTATCTACTTGCACCCGGGGGTGCTTTCGAACTGCTAGGTTGGCAGGCGCTGGGACCGAACGACGGGAGCGCATCCCGCCGCAGGGATTCGAACTGCCGACCTTTCGATCGGCAAGCCCTAGGCGCTGAGGCTTTTACCCACAGCGCCACCTGCGTCCCTGGTGGATGCCTTAGAAGCCACCATTTGTGCTTCAAAACATCTGTGAATGGCAACTTCTATTGTTATAGGAAGTGGCTTCTTCTGATAGCAGCTTCCTGTTTTCAAGACAATCTCTGTTCCCTTGCTCTAGCTGCTCTTTGTGCCCGCCAGCTCTCCAGCCGTTCCCGTAATATTGGTATTGTATTTGTTTCTAAAATAATTGCACCATGATTATATTGTAGGTTTTGGCAGGGACATGTGAAAATCAAGTGAGGGGAGGGGAGCAGGAAAGGTGTCTGCATTTCTTCATATTGGCATGCGTGGAAAACACTTCCAAGCTCCCTCCAGTGACGTCCCTTGGCCCTCAACATCACTAGTAAGCATCACCTCACTTTTTGCAGTAAGAAGGTAGAGTGATAGCTCCTGGGTATGTTCATTCCTATTAATACACTGAGTCATAAAGGTAAAGGGACCCCTGACCGTTAGGTCCACTCGCGGACAACTCTGGGGTTGCGGCGCTTATCTCACTTTACTGGCTGAGGGAGGTGGCATTTGTCCACAGACAGCTTCCAGGTCATGTGGCCAGCATGACTAAGCCACTTCTAGCAAAACCAGAGCAGTGCACGCAAACACCGTTTACCTTCCTACTGGAGCAGTACCTATTTATCTACTTGCACTTTGGCGTGCTTTTGAACTGCTACGTTGGCAGGAGCAGGGACCGAGCAACGGGAGCTCACCCAGTCACGGGAATTCGAACTGCCGACCTTCTGCTCGGCAAGCCCTAGGCTCTGTGGTTTAACACTGAGTATAGGGATGTGCTAATGATAGACTGAATAGGCTACTGTGGTCAGAGCTTCCTACATAAAACATAAAAGATAATAGCAATGAATAGAGCATTGAGAATGACTAGCGAGTAAACTAAAAGCTATAACCATGTGCTGGTGAAGGTATGGGCAGTGTTTTATTCCATGTGGAAGCAACTGTAGCAATGGGCCTAGGGGGACATCCAGAAGACCTTGTCAACTAAGATTAAGGCCAAACATTTGCAAATTGCACCTGTATGCTTAAGCAGCCACTAAAACATTTATCTTTTGACATATGGACAGAAAATGATGTGTTTGTGCAGATTTTTTGCTAGTGGGGTTGACCTACTCTGAACAGTGTTAGTCCCCCCCCCCCGGCATATTTCTTGCTTTTACAGGCTAATGAGTGTGATCTTTTTTCTACCTTCCCATTCATAGAGATTCACCTTGGCCACTCCTCTTGTAATTTGGAAAATTAACACAATAGTGGCAAAAGAAAGACCCTATGCTGTTTAAAGTGGTACCCTGCATCATCTGTGTTAGTTGGCTGCAGCAAAAACCAAAAGTCTTGTGGCATTTTAAAGACTAGAACACTTACTACAGTACAAGCTTCATGAACTAGATGAAATGGGACTCCAATCCATGAAAGCTTATGACATGACAAATAGGCTAGTCTCTGAAGTGCCATAAAGCTTTGTTAATTTTGGTACTGATGCATTACCTATTAAGGTTGCTAGGGGCAAGGGTGGAAGGAATTTCCACCCGAAATATGGAGGAGGAGGGAAGATGGAGTGTGTGATCCTGCAGCATGCTTGAACCTGGATGAGCAATTGACAGTGCCTCATGAGCACTAGCCCTCTATTTCTGTGTCTATACAATCTGACACTGATGCACACAGCCACAAGCTGACTTATGGGAAAATTTGAACGGTGGCTAGTCTTGTGAAAACTGGCAATTCCTGATTCAGGGCACACTACGGTTTTGTTTGTCTTGGCTGACTGAAGCCCTCCTCCTCAATTTTATCGAAACTGCTCTCCCCCCACCTGTGAGTGACATTAATCATGTGGTATCATATCACTGCAGTAATTGTTTGTTCAAGCAGTTCGCCACTGTTTTGAATGTGCTTCAAGTTGACTTCTTTTAAACCACAATTTGTTAGTTCTGGTGAAACAATAAATCATGGTTTAACAGAAGAGAAAGCTTCCAAACTGTTCCTCCCAGCTATATGCAAGGCTTCTTTCACCCAATTCCAGCTTGTTCACATTGCGTCAAACTATGGTTCTCCAGAGGCACCCAGGAGGCATTCCTTCACTTTGAGAAGGACAGTCATGGTCCAAAAAGTATTTCCAAGGGGAGGGGCTACCCCACCCTCTTAGACTGGTACTGCCTAATGTTAGGATGGGTGGATCTAACTAGCACAATAATAAGGTTTTTGTTTTTTTAAATGCATTGACAGCTACATGGTTTTTGAACAAAGTGGGCTAATATTTTAGTCCCTTCCTAGTATACATAACACAGATAAAAATAGGTTTTTTCCCCTTCAGATCCTCCTGCAGTGTGAGACTTGCATAGTCCACAAAATCCTGCACACAAGAGTTCTTTAATTAATCTCACTCTACTTGCCAGACATTGTATGTTTCAAGCTAGTCAGGTAAAATAAGGCTATCCCAAGTGAGTATATCTTGAATTCCTATGATATACCGTATTTTTTGTTCTATAGGACGCACATTTCCCCCTCCAAAAATTAAGGGGAAATGTGTGTGCGTCCTATAGAGCAAATGCAGGCTGCGCCGCTAAGCCCAAAGCCAGAACAGGAAGACGGAGCACTGCGGAGCGCTCCATCTCGCTGCTCTAGCTTGGGGACGGCTGCGCGCAAACCTCTGCAGGGCAGCGGGGTGCCTTCACCCCGCTGTCCTGCAGAAGCTAGCAAGGCTGTTCCCAAGCCAGAACAGCGAGACGGAGGGCTCCGTCTCGCTGCTCTAGCTTGGGGACGGCTGCGCGCAAACCTCTGTAGGGCAGCGGGGTGCCTTCACCCCGCTGTCCTGCAGAAGCTAGCAAAGCTGTTCCCAAGCCAGAACAGCAAGACGGAGGGCTCCGTCTCGCTGCTCTAGCTTGGGGACGGCTGCGCGCAAACCTCTGCGCTCCAAGGCTTCAGGGATCTTTGAGGCTGGCGGTGGGGGAAAGCAGCGCTTCCCTCCACCGCCAGCCCCACAAGCTCTGGTGAATGTACCTTGAACGCACCTTGTTTTAGAGGGGGAGAACAAGAAAAAACATTTTTTCCCTGTTCTCCCCCTCCTATGGTCCGGTGCGCCCTATGGTCCGGTGCGTCCAATGGAGCGAAAAATACGATAGATGTCCCTTAGTATTAGGAAGCATTCTCATTCAATAGTCAATAAATATTCATATAACTGCACTCTGCTCAATCAGAAGGCTTAGATCACATATTCCATTAGGCCTCAGTTTATTGTACTTCCAGGGCAGGATATGAAAATTTTGGTCAGTGTCCTTTTCAAGCTATTGGACGTAAAGGATGACCCTTGAAAATAAAGCAGTCTTATGCTGAATGAAAGAGGCAGATTTAAATAATTGTATTTTCAAGCCAACCAAGGAGATAATAAATTATTTCCAGGATATTTGACAAAATTAAAAGAAATAAACTTCACTATGGTTTATATTTTTTATTTGATAACCTGATTTCCTAAGAGACCAAAACAACTTGGCTGATTTCACGGGCATCCTCAGAAGTCATAGTTCTATCACTTACAGTAGTATAACACAGTAAAATGACTTTGCAGTTTATACTAAAAGCCTATTAAATGTAAGCTTTGCAATCAAAATTCCATACTAATAAATGTTGATTTATGCTTAAATTACCAGCCATGCAATTCCAATTTACAGATTATCCACAGTTCTTGAAAAATCAAACAACTGATGGTAAAGGATTAATGCTCCATCTCAATTTTGGTCCATTTCTCTTCTGCTCATCCGTTTGCTTCAGTTGACAGACAGTGCTTAAAGGCTGACCTAATGAACCTTTCAACCCCCCAGGTCTTCACACATCCCCCCAATAAGTGATGAACGCAAGTTCCACTCTGGGCATTGTCTTGCAAGCCCCCAGTAATATGACTGCGATGTCAAGGGCTCCAAAATCGACTGTAAACATTTGATGAAGGCCAATCCCCTCCAGGGATGCTGTCGAATTGATTTTTTCTGCCACTGCATTCCTTTGGAAGCATTTCAAATAACACAATTTAGTTAAATATGCAACAAGTTTTGCATATCTTGGCATTAGTTTTTTCAGTTTGTACATAATTCTAAAAAATCTGTTAAGATGACAGCTGAAAAACTTGGTTTATTATTGACTGAATCTTATTACAAGTAGACAAGGGCAAATGCTCAGTTTTATATGCCTAATATGCAGTATTGCCTACTGAGATCAAGCAGGTGCCTTCACTGTACTCTTTTCAGTGCCTGTTAAAAACATTCTTGCTTAGACAAGCCTACCCAAATGCTTAGGAAATTGAGGTAATTTTAATCTGTTTTAGTATTTAGTTTTTTATGTTTTAAAGTATGCCTGTGAATTTTTCTTGATTCTCCTGTTTTATTGTTTGTAAACCGCTTTAAGGTTTTTAACAAGCAAGCAGTGTATAAATTTTATGAATTAAATAAATAAATAGATAATGTTACTATATGTCCTTTTACAGTGCAAGATTTTAATTACCAGTTTCCAATGGTTTGGGAACATTTTGCCAAACAGAACATATAGTGTATCACATCATCTTTATGAACAAATGAAGCTGCCTTACACTAAGTTACACCATTTTGTCCATTTACCCAGTACTGCAACCAGGGTCTCAGGCACAGATCTGTGCCATCACCTACTACTGGATCCATTTAACACAGTGTTTCCCAAAGTGGGCAATACTGCCCTCTGGGGAGTGCTGGAATGATCCTGGGGGGTGGAAGTAGCCTTGGGTGCAATGGGGGGGCATTGAATAAAAATAGGTAAGGTAAAGGCAAAGTACCTCTGGACGCTTAAGTCCAGTAGAATTCAACAATGGAGTGCGGTGCTCATTTATGCTTTCAGGCCAACAGAGCGGGTGCTTGTCTGCAGACAGCTTTCCTGTGTCATGTGGCCAGCATGACTAAACTGCTTCAGGCACACAGAACACTGTGACTGCCAGAGTGCATGGAAACGCCACTTACCTTCCTGCCTCAGGGGTATCCATTTATCTACCTGTGCTGGTATGCTTACAAACTGCTAGGTTGGCAGGAGCTGGGACAAAGCAACAGGAGCTCACGCAGATTCGAATTGCCGATCTTATGATCGGCAAGCCCATGAGGCTTGGTGGTTTAGACCACAGCACCACCTGTGTCCCGCTGAATAAAAATAAGGGGGTGGTGGAAGCATAAAGAAAGAAGAGAAGTGAAGGTAATTTTGAAAACCCATTTGTACATGTTTCACCTGTTGTGCCATTGTGGGATGATGATAATGCCTCCCTTGGTTCCAGCGGTGGTGCTGGAAGTGAGGTTTTTCCCCAGGCTTGGATGAACCCTTTCCAGCTTCATTGAGGCCTGGGAAGTGGATGGCAGCTTGCCCGCCTATTAGTCCAGTAGTTAGGTGGGCTGTGGCACCAGCCCTGCCACTGGGGCGGATTGGACTGTTGGCAGGTTTCACTCTGGTCCACCCAATAGGTTTTTAATACTCCTCCTCATCTTTAGTACACCTCCTCATCCAGTTTTGAAAATCGTTTGTACATATTTCATCTGTTGTATAATGATGCTTACAGATGTAACATAGCTTTAAATTGTAGTGACTGCTTTATTTTCCAAATAAACACACAAAATGCAATATAAGAAAGTGGTCAAGTCTACCAACAGGTCTTAACAAGCAAGTGTTGGCAGGCAAGTGTATCATGCATTGTTGGGAAGTCCAGCATGCATCAGCAGGAATAAGTGCAGTGAGTATGTTACTCAGGGGGGTGCCAAGGTTTTTGCTTTTTTCCTGAAAAGGGGGCATCTTGGTTTAACTGAAGATGCCACAGATTTAACCTGGGACCTTATATATAAAAAGCATGTATTCTTACCATTAATTTGTGCTACTCCCAAAAAAGATAGTTTAAATTTGAAAATATGCATGTATGTTTATAAATGAAAGAAGAACATTGAGATAAGAAATAGAAGATTATAATTTCAATGGCTACCACAAGATGTGGTGATGGTCACCAATTTTAGTTATATTTAAAGGAGAATAAGTCAAATTCAACTGTATGTGTTGATTGCAGTGGAGGATAGTATTAGCTTTGTTACCTGTTTGAAGCATTAGATATGGGGCCATGTAACATTTTAGCAAGAATTATGAAGCAGAACGGGGCAGTGAGGATCAGCAAACACATCGGTACAGTTCATTTACAATAGAGCTGACCTATATTCAAATGTCTCCTCATTCTGTATTTCCTTTGTCAAGTCACAATCTCTCATTCTAACTCACTTTGCAGGATGGTTTGTGGATATATGAGATTATAAAGAAATTTGCATGCTGAAAAATGCTATAAAATGATTAATAACAGAAACTAAAAGCGTATCGTTTTCTTGTAGTCCTGAACTTCAACATCATTCTCCAAAGACTGTAAAGTATGTTGATATCTGCGGATTAACATTTTGTAGGACAAAGTTGCAATTTGAAGTTTTCTAGAGGGTAACGAAATAATTAAAGTTAAAGTATAGGAGCATGTACACAAATTTGGCAAACAAGACAATGAGAAGTTAGAGTACATTATAGAAATTAGAGTACATTAGCTATAGGAAGAAGGTAATATCACAAGATGTGAAGAAGCAACCTGATAAGCTTATTAGATGGGTATAGGAGAATACTAATAAGATTATGAATTTTGGTTCAGCTTGTCCATCATTCAGAAATCTCCATAACTAAAGAAAGTATCTTCACAGCAGTCTGTGTTTAATATTGACAGTGTCTGATTTAATTTTTTCTTGTTCTATAATGCTAAGCACTAATTAGTTTCAACCTCTTTCTTCAAGCATGGCACAACACAGCTTATTCTAGCAATTAGAATGCTTAAAGCTAAGCCCATTCACAAAAGTTGAAAAGCAGAACTTCTAGGGTTATATGAACCTTAATAATATTAATGGTAAAAAACTGAAAGTCAAGACTGGCTCCTTATTTCTTTTAACAGCACGCCTGCATTTAGAGAAGAAGTGTCACCAGTACATCATGTGCCTTTGGTGGACACAGATGCACTTCTTAAATGCATCTGCTTCCCATGTTTTTGTTTGGAAGAACAGCTTCTAGAACAAAGCTTCAAAAATTTCCCATGGCTTTCTGTCCTTTGGTAGTCCCATCAGTCTTCTGTTTTTTCCAGCCATATTTTAGTTTAGGCCTTCTGACAGGACTCAATTTGGCACAACACATCCTTACAAACAATCTCAGTCCGCTTGCAGGAGGCTTCTCTCAAAATTATTTTTGGTTGGCATTGGACCCCATTATGTTTCACCAAAATAAGCACCAGTGTCTCCCCTCTATGCTAGAAACGCTGTGGAGAGATTGGTACATATTTCCACACCTGGAAGGGCTGCACACTGGCATACTCCTTTTGGGAAAAAGTATTATACATTACAAGATATAGTCTCTTTCACAAGACTATAGTCCCTTTCATCACAAGATAGTCCCTTTCACCCAACCAGGCTCTTACTCTATTATCACTGGATTTGAACCAAGGCAATAGCCTCAAATGCAAAGATTTAGCATTCTCTCTTTCATCAGCAGCCAGCAGCATTCATAACTCAGTATTGGAAGCAATATATTAAAATCCCAAAGAAGTCTGGCTAAATAAAGTTTGGGGTGATGCTCTTACCCACCACTGAAAGGTAACAGAAGGCACTATTGGTGAGACATGTCTTCTTTTCTCTTATGAATGAGACCCAGAATCATTTTACTCCACATTCCTCACAGGAAAACTTATCAAGAGGGTACATAAATTAACACTGGATAGGTAAGTTTATTGAGTACGTATTATGAATGGCATATGAATACTCATAATAATGTAGCACTTGATAACTTATTGCTGTTGTTTTGTCATCTTTGTATTTAATCAATTTATTTAATCAATAAAATACATTGGGGGGGAATATAAATACTGCCCATTGGCTTTAATCCAATGAAGATCTGAGCAGTATTCCTAAAGACGGAATGCTTCATGTAACATTATTGCAAAGGAATAAGACTTATTCCACCCCCACCCCCCCAAAAGAAGAAGACTACAAGTGGTTTCTTTCTATAGAGGAGATTGTACAAATGGAAGTAATTTATGACAGAGTTAATGGGAGAATAAATTGTTATTTTTTCAGAGCAGTCATAAAGATAAGAACCACCTGCAGGATCAATTGCCAATCTAGCCCATCATCCTGTTCTTACTGTGACCAACCAGAAACCTACGAGAAGGGTCTAAGTCCAACAGCATTCTCTCCACCTGTAATTTCCAGCAATGGTATTCAGAGGAATATTGCATCTGACAGTAAAAGTAGAACATATCCATCATGGCTAGTAGTTTTTGATTGCTTTTTCCTCTATGAATTTGTCTAATTTTCTTAATTATTATGAATGAACTCACTGATAAATCCCTGGCCCTTAAGGGATCCCCAAATTTATGCAGGTACTACTCTGTTACGTAAAAGGTAAAGGTACCCCTGCCCGTACGGGCCAGTCTTGCCAGACTCTAGGGTTGTGCGCTCATCTCACTCTATAGGCCGGGAGCCAGCGCTGTCCGCAGACACTTCCGGGTCACGTTGCCAGCATGACAAGCTGCATCTGGCGAGCCAGCGCAGCACTTGGAACGCCGTTTACCTTCCCGCTGGTAAGCGGTCCCTATTTATCTACTTGCACCCGGGGGTGCTTTCGAACTGCTAGGTTGGCAGGCGCTGGGACCGAACGACGGGAGCGCACCCCGCCGCGGGGATTTGAACCGCCGACCATGCGATCGGCAAGTCCTAGGCGCTGAGGTTTTACCCACAGCGCCACCTGTGTCCCCACTGTGTTAGTAAATTCAACTATAAACATTAAGAAAGTCATAAGCACTGCAAGCAATATATATATATAGCGAGAGAGAGAGAGAAAGAGAGCTATTTGTAATTTTCTGCAGCATTACTGCCACCCAAAAGGGCAAGGAGGTATACGGAAATAAGGATTCTGTAGAATCTGTCTTGTCTTTATACCTATCTCTATCTGTAAAGAAATTCAGTTGTTTAAAAGCATTAATATCTGCATTGCTATATAACCAAAGAAAGGAAGTTAGAAGGCTTAATTGTGATGATGACCAAACAGCTTCAGAAAATTTCAAGGTAAACGCCTTGAGTCTGTCTTTAAAGAAACTCACATGCATCATTTCAGGATGGCAACAAGACAGTGTTAGCTTGTAGATACATGTTGTATGAAAGCAAATGTAAGCCTAAAATATTAATTTCACATTGGTGCTCCTCACAGAGCTAGATGGATGCAGACACAGCAATCTTTTGACTTCTGAACACCATTTGTTATCAGTAATGGATGCTTGCATCTGAACAATATGAAAATCTGCACGGAAATAACATTAGCACTGCAATCAAGCTTCATTTACTAGAAAATCACTTCTGGATTGGTTTATAACTTAAAGGAAGAGCTAATGCTTCTTAAAATACTATTTTTGGTTTAGTTATTCAGAACCTCTGTTATAAAAGAAAAATCTTAGAAAAGACTTTGCAGGTGGTGTGTATGTGTGTGGTAGGGGGAAGGGGGAAGTCAGGTTATTAATTAAACAATGGTTGCTTAAAACTCCTGGAGCTATGACAGACTTACCTAATTATACATTCAAATAATGACCCTAACAACAACTAGATGTCCTTTATTATTTTGCTTTGGCAATTTGAGGGTTACACTTAAAATTCCAGGAAAAGAAATATGTAGTAAATTTGTAGTGAAATCTCATTCAGTGAAGTCATATACCACATCATGCAGAGGTGATTCTGGACCTGCAAAGTTTAATGTTTATTGCTGAAAAATGTGAAAAGTATAGCGGAGGTAGCAGAATCTAAATTTAAGTTCTAACCTAATGAAAAGAAGTGCTACATTTACACACACACATCTTTTTAAAGAAAAGAGTATCCAGTGCCCCTCCTGGAAAAAAAAAGAAAGGTTCCCAGAATGTTGTCCCTGGAAATGTTGGCTGGATTATGATAAATGGAAAATATGACAAAGCAAGTGCAGGCTTATTTACTGGCTTGGTGCAGTTCTGCATGCTCTGACACTTATTGCACAAAACTGTCAAGACTGCAACATTACCATCACCAGAAAGACTTTTGAAAAATGAGGTGAGACAGAAATTGGAGAATGGCTATCTCCTAATTTCTTTAGAGCATATCAGAGCATATCAGATACAGAAGATCACATATCCAAAGATGATAATAGTTAAACCCTCTTCTATCTGTGCAGCACATACATCTTTTACAAATAGCCATATGAATCTCACCCTGGTCTTCACATCTTGTGATTCATTTTGGACTACTATGTGCTTGGCAATTTCTGTGTTTATGCAGGTCCAAGGAGGGATAGAAACTATAAATAGGTTTATAAAGCCTCCAATGGGTTGGAAGACTTCATTCAGATGAATTAGTCACAAGCTGATGAGGTGAGCAGATAAAAAAAATTGATTTTCAGTTATGTGTCTGTGGAGTCTTAGGATTTCTGAAGCAGTATAATCTAAATGCAGCTTTGACAGCTTCATTTTTGTGACAACTCAAGATTTTAAAGGAACACTTGGGCAAGATGCTCTTCCTGAACCAGTCTATTTCTTCACTGCTGCCCATTCACCCACCTTATTATAAGAAAAGCCCTGCTGGATCAGACCAAAGGTCCACCTAGACATTCTGTGTTTATAGTGGCTAAATCCATAAGCAGAACATGAGTGCAATATCTCCCTCCTATTCATCAGCAACAGCAGCTGATGCTTAGAGCATATTGCCTCTGTTACTGAAGGTAGTAAGTACTAGTCATCATGACTGTTAGTCATTAACAGCCTAATTCTTCCTGAATTTGTATAATTCCCTTCTAAAGTCATTCAGGTTGCTGGGCACGGCTACATCTTGCGGTAACAAATTTACCTGCCACACTGTGGTAGCAGTAACTACATGCTGTAGGAAGAAGTTCTTCATTTGGTTTGCCCTGGACCTTCAGCTTCATTGGATGATCCTAGTTCTAATATTATTGATTTTTTTCTGTGTTTTATGCTTTTATAATTTTAATTATTTTATTCTACACTGTCCACATATTATTTTTATGAGCTGGCAGTTCATAAACACCCTTATAAATAAATAAATAAATAAATAAATGAGAGCACAGTTACTTTTCTCTACCCACTTTGTATACAACATGCATAATTTTAGACTTTTCAATCCCTTTCCTAATGATCTCGAACATTGACTTTGCCTTTTTCATACAGTTAGTTTGCTGCTGTGATCACAAAATATTTTTTTCTGGTCAGTAACCACCAGTTCGAGATTCCATCAATGTATATATGAGGTTAGGATTTAATATTATATTTGTCCCCTGGCGAAAATGACTGGCAGAATCAGAGACCAGGGAGAAGAGTTGGTGGAAGAAGATTGGAGGAAATTTAAAATTTATTTGCAGAAATATTGTAAAATTTTTGAATGCTGATGACATTGAAATGAATTGAAGGGGTTCTAGCAACAAGGTAAAATGTAAGATTGGATTAATAATAGATAAATTAATAGGACATGAATTTGCTGAACCAATTTTTAAAAGGGATACAAAAATGGGAGACGTGAGGAAGTCAGGAAAATAAGTTAACTAAAGATGAGAAATTAAGAAAGAGGGAATTTTTTTAATATGTGTTTTTTCTTTTTC
Organism: Podarcis vaucheri; assembly: GCF_965113315.1. Taxonomy (NCBI): domain Eukaryota; kingdom Metazoa; phylum Chordata; class Lepidosauria; order Squamata; family Lacertidae; genus Podarcis; species Podarcis vaucheri. The sequence continues at coordinate 16,821,103 of NC_138758.1, read as the reverse complement.
TTTCTTTGTGTTCAATGTCTGTATTTTTGCATTTTGTAATTTTGTATCTTTTTTGTTTTTGAATTTTTCTAAACTTTTCTATTGATAAAACCTAATAAAATATTATAAATAATAATAATAATATATTTGTCCCTTTCTACTGACAATATCTGCAGTTTTGCATGGAGCAGCAACAGGAGGAGGCCCAGAAGGGAGCCCCTTCTTGAAGCATGGTCCTCAGCAAGTAGCTGGTTGTACTGACCCTTAACACTAACCCTGCTTCGTTATGATACATTCCAGGCCTCTGATTCAAACACAGCTGCATTTTGTTTGAAAGCGTAAGATGCAGAAGGACACAAAACTGTTTTGATTTCTATAACACAACACATTTGGTATTGAATAGCACAATGCATGCTAACTATAAGAAAGATCTAACCTTGAACTTCCAGTACATAATGAGAATGTCTGAATGCATAGGAATGTTGAGTACTCTGCAGGACACACTGTTTCTCACTTCTGTTGTCCTTCATCACTGAACAATATATATGGCATAATATAAATGTTCCTCTGGTATAACAAAATCATCATGTTAACATTAGTATTCATGCTTCTAATAAAAGATGGGTGGCCTTCGGCCTTTTGCTAGAATTCTAGCTATGTGCAGTTCCATTGCATTGTAAGCATAATAGTGCAACGAACTATGTTTTCCCTTCTGCTTTTTCTTTGACAAAAATGTGTAGGTTAAGGGGTATCTCTTAATTGTGTAAAAAATGTGTAACACAAAAGCACACTTCACAATGTTCAAATAGCCTCTCATGAATTAAAAATGAATTGCTTCCAGCCAATAAATGCCATGCCAGCAATCTAGTGTACCAAATGCACACATGTATATCAAGTTTGATTAGACTAATAAAACTCAATATTGTTAAATTTAAGAAATCTTCACTATTATTGCTTTTATGTATCTTTTATGTATCTAGCTAAGTGATAGTTTTATGTTCTCCATGAATGATAAGGTTGAAGCAACATCTTTGCAATTTGTTTTTTGTGTTATTCGTAAGTATATTTTTCAAATAACACATGGAGGAAAACTGCTAGTATGGCTTTTTGGTTCATCTAGTTCCCATCTGTACCCCACTTAAGGTAAGTCTGGAAGACTTAAGAGGAAATTATGCGCATTTTGAAGATTAACATTAGTTATTAAGAGCCCTGATGGATCAGTACAAAACATAACCAGTCTAGAATCCTATTCTCACAGTCTGTATCACTAGTCTATATCTGGTCTGTATCACTGAGACCTGAATGGGTGAGCAGGGTGGAGCTGGTCCCAACAAGACAGAAGTACTGTTTTGGGGGGACAGGGGGTGGGCAGCTGTGGTGGACTCCCTGGTCCTGAATGGGACAACTGTGCTTGGGTGCGGAGACTTGGGGTCATCTTGAACTCACGGCTGTCCATGGAGGCACAGGTTAATTCTGTGTCCAGGGTGGCTGTCTACCAGCTCCATCTAGTGCGTCAGCTGAGATTCTACCTGCCTGCACACTGTCTCACCAGAGTGGTACATGCTCTGGTTATGTCCCACTTGGACTACTGCAATGCGCTCTATGTGGGGCTATGTTTGAAGGTGACTCTGAAAACTACAATTAATCCAAAACACAGCTGCCAGACTGGTGACTGGGAGCAGCTGCCAGAGCCATACAACACCACTCCTAAAAGACCTATGTTGGCTCCCAGTACATTCCCAAGCACAATTCAAAGTGTTGGTGCTGACTCCTAAAGGGGACTTTAACTTAACATACATGCCAAGGCAACTGGCTCTGCGATGGCCCAGGACTTCATGCTGCCATGACGACCATGGGGCTGTCCCAACATGTCACCAACCCAACACACATGGCAGGCCCACACTTGGGACCTTGGTTTCTCAGCCGGGCAGGAGGAGGGTGATCTGAAAGTGGGGGATATTGACATCAGTCCCTTATCATGGTCAGATTATTTCCTGTTGAGCTGAGGGCTTGAGATCCTTACAATGTCGCACACACAGGAGTTCAAACACACAATAAGAAATGGAGCAGCACAAGTAGCTTCCCATATGATAAACATCTATCTATAAAACTGTCCACACTGTCATGCAAAATGGGGACTATAGGACAATGATGGGAGAGTGACCAGCACACTATTATGTCAATAAATATGGTACTAAAGATCCAATGCCTATGACCACACCAAAAGCATTGAAATAACAATTCTACTTCAAATGGGGGGGGGGGATTGAATGTGTGAAGAAATAAATGTTCTATCAGCTGATTTCATGTAAAATTATATATGTGAATCAGGCAGCATAATCCCAAATTGGAACCCTAAGGCTCTCCTCACTTGAACAAATGTAGCTGTCTTATATGGAATCAGGCCATTGCTTCATCTAGTTCAGTACTGTATGCCCTGACTGGCAGAGGACTGGGTGATAAATCTTGCTGAAGAAGTTGATGGCAACTAACAGCTAAGCCCATTTAAAATGTTACACTTGCTTGCAACTGTTATAGAGTTGCTTGGTTTTATTCTTCTCTCTATAATGCACTTTGCCTGATTACTTACCTACTATTGTTGCAAATTGTAGCATTTCACTTTAAAAAAAATCTCATCTGTGAAGAAGAGAGTAACCGTCTTCATGTTATCAATCCTCCTTATAATTTGGAAAATGCTCTCAGGCCTCCTGCTGTGTATTTTTAATGCACTTTTGACATTCATGCAGTTCTTTAACCAATTTCCTTCTCTTTCCTAGTTGTTTTTTTCTGAATTCAACAATGTTAAGTGTGTGTGTTGTGTTGTGGTGTGTTTGTGTGTGTGTGTGTGTGATTGAGAGAGAGAGAGAATGTACAACTGAGCTAAGCAAGGAACCATCTCTCAAGAGCAAGTGGTTTGCTGAACATTCACATCTCCATAATGTTAATGTGCTAGTCTGCTACTACAGTGTTTCTCAATGTGAACATTACATTTTCATCATATGTTGCTTCACAAAGATACAAATGTTAAAATTTTGAAAACTGGACATTTGAGATTCATTGTCTCCCAACAACAGATAGACAACTACATAGATCAAGAAGCAAATAAGCCATCTAGTGAATGGAGCTAGCCTTATATTCTCTTACCCACAGGAACCAAACACAGCACACAACACAGAATCATATGTATGTGAACTTAGATGTCAATTTCACTATGTTCAGTGATGCCTACTTCTAAGTGTGCGGTGTAGCAATGATGAAGACTGAACTATACTATAGAAGCAATCCGTTAGCTAGCTATCTTAATTTTAACTAGGACTTATTACCCTATTTTTTGCTCTATAAGACTCACTTTTTCCCTCCTAAAAAGTAAGGGAAATGTGTGTGTGTCTTATGGAGCGAATGTAGGCTGCAGAGCTATCCCAGGAGCCAGAACAGCAAATTCTGCGCAGCGATCCCTCTTGTTCTGGCTATTGAGATTCAGAATATTTTTTCCCTTCTTTTCCTCCTCCAAAAAATAGGTGTGTCTTATGGTCTGGTGTGTCCTATGGAGCAAAAAATACGGTAAAAATAATCATAATAACTTACTCTAATGTAAGGCTGCAGCATTCTCCACTTCCAGATAGTCATTTTGTAAATGATGTTCAGAGTAACTTAGGAATCCTGTTGAATTCCAGCCCTAGTCACACAGTTCTCTTTGTCAAGCACAAAATAACTACAGTCAACTTACAACTTATGTTGGAGGTATGTTCCAAGGATAGTGTGTAAAGTAAAAATAGTACAGTGGTACCTCTGGTTAAGAATTAAATTTGTTCCAGATGTCCGTTCTTAACTTGAAACGCTTCTTAACATGAGGTACCACTTTAGCTAATGGGGCCTCCCGCTGCCGCGCGATTTCTGTTCTCATCCTGCAGCAAAGTTCTTAACCCAAGGTACTATTTCTAGGTTAGCAGAGTCTGTAACAGTCTGTAACCTGAAGCGTCTGTAACCCAAGGTACCACTGTATATGGTCAAGACAATCTTTTAAAAACCAGGAAATGGCCATACAGCACAGCACTTACAGGTGCATGACAATTGTTTTGCTCTTTTGATCTTGATGTTGTTTCAGGAGAGGAGAGGAGGACAATTTAGGATCACCAATAGCCAGCTGCAGTCAAAGTAACCACTTTGGTTCACCTTCTGTGGTTCACCTTCAGAGGTTGATTGCATGGGCTCATTTGCTGCTGCTGGTTTTTTTGGTGAGAAATGTGGCGATTGGGAACTTCCCACTGCTGTCTCTTGAGCGGATCAAACATTAACTGATAAGATCTCAAAATGTCTGTAATCCCATGTGAGATTGAGGCTTTGTTTCACTGACAGATTAAACTGCCAACAATCAAATCATCTATGTGTTTTACTGCTTGGAAGACTTGAGCAATAAAGCTGAATTCACTCAAGTTAAATGCACATGCATTGTAAGTCAACTGTACATTGAAAGTCTGAGGTTGGGAATAATTTTTTCAGTTTAAAGTATTTTGGATAAAGCATTCCTAGCAATATGTATATCAGTCCCACTAAAAAAAACATTTTTGGGAACTGATTATGCAGAGAAAAAATAGAGATCAAGAGAACTAAATTTATTAATAAAAAGAAGTACATTGGAAGGAAAATAAGTTCATATAATCCTTTCCTAACATGACTTTCACTGAAGAGAATTTGTCAAAAAGCTACCTTTTTTCTAATTAATGTGCATTGTGCTTCAGGGTACTCAATACTGACAATATAGCCAAAAGCAGCTTACATAATAATTAGCATATGTACCATAGTATGCATTTAAAAGAAAAATGGAAATTCTTACTGTGAATTTCTATTCCCAGGGTTTCTTGAGGGTTTCTTGTGACAAAGGTCTAATTTCATAGGGCACAGTGGTTTTGCCATCCTTTTGCCCTAATCTACAGTCTGATTAGGGACGCAGGTGGCGCTGTGGGTTAAACCACAGAGCCTAGGACTTGCCGATCAGAAGGTTGGCGGTTTGAATCCCCGCGATGGGGTGAGCTCCTGCTGCTCGGTCTCTGCTCCTGCCAACCTAGCAGTTCGAAAGCACATCAAAGTGCAAGTAGATAAATAGGTACCGCTCTGGTGGGAAGGTAAACAGCGTTTCCGTGCGCTGCTCTGGTTCACCAGAAGCAGCTTAGTCATGCTGGCCACATGACCTGGAAGTTGTATGCCAGCTCCCTCGGCTAGTAAAGCGAGATGAGCGCCACAACCCCACAGTCATCTTTGACTGGTCAGGGGTCCCTTTACCTTTACAGTCTGATTGGGAATGTTTGTGGCACACCCTGGATGTGAGGAGAACTTTGAGTTTCTACCTGGACAGGCCTTTTTTTCTGGAAACCAGAAGCACTGTTCATTTCTTTTGGGGAGACATCCCCAAGGCAGTGGGTTTCCTCTCCCACTATTTCAGGGTGACTTAAGGAGGCCATTATACAAGCATTCCATGCACTTGAAGAAGTGCCTCTGGGTGGTCTCACAGCTCGTTCTCTGAGGAGGGCTGCTACTTCAGCTGCATTCAAGGAGAGTTTCCCTTTTCTGGAGATTTGTAAGGTGGCTACTTCGGCTTCCATGCATACCTTTCCAAAGCAATACATGGTTGATTCCTGAGTGTCTGCAGATGGTGCTCCAGAGGATATTTCACCCATGACCTGCCTTCAGGTAGCACACCTTGAACGTTATCGCTCTTATATCTCCCAGACTTAGAACTGCCCTCCAGGATCCCGGTGTGTGTGTGTAAATTATTACAATGATTTTCTGTTCCCAGGGTTCCTGGACAGTAGTGCCCACATGTTGTTCTGGAAGTTGCTTGTTGTTCTAGGATGTTGGGTGGCCACCTTTGGCAATTAGAATTAGGGCTGCCTAGGGTGGCGCTGTGGTCTAAGCCACTGAGCCTCTTGGGCTTGCCGATCAGAAGGTTGGTAGTTTGAATCCCCGCAACAGGATGAGCTCCCATTGCTCTGTCCCAGCCCCTGCCAACCTAGCAGTTTGAAAGCACACCAGTGCAAGTAGATAAATACGTACTGCTCTGGCGGGAAGGTAAACGGTGTTTCCATGCACTGCTCTGGTTTTGGTGTTCTGTTGCGCCAGAAGCGGCGTAGTCATGCTGGCCACATGACCCGGAAGCTATACGCCGGCTCCCTCGGCCAATAAAGCGAGATGAGCACCGCAACCCCAGAATCGGCCGTGACTGGACCTAATGGTCAGGGGTCCCTTTACCTTTATGGAATAACCATCAGGAAATTTAGGACTTGAATACTGTAAGTATGATGAGTACGCACAGCACACTGTATTATTTCTGTCTAATTGAAACATGAGTTAACTAAATAAAAGTGAAATATCTGATGATGATTCCTGAAACTGACATTTTTTTATTTTACTTTAACTGTTAAATTTGTATACTGCCCTTCATCTGAAGACCTCAGGGCAGTTCACAGTATAAAAATACAGAATACCAAAAAACCCACATTAAAAAACAAGAACAAGACATGCTACTAAGGTATGTGCCATGGCGCTGCCAGGCATGGAATATCCAGAGTGAGGAATTAACTTTGTATTCTCAAAAGTACACCTACAAGTTATGGAAAGGCATGTCCATCAGCCCTCCGTCTCTCAGCTACTCTTAGTGTTCACCCGATGAGGCAGCTGATACAACAGAGAGGCCCTGCCCCTGACCTCAGCTTATGTATCTTCCCCACCCAAGCTGTATGCAAGCCGGCGCAAACTATGCATGTGTGTAACCTGCTTCTACTCCTCTCGCTTCAATCCTCTTCTGGTCTTGGGAGACAGTGCAGCAGGAGAGGTGGGGGCAGGATGAGGAAGTCTGGAAGCCCTTGAGTCTACACCAGCCTGATGTATCTCTCCCTCCTCCTGTAACTTTTCTTCACTCTACAATCCTGCAGCTTCTCCTGCCTCTGACTCTTGTCTTCTGGCTGTTACATGTTCCCTCAGTTCATGCTTCCCTTCTTCCAAGTCAGTCTCCAACCCCTCACTCCCAGTGTCCACTAATCAGTATCCAGCCTCCACTCCTCGGTGTCCAGCCGGTCCCTGACAGTATGAATAACTGAACTCAGACCACTGTTATCCAGGCAGAGTTACAACCTACACTGATAAATGGCTTCATGCCACATGACATACTTTCAGTGACAATCAAGCTATCTACCTGCTAGAGCATGACATAATTGAAATTTCAGGGGAAATAGACCCCCTTTCAGTTCAGGTTGAATGCCACTTACCTGGGCAGTTCAGTCACATATTAACAGTGCCTCAGACTAGTATGAGTTACAGATAGGTAGCCGTGTTGGTCTGCCATAGTCAAAATAAAAAAATTCCTTCCAGTAGCACCTTAAAGACCAACTAAGTTAGTTCTTGGTATGAGCTTTCGTGTGCATGCACACTTCTTCAGATACACACGAAAGCTCATACCAAGAACTAACTTAGTTGGTCTTTAAGGTGCTACTGGAAGGAATTTTTTTATTTTGACTCAGACTAGTATGCTTTAAGTCTCAGTGTATTGCTGCTAATCCAGTGCATTATTATGCCAAGGCATTGACAAAAAGTATTATGTGTCACCGATTGATAGGACTGATAGGGACAAGGACTGCCTGAATCTTTATTTCAGAGAGAGAAAGAAAAAATGAACTAAAATGTTCCCAAATGGCTATTTCTTGGAACCTCCTACAAAGTATTTATCAAGCCAAATGATTAAAATGAAGTCAAATAATTAGAAATGAATTACTGGTGATTATTATTTAAAACAAAGATATCTTTATGTTTTTCTCCATCAGAATAATGATTATATCATATGCTAAGTAAATACATCTTCCCAAGACTGTTGCTTACAACCAACTCTTCTAAGATATATAATTTAGTTCTTACTTATTTTAGAACTATTACAAAATAAGTAGCATGAGAAATTGAAGTAATTTACTGAATATAGGTTTTTATATTGCCTCAGGACAGTTCATGGACGTCTGTGACTAAAGCAATTACTAAATAACATGGGGGGGGGTATGATTATAAATTACATGCATTGAAATGGGCTCAAACATATAAAACATATAAAAAACCTGTTAGCGATAAAGAACTATTTTCTGTTAAAGCATTGTTAATCCAAAACAACATAATAATCTCTCTCTAAAAAAGAAATAAAGCTTTGGTTTCAAAAGACCATAGGCTTACATTTTAGTAATGGACTAGATGAGAGACAATGAACTAAAGCAGAATCCAGCCAGGACTGAGGCACTGTTAGACCAGATGGATGGTATGCTCTGGTAAGCCCTAGGTTAAATTACTGCAATGCATTATATGTGGGGCTGCCTCTGAAGATGGTCTAGAAACTTCAGCCAGGTTGCTCATTGAGGAAAAACTATTTGTGCATATAACACCAATCCTGGCATGACTGCATTGGCTGCCAGTTAGTTTCTGTGTCCAATTCAAAGTGCTGGTTTTGAGCTATAACAACAACAACAACAACAACAACAACAACAACAACAACAACAATATTTTTTTACTGTTTATACCCCACCTATTAACCTGGGTTTCCCTAGCCACTTTGGGTAGCTTCCAGCAAAATATAAAAATAATAATAAAATCAGACATTAAAAACTTCCCTGCCTTCATATGTTGCCTAAAAGTTGCCTAATTTTTTATCTCCCTGACATCTGATGGGAGGGCATTCCACAAGGAGGGCACCACTCAAAGCCTAAAATGGTTCAAGACCACAATATATTAAGGATCACCTCTCCCCAGATGAGCAAACTAAGGCTCTGTGATCATTATCTGAGGCTTTTCATTGTGTGACCCCTCCTTGAGAAGTGCAGGGGGTGGCAACATGAGAACAAGCCTTTTGTGTGGTGGCTCCATGTCTGTGGCTCCAGGGAGGCTCATCTGCTGCCTTCATTACATATATTTAGGAAGGAAGGAAGGAAACATTCCTCTTCAATCAGGACTTTGGCTAATTAAACAATCTATGGCCTTTTAAATGTGTCAGATGGGTTGTGGTTTGTTGCTATTATGTTACATATTTTGTGTTTTTATGTTGTAAATCACCCTGTGATCCTTGAATGAAGAGCAATATATAAATTTAATAAATAGTAATAGATATGAAGAATTAATATTTTTTAAAGCAAGCAAGACTTAAGGAACCAAATAAAACCATGTAAACAAGAGATGTTTAGTATTTCTGAAGTGCAACACACTTATGAGAAATGCGGAAGGTATATGTTACAGCTATAAAAGCATCCCCACATTGGCCCCAGCTCAAAAACTAGGTCTGCATACACCGTGGGTAGGCAAACTAAGGCCCAGGGGCTGGATCCAGCCCAATCGCCTTCTAAATCTGGCCGGCAGACAGTCCGGGGATCAGCATGTTGTTACATGAGTAGAATGTGTCCTTTTATTTAAAATGCATATCTGGGTTATTTGTAGGGCATAGGAATTTGTTCACCCCCCAAAAAAAAAAACCATATAGTCCAGCCCCCCACAAGGTCTGAGGGACAGTGGACCGGCCCCCTGCTGAAAAAGTTTGCTGATCCCTGACCATGAAAAGGACCTTTATATACATGATGATAATTGCCAAGGCAAAATTCTAGAATTATAACAAACTGGAAAGCCCACACTAGCTGGAAGATCTATACTCTGGGTTCACCTCAGCTTGTATAAATCTTTCGCCTTTTACTAGCTGGAAGATCTGCATAAGAACTGGAACACTGTATGCTGTAAGCCTTCCAGAGTGGCTGGGGAAACCCAGCCAGATGGGCGGGGTATAAATAATAAAGGTCCATGGCACTGGAACAGTTGTATATTTCTGAAATAAACTGCTAATCTAAAAATGGGCTAACAACCCAATTTTATGATTGTTTATATTGAAGTAAGTCCTGCTGGGTGGAATGCTGCATATATGCCGTTTACCTTCCCGCCACAGTGGTACCTCTTTAGCTACTTGCGCTGGTGTGCTTTCGAATTGCTAGGTTGGCAGGAGCTGGGACAGAGCAACGGGAACTCACCCCGTCGCGCAGATTCAAACCACCAACCTTCCAATCGGCAAGCCCAAGAGGCTCAGGTAACGGCTAAACAGCCATAGTATGTACCTCAAAGCTGTAACTTTGCTGTAATTAGAAAGAGGGGGAAATGATGGCACATAGTAACCGCAGCTGCAGTATTTCTGAACTAGGACACTCCTAAAAGGGCAGCAGCTATTAAGGTTTCCAGAAATGTAATTCGATGTTAAAAGATTTAGCAGCTTAGTGGATTTTTTTAAAAAAGAAAAATTGTTAGAAATGTGTATGTGGGGGGGTGCTTAAACTAATATTAGAGGGAATATATTTCAGAATTGGTCTTGTTTTATAATCTCATAGCCTGAGGCTAGGATAAAAGGTCATGGATAATTGGTGAAAGAGTGATGGATACTGTTCAACATATGTCCTTTTAAGAAGTTTCTGGTATGACAGGATGCTGGCAGAATTGTTTAAAGGAGAAGGGATTTCACTATCATTGAATCATTAAAAAGGAAAGCCAGGTAAGATTCAAATTCCACATTTAAAATACTCATCCCCTTTACAATATTTACATAAGTAGGAGAGAGAGAAATTGTGACTACTTAAAATGTTTCAGTGCCAGTGTGATTTAATCATATTTCATGTAGATGTGCAGTAGTAGAAGAGCAAACATTTTGCTCACATGCAGCTGATTGTATTACAACAGTCAAAACCTCAGTGAATATGTAGGGTGCACTTTTCCTTTTTACAGCATAAATAGGCAGAAAGTTGATGCAACAATATTTAATTATATTTCGTTCAGTCAAAATAAAATAAATAAACCATTAGTTTGCTATACCATGTTTTGTGACATATGAATGAACACCTGAAATACAGTTTTTACTATTAAATCTGTATGTCTGAACCTGTATTAGGATACAATACTGAGTCCTTGGGAAAGGTAGGCCACTCAGTGTCAAAAGTACATAAAAAGAAACATTAAATATACACTTCGTTTTGTGGACTTGTACTTCAGACTACAATAAGCCTTTAATATGCACAGACTAAATGTGACATTTACAACACATTATGGTAGGATCAATACTACAACCTCCTATTTGAATTTACTCTACAGGGCAATTAGTAGGATTTGTGGAGGCTATTTGTGAAAATATTAGATGGTGTAAACTGATTAGACAGCAAAGAAGCTAAGGAAAACATATTACTTTGTCTCAACAAAGAGAATCCTCCTTTATACCTGGGAGCATTCTGTCTTATCTATGTATCTATCAGAAAACATTTTAGCTAATACTATTTCTATAAACACAGGTACACGGGATACAATTCCACCTCCCAGCCAAAGATTACTCATAATAACCTTCTGCAATAATCAGATTTGTTGACAGCTTACAATTTTGTAAGATTGCATAAGGAGTCTGTCCACTGGTTCCCTTTCATGATCATATTTAAAATTCCTAGCAATTTCATATGAACAGGAGTTGAACAAGGAAGGAAGGAGATGTAACAATCTTCCTCACCCACAACTACAACCAGCAAAGGCTAATATTCCTGGATCCAACAAAGGGACAAGGAAGCATTACATTGCATCTCTGTCCTAGAATTCTGTAGAATTACAATACAATCTATTGCTTTCTTCAGTTGGTAAATTATACCCCACTCTCCCTGTGCCTATATTGAGACCTAGCACTAAATCATTTCTTTTTCTTTGCAAAGTAAATATATACACAATAAAAACTTAGTATAAATATAGTAAATATTAACAAATGGTTAGCAAATATGTATGCATTTTTATAGTCACATATCACTTTTAAGTAACACTAAAGTAGGTTATAGTCTTATGTGCACAGACAATCATAAGCCTTAGGTTCACCCATTCCCTTCTTCCCCATCCTCATGTACCACAACCAGAAACTTCTGATCCTAGTGTGTGAAAATCAAAAGGTCAGTTTCCTCTTCCAACTCCTATATCTGTGCTTTCAGTCTCTCAAGCCAATTCCTGCTTCAGCTTCAAATGCTTCCTCCTCTATTCCAAGAAGTCTGCGCTGAGTGTGTTCTCCCTCCCCGCTGTTAGAGTTGGCTGAGCAGGCACAGGGTGCTTCTTGGCAGGACCAATCTTGCATCAGTAACTGCTCGACTTAAATATACAAAGCAGGATATACCTCTTCAAAAATAGATTGACTGATGCCAAAGTGCAGCAAGCAAATAAACAAAATCTAACTATAATAAAAATTCCCAGAGTCTAAAGATTTCAGCTAAGTCAATTTAATTATGGTGATGATTTTCCACAAACTGTTGAATGTTTATTTATATTTAATGCTGTATCAAGCACACAGGGAACCCTCTACTCCTTTCTTTTTTGCCCTCTACAATTATCTGTAGATACAGTTAGAATTTTAAAACTTGTGAATGCATATACATGTCCTGATGAGTTTTCACATGAGTCAAAAACAGTAATACAAGCTTTCCCCAAACAGACTCCCTCCCCCCCTGACTTTGAACATTAGATACATTTCCTCATCCCCAAAAAAGTTCAGTAAATGTCCTACCCTGAGTTCTTGGCGTTCGTTTCCTGCGATCCCTGAATGCTGCCCCAGATTGCAGTGCCTCAAGTAGATTATCCATCACTCCTGTCTCGTCGCCCTCTGTGAATGGCAGAGGAAGTAAAATTAATCTCTTTGCAATTAAGGCTATAACACAGGGAAAAAATATGAAAAGAAAAAATAGGGTCACATTTACATAAAACCACTAAATTAAAGACATATATTTTACTGTAATGAAAGCTGTCAGTTTCATGTTACACCATTGACTAGTTTGTTTATGAAGTTCTATTAAACAAAATTGATGCCAACCTCACTCGCTGTTCTTCTGACTTTAAGACCTTGTCTCCTGTATTATTGATGACATGTTCCATATGCAAATAAACAGGTGCTGATCAGGAACATCTTTTGCAGTCCTAAGTTCCTTTTGAAAGATCCCTACGCAAGCCTGCTTAGCAGAATTGATGCACATGAAACAATTTGATACACTCATCAACACCAGGTGAACTTCCCATAAGTTTTAATAAGGAGCAAAGACATCACTGCCATTCCATTCAGTATAGACAAGGAGCTCTTCCATACATGACCTTCACTCACTTTAATAGTAGGGGTATATACAATGGAACAAGCAAAACAAATTATTAATCTGCCACGTATGTTGAAGTAAATGGGAAAGCAGGGAATTCATTTTTAGTCCTCTCAGGTACCAAGGTCACACTTTATACAACTGTTCTCTCTCTCCCACACCCATGTTAATACTTTAGGCAGACGCAATTATACTAAAACTTACTTATTCAAATAAAGAACCTGCAAGTGAAGAACGACGAAAGGAAACATAATGCTCCCCGAATCCATAGGCAGAAAATAATCCACCACTTTAAGAAGTGAGGGCTGGGTGTGTGTGTCTTAAAATCTCTTTTATCCCTAGTATACTATGGGAAGCTGGTTAAAATGATTTATTTAATTATTTGTCCAATCCTCACTTGCATGGTTAACACTTCATGTTTCAATTTGTTTTGTTAATAAGGTCTTGGAGAGGTATGTAATAATGCAAGATATACAGGGCAGAAACAGCTATAAGTAGTAGAAGACCAATGAACCATGATGCTTATTTTCTTCCTACCCACATTATAGGCTTATCTGCAAAAGCTAACTATATAGTCTGGAAGCAAATAACAAGAGTTTGATATTATTATTACTATTTTTATTCTGCCCATACCTATGGCTTGTCTGTAATCAAATACAATGTAACTGTACATCACTTTGATGCAACTTGGATTATTATGTTCAGCATACTGAACACCATTTAGTGAGACAAATAAAAGTAACATTATATATAAAGTTTACAAACATGCTTTCAGCCATACACACACATTATAGACTCATATCTTTTAATGGGCATTAAACGTTCCTGCCTACCTGCCAAATTGCAGCCTATACACATATGAATATTTCAAATAGAAATGATAGAAATGTTTACAGACATATACATAATCCATACACACCTCCATTACAATTGTATTTACTTGTTCATTATGATGCGTTACAATGGTAATCTGAGCTGAAATGATGTAATGTTCTCCATGTCAGAAAGTACTATCTCAAAATGGAGACATGATCTTCATCTTTAGAAAAGCACTTGATATCACTTCCATGGGGAAAAGTGAACCATTTCAGAAAGCTGGTGAGATTGTATATCTGAACATTCATCCCCAAACACAAACGCAAATCCTCCCAATACACAGAAAACAAGGATATCACCAAGATGACTAGTGTCAGTGCTGTTTTTCTAGAAAAAGAGATGCCGGAACTCACCATGAATACCTCCCTTGTTCTCTTATAATGGCAATGGCACCAAGCAGGTGATCTCACACTTGCCTTTAGAAATTATAGTTCTATGAAGACTCTACCATCTGATTTTTGGAAGGTTTAGAAATCATTACTTATTCTTAGCAAACACCATTCTTTATTGAGGCTGAAAATCAATGGGAGTTGTGGGTTGGAAGTCAGCAATCTAAGAGTCATTGCATGCAAAATAGTAATAAAAGAGCCTTAGAGGGTGCATGTATATTTTCAGCTAGAGCATGATTCAGTTTGAACGCTTGTAAAAACTAATAAAAGGTGAACCCCAGAAACTAATAACCTGGAATCAGAAAGCTCCCTCACCACCTCCTGTTGAAAGGCCACAGAAATAGGGGGAGAAGCCATACCCAAGGCAGAAAATGAGAGGAACCCCCCAAACTGGAAAACCCAATTAAAGTTCCAAACCCTGACAGCCCCAACCCAACCTACCTGAGAGCAAGAGAGTAGACAGCAATACTTTTGCTGATCAGGTGAATAAGGTAGACCCAATATTAAGACACAGGAGGAACCAGGAGATAAGGAACAAAACTGGGCAGAAAAAATGGACTGAGAAGCAAAAACAAAAACCCAACTGACACCATTCAGGTGCACACACAATCCCAGCACAGAATGGCACTCTTGTCTAAACGGCATATTGACAGGACCCTCCTGAAGCTGCTCCAACTTTCCAGTATACATGCAGCTGAAGCTATTAAAAAAAGCAGGGAGAATGAGTGATCTCACTAACAGGAATAGTTCAAATGCCCTACTGATAAAAGTTTGGGTTGGATGTGGGTGATCTGGCCAGAGCAGAGAAAGATAGAATACCTGAGAACATGGAGCACAGCAGCAAAAAAAAAAAAAAAAAAAAAAAAAAAAAAAACAAGCCTCAAGCGCTTGTGTTGAATGTGCCGTTGAGGAACACTTCAAAATGGCAGCCCTGCCCAAAGTTTATTGAGGGAAACAACTCTGTCCAGCCCTGCCGCAGCCATGAACCACACAGAAAAACCTCTATGAACTAAACTAAGCAGCTAGAAAGAATGCCCTGGGTGTAAAGTGCCCCTGCCCAGTGAGGGAAGAGGAGAAAAAGAAAAAGAAAAAAGAGAAGGACAACCTGAGGGAAGCATTCAATCACACCAAATCACTTACAACCCAAACAAAGAATCTAAACTGAAAGAATGAACACTTTTCACTATCAGTAAAAAGAAAACTTTTTTGCTCAAGAATACGATCAAGAAAACAAGCTTCTACCAAGGACTGCTCAGAACAAACCTGCAAACAGGTAGCCCCTCCCCCTGGACAGGAGGACAGTAGAATACAGGACCCTACTGGCCATCACTAGTGGGAAGTGTCATCCCAATCACAGGAATTTCCTCCATCTGAATCCAGCAAAAGAACTTTGTTAAGATTGCTTTTAGTGCATAACCAATAACCCTCCTACTGTGAGGCTGCCTGAAGACATAACAGAAAGGTACAACCATCGTCTGATCCCAGTGCAATAACTCCCATTGCTTTGACAAGTTTTCAGATTGGCTTCAGTTTCTTCAGTATGCTTGCTTAACAATCCAGCCTAGTTAACTTCAAGTATTTCTGCTGTTTTGTACATTGCTCTGATCCATGAAATCTGAAGAGGAATATGAAATGATTCAAAACTGAAGGTGATGGGAGGAATTTAAGCACAATTCCCCTTAAGCTTAATATCATCAACCATTTGGATGTGGGTTGTTGAAGTTTCCATCTGAAAGCTGCTTAAGTGTAGCTTTTGTACGGCATTAATTTATCACACGACCATAGAATTGTAGAGTTGGAAGGGACTGCGCTAGTCCAACCCCCTGTAATGCAGGAAATTCAGCTAAATCATACATGAAGGATGGCCACTGAACCTCTGAAAAAGGGAACTGGAGACTACTTAGAGACAAAATTGATGCAGAGCTGGATGATGAAATGACAAAATTGGAGAAAGCACATGGTGAAATGAAAATACCTTTCATACAAGGGCTTGGAGGGGAAGGGGAAGATTAAACCATAACTGGTCATCTGGATCTGGCATTGATGTAATTGACGGGGGGGGGGGAGAGCTTTGGGAAAACTTCAGTCCTGCCTTTCTTCAGTTCTAACAGAAAGCATTTGACATACTAATTGGAGTGAATTCAGAGAATGATGCTACTAAATTTATGGTACTCTCTCTGGAAAAAGAGTGGAAGAAACGTAAATGGAAAGTCCTGGAGGAGGAGATTAGAATACTAGGGTAAATACAACAGGAAATGGAAACAAGAAAGGATATGGAATTTGAACATATGGAACTGGGTGAGAATTAAAGGATATGTAACAATAAAAGAATTGTGGAATATTATTCCAATATGTGATCACAATGGAGAAATTTTAACATGGACATGGATGGAAGAATGTACTATTACTTGGTATGGTGGTGGGAGTTAAAGGAGAAAAAGTTGGTATTAAAGAAAAAAACATGGTTGACATATACCAATAATAAAACAATTCAGGAACACCTCTTGGACTTTTCGTGGGGAAAAGAAATGAATGATTTTGAGATGCTGTGACTTTTACATTAATTTTCTGTATCTTATTCTATAATGAAGAACTTTAATAAAACCCTTACAAACTGAAAGCTGTCTTTTGCATCATCCTAATTTGTGGGGATAATTTTAGAATAGTTCCTCACCACTCTAGAAAACTGCAGAAGTAGGGAAATGGTGAATTATAGTATGTACAGTTTGGTAAATGGCTGCCTGTATTTGCCCCATGCAAAAACACTCCTGAAGGTAGAAGATCGCTCTTTTGCTAATGCTATGAGCTGCTGCTTCAGCAGAATAAATTCACAAGAGAAAGACATGACAGTCTTAAAAGACTGATAATCTGTGCTCAGAATCTGTTGCTGCAATTTATATTTCTTTCCTCACAAATGGTAGCTGGGAATGAAATAATGTTGAATTACTCCATTCCATCTTAAAAAAAAATAATACATGAAAATGTAATATTCATTTAAGTGTACTTTTCATACTAACAACCAGTCCTCTGCAAAGTGATTTTCTATTTAATGCCTCAAATGTCTTTTGGTATAATTTAGAAGCAAAGGGGAAAAATGGACTGAGGGCTAAATGCTAGAAGCACTTTTATAAGCTAGTTGCGTCACCACTAAACCTTGTTGCTAAATGTTGTTCTCTTAAAGTGGCATTTCCCAGTTCACAGCTATGCAACTCAGCCAATTTAGATATGTAAAAGACTCTGCTCTGCTACGCACTCAGTGATAGTTTTTAGCAATTTGTGCATGAACGGAACAAGCTGTTAAAGGTGGAGACCCAGGATAGTGCTCATCAGGCACACTAGGCTACCAAACCTAGTTTGGAAGATGTAACAGGGTTTAGTAAGTTGGGAGTCTGTGGCAGAGAGCAGTGGGATGAGGGAGGCCAAGATGAATTAGGCTGGTGAAGAAGCATGGGTGTCTCCCCTTCCTGCTGCAATAAGCTCCCTCCCCCTTTGTCTTCCAGAATCAGAAGAGGCATAAAAGGGGGAGGGGGGTTGGCTGCACACAAGCACAGTTTCCAATTGTTTGGAAAAAGCCCTGAGGAAGTAGGGACTTTCAGGCTTCACAATTGATTTTCATAGATGAAGGCAACCAGGAATAAGCTGCTCTCTTCATTAGCAATGGCATTCTATAAAGTTTGTGGGGATTGTATTTTTGCCAATAAACTCCATCTTTGAACTGTGTGATCACTGACCAGCACGCTCCTGTGACATATATGTACTTCTTGACTATTTCTGCTATGTAAATATTTTCATGTTCTAAGCCACCTTCAGCATTGTTTTAATAATAATAATAATAATAATAATAATAATAATAATAATAATAATAATAATTTCTTTATACATCTGGCTGAGTTTCCCCAGCCACTCTGGGAAGCTCCCAATTGAGTGTTAAAAACAATACAGCATTCAATATTAAAAACTTCTCTAAACAAGGCTGCCTTCAGATGTCTTTTAAAGATGGGAAAGCTGCTTATTTCCTTCACATCTGAAGGGAGGGTGTTCCACAGGGCAGGTGCCACTACCAATAAGGCCCTCTGTCTGGTTCCCTGTAACCTCACTTCTCGCAATGAGGGAACCTCCAGAAAGCCCTCGGAGCTGGATCTCAGTGTCCGGGCTGAATGATGAGGGTGGAGACGCTCCTTCAGGTATACAGGACTGAGGCCGTTTAGGGGTTTAAAGGTCAGCACCAACACCAACGGAAACATACTGGGAGCCAATGCAGATCTCTCCGGACAGGTGTTATGTGGTTCCAGCAGCCACTCCCAGTCACCAGTCTAGCTGGATTCTGGATTAATTGTAATTTCCGGGTCACCTTCAAAGGTAGCCCCACATAGAGCGCATTGCAGTAGTCCAAGCGGGCGTTAACTAGAGCATGCACCACTCTGGCGAGACAGTCCGCAGGCAGGTAGGGTCTCAGGTAGGGTGGAGCTGGTAGACAGCTGCCCTGGACACAGAATTAACCTGCGCCTCCATGGACAGCTGTGAGTCCAAAATGACTCCCAGGCTGCACACCTGGTCCTTCAGGGGCACAGTTACCCCATTCAGGACCAGGGAGTCCCCCACACCCACCTGCCTCCTGTCCCCCAAAAAGTACTTCTGGCTTGTCAGGATTCAACCTCAATCTGTTAGCCGCCATCCATCCTTCAACTGCCTCCAGACACTCACACAGGACCTTCACCGCCTTCACTGGTTCTGATTTAAAAGAAAGGTAGAGCTGGGTATCATCTGCATACTGGTGAACACTCAGCCCAACCCCACTTGATGATCTCTCCCAGCGGCTTCATATAGATATTAAAAAGCATGGGGGAGAGGACAGAACCCTGAGGCACCCCACAAGTGAGAACCCAGGGGTCTGAACACTCATCCCCCAACACCACTTTCTGAACATGGCCCAGGAGGAAGGAGCGGAACCACTGTATAACAGTGCCCCCAGCTCCCAGCCCCTCTAGACGGTCCAGAAGAAAGTTATGGTTGATGGTGTCAAAGGCCACTGAGAGATCCAGCAGAACTAGGAAACAGCTCTCATCTTTGTCCCTAGCCTGCCAGAGATCATCAACCAGCGCGACCAAGGCAGTTTCAGTCCCATGGTGAGGCCTGAATCTTGATTGGAAGGTATCCAAATGGTCCACATCCTCCAGGGATGCTTGGAGTTGATAAGCAACCACCCGCTCAATCACCTTGCCCAAGAATGGTAGACTTGAGACTGGGCGATAGTTGGCCATATTGGCCAGGTCTAAAGATGTTTTTTTAAGAAGTGGTTTAATGACCGCCTCTTTCAGCAGGTCTGGGAAGGCTCCCTCACAGAGGGAAGCATTCACAACCCCACAGAGCCCATCCCCCAGCCCTTCCCAGCTTGCTTTTATTAGCCAGGATGGGCAAGGATCAAGGAGACAGTTGGTCGGTTTCACTAGTCCAAGCAGCCTATCCACATCCTCGGAGATAACAGATTGGAATTGATCCCATGTAACATGACTAGACAAGACTCCAGCACTCTCCCGCCCTGGCCCTGCTCCCACGGTGGGGTCTACCTCCTTCCGAATCTGAGTGACTTTATCTGCAAAAAACTTTGCAAAAGCATTGCAGGAGATTTGGGGGTCCCTACCAGGCCCCAGTGACAAAGGTGGTTCCGATAGATTGCAAACCACCTGAAAGAGTCTCCTGTTGCTGTTTTCTGCAGATGCAATAGAGGCGGTGAAGAAGGTCTTCTGTTGCCATTGCCACTTGGTAGGCTCAATGTTGAGCTCTAGCCCGTGTGGTCTGATTCAGAATGAGTTTTCCACCACCAGAAACTACAGAAATATACAAATATTATGGTGATCGGCTTTCATTATGCAAGTGCTAATGCCTGCACCACCTATACTCATGCAGCAAGAAGTAACCCCTCCCACCATGCCAAAGCAAGGAAGAGGGAACACCCCACCCTGTCATGGCTGTGCTGGAACCACTGCTTTCTGCGATTCCAGGAGGGGACAGTTTCAGCTCCAAGGGCCAACTGAAGGTTCCCTCACTATGAGATGTGAGGCTACAGGGAACCAGGCAGGGGGCCTTTTTGGTAGTCTCATCTGCCCTGTGGAACACCTTCCCATTAGATGTCAATAAAATAAACAACTATCTGACTTTTAGAAGACATCTGAAGGCAGCCCTGTTTGGGGAAGTTTCTAATGTTTAATGTTTTACTATGTTTGATGTTTTAATTTGTTGGAAGCCTTCCAGAGTGGCTGGGGGAACCAAGTCAGATGGGTGGCATATAAATAATAAGTTGTTGAAATTAATCCTCAACAAATCTAGTTGCTGAGGTAACCCTTATAATTCAGTTCTCAAGGCACATTTATGAATGCTTCCTTGATAAATGCCATCACGAAAACATCAGATAAGCATCTGTGTTCAATGCAAAGGTCTTATGATCTCCTTTGCAGTTAAGCCTGAAAGTATTATGATTGCTATTTGACACAGTGATAAGTGAAAAGGCCTCTTAATTCAGTAACTCAGTCAAAATCAGCAGTAAGTATTACAGTAAAACTATATAAATATATTATTTTACAAGCTCCTATTTTTATGTAGTATCCAGTCTTTCACTAGAATCCAAAAGTGTTAGCTCTTTCTTCCTAGAATACTAAGTCTTTTAATTCAAGCAGTAGGAATGAGGAAAAGAAAGCTGGCTGAGGCATATTCCAAGGCTCATTGACTTAAATAACTTCTTGCCAAAATTTTACTGTTCTTCAACACAGGGGACACTTAGGGTCTCTGCAGGAAACCTTTAATGGGCCATCTTGAAGAACAATATATGTGAGCAAATGTGCCATCATACTTTTGGTATATCTAAAAAGGTAAAGGTAAGGCACCCCTGACAGTTAAGTACAGTCGCGAACAACTCTGGGGTTTTGGGGCTCATCTTTCTTTACTGGCCAAGGGAGCCAATGTTTGTCCGCAGACAGTTTTTCTGGGTCATGTGGCCAGCATGACTAAGCCGCTTCTGGCGAAACCAGAGCAGCGCACAGAAACACTGTTTCCCTTCCTGCTGGAGCAGTACCTATTTATCTACTTGCACTTTGACGTGCTTTCGAACTGCTAGGTTGGAAGGAGCTGGGACCGAGCAATGGGAGCTCACCCCGTCGTGGGGATTCAAACTGCTGGCCTTCTGATCGGCAAGCCCTAGGCTCAGTGGTTTAGACCACAGCACCACCTGCATCCCTAGGCTTGGTATATCTAAGGTATACTAATTATATTTTTTTCATAATACAGAGAGGAACACACTGCACAGTCAACATTAACATAGTGCATTCACACACCAGCAACTACTATATTCTTGAAGTCCTTAAATGTCTTCAGACCAGGACTCATCTTTAATTCCAATCTGCAACACAGACTTCAAAAAACCTTAAAATATTTGTCTTTTTGTTTTACTACTACTGTCCTTTCATCCCTCTTCCCTAAAAAAAAAAAAAAAGCTAACAGGTTTCACCTGGTGATTCTTAGATAATGGATCCAGATTTACCAGCTGAAAGACAATGCTGTGGTCCAATAAGAAATGGTATGTGTGTACACACACACACACACACACACACACACACACTGGCAGGGAGAGGGAAGCACCTTCACTGGCCCAGTAGATCAGCTACCCTTGTGTCCAAAGGTGTGACATAATAAATAAATTCATATCCTACCTTTTACCCAAGGATCTCTAGGTGGCATATATGGTTCTCTTCCTCCCCCTTTAATCAACTATGTGAGGTAAGTTAGGCTGAGAGACTGTGACTGGTGCAAGGTCACCCAGTGACTTTCATGGCTGAACAGGGATTTACCGCCAGCCTTCCAGGTCTAATTACTACTAACCACTACTGGGCATGAAACTGTACTCATAATCTCTTCAAGCTTTTAAAATATATATCCTTAACCATTCATTTGGATTTTGTGTGCAAAGGTAGGCCAGTTAAGTGGTGTGAAATTTTTAGGCAGAATATAGAATTAACCAAAATATTGCAGAAACTGTTTGTAATTTTTAACCCATGTATCAACACTTTTTATGCTTGCATCCCAAATTGTATGCTGTGCATTATACTTCTTATACTGTACCTTATCTGCTTCTCTTTTTCAAGATGATAATGACAACAGCATGCATTGGCGCCGGAAAAAAAATGACATCACCACCCAACAGCTGCTAGCCTTGGGCTACATTTAATTTGACACCTGGTAAGTACTTCTGAAAAATCCCCCAAATGACTTTAAATACACTGGGAAAGCATTGCTATTTTTAGAAAATGGCAATCTGTCCTAATTTTGTTCATACACTTTTCTTAACAACTTTACAAAGTTTGGTATGAACAAGACTGAGCTAGTACTGGAGCATTACTTTCCCCACATTTTGTGTGTGTGTGTGTGTGTGCGCACACACACATTTAAATGGCAGAAAGGTTAAAAGTGATTTGTAGCTTTTGGGATTTGTCATCTCCTTTCAGGAAGCCATTTCATGGTCAAGTATTCCTATACTCCATACCCACAGAGAAAATGCTTCATCTACAAGGGATCATCTTTAGGGCCTTATGAAATCATTTGGTTGTACTCTTTGTTTGTACTCTTTTCTACAGGCTTCCATCGTATTCTTGTACCATTTCTTGATTAGGGTCTTGACATAATTGCCCAAATAGATGGAAACAATGGATAGTCTCGCAGTAGCTTCTTAATTATGTACTACATGACACTAGCAACCACATGGGAAGCAAGTCATCTGAAGCCTTCAGCAAAGCTGTTCAGCACTACTGTACCAAGTTAGCTACTTGTAAGCAGTGTTTTTTTTTTCGGGGGGCGAGGGCGCAGGTTTATGCATAGCCCTAAACATTATGTGAATCTAAGTTTGGCCTCATTAAGGGGCAGTATTTCAATATGAGTAGGAAAATGAGAGTACCCCTAAACATTTTTTAAAGAACAAAAAACACTGATTATAAACCTAGTACAGTACAAAGATGGTAACAAATTGGGTGCAGTTACAGCGAAGAAGATACTACCTGCCTACAACATTCATAACTACTACAAGTAAACTTTTAAGTGGCTAGCACATAGATTACAGTCATCTAAAATCACCACTTGCCACAATTTCATTGCTAACTAAATGTATCCTGAATGCTAAATAAATAACCTTAAGAACCAGGTTTTCTAGTAAGCATTTTTCTCCAAAAACAGTGAATAGTACTCACTTTTTAATTAAAACACAGCAAGTTGTGCCCGTGCAAATAAGTGAAGCTATACCTCAATTCAGTTTGTGAAAGAAGGTGAATAATTAACAGATTGCTTATGATACGTCTAGGATCAAATTAACATATTGAGAAAGAGTTGGCAAGATACAGATATGGTTCATTTTTAAAGAAATGAACACTTTTTTTCAGAATTAAAATATGTTTGTCAAAGTTTTCCTTACTAAAAATGCTTAATTTAAATGTTCATTATCTCAAGTGGATCTTTCAGAACAGACCAAGGTTCTTCTTCTTTTCAACCATGCAGAACACAAATACATTGGTGTAAAACAGAAATATAAGTTGGGATATATGAATGTGGAGAACAATTGAAGGTGACAATGTATGAGGAGTACTGTATGCAAAAATGATCATTCAAAAGTAATTAAACAGTAATATAATTAAAACAACATAAAAAGCAACTATACTAAAATAGCTAATAATTTAAAGAATAGTATGGAAATTATACAAAGGTCAAATGCAAAGACCAGGAATGATAGAAAATTATCATAAAAACTAATGCTGAAAGGTAGCATATTTTATATAAAAAATAAAACTTTAAAAATAAGAAAATAGGCATCAGGATTCATCAAGACATTCAGTGACATGCTATACCCCAAATCCTGCCTTTATGAGAAATTTCTTTTGCTTCTCAGCCTTGCTCTTTATCTCTTGCCATGCTGATAATACATAACTCAGGGGGTCAGCAAACTTTTTCAGTAGGGGGCCAGTCCACTGTCCCTCAGACCTTGTCCCTCAGACCAGCAGGGGGCCGGACTATATTTTTTTGGGGGGAAGAACAAATTCCTATGCCCCACAAATAACCCAGAGATGCCTTTTAAATAAAAGGACACATTCTACTCATGTAAAACCACAATGATTCCCGGACCGTCTGCTGGCCGGATTTAGAAGGCGATTGGGCTGGATCTGGCCCCCGGGCCTTAGTTTGCCAACCCATGCAATAGAGAGTTCAAGTTTGTTTGTTTTATTCCAACTCCACCGTTACTAGACTGCATTTGATTACAACAAAACCATCATGTTTTTCTGCTGGTGGTAATTTTTCCTCAATCACCCGAGAGCTTGTGGTTGAAAGGGTGTACTGTACCTTTACTGTAAGTCTTTATGTGTCTAATTCAACAAAAGGGTCCAATTGGTTTCCTATTTTTATGCAGGAAATTGTGGGGGGGGGGCATGTTATTTCTCCCTGCAATTTCCCTGCCAAATGACTGAGTAGTGAAGGGCAAACCCTGTTGTCCAATTCTAAACACTTTATTTTCAACAGCTGTGGGAGCTTGTCTCATCTAGTTTCATAATCTAATAAAAATTCTGAGAGATAGCCAATTTGTTTTCAGAAATATGTTTGTATTATATCTATGTTATAGTCCAACAAACTTAAGAAAAACAAGCTAATCATCACAGTGCTTGCATCCTTTTAGTGTTACTTGCCTGATCTTCCTACAAAGACTACCATGCCCCCAATAATATCTGAAGAAGTGTGCATGCACACGAAAGCTCATACCAAGAACTAACTTAGTTGGTCTTTAAGGTGCTACTGGAAGGAATTTTTTTATTTTGACTATGGCAGACCAACACGGCTACCTATCTGTAACTGGACCCAATAAATAACTTGAGGAGCAGACTGGATACTGGAACTCACACTGGGTCGCCATGCTTGCTTTTCTGTGCATAATTTCATTTCCATACTTACAATGACATAAGAAAGGCTAGTTTCATCACGGACCCCTTTACAACCTTGGGGTTACTGTCTAAGAACAGACTTCCCTTTCATATCTGTGCCTTTTAGAACAACAGCCTCCATTGAGACTAGGGCACCATAGAGAATGTGTGTTCAGTCATCTTTGCCAATTATTTTGTTTTTGGGGCTTCAGGACCAATATCCTTTGTATGATCTTGATTTCTTCTGATTCCGAGAGCTCTGTGGCTTATCCTCTCTTAACCCTGCAGGAGCACACTGAGAAAACAGCCGCTTTAAAGCACTATTGGCAGCAATAAGAACATAGCTGCTGCATGCACACCCTCTAAAAGAAATTAGATTATTTTCATGCAACCCTAAACTTAGTGTCTCTCCTAGCAATGTTTAGATTAGCAATGTTTTACACCAAATGTGAAAAGCCCTTAAGGAACACTTTACATGGGTCCATTGTGATTCTTGAAATAGCAGGATATTCATATTTATGACCATGTCTGGGAAATGGGCAGCTTGAATCCTGCAGCGTCACAGGGGTAAACTGGATTTTCAGTGGCACACAGCATTTGTGTCTCATTAGGTAAACCGTTTTAATGCACAGGAATGGAAGCCACAAAAAAGCTAACCAAAACTTATTTCGCATGGTATATAACAGGGGTGTCTAACTCCCAGTTCAGGAATCTGATCTGGTCCCCAAGGATTATTTTTTTCCTAGACCCCTCTGATGTTGGCTGCAAAGGCACCTAGCTAGGATGGGCAAAGCCCAGTCCCTTATTGAAGATGCAAACTGTCCCCAGCCAGCAGATTGCTCGTTTGATGAGCAGAGAGAAATTTACAGCCCCCCCCACTCAGCTGATCTGCATGAATTAGCTGAGGAGGGATGCATGCCTGTGTGTATGCCCAAGGCTCTATATGCCTTTTGTGTGAAGGCGGGGTATGCAAGAGTGTGTACTGGATACACCCCTATACTGCCACAGTTGCCACTGGCATGCAGGCATGGAGAATTGGCCATGGTTAAATGTGGCCCTCATGACAAAAAAAAAGCAAAGCAAAACAAAAAATCCTGCTATATAACCTTTGGACTGTGTTTACCCTTCAAAAACACATCGAAAATCATTCTTTGAACTTTGGACAGCATTACAGTAACGAAGGAATAATTCATTTGTTTCTTTTAAAAAGATAACTAGCTTTTAGCATACGTATAAAGTAAAGGTAAAGAGATCCCTGACCATTAGGTCCAGTTGCGGATGACTCTGAGGTTGCGGCACTCATCTCACTTTACTGGCCGAGGGAGCTGGTGTACAGCTTCCGGGTCATGTGGCACACAGAAACCCCGTTTGCCTTCCCGCTGGAGCGGCACCTATTGATCTCCTTGCACTTTGACGTGCTTTGAACTGCTATGTTGGCATATAAAGTAGCCAAGTTTATTTGCCTAGTTTCCCAGGAGATTCAAAATAAGATGCAGGCTTGCATTCCTGAAGCATTGTTGTTGTTTGTTTGTTTATACCACTTTGAATTGTTCTTATATCTAGATTTCTTCAGGGTTACGTTTTGCAATATAAAAGAAGCAGGTAAAAATACCATATTCGTACACTGGACTGTTTTCAGAAGATGTGCAACATCCAAAAACACTTGCAGAATCTACCATATTAATTTAGCAGAATTAAAAATAAAAATGGATAATAACATTTCAGGTGCAGGTTTCATAATGAGCACATCTTTTAAAGTAAGTTGAGAAAAATATCTCAGTCTACTGCTATACATTGGTAGAGTTCACCACTCTACTTTTATATTATAATAAGCAAATTCCAATGTGGATAAATTAGAATACAGGAATTCTAAATCCATGGATAAAGACTTCCCAATATTTTTCTTCTCTTTGCATAAATAAAATTGATCACACATTCTTACAGCACATAATTCAGTAATTAAGGAATCTCTGCTTAAGTAATATAAGGAATTTCTAGACTGATGAAGAGAAAGCTGCAGATATTCTATTTAAAATATCAAATTGATACTATCAAGTTGAAGTCTACTGAAATCATTGTCAAAAGCTGTAAAGTATATTTCTTAAATAGAATAAATCTGTGTAGTTGCAAATTGGGATTGTCACTTGTGGCTTTCTCTCTGATACTGCTCAAAGTTCTCATTTTTTTTCATTTATAGAAAAGTGGTAATGTAAGCCAACAGATGGAATTATTACCTTTCTTTGAGTTTGATGCATTCTGTAACATTTATTTTTTTTAAATGAAGCACAACTCTGGCTTGTGTGCCATAAGTGACATTGCAACATTCTGTCTATTACTGTTTGGTTTACAATGCCACTTTAATGTAAGCTTGCAAAACTTGTGTCCCACTAAACCAAATATATCATGCAAATTCATTTTTTGGCAGTCCCAGACAGGGAGCAAAACCAGGAAGCTTCCTGAGATCCTGATGCAAGTGCCTGTGTTGAAATGTGTGCAAGTATAGCTCAACTCATCTAACAAATAAGTTTCAAAAAGTGAAGAAAGATACAGCCAACAGATATGTTTCCCCCATTTAGTGAAAGCTCTTTGTGGCATCTTGTGGACTTATGAAAGTATTTTTGTGCAGAGAGAGTATCTGGCACTTTACTGTCAAGTTGCATGGGAAGAAAGGGAGGTGAACATGAAACAGGTGTCCCAGGATGCCTTCAGGAGCTGATGAGAAGCTCTCTCAGGAGCATTCTGAATGAAAGCTAAGCAGACAGAAATAAGCAAAGGGACTTAACTTGCAGTGGAGCATCTGTACTATAAAGTGTGTGGATGTAACACCTATGGTTCAATAAAGATGAAATCTACTGCTTCCTTACCTTCATTCAAAGGTACTTGCTACAATGCATTTCCCTACTCCTAACCTAGATTATTTCCAGACTATTTTCATGTGTAAAAATATTCACTTTATACGTGTGTGTATGTGTGTGTGTGTGTGAGAGAGAGAGAGAGAGAGAGAGCGAGAGCGCAAATGACAAGGATTTACAAGTTGTACATGATCCTGTATAAGATCACAAAATTGCACAAAACCTAAAAAACATTTAAGGCTAATTCCATACACCAAAATGGAACCATCAGATACTCACACACCAACCTGTGAAATCCAGACTAACATGTGCCACAAGAAGAGAGAAACTACTGCAAGGAGTGCCTACAGAGCAATTGCTCAAGTGAAGGCAAGGTTAGGGGGCACAAAGCAATGTTGTGTCCATAATGTTTCTATGCCTGCTATACTGTTCTCTCTCAGTTGTTCTTCTTGAAAGACACAGTCCAATGAGCCACTTATCAGTTGAAGAACACATTTGTGAAATGCTCTCCCCAGGGAGGCTAAAGATATGTAAGGAAGGCGCCAGAAGAAAACATTTCTTTTTAACCAAGCCTTTGGCTGACTGAACATTCCATGACCTTTTAAATGGAGGTGGGCATTATTCATTTGTTTTGCTTTTGTTTTATTGTGTAGTTTGTATTTTCATTTTGTATTTTTATGTTTGGATGTGATCTTCAGATAAAGGATGATATACAAATTTTATTAATAATGCTAATACCACCAAATTGTGTTTCTGTGACAGCCAACACTATACTCTGCCTATGGAGTCCATTTGGTGCATTCTGCTACTAATAATCAGGTGTAAAGTAGAGAAGTATAGAGGAAACAAGTGATGTCTAGGCATCTTAGAATCAGATAATTATTTACAAACGGCTTAGGTGCATGGTAAAGCTAAAGTTTATGCTGTGAACATTGTCTCTTCTATCTTCTAATGCTGTGGTAATGGGGTGTATCAGCAGTATGCATCTGTAAGCGGAAGGCAATACTGACAAATTTAGCTATAACTAGGGTTTCTTTGCACTGGACTGTTAAAAAGGCATGAACATGTTGCATTCATTGTGTAAAGGGCTATCAGGGCCAGCCCAGTACATTTTGGTATCCGTGGCAAACCACAAAATGACCCCCCCCACTCCCCGCCAGAGAACAATGAGTGAGTGAAGATTGAGATCATGAATGGGGTTGGGTAAAGATTTACATTGGGAACAAGGGTGGGAAAAGAGCATCAGCACCTCCTATTCACCAAGAAGCCACTGTAAAGATGGCATGAGAGGGGGGTTGCCAAGGAGGCATGGATTCAGCCTCCAAGGAATGCTGTTGATGCCACTGTGGCAGTGGCAGCAGGCAATTCATTCCTGGGAGGCTGGATCTGCTGTCCCTGTGAATCCTGTTGCCTCATGGGTGGACCAACCTTGAGCACAGGGAAGCTATTAACAATAATGTCATTGTTAATATTAATATATATATGAGCTTATTAAGTGACTTGTGATTCAGCTTTTGGGATTCAAATGTTTTTTCAAAAGTAAAGTACCTTGACATCCCAGATAGTTGTCAGTCCCCTGTAATGAACTCCATTCCACTGTCTTCATCTGTGCTAAGGGAATGTTAATATACCTTTCAAAACAATTAAATCAATACTAATTGTGACTGAAGCAGCTCATTCTTCCATTTATCCTTGCACTGCTAGTTAAAAAGTAATTTTAATTGTCATGGTAATCAGATATAATGGAGACATTAAATAACATTTGCATCAAAATTACTGCCATCGAATTTGCTCTTCTTAAAAGGCTATGTATTTATTGTCCCCCCCACTCCATACACACACACACACACACACACACACAATTGTTATGTATGCTGAGTTACACATATAGTTCACTATAGCAGATATTCAGATCAAATGTGCACTTGTTAACAAGAAGGCTGTTAAAAGTGTTTCAAATTCTTGCCATTATTCAATCCTTTCCCTGGCCATTGGACTGCCAGATGAGATCGTTTCTTATATGTCCTTTGACAAAAAGATGCTAACGGGCAATTAACCCCTTTTGAACATAGCACATTATGTAAAGCAACTCAGCTTTACATTACGCAATTTTTTTATTAATGCCTCCTTTAGGGTCCAGTGTCAAAAAGTCATGGTGGATATCTAATTAGGACATAGAGATAGATGATAAGCAGTGAAATACTCTATGGAAAAAGCCTCCATACAGGTCTTTGCCGGCTCAAACTTTCTTTAATGTTAGTACATGGCTGGCACCTTACTCTGCAACAGCTTCTGTTTGTGAACCTAGGTATATCATCAGAGGGGCTGTCACACAGTTGGCACCTATAAGCACATGTGGTAGGATGTCCTAAGGCTGAATTTTGGAATAAGGTGTTTTCTGAAATCTCTTTAATAACTAACTAAACTTTTGATGCATCTTTCCACTTGTGCTTTTGAAACTATATATGGAAACAAAACAGGACTTGGAATGTAAGTCACAACAGCAGCCCAGAGCTCCACTGTCAAATCCTGGAAGCTCTTCAATCTTAATAATTTGGATTGCTGATAATCTAGTCTGGCAACTTGTCTGCCTTGAAAATATATCTCATGAACTAAAGGTTTCTAAAGAGTGGATCTCGGAATACTGGGTTTTTTAAATTGTTTTTGCTATATGACATGATTTATTTCTTATACGAATATAGCCACTCAATGTCATCTAAGACTTTATATAAACATTGTCCTCAATAAAGATGTAATTCACAGGTGAAGAATACTTTTATTTTTACATATCTCATTTGTAAAAGGGAATCTTTGTATGAGTCAATACTTCATTATTCATTTTTTAATCCAGCCAATAATGCTTTAAGGTTTTTTTTTATTACTTGTTTTCTTTACTTCTGTTATGTTTGTAGTTTTTAACAAAATCAACAAAATATTAAAAGTGGGGAGAAATTCAAAGTGGAAGTAAAATAAATAGCAAAATTTAAACATGGAAATGGTCTGAATATAGTGTCATGATGCTGTAAGGCACGGAATGTCCACTGACAAGTTAGGGAAAGTTATGTCAATCAGTCCTACATCTCTCAGGTACTCCTAGGTGTGCACCAAATGAGGCAGTTGTTGCAACAAAGAGCCCCCACACTCGACCTCTACTTATGTATCTCCCCTTTCTGAGCTACGCCTTTTGCTCCTCCCGCTTCAATCTCTTCTGGTTCTGGGAGACAGTGGAGAAGGAAGGGTAGGGGCAGGAGGAGAAGCCCATAGCCCAACCTATCTCTTCATCCTCAACAGGTAATATAAATTGGGAAGGGTAAAAAACAAGCAAGGGGCTATGCTTTGTGATAGGCATCATACAAACAATAGCTACAGCATTAGAGAAAAGCTTGGGTGCAGCAGCATGTATTCTTTTCTCTTTTTTAGAGCCTTGAGTCAAACAGCAAACCACTAGCTCATTTGTGCAATATTAGACTATGAATCTAAGATGCTGCCTTTCTCTAAAATAGAAAAAGGATACTTTAATGTGCAATGTTTTTATTCCAAAACTCATCTAATTGGTTCAAATTCTGAGAAGTCCTGTTGCCTCAATTCACCCTAATTATAAGGCTTGTTCTAGCATTCAACTAATACACCTTGGCATCTTACATAAGATTTGTCAAGAGAGAAATGTTGTTATTTTTGCTAGAACTGAATCCTGTCAGATTTGCTCACTGGGTAGAAAAGACAAGTCACAGTCACACACTGAGCATTTTTATGTGTTTTATGATTGGGATGGATTAAGCTCTGCCTCACAACAGAACTGAAATGATCACAGAAGGGAGAACAGCAAACTGCAGGGTGAAGTAATCTCTCGTTCAATCTAATTCATATTTGTGTCATCTCTCTTCTCCGTTTCAGGAACCCAAAGGGATGGAAAATAAAGCATGCATTTCAACTGTCTTTTGGAACTCTGCAAAGCACAGATATTAGGGGCCTATTGATTCTTCCTCTCCTTTCCTTCCTGCGCCCATTCTTACAGAATGCTGATGTACACATTATAGTGTCATTTCAACTAACCAGAAATCTTAACGTAAGGTTTTCTTTATCATATCCAATTGTCAATCTGTAGTGAGGCTTGCAGCTGAACCAGCTCTTGAAAGAGCACTGCTGAGAGCGCATCCATTTATAATGGGAAACCTTCAAACCACAGAAGAGAGATGTTAACTGCTGCACACCCACTATTATAAAGATGTTTGTAGAATAAAAAATTAAAACACTGCAGTGATTTTTAGAACAAGTAAATCCATTTAAAAACACACACATTTAACTGCACCAAAGGAAAACAAGTCAATAACTCAATACAAAATGCTTTGGAAAAGACTGTAAGAAATGGCAGTGGAAGAAGAAACAAAAAAACTAGACATGGAGAAGATGCCTGGACATGCTATCTCTTTCTGCACCTTTAATGCAGCAATTAAGTCTTTTTTACAACTGAGAGTGGTCTTAACCAGATCAGATCTATTACAAATGCTTACTTACCTTTATTCATGTCAATCAGTTGCTTCTTCTTCTGTTGCCGCTCCAGTTTCTCACGTTCTGCTTTCTCTTTTGCTAGCTTGGCTCTCTTAATTTTCTCCTCCATCTCTCTTCTCTTGTTATTTTCCTTCAGTGCCTCCTGCATTAGGAAAGTGAAACACAGTGTTTTTCCATTACTTATGCACAGCAAATTGAGAAAACCTTGTTTGTGTATAGACCTGAGTTGTATTTTAGTTGCCTGGAGAAAGATCATGTCGCCTTTGAAGGTGCCAGGTGAATAACAGTTTTCTAACTAACAATAAAAAAACCCTTCAAGTCTTTGTGCCTTTCAGTCTGAAACATTTTTGACATACAAGCCTATCCAGAACAGAAATTCAAAGTAATGGAAAATAAATGCCTATGTTACAAAATTATTAATGGATGACACCTTGAGCAAGTGAACAAGTCCCCCATCAAGTACAGATAAACTTCAAAGTGAAGTTCAGAAATACATTGTGCCCACTCAACCAACAGACACTTGGTATTAATCTACTATGGCATACCTCCAAAGGAAACAAAAGAACATGTAGCAGTCCATACATGCCTAAGAAAATGTACAACTTCTGTATCCTGACTGTGGTTTCAATATAGCAGAAACATGGAAATATCTTCCTAATGCAAAATTCTTTCTTTGGAAACTTACATTTGATGAAGTTTTAAACCAACAAAAACATTGCTAGTCTTTTCAAATGAGTTGTAACCACTACCAACCAGTTTTCTTTCGGAATGTGTCTAACTAGTGCACATCACAAACAATAATTTGAAATGAAAAGACAACTAATAAGTTTAATATATACAAAACCATCTTTGGGGATCTAGCAGGCAATTCTGACCAGGCACATGTGGGGTTTTTTTTTGGGGGGGGGTTGCTCTTAGGTCCTGGAATTAAACCTTTTAAAATACACATAAAGGTTCTTATGGTCTGGATCACGCCGAGGGGCCGGTTTCCACTCTTGCACTGCAATTTTTTAACTTACTTATGGAATCTTAACAAACCATAGTTTTCTGTTTCATCCACAGTGGTACAACAATGTTGATGCCATAGCTTGCCTTGTTTGATTTGCCAAATAAGAAATTATAGCACAACAGGAAAGAAGGGAAGAAGAGAAGTGAACATATAAGCTAAGGTTTAAGCCTACTTATGCACATAATATGTTACACTAGTGGCCAAAATTGTGGAAACCTTTTGGAGAAAGTGTATTTCTGAGGTTTGGTGGCTCATAACACCACTTTGTTTTGGAGTAATACCATAAAATTATACATCAATGGAAAGATAATCTAATGAAGAATATAATGCAACAAAATTTGTTCAATTATGTGTATTCTATCAAAAACTATAGCCAAATAACCAGAAAAATGAGTGTTTAGAGAGCCAATCAAGTGTCATCTTGTTTTGGCAATGATGGCACTGGGCAACGATTTTTTACTTTTTGAATGTTGTCTAGATTTCTACAACTGATTTAGGGTATTTTTGCACTGCTGAATCAGGAAATGCCATCCGTTTCTCTCCATCAGGTCAGGTTTACTGTAAACTGAATGGTGGGCATTGATAAAGGTAAGTACACGTAAATTGCATGTTGCTTCACCATTTTTCAAACTTCAGGGCTTGAACTTCCATTTCTTGGAACTCCTGGAATGCTCAGCGGCAGGGAGGTCTCTCTTCAGAGTCCAACAGTAGTCAGCCATCATGACTGCGTCCCAGCGACCCTGATACCTGGTCTCCATCTCTTTCATGTCCTGATGGAATCTCTCCCCCTGCTCGTCACTCACTGAACCCAGGTTCTCAGGAAACCGGTGCATATGTGAAAATAGGTAGTGCATCTTGACGCTCATGTTGCAGCCCAGGTTTCTGAAAGCAGTCAGCATGTTGTTGACAAGTTCTGCGTAGTTTCTGGCCTTATTGTTGCCAAGAAAGTTCTTCACTACCAGAACAAATGCCTTCCATGCTTCCAGTTCCACTTCCTTCATTGAGTTTCCGAACTCTGGATCTCTGATGAGCTGACGGATCTGAGGACCGTCAAAGATGCCAGCTTTCAACTTCTCCATGGTCAATCCTGGAAAAGCCTGGCACAAGTAAGTGAAGCAGTCACCATCCTTGTCCAGAACCTTGGTGAACTGCTTGATTAAGCCGAGCTTGATGTGCAGCAGTGGGAAGAGTATTCTGTCTCTGTCCACCAGAGGGTAGTTGATGACGTTCCTTTTTTTGCAAGGCACCAATTCCTCCCGCACATGCCAGTCCTTCTTTGTGTAATGCTGAGCACGGTCCTTACTATCCCACATGCACAGAAAACATGGGTACTTGGTGAAGCCAGACTGTTGTCCCAACAAAAAGTTCACCACCTTCAGGTCAACACAAATAAACCACTTATGCTGATCATAACCAATTTTCTCCAGCACATACTTCACCGCTTCATAGTTCTCCTTCAGTGTAGTCAAGTGAGCCAGGGGTATAGAGGCAAACTGGTTGCCGTTGTGTAGCAGAACACATTTCAGTGATCGCTTGCTGCTGTCAAGGAACAGTCTCCAATCTTTGGGTTCATACTGTGGCACTCCAAGCTTGAGCAGAAGCTGCGCAATATCTGCACAGTACACAAAGTCCTTCTCTTCCGAGAAAAAACGGAGGTACTCTTGATGCCTGTTGCGGACGAAGCTGATGCGAGCACTGTCAGAGACGAGGCTTTTTCCCTTCAATCTGGATGTCAACAGTTTGGCAGAGTCCTTTGACAAGCTGAGGTCGCGAACTAGATCATTCAACTCCTTTGGGGAAAATGGATGTGGAGCATCATCTTCAAGAACCACTTCTTCTTCTTCATGTCCTTCAACACTGGAGGCATCTTCGTCACTAATGTCAGGAAGTTCTCCGAAGATAGGTACTGGAATTTCATCACAATGAGCTACAGGACAACGTGCTGATTGAAGATCAGGATACTTGAGGCTGTTCCAGTTCTTTCTGTTAATCCCAGCCGCACCAATTTATGGAAGATTTCGAGGTTTTATGACTTCAAACTGATCCCTTTTCGACATAATCACCCAGAACTATCGGACCTGAATACTTCTTGTCATTAAAATAATCATTTCCAATCAAAACAATTATTCGACATGGCATTTTACCCCCACCAACTTCTTCTAAAATGCTCCACACAAGCGTACATGTGAACAAAAACGTAAAAAAAGACTTGTGGCCATAGCTCAAAAACTTGACCTGATTGAGCAAAACCAATGTGATTTTTGGATTCAGCACATCAGATTCGTCCTAAATCAACTGAAAAAATGCAGACAACAAATTTGTTGTTGACCAGTGTGGTTCATAACACCACTTTTATTTGGAGTAAACCTTTAAATTATTTATCAATGGAAGAACCTAGAACCTTCTCTTTATGTTCTATATAGGTGTCATAAATACACACTTTAAAGGGTAGCTTGTAACACACCAAGGAATGCACTCATAGATATGCCTTCTCAACTTCAGTCAAGTGAAAACTCTACTTCCTACAGGAGTTCTATCTGTGCAGTGAAGCACATGGGGAACTTGGTCAGTATGAAGGTTCTG
This sequence comes from Podarcis vaucheri, assembly GCF_965113315.1. Taxonomy (NCBI): domain Eukaryota; kingdom Metazoa; phylum Chordata; class Lepidosauria; order Squamata; family Lacertidae; genus Podarcis; species Podarcis vaucheri. Next base: position 16,784,815 of record NC_138758.1, on the reverse strand, counting down.
AGTCCTTCTAAACACCAGCAGTTGGTCACCACTTTAACAATTAAATTTGCTCTTATGTTGTGCCCGTTGGGTGGATATCAAAACTCATTGTTAGGATTTTTTTATTTTTTGCACCTAGTAATAACAACTGTGCCTTTTTAGGTTTTTAAAAATAAACTTCCACAAATGCTTCATGTCTTTCGAAATCTCCATAAACTGATATAAGCTACTCTTATACATTAAAACTCACCCTGAATTAGAATGTCATTAAAAAAAAAAAAGTTGTAAGAGAAGTTAGCCAATGCCAGGCCTGCTCATCTGTCAAAGAGGTTTTTGGTTGTCTCATCTAGGACAACTCAGAAATATTTAGTGTCTTTGCAACTGTAGTGACTGATTTGTCTATAGTGAATCTGACATACTACAGGAACAGAATAGTCTGTGCTAGAAAAACAGACCACAATGTAGTGTAGTATATAAATTAAGAAGGAAGCCAATTAAATGAAGTAAGCAATTTAACAGCGGGGGGGGGGGGGGAGACACTTGCAAACACATTCCAAATTGTGTCACCTGCCTCTATACTTGTCTATCTAAAGGTGGACAACAGTAAATATAAATGTTTAAATGCCTTGGGGTCAAATCTGTTATGAAAAGTCAGTAATTTCTCTTTTCCTCAACCATTAAATTTTATGGCATATGAATTAACCATTTGAATCTCCCTTGATGAGCTTTGTGGACAAACTTACAGGAGGTGAAGTCTAATATTAGGATTCAGAATGTGCATATAAGACCAATAAAAATGCTAAGCTTTTCCTTACAAAAATAAAATAAAATCCAGATTACCTCTTTATCTGCCTATTTCATTCAAATTATCTTCTCTCTCTAAGGGTAAAAGGCAATGAAAACGAATGCTTCTATTAGCATGGATGTTTATCCTTTAACAAAGTCGGGTGCTACTGAGACCAAGTGCTTTCTCCAAAGTAGAGTTACATTTTGAAGCAACTGAAATTAAATGTATAGTAAATGCATTTATTTCAGAATCTTTTTCCAGGGTAAACAGAAAATCCAAACCTCACAAATAAGATAATATTTTATTATATTTGGGAAATACTGCTAACATGAAAGCTTCAAAACCAGAGGAAGTCCCTCAGGGTGAAGTGTTTAACACAGGTGCTATTCTGAGATGCTAGTTTTGAACGGGCATCGCCTTCTTTGATATAAATGAGCAAACTGAAATCACCCACACTGCAGTCTGAATTGGCATAGCCCAGCAACTAAACTTACTTTATCTGTCCCAAATTACTGTTTATTGGTTTTTGCTTTCAAAGTCTCCTGCTAAAAATTCTACTTTCTATCCAGGATGCTAGGTTGAGGGAGATAAGAACCAAGAAAAACAGTAACTTTAGAGCAGCTGTTAGGAACCCTTTTTCATGCAAGAAAAATAATGAATGAACAGCTTAGTAGACAAGGTTGGTGAGGCTATATCACTGAGTCATTTAGAAAACAATTACATATAATTGGGTAGAAATGAGAAAGGATTAAGTGCACCAAAAATTAGTTGGGAAAAGCATTTGATGTCCAAAAGAGGAAATACTTTTATGTGTTGTTATAATTTTATCTACTTGCTAAATCATATATATATATATATATATATATATATATATATATGCATGCAGGTTTTGGTGTCTTCGGGTGTCTTCCCGTGTAAGAGTCGGGGTGTCTGTGCGACGTTTCGACGAGGTCTCACTCGTCATCTTCAGGCTGGTGCTTTCGGCTTCTTGTTACTGGAACAGAGCAGAATCTGGTGTTTGAGTTCCTATAAATACTGTTGAGGGGTGTGGTGTATAGCCTCCAACGTTCTGGGCAGAGAGGAAGTTCCTAGATTAGTGTGCCTCTTCTTCTTTTGTTCCTTAATTACTTGAGGGATATCTTGAGTGATTTCATGAGTGATATTCTGAATACCACTGGGTGGGTCATTAAGTGTAGATTAGTTGCTAAAGCTTTTGTGTCTTGACCTCTTGAGCTTGTGAAGAGTTTTTCTGAGAAGATGGCTGTGCTGCATTTAGTTGTGCTCTGGCTTGGCTTCGTGTATAGGGGCGAGCTGTGGTTTTGTGCCTTGTGCCAGCCAGATCTGTGTAGGGATTGCAGGGGGGTGCAGCATCCGGAGGTGCCACTATAGTTTGGCTACTGGATGGAGTCTGTAATATGTCTGTGGAGAGGGTCTGGGTTTGGGTCTGGTGTGGTTGATTGGTGACGGCGTTCTGTGTGCCTCTGGTTCTGGTGTCGGTTTTTGTGGGGAGGGCTAATTTCCAGATGTCTGGCAGGCGGGACGTGTCGTCACGCTTGTTCATGTTGTGAGGGTGTTTCTCTATCTCGATGGCTTCCATGATTATTCTCTTGTGGTGATGTTCCATGTTAAAGAGCAATTTGGAATCTGCAAAATTAATTTCGTGTCCTGTTTCTTTCATGTGTTGGAAAAGAGAGGAAGTTTTTTCTTCTTTTTTGACGGCATTCTTGTGTTCTGCGATACGTGCATTTATTCGTCTGTTTGTTTGTCCAATGTACGTGGCTGGGCAGACTTTGCAGGGTATTTCATAGACCCCTTGGTTTTCCAGCTGGATTTTGTCTTTTGGGTTTCTGAGGATATTGGCTATTTTTTGGTTGGTGCAGAAGGCTGTTTTGATATTGTGTTTATGGAGGATTTTGCTGATTTTGTCTGTAGTGCCCTTGATATAAGGAAGGAGGGCCATGCCATTGTTTTCTTCTGTGTCTTGGTTTTTGGGGGGTGTTTCTTTTTGGATTAGCTTCGTAACCCTGTTTTTCTGGTATCCATTGGCGATTAACACATTTGAGAGATTCTGTAACTCAGTTGTCAAGTGGTCTTTGTCAGCCAGGCGTTTGGTTCTGGAGATGAGAGTTTTGGCTACGGAGTTTATTTGTGCAGGGTGGTGGTGTGATTGTGCATGTAAGTAGCGGTTGGTGTGTGTTTTTTTCTGGTAGATAGTGTGTCCTAGGGAGCCATCAGGTTTTTTGTAGATTAGGACGTCAAGAAAGGGGAGTTGGTTGTTGTCTTCTATTTCCATAATGAATTGTATTTTGGGGTGTAGGCTGTTGAGATGTGTGAGGAAGCTATCTAGTTTTTCTTTCCCGTGTGGCCAAATTACAAAGGTGTCGTCAACATATCTGAGCCAAAGTTTGGGTTTGTGTTCTGACTTGTCTAAAGCATTGGTTTCAAAGTGTTCCATGTACAAATTTGCGATGACCGGTGAGAGGGGTGATCCCATAGGTGCTCCTTCTATCTGTTTGTATCTTTGTCCATTGTGGATGAAGTACGTGTTGGTTAGGCAGTGGTTGGTCAGGTCCAGGATGTATTTGGGGGGGTTGTATTTGTTTTGAATGGCTGTCAAGGCTTCATTAATGGGCACTTGAGTGAAGAGAGATACAACATCGAAGCGATGTTCTCCATCTCTCATCTCCAGAACCAAACGCCTGGCTGACAAAGACCACTTGACAACTGAGTTACAGAATCTCTCAAATGTGTTAATCGCCAATGGATACCAGAAAAACAGGGTTACGAAGCTAATCCAAAAAGAAACACCCCCCAAAAACCAAGACACAGAAGAAAACAATGGCATGGCCCTCCTTCCTTATATCAAGGGCACTACAGACAAAATCAGCAAAATCCTCCATAAACACAATATCAAAACAGCCTTCTGCACCAACCAAAAAATAGCCAATATCCTCAGAAACCCAAAAGACAAAATCCAGCTGGAAAACCAAGGGGTCTATGAAATACCCTGCAAAGTCTGCCCAGCCACGTACATTGGACAAACAAACAGACGAATAAATGCACGTATCGCAGAACACAAGAATGCCGTCAAAAAAGAAGAAAAAACTTCCTCTCTTTTCCAACACATGAAAGAAACAGGACACGAAATTAATTTTGCAGATTCCAAATTGCTCTTTAACATGGAACATCACCACAAGAGAATAATCATGGAAGCCATCGAGATAGAGAAACACCCTCACAACATGAACAAGCGTGACGACACGTCCCGCCTGCCAGACATCTGGAAATTAGCCCTCCCCACAAAAACCGACACCAGAACCAGAGGCACACAGAACGCCGTCACCAATCAACCACACCAGACCCAAACCCAGACCTTCTCCACAGACATATTACAGACTCCATCCAGTAGCCAAACTATAGTGGCACCTCCGGATGCTGCACCCCCCTGCAATCCCTACACAGATCTGGCTGGCACAAGGCACAAAACCACAGCTCGCCCCTATACACGAAGCCAAGCCAGAGCACAACTAAATGCAGCACAGCCATCTTCTCAGAAAAACTCTTCACAAGCTCAAGAGGTCAAGACACAAAAGCTTTAGCAACTAATCTACACTTAATGACCCACCCAGTGGTATTCAGAATATCACTCATGAAATCACTCAAGATATCCCTCAAGTAATTAAGGAACAAAAGAAGAAGAGGCACACTAATCTAGGAACTTCCTCTCTGCCCAGAACGTTGGAGGCTATACACCACACCCCTCAACAGTATTTATAGGAACTCAAACACCAGATTCTGCTCTGTTCCAGTAACAAGAAGCCGAAAGCACCAGCCTGAAGATGACGAGTGAGACCTCGTCGAAACGTCGCACAGACACCCCGACTCTTACACGGGAAGACACCCGAAGACACCAAAACCTGCATTCCTGTACCCGTGAAAATCTACGAAAGCATATATATATATATATATATATATATATATATATATATATATATACACACACACACACACACACACTCCTAATGATTAAAAACAAAACAGAAAAAAGATTATAGTAACAAAGGCAGAAGTTACAACAAAAACAAGCTTTAGGTTTTTTGTGTTAAAACTATCTGAGATCTCTTGTGAGTTTAGCTGAAGAGAGAAGTAGCTCTTTTTCTTAGGAAATTGGTTAGTTGTGGTATTTGCTATAGCTGCAACCTACTGAAATAAGCAGCAAAGGTCCATGTTCCTCCTTTTCTGTTAGGATTCACATAAATATACCTCTAATATTCAACAGAGTTGGCTTTGTTGCTTTCTAAGAAGAAAAATTAATGGGTTGATCATATACGCTATGTCCTGAGGTTGATGAACAAATCTTTGCAGACCAAGGCAGTTATGGGAAAATATCTCTGAAGTAAAATATTAAAAATAAGCAGAAAGGAACTGACTGTACACACGTCCTTGGTTATTAAATATACAGCCAGGTACTATGCATTATGCACTTATATTAAAGATTTGTTCTACTCCAAAAGGCCTTTCCTTCAAGTTTGCCTAACTCACTCTGTCCCCACACCCTCCTCAAAAAAGCTCAGAATATGTAAGAAGAGGAAAAATGCATTTCCTGTCACTGCTCATTAGTACAATGTACAATGGCTAATAGGAAGTTAATGTGTAACATATGAGGGCCCAGGGTGAAAATTTCTAACCTGTTATTCATCCAGTTCTGGATAGTTTTAGTTTTATTTCACTCCTTTTGCACCTGAATATCCTAGTAATCTCCTTGGAGTTAATTACAAATTCAGATAACTTAGTTTGTTGAGCAACAAGACAAGCTAACAACAAAAATACCCCAAGCAAGTAGTATCCAAAGTGGCAGATAAACTGTGTGCTTCCTAGTCAGGGGGCATGAAAAAAAGAGAGACCGTCAGACTCTGCTTGCACTGAACCTTTTGGCTTGTGTGGAAACATCACATCTGACATGAAACTTCAGAGAAATGTCAAAAAGGATTATGATTCCTGGCACACCAAGATATTGTGATAAATTCAGCTGGGGAATGAACTTCACTAACTGGCAGGTTGCTGATCTAGAAGCAGCAGTACGGGACAGCAACTCAGCAAAAGTATTCAATCTGTAATGATCTAAATATGGGCTTTAAGTAAAATGCTGTGTCCTCAGCTCAGGGGTATTCTTAGATCCATTTGAGTCACAAGTGACAAAGAGCACCTGCTACAAACTTCGGCTGGTAGCCTTGCAAACTAGCTTGGATGGAAATAGCCAGGCTTTGATAAACTTATGCAATTGGTTGCACATGGGACTGCCTTTGAAAACAGTATACAAATTGCAGCAAGTGTAGAATGCACCAGCTAGATCTTTATCTGGAACTAGAAGGCATAAACATATAATACCAGTACTGGCTCAACTGTACTGGCTGTCAATTAGTTTCCATGCCTAATTCAACAGCCTTAGACAGCTTGGCACCACTAAACATAAATGATCATCTTTCCTTATATGAACCTGTCCACATCCTGAGATAATCATCTGAAGCCCTTCTCTGCATGCCACCTTCAAGTAAGGTCTGGAGAGTGGAGAGGACAGTACCGGCCTTCTGTGGAACAGCCCTCTCTTTATTGAATTCTCTATGCATACAGATCCCACCCCAGCACCAACTTGGTCTCCATTAAGGTGGAAGGCAAATGCACTTTTGTTTTCCTGGGCATTTGGGCAGCACCAATGATATGACTGTATAGTTAGATTAGATTTAAAATGTTTAGGTGATTTTATTGTTGCATTTGTAGTTTAATTGTAAACCACTTCTGAATTTTATTAGTGAGAAGCAGTGTACAAATTTAATATACCTAAATTTCTGACTTGCATAGTGCTTTTACAACTTATACAGCAGAATGATAGCCTAGATGAGTAACTGAAAGGCACACAAACAACTTTTAGAAGATTTAAGTTATTTGAAGATTTTAAAGAAATGAAAACTTTCAGATGGTTTAGTTTGCAGTTACTTTGTATTATTTATTTAAAAGAAAAAATACTTTCTTTGCAAGATGGCTCACACACAGGAATCATGCCAGATCAACAGGCTGGAAGATGAAAGGATAGCATTCAGTGTTTTTAGTTATCTTTTTAAAACCTAGCCCAGAGAAAAGTAATGATCAAAAGTAAAGGTTTTCATTCTTTCTGGTAACATCATTGCAGATTCTTCAGAAATAGTTGTAACTACACTTTTGAATTATATAGAAAGACCTGCAAGTTTCAAATATTTTGCAATGCACATGATGGATTTTCTCGAGTGCTGTATACTGTTACCTAAATGACTTGCTAGCCATTTATAGAATTACTTATAAAATCATATTTTTCATATGAACTAGTATTATTGAGGACAGGAAGCATCATCAACACCATCCCAACCAAGATGATGATGATGAATTATTATTATTACTTTCTTGGTAGTGAAAGCTAAGGAGACCTGAGAGAAAACAGAAGAGAAAGTGCATCATTGCTGCAATTTTGTTACTGGATGATGGAACATAAGTTGAGTAAGCAGGATACCAACTCTATTGATAAGAAATGTGTGTGGCATGTGCTATACTTATTGTTATTTATGTACTTATTTATTTACTTCCAATTTCTTTTCCTATATAGTCTTTAAAGGAAAAAGTACTCCCAATACATTTTACATGTGCCCCCACAAATTATAATATTACTTTAAAGGAAAAAGTACTCCCAATACATTTTACATGTGCCCTCCACAAAAATATTATTATTATTATTTATTATTATTATTATTATTATTATTATTATTATTATTATTTACTACTACTACTACTACTACTACTATACCCTGCCATCTGGCAGGGTTTCCCCAGCCACTCTGGGCGGCTCCCATCAGAATAGTAAAATCACAATAAAACATCAAACATTTAAAAATTCCCTAAGCAGGGCTGCTTTCAGATGTGTAACATACAATTAATGAAAGCAGCAGTGTAAACATTCCATTTCAATATAAACCAAACATAAAACAGCAAAAACTACTGTTTATAAAATGCAGAATATTACGAATTAAATTAAAAGTGAAATGAAACACACAGGATTTTAAAGCCCATTTAAACATAGCTGGGGAAAGGGTTGGGTGTTTCTCCAATGAAATGACATTTCCTAAGGATGGGGCAATGAGCATAAAACATCTTTCTGTCTATTGTGCTGACCAACCTGATGGATCTTTGTGGCAGCTTCATATAGCTGAAGGTAGGTCTTCAAATGACCTTTAAAACCCTAAGTTGCTTGGGATCAGGCTATCATCGACACTTTAATTGGACTCAGAAAAACACTAGCAACCAGGGCAGGTGTTTCATGCTCTAATTGCTTACCGTATTTTTCGCTCTATAGGACACACCAGACCACAAAACGCACCTAGTTTTTAGAGAGGGAAATCAAGAAAAAAATATTATCCCCCCCCCCAGCCCCAAAGAGCAGTGGACAGGCTGTGCGCAGCCTGTTTGCTTCTCCCAGAGCTTCTCGGGGCTGCTGGGGGAAGCCCGGGTTTCCCCCCCAACCCCAAAGAGCAAAGAAGCCAAGACAGAGAGCGGGATCGATCCCATTGGCTGTCTTGGCTTCTGCCATAGCCACGCGCAGCCTCTCCCGGAGGAGCTGCACGCGGCTAAAGAAGCCAAAGCAGCAAGCAGGATCCATCCCACTTCCTCTTTAGCTGCGCGCAACCTCTCCAGCCGGGAGAAGCTGCGCAAGGCTAAAGAAGCCAAGACAGCCAGTGGGATCCATCCAGCCAGGAGAGGCTGCACGCGGCTAAAGAGGAAGCCAAGACAGCCAGCGGGATGGATCCCACTGGCTGTCTTGGCTTCTTTAGCTGCATGCAGCCCCTCTGGCCGGGAGAGGCTGCGCGCGGCTATGGCAATTCCTCCACCTCCCGCAAAAGAGCACAGGAGCTGCACACTCCTTAAAGGGAGCTGCACACCCTTTCAGGAGCGCGCAGCTCCTGCGGGCTTTTCTACGAGGAGGGAGAAGGGACTGACTGGCTGCATCACTACCTTCTCCCTCCTGGGGAAAAGCCTGCAAGAGCTGCGCGGAGCTTGTGTGCGGCTCTTGGGGGCTTTTCCTGCCTGCCTCCCCCCTGCATTCGCTCCATAAGACGCACAGACATTTCCCCTTACTTTTTAAGGAGAGGAAAAGTGCATCTTATGGAGTGAAAAATACGGTGGCTCCAAGAACTTGCCAGGTCCCTGCATTCTGCACCAGTTGAAGCTTTAAACAGTATTTAAATGCAGCCCTATATACAGCACATTGTAGGTCTACTTTGGGGGGGGGGGAGATCTAAAATCAAATCTCTTTCAAGCAAGGAGTACTGTGCAAACTGCATTCTTATCAAGTTGTTATTTATTTCAATGGAAACATGCATGTATCTGTATTGCCTTGACATTATGCTACTTCCAGTCATTCTGCATGTATTTACTAATGCAAGCATGTTTACAAGTCTTTTTAAAAAGTGAATACATAAAGAACACTGACAGTTGTGGCATTTCACAAATAGAAGATGATGAGAAAAGTGCATCCCAGTTTAGCCGCCTTCAAATATGCTCCATTTAGTTTTGTAGATCTCTCAAACCAACTAACCCGCTGTGCACGTTTACCATAACCCAACCTTTCCTTTGGCTGATGGTAGGAATTCCTAGCACAATAAGGTGTGATGCAAAGTCACTATTGCAGCCCACTGTCCTCTTGACTTACAAGCAGTCATCTATAAATCACCCAAACACATTGTGGCGTTTGCCCTCCTAGGTGTGTGACATCATACTGAGTTCATAAGGAAAGGGTTAACAAATTGTAAAATGACTAACCAATAGGAACCCAAAGGTAGGAGTTAGAGTTAGAGTTAGAGTTGCTAAGAAGTGAGTCTGGAGTTAGAGAAGAGAGAGGAAGGATAAGTCTGTGGGTTAGGCTGGTCTGATGTGAGAGAGTGAGAGAATCTGTTAAGAGGAGTCAGTCAAACAATTGAGATAATCAGTCAGAAGGTATTAGGAAGGTATAGGCCGGCAAAGAAACTAACGTTAAGAAAATGACAAGAAAATTATCTGAGATACCATAAACTTGTTAATGCTTATAAAATAAACTTGTTTATTTGGTTTAATTTTAACAACTGTCTGGACTCAGGGTGTACCCGATCGTAATGGCAGCGGGGAAGTGAGCACAATGGTGGCAGAGGGATCAATAGACCGTCAAACGTCCGGGGGCCCTTTGTGATCGCCACACACATCTCTCCTGCTCCCCACAAAATGTCACTGCTTTTATTTGAGATTAGGTATGGTATGCAAGTGCCACTTTCATTACTATGCTAATAGAGCTCAAGCTATGTCTGAGCTCCACCCAACTATTAGATTTTATCTACATTTGTTGGAAGAGATGGTTCCTGCTTTCTTCCTGAATCTTCTTGAGAACTGCCATTGGAGGATTTGTAACATTAACTTTGACAACTTAGACAAGTGTCACTAACTAGGGATTTGGAGAACTTAAAAAAACATTGGATTGTGTGCTCTGTAGTGTTTTCCAATCATAAAACTAATGTTTCCAACTTGATATCTTCCAGTGGGGAATTTCAGTGAAATGTGCCTCACATTCTTAATCATTCTATTTTTAACACAGTGAGCTACTGTATATACTCGAGTATAAGTCAACATTTTCAGCACATTTTTTATACTGAAAAAGCCCCCCTTGGCTTATACTCGAGGGAGATGGGCAGCGGTGGTGGAGGGATGAGCAGCCCAAAAGGAGCTCTTTCTCACTGCTACACCCACCACCTCTCCCTGCCTCTCGCAAGGGCAGGCACAGGAGCCGCAGTTGGGAGAGGAGCTGCACTGCGCCTCTCCCAACTGGGCTCCTATGCTTGCTCTTGCGAGCGGCAGAGGTGGCATCGGAGGAAAAAGCAGCCGGAAAGGAGCTCTTTCGGGCTGCTCCTTCCTCCTCCTTTGCCTTTGCTGCTGTTGGCGGCGGAGGAAGAGCAGCTCGAAAGCAGCCCTTTCGGGGTGCTTGTTCTTCCTCTGCTGCTGCTGCTGCCACTGCCGCCACCACCAGGTTTGTGGTGTGGTGAACCGGCTTATACTCAAGTCTATGTTTTCCCAGTTTTTTGTGCTAAAATTAGGTGCCTCAGCTTATATTTGGGTTGGCTTATACTCGAGCATATATGGTACTTACCCCTGAATTATAAACTTCACAGCATGTTATTTCCCAAAGAATCTCAATTTGTGATTAGGATTTTTTTTAATATATCCTAAACTTGTTTGCTAATCAGAAGCACTTTAATATCAAATGAGTTGGACCATTCTAATAAATTTATTCATTTATTCAGTGCTTTCCCCCCTAGAAAAATAGGTGTTGGTACTCACCATGAAGTTGTTACAGTAAATGCCACACTTTTTAACAAAAAAAAAAGGAAAAAGAAAGAGGTGCCAGTACTGCAAACCCTTGAGTGCCTCCTAAAAAAGAACTGCATTTATTAAATAAAGAAAAGACTGTTTAACTATAACCCTCCTAACGAATAAGTAGTCCCACCTGAAACAAATGCCAACATGCAAATGTCACAAGCACAAAAGATTTGGAGGAAGCTGAGTGGAATCACAGTGGAGCATAGTGTAGGCATAAATACAGATGCACGGGTTAATGGGGAAACATCTGTGCTATACTGCTTTGCCTTAAATGTCTCCTTCAATGTTTGTTCAATAAATGTCCCATTCTTTGTTTTCCAAAACTGGTAACCATGCACAGATGCCTGTGATGATGGTAAACATATGCACCCCATAAATATACAGGATAATTGTTTTTAAAACTGCTTATTTTTAAAAGGCTTCTCTATTTTTGTGTCTCTTGCAATATATTTCTCAAGCTATTATCTTGTACTTCTGGCCCCTCCTTAAAATATTACATATGTCTAAAGCTCCCTAATCTCATTTTGTATAATTTTCTACTGACACCTGATTTGTATTTACCACATTGATTCCATAATGCTGGCTTGTGGTTTTCAGACTGTCTACATTTCAGCCATGCAAAAACCAGAAGTTTATACAGTCACACATACACACACCCCTTTCTATCCAGGCAAGCAAGATGAATTGTCATAGTTCAAGGTCACATTTGAGTTACACAAAAGCATTTGGGTGTACAGCAGAGCTTGGAATGGATGTGACTTGGGGAGAAGGAATGTAGCCTGAGAAGAGTTACAAGCGTCAGACAGAGAGCCCCAGGAAGCACAGTTGCCACCCTTCCGCCCGTGCCTGAGGCTTCCCACTCCTGGCCCACAGTGAACATAATATAATAGGATACATTTGATCCAATTAACTCAGTATTGTCTACGCTAACAGGAAAAGACTGTCCACGAAAGCTGTCACTGAAGGTTGCAAGGAAACACCATCCTGGAGCTTGAATCTGGGACCTTCTGTATCACGGTCCTTCCCAAGCAGAGAAAGCACTCAAAATTAACTTACCTTTCAAGGAGCACATCTGTGTCCTGTCACATGACTGTGCATTCTAGAGAACTTTAGAGCTTGCTGTAGGACAGTGTTTCTCAAACCTGGATCCCTAGCTGCTGCTGGGCTACAACTCAACACTGGTTTCACCATAACGTTGGATTTATTAGGAGTGTACCCTAGAAGTCCCAGTGCTGCCCTGTGGCAGGTCACTCCAGAGGGTGATTAAGCTGTCTTTTTAAAAAACTTGTATGCAATTATTAATTGCGTTTTGAATCCCTGATAAAATTCTATGCAACTCTAGGACTTCCAAGATCACAGTTTGAAGACCACTTAACACAGACTTTCCCCTTTCCATGTAAAGCAATATGCTATTCTCCCTATTTTTGCTAAATACATGCTAAATTGCAACAGAAAGGACTGTAGCACTTTAGGAAACAAGCAACCACCAAGACTGACTCACAACACCATATTTCTTTAACTTTACTTAAAAAAATTCCTTCCAGTAGCACCTTAAAAACCAACTAAGTTAGTTCTTGGTATGAGCTTTCGTGTGCATGCACACTTCTTCAGATACACTTCTTCAGGTATCTGAAGAAGTGTGCATGCACACGAAAGCTCATACCAAGAACTAACTTAGTTGGTCTTTAAGGTGCTACTGGAAGGAATTTTTTTATTTTGACTATGGCAGACCAACACGGCTACCTATCTGTAACTTTAACTTTACTGTTTGGGATATTTATGGTTATACAGTGGTATGAACTTAATTAGTTTCGGAGGTCCGTTCTTAACCCGAAACCATTCTTAACCTGAGGCACGCTTTCACTAATGGGGCTACCTGCTGCCACTGTGCCACCAGTGCACAATTTCTGTTCTCATCCTGAGTCTAAGTTCTCAACCCGAGGTACTACTTCCAGGTTAGCGGAGTTTGTAACTTGAAGTGTTTGTAAGCCAAAGTGTTTGTAACCCGAGGTACCACTGCACTGTACAACTTCCATCATAGATTAAGATCAGTTATAACATAGGACTTTCTTTGAGCTGTCTGATAGCAATCTCTTCTTTGTATTTTCTTCAAAAAAAAAGTGACCTTCAGATATTGAATAGTTAAAGATGAAGACTAAAATTCAGGCTTCCTTATGCCAATTCTAGACCATTGCTGTTTCCTGACTCCCATCCATTTTATCAGGACATGCACAGAATTTCCTGCTGAAATGAAACAGAAGGCTGCACAACTGCAATACCTCATTAATTGCCCTTAACACCTTTTATTAGGGAGGGACAATAACTCAAAAGTTGAAAGCATGCTTTGCATGCAGAAAGTCCTATGTTCAATCCCTGACATTTCCAGTTAAAAGGATCAGGCAGCAGGGCTGGGAGAGGGACCACTACTGGTCACAATAAATAATACTGGACGAGATACACAGATAGGCTGACCTGGTATAAAGCAACTCCTCATGTTGCTATTAGAATGAATTGTGAAACCTGTGTTCCATTGTTGGGACAGTCTTAGGTTTATAAATATTCTGGACCTTCTCTGTCAGACATAGGTGCTCAGAACAAGCATTACATTCATATTATTTCTATAGGGCATGTGGTTTTGCTCTATGTCTTCAGATAGATAGATCCTATGGTAAGGAAGGGACAATATGAGCTCGTTCTCATTCAAGACACATGCAGAGCGAAGACTATGCAAAGAACAATGACATGACAACTGCAAGGGGGGATGACAAAAGTGGTTCCTCATAGGAGATTTTAGGAATAAGAACAAGAGCCTGCATGAAACGCCAACATAGAATGCAGAAAGTTAAACAAATCCATTCTTCTTCAGTAACTAAAGAAGGTTTGAAATCCTGCTGTAGCTAGAGTCTTACATTCAGATGTGGACAGGCCATGAAGTAATAATATGAGACCCTGCATTACAATGCTGAGAATCATAATTGATTGAGTTAAAAATGCATTAACAGTTTACCATTATATTATTCTGTAGTACAAACAGCCAAACTTCATCCCATGACATAACCCTAAAGCAAATCTTCTGTATGTTGATTGACTCAGAATGTCTGTTGTTGACATAAAACAGCAGCTTAGCTTTTGACCATCTTTCACAAAAGCTCATATGCCTCCATTGCCAGTTGATAAAACTATCAATTTCTTCTCAAATGTTTGATGTGCATTTAATTATACGGTGCAAGGTGTCTTTATTAACTTCTTGAAGATATTTTAATGAAAGACAGAAAGAAATCAGTGGTACAATGGACAATTATCCCAACAAGCATTTGAGAGAGAGAGAGGTGGATGGGAAGAGCATTCAGAATGAGTTGAGACAGGTGTGAAGGACCCAAAAGTATAAACGGAAGGGACATCTGGAGTGAGACTTGGCTTGACCATAGCTGCAGGTTTGAAGACAGAAATTTATATTGTCTTCAGTCCCTGCCTCAGTCATTGTTTGTAGGCCTGCCATATTACAAGGCAGGGATAACCCACCACTATTATCCTTCTCCCAAATACTTATTTCCCAAAATAAAAACCACATTCTGCAGAGAAATGCCATTCACAACTTATGCTTAACACTGTACTCCACCTCCCTTTCTGTATATAGCTTATTCAGTATTTCAGTAATCCTTAGGACTAACTGTCCTAAAGCTTTTATTTCGCTTAATAAATATACATTCTCTCTACTCCAAAAATTAACTCTGCGGGATCTATACTTAAAGTTGACTTTCTATGAGTTGTTACCAGTGCTGGGTTGTAACCATGTTGCAGATTTATGTTTAAAAATACTTCTTGAATACCCCCACCTACCACACTTTTGGCTGCTTTTAAAAAATGTGCTAAGGTATAATGTGAATGATGATTATGTAAAACAATGGAATTGCTTGTATAATTGCAGCTGTATATCCTTCATTTAGTCTTTATGGCACAGATGCAGTTATACCTACCATTCTATAGAACTTAGCTGTCCTCAGTGTGTACAAACTAGCTAACATGGGAAAAGCCTGAAGACAGCAATCATGTAAAAATATATTTAGGAAGAAAAGCAGTAATATCATGTTCCATTATTTCTGAAGAGAAAGAAAAGGTTAGGGCATGATTATGCCCCCAGTATTTATTTGTCTTTAAAACAAAGAAACTGTCACACAACATATGAATTCAAGGCATCAAAAGAACAAATACAAAATGTTGGTCAGGAGCACCTGAGGTGTACTTGACCATAAAATACTTATTTCATCATTCTCTGTAAAATGATGTCACTTCATAAGACAAACACCACACGGTTTCTAAAACATGAGAACAGCCTGTAGTGATGAAATCTATGCAGGTTGAATAATTTATCCCTTCAATTCCAATTTGAGATATGGGATAGAAGAAAGTAATTCAAAGCAGTAAGAAGAAACACAAGAAAACAAACATGGTTCACAGAAGTAATGCCCTTTTTCAGAATACCAAGTCTCTCTGTCCTGAAGGAAGGAAACAATTTTGATGATAATCAATACCTGCAGGAGCTCACAAAGCAACTGAGAAAGGTCAGAGCCTATACTATCCGCACAGCCTTCTTTATAACTTGCTTTCTTCTTGATGCTTACTGATAATGCAATAATAACTTATTTATAGGGAACATTTTGTTGGAAAATCATATGTGAAGAGGAACTGCAGGACCCAAAGGGATTTTTCTTGTTTTCAAGTCACTGATAATGCTTTGATCAGAATAAAAGAAGTTAGTTTCTTCTGCTAACATTGATTGTCTGCCCCCCCCCTTTACAAAATCTTTCATACATCACAATGACTTTTAAAAACCCAGAACATGTGGAACAAGTACAGTGGTAGCTCGGTTTAAGAACAGTCCTGTTTATGAACAATTCGGTTTACGAACTCCGCAAAACAGGAAGTAGTGTCCCGGTTTGCGAACTTTACCTTGGTCTAAGAACGGAATCTGAATGGTGGAAGGGCACCGGCAGAGGGAGGCCTGATTAGTATGCCTCGGTTTAAGAATGGTTTCGGTTTAAGGACAGACTTCTGGGACAGATTAGGTTCATAAATCGAGGTACCACTGTATTTGGTTACATTTTATTATTTCTCTATTGGGGTTGGGATGGTAAGTTTCCTTGAAATTTCCTTTGAAGATTATTCAATCTATTTAGGCAACTTTTCACCAGCCTTGGAAGTTTATTTCATTTAATGTAATAAACACTGAACATATTGATTTCATTCTTATATAATGAAAACAGTCTATTTTAAGTGAATAAGACTGTGTTTGTGTGAAAAATGCAGAGACCAGGCAATACACCAGACTTAGGGTAAAGCAATTTGGGGTTTCTAGTTGGACCAAGAGATTGCAAAGCTATCCTGAGCTGATGTAGACCATACATTAACTGCCAAGGCTGAGCATTGAAGCTGCTTCCAAAAACCAGCCAGCACAATCCTAGTAGTAAAAGAAGATTGCAAATATCAACATCAGTCATCTTTGTAGCACTGCAATCTTGTTTTCTATTTAGTGCAAGGTGTGTGTCACTTACAGAACTCAAACCATAGATATCATCTGAAAGGAGGTTTTGATGGATGTCAGACAATCACATGGGTCAGTACTGCCACCTGGCATCAAAGGCAAGAGATGTCCAGAGTTGAAGAGTATGCAGCTACTTCCTATCCTCACTTGCTGAGATGTTATGGTGAAGAATATTAGACTTTAGGCCCAAATTGAAGCCTTATGCAGAAAAGATAGCAGCTGTTGCACAATCATGTTATATGGAAAAAAAACTTTGAGTAGGACACAGTGGGGAAATATGGACCACAAGCTTTCATAAATCCTGTTTGAAGATGGCCGATGTGACGTTGTAATAGTAGCAACCACTTCAGGACATTCATATCTCTGCTCAATGTTCCACTTGGATTGAACAGATTATGCTTGACCCAGCTGAAAAGAAGGTAGGATTCTGCCTGAAGATGGAAGATTTCACTGTAGAGCTGTCAGTGTGAATGAGCACTGATGGAAGTAGAGAAGGGCAAGGCACACTGCCCACAACTCAAGCCAATTAATGCTGTGGGCAGATTCTATCAGAGTCCATAAACTGTGGGCAAACTTTCCCTAGCAGGGGAGCTCTCCAGCAGGATTGTTCCTGGATCTTGGCACAGACACCCTTGTGGAGATTCTGGAGACATGTCAACCAACAAAAATATTTGTGGAATGGTCAAAGGAGCTTGTACCAGGTATTGGAAATGTGTGACTGGAACAGCAATAGGAACTACTGAAGCTTAAAAGTGTGGTGGTAAGCCCAAAGTACAATCTGGGTGGTTAATACAAAGAGACTCTGGGCTCTCACCAGAAGTGTCACATCTGCAGAAGGCTTTTGCAACAGTGAACAAGCCATTTCCCAAATGGCCACAATCTGTTCTGGAGAAAAATGATGGCAATGTGTCCAGAATGACACTCAGGTATATATGCTGCCTCATAATCAGGTGGTTCTTTTCCATGTGTGTGTTGTTGTTTTTAGAAACCTGTGGTCCCTCGGGGCTGAAAGAGATTAAAATATAGTTTGAAGCATGATGAAAAGTGTTCACTTGTACCAATAGACCAGTGGTTTTCAAAGGATGTGTCAAGAGAGGATGGAAAGTATGGTGGAGAGATTCAAGGACAATCAAAGAAATATTTAAACATTTCAATGTGTTGCCAAAGTGTCGAAAATGGCCCTCAGGTGTAGATACGGACTCACAGCCAGGTGGCTCTTTTCAATGTTTTTTTTAGAAACCCGTAGTACCTCCAAACTGAAAGTGTGATTTGAAGTATGATGAAAAGCATTCACCTGCACCCTTTGCAGCTGAGGTAGACTGGCCAGGTTTTCCCCCAGAAGCTGACTACAGATGTTACTGGAATGGCTGTCTGCTCAAGGATGGGTGGAATAGGCAAGCATCATGGGCCCTACCAAAGGGGTGTCTCCATGGAAAAGGTTGTGATATGTGTGATATTGAGTAAAGAGAAGATAGGGCTTCTGATCTGAGTGACAGTAGTTAGAATAGACTTGTGCTTCTCCCGGGGCCTACCAAGATCTTGAAGGCCTTGTCTCCAAACAGGTTAGTTCCCAAATACAAAGCTATAAATAAGTTTATTCTGGATGTATTATCTGCATCCCAATGGCAAAGCCAGAGGATTTGACATGTAACAACATCATCAGCCATTGAGTGGGCAGTAAAGTGTGTGGCATCCAGGGTTACATCTTGCATGAAAGCGGCTGCTCAATGAAGTTGCAGCAAAGCTTTTCAAACCTGCTCTGGTTCTTGATATTGATCACTCAACAGTTCATCATTAGGAGATGATGAACTAAGGACATCACTGTAGCCAGTTTTGACACTAAACTGCATATATAGTTGGAAAGGGGGACTACATATTCCTTTCCCCTTACTCACTTACAGCTATCAATGCAATCTAGCCCCTATGCCAGGGACCAGCAGCAATCTGGTGAGTGTGTGATGGTGGCAGGGAAGGGGGGGGGAGAGGCTGACCCAGGAGAGGGGCCTAGCAATTTTTGGTGTTTGGTGTCACCCATAAGGCAGGAGGCAGGGTAGGAGGAATAGAAAGGGTCAAAGCAGTCAGATATGGAGGTGGGGGCACAGGTTGTGTAGGAAGTGGAGGAAGAGGCTGTTTGGGTGAGTGGCAGGCTGGTCAAATCACTGCAATCCCCTGTCTCCTAGAACTAGGAGAGGCTTGAAGAGGGAAGCACAGTGACAATTTCCATGCAGAAAAAAAATCTCCAGTTGCTTGAGCACACTCCATCAGTCAAAGGAACATAAGCTCGGTGGAGCTTCAAGTGCTCCACTGGGCACAAGCCAAGAAAAGTTAATACCATCTATGGAGATGCTAGAAGTATGTGTCCATGTGTATCTGGTGCTGTAAGTGTGTGCTTTTGTCAATAAAGAATTAACAGTCGGCTGTTTGCCTTCCTTGACTGGGTGTGCTCAAGACACCCCCATGAGTGGAAGAACAAAGAAGTTACAACCATGGCTTGCAAACATGAAGGAAAAGAATGCCTGTTCCTTTGGTCAACTGATTTATCCCAGAGAGTGTTCTAATGTGGTAACACAATGGACAAACCAATCATAAATACGTTGCAGCACAGCAGTTAATAGTAGTTAACCTCGGACTACAGATGTGTACTACCTCCCAACCAACAAACCATGCCTCGTTTTTATAAAAGTGTCAAGTATCTTTGAGTACCTCCAATTACTTGATTTCAAATTACTTTTATATTCATCTATCAAACTTAAAGCACAGAAAACAAACACACTTTTTTCTGAATGATACTTCTTTGTCATGAATGTGTTGGTGGTGATTTCCAGTTATAACAGATTTGTAAAAATACAATAAAAATATGTTCTGTTTTCTTAAAATCCTATGGTTAAGAATTTACAATAAAATAAAATTGCATGTAGTGAAATTATACTCTGAGAACTGTTTACATTACAGACGCTTCAGGTTACAGACTCTGCTAACCCAGAAATAGTACCTTGGGTTAAGAACTTTGCTTCAGGATGAGAACAGAAATCGCACGGTGGCGTGGCGGCAGTGGGAGGCCCCATTAGCTAAAGTGGTACCTCAGATTAAGAACAGTTTCAGGTTAAGAACGGACCTCCAGAAAGAATTAAGTTCTTAACCCGAGATACCACTATAGTTACGCAACAGATTAAGGCTTGCTGCTGGCAATATGGATCAACATGCTCAGCAAATGGCTGAGCAGTATTGATAATTCTAGGCTATTTGAATACCCCCTGAAGGCAAGCATCATATTCTGGGCCATGTTTTTTTCATCCACCCCTTATGATGCACTTAATTACAACAACCCACAGGCAGCACTGGGCAAAACATAAGCAAGAGCCCAATCTAAGATGAGTGAAAGTGAGAAATGGTTGGTGGGAAATTTCTGTCTCACAGATAATTCTATACACATGTATGAGACAGCCATGAAAAACAAACCAACAAACCATGATCCACTTGAAAAATGTGCTGGTATTCAAAATCTAGGAAAAATCTCCACACAACAGATTGCATTTTAAGACTTACAAGCAGATTTCAACTTATGGAAAGTGCTTTATTGCCTCTTCCTTTCCATCACAATACCTGGCAACACCCCTCCTCAAAATGCTACACCTGAAGTTGGGGATCAGACTATTTCCAGCCTGTCACTTTTACATATTTTTGTTCCTAAATCTATTCCGTAACATTTTAGCATTTATTTGCAAAATTGTTTTTTGATATATATTTTTCAAATTATGAATCTCTAAAGGCATTTTTATACTTTTCCTCTGAATCGAGAACTACAGCTGGATGAACTAATGAATAGAAATCAATTGACCCACACCATAGAAGCGGAAAAGTTTTCATTTCTGCAAGCAGCTCTTTGAATCCAATTCAGCAGTTCTTGCATCATAAAGAGACTAGTGTGTGATATGAGGCTTACACACAGTTCCTGATGGGTCAGAGAGTTCCATGTTTTTCTTAAGCTCTACTTAAATCAATGGGGCTTAAGTGCATATTAAGTATACAGAACACTATTAGGCCGTGCTAAGAAGCAGCTAGTTATTTATTACTGTCATCCTATCAGAGGCATCTAAAATTTTAAATACCATAGTTTTTTAAACAGTTAAAGAATACCCCCTAGATAGGAGATATGGCACCTTATAAACTTTATGAAAACAAATCACTGTACATGGGAAAAAATTAACAAAAATTCCAGCTGTTAAATTAGAATATTGGTTAAGAATCTGAACTAGTTTTATACTTGGCAACATTAAATCCATCTTAGTTATCTGTCTTCATTAACAGCATGTGCTAGAAACCATATATAATATAAAAGAACAAACTAAGAAAGAAATGCAGTTAAGTGTAGAAATAAATAAATTTATTTAAAAACGTAAGGGAGAGGGGGATACTCACCAAGAACAGTGTCCGGAATGCACTTATATCTCCAAAGAATTCCTCAACACTAACAGTTTTGGGATCGAAACAGAAGTAGTCCCCCAAATTGTCGTATAACTTGGTCATATTGTTGTGCATGTTAGATAACTTCTCGTACTGCTCTCTAGCACTCTTCGCAAAGCTGTACACTTAAAGTTAAGGAAGTTCAAATAAAATCAGTAGTAAAACAGTTTCAAATAAGATTGCTTTATCACTTAAATGCATTCCTCCTAATTACTGAATTTGTTAATTGATGATTTTATATAGAAACCATGCTTCACACATTCTAATATGCTTTAAGCACAATAAAATCCACCAGGCTATTGTTTTTTCACATGTGCCCAACATGACTTTACTTTCTATAGAACTGCTGATTGTATGGCCACATATGCAGGTTGTGCTCCTTGAGTCTGGTCTTGACCAAAGTGTGAACACTGAACCTGCAAAGAATAAGGAAATAACATCACTTATAGAAACACATTTTCCCCATGAGATCAGCAGCAAGTCTAACCAGTTTATTGTGATTTATTTATTTTAAAGTGGTTTTACTTATAACACAACAATGTAAAAGATTATCTGATTACTATGCTATATATATATATATATATATATATATATATATATATATATATATTTGCTTTCGTAGATTTTCACGGGTACAGGAATGCAGGTTTTGGTGTCTTCGGGTGTCTTCCCGTGTAAGAGTCGGGGTGTCTGTGCGACGTTTCGACGAGGTCTCACTCGTCATCTTCAGGCTGGTGAAGATGACGAGTGAGACCTCGTCGAAACGTCGCACAGACACCCCGACTCTTACACGGGAAGACACCCGAAGACACCAAAACCTGCATATATATATATATATATATATATATATATATATATATATTATTCCACATAATAATATGCAGATAATAGCAGCTATCTACTGTCGTCTTCTTTTTGGCATTTTTTTTAGCTATCACAAGACATTAAAGCTCAATACATCTGGAACAAAAAGGCAGATGACCATCATTGGTGTAGATGGTTCCTATATTACATTTGTCTATTCACACTTTGAAGTCAGGTGCAGGGAAACCACCAGAATATGGTTGCAGGAAAGCATTTTTTTAACCATCAAAATGGTCAGATACAAATAGCACATACACAAATAAGAAATATGGACTTAATTGCCTCTAATCCTACAACACTGCAGCTTTGACTATCTGGGGGCTATTTCAAACACAAGTAGGGAACCCTAAAAATTGTGGTAGAGCAATTAAATGTATACTTAATCCTCTCAGCAGAATAAGTAGATTACAATATTTTAGAAGTGGGGGTGCTAGCAATACAAATGTTTGTTTAAACACAGGATATTTTTCAGTGCTATTGGCTGAATATTAGTGTGCCTTCCCATGCAGTGAAGTAAAATTAAACAAGGAATGGTTTGCATTGTTCCAAGTGCCACTATTCTGTTATAGTAAGCACACTGCAGCTTTTTATTAGCAACTGAAGAGGACTGGAAATCAACCTGAGATCTACTTAACCTTCACAACAATTGCAGTTACAAATTGCATAATTGTTACCTAAAGCGGAAGGAAGCAATCTCACACAGAAGTCAGACTTTTAGAACAACGTGAAGGCAAATAAAGGTTAACATTCTATTAAGAGAATAATTAAGGCATATTGCTCCCATTCTTCTGTTTCAAATTAAATAAATGTTTCATTTAATTATTTTTTAAAAAAAAGTTGTTGAAAATGTAGCTTTTCATTTTAACCAACGGCAGGCTGAATGGTTGTGTTATAGTGGTGGCTTTAGCCTTGAACAAGCTGGTATTTGCAAGTGACACACTGACTTTGGAAAGCTTTTCCGTATCAGGTGTGAGTTGCACCAACATTGACTGAGTTTCAGCAGCAGGAAACAACAGGGCTGCTGACTCAAGCATTTGACTAAAGGGTGTTTCTCACCTGGTTAACATAGTTGTGTCTAAGTATATTGTTGTTTTTACTTAAGTTGTATTTAAATGAAATGTTCCTTTATTGTAACTTAATGCTGTATCTTACTCAGGGGTTGTGTGAACACTGAATAATTTAAATAAATTGTTTGCTGCACACCAGTACTGCATTTTCCGTATTTCTGCCAATATTCTTCTAGAGAGCACGCCAAATCTTTAAAAGTCAGGCCAATTTATGTATCTTTCTGTCTATAAATCTGCTGTTTAGATGTACACAACCTAGAGACATCCAAATACAAGGCACACAGAAAGGTGATGCTACCTCATATTTTAGACTCGACCTGTCAAAGTTTTGGCTTCTGTTTTAAACCTTTTTAAGAATGCAATCTTGATGTGCTGTGAATAGAGTGATAAACTATAGAGTCTTCCAGTGATATATTCTACTTATTGTTTTTGGTAACTGATTTCTAATAAAAAATGAAGCAACTCTTAAAATTGTGTTTGGGATGGTGGGGCAATGGATCAAACATTCATAGTTCTTTTAATGTAAAGAATTATAGACAAACCATTGCAGAGAGAAATGGTAAAAAAAAACTTTTAAAAGTTGAAACTACAATAAGGTTTCAGACATAAAAGGGGGATGGGAC
This sequence comes from Podarcis vaucheri, assembly GCF_965113315.1. Taxonomy (NCBI): domain Eukaryota; kingdom Metazoa; phylum Chordata; class Lepidosauria; order Squamata; family Lacertidae; genus Podarcis; species Podarcis vaucheri. The sequence goes on along the minus strand of NC_138758.1, from coordinate 16,761,067 downwards.
AAAATGAAGAGCAAATTATATATATCTGACATCCAAAGAACTATGAACACAGCTCCAAGAGTCTAAGTGGGCTATGGACTTCTATTTCCTTCAAAGAGCAGTTCTGCACCACACCCCCATCATACCACAGGTTAACTTATTTTGAAACCCAGGAGAGCTTCAAAATCAGTCATGTAAGGTTGATGGACGTAGACCAGAGAGATATTGATTCAAAAATCTGCTCAGCCACAAAACTTACTAAGCTACCTCGGTGCAGTGCTTTTTACCTTAACCTAACCTGATGCATAGGATGGTTGATATGTTGAAGAAGTTTGGGAATGATGGTGAAAACCATGTACACTGCTCTGCACTGGGTAGGAAAAATAATTTTCTCAGTGGCTGAAAGTGTCAAAAAAATCCATAAAACCTATAACACAACACAAGATTTAGAAAACAAACAACCTTTAATGCAAGATACAGAAATGCATCTAAACTATATAATAATGCTGTCTCTCTTCACTGCTAAGATGCAGGCAAGTGAGGTTTCCATTATTCAGCTGTCAAGGAACTCCCTTTTCGAAACGTCGAGTGCCTACTGCATTTGTCTTTTCCCTGTGGAGGAACTGTATGAGGGGATTTCACTTGCTCACTTTTATCAGACCTGCTTCCATCTTAAAGTGGCTGTCTTCTCCTCTTATTAGCAGAAAGTAAAAGCCAACAGGCAGGGAAGCAAGCAAAATGTGAGTCAAGAGGAAGATGTGTAAAGGAACAGAGAGGAGGAAATTAAATGTTGTTGTTGTTGGTGTCATCCAGTAGCACCTTAGAGACCAACTAAGTTTGTTCTTGGTATGAGCTTTCGTGTGCATGCTAAGAACAAACTTAGCTGGTCTCTAAGGTGCTATTGGACAACACACACACACACACACACACACACACACACACACACATATCAGACCAACATGGCTACCTACCTGAATCTATGATGATGATATAAGTTGGCTGTTGCATATGGATTTGTGCTAAATACCAGCCAGTCATATTACAATATGAAGATAATTCATTGCCAAAAAATTTTGTTTGACAAAGGTGTGTCTGATCTGTGACCTGGGTGTCCAGGTTTTGCTCCCTACCTCAATAGCCTTCAGCTAAGAAGTAAATACTTATCTTTTTAGAAGGCTTTTGGGCTGCAAAATCTTGCAGAGCATGGGATTTTACATTATATAGGTGTGTACCTATTGAAAACAAAAATGTGATTCTGCTCTCATTGTTTCCTCTTTGTCACAACATTGAGCTAGTTTACACGAATTCATACTTTTGGAGACTTTTAATAAATATTTTAAAAGTTAGAAAGCTGGTGGAAGTTATTCCAGTTACTAAATTAAGTATGTGTAGAAAAGAGAGAAATGCTTTACAAAGCCTGCAAACAATGAAGATATGAATGGAATGACGTGGCGGGGGAGGGATATCTTTCACAGCAGGCAGCATACCATTGTCAGCATAGAGTATAAAGGACTGGGGACTAACCTGATGGAATAAATTGACACTGACACTGAAGTGAAGAGGGAAGTGACAAATGAACAGCTTCCAGAGAACAGCTGACATAACTAATTTAAAGGGAACATGTGAAAGAATTTTGAAGTTTTCTCCTTTATACCACATACTTCATAATACTATATGGAAGCTGCTGTTTTCTGAAGACTTTTTAAAATAGTTCACACTGGTCCCAATATGAATTACTGTATTTTTCTCTCTATAACACTCACATTTTTTCTCCTAAAAAGTAAGGGGAAATGTCTGTGCGTGTTATTGAGCGAATGTGTGGTCCCTGGAGCCGACTGGCCCGAGTACAGGAGCAAAAATCAGGCAAAAATCTTTTGCCTTCCTTTCCTCCCTCCCCTTAAATCCCTCTCCTGCATTGTTAGCCAGCTGCTTCTCCGCACACTCCTCTCGTGCTCCTTGTCCCTTCTGTGTTTTTCCTTCCCTCCCCACTTAAAACGTGGTTACAAAGCACGGATGCACATGGATCCTCAGGATCTTTGCATTGGGTCACCCCAAATTCACCATCAGATCACATAGCATGTCCATGGCTACAGCTTGCACCAAAAAATCACGCCACTGTTTCCTGGGGCTGCAATGGTGCAAAAACGTGGTTACAAAGCACAGATCCACATGGGTTCTCAGGATTTTTGCACTGGGCTACCCCAAACTCACCGTCAAAACACATGTCTGTGGCCACAGCATGAAGCACAAAAATGATACATCCGCTGTTTCATTCAGAATTTTTTTTCTTGTTTTCCTCCTCTAAAAACTATGTGCGTGTTATGGTCAGGTGCGTGTTATCGAGCGAAAAATACGGTAAACAGACTTACAGAACAGCAGTAAGACTACACGGTACTATTATTAAAGAAGGGAAGTGTCATTTTCCAATATGCATATCCAAATATTGTTATTGACTCTGGATAAACCACCACTTACAAATCCATGAAAGCTCTGCAGACTTCTACAATTTCATTTTTGTAGCTGGGTGGAACAGAAAGGGAAAGAGAAAACTCAATGAAAAGGGCAGTTGGACAACCACCTTTCTTTTGCTGGGAGAAGGCAACAAATAAGGACATAATTCTGCTAGAGCTGTAATTTGAAACATTTTATGTTTCAGCTAACACCTGTGCTTTGTTAATTTCCTTCATTTTCGCTGCATATTTGACAGTAAACACCACTATACAACTGGATGTTATTAATCACTGTGTGCTGCCAGTGGTGGGAAAAGAAAGAAAGGGGTTGGAAGAGGTTTGCAACTTGTGCAGAGCCGCTTCCCAATGAAAGAACCCCAAGCAATCATAGGGAACAAAGAACAACTTGCTATTTATAAATATAAAATACACTGCAGTAGCAGAGCAAAATAACAGCACAAGTAAATGTTTCTCTTTAAAAACCAAGGTTTGCTATAGTAACAACAACAAAAGCAATACAAACAAAAGATTGATCATTGACATGCATAGCATTATGAAGAAATGAAGTGACCTTGGCTATCTAGTTCTTTCATTAACAAAAATACATGAATATTCAGCAGGAAGAGTGGGAACAAAACAATTCAGTTTTCATAGGTCCTGTTCCTTGCAGAAATCACAAGGCTGATGTAGCACATATATGACATGTATAAATGTTTTATGTGCTTCACACAGTTTACCTCAATCCTTTTTCAAAGATGTCATCCATTAATTCCAGGTGTGAAGCTTAGTAATCACCAGCAATTCTTACCAATAATTCCTCTCAACAGATTGTTAATTCATGCAACTGTGCAATCTAATTGGCCCCTAGCTTGATGCAGTTGTCATTTGAGGTGTTTGCGGCAAGCACAAATTATTGTCTTGAATGCCAGAATATCATTTTAAAACAAATTGGCAAGCTTTGTCAAACCTTGACCCTAACAGTCGAATCATTTGTGAATGATAACTTGGAAGAAAGCACCACTGAATTTGAAGTGAGTTTCTCCAAATTAAGTATGGACAGGAGCCTAGCCTAAACCATATTAAACAAGACATGTTGATACACTGATATTTAGAACTGAACTGACCACAGCAGCAATATAAACAGAGGCAAATAAAATAAACCTTGGACAGAAATTATCATTAGTGAGCTTTGATGCCCTTTTAAAAAAGTTTTTGAAGAAATAGCTATCACCCTGGAAGGGATTTTTTTCTCATCTTTAGTGACAAAATTAGTGTAAATATGTAACAAGATAAGAAGAGTCTGCTGGATCAGGTCCATCTAGCGCAGTGTTCTGTTCTCACAGTGGCCAACCAGAGGCCTGTGGGAAACCAGCAAGCAGGACTTGAGCATAAAAGCAGAGTCTCTCCTTTGATTTCTAGCAACTTGTTTTCAGAAGCATTCCAAGTTTATGACCATCATTGCCTCCTGTGGGAGCAAGTTCCATTATCGAACCTATGTGAAGATAGCTGTCTAAATGTAGCATATAACTAAAGGAAATCCAACAGAAACAAAGTTGCACTATAAAGAACTTAAGGATACTGAATCAAACTGAAGCACCAAGTTTTCAGGTATCAGTGGTACAAAAAATTGTAAAGGAAAGGCAGACTGGAACAAAGGAATCTTCAAGGCATATGTTTGAAGGTCTGTGCTAAAGGGGTGGTTTTGTTGTGCCATAGGAAATTTCACAAATTGTGAAATTGTTATTTAAATTTGGCTGCCCTCAAGGGACGTTAAAGACCTGATTATACTAAATAATTGCGCTGGGCGAGAGCTAGCGGATGCAATGGGGGCCGAGAAGTATGATTTCTTAGCAGCCTTCACCGCCATCTCGTAGGTTTTCATAAAAGCCCTATAAGATGTTCTTGAGGCTCTGTCACGGGCACCCCGCCATACTCGCTCTAGCCGTCTGAGGTCCCGCTTCATTTTCCGGAGCTCCTCGGTAAACCAGGGAGCCCGGTTTCTGCGGGGTCGCAGAGGGCACTTAGGTGTGATCTCAATCGATGGCTGCCAGGAGCTGGGTATTCCAGCCCTCAACAAGCTCAGTAATGAGTTGCCAGGGGGAGCAAGGTCCCGCAAGGCTTGGCGGAATCTATCAGGGTCCATCAGTCTCTGTGGGCGAGCCCAAATCGGCTCGCCACCTAAGCAGGGTGGGGGTGGAACGTCAATCCTGGCTTTCAGAGCGTAGTGATCAGACCATGGCACCTTCATCGAAGGAGACATGATCACATCTATACCTACGCCAAAGATCAAATCCAGCGTGTGGCCTGCTTGATGTGTGGGGCCCGAAACAAACTGGGAGAGCCCTAGTGTCGCCATGGAAGACACCAGGTCCAGAGCCTGTGAGGAGGGAGTGGCATCAGCATGGATGTTAAAGTCCCCCAATACCAATAGGTTAGAGAACTCCAAGGCCCAGCCGGCCACCACCTCCAATAGGCCTGACAGGGTGGCTGCTGGTGCGCTAGGTGGCCGGTACACCAGCCAGACAGCCAAGCTCTCCTCGGAGCCCCACACTAGGCCAACAAATTCAATGCAATGTAGATCCCAACCAGCCCTTAGGCCTCCCCTGGCCTAGCCAAAATGGTTTTCCAGTTAAATTTCCTTGACCAAGTGCCAGATTCTCCAAATTCCCTAGTTCTTTACTTTCCCTGCCTATTCCCTCAATTTGCCTGCTTCCCCAAAGCTGCCTAAAGCTCTTTCTAGATCTAGTAGCATCATAGAAATATAGAACTGTATAGTTGGAAGGGACTGAGAGTTATACAGTCCAACCCTCTGCAATGCAGGAATCTCAACACTTGGACCTCATCAACACTGATACCGTACCAGACCCTGCTAAGCTTTTCGAATGTGCTAGTAGTTTTACTGCTGCATCACTAGGAGGAGGGTCAATATTTTCCTTTAGGCTCTTGTTCCATTGTGCTCTACCTTTACTCCCAGAGCCCTGCATTTCTAGCTTCCCAGCACCAGCACCTTAGTCCCCACAAGATCCTCTAACAGATTTACCATATCAAGGCTTACTGATAAAGCAGATGTTTTGAACACAGAAGGTTCAATATTCAATCCCTAGAATTTCTAGGTAGGGCTGGGAAATCATGAGACCCTACAAGCTAGTTACTGATGCCAACAATCACCTAGCTGCAGCAGTTTACTCCATTTCAACATGATGCTATAGCTTTCTTAGAAACTGCAACACCTTTAAAAAACAAAAGTGTGTTTGTGATAGACAAAAGCAAAGATTCTGAAAAACACACACCAAAGTACACTTTCAAAACATGTTGCAAGACACAATGGGGAATCGACAGGTCAACACCATACATTATTTCCTACTGTGCGTGGCACATGTACCCCTCACAGGGGTTAAATATGTGTGTGCCATCAACATCCTCAATTGCGTGAAGGAGATTTCTGGACAAGGTGAAAGGCCATAAGGGACCACCTCCAGAAAACATTCCCCCCCCAACTATCTTGTAAGATCTGACAGCAGTTGAACAGAGCCCATATTCATGTTTTTCGAGCCTCCCAAAGGAAAGGTCATTTGTACAGTGTGACAAATTGCTTCATGTTCATACTATTTGTTTCTTCGTTCACTCTTCTGCAGCAGTATAAGGAATGAAAAGTTGCTAAAACGGAGACCAGAGCTTGCACAAAGGAAGCAACTCATAGAGCAGAAAAAACCAAACACATTATGAATGTTTCTTACACCTAGATTCTGTTCAGTTACTTATAAGTCCCCCTGATACACAGAAAACTGTATCTAAATGCCTGAATTTAGGACCAAAGCAGCAGACAGCCTCAAGATCCAGATATAAAGTATCCATGGTTGACAGCAATATCATAAAGACAACCTTCAACCATGCAAGTACACCTGCCTACTGAGATCATCTTCAGGGGCCCTCTTGTGTTCCCCCCAAATCCTGGAAATACACTTGGTTGGGACCAGGGAAAGCACCTTTTTGGTAACCATGACTAGACTTTGTAGCTCTCTTTGAAGGGAAATGCAGCTTTCCTCCAACAGACTCTTGTCTTTCGACATCTACATGCAGTCGCTGGAAGGGATCATCAGGGGGTTTGGGCTGGGTGTCTATCAATATGCAGATGGTACCCAGCTCTACCTTTCTTTTAAATCAGAACTAGTGAAGGCGGTGAAGGTCCTGTGTGAGTGTCTGAAGGCAGTTGAAGGATGGATGGCAGCTAACAGATTGAGCTTGAATCCTTACAAGACAGAAGTACTGTTTTGGAGGGACAGGAGGCGGGCAGGTATGGAGGACTCCCTGATCCTGAATGGGGTAACTGTGCCCCTGAAGGACCAGGTGCGCAGCCTGGGAGTCATTTTGGACTCACAGGTGTCCATGGAGGCACAGGTCAATTCTGTGTCCAGGGCAGCTGTTTACCAGCTCCATCTGGTACGCAGGCTGAGACCCTATCTGCCCGCAGACTGCCTTGCCAGAGTAGTGCATGCTCTGGTTATCTCCCACTTGGACTACTGCAATGCGTTCTACGTGGGGCTACCTTTGAAGGTGACATGGAAACTACAACCAATCCAGAATGCGGCAGCCAGACTGGTGACTGGGGGTGGCCCCCAAGACCACATAACACCGGTCTTGAAAGACCTACATTGGCTCCCAGAACGTTTCCGAGCACAATTCAAAGTGTTGGTGCTGACCTTTAAAGCCCTAAATGGCCTCGGTCCAGTATATCTGAAAGAGCATCTCCACCCCCATCATTCTACCTGGACACTAAGGTCCAGCGCTGAGGGCCTTCTGGCGGTTCCCTCACTAAGAGAAGCCAAGTTACAGGGAACCAGGCAGAAGGCTTTCTCAGTAGTGGCGTCCACCCTGTGGAACACCCTCCCACCAGATGTCAAAGAGAACAACAGCTACCAAACTTTTAGAAGACATCTGAAGCTTTTAATGTTTGATGTATTACTGTATTTTAATATTTGGTTGGAAGCCGCCCAGATTGGCTGGGGAAGCCCAGCCAGATGAGCGGGGTATAAATTTTAAAAAATATTATTGTTGTTGTTGTTGTTGTTGTTGTTGTTGTTGTTGTTGTTGTTGTATTTCGTTAAAGCCCAGAGCATTTGGGTGGTAGAGTGATGTTTGACTGTACGGATTTTAACCATCTCCATATTCTGAGTGTTTCTAATTGCTGCAGCATTCTATTATTTCCTGCTACTGATTTAGTATTGGACTGTACGAGGCATTTTCTGTAAACTGTAAATCTGACAGACATTGAGCTGTATCTTGAGACACTGAGCTGTATCTGCATGGCGTGTCTTGATTGTTAGTCACTTTTTGTTTTTCTGAGGAAGAGTTGAATATATATTTTTAAAAAATAAATAATTTCTTCCTCATCTTGCAAGTTTCCCTTCTTTTGGCTTAAAATCTACGACTTCCTTATACCATTATATCACCATTCAACAGAATATATGAAACCATACTAGAACAGAGATATTTCTATATGCTCATCTCAAATTTTCTACCTGTCATACACAAATAAGCAAATATGCACCAATATCCATTTGAGAATGCTACCTCATACAAAGAATTTGGCTGGCAGAATTGACTTTGCCCCAGTGCTAATAAAGCAAGCATTTTTTTTTAACCTAAAGTTAGACTTTGAACCTAAGCAGATTTCATTAGAAATTACTTTCAAAGCAACTGAAACTAACTTTAGAAGCAACTTTCCTCACATATGGCTCACTAAGCTGTAGCACATAAGACTCCATGCCAAAAAAGGAAATAACAAATGATTTAACTAGTAAGCTCATGGGAAACACTCTGATACTGGAACTGCATTTGGTCTTAGCCAAAAGGCTGAGAAATAGTAATTCAGTGTTTGACACCCAAAAAAGTTCAACACAGTGTGTTTAATGAAGGCACAATGAAAGTTTGTGCATCTTTCACTTCATAAATATCTGACCTTTTCTGGCCTTGCTGTAAAGCCTGGTTAACACAATTAGTAAATAACACATTTACTTTGTTTACTCATTTTAAACCTTAATATGCAAAGGTAAAATGTATTTGTGAACCCTGGTTTGTGCAGGAAGATTCAATAACTAAGAACGATTAATGGATTTCGACTAAGAAACAAAGCAACTTGGACATCTAGGTTACTCCTAATATAGCATCTAAAAAGTGATTCACAAAACTTCACCTGCAGCGATAGCCATTGTTTCATGATTTCACTGTGAATGAGATCTATGAGTGTACATTTCACATGATTTGTTACAATACTCTTATGCATGTTGAAATTGGCTCTAGCAAATACTTAATTAAGAAAACTGACTGCAGTGGAAGGCACTAATTATACCACTTTTTTCTGTTAGAAAGTGTTTTTCTGAAATCAAATAATTCTTTACACATTATCATGAAGATTCTACAAGACCAGTAAACTAAGCTTGGTGATAGAGAAATTGGCATTCATTTAATGATCACATTGCATTGGTGTAAATCAGTCATGAAGGTAAAAGGTGTTTCAATTTTTCTCTAAGAGGGCATAATCAAAAGTTTATTCATCTTACAATAAACATGAAGTTTGTTTGGAATGAGTTCAGCAACTCAGTCACACCAATATAATCACACCCCGGTTTCCTCTCCCCTCCTGCCCTTCTCTCCACTCCATGGGAAGATGAACATAGAGAGTAACAGAGTGGTACGTTAAATATCATGTATTCTGGCTCATCTTTGCTTATGTTAAGCACCCGTTTAGGTTAGTTACAACTCTCAAGAATAGGTTCTGTTTAGCTCTATTTGTGTAGTATGGCGGTCTGGATTACCTCTGCTATTACTCCTAGAGATCCAAAGCAGCTCTAAAGATTGAAAAACTGCAACAATTTGGGAGATGAAACCACACAACAAACTGCCAGCATAGAGAAATGGGGAGAAGGAGGGGGAGAGATGAATGAACATGCTGAAACACACGCACACAATTCTAAAATATTGAACACAAAAATGGTGACAACCCTTGCAAAAAAAAAAGAGAGGAAGCCCTCCCATACAAAAAAACCACTTTTTCCTTTGAAGGAAAAAGGAAGAGGAAAACAACAGAAAGAAAAGATATGAGCTGATCTAGAAGCAGGCGGGATGTCAGATGTTTCACAGGTAAGGAGAAGGCATCATGCCAGTTGAATCATGACAACAGGCCCTCTTTTATTTCTGCCAGGAATGTGCACCACCATCTTTATTATAGGACTTTTCTGATCAATTATTGTCAAGTCCAAAAATCTCCGATATAATAATAATAATAATAATAATAATAATAATAATAATAATACCCCACCCATCTGACTAGGTTGCCCAAGCCACTCAGGTTGGCTTCCAATATACAAAAGCACAACAGAACATCGCACATTAAAAGTTTCTCGATACAGGGCTGCCTTCAGATGCCTATACTTATTCCTTTGACATCTGATGGGAGGGCGTTCCACAGGGCAGGCGCCACTACCAATAAGGCCCTCTGCCTAGTTCCCTGTAACTTCACACCTTACAATGAGGGAACCACCAGAAGGCCCTTGGAGCTGGACCTCAGTGTCTAGGTTAAATGCTTGGGGTGGAGATGCTTCTTCAAGTATAAAGGGCTGAAGGTGTTTACAATTGTATTCATGTATCCAAAAGCATAGAAATAGTTAAGGCTTCTGTGCCGTACCTTTTATGTTTGAGAAAGAAGTCTAGAATCTCTCCTTGTTAAGTAAGATAGCTTAACACAAATCAGACTGTACATCCGAAATGGGGAGCCTCTATATGTTGTTAGACTTTAACAGTCAACAGGCAACAGCACCAGCCAGTGTGACCAATAGCCAGGACTGCAGGAATGCTGGAAGTTGAAGTCCAACAACATCTGAAACAACATCACAGTATAAAGGTAAAGGTAAAGGGACCCCTGACCATTAGGTCCAGTCGTAGCCGACTCTGGGGTTGTGGTGCTCATCTTGCTTTATTGGTCGAGGGAGCCAGCGTACAGCTTCCAGGTCATGTGGCCAGCATGACTAAGCCGCACAGAAACATCGTTTACCTTCCTGCCAGAACGATACCTATTTATCTACTTACACTTTGACGTGCTTTCGAACTGCTAGGTTGGCAGGAGCAGGGACCGAGCAACGAGAGCTCACCCCGTCGTGGGGATTCAAACCACCGACCTTCTGATCAGCAAGTCCTAGGCTCTGTGGTTTAACCCACAGCGCCACATCTAAATAATTACTGAAGATGTAAAAGAAAATATTTAAAACAGTTGATGTCCGCTGCCTCATCAAAATGTATAATTTAGTTAGAGTACAAAGATGTACTCCATTCACGATTCAGATAGTTCCTTTAAATATTTTAAAGAGCTTGCGTGAACCCCAGAGGAATTTGATGGTGGGATCTACTTTCAGCTGTCATCCCAATCATGGGTGGGACTCTTTTTGCTGCTTAATCTCTAAAGAAGTATCACAAGCTAAGAAGGGTCAATGTGATGGCTGAAGTGCAGTGGTACAGACATTTGGTACATAATGTAGACTGCATGTAGATTGTCAGATAAGTGGTGGGTTGAAAGCAAATTCTAAAACCTCCATGATATCCGCTGACATACTCTAGCAAAAATGCATTATAAGTAGCTACGCCACAGAATGCTCACACTATCACTTCCCAGTGGGATTCTTTTCCTTTCGGACTAAAGTTGTTTTACTATATACCGTATTTTTCCATGTATAAGGCTAGGTATTTTTCCCTAAAAAATAATGTCAAAAATTAGGGGGTATCTTATACACAGATAGTGCCGAGGGTGGACTGGTGATTGGTTGTTGCAGCAAAAATATACAAGGGGGCGTCTTACAGACGAAAAATACGGTATATTATTATATAATTTATATTATATAGAGAACAGTGCTCCCTCTCGGAAATTATCCAAACACACTCTTATTTTCAGTGTCCTCGCAATGATAATTGGCCTAGCATTTTTGTATTCAGCCCATTATTTCTGCAATGTAAAAAAGATTTTTCCTAGTTGGATAAACATTTTATCCAAATCATGCAGAAGCAGATTTCTGTATAAGGCAGAAAAAGGGGTAATAAAAGATACCATGGTGTCTGGAGGAAATCTGTGAAATCTGTCAGTTATCCATGTTCTATTTCCCTTTTTTCATATAAAGTTGAACAAGATGTTGAATATTACAAGATGGACAAATTATGCATATTTAATGCCACCCACCTATAACAGGGAGCAAGATTGAAAAAGAAGTCAGGAGAGTTTAAACACGTACAGTTAAACAATGAATTACATCTCCAATATTTGAAGTTAAAAAGTAAGAACTGTATGAAACACTCTAATTTAAGAGCCTGGTGACCTTTTGGTACCAAGATATGAAAGAATAAAGATTGGATATGAAAACGTGGGTTTTGTTTCTTTTAGAAATAATTTTTCATCTCTAGAAAGTATAATATGGTAATTCACAATCATTCAAAGAAATAAAAAATACACTACAATTTAAGCACTTGTGATTTGCAGAGTTCATGCTATAAATGCTTTGGCCCTATTTTGGCAAAGAAACATTTTGTTTGATTCTTCCTTCAAAGATTTTCAAAAGAACCTTGTATAAAACATATCTACATTGGAAAATATATATATTTCCAATACTGCAGATTGTGGGAAACATTATATTTTTTCTTCTTCTGAATATATACATCTTTGCCTTCTTTATCCTCTACAATAGACTCAAGTAAAGACTATAACAAACAGGCAGTGCTCATGGTTTGCATTTATGAACCCACACAATTTCTATTTAATGGAAAGCTCTTCTCTATTAATATTGCCAAGATAGCTGCATTGAGTCATTGACAAAATTTGGATGAGATAGAAACATTTCAAATAAGAAAACCATGACTACTGGTCTGTATTTGTGTAAGTAAGTTTGCTATGACTCTACTTCCTAAGAGCATTCATATGTGTTCAAAATAAGAGATAGATGGATCAAAGTTTGCATTTATACAAACCAAAATTAAACAAGTTAAGAATAACCTTGCTGGATCAGGTCAGAGGCCCATCTAGTTCAGCACCATGTTTTCATAGTGGCCTACAATATACCTATGGGAATCCTGCACACTGGACCCAAGGGCAACAGCATTCTCCACTTGTATGATTTCTAGCAACTAGTATTCATACACATATTATCTCTGATACTGAAAGCCGCATTCTACCAACATTTTTCTCCATGCTTACATCTTTCACAAAAAAAGAGCAGCAAATATATGTGGCGCCCCTTATAAAAAGACCAGTCCTGCTGGCATCCTAAAATGTTGGTTCTACATTTTATAATATTTAGGAGAATCACTGAATTGTAGAGTTTGAAGCGACCCTAGAGTCATCTAGTCTGATCCCTTGCAATGGTGGACTTTTAATTCTAACATGCTCGTGTTACTATTTATTTTCTTTATTAATGAAAAATATAATTGTGCATATAACTCAAATGACTTAAACAATACCGGTTAAAATACAAAGATTTAGATTCATTAAAGTGTTCAGGCAGCCCGTAAGATTTAAATTTCAGTTACTTTTTGTGGTGGCCACAAATAACTGTAATTTCTGTTTATGAACGAATTAGAAGACAACCTGCAAATATATGGCAACAAAGAATTTATCAAACACAAAATATGGTAAGAAATTGGAACTCTGGTGTACTTTCCCTGGACAGTAGATTAGTAAAAAAAATCTGCTACAATAAATAGAGATAACTTCATCAGTAAAATATGGGTAGAACAAATAAATAAAATGCTTATTTATGATACAGCATGCAACTTAATATTGTGTTCTGCTTTCACATTAATTAAACATGACTATTTGGATAACACTAAGAAACATGTCACAAATTGCTTACTAAAAATGATGAGAATCTGGCACAAATGCCTAGCAATCTGGGAACAGGACCCAATGGCTTTTTCAACCAGTGCCCTTGTCAATCAAACTCTAAACCCAAGGGCAATTTTCTCATCCTGATAGACTTTGTTCTCTCTTTTTCAGTTTTTTAATTTTTTTAAAAATATTATTTATTATATTTGCTTCATAAAATTTATACATTGCTTGATTGTAAAAAGTCTCAATGTGGTTTACAGAAAGATAAAACAATAAAATCAAGAAAAAATAGGTTCTGAGTCAATAGTTTTGACAATCACCACTTCGGGCCCACAATTTGACAAGTGGAAAAATTATCTGAAACATCAAATCCCTATCAGCCCTCTATCCCAACAGTGACTGAATGCCAATAGGTTATAGCCAAATTCTTAATTTTAACATTTCTCTACTCATCCTATGCTCAGGTCTATGCACTGATAACCTCTACGTTAGATTACAGCAACACATTATATTTTGAGTTGCTTCTAAAGATGATATGGAAACTTCAGCAGATGCAGAATTCAACAGCCAGGTTGCTCACTGGAGCAAAACAGTTGAGCATATAACACCAGTCCTCACTTCACTGCACTGGCTGCCAATTAGCTTCCAGGCCCAATTCAAAGTGCTGGTTTTGACCTATGAAGCCTTAAGCAGATCAGGACCACAATACAGTCGTACCTTGGAAGTCGAACGGAATCCGTTCCGAAGTCCGTTTGACTTCCAAAATGTTTGAAAACTAAATTGTGACTTCTGATTGGCTGCAGGAAGCTCCTGCAGCCAATCAAAAGCCGTGGAAGCCCCGTCGGACATTTGGGTTCCAAAAGAACATTCGAAACCGGAACAATTATTTCCGGGTTTGTGGCATTTGGGAGCCAAAATGTCTGAGTTCCAGGGCGTTTGGGATCCAAGGTACGACTGTACCTCAAGGACTGTCTCTTCCCATATGAACCACCCTGAATCTTGCAATCATAATCGGAGGACCTTATTCATGTACCTCCTTCACAAGAGGTCCAGAGGGCTGGCAACATGAGAACAGGACTTTTGGGTGGTGGTTCTCCATTTGTGGAATGCTCTCCACAGGGAGGTTCACCTGGTTCCATCATTATATATCTTTAGAAGTCAGGCAAAAAAATTCCTGTATAACCAGGCCTTTGGTGGACTCTCCTGGGCACTATTTTGTGAAAAAGGGCACTTAAGCTGCAAAGGGAGGGGAAAAATGACTGAAAATTACTTCCCTCCCTGTTCCACTACCAGAAGCTGTACCATCAGCTGAGTAAACTTTATAACAGTGGTGTGGTTATGGCTAAACTTCTTAACTTTAAGCAAGGGAGTATTTATAATTTTTTTCCATAAAAAAGAAATTAGCCTATTACAATAAGGTCTGTAGCATACAATCGTCTCCAGTAAAAATAAAAAAAATAAAAAAGTACAGCAATTTTCCTACATTATGCTCTAGTGAATATACATGTAAGATACAGGTTCACGGCACACAAGCAGAGTTGTCCTCACTCTGCCTAAACAAAGGTGATAAATTAGAACTTTTAAAGAATACTAATAAGAAAGCCTAAATCTCAATAATTCCTTTTGAATTAAGCCATGCCCAACATCCTGTGAACTAGGTGCCCTTTTCACCTTACTCAGCACCACCAGCTCTACAGCAGAAGCACTGCAGCATCTTTGCCCTGAACACCATATTGGACAAATGTTTAGCTAATGTTTTTACCATCAAGGCTCTAGCAAAGTAACTCCATTTTGCAGCACACAAGTGCTTCATATGATCAGATTTCCATGGAAACCCTTGTGTATTCATGTAACCATAAACTCAAACAAATGAGCAAGATAAAGTTGTAATAATATGATGTGAAGCAATGTCAGAAATAACATCTACTACTAAGACACAATCAGACTAAACTATTTTGTGTTAGATTAAGATACTCTTAAGTGAAGGCAGCTGCTGTTTTTCTCATCTCCCTACTCATATTACAATACCCTCAATAAACTAAAAGGGCATACAAATAATTTAGACTATTAATTGTAATTTGAATGCAGCAACTTAACTCATCCTAGAAAGTAGTCAGAGTGGCATTCAGTTTACATAGGGTAAAGGTTCCAATGACCCAATTTACTATGAAGGTGGCTTGATCTGGAGTTTTTTAAAAGTTGTCTGTTTCTACTATAGCTGTCTCAGTTGCTTATTAGAAATCAGAAGAACAAAATTAGTGTCAAAAGTGCATAGAAAAACTACACTTTCAGTGTCTCAACCAACTGACCCCTCCTACCTCTAAAGACTGTTCTGTTGGCAAAAGTGGCTTTTGAAAACAGCAAAAAAAAAAAAAAGGGAGAAAAGGCTTACTATGAGTTGAAAAAACAAACTTACTTTTTCAAAACTTTCATTAGAGGTAAATAGTATCTAAAAGTATCCATTAATTTTAATGGGAATAGCTTTGTTTTAATTTAATTGCAGAAAATGCTTTATCTGCACTTTAGGACAGAATGTAAAATGCAATAAAGTCATTAATTACGAAAACTAGAATAATCTTAAGGAAGAAGCTAGACTTACTTTTAGAGTTTTTTCATTTAAAGGTGCACTATATAAAAATGTAAAACATTATCCCACTTAGAAGAGGGATAATAAAATGAAAACACTTAATCATTATTTAATTTTATACCTTTTAACTTACAGAAATATTACAGGTGTATCTGCAAAGTGGTCATAGCTATATTTGAATTGGCAAAAGGCCTTAATTCTACTCATCATCTCAGCTTCTTAGGTAATGAAAAAACAATTAGCTGGAAATTTATGAGACTTCACGAAGTCCGAAAGGCTCTGTGTTGCCTTATTTGTTGTAACATGCTTGACAGCTTATTTTAAAGAGAAAAAAACCTATAACCTACCTTTCATTGTACAGTGGTGCCTCGCAAGACGAAATTAATTTGTTCCGCAAGTTTTTTCTTCTTGCGAGTTTTTCGTCTTGCGAAGCACGGTTTCCCATAGGAATGCATTGAAAATCAATCAATGCGTTCCTATGGAAACCGCCTTCAGGCCAGGTCCGGGGACAGTCTGTCCCCCGACCTCTTCTGAAGGCTGGGGGGGGGACAAGGGCTTTTCTTCCCACCCCCAGCATTTAAAAAAACCCCGGGACAGCGGAGGACTTCTCCGCTGTCCGGGGCGATCTTAAAATGCTGGCGGGCGGCATTTTAAAATCGCCCCGGGACAGCGGAGGACTTCTCCGCTGTCCGGGGCGATTTAAAAGCCTCTGGGAAGGCTGGCAGGGGGGGACAAAGACTTTCGCCCCCCGCCCGCCTTCAGAAGAGGTCCTGGACCTCTTCTGAAGGCGGGCGGGGGGCGAAAGTCTTTGCTCCCCCCCGCCTGCCTTCAAAAGCCGTCCGGGATAGCGGGAAGCGCTTCCCTGCTATCCCGGACTGCTTTTAAAATGCTGGCGGTGGGGAGCAAAGCCTTTCGGCCCCCGCCGGCCTTCCTGGACCTCTTCTGAAGGCCGGAGGGGAGGGGAGGCTTTGCTCCCCATCGCCAGCATTTAAAAGAGGTCCCCGGAGATTTCTTCTTGCGAAGCAAGCCCATAGGGAAATTCGTCTTGTGAAGCAACTCGCAAACGGAAAACCCTTTCGTCTTGCGGGTTTTCCGTCTTGCGAGGCATTCGTCTTGCGGGGCACCACTGTACATGTAAATGTTGTTGATTAAACAACATTGTATGCTGGTTTCAAGACTTAACAGCTAAGGAGAGAAGTATCAAGTTCACAAATATAGTGGTGCCTCGCAAGACGAAAATAATCCATTCTGCGAGTCTCTTCGTCTAGCGGTTTTTTTGTCTTGCGAAGCAACCCTATTAGCGGCTTAGCGGTTTAGCGGTTAAAAGGCTATTAGCAGCTTAGCGGCTTAGAAAAAGGGGGGAAGCGAAAAAAATTGCAAGACTTGCAAGACGTTTTCGTCTTGCGAAGCAAGCCCATAGGGAAATTCGTCTTGCGAAGCGCACCGAAAAATGGAAAACCCTTTCGTCTAGCGGGTTTTTCATCTTGCGAGGCATTCGTCTTGCGGGGCACCACTGTATTACCCCTTGCTAAGCCCCAACACAAGCTGACAAAGATCTATCAAACAACCTTCTTCAAAGAATGTCCTTTTCCTCATACCAGATACTTGTAGAAAAGAATCAGCACAAGTACCTTCTTAGCTTCCTGGATCAAACCAACCAACCCTGGTATTTCTGTCCTATTTGAATAACTAGAAAGAACAGACTCAGATAATTATGGAGTAACCATGCTGGGAGTATCACAGGGCGAGATGAATCAATTAACAACCATTTTTAAGTAATGTAAAATCTGCCCTGATTAACTGAGTAAAGATTTTTTTAAAAAATAACAATAATTAATATACGTACTTATTAAAAAATTTAAGAGTATGTGTATTAGCAAAACATCTTGATTTATTTTGTTTAGGCAGAATATTATGCCAGAGGTAACCTGGGTTGCTCCAAAAGCCTTTATTTTTTGTTGTTGTTGGTTTTTAAATGATAGAGAAAATCTCTGAACAATGGAAAAAGCCTAAAAACTTTTCAATGATAAAATAACTCATTACTATACAACAATGATCACTGCATCTCTCTCGTTTTTTTAAGAAAACAAAAACACCCCAGATTCATGGCCAGAAACTATAATTGAAGTTCTTCCTAACCAAGGATCCTTAATTATTCCAGTCATAGTGATAGATTTCTTTACTAAACCAAGATGCCAATAGATGATCCTCCATAACTGAAAGGGTTTGAGTAGCAAGAACCCTTTCAATAAATGAATCCTGATGGCAGATTTAAAGAATGGTTTGACACCCTATATAAGGACCCAACAGATATTTTTTTGTTAACAATTATTTGTCAAAGGCATTAAGATTACAGAGCAACACATGTCCAGGGAGCCCATTATCTCTGTTGTTGTTCGCATTTTTTTTAGAACCAACAGCAAGGTTGAGAAAAACCAACCAAAGGATCCATGGATTTAACTTAGGGTTGAAAGAATTCAAGATTTCACTGTATGCAGATGATGTAGCATAATTTTTTAAAAAATCAGAAACATCAATACAAAATACATGGACTTTAATAAACACCTTTCAAGCAGTATCCAGTTCCAATATAAATAATACTTAATCAGTGAGTTTCAGAATAAACCCAACAACTCAAGTGATAAATATCTTCTACAAAGACTTTGGATTTCAATTAAAAATAGAGCAATAAAATACTTAGGGGTTTTGTTGCACCCACATTCGCAAATAACCACCGATTATAACTACAATAATAAAAGCACACAAATAGATGAACTTAAAAGGTGGCAGACACTACAACTTTCTTGGGTGGGTACAATATCGGCTATCTCTATGAATATTCTACCCAATCTGCTATTCTTACTATCCGAAACTTAATTCTCTACAGAAGAAGATACTAAAATTTATATGGTCAAATAAACCAAACAGGATAACAAATAAAGACATATCAGAAAATAACATATAGAGGCATTGGAATACCAAACTTAATAGGATATTATCAGGCAGCATCTTAACAATTCTCGATTCAGCTAGTAGGAACTTTACAATACACAATTAAGGAAACACTTTGGTATAAACCTAAGAGAAAGAGACATGATCCATAGGTTTAGGCCTCTACAAAAGCAATTTATAAACTCTGGTTTCATACTTGTGGTTCGAGGACCCGACCCCCGCTTAGTGGAATGAAGACACAGGACACGTAAGATAAGGTTAATGGACAAGAAAAGGCCACAACTTTATTGATTACAGCAAGTGAAAAGGTATTGGCTTAGGCATTGGATCACGACAATTGACTCCACCCACTCGGGGTGGGGGGGGCTTATTCACCAGTAGGTGGAGCCTGTTGATGCTAATTCAACTATAAGCTCTCCCCTGATGTCACCGAGGGTTGTGCCATGGCCCCCCGCCACACAGGCATCGGACAGGATCCACGACCGCCAGATTCCGTTAACGGAATACCCAAAATTGAAGGCGTAGGCGATGGCCACACCTAGCCCTTCTACACACCACAAACACATTCCAATGCCTAACCGCCACCCGAGCCCAAAAGGCTCGCCGCCAATACCCTCACAGCTGTAACCAATCCCTGATACTACATAAGGAATAGTTAAGTGCTATATATTTTAATTCACAAAACTATTTGTTGAGCCTTTAAAGCTCAACTCTTTAAAGATACTCTTCCTTGGAGCCCTTTCACTTCACGTATCACCCTCCACCCTCCAAATATTCCTCCTGGAATACTGTGCCCAGTTCTGGGTATCACAATTTAAGAAGGATATTGACAAGCTGTAATGTGTGCTGAGGATGGTAACCACAAGGGTCTGGAAACCAAGCCTTTTGAAGATCAAGGGAGCTGGGTATGTTTAGCCTGGTAAAGAGGAGATATTATAATCAGTGGGGTTTTTTTCCAGCAGGAACTCACCAGAACACTGTTCCGGCACCGTTGCAAGAGAACAAGGGAGGTGTTCATGGTGAGTTCTGGCAACTCTTTTTCTAGAAAAATAGCACTGATTATAACCATTTTCAAATATCTAAAGGGCTGTGGCACAAAAGATGGAGCAAGCTTGTTTTCTCCCGCTCAGAAGGGTAGGACCCATACTGAAGAATTCAAGTTACAAGAAAGGAGATTCCAACTAAACATCAGAAAGAACTTTCTGACATTAAGAGCTGTTCAACAGTGGAACGGTCTCCCTCAGGAGGTTGTGGACTCTCTTTCACTGGAGGTTTATATAAAGATTGGATAGCCATCTGCCATGGATGCTTTAGCTGAGATTCCTGCATTGCACGGGGTTGGACTAGATGACCCTCAAGTTCCCTCCCAGCTCTGCAAGTCTATGAAACAGCTCTGTACTGAAGCAAAAGAAATGCACAATGTTGGTCTGAAGTACATATATATGATATATCAGCATATTATTTGAAACAATAAAAAGGAACTTGTAAATGAAAGTACAAGGTTTGATAATCTTTCTTTAGACATGTTAAAGCACACATAATGTATTTTATAGTAGACACATTTAAGCCGTTTTAATACTTTGAAAATCAAGATATGTCTCTTAGGACAGCAAATAATTTAATCTGATGAATGTAAGATTTCCATGCAACCTTTTGCATTTTAGAAACCCAACTTAATTTACGCGTTAGTTCAAGTTACCAATACTTTCTAGAAGAACAAAGGATAAAATATAGAGTAAGAATACAATAATTCCTGGTTATTTTAGAAATCCACATCCTGAATGACTTTCAAAGATGTTTCAGCTGCCATTTCACATGTGTAAATTTGTATGGTATTTGTCATCATCTCACATTTAAGTATTCCTTCATTACATTTATGTGAACAGCATATTTGCTCTGGGGATTGGAAGGGCAAATTTTAGATATTTAGATATTTTATTATTCCCTGTCCATTTTTCAGCTCTCCCTAGGCTTCCTATTATTGCTCTATCCACCCTACTGTTTGCATTTATCTGCAAATTTAATTAAAGTTCTCTCCAGCTTTTTCTGCAGATCTCATATAAAGGACTTAAATAAAGTTGGTTCCAACATGGATCCCAGAAGTACCCCCACTAAACATGTCAGGGTAATAATATATTGCTATTCATTACCTTTCTTTTAGGTTCCCCCAATTTCACTTTATAATAAAAACAAATTAAAGACTCCACTTATTTTGACCATCCACATTAACAAGTGCTACATGATAATATTACTGCTTTTATTCATAGTTAGCTAGGAAGTCATAGTGGCTGTAGATTGAGACCACAAATCTAAATGCAACCCACCAACCATTTGATTGATAATGCACCTCTATTTGCAGTTAAAATAGGGTTTAGTCTATGGCTGAAGAATTGCTGCTGCAGGACATGGCAAAAATGTGCAATGATATATGTTATATTAGAATCCACTCAGACCAGAATACATCAGGTATTTAAACCTGTTGTTGATTATATTTATTCAAAATATTTATGCAGTTATTTAATAAAGAATGGGAAACAGTGTTTCTATATACTCAACCCCCTTTCCTCCAGGTATCTAGAGTACCAGTCCTTTTCCCTTGCTTCCCTTTCAAGCATTCTCTTCTAGCGGTCTTCCTCATTCCGACTCTCCCCAACATTCAATCTCTCTCTCTCTCTCTCTCTCTCTCTCTCTCTCTCTCATATGTTGTTCTTATGCTTCTATCACTCACTTTGTTACAAAGAGGATGCCTGGGTTCATGTAAAACAAGTTTAACAATAGATATAAAGATCAAATCATAGAGAAGTAGAGTATGTGTGTTTTGCTCTCTTAACCCTGGTTCCTGTATTATATTCCAAACTAGAATTTTTAAGAAGAGCCATAACTCAGTGGTAAAGCATCTGCTTTGCATGAATAAAGTCTCAGGTTCAATCCCTACATCTTCAGGTAATACAAGGGAAGAGTCTCTATATGAAACCCTGGAAAGCTGCTACCAATTATTGTGAGCAATACTCAGCCTAGCTAGACCAATAGACTCAGCATAATGAACAGATTATAAACTAATTGATAGAACTACATATGTAATTAACAGTCATGCACATCTCATCATTTCAAAGCTGCATATCTGTTTGTAATCTTTGCAAATAATGCAACTATATCTACTCTCTTCTCCACTGTATCTTCCAAACTAAGATGCATGAAAGGAAGCTCAAATAAGAAATTCATTCCAACTTACTCATACTTCTGCTGTTATGGAGACTATGTGTGTGCTTTTACAGAACAGAGTGCAATAGCTGCTACTGTGCTTGAGGTAACTTTTGCCAAATAGATTAAGTTTATGTGGGAAGACAACACCTGAGGAATGAGATGTGGAACAAGGATAGGCTGGATCAAGTGCAAGTTTAGCTGAGATGAGACAAATGGCAATTTAGGAAGAAACACAATATCCTCCAATCTAGTGGGGCTTTCTTCAAAGCAGTCTGTGGTACAGCATAGTGGGGAGGGTACAGATAAAGGTAAAGGTAAAGGTACCCCTGCCCGAACGGGCCAGTCTTGACAGACTCTGGGGTTTGTACGCCCATCTCACATCTATTGGCCGGGGGCCAGCGCTGTCCGCAGACACTTCCGGGTCACGTGGCCAGCGTGACAACGCTGCTCTGGCGAGCCAGAGCCGCACATGGAACGCCGTTTACCTTCCCGCTGGTAAGCGGTACCTATTTATCTACTTGCACCCGGGGGTGCTTTCGAACTGCTAGGTTGGCAGGCGCTGGGACCGAGCAGCGGGAGCGCACCCCGCCGCGGGGATTCGAACCGCCGACCTTTCGATCGGCAAGCCCTAGGCGCTGAGGCTTTAGCCCACAGCGCCACCCGCGTCCCGAGGGTACAGATAGAAGCTGGTATTTATTAGGAGAACTTCTACTACAGGCAAGTATAAAGCAGCTCACTGGACCACATCCTATGGTGGTCACAATCCAGCCAAAACCCTGTTGGCATCCATCTGTCTCAAGAGACAATGGAGTGCACCTCTGGGGGTGAAGTTAAACCACTGGAGAATCAAAGCTGTCTCCTGTGTGGTTTTTGCTGCATTAGCAGCACCTAAGTGATTTCTCTGGGGCACAAGCCTGGACAGTGTGTATGGAAGTCCTAGGCTGCTCAGACAACATGTCCCCTCCTCAACCTCACTGTTATGGTCCAAAGGAAGGCAGAGTGATTTGCTTGCCACCAGGAGTTGCCAGAAGGAGAAATAGAAGGCACCATCCAACTCTCCTTAGCCTTTTCTTCAGTTTATAGAATCATTTGTGTTAGAAGATAAAAGAAGTTGCTGCCCATCTTTTAGTTGATCAAAACGATTTCAAGAAATGTAATCAACTATACATTACTGGAGAGTATTTTTGTGTGGTACCTGCACATATTATGTGTACACAAATACAGTGGTACCTTGGAAGTCAAACAGAATCCATTCCGGAAGTCCGTTTGACTTCTAAAATGTTCGGAAGCCACGTAAGCCCCATCGGATGTTCGGGTTCCAAAGAACGTTTGCAAACCGGAATACTCACTTCCGAATTTGCAGCATTTGGGAGCCAAAATGTTCGACACGCAAGGTGTTCGGGACTTTATTCATTCAAAAAAAATGCACCCACAATTACAATACAACTAGAAATAGTTTTGTAAAACTAAAGACTTTCTAGTCATTTAATAAAATGTAGGACAAGTAAGTAGAGAATTCCTATGACTCACTGAAAGTGTACTTGATAAAAAGGCACAGCTCAGATGTGGGTGGATATGATATTCCCTCCTGCATGATATCCTTAATCATAGCTGGCAAATCTTGTGTCTCTTAATTTAACTACACAATTATAATATTTCCAGTTTCACCAGGGAACGAAGGGAAATAAACAAGGGGCAATAAGCTCTGGAAGAATTTAATGTCAGCTAAGATCTCTACACAATGTTGTTAAATCCTACCTAAATGTATGTTTAATTTCACTGTCGTGGAACTGTTAAGAATGCAAATATACTTAGTTTTGCTATTAGACTTCTACTCAGATTTTATCAGAAACGTGTTTCTTTCTCTATTAATTACAGTGAGTTCCAAAAATGGTAACCAGTAATATTTTTGTTAAAGGTAGTGCCCCTCGTCTTGCTCCTACTTCCCCATACATATATTGGCTATTAACTGTAAAAAATTATATTACTATACTTGACCACCTTTCTTATCTCAGCAACTGTTTGCTCACATGCAAATATTCACAGCAGGATGCTATGAATGAAAAGTCATTTTAATTGTGCCTATGGTACACTGTGCATGTACAGTGCCTGCTTCCAATCAAATGTGGGACCCCTCCTACGGCTATAATTATAAATTACTTTGGAAAGTCATATTGCTCTTAGAGCCAGTTTGCTACACATCACAAAAGATTCCTAAGCAAGAAATGAAACAACACCCCCATTCAGACAATTATGTGCATCACAGTCACAATATTTTGTACATCAACATCCCTCTGCAAGTCCCCCCACTCCAAGAAACCCAAATCCTTTGCAGGGGTCAGCAGACTTACTTAACACTGTGGGCTGTTTTCCTATGGGGAAGAGGAAAACTGCCTCAAACTGAGCAAAATATCCTTATACTAGTTGAGCACCACAAATCAGCCCGTATGATACAACCCAAAGGATGCTGTTCGTCCCTCACCTTCTGGAAAGACTTTTGGGTGGCAGAAGAGCGAGGGAATTTCAGGTGAAATGGGAAGGAGAGATTACTGAAAAAGCTGCTTTCTGTTCACACAGGCATTGAATACAAAATTCCTCAAGCTTACCTAAACATAGCACTGCTTTAAATGCTTCCCATGTTGCTGTCTTTCCCCTAGCATTGTCCCTAACAGTGTCCCCCACTAAGAAACCACATTAAAATAACCATAGGAGAGTAAAATGTAACTTTTTGTTTACAGTGTCTTCCTTCTCAGCTTCACAATTATACCAGGAAAAAAATACATAAAATTATACAGACGTGTAATACACTGAGCCAAATGCTGCCATATTAGTATTTGTCATAACATATTTCCTAATATATTCCTGTTCATCCAGCCATAAGTAAATGTGCTAATGATTTACGCTACAAGGAGAAAAGGTATTTTGCTGGTCTTATTCTCATCATCATTATGTGAAAGAAAGAAAAGAAATAAGCTTGGTTCAGATGGAATTCTGCACATGCCCTGAGGCTAAATATATAATTTGGCTTTGCTCTGAACAAAGAGAATATAATTGTGAAGGACAAAGAAAGCCATTATTGTGTAAGTCTGTGAGAATCCCAGTAAATGCCTGCCATAATCAGGAGGTTGCATCTGGCCTCAGTTAATTCCAGAATCTAGTAGCACATCTAACTCAAACAACACTCAAATCAAGTCAAACAACACTCTCAAATCAGTCAGTAATCTCCCACTGGGAATAAATAGCCTACCACACCCTAATTAAAGAAAGCATACTTCTATATTCTTTAAGAAATGAGAATGGCATAATTACCTCTCCTTGTGCACAGCAGCATGTCCTAAACAGTATATCGTTTTTTGCTTTGTTTTTATATAGAGGCAAATATCCAACTAGGTTGTTTAGGGGCCAAAACATTTAACCGGGCTGCTGGTGCCCCACACCCTTAATTTTAAAATATATAATTTTTAAATATAATATGTATATAATTTTAATGTAAATTGTACTTATTTTAAGTGTGTTATTTTCGTAAGCTGCCCTGGGACTATTTGATGAAAGGAAGAATATGTTGGCAGGTAATAAATATATAATACAGCCCCCTCCCCACCCCAGTCCACGAACAGAAATGAGAGGGAATCCACTCGCCCCTATAAAAAAACAGAATGGCAAGATTCCATGCTATATTTCAAGGGTTACATATACTCCTTTGAATCAGGGTGCATCACAAGAGATTGAGCAACACATTTTAACAAGCAAGAATATCTATAACAAATGCTTGTAGAGACTTATGCAATGAATCTGTGGTATTTTTCTTCCTGAAGGATTCTACTTCTTCTTCTTCTTTTTTATTCATCAGCTATAGTGGAGAGAAAAACACAAATCTACCTACCAAGGGGCATGCTGGAGAGTTTTCTAATCCTAACTGACTGGTAGAGAAAGTTTTACTCCAGGAAGAGGACTCAGTGTATCAGATCAGCAGGGCATCATTAACACACTGACAAGGAATACTGACAGAATGTTAATGACATTAACACCCCATCAGCTATCAACACCTGGGATTTCCTCAAAGCTCATTATGGAGAAATAATTCACTTAAAGTATGTTGAGATGCCATTCCTGCACAGCACACTTCCCTTTGCAGTCAAGTCTAAACGAGATGAGGATTACATTGCTGCCTTATAACCAACATTAAAATCTGAACATATTCTACACTACAGCCTTCCCAGAAGTGAGTGAAAGGGATAAAAAAGCCAAGATAGTCTTCTCTGCTAAAATGTCATAGTAAATAAGGAGAGGGCTTGATGGTTTTTCTACAGATGTATTTCTTAACACTTAAAAGGGTTTGGGATGAATACTTCAATGTCTGCTACAAGGAAATACATCAATCGTATATGATGCATAATGAGCTGGACCCAAATATTCCTGCCCCCATTTCATTGGAGGAAGATTCCTTCAACTGGAGGAAATGAATCTTCACTTTAAAGTATATCAATCAATAAAGTCTACCTCAGAGAATTATTTAAGAATGTATCTGATTACTCAAGTTCTTGTACTTGGATCCAGACAACTGTTTTAGACACCCTCAAAATACCTAAGCATATCTTGTTTTCTGCTAACGGTTTCATGATACATTAGATTAGGAGTTGTTTTTTGTTTGAAATTTGATGCTGGGTCCCAGTTATTGTAAATATTTATTTATTTAAGAATGTATCTGATTACTCAAGTTATTGTACTTGGATCCAGACAACTGTTTTAGACACCCTCAAATACCTAAGCGTATCTAGTTTTCTGCTAACGGTTTTATGATACATTAGATTAGGAGTTATTGTAAATATGACAACCACTTTTAAGAATCTTGATTAACTGACAATAGAATGGCTTATTAACACTACTTCCCATTATGATGCTCTATCATCCTGATATCTGGGCACCTAAATATCACCCTCTATATCCTGTTCAGGGCCACAGGCTTATTGGAACAGGAGCCTTACAGTGTTTGGGGTTTGAAGATGACATCATTTCAGTTTTATTTCCCAACTTCACTCACTACATGCCTTGCAGGGACGCGGACTTAGAAAAAATATTGGGGGGGCCCGGGAAAGCTCATGAATAATAAATAAGCTCATGAATATGCAAATAGAGTGGCTCCGGCCCTAAATAGGGCAAGCCACGCCCCCCCAGCCAGCCGATTGGCTGGCTGGGAGGTGTGGCCAGTCGGGATTCCCCTGTTCTCGCGGGATTTCCGGCAGTGCCTTGGCAGCCAGGGCTCTCCGATTAGGGCGCGCGGCTGGCTGGCTGGCGAAGGAGCAGGTGCGGAGGAGGCGGGGGACGGCGGCGGCGCTCTACTGGAAGGGCGCCCGCCCGAGATTATTGGGGGGGCTGAGCCCCCCCAAAAATTTTTTTGAGGGGGCTCGAGCCCCCTCAAGCCCCATGGAGTCGGCGCCTATGATGCCTTGGGACTTGTCTTGGGACTACAACTCCCATCATCCCTAGCTAACAGGACCAGTGGTCAGGGAAGATGGGATCTGTAGTCCCAAAACATCTGGAGTGCCGAGTTTGACTACCCCTAGGTTTATCTAACTATGTTTGATGTGATAAGCCGCACTGAGATGTCTTGGTGGGACTGGTCAGAGGAGGAGGAATATGATGACAGTATGGAACTTGATCATGGAGAGGGGCCCACCAATCTTGTAGGTGTTGACCTTATCTCTGGGGAGGGTCTGAGTACCTTGTTGGGGGGGGGGAACCTGCCTCACTGGGCGTCTCAAGCTTCAAGGAAGAGCTGCTCAAATTGGCCCCATTTTCACCCCCTACCAGTGAAGCATTCCTCCTCAACCCCACAGATGTACCACAGACTACATTCAACAGTGAACGGACAGTGTCAACCCCACTTCTGTCTCCAAGGATGTGACGCCAGTTTTTCTGGTGTTAATAGACCCAGTCTACTTGCTTGCTCAGTCCCATGGTTCAGGAATCAGACCCATTGAAATGAATGTGCCCACCCAGCTCTTCAAAAGGAGATCTCAAGGGGCATGTCCAGTGTTTGGGGAAAGTCTTAGCCTACACCTAGCCATGAACTCTACAGCTAATTTACACACTTTGTAACTTGATATATATGTTTGGGTATTCTGGAATAATACTTTTGGGAATAATTGTACTGAGAGTCTGAGTACTATGCCCACAAATGGGAGAAGTGCAGCTTTTCTACTTGCTTTCCCACTGTGGAGATAAGAGTATAGCACGAAGCGAAATATCTGTTGCCCTTTTCAATTATCTGAAATATCCTCTCCCTTAGAAATATAGCAATAGTTCCAAATCTGTGTTGGATTTCAATTGTTTTGTTTTCCCATCGGATATTAATGTTCTTATCCAAAAGTATACTATCTCACAAACTAAAGGACTGAGGGGGACAGTTAATTTAGTGCAATAAAAACTAAATGGTACAGTTTTATTTAACAGTGCTGGCTTCCTGTTGAAATGTGTAGCATTCATGTCTCAAGTTTTATTATTGGTAATTACAAAGTTATGCAATTATCACAAAAAGATCTCTGACTCTCATAGTGCAACTGGTAAGTTACAATGCAGCCTCTCTTTAAGTAATAGAATAATGCAGAGAAATGAGCTACAAGTCATATATAATGACTTTACTGGTGGATCAGAGTTTGTACAGAAATATAAAAGCAACACATGGTTCCAACTAGTGAATTAATTTAATCATTATATTATTTATGTATTTAAAGATCAGTTATTAATATTAAGTTCTTTGAAAATATTTTGCTTTTTTCTTTAAGAGAAGCACAGAATAAAAAAGCCCTCACAATTTAATGTAATTCCTATCCCATGTGGACAAACAGTTACACTTTGGTGACAATAATGAAGAATAACCAGCCATCTGTAACTTGCTGATATAGAATGCAGAGGACTTTCATTCTAAAATGCCTTAATTACCTGCAGAAAGAGAGAAACAATATAAGAAGTCAAAGCCAAGTTCACAAGGCTCTGAAATTGCTTTTCTTTTTCTAAATTATCAAAGCTAGGCTTCTCAGTGTTGAATGTTTCCAGGATGATTTTAGCAGAAGCCTTATTAAAGGAAGAGTTTGCTCAAGCAGAAAAGCAGGAAGAAATTGCCAAAATCCTGGTGGCAAACCTAATTGAGCTTCCATTCACAGAACAGAAGCATACCTGCACAGTCCATCCCAAGAACAGTTTTATGCAGTTAAAGAGGAAAATTGTGAGGTGGTCCACACGTCAACAAAGAATCACTGAAGTGAAACATGACATCCTAGTAACCATTTTCTTTTGCCTTCCAATCCCTAATCTAAAACAAGAATCAAGTAACACAGCGGTAGTTACTGGCTACATTTCTGCATAACCCCTGCTAACAACAGATTCTAACAGATTCTAATAAAACAGTTTCACAGAGATGCCTGAGGCCAAATTGTCAGAGAGGTCTGGGCCGGGGCTGGACCACCTATGATACGGACTGAAGCATCCACCTTGAGTGACGGAACCCTGCAGAGAAGCGCTGCTGCCAGGGTCACACAGTTGTGATGACTTCAAGCAAGATCTTATGAAACTCTTGTGAGATCTTGCCAGAAGCTGCTGCCACTGTACAACACCAGTAAGCAAAGCTTTGCCGGGAGTAGGTGGGGGCGAACCTAACACTTTCACCTCAGGCAGTAAAACAATATAGGCTGTCCCTGGTTTAGGCTGTCCTATTGCATTTTGCAGGTGAGGGCTCATACATATGATTAAATGCTCCTACATAAACAAAAGAACAAGAACAAAAAAATATTAAGAAAGCTCATTTTCTATGTGTGTGGATATTTTATTTTATCAGGAGAACCCCTACTGGCAGCATGAAGTGGTGGTGTCATCCAGACAATGGTATAATTCCTCAGTGAGAATTAAACCTAAGAACACTTCTTTTCCCAATACCTCCAGGAAGAACCAAAGGTGGCCATGCAGGCTTCACATAGCTAACTTCCTCAAATGAATGCCAGTATCACTGCATTTCAACAAATCCTGTTTAAGAATATACAGCACCTCAAATGTTACTGTTTCTGGATCATGCATTGCCATAAGACAGCTCCCTGGTTTCAAAAGATATGTGAATTACAAAAATCAGTAGGGATGACTATTCATTCCATTCCATCAAGCAACAGCAAATGAGAAACGGGGCGGATCCATTTTCTAAAACTGTTTCCATTCAAGCTGGTCATTAAAGGTAAAGGGACCCCTGACCATTAGGTCCAGTCGTGACCGACTCTGGGGTTGCGGCGCTCATCTTGCTTTATTGGCCGAGGGAGTTGTGAGACACTCTGAGGGAGATTATTCTAGATCTCAATGAACCAGACCAGGAACTCCTACTGTCACAAGCATCTTCCATACTCATCATTCCTAACCTATGCAGAAGGGAAAAGGTGCTGAAAGCCTCAATCTCAATAGGAAGTGATCTGACCATGACAAGGGAATGATGTCAACAATATCCCCCACCTTCAGATCACCCTCTTCCTGCCCAGCTGAGAAAGGATCGTATAGTGTGTGACCTGCCACCTGCATGTGGCCTGCGACCTGTTGGGAAAGCCCCATGATTATCATGGCATCCATGAACTCTTGAGCCACCCTAGAGCCAGTCACCTCACCATGGATGTTGAAATCCCCCAGAAGTAGTAGTCTGGGAGTCCCCAACACTGCCTCTCAGACCAGCTCTGTCAGCTTAAGCAGGGAGACTACTGGACAGTGAGGCAGGCAGTAAACCAGCAGAATCTCTAATCTGTCCCAATTGCCCAACGCTAGGATCACACACTCTAGATACCCCACGAAGTGGACAGAGAGCCTGGAGAGAGAGATGGGATGTCTATACACTACTCCCCCTCCCTGACTCTCAGGTCAGCCCTGAAGCTTCACTGAGTACCCAGGTGGGCACAGTTGGGCAAGACCAACTCCACCTTGCTCAGTCATCCAGGTCTCAGTGATACAGACCAGATTGGCCCCGTCATCCACAATCAGGTCATGAATGAGGAACTGACCTTGTATTCAACAGCGGCAGCCACATACCAGAGGGCTGGCTGATATAACAACAGCATTTCCCCAGTTTGGAGGAGGGGCTGGTACATGGCACAATCACTATCTGCCTGTGCTATGTGTCTCTCACCTGGCCTGCCCCACCATACCTCCCCCTACTCTGAACGACCATGATGCCCCCCCTCCGCTCTTCCCCACTCCCTTCTTCCCAGGCATATCCTGCAAAAACCCCTCAATGTAACAGTCTCTTCCTCCAGCCCCAACACATAAGACCTCCATTGAAAAAGCCCTCCCTGAATCCCACCATACTGGGCAATTATTGGCCAGTTTCCAATATCCCATTTTTGGGCTAGGTCCTGGAATGTTTGGTAGCATCCCAGCTCCAGGAGTTTTTGGAGGATGCAGATTATCTATATCCATTTCAATCTCGTTTCAAGACTGGTTATGAGACAGAGACAGCTTTGGTTGCTTTGTTGGCTGGTTTGCACCAGGAAGTGGAAAGCAGGAGCATGTCCCTGTTGGTTCTGCTGGACTTCTTGGAGGCTTTTAATACCAACCATCATGGTATCTTTCTGTGCTGCCTTAGTGGGATGGGACTTGGAGGCACTATTTTACAGTGGCTCTATTCCTTCCTAGAGGGGTGAATCCAGAAGGTGGTGCTGGGGTAGTCCTCTTCAATAACTTGGTCATCGGCCTGCTAGGTCCCTCGGGGTTCTGTTATTTTTCCCATACTATTTTAACATTTACATAAACTTGTTGGAACAGTTTGTCCAGAAGGCTGGTGTGCTGTTTATATTGTGATTGTATGTTTTTAATTCTATTAATGTTTGTTTTTTAATTATGGTTTTATCTATGTTATATGCCATTCTTTATCGGTAAGCAACCTTCAGTCCCTGTCAGGGAAAAATAGATAGATGATAGATAGATGGATGGATAGATGATAGATAGATAGATGATAGATAGATAGATAGATAGATAGATAGATAGATTAGATAGATAGATAATGGTGATGATGATGCCACCAACTCCCTCCCCTAACTCCTGTGGAATGTACAGAAGGCTGGTGAGAACAGCAGGGATTTCTCTAATTTGCACTGGGGTTTTTGTCTATGAGAAAAATCACATTCCCTGTTTTTCTAAATCTCTGTTAAGTGTGATGTCAAGGTAAAAAACTATATTGCCAGGTGTAATCCATGACTAAGTGCTATTTGCTCCTAACTATTTGGTGCACTGATTTGTGGAAGACTATGTACAGGTTGGAAGGTGGTGGTGCTGAAACTTTTATTCTTTTCCTTGCAATATTTCCGCAGGATCCTTTGTAGAAAGGCACCAGCTAGAAAGCAGGCCTCTTTTTTCCTTTTCCTTTTTTGGCAGGGAAACGTAGAAACCTTCAACAACTATCTATAGGCAGTGCACCCCAGAGAAATTTCACTCAAAAATGATGAATATTTCAGTGTATTTTGCCTCCTTTGTGTTTTAAAGATACACTCAAGGGGCAACCACCACATGTCTGGCCTAGACTCCCCAAAATTCAACAATAATAACTGCAGCACATGCAGATATATAAAGTTGTTTGCATTAAACATCTTTTTCAAGTATTTCTTCAGTATATGAAGAATCCATAAGGCAACAAAACAAGAGCCTGTTATTAATGGTAATAAGCAGCAAACTAAACTATGCATTAAAATGTGACATCACACAAATATTGTTTCTATCCTGTCAAATTTGTTTCAATGTTATGGTATAATTAATGCTTACAGGCAACAATAAAACTAAGACAACTTTTTTTAAAAAAAATGCAATGACCTATACTTGGCATCTACCTTTCAGGCTAGAGGTGTGAAGAAGTGCAATGAAATAAAACTATTTTATTAGCTGTGTTTCCAAGTTTTCAATTGCCATTGGACATAGGTTAAATCATAATAGTATAAAAGTAGCATCACTTAAATAGTAAGAATTTCTTACCTTACTTCTTTTGTTTCAAAACTAGGAAGGTAGAGCAGAAGTCCCAATCAGGTGACTCTACCTTGGACTGCAACAGAGCAATCAAAGCGAGTTGTCACTTTCAGTGCTGTCAGACAGACTGCTGCTACACAGCTGTACTTCTTCCCAAGTGCATTATTGAAATATTGCATATCTGACCAGTAAACGGAACATAAAATAAACCAAAAGCAAAACAGATGGAAGACTGTGGACTCAGCTATACAGCTGCAAATAAAACATTTTAAGTGTGTTGTTGTAAAATGCACTATACAAATGTGTCACTAGATGGCGATGGTGAGCTATGGTGAATTCAATATATTTTTCAAAACTTTTTAAAAAAGGCATTTCAGTGTTTTTTATATGTGTGTAGATTCCATCTGTGTCAAATGAACCACATTAAAAACCTGCTTTCTGCAATACAAATCCACAGAACATTATTATGAGAAACCTACAACACATGCAATTCGAGCACACCCAGAATCTTCCCTTATCAGAGAAGGTAAGATTGATATGGGCTCTGCTCACAAGCCTCGTATTTGCGCACTACCTAATGCACAATAGTCTGGTGTGATGTCTTAACTTACTACTAGTCATCCCCCGACGACACAAAATGGGAGGAAATGCATTTTGTGTAGTTTTTTCATGCAAAGCCTGTGCACAAAAGATTAATAAAAATTAAGAATATGATGTAATTTGAATATTTCACTAGCAAACAAATACTGGTATTAATACGGAAAGGATATTATCATCTTCTCAACAAATTTATCATGCGGATCTTCTGTTTTAGGGAACTTCTTAATATCATTTTCCAAACGCTGTATCTGATGTTCCATGGAATCGAGGTTGCTTTTAAGACTCTGAGCTGAAACTGAGGGAAAATATGATAACTCAGAAACCAATTCTGGGTGTAGGAAAGAAAAGCAGTGTCAGAAATAAAATCCTTGAAAGCTGTGAGGATAATTCCATTAAAACGTGCTCCCATTTTTTTGAATTACTGCTCATAAAAGTTCTACTTTTCATGAAATAAGTGAGAATATATAATATAATATACCAAATCATCATGTTTAATGTGAGAATGTCACCATTTTATTCTGCCATTAGTTCAAATTAATCCATTTCTATTCAAATTTATTGATAGAAATGCTAATATTTCATTCCTTTAAATCTAATTTGTAGATTAAACAGCAACTAAGGTTCAAAAGAGATTCTATCTTAGTAATGCATATAGTTGGTTATATAAATGATTTAGAGAGAACTGCAGAAGAGCTCAAATATTTTTCTTCTTGCTCTGTAATATTCTGTATAGGCCTGTACCTATATGAGCTTCTTTCCTGCACACATTTTTTAAAACATTGAGATAATACAAACTACAGATGCTTAAATTTCAGGTAAGCAAAAAAGGACATTCAATCCATGGGGACCACTTTTTAGTACAACAGTATATGTTACTCAAAGTTTTATTAAATCATATTTTAGTATCTTTCCCTCTCCCCTTTATCTTTGATTATAGGTGACCTTGTTAGTTCCTTATATACTGGGGGTTAGGTTAGAGAAATGGCCTCTTCGCTACTAACTGGAATTGGCTTTAAGTACAGGTAAGCTGTGTTCACCATAATTGGTTTCAGTTAGTGGTACAGAGACCATATTCTAAACAAAGAACCAATAAATCTTTAAAGTTAGTCACATGTATAACACTAGTAGATCATGGACTGTTCCTGCATTATTTTAAGAAACTGGGAATAAGGCAGGTTAGCAATGAGGCTGGTCTACAGTCATGAATGAATACACTCTAGAATCTGGAAGAGATTCTATGATCTACTCTGGACATACAGAGATAGCAATGCAGAAAGTGCTTGCTAATGTCACTGATACTTTGCTTCACTGGTAGAATACCTTGACAAAGTTAACACACAAGGAGGCAAAAGGAGATGTCATCAGTGAAGCAAAACCTATTTCCTAAATTCCTGAAAGTGATGAGGAGGCAGAGACAAACAAACAAGGCCTCTCAGCTTTCATTTCATAACAGAAGTATAACTCTAGCCCTCACAGTTTCATAGAAAATATTTAAAATGTTATTGTGCCATGTAACCTACACAGTATTTCTCAAAACACAATGACTGTACCAGAATGTAAATATTACATTTGTGAGATATGATACTCAAACTGTCAATATGAATATGAAAGGGGCTTAAATTACAAAAAAAAGAACAATGGACATATAGAATCTAAGAACAAAAAGTTATGATGAAAGACTACAGGACTTTAAAAGTTTCTGCTCCAGTAGTGCCTAAGCTAGTAGCAGGGTAGGTGATCAGTGATTATGAAATTCATTTACAAAAGTATTTGGTACTGTTATCATAATCATCATCACACAATCATTACTAATTCATATTGTATTATCAGTGGAGCCTCAGAGAACATAAGCGTACAATTTTCTGATCCAGGAAGCTTCTGATCGAAAATTCAGCACAGGGTGGGAAGGGGCAGAGTAAGGAAAGGGTAGTGGAAGGGGCTGAGCTGGGAAGCAATATAAGATTGTTTCAGTCATACAATATAACATTGTTTTGATTACATCTTCTAAGAGTGTGTGTTTATGTGTGCTCACAAAGTCATGCTTGTGTACAAATGAAAACAACAACAAATAACCACTTCATGGGTGGAATTCTAGCATACTGGCAGGAATTAAGCAGGCTACTAGAACAGACAAGAACACATTTGCTTGTAAACAAATGTGTTATCTGAACTGCTGTCTTGTTAGTGACCTTAAAAACCCCTGCTGCATTTAGGGAAACTGAATGCTGTTTCCCTCCTCCCTACTTTCACCCCAATAATGACTTATTTCAAATTTGACAGATTATTGTCAAAATGAACAACTTTCATATCTTATAGAGGACATAATCTTGCAAGTTGTGTATTAACAAAGGCAAAAGGACAGAGACTGAATAATTGTATTCTGGTGAAGAAGAAACAGTGCTATTGACAAAGCTTTCCACAATCACAATTGTAATCAGTAAGAGCTTCTGTTATTAAATTGCCCATTTTGCATGACCAATATGGCTGAAACATGTTCAAGGAGCACCTGTTATTTATTTCAAAGCAAGTATAAAGCATCCAGAACTTTCATCCACCACACGAAGTGATCCCACAAAAATAATATAATCAGCAGTGTCCAAAAAGAGTCCACTTGTCAATTTTATGCAAGTCTTGATTAATCATGTTGTCAAGTGCACTAGAGTAGGACTGAGGAATACTTCTGTGTCATGTGAGTGAAACATATATAGATCAAAAATAAATTAAGCCTGACTTCAAATATCAAAAAGAGCAAATAAAAGCCACGGGAAAGAGATATGGGGGTCACAGCAGAAGTTCCCTAAAAATGTAAGTTAATAGTTCTACTGCAGTGAGAAAGCCAACCTCAGTACCATAAATTATTTAGAAAAGCTGTTGAAAATATAAATGGTTTTATCAATAGTAACTACATGCCTTAGTATGCAATATTATGCAGTTCC
The DNA here is from genome assembly GCF_965113315.1 of Podarcis vaucheri. Lineage (NCBI taxonomy): Eukaryota > Metazoa > Chordata > Lepidosauria > Squamata > Lacertidae > Podarcis > Podarcis vaucheri. Next base: position 16,724,521 of record NC_138758.1, on the reverse strand, counting down.
AGATAAAACTAGTAAGATGAAGAAAGGCATTATTTGTTTCATTTATACTTAATGCTCTACATGGTGCTTCCTTTAAAAAGTGCTCAGAAACTTCAACTGGTTCAAAGAGCTGCAGCTGGATTGTGGAGCGGGGCTGGTTATACAGAGCATTTGACTCCCTTGTTACAACAGCTGGTTATGAGCTATAAAGCCCTATATGGCATAGGTCCAAGCTATCTGAAATATCCTATTCTCACATAAAAACTTGCCTGAGTTCAGGGGAGACGCTTTTCTTGGTCCCACGACACTCACAGGCACACTTGGTAGGGTCTTAGGAGAGGGCCTTTCTCGGTAGCTACTCCCAGACTTTGGAACTCCCTTCCTAGATTGACTCCCTCTGTGTTTTTCTTCCACTGGTAGTTGAAGAGCTTCTTATTTCAACAGGTTTTTGGGAACTGGCTGCTTTTAATGAAATGGCTGGTGCTGTTTTTACTCTAATTATAACTATGTTTTAATAGCTCTTTTATATTTATATATAGTTTATATATAAATCTTTAATTGGTTTTCTTAATAGTGGGTTTCCCCTATTTTATCTGTCTCCTGAGAAATCTCTACGTGGGACAAGAAGCTACAGTTAGAACTGGATATGGAACAACTGATTGGTTCAAAATTGGGAAAGGAGTATGACAAGGCTATATATTGTCTCCCTGCTTATTTATGTGCAGAATTCATCATGCAAACGGCTGGGCTGGATGAATCCCTAGCCGGAATTAAGGTTGCCGGAAGAAATATCAGCAACCTCAGATATGCAGATGACACAACCTTGATGGCAGAAGGTGAGGAGGAATTAAAGAACCTTTTATTGAGGGTGAAAGAGGAGAGGGCAAAATATGGTCTGAAGCTCAACATCAAAAAAACAAAGATCATGGCCACTGGTCCCATCACCTCCTGGCAAATAGAAGGGGAAGAAATGGAGGCAGTGAGAGATTTTACTTTCTTGGGCTCCATGATCACTGCAGATGGTGACAGCAACCACGAAATTAAGAGACGCCTGCTTCTTGGGAGAAAAGCAATGACAAACCTAGACAGCATCTTAAAAAGTAGAGACATCACCTTGCCAACAAAGGTCTGTATAGTTAAAGCTATGGTTTTCCCAGTAGTGATGTATGGAAGTGAGAGCTGGACCATAAAGAAGGCTGATCGCCGAAGAATTGATGCTTTTGAATTATGGTGCTGGAGGAGACTCTTGAGAGTCCCATGGACTGCAAGAAGAACAAACCTATCCATTCTTAAGGAAATCAGCCTTGAGTGCTCACTGGAAGGACAGATCCTGAAGCTGAGGCTCCAATACTTTGGCCACCTCATGAGAAGAGAAGACTCCCTGGAAAAGACCCTGATGTTGGGAAAGATGGAGGGCACAAGGAGAAGGGGACGACAGAGGACGAGATGGTTGGATAGTGTTATCGAAGTTACCAGCATGAGTTTGACCAAACTGCGGGAGGCAGTGGAAGACAGAAGTGCCTGACGTGTTCTGGTCCATGGGGTCACGAAGAATCGGACACAACTAAACGACTAAACAACAACAACAAATTTTATCTGTAAGCAGCCTTGAGTCCATGTCAGAATATTATTCTGCCTACTCCCAATGTCCTCATAGCTGACTGAAAGGAAACTAGATAATCCATTTCATCCAAGAGTAACTGGAGTTGATAAACTAATTACCACCTTCTTAATCATCCCAAGAATGGAACATTAGTGACCGGGCAGTAGCTACTGTAGTCCTCTGAGTCAAATGTGGGATTCTTTGTGAGCAGACACATTACTGTTTCCTTATGGCACCTCCCGCTCCTCCTACAGTGATGAGTCAACCACACATTGAACCCATATATTCAGTCACATGTGGCTTGCTCTGTGTAGTTAGGAAGCCAAGAATCAAGATGGTCTCACAGCTCCAAATCTCTTGCCCACATCGTCAGATTGCAAAGTCTGAAGCATGAGTATTGGGCTTTGATAACCAGAGAAGAGATTTGTATTATCATCCAGGAACATATCTATGCTTGTTGACTACAAGTTGGATTTAGAAGTATGTTTCAAAGTGTGCATATATATGCACGAACAGAAAGAGGAAGAAAATACTTCAGTGACCGTGAATGGCAAGACACACCCCTGGTGATGATGAAAGACAGGTTAAGAATTCCTGTCATACCATAATTTTATCTTTATCAAGTCATAGAAGCACAAATAATTCATAACTAGCTTTTAAACAGGTGATTGTTTAAGGAGCAATTCATCCTTGCAAGTGTCTGGAATCCAGGAAAGGTCATAAGCCTCATTTATTTGCCTAGACAAGTAATTTACTAGACTCTTATGCATTCCGGCTGCACAAATAACCTACAGAGAGAATGAGGAGGCGGGGTGGAAAATATCATCCTCCCTCAGATTATCTGTGTTGCCAGTACATGAGCACTCTAGTCCTGGGTACTTCCTGAAAGGTTGCTAGGGTCAATACTAAGTAATAAAATGTTTTTCTGTGGCTGAACTGGGAATCCCTGTGAGAATGTATAAATACAGCTGCAATGGCTAGAAGATCCTCTGAATACTAGTTGGAGAAGAATATTACAGAGTGCAGACAAGATGACCAGCAAGGTCTGCTTATATTATATGCCGAGATAATGGCTGATAATGTTGAACTACATATTATTAACATACAAAGAGTCCAGAACAGAGCATATGTAATTTTAAACTAATCATCAGGCCACAGTTTTGAAGCATGGAAATAAGTCTCGTATTGATGTTCTCCTGCCCATCCCTCTTCTCCCTGATTTGCATTACTGTTTAGAAGGTAACTACAAACCCATGTTTTGACAGTTCAGATGCAATGCAAAAAATTATTTCATGAAAGCAGTTAGTAGGGATTAAAGGATCTGCCAATTCTTGTTCATTCATTCAGTTCACTACATTTCATAAGCGATTTGTGATTATTTTTATCCTCATGAAAATTCTTCAGTATTTTAGTTTTTCTGAAATTTATCCTAATAAACACATTTTCCATGCAGTTTGGACTAATGGACACATCTTTGAAAGCAATTTCCCCTAATATGATGTATTTCTGTATGAACTAATGTATTTATTTTTATACACACTGTTCTCTATTTTTTTTGGGGGGGGAGGGGGTTGTATACCTGATTTGGTAAGTTTGAAGGATGACTGTGTTTCAGTTTTCATGTTGTTTTGGAAAGTGCAAATTTTATAGATTTGCCTTTAAATGTGGACTGCTTCAAATTTCCCCTAGCATTAGTAATTAATCGATGTACAGGATGGGAAAAGGGGCATGTAAGTTCTTTTCATGGTTTGGGGTTATGTCTAAATCACACCAGTACTGTCAAAAGCGTGGGTGGGGGGGAGATGACGGCATTTTCACTAACACGAAAAGAATGACAATAGGAAAAAATATAAATGAATTTGTGTTGGCTGATTTGTGGACCCCTGAATCTCAAATCAAGCAGTCTAACTACAACAATAATTGCTTTTTCAACTTATTTAACACATTTCAAAAATAAATGCTTTAAAACATACCGTATTTTTCGCTCTATAAGACGCACCAGACCAAAAGACGCACCTAGTTTTTGGAGGAGGAAAACAAGAAAAAATATATTCTGAATCTCAGAAGCCAGAACAGCAAGAGGGATCGCTGCACAGTGAAAGCAGCAATCCCTCTTGCTGCTCTGGCTTCTGGGATAGCTGTGCCGCCTGCATTCGCTCCATAAGACGCACACCCATTTCCCCTTACTTTTTAGGAGGGAAAAAGTGAGTCTTATAGAGCAAAAAATACGGTAATTACCATACTGTATCTATTTGCAGTTTTACAAGCTTCCAGCAACAGACTAGCAAATATTTGAACTAATTATGAACTTTACAAATTATAGATGCACTTTTTTTTCTGAGGAAATGCATACACCAATTAAACCATGAAACTGATTTCCAAGAGACATGGAAGAAACACTATAGTTCAAACAGCTGAAAATGTACAGGACAGCACCCTGAAGGGTAGACTCAAGGGAACTGGCTAGCAGAACACACCACTGGATCTAATTAGTGTTTTTATCCCGGAAGGGGGTTTAAGTCCAGGACGTAACTTCCAACCCTAACTTTTCAGGAATCTGTCACTTGCATGTATTTCACACATTTTTACCAACTAAAATTTTATTTTGCTTTTCACAATAGAGGAACAATCATTAGGATCCCAATTTTTCATAACCATGCTGATTACACCAAGCTTGAAATTATATCAGATGACAAAACTGAACTCCTAATATCAGATATTGTGTTACTGTAATTTTATTATCATTTAGTTTTGAATACCGTATTTTTCATCCCATAGGACGCACCTAGGTTTTTTTTGGGGGGGGGATAAAGGAAAAAATGTTTTCCTTTATTTCTCCCCCCAAACCAGGTCGGGGAACAGCGGGATGGCAGCGCTGCGCCTCCCCACTGTCCCCCGAGCTTGTGGGGCTGGCCGATGTCTGCTCTGCTTCAGGGTACACTGCGCGCCGGGCGGCAGGCTGCTATCCGCAGCGTGGGGAGGCCTGCAGGAACTCCCGCAGGGCTCCCCACGCTGCGGATGTCTGCCCGGCGTGAGGGGCACTTTGCTTCAGGGCGCTCTGCGCCGGGCGGCAGGCTGCAGGGCTCCCCACGCTGTGGATGTCTGCCCAGCACGAGGGGCGCTCTGCTTCAGGGTGCCCCGCGCGCTGGGCAGCAGGCTGCTATCTGCAGCGTGGGGAGCCCTGCAGGAGTTCCCGCAGGGCTGCCTAGGCTGCGGATGTCTTCCCGAAGCGCCAGGCGCTCTGCTTTTGGGGCGCCGGGCACTCCAGGAAGCAGGCTGCGGATGTCTTCCCGAAGCGCCGGGCGCTCTGCTTTCGGGGCGTCCAGCGCTCCGGGAAGCAGGCTGCTATTTGCAGCCTACAAACAGCCCTGCGGGAACTCCCGCAGAGCTGCCTAGGCTGCGGATGTCTTCCTGGAGCTTCAGCGAAAGCCTGCATTCGCCCCATAGGACGCACCCAGATTTCCCCTTCATTTTTGGAGGGGGGAAAGTGCATCCTATGGGGCGAAAAATATGGTAAATAGTTCCTTAAACACCTAAAACGTGCCAACGTTGTAATGGTAGTTCTTTAGTGAGGCATGGGGAGACAATTTGAACAATAAAGAAGTGAAATGCAAGGACCTTCATACTTACACAAAGACATGGGCATATGGTTGTCACATGCTATTTAAGAAAAAGTTCTGTTACCCTGGCCCAGTAGGAAATTGGCTGTGCATAGCACAGTTACATTTGCCATGCTGTCAATCAGTAAAACACTTCTACTACCACCCCTTCTCGGGGCATATTTTCAAGATATTTTTTTTTTAATGAGTGGTATTATTGATATAAATAAAGTACCAAATACATGAGCAGATAAATATGTAAGGTATATGGGAAAATTCCTCCTCCTCATACACCAAAAGAAACAAAACCTGTCTGAAGCATTTGGGGGTGGAGAAAGAGCAGGTCCACTTTCACTTCAGTATATATAGATTAGTTGAGAAGGGGAAGCAAGGCAAAACAGAGTATGCCTGGCAACTGAAAAACTGGAACATACTCCTGTTTCTAGGTAGTCTGTATGCACATCAGGAGTTCTCTTCAAGTCCCAATGGATTTGCCTACATAAAGGAGGTTTCAAGTTTAGGTATTGTACAGAATCAATAAAGAAGGCACTATTGTCAAAGCCAGTACTGATTTGATCCCCAAAGTATGATCAGATTACCTACTGTGCTGGTGCTGCATTAAACACGGTATCTTTTGAGCTTTTGCTTTTGTTCCAGTTATACAACCTGCGAGGAACTAATAACACATACAGAGTGCTCTGCTTTGCCTTACAGAATTTTGTCTTCTACATTATTTTGGATTTTCACTCTCTAATGCAATTCATCAGAAATACTATCCCTAAAAATCTAGGTTAACTGCTGAAATACAACATATTATTATTTTTTTAGCACATGGGTCCTTATCTAGCTCAATCACTACAATGAAATATGCTGCCAAAATAAGTTAGCACTTGTTACAGTACTATTTAATTAAGCAGAGATTTTCTTAAAACAAACAAAAAAAAATTCAAAGTACAAAAAGGTATAAGAAAAACAAACAAACACCACAAAAAACTGATCTTGCCTTTTATATTAGTGTTTCCCTTCTACAGGTTTATAGTTGTCTTATTTTGTCAAAGATAGAATTTTGAACCCAGTTTTACACTGCTCTTTCCACTTACATTTCCATGGGGGGGGGGAGATATATTTTTTTTAAAGGTAAGAGTATTTCATTATCATTCTAGTCCAGGGAGGCTTCCGGACTTATCAGAATTTAATGAAACATTCAATCTAAGAAATAAATTAACTGACATTGTGGGGATCGTGTTTAATGAAGCAGGTATGTGCAAAAGGTCTATGCAGCAATAGCAGTATAATGTATGGAGAATAAAGCAGAAGACTTGTCAATTGTTTGGGATATAATGACTCTCTGTGGAACAAAGATTGGTGAACCTTAGAAGTTCATGACTGAGGCCATGAGCCAACAGAGCTTCCTTCATTTTTCTTGAGGCAGCAAAACAGTTTACAAATGTTGGTAGTAACTGCAAGTCTTTTCCTTTCTGAAACTTTCCATTGCAAAGATGTAATTCGATGCTTCATTCCTGTGAGCTTTCCAGATCATGACAGACCAAGAGTAATGTGTAGATAGAAACTAACTATTTAGAAGGCAAGCAGTAACAGAGAGGCAGCAGCTGATAACTGGAAACATGATAATCTAGTGACCATGGAAGCATGCCAAAGAAGCCAAAGACGAATACTAGTGGTAACAGAATTATTTTTTTCAGTAATTGCCAATAAACTCCTGGATTGATTGATTGATTGATTGATTGATTATTTATTTAAATATTTTTATTTCACTCTTCACTACAACTGCTGAAGAGTAGGTTAGGGTGAAAGAGTGTGACTGGCCCAAGATCACCAAGTGAGCATCATGACTGAGCTGGAATTTGACCAGCACTCTATTAGAATTATTTTCGTATATTTTTGTTTGAAATGTTGAAAGGCATCAGATAGAACATACAACAGAAGCAAGAACTGCAGCTCAAAAGACCAACACAAAAGGTACGTAATATGGAATGTATAATATCTATCCTCTGGTAACCTCTAGGTTAGATTACTGCAATATGTTATACATGGGGCTGCCTCTGAAGATGGTTCAGCAGATCACCAAGACAAGACAGCTTGAGAATGTAACATCAATCTTTTCCCAACTGCACTGACTGCCAAAGTTCCCAGGTCCCATTCAAAGTGCTAGTTTTGACCTGTAAAGTCTTAAATGGGTCAAGACCATACCTACACAGACCCAGTGTTCATCATCTCAGGCTCTTCTTTGTATGCCCCCTCCATGAGAGGTCCAGAGAGTGGCAATACCAGAATGGGCCTTTTATGTGATGGCTCCCTTTAGTGGAATGTTCTCCCCAGGAAGCCTGACCTAGCGCCTTCATTACATATCTTGAGGCACCAAGTGAAAACATTCCTCTTCTCCCAGGCCTCTGACTAATTAAACAATCTATGTTTTTTTTAAACTGTATGTGGGAATTATTGTTCCAGTTTGTTCCTATGTTATCTATTTTTGTATTTTTATATTGTAAACTGCCCTGTGATCCTCGGATAAAGGGTAGTATATAAAATAACCAATTAAAATAAAATAAAATAAAATAAAATAAAATAAGGAAGGATCTGAAAACTAAGAGAAACAAAAGAAAGTAATGTCCTTGCCCCCAAGCTTTCAGAGGATGAGTCTTATTCTTTTGCTGGTCCTGGGCACTCTAAAGCAGTTCAACAAGTTGTACATCTGGTGAAGTAACAGACTGAAATAAGGACTTCAACAATACATTCCCAAACCAGACATCAGATTAGAAAGCCAAGTCTCAATGAAGCATCTCAATAGAAGCAGTCTGAGAAGGCTTACTTCTTGTATATACTTCTTACATCTAATCATCAAGCTGTATTTATTAATGTGACAGCTGGATAGGTTTTTGTTTGACTCCAAGCCTAACAATTAAAGCAGTAATGTACAACCACGAGTTTACCTATTAATGGTGCCTCTTTTGTCTAGGTTACAGTATGCAAAGCCACAAAGTCAAATGCTGCTTCTGCATTCTCTTAAAAATAATCCTATAAATAATATAATAATATAAAATAATATAAATCTTCTGTGTGTATATTTTTTGTATACTGTTGAAGTTGAAACAACCATTAAAAATTACTTAGGTATAATTGGAATTTACCTTATAATATTAATGCTTACACTAATATCTTAACATGCAAAATCATTTTAATAATTCAAAATGCCAGACAGCTTGGATGAGAGGCAAGAGGAAGGTGGGGAATTGGAAAGAGAAAATAATTTATAACTGTAAATTATAAAATGAGTTCTTGTAGAAATTCAGCAATGAACTATGCAAACTATTCAACTCCTTAAAAGAAAATAGTTATTAGCTCAATCATTTTCTAGCAAGATCAAAAGGGGAATTCAAGCAATACTTGTGGTTTTTAAATTATTAAAAGGGACAAAAGAAAACCTAGCCATTGCTTACCATATGTTACTCAAGGAACTAATGGAAGTGCCTATCCATACAGCTCACTTTTCATATTTTTCATATTTAAGGTGAGATCTAAACCCTTCTCCCACTCATTCATTCAAGGGGGGGGGGTGCTTTCAAATAGCAGGCCTTTGTGCATTGCACTGGAAGACCTTGAGAAGGTGCTGCCACTTAAAGGGGAAGTGGAATTATAAAAATTCCCACATGTGAGAGAAGCAGCTGATTACACCAGTCTAGGTTCAAAGATCAATAATCAACTAAGGAAGACCTGAAATGAATAACAAAGGGTGAACATTTTATATAAAATGTATTGAGTACATCATTAAAGATGTGCATAAGGAGAAGGCAGAGTGTGCAGAAAGATTTGTAAAACAGCCAAATATATCCCCCCCCCCCCGGTTACAAAATTCAATCCACATTCACTTTTATTGTCCTCTAGAAATCAAAAGTAGTTTTTTTCTTGTTTGAAGAATCAATTCGTTATTCACCACTAAGACCTCTGCCAATGAAGCTATGTCACATAAGGCACACTTTATTGTGTCTGATGTACCTAATTTCCTTGTATTAACGTGCTCACACAAAATGTTTTGGGCACAGCATACTAGTGATTGACTGACATGGTAGAATAATGGGATCTGCTTTGAAGCATGAAGGTAGATCTTGAATTTAAGACAAAACACGAGTTTTCAGATGCTATATTTGACAGAACGGTCACAGATGCAGGAATAAATTTTAACATACCAGAATGCATAATCACTTATGCCATTTTGGTGAGGATCTATTCCAGTTATTTAGAAAATATTGTGAATTTTCATTAGCAACCACAGTGTAACAGTACATCACATACCAATTTGAAAAAAATATTGCGTACCAACTTTTAAACAGCACATTTTAATGCTTTCATTTACAAGTGAGTCTCTCCCCCCTCCACTCATTGAGTAATTTCTCAACCACAATTGTCGTGCATGACTAGTCTTTGTTGCTTTGAAACAAAAGCAAACACAACCACAAAACAGAACATCAGCATCACACAAAAAACAACAACTGTGAAAGTCCATTCAGCTGGCACATTTTGGCAACTGCAAAACAATGGAACCTCAATCAGGCACCAAAAGCAATAGGGGAAGCTGATCAAAGAATGAAGAATGATAGCTCCAGCTCTTCCTATGTTAATTCCTTCTTCTGACATTAATTCTGACATTAATTCCTTATTTTATCTCTGAACTTGCAACAGACACTGTAAGCACCATCCCAAACTTCTGGGTAACCAAGCTGTCCAGAAATTTCCTGATAAAAGGTGAAACTCCCTATAATGACCCCACCAAGTTGAAGAACAAAGGCATCAAATCTGACAATTTCAGATTTAAGAGCTCAGCCCAGCATGATATTTCTAATTAATTGGAAGAAAATTCTGAATTGCATTCCTAGAAAATTATAGGACCACTTTAAGACAGAATAAAACGTCCTGGTGTGGGTATTTTTCAGTCAGGGTATATGTAGTGAGACAATAGCGGGGGAGGGGGGAAGCAAAAAGTGACCAAGCCGACAATACAGGGAAAAGTATAGGGGTGGGATAATAAATGACTTTATTAAAGCAACACTGTTTGCAAGTTAAACCTACTGAAAACACAAGGCCTTCCCACTCCGACAAGACAAATGCACTTCTAATTTAGCTTAATAAAGTGAGAGACAGACTAATAATTAAAAACAGGTTGACAACTTAATTTAATTGCATACTGAAGGCAACAGGGTGCTGCAAAGGCACTGCACCATGTTGAACACATGCACTAGCAGGGGAGGAAAAAAATTAAAATTGACAGTGTTAATGTGTGTTTAAAAATAGCATATTGTTCATTAAATGAGAAGTGAATAACTTGTACTAAAAATATTGTTATTTTGTAATTGAAGGATAATCATGAGAACTCTAGAACAAAGACTGTACAGTGCCATGGGTTTCAAACTAGAGACCCTAGGACGGACTCACTCACTCACTCACAGTTTCAGCCAGTTTTTTTATCTTTTAAAAAAAAAAGTTTAGGGGTACTCTCATTTTGACTCAAGAAAATCACCATTTTATAGTTCAAATCAGGGAAAATAAACACAGTAAATAGACAAAAGTACAAAGATTCACAAAATGTTTAGGGGTATACATACCCCTGTGTCCCCCCCAGAAAAAAGCACTAGTTTCAGCTGTGCCATTGTGACAACTTGCTACAGAAACAGATGCTGGCTTGCCTTCGTTTCATTGCAGCTTCACAACAACCAAAGAGTGGAGTTGCAATGACCAGTTCAGTAGAGGTTATATGATAAGAAGCTAATAAAGCTGCAGACTGTCCTGGCTGCTTAACCTAAACTTGTTTTTTAGACAGACTCCTAATTTTATTGGACTGGTTGGTTAATGCCTAATACTCCGCTCACCCTCAACCCTGATGAAAAGCAACTGGAAGAATAGATATAACTAAACCAAAGCACCTATAAAATCTATACTACTTGGTTGTACCAATACAAACACTGTAATAGCAAAAAATTGCATGCACAAGTTTTTTAGTTTATCCATTCCCCAAATCTAAGTGCAATTATTTACATTTGCTAGCTTTCTTTTAATGGGCTAGGCTTTTGCATTCACCCACATGAGCAAAATGAAAATATTAGGCTTCTACCTCATTAGTGCCTTTCATGCTCTTTTCCGCTCTCATACAAAAAATAAGAGAGAAGCGAGCTAAATGTTGACACTCTCTAGAGGTTTACATTCTGTGACAAGATTCAGAGTGAATTTGGTTTTCTTCCAAGGAAGCCTCAAAACACAGCAAGTACCAAATGTATTTTCCCCTCAAATACACCTAATCTGAAGAAGTTTTAAAATATAATTGAATTATAGTAGTTTAATATTTTCAGTTAAGTATCAGCATGAATCCCTAGGGAAAATCAGAATTCAGAGTTAACATTCTCTGTTTCTATGGGGCTTAATGGTACTTACCTAACAGGCATGAATACTGAACACACCCGCCATCTTAGAAGATTGACTTTAGCACACATACTGTACTCTAAGGCAGGGGTTCACAAACTTTCTACTGCCTGAGCCCACTTGAGATAGCTGAAAATTACTGAGGCCCACCAGTTGGAAAATGGTGGTACAGAGGCAGAGCCATGCATAAAATGGTGGCAGAGGGAGGGCAAGTTAAATTGTTACATTATTTGCCAATGCTGGTTCAGGAGGCATTGTGGTTTTAGGCAGAATTTGGTGATCCAGAGCTTCTTATTTTATATTTTCCTCTTCAAACTATTTGAACTGGATCCTGTAATTTCTTGTCTCATTATATCATTCAACGCTCAGCTTGTACCATTTGTCACCACCCAAAATCCTCATTTCTTTTATCCCTTCTCCCTAGTCCTTTTACTTCCTCTTGTGCTTCTTAGTGCTTTCCTTTTTCCGCAGTCTGATTTACTGTTATTAATAAATAGTAACAAATATTAACCTTCTCTCTGAATTTCTAATGTTTTTCAACGCATAATCTGGCCCTTTTCTCTCAAAGAGGAAGATCTTCCTTTCCCCCCACTCCCAATCTGAATTTCTTTGTCTCCCGAGTTACTTTTACTCAGCATGTTAGGGGTTTCTAGTGCTGGCACTGGTCCAACCCAAAAGGTGATGGCACAGGTAGGAGTGGAGCAGGCAAGTCATGAGGCATTGAGAAGGTTGTGGCTCTTTCTACCATACCGCCACTTGGACTATGAGGCAACTGATATCTCTGTTGTGTGGAAGGGTGGATATAAATTTAACAGAAAAATAAACTGTGCTGCATGTTGTGGCATACTGAACTGGCAGAGGAAAGAAATTGCTCTTAAAAATCACATCCGCCTATATATCAGCCATCCTGAGGCTAGAGTACACCCAGTTTGGTCAGAGTCTTAATGGTAGTAGAGGCGATGAAATGAAAAATCTGTCTAGGTCGAATGTCAGCCTGCACATGTTTGGCCCTTCTCAATAGTATGTTAAAACAGATCCTCCACTGAGCTATGGCCCTTCCTCAATAATATCTAAAAACTAGTAATACATAAGAATAACCCCTTCTTAGGAGTGTGCGCTGTATGTTGAACTGCTGGAAGTTTGCAGTTGAAATATCACCTCCACCTTGCACTCACCAGCACCTGATTTAAGGCACTGAAGGCAGTTCCCCTGCACAGGGCACAGAGCCAAGGGGGTGCAAAATAATAATAAATAAAAAAGGAATTACTGTGAAAATAAGAAATATTAGGGAGGCACCAAATTTTGTCCTCACTCAGGACACCATATTACCAAAGTCTGCCTCTGCACTCAATTTCTTTTTCTGTGTGCCATACCTAATTATCTGCAACCTGGAGACAGTAATACTGACCAACCTTCCAGGTTATTACAAGGATTATCAAAATAATGTATGTTAGCTGCTGAAACATCTACATAGACATTCTAATTGTTATTATAGTGGTACCTCTGGTTACGTACATAATTCGTTTCGGAGGTCCGTTTTTAACCTGAAACTGTTCTTAACCTGAGACACCACTTTAGCTAATGGGGCCTCCCACTGTTGCTGCGCCGCCTTGCCCGATTTCTGTTCTCATCCTGAAGCAAAGTTCTTAACCCGAGGTACTATTTCTGGGTTAGCAGAGTCTGTAACCTGAAGTGTCTGTAACCCGAGGTACCACTGTAATTACCATACTAAACATAAACAGCTACATCTGCAAATACCTGCATTTCGCATCTTCTTCATCTCTTTGATTTGATCTAAAATATTCAACTGTTCTTGATAAATTCATGGTGTAGTTTTCATCTGGTAAAAACAACCACTGGTTGGTTGATCATGTGAAACTTATCAAGGATTAGCTGCTTTCTTTTCATGGCAAGATTTGATCTGATAAAGCTCTATCCATTTGAATTGATCCTGTAAATTGGCAATGCATTGCTAAAAAAATATAAAGATAGAACAAGGTTGAGGTTTTCTCCCACCCAGTTCTAAAGTGATAAAAAGGTTTTCTACTAATCAGATCCAAACTACATGTAGGACTCCTACTAGAACCTCACTGGTGTGACTTATCCTAGATATCATTTGAATGACAGCATTGAGTGTTCCATACAGTGCAGAATGGTGCACAAACGAACACCAAGAACTGTGCCACATAATTTACACTGCATTAATGTTGCACACCCTACCCCAAATTAGCTATCTTTAAGAGTACCTGACTTCCAGTCAAATATGATTTTCAGTTCAGCTGGAACTAATCTTCTCATTCCTGTCAAACACTTAAAATGAACTTTCCAGAGCATGCCTCAAGCTACTGGATGCCCTAATGGTTATCACAGGCTGTTGCATCCAATTCATTTACATTGGTTGAAAGTACAATACACACCACTAAATTCAAAAGCTGTAGCATTTTAATCCCAGGATGTTAATTAGCAACTACTTTGGACAATGCTGCAAACAATGTCACCTAATTGTCAGTCCCCCATCAAATTAACAGTCTAGTTTCATTGTGTATGAAAACTGAAACATTTTCGTGTTTGTGAGGACAGAGTTACAGTCATTCAAAACCATACATCAGGATAATTTAAGTATTTTTGATAAATATCAATGCAGACCTAGGGTTTCAGTTGGTAGCTCTCGCATGAAATGAAACATGGGAATGCCTTAGAACAAAATCCAAACTTGTTTGATCTGAACATTTTAAAATTAAACATGACTATCTTTAAATTAATGGAGCTTCTATTGCAGGTATAGCCAGTGTGGTGTCCTCCAGATGCTGAGGGTTTCCATCAGTCCCAACTAGAAAGGCCAACTGTCAAAGTCAATGGAAGTCACCCTGTTCTGCTGCTCCTATGTTTGATGTTGCAGAGCGGGGGTGTTGACGGGGTGGGGCGGGGAAGAGATAGCATCATCACCATTCTGGGTAGGTGGAGATGTTGAAAGATCTCTGCCCAGAATAACATGATGACAGGGATCAACTTTGTCACTATTCCTTTATCATGTTGCCCAATACGCACAAGGGGCATCTCTTAGTAACAAATAAGCAGGTTCAGAATGTTTTGGTTTTTATTCACCCCCAAAAGCCCACCTAAACAACACTGGGAACAGACTCCTGAACACTAAATAAATAAATAAATAAATAACCATACTAATGATGATGGAAGAATTGGGATGTGGTGCATCTTTGCAGATAGTAAGGTTTGAAATAGTAAGTAGCAAGCAGATTATCTGACAAAGTGACTTTTTGTAAAATCTTCAAACAAACTAGGATTCACACTTATAACACAGTGCAATCCTGTGAAGTGGACTGGACAGTCATAGATTTACCTTGGGCTACTTTCAGAAATCTCATTTTTGTTAAAAAGAAAATGTGTTGTAAATGCACAGGAAAAGGATTTCCTATATAAAAATGACATTTTTGTTGTTGCCATCTATCATTTCTTATTTATGCACTTTTCCTGTTTCTAAAGTATGAATCTCTATTTTATAATTTAAATTCAATGAGTACATTAATGCATCACTGATGTGAGGAATGCAATCTACTTTGCATTCAAGTAAAAGCAAACATGTTGGATTTAATGATTGTGGATTGTACCCTGAAAGCTTTATATTCACATAGCCCTGAAAAATTCTAAAACTTAAAGTCATAATGGGTACACATTTATTTATTAAACCTTTATTGCTACTTCAGTTATAATTTCAAGTAACTCTAAAGAAAGAATAAACAGTTAAAATGTGAATTAAAAACCAAAATCAATGCAGCATAAGACAGGCAGCAGGAATAAAGATACATCTAAAAAACTTAAGAAAATGAGGTTTGTGCCCAGAGCCAAAAAGACAGTAAGATAGGTGGCAGACAAATTTATCTGGGGAGAAATTTCTATCAATGAAGTCCTCCCTCTGGTAACCACTTGTGTCAAGTAAGATGGTCAGTTACTCCAACCCTAAATTATAAAGCGCTTTAAAAGTTGAAACTAGGGCCTAGAAACAGGTGCCAACACAATTGTCTTAATTATGATCTTAACACCCAGTTTGAGTAAGCAATTTGGCTGCTACATTCTGCACCAATTATACTTCCTAATCTTCAAAGTGAGCCTAATGTATAGTGTGTTACTTAGACTTAAGTTTATATGTATGTGTGCATTGATACAATGTAAGAATTGGATGTAATTTGTATCCCACTATTCTTACAAGGAGTAAGGTATCCATGAATTACCCTCTTTTTACTTGTTCTAAAATGGCTCTGAAGTTGACTTGAAATCTCAATATTATCAAATAGTGTCAAGCAATAAGAACAGAAAATGAATTGTGAAAGCTGGTTTTAGCATGTAAAAGGCTTACAGAAAAATTAAAAGAGAAGCCAGGTATGTTCATGGAGTTCAGGCAAAACAGTAAGATACAAATGAACCTGCAGTCCTGAGAAGTGCTATCCAGATCCAAGCAAGATTAAGCTAATTCAATACAAATAAGATAGTAGCCAGATTTTGAAATATTGCAGAAGCACTCCAAGCTCCCAAACTACCAAATGACTTTTCAAATGCTACATTTAATGGATTGTGCAGCAATGAAAATTTCATATAACTGTCGTGAGAGACTTGTGAACAGTAAGGTCATAAGACATGAAATGTATAACACTAAGCCAATGTAATCATAAAAATCAAAGCAATTATGCTGTTACTCTGAAAAACAAAAAGCAAACACACACACACAAACAAATAAACTGGTCCAAATACCCATGTTTGAATTAAAATAAACGAATAAATATTCACCCAGGGGAAAACAAGCTAATCTATTGTTGCAAAAGGACTTAATTGTTACAATTTCTTTTTAGCATTTAAATGGTCTTTAAACATAAAAAGGCTCAAACATCTAATTCATCTAAAGGTAAAGGTAAAGGGACCCCTGACCATTAGGTCCAGTCGTCACCAACTCTGGGGCTGCGGCGCTCATCTCGCTTTATTGGCCGAGGGAGCCGACATACAGCTTCCGGGTTATGTGGGCAGCATGACTAAGCCGCTTCTGGCAAATTTTAGCATGCACAATAAAAATACTGTGAGAATCTACTTAAACTGTGGAACATTCTCCCTCCTTAAGTCATATCAATCCCTTGCATTCTTTGGCTAAATTTGGGCACTGTATCAAGTCATGATCTGCTCTAACCATAGTTTAGAACCCAAACCATAGTTTGATTTTCCAAATGCTGATTTGAAAAGCTGCTTGTCTGTTTCCCTTTTCCCATTGGTCTTTGGAAACGAAAATACAGAAACAAACAAAGCAAGCAAAGCAAGGTGAGTAGGATTTGTACTTTAGAAGAGAAAGACGGGGGGCGGGGAGTACATGGCTTTGTGGCTCAGTGACTGGCAAGGCCACATGTGCACCCATTCTATGCCAAATCTGCAGTATCACATCTGCACCACTCAAATTTCAGTTGTGTTAAATTTGAAGTTAAAGGCATAGTTGCTGTAATTTAGTGAGAAATGTTTTCTGCTCTCATGATATGATTTATATTGGTGCTGCCATGTTGCCAGGAAATTAAAATGAAACACAGCAAGCATTTATGTGAAATCTATATTGCTCTGTGGTCTTCTGTTTGTACAGCAAGCCAAATCATGCAGTGAACTAGAAAAAATGAGCATAAGTTAAATGGAATCCCATTCTAACAGCAAGCTCTATAATCAATTTTGCAACACAAAACTGAGGAACGAAACAAAACATGACTTACTTACAAATGCATTGTAGGGGGACATGAAGAAAATTTGTCTATTTTTTTAAAAAGAAACTGGTAAAATGGCAAGTGTTATCTGGATCTGAACAGTTTAATCAATGTAGTTGCATCAAATGTTATGAATTAGCCTTCCTCAAGGCAACTTCTGATTAACCTAAAAAAGTCCCATAGGCTTTGGTATCTTCTAAATTTCATTTCTACCATACAGAGTTTGTGTAATCACTATTTAGTCAAATTTAAGTAGCTCTATATAATTGCCAACACATTGTTATATTCATATTTGTAGCAGTGATAGATGGAAATTCCACAGAGCTATTTCATCTGCTCTCCTGAAGTGCCAGTTCCACTAGTGTCCTCCCAAACCCGAGTCATTTCCAGTCATCTAATCACCTTAAAAACTACTACTTAACATTTAAGAAATGGTGTCCAAGTTTGCTTCTCTTCTCTTTCCTCCATATTACTTTTTCCTTTTGTTTCATGCATTTTGGATTTTAAGCTTAACCGTATGTAAGGTGCTATGGGAGCCTTTTCAGCTGGAGAACAGGGTTAAAATGTTCTAAATAAACAATATACAAATTACTGAATTGTGTTTTCATCTATAACACCTGTGAAAATTGATTACATTTACATGTCATCTTTCTTCCATCATGAAACACCAGGCAGTGTACATGTGGTTCATCCAGGGAGTAAACATACTAGGACCTGCCTAGCTTCAGAATGGTGGTGGCCTCAAATTGGAATTTAGATGCAGCTAATGGCTGACAGCTTCTATACCAAGGAACTTCACCTCACATATTCAAAATTAAGCCATACAATTAAACAATCCCATTAAAACATTAAATATAAGATTCTTAATTAAAATATGCAATAAATCCTATTAAAAAAACCAGACATGAAAACATGACTCAGGTTCAGAGATCAAAGAAATGTCTCTATGCAGGAGCATTTTGAAATAACAGCAGAATACCAATACAGGTGTGGCCTTGTATATAAAGTGCATTACATAACACTGTTATCAACAGCAAAAAAGCCCACCTCTGCATCCTAACAAGCTGATAATCATCAGGCCATGGAAGGAGTAACTGAATTCCACTACAATGGTTGTGAACGTGATCCGTGCGGGAGGCACGTTTGCAACCCGCAGCATTCGCAATCCGCAGCGCTGCATCTGTGCATGCACGGGTCATGATTCGGCGCTTCTGCGCCGAAACCTGGAAGTAACCCGTTCCGGTACTTCTGGGTTTGGCACAGTGCGCAACCCGAAAACATGTAACCTGAAGTGTCTGTAACCCGAGGTACCACAGTACTGAATTTACTGATCATTTATTTGAAAATATGGAAATCCATCCCAAATAATAAAGCACTGTCCTTTTAATCTGCAAGTGGAATCAGAGGAGGAAAGGACTCTTGACAGACTAATACATTGTGTTAGTCTGCCAATGAACTGATTTATATATCACAATAATCTTACCATAAAGCATGCTGCTCAATTGCTCCCACTTCACTCCAGCCAGGAGAAAGAAGTCTGGCCCCCCTTTTAAAAAAATGGAGTAATCTGCTAACTAGGCATGCTTTCACACATTTAGCACTTGTTGGCAAGTATGCTACAACTGTTTTCTTCCTGTAGAATTCTCTAAGCTTGTAGAACACACAATTGTTTATACTGAGCTGGTTTGCATGTCATAATAAGCCATGAGATGCTCCTGGCAGGGTGGAGTGATCAAGCTGCATGCATTAGCTACTCATGGATTACTATAATATGCAAACCAACTCAGTGTAACACACAACTACTGTGTGTTCTACAACTCTAGAGAATTCTACAGAAAAAGAAAAATCTTTTTACAGCCTAGCTGCCAAGAAGCTTCCACATGTGAACACAGCATAGGATAATATTAGATTTCTAAAAATATTCCATTTTTTTTAAAAAAAAATGCCTTACTTATGATTTTTAAAGATAAAAAAATGTTACCTGCTATACAACCTTCTATATGAATTAATCTCACACATAGCTCTTTGAGAAAGGTCTTTTATCTGTAGCCTCATAAAGGTACTAATGAAACTTTCATGTTATAAATGCTTTTTGTGTGTGCATACACATGTTGCATTGTGTGCTGTGGGGGTTGGTTTTATATTGCCTAGTTTTGCTTTTTTGTGCACATATTGGCTTGTTTTGCATTTTTAAGATGTGCAGGAATGAATTTGTTCACTGAATTAGAAAAATAATAATAAAGAGGTCCAGTGCATTCTGATTAGAAAGCCTGTTTAAATGAATCTGCTTTAAAATTGTCAGTGTACAACTAAAGAGGGTAATACTGTTCCACAACAGTTTAATTAGCACTTCAGGTTTTGTCTGGTTCCCACCACCCTTCAGATATCAAAGGACTGTTTCTTCCTCCCAGGAAAAATAAAAAAGACAGTGGGGAAACTTGAGTTCAAAAAGCCCTAGTTTAATAGTGACAACACAGCTATGGTTTTTAATTAAGGCATTACAACATCCAGCCATTCAAAGGAAGGCACACACTATTTGGAAGACCTACAATAAGCACTGCATTAAAAAGGCAAAACCAATAAATTAAAGGATTACTGCTACTGACCTGATTCCTGTCAGTTCAGGTGACACAGTTAAACTACTACAACAATCTGAACAATAATAAATTGTAGCCATTTTCTGAATAGCATATAGAAGTGTATAAAACTACATGGTACAGCATGAATCAAGTTATGAGGACTCTTAATTAAATATACAAGCCCGAACTTCATCATAAACCGCACCCACTTGTCCTGCTTAACTATTTTAAATGAGAAAACAAAGTCTTTGTTCTGTGGAGTTGTATTTCTGCTGCCTTTTTCAAAACAAAATAGCCAAACACCTTCAGCAATATCATTTTCTTCTTGCTATACAGTGGTGCCCTGCAAGACGAATGCCTCGCAAGATGAAAAACTCGCTAGACGAAAGGGTTTTGCGTTTTTTGAGCTGCTTTGCAAGACGAATTTCCCTATGGGCTTGCTTCGCAAGACGAAAACGTCTTGCAAGTTTGTTTCCTTTTTCTTAACACCGTTAATACAGTTGCGACTTGACTTCGAGCAGCAACTCATAGAACGCGGTGTGGTAGCCTTTTTTGAGGTTTTTGAAGACTTTGGTGATTTTTGAAGCTTTTCCAAAACTTTCCTGACACCGTGCTTCGCAAGATGAAAAATTCGCTACACGAAAAAACTCGTGGAATGAATTAAATTTGTCTTGCGAGGCACCACTGTACTTCAGAGAGGAGAGATTAAGAAAGGGAAACATCACTCAGAACTGGGTTCATTGGGGGGGGGGGCGGGGAAGACCTTCCAGGCAACTGATGGTACTTTATTCCTTTCACTAATCAAACCCTCCTTGACCAATGAAATATCTGCTGTAGTCCAGCTACAGAGTTTCACAAAATAACTTTTCCCATTCATCTTGTTCTGGTCTAGAACCTATCCTTCAGCCACCTACTTTATTCTACCGTATAAGGGATTTTTCAGAAATTTGTTCACGCTTTCATGTTTTGATTCTGGACCACCTAAGCATTTTTCTTTTCCACATAAGTTCCCCACCCCTGCAGATCCTTTGGTCCAAAAATATATAATACAGCCAACCCTCCTCTGTGTGTCCCTGATGGCCTCACCCTCATTCCTTTTCTGTAGCTAAAGGATGTGCTCACCTTGGAAGTCAAGTTTCTTTTGGATGCTGTCATTGTCTCATGCATGTAGCTAAGGGTGGAGGTGATGCCTTCCCTGGATCCACAAAAATGTTCTCTTTTTGGGGATATATCTACCCATGATTTCCTAGAGAAACTCAACAATTTTGGCTGCCCTCCTCCCCAACAGAAATCCTGGCTATGACTATGCATAGTCCCAGGTGTAAATTAAACAGTAAGGGAGTTCCATCCGACTAGAAAATTCACTAAGCACATGCAAAGAGATTCTTAAGACAGCTGGAACTACTGGATGTTTTAAGACGATTAAACCAAATGTTGGTTGAGGTGGGCAGGTAGCTAAAGCTAATAGGCAGAACTGAATAGATAGCCTCAGAAAACAAAATAAAGCTGAACTGGAGACCAGCCAACCACATGGCCACAAAGAGGTAGAGTGGCGAGATCTAACATGGGGGTGGGGGGAGTCAGCCTCCCCAAGAGCCTTCTAAACTGTAGAAAGGGAAAATACTAAGAGATGCACTACCCACTGTAATTTAAATAATGCTGTAGAGGTGGGTGAAGAAATCAAACTCTTTGCTGCCAAGAGATTCAGATAGCGACACATTAGAAAAAAGGGGAGAAAAACTTCTTTCCCAACTCAGATTAAATTATTATATTGGTCATATTCAGAAGATGGCCAAGATGCTGTGATCATCCCAATTCCACTCTTCTTCTTATTTTTAAGTTACCTTATCTCTCACCACTACTCATTGTTCAAGAGCCATCACAAAAACCGAAGTTATTATTGCTGTGCAGGAGATTGATTTTGCTTTGTAGGGGAGGGGGCAGAGTTTGCGGGAGGAAGAATGACAGCAATGAGAGTTGTATTTCATCCCCATAACCCATGTCCAATCTTTCACTATCAAGAACCAGTTACTAGTCTAATCAGGTACAATCAGTGACACAGAAAACACCCTTCTTCAAGTAGAGAACCTTCAGTTCAGCTAATCTTTACTGCATCATTATTTTGAAAATACCTGAAATATTGTTGTTTTTAAAGTGGAGAATACATGCTTTTCTAATAACATAAAAGTGCTTTTAATCATTTTTTCTTCCCACCTCACCAATCATTTTTACTATATTAAGGATTTCCAAAGCAGTATCACCAAAAATTGAGAAATAAAAATCCAATTATGAAATACAAAATATTAACTTGTTCTTATGGTTTCTTTATATGCACTGTCTTCAGATTCATAGCAACAAAATTAAATTTATCATTAAATTATCCTGAACAGAGCATCCTTTGAAGGCTTCCAATACACAAATATATTAAAAGTTTAAATTGAACAAATAAGCCGTCCTTGAAGTTCCTTGCTGACATTTCTATACCAAGGAACTCTGAAATGTCCACTCATGTTTCCTCTATCAATGTCATTAAGTGTCATTTACATGACAATGCACCATTGATTACTGTTCCTTTACTGTGTATTTCTCATTGAAAGATATTAATTACCTCTTCCCACCTTTTCTCTCGACTGCATTTCAATACACGATGACTCAACAACTGTGACAGTTAATTGGTTCGCAACAGTTTAAGCCTTTGAAAAGAAACCATCCTAAGTGTTTTATAATTCAAACCTCTGGTTCAGTGGTAGAAAAGATAAGGGGCATACATTTATCAAATATTTCCCACCCTGATGTATAATCAAATTATAAAAAGCCAAACCTTGTCACCATTCTTTTTGCCCATTTATAAAATAAAATATAAAGCTTATATATATATACACACACACACACACACACACACACACACACATCTGCAGCAATGGCCATCACAACCACATAGCTCCACAGCACAGTATTCTGGACTACTATTCACTTTAACAGTATTCTGGACTACTATTCACTTTTATTAACAAGACAAAAAGCATATAATTATTATTATTCCCTTCCAGAGGAGTAGGCATGTTATTCTGTTGCAAGAAAAGCAAGCTCTTGCTGCATCTAAAGGACAAATAAATTTATTATTGCATCTGTTTGCACTGAAGAGAGTCCACTTCATCAGATGCACAAAAGGTTATCCTTGGTTGGATATACATAGCCACAACCAGGGAAAGGGGTTGTGAAAGTACAGTTGTACTCACTTGAAATGTAGTTTTCCACTCCCACATAAAGGTCAGCAGGATGGGTTGATGGCTCTACCCACTTGGTCAAAGGCAAGCTGCAAACTTTCAGGAGCTAGGGCTCCCATCATGCAGTTCTGAGACTTGCCAAGCTCAAGAAAACCAAGAAACGTGGAAAAAGGAAAAAGGAAACAACCCACCTCCCAAGAAACTAAAACTAACTTTAACTGAACCTACCCTGTATCTTTGCTGAGTTGGGGGGCAGTGATAAAGCCTTTAAAACAGTTGAGAGCAGGAGAAGTAGAGGCGGAGGGTGCTCCAGAAAAAAAGGAATAAAGGCAAAGCGAAGCAGAAGAAAATACAGTGGTGCCCCACAAGACGAATGCCTCGCAAGACGGAAAACCCGCTAGACGAAAGGGTTTTCAGTTTTTGAGCTGCTTCGCAAGACTATTTTCCCTATGGGCTTGCTTTGCAAAACGAAAACGTCTTGCAAGTGTTCCGATTTTTTTTCGCTCCCCCCTTTTTCTAAGCCGCTAATCCGCTAATCCTTTAATAGCCGCTAAGCCTTTAATAGCCACTAAACCGCTAATAGCGCTAATCCGCTAATAGGGTTGCTTCGCAAGACGAAAATACCGCTAGACGAAGAAACTCGCGGAACGGATTAATTTCGTCTTGCGAGGCACCACTGTAAAGTGAAAAAAAGTCAATGACTAAGCTATTCTTGCTATTAAAGGTCTTAGTGCCAAAGAAGGGAGGAACCTGATGAAATCAACAGGAGCTAATAGCGACTGTCTGCACATAACAAAGGCTGCAGCAGAACTGCATGATGGGAGCTGTACCTCTAAAACTTCGCTCCCTGACTTTTATCAAAGGGGTGGAGCCATCCTGCTGACCTAGAACTGGGAATAGGAAAACTACATTTCAGGTGAGTACAACTATACTTTCACAACAAATTATTAGTTTATTTTACTGCATTTGCACACTGTTTCATAATATCTCAGGGTGTTCCACAATAAAGGTTTGTAAGAAAAAAAATTACACACAGAGAAATAAAAAGAAACTAAAAGCACTTAAAACCAATTAGATAGATATTCTCACCAAACAAAAAATAATATCTATGCATTATTCCTCAAACCTTAACTGGTGAAAACCTTATGAATAATGTAAATACATGAGAGCATGCATCAGGATGTATGAACATAAATGCATTGTTATCAATTTACAAAGTCCTAAGAAACAACTGTTAGTTAAAATGTGCTGTCCCAAAAGCCATTCAAAGAAAGAAATATATGTGGATGTCAACTATAAATTCATTGTCCTCTCCCATAGGAACAGTTAATATTTTCATGGGTTATGGATATCTAGTTAAGTCACATCAAATATACCCCACTATGGAGTAAGGAGAAAAGTGTTTTACCTAAACTACTTCATAGCCTGACTATCCTTCATTCCCGTGTTTGAGGAGGGATAAACAATTGCTCCCATTTACTTCCCGCCGGGCTCCCAAGACTTGCGGACAGCAGCCTGTTCTGGTGGCGGGGGAAGATCGGGCTTCCCCCGCCCCAGCCCCATGCCTGGGGGGAAAATAATTTTTTTTCTTTATTCCCCCCCCCAAAAAAAGCTAGGTGCGCCCCTATGGGCCGGTGCACCCTATAGAGCGAAAAATACGGTAATTTCTGTCAGTCAAATTCACTACTGAGGTATCCACAATTTGTGATACTTCATTTGGAGCTGAAATAATTATGTGTCTGTTTTTCATTTGAATAAGCTTATAGGCATATAACTTTTAATAAGATGAAATATTTTGCTATGACTTAAGAACAGATTAATGATGATTCTGGTATGTTTATTATCTATTCTCTCAATCTCCTGACCTTTTCATATTAAAATATGACTTCCATGCTGCTCATACAGGATGGGTTATCTTATGTGCTATCTGAAACTTTGTTGTACTTTTCTTCCAATTTCCCATACAATTTTTATACCCTTCTAAAAAAATATTTTAAATCCATAATAGATCAGTTGGTTAGAGTGCAGTGCAGATAATATCGAGGCTGGAGGTTCAATCCCCGTGTGGGACAACCACATACTCATGCATTGGAGGGAGTTGGACTAGATGATCCTCTGGGTCCCTTCCAACACTAGAATTCTAGAATTCTATTAAGTTAAAAAAGTATTTCCCCCATATACATAATTAATTTTGCATAAAAGGCATGAGATCACATTCAGAGGCTCTCCTCCAGGTATTTCCTTCATGTGCAGTACAGTGGTGGCTGTGGAAAGAATTGTATGAATGCCTCTTACCTATTAGTGCATAGAGGACTTTAAAGACCTGAGTTTAGTTATTAAAGTATGGAATAATTTATGCTGCTTATCAGTTAACACTGTTTACAGAAAACTTAACTAGCTTTTATCTTATAGAACGGAACAAATTTAACTGAAGCAAAGCTGACTTCAGATTTATACAAAAAAAATAGGATTAATAGGAACTTCAGATCCATTAATAAATGTTTCCCCCGCCTACTGATGCAATGGTTTTAATTAAACTTCACCAACCCTTTTAGTTCAATCCCTTGAGCTGACCTCTCACACACTAGAGGTTTTAAATCAAACTGCAAAAAATCCTCAAAGCTGCAACTTAAAGTGTTAGCCACAGGAGAAAACCAATAAAGGATTTATCAAACATGTCTAGTAACCAGTAAGGCTTTGTAAAAGAGATTTTTTTATAAGTTTATTTTAAAAATAAAAAGAAACTCTATGATTACCATGTAGACTACCGTATTTTTCGCCCTATAAGGCGCACCTAGTTTTTTTGGGGGGAAATAAAGGGAGAAAAAATTATTCCCCCCCCCAGGCGCGGGGCTGGGGCGGGGGAAGCCCGCAGAACAGGCAACTCTCCGCAAGCCTGGAGAGCGAGAGGGGTCGGTGTGCAGAGAGCCGCGTGAAGCCTTCGGCATGCAGGCCTTCGGCTCCCACGGCTTGCGGAGATCTGCGCGAAGCCTGGAGAGCCAGAGGGGTCAGTGCGCACCGACCCCTCTCGCTCTCCAGGCTTCAGTGAAAGCCTGCATTTGCCCCATAGGACACACCCAGATTTCCCCTTCATTTTTGGAGGGAAAAAGTGCGTCCTATGGGGCGAAAAATACGGTAATCAGTTAGCCGGGATCTATCAAAAACATATTTAGTATTTATTTAAGCACTTAGCTCTTTACTTGCTTTTGAATTTTCTCTGTCTCTGTCTGTCTGTCTCTGTCTCTGTCTCTGTCTCTCTCTCTCTCTCTCTCTCACACACACACACACACACTTTGTGAATTATCACTGACATCGTTTTTGTCTGAAACTTGGTAAAAGTAACATTCTTGATTCTGGGATATGCAGTCAGGAGTGAATTTGCTCTGATACAAATCACCATGATCTGGAACTAAAAAACTGTTAGTGAAGAGAAATTAAGCACAAGCACTGATCTGCATACTGGGACCCTGCTTTGCCTCTGAGAGGAGCTCGCAGCTACTTAGCCTCCCTGCCCTGTATCATTCTGAACAAACCAAGATTTGGCTTAGAATGTTGTTCAAACCTGGGCCTGTTGTTAAGCTCTCCCCTTGCTAACCACTCAATCACTCAATGGAGCTCTTAGACACAAGCAGCAGCTCATGTTTAGGGTCTCTTCTTCAGATATCAAAGATGATGAGGGCCCAGGCATGCAACAATGTAATAATAAAACACCATGGGGCAGATGCAGTGGTACAACTCTGCTCCTCAGACATTGTGTGCTATTTCTTTACAAACGATTAGATTAGATGGGGGCTACTATTCAGTAGCTTCACAGGTTGACAAGCCCTATTTGCCCTTCACTTTCCATGTAGAAACCACCTTCTGGACTGTTGGACCCACTATTGGTATCTGCTCAATTCATGTGCAGGGTGAAGTCCCTAAGTCAGTGAGGGTTTGAGACCCATCAACTACCCTCACTTGCTTTAGCTGGCCAGTCAAATTTCCGGGGGTGTGGCCACTGTCAAACGTGGCAAGAGCTGAGTGCAGGATGGGGACCAAAGCTGGACAAACTACCCCAGAAGGTGCACGGTGTGTCCCCCACCAGAAGTACCACCCCTCCACTAACACCCCATATGATCCATCTAGGAGAAGAAAAACTCTGACCCTAAACCTCTGCAGTCTTGCGGGATATCTTCAGGAGAAGAAAAAGCCAAGGAGTAAACCCTACACAAATCCAGAGTAAAGTCCCGAATATGGTTGGATGGCACCTTCTACATCTCCTTCCAGCAACTCCTTCAGCCAAGCTAGTGCCAAACATATTGCTCTGCTATCCTTTGGACATGGGAGGCAGCTGTTACAAGTTAGCAATCTCTGCAGCCACAGCAGGTGCTTTGATTCTCCAGCAGTTTGATTTTGCCCCCGGAGGCACACTGCAATGTCTCCCGAGACAGACGGATGCCAACAACCATCCATTAATACATACGGTCCAAATACTTATGAAAACAGCAACTGGATATAAACATCTTTACTCTGCTTTTTTATCAAAATATTTGCAAAGCTATTTTCAAAAAGGCTGTGTATATGTGTAGATATTTGAAAACTTCCATAAATAAATAAATAAATAAATATGCCCAAGCAGTAGAAGATCTTTATCATTATTTACTATACCGCTCCTTGTATTCTGAACCAAAGGCAGAGTATATTCTGAATTTTTAAGCATGGTACTTGATGGTGCCGATCAAACAAAAATTTATTGTCTGATTCTGACAAATTCATGACAGCAAAAGTTACAAGTTTTGCTCAGCAGTTCAAAAGCTGTGGATAAATTTTATTTAGGCTAATATGGTAAATTGCAATGATTTAATTGAATTTTTTTTAATTTAAACATTTATCTCAATGCTTTTAAATGTATTTGCATATTCAGTGCATTCGCCTAGATAGATAGATATAGATAGATAGTTTTATTACTTTTTAAACTTTACTATATAGTATATCAGTAGTATTATGGTATATTTTAATGTAAATATATATCTATTCAACAACACTGTTCTTCAATATTGTATCAGTGTTTTTTGTTTTTTATCTATCTATCTATCTATTTATTTATTTTTATTATTACAACAATAAACAGTGTGTGTTGTGGAAAAGATGTTTTACAAAATTATGTTGCTGCAATTAATACTGATTTAAGTAGTTTTGCAACAGATAAGGAAAATCATCATTGTGAGCATTAGAATACACATGTGGATAATAAAACAAGGTAGCAAGCTAAATATTATAATGATACCAATGTTACAAGGTGCTATGCTGTGTTATTACTGTTAGTGCTTCATAGAAAAACATTTCCTCCCTTTTCCTTAGGTCAATAAACATCTAGAAGGGAAAAAATGTATCTGCGAGGATTATTAATGTTTACAGGTTACATAATCCTACAATCTAAAATGAAATGTTCCAAGCACTTTCCACACCTAAGTAGATACAAATTACTCTTAGTGCCTTATCTCGCCATATACCTTTGCTTGCGCTCTCCACATGTTCAAGTTCATCTGGGAATTTTAAGATGTCCCGATAATTCTCTTCACAAATTTCAGACAGAAAATGTAACAGTGTTGTTTTTTGATCAGAGGATTTAGTATCTCTAATCTGTAAAAGGAAAAAGAAAAATAAGGAGGGAAATGCATTATTCCTTAGTAATACATTTCCTGTTCTTTTTAAAGAGACATTTTCATCATTTTACCCACAGTCCTGCATCTGCTTCCAGCTCTAAATCACACCATTTTCAAGGTAACACTAGACACATAATGTGGTCTTACAAGATTTTTATCCTTAGGTTAGGTTACAGAGGCTGGAAAAAGAACAAGCAAACATAGAAACACACACACAGAGAGAAGTACTTTACATACTGGAATGTTTGAATTTCACTGATATTTGCACTGAACATAATTTAGGTCCTGAAGAAAAAAATAACATTCCTGACCTCCTAATCACAGTCTGCACTGAGCCTAACACTAACTGCAATGTTCAACAAATATTTATATTTTTTAATTCTCTAGATAGAGAACCATTATTACCATTAGCATAAGTCAGATGTAATGGTGCACTATGGTTAGATCTGATTAGCCAAAGGCAGGATTTTGCACACAAAACGGAAGATTAGACCATATGAGCTCATGGCACACTTCTGATTCTCCTAACCGAATGAAGGTGGTTACTGTACTAAACTACAGATATTTAGATGTTTTGCAACCACATGTTCAACTTGATGGTCTGCCCCACAGCGGTGTGAGTGCACGGACTATTACATGTCTCAAAGTGAAAAATAGCACCTAGTCACTTCAAAACTACCAACAAGATGTAGTAAGCTCCTGACTGCTAATGCAGTTTTGCTTTCACTCAAATATTGCTTCTTTCTGTATCATATTTGTATAAATATTAACTGTTCAGTGAATCAACAATCATGAACACTTCAGTGCATATATCAAAACTACTGCTCCTGCTTGCCAGCCTCGATACAGTACATGAATTCTAATGGCAGTCTCCTTTATTTAAGCAAAATTAAGTTCTGTGCTCGCTGCCAAGGGTTGTTTACAAATCACCGCTTTCTTCAATAACACCACATGCTGCAATATAACATCCGGAAAGATAATGCATTTTTAAGGATTTGCAATCAACATAAAGACATTAGTTTTGTAGCTAGCACTAGGCAGGTTTAATACATGCTTTCCTGGATGTATTTCTACATCTGCTACTAAACAATGCCCTTCCCCACTGCTCCATAACTAGATCAGTCTAAGGACAGATTTGCAGAAACAACCAGCATTGTGGTAGCTGATTTCAAAGCAATGTATTTGGCAAGGTGTTCATGTATAACATCCATTAATCTGAAACTTGGGCTTTTCACTGCAAACCTCTTCCTAAAGTGCTATCTGTTGGTTTTGTAACATGTAATAGATGGGAAACAAGTGGGGCATGGTAGCGAGGAGAGAAGAAAAATGTTGAGAGAGAACTTTTATTCAATGAATGAAACAGTAATAGATGATTTATTTTTAAACAAACTGCACTGAAGGTTGTTTTAAAAACATCAGCCTGAGCTTGGATCGTAATTAGAATAATTTGAAGACATGAGTTTCTATAACAATGGCAAATAGACTTTCACTTAAGCACTGCTGCAGATCACCACTATAATGAACTAGCAAGCAATAATAAACAGCAAGTCTCTGCCTACCATCAAGCCTACTGTGTCTGGAACAACATCTTCATTCCAGTTATTTGCCTTTTCTGTTAAGTATTCATAGGCACATCAGCAACCTATAGTTGATTTATACCCTACAGAGGATTCTTACAACCGTATATTAGTGGCACAATTATAGTTTCATTTGACATTTTGACTCAGTTGCTTAAAAAAAATCTTAATGATTATGAACTGTTACTTTTTAATTGGCCTCAATGCAAAATGCATTTGATGAATACAACTGTATGTACACAACATAATGGCAGACTACGATGGAAATAACTTATGTTTCTTTCAAAAAATAAAATGACAGATTCTCATCTCTGTTTTCTAGATGGCTACTAAAGCTCGCAGGTCCCAACATAAGCAAAATCTGTGGACATCGTTTTATGGCTAGGGTGAAGAATGGGAACAAGCTGAAGTATAAACCATTAAAAGAAGGCAGGACAGATTTTGCAAATGTGCAATTATAAAATGTATGAGGCTTCATTAACAATTAGTTTTTTTCACCCTGTAATCCTTATCATAGACATTCCTCTTAACATCTTAACCTACACACTTCAAAAAGCTTGCTGATGGCCTTGCCATAGTTGCACATGCCCTGCTTATATCCAGACAAGACTATATTGCTATGTGCTCTACATGAAACCACTTTACAAAAAGGTTTGAAAGCTCCAGCTGGTTCAGAATGTAACTTCCCAGAAATGTTCAGGACAAAGTGGCTCCATCACATATACTATATCAGCTGCAATAGCTACCTGTACATTTCCAGACCCAATCTAAAAGTGCTACTGGTGACATTTAATACTAAATAGTTTGCAACCAATTATTTGAAGGACTCCTAGCACCTGAACAAACTTTCCTCATATTTAAATTGGGATGGCCAGATGTCCTTCTTCACAGATGACACTCCACTACAGTGGAACCTCGGGTTACGGTGGGGATCCATTCCAGAGGCCCTGCCACAACTCGAAAATGATGCAACCCAAAGCATTGTGTCTGTGCACACGCACGGATTGATTTAGCGCTTCTGCATGTACGTGAACCCAGAAGTAACCCGTTCCGGTACTTCCGGGTTTGCGCCGGTCGCAAGCAGAGGGTGACGTAAGCCGGAGGCAACGTAACCCAAGGCTCCACTGTATTTGAAAGGCTCTCCAGTGCAAATCCAGTTTAAAGAGAATGAATGCTAAGAAGAGGGAGCAAGGGCATGAGACTATGAGATGCACAGGTTACTTGGCTGGTCTTCCCCATTATGGTAAGATGTTTTGTATTACTTTTAAAATTACAGTAATTATTTCTAGGTTTGCATATACACATATAAATTAGCATATAAAATTTTGCTGTTCTCATTCTCTCTCCAACCCCACTTGGTAATCAAAAAATCCCAGTGCTATTTTATATAGACAGCATGACTCTTATATAAGTATCCCAAGCAGGATATTATCCCAGTGGTGGTGTTCTCTGAAAGGCAGAGTCCTGGATTGTCATTTCATACAGCCATGTTCTTTCACTTATGTACTTAAGACTTTGTTTTAATGAAAATACTCTATGGCACACCCATTTTGAGACACTTAACATTTCATTTACTTATTCATACTAAACTATCATACTAAGAGTTTGTTAGAACCGATGTCAAACCTTTTATTGCTAAAACCGTATCTTGCTACATGGTGAAGCAATTTGAGACAGCTACTGCAGAGATGTAATTGTTCATTACTTGGATTCCCACCTAGCACTTCTAATGGATTACTTAGAACTGTTGGTTTACCATCTCTGAAATAACGCATTCATAAATCCATGATCCTATACTGAAATATGTGTGTGTGTGTTACTGCTTATGTCAGACTAGCATTTTGCAAAACTATTTTTTAGATCTACAGAACTGAGAAGGCCAGTTGTAACTGTTTGATATTAAGTTATTAAATTTCCCATGTAATGTTATTTTTGACTACAAGATCTGTGAAGCAATTTTTGCTGAAGTAGCCAAAGCGGACTTTGAATATATGAAGAATTATGTAAGTTTTCAGTTTGGTATATTAAAAATTAAATCCGATCATAAAAGGGTTACTTATCTGTGGAAATTAACTTTTCCCCATTAGATATGTTTACTTAGCTTGGATTTTAAATTGTGCCAACTGAATATCAGAACGGGAAACTTTTTTAACAGGCCAACAAATGTCCATTTTGGCACATACAGAGCAGGCCAGATCAAACACCCTGAGCCTTTATCCTACAGGACAATAAAACTGAACTAGGGATAGATTCCTCTATTTACTTCACAATTTTATAGGTCAGTCTTATGATTTCAAAATTAAATAGCTGCTGGTCAAAGTAGACAAGCTAATTAACTATTGGGTAGCTTTATATGCCCTGTAACACATATGTACAATCTTGTTGACAATATCAATTTTTACATACAGAATTTTTAATACACACACAAACATACTGTATGTAAAATTTGGGACCAAGATAGTTGCAACTAATTCCCCATGCTTCAAATTTATCAGTGCACATGGGGATGGGGGAGGGAGACCTTAAAACCAGGTTAATCCATGATTGATTCATCTACATGTCTCGGTATACAAAAAGATTTAAAGAGTAACCATTTTCATAACATGCATTTCCAAATGATGTTGTAATCTTTTACATTCACCCAAATAATTTTTCACTGCGATTTAAAATAATAATTTAAAAGGAAAAAACCCAAAATATGTGAAGCGATTACATAGTGTTTTCTATCTATTTCACAATGTAAATAACAAAACTTTGTGTGGGGCTTCTAAGAAATATTGTACCCAAACACCCCACTTGAATCCACAGTTGAGCAGACTTCTTTATAAAACATTTTTCAACTGGATATTTCAAAACATATTTTAATCAGATTTAAGAAAAACTTCTAGAACTTTCCAATCAGTATTAGATATATCACCATATTTTTCTGTGTATAACACCCCCTCCCCCCCCCCGTGTATAGGATGCCCCCTATTTTTGGGGACTCAAAATTAAGAAAATGCACTATGCACTATCCATGTATAAAACGACATCTTATTTTAAACTTCAAAAATTTAGGAAAAAATATAGTCTTATACACGGAAAAATACAGTATTTTATTATTAACTTCACTGATGCCACACAGGAATATGGTGTTTCCGTCCCAACTCTACCAGATACTTTTCAGTGAAATTCAGGATTCTTTCCTTGGGTTGAACGTTCACATATCAGCCTAGCAGAAACATTTATTGATCTATAAGAGTAAGCAATGTTAACAAACAGACCTTCCATCTCACTACTTGCATAAGAAGGTCACCTGTGCAAGAGGGGCAAGTGCCAGGTAACAACTTGTTAGCTGCTCTTAAAGTATTATTTCCAAGCTAATATCTGCCAAGAAATAAGACTGTATAGGTAAATATTCAGGAACCAGAGGCAACATTATAGCAACATTTAAAGATATTCAACACTACCACCAACAGTTACGTATTTTTGTGTAGCTTAGGCTTACCTTGCAAAGAAAGCTAATATTAAAGCCAAGTGACTGAGCATTTCTTGAGCCTGAATTCATGTAGTTTCCTATCAGTAGCACAAGTTCCAACAGTCTGCTAAAATTTTCACTCTTCTTCAGTTCCTCACAGGCGATTGTTACTGCCATGATGCCAGGCTTGATATTGTTTATGTGCTCTTCAAATGTAAGTTTGAAAAGGATGCCATTGAGGCGAGGCCGTAACATTTTCACCGAGCTCATCTGCAAGATTAGAAACAGCTTGTGGATTATGTGCAAAAACACTCTTCATGCAATACATCAGAACAAAATAAAAAAATTCCTTCCAGTAGCACCTTAGAGACCAACTAAGTTAGTTATTGGTATGAGCTTTCATGTGCATGCACACTTCTTCAGAGAGAAGGTATAGAAGGTATCTGAAGAAGTGTGCATGCACACGAAAGCTCATACCAATAACTAACTTAGTTGGTCTCTAAGGTGCTACTGGAAGGAATTTTTTTATTTTGTTTCAACTACGGCAGTCCAACATGGCTACCTACCTGTAATCAGAACAATATGATCACTTTTCAAATATTATTTTCCATAATATATATATGCCACCTGAAAAGACATATTTGCTCTACTTCCCATAGTAGTAGTGGAAGCCCATGTTTCTTTATTCCTGAGACACAATTACTGCACATTTTTACCATTTAGGTTAAAAAAACAACAACCAGGTAAGGGACCCCTGGACGGTTACACCCAGTCAAAGGCAACTATGGGGTTGTGGTACCCATCTTGCTTTCAGGACGAGGGAGCCAGCGTTTGTCCACAGACAGCTTTCCAGGTCATGTGGTCAGCTTGACTAAACCACTTCTGGTGCAATGGAACACTGTGACTGAAACCAGAGCACATGGAAACACCGTTTACCTTCCAGTCGCAGTGGTACCTATTTATCTACTTGCATTGCTACGCTTTCAAACAGCTAGGTTGGCAGAAGCTGGGACAGAGCAATGGGAGCTCACTGTACTGCACTGATTCAAACCGCTGGCCTTCCGAATGGCAAGCCCAAGAGGCTCAGTGGTTTAGACCACAGCTACGTCCCTGTAAGCAGTATGACTCAAGGGTTTTACCATGCAAAAACAAAACTTTACTGATTCTGAGGACCCTTTCCCCTCACTTCAGAAAATATCTCTCTTTTCTCCTCATGCCATCTTATTTTACCATCTTCATTCATCTCTATAATACGTAGCAGAGGGCTTTTAAACAGCATTATTCCATTAATCTCTGCCTATCCTTCACCATTTCCCATTTCTTTGTGTCCTTTTCTCATGCTGTTGTCTTTTAGACTGAAAGCCTAGGGACTGGATCACTTTTAATATAATATCAGCACAATGCCTAGTTGTTGACATGTTTTAGTATCCTTGTCACTGATATTCACAATGTAATAACCTGTTGATTCTTCCCAACCGCTCTCATCAACCCCTTTCTTTTGTTCTTGCAAAGAGATAAAAGGGAACATCCCCATATAGCTCTATTTCCTTTTTCCTAATATTCACACACTGTGTGATTCTTGCTCTCTTCTTCCCATTCCTGCTATTCAAAAGAAGCTATTGATAGGCGACTTAGAGTCCAAGCTTAAATATTCAGAGGGCTGAATAAGACCAAGGGTGACACACACATTTCCAAATCCTGCTTCAATAATTATTTCATTTCCCAGCATAGATGCCCCAGTTAGAAACACTGGGAGCAGAAGACATACTGTCTCACTTTGCACAGGATGCTAAACCAAACCATAGCTTAGCATAATTGTGTAGGCATCTGGAGAAATCATAGCCACTTTGCTCCTCCTCCAGTCCTGTTGGCATGGCTTGGCTTAGCAAGTTGTCAGAATCTAGACTTATGTCTTATCTTCTCCAGATAGCTGCAAGATGTAAACCCAATTTTAAAACACAAAACCTTAGTTATAGCTCAACTAGAGCAGAACAAACCACAAGCTAGGGTTACACAATAACCAGGGCTCAGCTCACAACATCACAGCAGCAGGAAGACTGGATGAGGAGCAAAGTGGCCATAATCCAAGACAGGGGTCAGCAAACTTTTTCAGCAGGGGGCCGGTCCACTATCCCTCAGACCTTGTGGGGGGCCGAAGTATTTTTTTTGGCGGGGGGAATGAATTCCTATGCCCCACAAATAACCCAAACAAACAAATGGACACATTCTACTCATGTAAAAACACCAGGCAGGCCCCACAAATAACTCAGAGATGCATTTTAAATAAAATCTACTCATTATACTCATGTAAAAACACGGATTCCCAGACTGTCTGTGGACTGGATTTAGAAGGCGATTGGGCCGGATCTGGCCCCCAGGCCTTAGTTTGCTTCCTATCTAGGAGCTCACACATCCTCAAAAAACCATCATTTGGCTTAACATTGTGTGCAAACTGGGACATTTTGTGTTTAATGAAATAGTAACAAAAATTTAGCAAGAAAAGGGTAATAAACATAATATAGCTGTGTATACCGCTTTGTAATTTCTGAGGGCCATATACTAATTACTGCACTTTTATTCATAATTTGAGATGTTTTCCAAATATATGCAATTTGGAATTATTGTTAGTTATTTAACACAGAACCAAAACAAATGAACAAAAACCCTCCTTTGATCAGGTTTATGGAAGGAAAAATATTTAAATAATACTAGCTTAACCAAAACTGTTTTTTCCCTTTGACATTAGGAGGGGAAATGACTCCATTATATTTTTAAGCCATGTTCACAGCCAGTCATGAATCTGTAGGAACATAATAGTTATTGGGGATACACAAATAATGCCACAGGCAGATAAAATCATTAAAAGCTTCTAGTCTCACAACAGCATTCAGCCAGACTAAGCCATATAAGCACCTAAAAGTATTTGATTGAAACCAGTGACAGTTGTCAGATGTGATCTTTTACTGCATTTCAGATGCCTTACTCTTTTTTTAATGATTCATTGCATAAGTGCTCTAGGTCACTGATCACAATTGTGCATTATGCAAGGGTTTATTTGTATTATGAGGTCATTGTCCATCAAAATGCTACCAAGGGAATTTCATTATTTTGAGTTGATCCTACACTTTATTAAAAGGGGGAGGAAGAGGCATTGACAGATTTTTATAACTGTTACAAGTGCGTTATTTCCCTATAGACCATCTGATTTATGCTTTTGCTACTTACAAGATTTCTAAACAGTGTTCCAGTCCTGTCACTGAAAATAATCAGACCTCCCTTTGAACAGATGGGGAATTCAGTCAACCATATCCCCCTCTCCCAACAGGTTTAGTTTCTGAGCCAACACAAAGTGAGAATCAAGTAGAATTTGATGGTCTAGAGCAGGGGTAGGCAGAAAGCAGACTGAGATTTGCTACTGGGTTTCGGGGTCCTTTTCAAAAGATCAAAAAGTATGTTTGACATCTAATTGTTTAATGATAGCAACCATTTCCCCCTAAAAAAATAGGATGCTAAAATGAAGAAAGCAAGGGGTAAGAGTGGAACCAGCAATCCCCACCCCTTTGAATGGACTGTGAGCTCATGATGGTGGCCTTGTTTGCTCATCAACATAAGCCAGAGTACTACTTACCACAGCTGCACATATGTACTGATTCCCCTTCAGGCTTCTAAAGACAGTCATTCTTTGGCTTAGCTTGTTGGCCAAACTCAAGATCATAGTTAAGGTCTTTCTCCCTTAGCCATGACTTGTAACCACAGGGCAAAACTTGGCTATAT
The DNA here is from genome assembly GCF_965113315.1 of Podarcis vaucheri. NCBI lineage: Eukaryota > Metazoa > Chordata > Lepidosauria > Squamata > Lacertidae > Podarcis > Podarcis vaucheri. The sequence goes on along the minus strand of NC_138758.1, from coordinate 16,686,908 downwards.
GTTGTGGTTAAGGAGGAGAAACCTTAAACCTTGATCCCTGGTTTGGTTGACAATCTGAGCCAAATACTGATTTCGCTACTATGCTGACCTAAAAGACCTAGGCAGGGTGCAAAGCTGCAACAATCTCTTCAGCAGCTAGCACGTCTATGCTAAGCAGTGGTTTGCCTTGGTGTGGAATGGGAATTCAATCACTAAAAGCAAGTTTCTGTTCTCAGAAGTGTCCTGTTTCTTATTAACATAAGAAGAGCCTGCTGGATCGGGCTGCATCAACCAGATGCCTACGAGAAACCCAAAAGCAGGACAGTAATTCTAACTGTGTGGCCACCCCTTTCTAAATCACTATTTTCCAATTTGGCCAAGAAGGTAGAATGGTGGGGGGTAAGAAGGTCATGGAAGCGTGGTATGTCCTTATGCTGTATAAAGGGATTCAAGATATATGTATAATAGAGCCATGCTGAGAAAATCTAACTTGTCTAAGACTTGTCCTGGTCTAACAGGGATTCTGTATATTTCAAAACTCACTTCCAGCATTTTAGAAGCAAGCACAGTTCCACTCAATTCACCCTCACTTGCTCTTTTTCTAAAGTACCAATAAGAAAACAGAAAAAGAGGCTACATTAAGAACTAGATAACACAGGAGGCATAATTTCATTGATAGTTATGGTTTGAAAGAGTTTATATGTATGTGATGGTTAAATTGGACACTGGTTTTTTTGTAGGCTTCCCTGATGAAGAGCAGCAAATCGTCTACTAAATAATTAATAAATCAGGGTCTTGACTACTTAACTACTACACTTCATTATTAGCTTTGCTATTCTTTTCTTTTTTTGCACCGGCAAGAAACAAAACAGAAATCTTAGGATTTCATTTGAAGAAATTTGCAATACTGTGGCCTAGCACTTATTAGAAGTGTTTCTCAAATTTTGCTTCCTTTTCTTAGTATGGATAGGCGTAGTGTTAGCATTTTGTATTCACTGCTTTGTGGGAAAAGATTATTTGGTTTTGAAGAGCCCATTTAAGCAAGTTAAGTTTCTACTTTAATATTAAAATGCAGGCACCAGTAGGATGCATTTATTACAAGTGCTGGCATACTAACCAAGCTATATAAAGTGCTAAATAATAATGGTAATAATAATGGTAACTAATCATATAAGAAGGTGTTTGGAAATTTGATTATAGGAGCTGACAGGAAAGCAATATAATCAAATGAAGTATTATTATCATCTTTTTATTATTTTTATTTCATAAATTTTATACATCACTTGAATTTTAAAAATAAATAAATCAAAGAGGTATCACATAAAGATTAAAGTACAGGTAACTCACAACTTACCCACATTTCAACTTTACACGGCTAGCTAAAATCACATAAATTAAATGCATGGAAGGCAAAGAGCTTAAAAGCTCATTTTGTACAAGCTTTACTTAGAATTGACACAGCTTTGAAACTTTCACAGTTGCTTACTGTGCACTGGGATGCTCTCACAAGATCGTACAGGCACTCAGTCATCCTTGTAGATCTCACGAGAGCCTCCCAGAGCACAGTAAGCAAGATGGAGAGCTTACAAACTCTCTGCCTTGCTTAGAGGGAAGGGCTCAAGACCCATCTGACGTGCCACTTCTTGAAAATAAGATTGGTTATGCAGTGGTTTTTGAGTATATGCTTTTTGCATATGCGCCCCATCCCCAGAACGTTAGTTCTGCTTAAGATGTGAGTTACCTGTATGTCACTAACCTATACAACTCACGGTGAATCGTTAGCAATAATATTGCTTCAAGATAACAGGTGAGTTTTTAATCTCAGAGGCTTACAATAGAACACTGTGGCAGCAAAGACTGGAAACTCCCCTTTGCTATCTGTCATTAAATTTCATCTCACTCAGATGTGAAACTTCATTTGATTCTAAGATATAACTCCAAAAAACTGTAGTTCATTAGAATATATAATTCATCTTAATGCTTCATCTAAATGAAAATGTGATGCTCCAATTTTCATGCACAAATAAGAATATTAAGCTAATTAGTCTGTTATAATAAGTAACCTAATTACAAAGTGTGACTTTTCTAAATGAATTTTAAACATCTAATTCTGACCTTTATTAGGTTTGATGGGTATATTGATTATCCAATTAAAACCTTATATTAATAATTAACTTACCTAATTTGTATATGCAAATAGGTATACACATTCTGAAAAGAAAAACTTCAAATAGAAGGCAGCCTTTCAATCATCCTCTTCTTACTTAACCTGTTCTTAATAGCAGTATCCAGATTATTACAGCAAGAGGTCTTTTAGCCAAGCTATGATCTATAATTGCCACCTGAACAGGAGAAATCTCCATACACTGTCAAGTTAAACAGATTTTTTTATTAGAACCTAATGCTTCAATTTCAGAAGTATGTGCACAGAATTGATTTCTCCCTCTTACAGAGAGGAAAAGAGAACACCCATGTACAGTTATACACTAGGTGTATATACACCTATTTTGATACAGCTTGGCAAAGAGTTCCTAAAACATGCTCAATACAATAGAAAACTGTGAATACTCAATGACAATGCAATGTTATAAATGAAGTGGCTTTTCAAACATACATAGTAAATCCTACAGACAGAAAAGCCTTGACATTGAGCTCTATTGCAATTAATTAGTGTATAGCCAACCAGAAGGGTGTGTGTGAATAGTATGGCCTTCTCACCATACTTCTTTCTTGATTCCCCCTTTGAAGTAATTCTCCTTTTAAAGAAGGCATTGGAGGTTAAATTCCCACATATGTATATAACATGTAGTTTGATAGTAACACTCTCTTCCCAAAACAAATATAGGAAAAAAGCAGCTATTCAAAATCGGGATAAGCCTTAAGAAGGGCAATGAGATATTATGCTAAGATTAATTTATTGTTTAAAATAGGGAAGAGCTGTGGAAGGCTTAGCTCCCATGAATACGTTTAAAAAATAAAGATATAAAACAAGTGAGCATCTATCTATAGTAGGTAGAAAAGGGTGGAAATAGCTTTTGATTGAAGCTTCACAGTTTCCTGAAAAGGAGCATTTGAATGAAATTTTACACAAAGCAAACAGATTATATTGTAAAATAAAGGCAGAGAAGGAGTCAGAATGTATGCTGAAAATAAAAAGCACAGCCTTAGGCAAAACATTTAGTTCAAAATCACTTTATGAAGTCTATGTTCAGTGATCTACAGCCAGGTAAATCTTTATTCAATCCAGCAGAATTACTTCTGATATGTGCAAGGATAATGGATTTGGGTGTTTTCGGGTTGTTTCAAGTATGGATTTTCAAATATACACAATAACAATTCCCCCTTCTCCTAGGAACACCACCTCAACCTAATCTTAAAACTTAATTCACATGTTTAGGAACTGAAGGTAGCTTCACCCAGAAGTAACTAATGTTCACATGCTACGTAAATGGATTATTACTTGGTCAACTATAGTAATCAACCTAACATATAGTTTTAAACAACCAGGAATTTTATCCAATGCTTTTGCTTGTACTACAGGTCATAAAGAACAAAAGTGTCTGTGAAATCTACTTTGCACCAAAGTAACAGCAGAAGTGGACACCTCAGGAGTCTATCTATCTATCTATCTATCTATCTATCTATCTATCTATCTATCTGAACCCTGCCCACTCTGGGAGGCTTCCAACAAAGATTAAAAAAACATTAAAATGTCACACATTAAAAACTTCCCTGAACAGGGCTGCCTTCAGATGTCTTCTAAATGTCAGGTAGTTGTGTATCTCTTTAACATCTGATGGGAAGGCGTTCCACAGGACGGGCGCTACTGTGGAGAAGGCCCTCTGTCTGGTTCCCTGTAGCTTTGCTTCTTGCAGTGAGGGAACCACCAGAAGGCCCTCGCCGCTGGACCTCAGCGTCCGGGCAGAACGATGGGGGTGGAGACGCTCCTTTGGGTATACTGGGCCGAGGCCATTTAGGGCTTTAAAGGTCAACACCAACACTTTGAATTGTGCTTGGAAACCTACTAAAAGATGTAATTGAAGCTTAAATGACATCTATGCTAAAAAAACAAAAACTGACCCAATGCTTTTTAGGAAAAAATATTCACATGACGGTGGGGAATACCCCCTAAAAAGCCTCTAAACATCCACTTTTTTCTGCTCTCCAGCTCTCCCTCCCATGCTCTTTCCACACAACTCCCTCTTCAACCATGGTTGAAGCGGGGCTGGCTAGAAGCTGTGCAGAAAAATGACTGCTGCTGCTACTGCTGCTGCTGCACATCAGCTGCTAGGCTGGGAGGCTGAGCAGCCAAAACAAGCCCCACTGTATCTCCTGTCACTTTAGAGCTTCCTCCGCTTTCACTGAAGTCCTCTTCGGGTTCTGGGGTCTCCTTGCAAGCCACAATGACTCTCCAGTTCTCTCCCACCATTTCCTGTTTTGAATCTATCTATCTATCTATCTATCTATCTATCTATCTATCTATCTATCTATCATCTATCTATCTATCTATCTATCTATCTATCTATCTATCTATCTACTTACCAGAACTGCATATATACACGGTCACACTTGAGTCAATCACATGTATGTGGGAGGGGGTTGTATAGTATAACAAATTGTTAATACAAAGAAGTGGCCCAAGTTGAAGGATGTTGCTGTTACTTTGTCAGTTCTTGGCTGTTAATCACAGCTTCAAATGCACAGTATTTTAATCATAATGAATCCAGTTGTCCTCAATGTTTAAAGAAATGTGATATAGAAAGACAGTCAAATGTTGTTTTTTTAGAATTTCTCACATGTCACTATTGCCCTTTCTCCAAGGAACCTAGAGCAGCACTCACAGGGTTAGAATATTTTATCCTGAAAACAAACATGCCGGGGTGGTTTGGCTTTGAGAAAGGGACTGCCCAATGCCACCCTCTGATCATCAGGGATGAGCTGGAATTAAATTTGGCCTTCTTAGCATTTTAGCCACTCTACACATTGGTTCTTTTCAATGACTAGACACAAAATCCTTTGTACTAAGATTGACAGGGGAAGTTCTACTTGAGATTCCTTCACCTGATGAAAGTTATGAGGATGCAAAATGTGAGAGTACTTTCTCTGAAGCAGTGATTTATCTCTGGAACACACTGTCTTCTAAGCTGAGTCTAGCACCACATTTCATTAGCAGAGGAAGATGCATTTATTTGTTCAGGTCTTTGGAAGGGATAACATTATGCCAGTTAGTTTCTGAGTCTTTATTGCCTGCTTCTGTGATCATAGGTATTAGGTGTTGATAGCTTTAAAGATTACTTTTTTGTGTCTGATATGTGGTATTATACTATGTCACAATTAATTCTGTTTTAATTATTTATGCATACTGTCCTGGGGTTTTTAAGCGAAAGTTTATAAATCTCATAAACAAATGCCATGTGGGCATACTACTGTGCTACAAGACCTTGAATGTAGAACTTCAGAAGCGATTACACAAGGAGCAAATATCTACTTTTATCAATGCATGACTTGCATAGAAGCCACTTAGTCAAAATGTAACATTATTTTAGATTTACATTGTGGCCAGTAGGTAAAAAGGTGTAGGCCATTTGCCATTGCAAGGCACCTTTCAAATAAACCAGATAGCAATAAGATACTCTATTGTTTTAGATATTTGTGAGCACAATACTGCTTCAGAAAACAATTTTGAAAGCTGATGCGACTAGAAAGAGCACATGCATCGCTGCTGTTGGCTAGCATATTATTGCACATATATGTGTGTTATTTAGATAGACTTTAACAAATGTTTTTAAAGGGGATAATTTTGGGGATGATTTTATTATTTTGAGCCATTTTGGCTAGAGTATAAGTTTACTCTGTCCATGTGGTAAGATGATTGGCAGAAATTATTTTCTGCATGCTCTCATCATCAGTAGCAGGAAGGGTGGCAACCAGCCTAATGACCATTTTATGGTACGGCTGTATTATTAAGATAGCGCATAGCTATCCACTAATAAAAAAGCAGCTACTATTTTTAAAGAGATGTTCTCAGAAATCTTTGGTAAACTTGCCAAAATGCACAGTGGACATTAATTACAGGTTGAATTTATGAAACAGAACTTACCACAACTCCAAATTGTTCTGGCTCACAGAGATCATCATACTCATTCTTTAACTCGGCTAAGGCACTAAGCTCCTTCGGTTCAGGGAGGTTCTTTACCAAATTCTAGTGACACAAACAGAAATAAGAATTATTTTTATATTTATTAATCATAGGTATAGATGATATAGATATAGATTTATTATGCTTCAACTAGCGATATGAGATGAGAATATTCTTGAGCATATTTTCTGCTAGAAAATTCTCCACAAACTGTAAATTCTAATGTAAGAACCAGTTTTACAACCCACATTTAAAAAATCTAGTAAACAATCAGTCAAACTGTGATATTGCCAGTGTAAGTAATGAATAATGATTTTTTTTGATCCAGTTACATTACTGGGCATTGTGTCATTCCCCATTGGCAGTTCTGAAATGTGAGCTACAGAAAGCATTTTATTTTATTTTTTAGTTTTAAAAATGCTATTCATTCAATTCGTAAATGTAATAGCCTTTTTTCTATTTTGGTGTGACCTTATTCTTTGCAATTCTATACCCTTGGCCATACAGTGTGATTTATTTATTTTTTTACAGAAAGTAGCTTTAATGATCCCATCCACACTATCAATCACTGTTTTTTTTAATATTCCTTCTACTTTAAAAGCTACATTTCATACATAATTAGAATTCAAAGTTGATGGTAAATATACGGTTAGTGGCAGGCTAAGTGATTAACGTGAGCCATTCACGTTGAATTTTCAAGTTTGGTGCAAAAAATCAAAGAATGTGAATTCACTGCATTGCCCCATTGATTAAAAGAATCGTTCCATTTTTTGGTTGCCATCTGAACAAGTTTGCCCATGACTAAACATGTATATTAACTAATTATATCATTTTCAATGCAATAAAATGAATGTTCTCCTATTTTAAATGAAAATTCTCTAATATTATCATTAATTGAGACTATTCTCCAAATGATTGTTCTCAAGAATTTAACATCACTAGCTTCAACTTAATAAAGCAGAGCTTTCCAAACGTTTCATGTTGGTGACACACCTTTTAAACATGCATCATTTTGCAACACAGTAATTCAGTTTTACTAGCAAACCAGAGGTTAAACTAACCCCTTTCCAGCCCTGGGAGGCTTACGGGAAGCATTTGCACAACACACCTACACACTGCAGCCGACACACCGTTTGGAAAGTTCTGTAATAAAGATACATAGATGATCCTCAGAGTCACTCCAAACTATACAATTCTATGATTCTGTATAAAACCTTAACATAGGTCCAGGGACTATTGTTTTAGGCAAATTTACTTTATGTAACAATCATAGGATCACAGAATTGTAGAACTGGAAGGGACCCTGAGGATCATCTAGTCCACTCCCCTGCAATGCAGAAATATGCAGCTGTCCCATACAGGGATCGCCCCACATAATTCTTGTTGTTGCTGATAATTATGTTATCACCTAACCTTCACTGTAAGATTACAGCATTAAAAACAATTTTAAAAATCTATAATCAAAAAATAAAAATAAGGTGGGTCCTAAAAACATAGACTTCAAGTGTCAAAAGCCAGGGTAAAGAGGTAAGTCTTCAGCGTGTCTGAAAACTGTATAATTAAGGTACCCTCCATGTTCCTGGAAGCACTCTCAATGAATAAAATCTTAAAATTGTTTTTCAGGAGAAAAAATGATTGGGAAAGTAACAGGCAACCCCAATGGTGTGACTCCACTGTTCACACCCCGTTCTCAAAGCAAACACTAACGACAACTGAATTGAAAAATTGAGTGTTGTTAATGGTGTGATCTATCCACCAAAAGGAAATATCTCCACCTTCTCCCTTTTTCTCAGCACCTCTCCCCTTTGGAGCTCTGTGTGTTTCCCCAATATGTTGGTTTCATTTCTCAGAAAAGAAAAGATGTAGAGGAATTCCCTGATCCGCCTCAACATGCCTTGTTAGTAGTGCAATTCAACTCAAGGATATAAGAGTCTGCCATAAATCATTCCATCTTGTCTTGTTATTGGGGTACACACAAAGCCAATGCACATTCCTAATAAATGCAAATGAATCGCAGGCCTTTCTCTCAGGACTATAAACTAAAAGCAAAAAACCACAGGAACACTTTTACGCTTTGCATGACAAGGACTGGTGGAATATGGTAGGGGAGGTATGCATTTACGTTTAGTTAAAACCAGATTAATATTCGTTTTTCAGTATTAATTGTAACTTTCCAACTGCACAAACACAATGAACATGCCCTGAAGAGCATGTCTGGCTCTGTGCCCACACTATATTTACAAACATTTGTTGTTTCTCTGTCCTTGGTCACACATGGATTTGCCACATAGACATGTTCAAATACACATGTGCTGTTTGTAGAGGCTATCAAAGTTTGTGGAGAAATGCAAAATACTTTTTTGAGTATTTTTATGATCATTTTAATGTGGCATTCACTGATTTATCTTTCCACTGCAATCCTGTTGTGGCAAAGCATTCTTCTAAATAGTGGTGAAAATGTAGTTCGCCATCACTTGCTAAAGCATGGTGTATTTTCTTACTACCATTTATTGGAGCAAGGGACTCCTTCACCATAAAGTTGCAAGAGGTAGCAAAATCACTTTATCAGAGTCAACCACCATAACCTAACATTTCACCAAATGCTACCCAGATTCATTTTTTCTATTTCCATTTCACTGTGAACAGCTATTGGATCTGTATGTATAAAGTTAAACTGTTCTTAAAAACACCTGATTCAGACATTGATCAGAATTGAGTGAGTTTTGTTTCCACCTTATGTTGCAAAATATTCCAAGGAAGTTTCCCTGTTTCCATCTGTAAATGCTAGATGGAAATGTCATTAGACTGCAGGCTAGTTTATAAAACTATGAAGGCAAACAAAAAATACCAACCTTGGATTAACAAGCAACCTTCATTATGATGAAGGTATGACAGTTGTCCCCAGTTCTAATTTCAATACATACCATACATGCACCCGTTAACACATTCACAGCATAACAGAACAGTACAATATTTTGCATAGAATCACATTTCGAGTGGCACCTTACTGATCCAGTTTTAGACAGGATAGTCAAAAGAAAGTGTTTGTGACAGCATTAAAACACTTTGTATTCAATTGTTCATGCCTCATAGCTCTAATTTTATGGCATGTCAGCACTGTGATGTTAAAAAACTGTCTGTTAAACAGAACTGAGACATTTAACTACTTTCCACATTTCTGCAATTATTCAACAGTATTCCACAAACTTTTATTTTCTTTAAATGTTAATTGCACACTTAAAGGTTAGTTAAGTGAAGATATTGAACCATGGTGCCTTTTCTTGCATACAAAAATGTAACCTTTCTTTCTTGTCTCAAAACATCTCATTAAGTCACTTAAGCCTTGGTCACACATGGATTTTTCATTATAAAACCCATCATAATGTACCCAGATTGGAAACTCAACAAATTTAAGGATATATGACATACACAAGTTGTTATCAATATACTCCCAATTATTATACCTATGACTCTTAGTTAAATCTACTGGTACAGACAGCACAGGAGGCTGCCTTATGCCAAATCATATTGTGTGTGTGTGTGATCTGCACTCTCTCTGTGTGTGTAATGTACTGCATGTTGGGTTGTATGTTTATATGAATGCATAGATTTCTTGTCTCAAACAAGAAGCTTTCTTTCTTGTTTCAAAATATCTCATTAAGTCACTCTCTGTGTGTAATGTTTTGCATGTTGGGTTGTATGTTTATATGAATGGATAGATGGATGTGTTAGGGTGGTTTTGGCCCTGCCCTTTTTGACATGTCTAGCATGCAATAGCTAACCAACCTTAAATAATGGTTTGCTGCTCACTTATTCATCCCTGGTTCAAATATAATATGAAACCAAGGCTTCATTCTTTATCCTGCTCATGCCAGGGAAGGAGTAAGATGAAAGCTATCAGACCACATGCTACCCTTTTGCAAAATAAATAAATAAATAAATAAATGATAAGCCAATAACTCTGGATTTGTGTTAAATGAAAACAGACCTAATCTTATATAACTGATTTAGTTACAAAGCTTGTATTTCAAGCTTCCTCAAATAAATAAGCAACTTCTGCTGAATAGTTAAGCCAAATTGGTTATTTTTTATTCTAATTTTTAGCAATAGCAATGTATTGTTAGTGGGTTTTGCAGTCAGCTGCCTTTCACTTTATTGTCTGGGACTTTATATGTGAAGGCCTGTGGACCATTCATTCATTTAATTTAAGGAGACTAGGAATCCCAACATGATGACAATTTGGAAATAGTTCTTATTGTGTAGCATGTTGCCTCCCACTAAGATTTCTGAACCTCCATAAATTTATTTCTAAAACACAAGGAAAGTCATCTGGCAGTCCAGTATTTAAATATGAAAGATTCTCTTTCCTGTACTCTCCTCTGAAAAAAAGCATCAAGGAGAAGAGGGGGAGAGCTCCCATCATGTTTTCTAATCCCTCTACTTCCTCCACCAAATTGCTGGGGGGGGGGGGAGTTTCATGCTTGTATCCGCCTTGGGACATTTGTAGGCCACAGGAGCCAATCATTTTGAGGTTTGTGTTTGCATAATCATCCTGAAATTATCTTTAAATGAGCAGGCACATCTACTGGCTGCATGCAAGGGGAGGCTTCTGCATTTTACTCTCATCATAAGCGTCAGAAACTGGGAGCAGGTATAGAACGAAATGTAAGATTAACGGAAGGTTTACAAATTTTAAAAGGGTAATTAACTGCCCCAATTGCCCCATATGATGAGGTCTCAAACAAAGAAGAGATATTTTTAACTTGAAACATGAGTGCCCACTAAAATAAAATTAGCAATCTAATCTGTAAATTTGTTCCTAAAAGGATCATTGGGCGATTTGTATAGAACTTGAGCAGAACTTAGTTGGACACAACCCATTTAAAACAGTCCTAGGCTTTCCAGAAAGAGTGAAGAAAGCATTTGGAGTGGAGAACCTGGGGGCCTTCAGATATTACTGGACTCCGACTCCCACCATGCCAAATTATTGCCCATGCTGGCTGGGCCAAATGGGAGTTGGAATCCAACAACATCTGGAGGGTTATAGATTACCCACCTCTGATGTAGTTCAAATGAACACTGTGAATTAATATTTCAGAATTTACAGGTGGCAACACAGTGGTTCAAGTGGAGCACACATCTAGGTCAATCATAGTGTTAATTTAAGACATTTAAAGTTTACAAGCAGCTCCATTCTGAATCAATTTCCCCATAGCAGGTATGTCAGGGGTAGCCAATGTGGTGTCCCCCAGATATTTATTATTCATATAGATACAATGGCAGAAATACTAATTGGATTCTAACTCTCACTAGTCTTGGCCTACATCACTAATGGCCAGGAATGATCGGAATAGACGTTCTACAGCTTCTGAAAGGCACTACATTGGCAACCCCTGGTGTATGTGATGTCATTAACCCCATACCACACTATGGTGAATATTTATTATTAATTATTATTTTATTTATTATATTTGTATGCCACCCTTTATCCAAAGATCTGAGAGTGGTTCACAGCATAAAAATACAGAATAATACCACAAAGTACATAATAAAAATAAGAACATGTTACCAAGATATGGATAATTGAATAGGTTATCATTCTGCTGATTTAAACTGTGATTGATTCTAAGAGATGCTATGTTAACTTACCTGAATCAGTGCTTCACTCAGTTTTAATTCATCCACTTCTAGAATAATATATTTTATTTCTTCATAAGGCATACGGAAAGATCCCAGGAAAATTGCTGAAATGAAACACCACTATTTCAGAGTCTACTGTCAAATGGAAATGACTTTTACTTTGTATTGTTACGTTAAAATTGTCATTGGAAAAGCATCAATTAAACAACAACAAAAATCATTCCAATAAAAAAAATTACCTTAAGTATGATTGGTATTTAGGCATGTTTCCCACATAAAGTGGGCATAGGATTACAGCATAGGCTTTTGTTTGAGGAAGGGGCAGTAGGGTTTATGGTGAGACACTAAGTATTAATCCACTGTGCACACCAACATGGGAATAAACTCATCTACACACAAGTGAGACTTCTGCATTTAAGTAAACTCTAAATGCTCATGTCAGGCCAGATTAAGTCTTGGAGTGGGGGTGAGGCCTGGTGGAGAAAAACATGACCTTATAGTAACAGGTAAAAGACGGACGGTTAAGTCCAGTCAAAGATGACTATGGGGTGCGGTGCACATCTCACTTTTCAGGCCGTGCATTTGTCCACAGACAGCTTTCCGGGTCATATGACCAGCATGAATAAACTGCTACTGATACACGGGGGACTGTGATGAGTGCCAGGGTACACAGAAACGCCATTTACCTTCCTGTCACCTATTTATCTACTTGCATTGGTATGCTCTCGAACTGCTAGGTTAGCAGAAGCTAGGAGCGGAGCAACGGGGGCTCACCCTGTCACATTGATCTGAACTGCTGACCTTCCAATCAGCAAGCCCAAGAGGCTCAGTGGTTTAGACCACAGTGCTACCCGTGTTATAGTACAAAGATGCATCACTCTGATTAAATAATCTAAATACGGGTCCTGATGAAAGAGGAACCAGCTCTATGACAACTCTAGGATTGCAAATGGCTTCCACGCCTCTTAAATAATACCTTTGTTGTTACATCAGTGTCCTCAGACACTGTTTATGGTCAACAGCACAGGAACATTCTTGGCTCTGGTAAGTGTGGAGAGGCATAAGTATACAGGAGTGCTCTTTCTCCTAGGCATTCAAGTTTGACCTAACTAGGAAACAGGTCACTCCATCATTACCTTATTGAATCAGAGTACTCTTGAACATAATTTCATCTACTGCTGATGTCCAGAGTCACATTCTCCCAGATAACATTAGCTAATACCTCAAATTTCATGCAGTCCAAGAAGCCACAGCTAATGAAGACAGCAATGCTTGTCAGGCAACAGTTTCTACATTAAGACATTTCTTTCTAACTATCAAATGAATGACAACAGAAAGGTCTCACAAAGTTTTTTAAAACCCTTAAGGTTTAGGCTCAGACAAGGACTGTGCAAGATGAAAAACCTATTACATACACAAATTCTGTGCAGTCTTCCCATCCAATATCCGTAGCTCTTTAACTCTTTTCTTAGGCAGAGACACCTTCTTTTCTTCTGTATTCTCGACAGGCTTTTTAACTGCTAAACAAAGGGGACATTTATCAGTATGTGCAGACCTAACAGAAGCAAAGCTTCTACACCCAAACTGTTTAAACTTTCACAATATTTCCATGGCTGTGCTTTTTATGTTAAACTTAAGAATTTCCATTAATAAACAGAGATCAACCCATCATGTGCATGGTGAAAACCTGCATGAAACATGAACAGTGACATTTCAACTTTGTTGTGGAATAAAAAAAAGTGTCATTGCTAAAATTGATTAATGAACTGCTTCAGAGCAAATCCAACAGGCACTGTCTAAAGCTGATGTGTAGCTAGCTCTATTGCCCTTGCCCATCTACATCAGTGATTTGAGAGAACAAAAGTGTTATCACAATTTCTTCAGCACATCAGAGCCTCCTACTGGTTGCAACCAGGCAATGCCAATCCCTATGTTATTTTTTCAATGAGGCCACACATTAATTGGAACATGGTCAAGAGAAATGAAAACGATTCTGGTGTCGGTAAAGTCAGAGTTAAATGCTTAAAAAAACAAATCAAATACAGGATCTAAATTAAACCTGTTGGTAAGCAACCAATATTTTGTTTTCATTTAATACCGTGATCTATTTTGTGAGCAATAACGTATTTGTTTATCAAAGCAGGAGAAGAAAAGCTGATGCAACATGCTGTAAGAGTTTGTTTTCCATTGTACTCTTAATGCTATGTACTGCATGTGCAGCTGAGAGATGGATCTATTGTTGCATTGCCTACACCTGTAAACTAATGTATTCCCCTGAAATGATAATTTTATTATGACACCTGCTTGGTGCCCGCACAAGAAACAATGACATTAACCAAGGTAAGCCAAAAATTTGAAGGAAATTAAATGCATCCAATTGTTCTGGTGATAAGGAAAACCCACAAGAATGTAATGGTTCAGAGACTTAATTAAGCAAAACTTCACTATTAGCTCATCCCAAAATCTGGAAACACATGGGTTTTGAAAATTAACAGCTGCACAATACCTAATGTGTCTCACACTTGATCATTAACTCAATTACTGAACACCATTAAACATTACCTTTGCATGATTTAATTCTTCTAACGTTAAGACAAAGCAAAACATTGTCACCAATAGTGACCACATATAGCAAAAGGCAGGGGTTATTGAACTGCTAGCCAAAAATGCCTGTTTTATATAGCAATTTTTGAGGTACAGGAATATCCAGTCGTTCAAAATGTATACTCAGTTGTCAGATATTTGTAGAATAGTAGCTTACATTTATAATTACTAAGATCTCAGAATCAAAACTCAGATTTACAATATCCCATGCCAATAACAGCTTCCAAACAAATTTAGTTACAGGAACAGGGAAACTGAATTGACACAATTTATGATGAAAAAGTATAAAAGACACATCATCCAGGATATCATAAATGAGTGCAGAGCAATGTCCTTCCACACATGCAGTCACCTCCAGATATAGATTCTGTGATGTACTGCTAACCTATGGATTGGCATGTGTTTTGGAAGAAGTATTGTCTGCACTGACTAACACAACTTTACTGAATCTTCATCTTCAAATATAACAGTACTATAAAAATACTAGTTTGATCATTCAAGCTAGTTGATACTAGTCTAGAACTATGCCATCAACTCCAAACAACAACCTCCGCCCCCCCCCCATCAAAGATGCATACAGAGACGTCTCACTGTGTTGGTCTTTATTATTGTATTGCTTATCTGTTATGTTTTATTTGATTCTGTATTTTAAATTTCTATTTATGTTGTGCCCCCCATATGTTCTGATGAAGGATGGATTAGTTTTTTAAAAATAATGTTATGAGGTAGGGAGCATTTCTCTCATGGCAGAGTCTACCTGCGGCCATCAACAATTTCCTTTCCCAGTGGGACAAATGAACAAACCAACATTTTTGATCTCCCAGGTTGACTACTCTACTCTCATAAGGGAAAGTACAGCAAAAAAAATTATACAGTGGTATAATTTTACAGCAGAGATGGAGAACAACTTTTGGCTGGAAGACTACAGCCATATACAGCCAACCCTCCTCAAATCACATCAACAGTCAATACCCTAACAAATTTGGGAGGAACTGTGGTGTATAAATTTAATAAACAAAGTCAAGGCAATGTAAAGCTGTGGCTACAAAGGTTCAGTTGGGAGTGTGCAGCTACAACTTCAGCTTAGGTGATGTTTGAATTTTTGAATTGGGTACCTTATCCCATCAAATACTCAGCAGCATGATGAGATAAGGTACAAAATTCAAATAATAATGTTAAGCCGCAGCTGCAAAGGAACTTTTCTTTACAGCAATGGCTTGAATTCACCACTGTTTGATGACAGCTGATAAACAAGTGGGCATGGCTTAGCTGATGTCATATGATGTCAGCTGATAAGACATCTGGGTGGCCTTGGCTTAAACAGCCTTGAGAGCCAAATGAGGATGCCTGGTGAGCCTAATTAGCCCCATGGACTAGAGTTTTTCCATCTCTGTTTTACAGGATACATTTATGAAACTAAATATTCAGCTGTGATAGATGAAAACGTAAGTAGCAATAGTGAGATGCATTCAGCAAACTGATATGAAGTACTTTTAGCAACTGCTTTGCCAACACGGAAGAATACCTCTATAATCAAGTAAGGTTAGACAGAGAGAAATGACACACACCCCACCCCCACACACCCTAAATTGGTTCTCATTCAGCAGAAGAAGATACGGTTTGATATTCTCTGGATGACAGTTCAGGTTATCATGAGGTAAGTTTGTCACACTGTGAACCGTTAAATACTTATTGATCTAACACTGCCACTAATCGCGTCTTTTGCAGGGTTACAAAACAGCTGCAAACAAACAGTGCCTATCTGTTCCCATAAACAAAAGTCTTAAATCACTATTCCAGGCAAAAGGAACTTTTCAAATCTAATTGGCTGGAAGGGCTTGCATTACCTATTTAATAGCATATGCTTTTAGGAATCAAGATAACATCTGTACTGTGAACGTTTTAGGGCATCTTACTATGCATGTTTCATATAGGGGAGAACCAAGATGGTTTAACCCACTGTGCCACCCGCATCCCCCTAAGTTGGTATACTACATTTTAAAACAAACCAATACATATTTCTAAAACCAATTAAAATTCATATAAAGTACACTCAATATAAAGAGAGGTCAACATAAGAGCACAACAGGTACCACACACTGACCTCAATGAACTATTCATTCTTTCCTCCAAAAGATACAGCTTCACTTGCCATGATGTTGAATGGGAGACAATGAAAAGGTCCTACCTTAAAAGACCCAGTGATAAGGCCCTACTAATTCAAGTGAGGAAAATGTCATATTCAGAAAGTCACGCCTTCCCTTTGAAATAGCTTCATTTCCCTTAGTGACATCACTATACAGTAAAACCTCATAGACTCTGTAATGACATGACTGTTATCAGAAAGTGCTAGCTTTCAAGCATAAATATGCTACTACTAGAGACTGCCTCCCCTGCTTTCCCTAACCACCCTTCTCATCTATCTGCTAACGCCTTCCCCACACATCTGACCATTTCCCTACCACCTCACCTATTTCCCACCACCAGCCTTCCCCACAGCTTACCCCAAGCTCTTCTCCCTTCCCTCACAGCTTGCCTCATCCCCTTTTAAAGTGAAGAGGCTCTTCACAGAGCAGCTTGTCAAACTGCTCTGTGAATAACCTCTCCTCCCTCTGTTAAAATTTGTGGCAACTGCTTTTAATGCTGGGTGCTTCACAAGTCACAGAATGGCTTTCCCCATTCTGTTAAACAGCGTCTCTTGGCCAACAACCATCACAGCTGCTTCATCAATCTCCTGTCTACTGGTTCTCAGGCTGGTGTTCACAAGGCCACCCCCTGTGAACTGCACAGCATGGCAACCACCTTAATTTTTTATGTATACCTCGGGTTAAGTATTTAATTCGTTCCGGAGGTCCGTTCTTAACCTGAAACTGTTCTTAAACTGTTCTTAACCTGAAGCACCACTTTAGCTAATGGGGCCACCTGCTGCTGCTGCTGCCACCGCCGCACGATTTTTGTTCTCATCCTGAAGCAAAGTTCTTTACCCGAGGTACTATTTCTGGGTTAGCGGAGTCTGCAACCTGAAGCGTATGTAACCTGAAGCGTATGTAACCCAAGGTATCCCTGTATAGGAAGATGCAGTTTGTATGTATACAGTGGTACCTCTGGTTACAAACTTAATTCGTTCCGGGGGTCCGTTCTTAACCTGAAACCATTTTTAACCTGAGGTACAACTTTAGCTAATGGATATCCTGCTGCCGCCACGCATCCAGCACCAGATTTCTGTTCTCAGCCTAGAGGAAAGTTCTTAACCCAAAGTACTACTTCCAGGCTAGCGGAGTCTGTAACCTGAAGTGTTTGTAACCCGAGGTAGCACTGTATAGGAAGACAATTTCACTGAATACAGCAATGAACGAGTATGAAATTGAAGCTGGAGAGAAGCATTTCAGAAAACATTTTGGCCTCCCCTGAAGCTTCTTTTTCATGTTGAATGTGTCATTAATTATTAATTGGGTAGGATCATGAACTTTTACATTTTGAAGACATGACAACTTACTTTGGGAAGGCACACTAGAAAATGCTGCTAATCCTACCCTAGAGCAGTACAGTTTACTATGAGGGGCAGAACAAGAGCTAATGAATGAAGCATCCGGAATGTGGCAACGTAAGAACAGGCCTTTTCTACAGTTGCTCCCTATCTGTGGAATGCTCTCTCCAGGGAGGTTCACCTGGCACCTTCATTATACATCTTTAGGTGCAAGGCTAAAACATTCCTCTTCAACTAAGCTTTTGGCTGATTAACATTCTATGTCCTTTAAAATTTGTTTGTTGGAGGGAGGGTTACTGGATTGCTTTGGTTTAGTTCATGTTTTTATTATTTTAAAAAATTATTATTTTGCATATGCTGTAACCACCATGAGATTCCTAGTATTTGTTTTTGCTGGCATTTGTCTATCTCAAAAGTCAATGGAGTGCGCCTGCTGTGGCTGCAAAGACTAGTAGAAGATTTTTCCTCAGGGCTTACTCCCAAAGCCTTTCTAATGAATGAGTACAGCCATAAAGCAGCAGAGGTTTTGGATTAGAGCTTTCATTCTACGAGATGGGTTATCTTCCATCTCAAGGTTCCATCTTGAGGTTGGCAAGCCCCATCTGTCCCTCATTTCACCTTCTGGACTGCTGGACCAACTATTGGCCTCATCTACTCAATCCGCCAGAGCTCTTTTTTGCAAGTTGGGGCAGTCCTTAACTCACCAAAGGTTTGAGACACCTGGTTTAGCCGGCCAGTCAAAACCGTTTTCAGGGATGTGGCCACTGTTGCATGTTGACTGCTTCTAGGGGCCACGGGTAAGAGCTGAGTGCAGGGTGGGGACCAAAGGTGGATAAACTACCCAAGAGGGGGGTACAACATGTCCCCCACCAGAGGTGCTATTCCTCCCTAACATCCCACATACCCAAGGGTGATATATTAATTTTAAAAATAGATATAATGAAATAACAAAAGGGGGCCTTCTTATGAACCACTAAACCTCTGATCATCACCACTCATAAAATTATGATGCAGCACTGTCATGCTTGCTTCCTAGTATTTTGAAATTCCTCCTGAAAGGGATGGGGGAAGCATAAAGCAATGTAAGTTTTACAATTGCTTAAGCATTCATGCCTAGTAAATAAGGAAGCATTCTTAAGTAGGTGTTTCAATTTTAAGAGACTTTACTACATGTTATTAATTGTTGCCTGGTTCGAACCCCCAGGTTCGAATGAATATTTGACTATTTCCCTTTGTGTTTATGACTCCATGCGGAAAGAATGATGTTAAAGGGAGTGAGTATCCTGGAAAATAGACTAACACTTTAGTGCTTATGAACCCTCTGTTGTGGAAAGTTCAAGAGATATGAAAAGTCAGCATGTAGTGTATGTGGCACACAGCACTCAACACTGAATGATGAAATCACAATGCAACTGAAGAAAAGCAGCCGGAATATAGAACAAGAGGTCAGTACAGCACCACTTAAATTTATTCATGTTTATAATACGTAAAACTTGTTCTTATGAAGCAGAGGATTTAACAAGTGGGCTTATTACCTTCTGTTTCAGTCATAACATTTTACCCACACTTAATTAAAATGTTGAAGTATTCTGAAGCATTTGTAGTATACAGAGAAATTAATAGAAAATGGATAGCTTTCTACTTTCATTTTTTCTAGACAGTTTCATGGTTGGCTTTCAAAAATAAGAGAGCAGAAGAGTCTTTGTTAAAATTATTAGCCTTTAAACATTATTCAAGCTGTGGTTAAGTGGTTTCTCTCCCTCCTCAACCCCCACCCCGGTCAGGTTGCCAGGATACAACATCATTAATTCTCTTCAACAAGAATTCTTATTCAGGGTGATCTACAATGATGTTTAACAGTATTATTCTTATGAACCATTAAATACCTAAGTTATGGTAGCATTGCCTGCTTCCTCCAACTGTATAAAAATTGTGTCTGAAATTTAGGGGGGAGCAATATGTGAAGTCAATATCTAAAGTTCTATTTTATAGATGGGAAAAGTTTCACAAAATCAATGTGACCGCTAGCCTCCCCCCCCCCCCCATGTGCCTGTTTAGTACCAGTGTCTATTTAGTTTGGGACACAATAAGGGCAATGATGCATTCTGAAGGGATGCACTGCAACCAAATCCCCTAGGAAGGAATTGTTCGTGACAGTCAGAACTGCTCCTGGGTCATATCAGAATGGAGCTCTGTCTGCTTTTGCTTAGAGCGCAGTTCTGACTCTTTCAGGTAACTCATGGGAAAGAGAATAAAGATTTTGTTCCTAAGAGGAAGGGAGGGAGGTGCCCTCTGTGAAGCAATACAATGGAAGAGAGGCCAAATGCAGCACTTTGTAATACAATAGCAATCTTTCTGAGCCTTTTAATGATTTTTTAAAGAAGGAAATATATAAATAATACCCCTGTTCATCATTCCAAGCAACTTTCCTCCAGGTGTTTTGTTCCCCCTACTTAAAAAAAAACTCCCTAGAATTCAATGCTAACAGGATTCCTCTGAAATCTAGTAACTTGAGAATATTTTGATGAAGTTTATTTTCTTAACATACATGATACTTAAAGGCAGCTATGGAGAGATGGTTTAAATGCAATTCTTCACTTGAAAAATGGTGACGTGGCAAGTACTGATCTTGAAAGGGAAGGTGGGTGAGATCTGACAAGGAATAAAGACTAAACAGAAGGAAGAATGCAGGATAGGTCCACTGAAGCAAGGTAATTAGCGTGACCCAAACAACTGATGGTAGCTATAACTCAAAAACACTGCTATCCAATCCTGGTCTACCCAACTGTTATTGGCTATAACGAGTGCTTTTTTCTAGGGGGACACAAGGGGACACATAGCCCGAAACATTTTGTGAATCTTTGTACTTTTGTCCATTTACTGTATTTATTTTAACCGATTCGAACTATAAAATGGTGATTTTCTTGAGTCAAAATGAGAGTATACCTAAACATTTTTTTTAAAAAAAGAAAGAAAAATAGCATTGGCTATAGCTAATAGTTAGTGAAGAAAGAGTTTAACCACGAGGAGTTTCGGTGGCATTCTAAGCCAAACCTTGGTTTAGCTTAGCTTAGCACAATGTTGCTTTAAAAAAGACTAAAGGTAAAAAAGGTAAAGGACGTCTGGATGGTTAAGTCCAGTCAAAGGTGACTATGGGGTGCGGCGCTCCTCTCACTTCAGGCCAAGGGAGCCAACGTTTGTCCACAGACAGCTTTCTGGGTCATGTGGCCAGCATGACTAAACTACTACTGGTGCAACGGAACACCGTGATGTAAGCCAGAGGGCACGGAAACGCCATCTACCTTCCCGCCACAGTTGTACCTATTTATCTACTTGCACTTTGATGTGCTTTCGAACTGCTAGGTTGGCAGAAGCTGGGACAGAGCAACGGGAGCTCACCCCGTCATGCGGATTCAAGCTGCCGACCTTCTGATTAGCAAGCCCAAGAGGCTCAGTGGTTTAGACCACAGTGCCAGCTGCTCCCATTAAAAAGACTAGCAGTTGTGAGCTCCCCTCCATAGGCCACATGTTTATGTGGTCTCACTAAAACAAGGCTTGGTTTAGCAAACCAGCTAATAGTATTTGTAAAAGGCAGTTAAATTTCAACAGCAGTCAGAGACTACATCAAAACTTGAATATAAACACAGATTTTCCCTTTTCTTTTTTCTCTTTCTTAACTTCTACACACACACACACACACACACACACACCTTCTCTCACAGAATTCACAGAATTAATGCACCTGAAACCTCTAAATAGGTGGAGCTTGATTAACTTAGGGAACATAATGTAAGATAGTAGAATTAGTGATATCTTTACTGCTGCTTGACCTGTTTCTAAGCAATTTTAATTTCTGCAGCCGGATGTCCATTTGTTATGAATAAAGACAACAATTTATAATGACCTTTTCTTAACAATTCACAAGTGGATCTGGACACTATTTAAATAAGGATTTCTCTTTTTACAAAATTCTTCAATATACAATTCTGCTTTCATAAGCAATGGACCCTGTTCACCCCAGTCACAGCATGTATCCTTTCCTGTGGGAAGACTTCAACAACATCCCTTCCTACATAACAATAGATAAGAAAGGCTTTGAGAGCCGGTTAAAATTATTTAGTCTCCTAAAAACTCCCCATTTTTGTCCCTGAGCATACAAGATGAAAGGCTATTACCATTTTGACATTTACTCAAAAGGCAGGCTCTTCTGGGTGTTGCAATAGAATATATCAAAGTTATTCCGTATAACTTGTTACAAGGACTTAGGCTCTACAGAGAAATAGAAAAAGGATAAACAACTAGTCTACCAAATGGTCAGAACTTTGCAAAATTCCTATGTACAAGAAACAAAAAATAAGAAAATTCTAGCAGCTTCACAGAAATTTTCTAATGTTACATCCAGGGTATTCTCAGAGAAAATTATATTACAACTGTGATCACTTGGGCTTTATGGAAGCAGATATTCACCATTATCTTCCACATGACAATACTCAATATCAGGACAGGGGTAGAGGGAAAAGACAGACTGATACGGAATCAGATGTCGTTGATGAAATTATCCATACTCCCCAACCTGCTGAAGACAATACAATACGAGATGAATTGAGAATAGCTCTTCATCCCAGATTTCCAAAGCACCTGCTAGCCACACCCATTTTCCAATTAAGTCAACAGCTGTGTGATCTAACTGCATACATATGATGCCACCTGGAAGAGATGCAAATTGCACATTTATCAGCTCCTGCAGTGAAAATAAAGTGTCTCTGCTACATTCCAATCCTCCCTGTAATCATAAAAGCCAACAATCCTGACAAGGTGGTTTTTTGTTTTGTTTTTTAAGGACAAGGAGGATTCATTTTCAGACTGTGATATCAAGTTAAATCAAAAGTTACTGTATCAAAGCCTGCCAGATACGAAAACTACATTAAAAATGAGAAGAATAATTGATGTAAAGTTGCATCTGTTTGTCAGTGCTAGCATAATAACAAAACCAAAAGCATGTGAGATAATGTTGATTCGTCAGCCAGCCTGATGGAGTCAGCTTCAGATTATTCATGCATACCTAAGCAAAGTACTCTTTGAGTAACAGAAGATGAGGAGACATATTCCTCTATTTTTATAATCATTTTATTGTTATTAAAATCCAGTTGTGAGTTCTAGAAATCAACCCTCTGGAGTTTCCCTTCTCCATTATCAACTTGTGACAATTAGCACGACTTACAGACTGGGAATACTATTAAGCATCTCTGTGTTTTTGTGTATACACATAGAAGAGATCCCTGGCATTTTAACAAACATTAAGGCCTTTCAGCAAACAGCCCTCTGTAAGTGATTCATTAACAAACTTCATAACCAAAAGGCCAGTTTCTTTTAACTGGTTTTCAGACACTGGTTGTTGAAAGACAGCTGTGAACATAGCAAACACAATTCTTAGTCCAAAGAGTTACTTATTACATAGATATAAA
Source organism: Podarcis vaucheri (assembly GCF_965113315.1). Lineage (NCBI taxonomy): Eukaryota > Metazoa > Chordata > Lepidosauria > Squamata > Lacertidae > Podarcis > Podarcis vaucheri. The sequence goes on along the minus strand of NC_138758.1, from coordinate 16,663,594 downwards.
GTCTTCCGCCAGAAGCATTCTACTGAGAGTTTGTATGAATAATTCTACTTTATCCTTGAATTTAAATTAACATAGTAGAAGAACACCTGTAAATATTCTTCTTCATTTTAATTAAATACACAAACTCCACCTGGGATAAACATGAAAAAACAGGGAAAGAGATAAGTATTCCACATAGTTCAGCTATTTATCCAAAACTTCAAAGTACCTACTTTTGCCACAAATATTTCAGATCCTTCATCTTATTTTGTACATTTCTCTCTTTTGCCATATGTGCCCGTGCAAAAAATACATATTCATCAGCCATTTATCCAGATAAGGGAATAGGCATAGCATATTCACTTGATGTTAAACCTTTTTCTGCCTATACAAATCAGACAATCTATATTGCTTGCATACAAGTTTCCAATTTCTAATAGAACTGCATTCATTACAAAATACTGGGTAAAGTCTTTGATGTATTCCAATTTCAGCCTTTAAAAAACCTTGTATAATGTGGCAGCTGCAAACAATATATCCTCTTTAAGTTTATGAATTACATGTATTACTGTGGTTATCACCATTAAAAAAATTATATCACTTATTCAGGTTTTCTATGTTAGGGAGATAAAGAATTACACAACTTTTAGAAGACATCTGAAGGCAGCCCTGTTCAGGGAAGATTTTAATGTCTGACATTTTATTATTTTTTATATTTTGCCAGAAGCCGCCCAGAGTGGCTGGGAAAACCCAGCCAGTTGGTTGGGGTATAAACAATAAAATTATTATTAGTATTATTTGTTTTTAATCAGTCCCCACATACAAAAGTGATAGAAGAACAGATACAGTTTCAGGCAAACATTAGTTGCATATGCTTCTGGTGCCATCAATATTCCTCTACCAATATGTTCAAAAACCGACTGAAAATATTTCTCACCCAAATAAAGCTTCTCTTTCACATATTTATATCAGTATTCAAGCCACTGTATAATGGAATGGTTAATAGTCAACCACAGATCCAGAGAGCACTGAAGTCTCATTTGAATTCACAGTGAAATTGCAGGCTGAGATACCAAGTTTTTACAAATGCATAATTAACATTTAATTTATGAGTGATTGCCACTAAGAAAGATGGCTCTAAAAACAAGATTTGACAAATTCAAGTAGGAAAAGTTTTACCAATCATCTAGAAGGTGTCATGGTTGAGCATGGATAAATATGGGCCTTAAACATATGAATATATTTAAATATTAGTATCAGACTAGACATTAGCCATCAAGCTGAAACTGAATCCTGACAAGATGAAGGAGCTATGGATTGGAGATTATTGCATCTGAATATTGCACAGATAGCCTGCTCTGCACTTCCCTTCAATGAAGATGCATAGTTTGGGTATACTTCTAGAACTAGCTTTGTCACTAGAAGCCCAAGTGGTATCAGTGACAACAAGTACCTATTATAAGGTTTAGCTAGTGTGTGAAACAGTGTCGAACTGGTGGCTGCTTTGAAGATAGCACAGAATCTATATCTAGCACGGAATGAAGATGTCATGGTGGTTAACTGTACATTTAACAACAGTGTAGTTAAATGTACTGGTTGCCTATTTATTTCTTAACCCAATTCAATGTGTTGAAAGATCTAAATAACGTGGGACCCAAATACCTGAAAGAAACACCTCACTACAACTGAATGCCCACCTTTTTCTTTACCAGGTGAAAAGCACAGGGCACTAGATACAGGATACAGCCTTAGCAGTTGTGCCCCATCTTTGGAATGACCTTCCTCTGACTTGTGTCTGGCACTGACATTGTCTACCTTTCAACAGCAGTTGAAGACACCTCTTTGCACAAAGCTATGGGAGGGTTTAAGGAACTATGCCAGTTATTTTTTAATTATTATTATTACATGCTTATTTGTGTTTGGAAATGTTTGGCTGCTTATTTGCTGAATTTTCTTCTTCCATTTTTGTATTATATGCATCCAACTCTGGAGCCTTTTAGTGATAGGTGGAATTATATAAACTGAATTAAGAAGAATTAGACGTGCTATCTAGGTCTTTAGTTGCAAATTTAGTTTTTTATAGCAACCAGTTAGCAAGTACTCTTGTTTAAGGAATGAATGGATTACAACATGGAAAACCTGATTATAAATTACTGTTTCAACATTGTCTGTCCCCTCCTTTCTCTTTCTTTCCTGTGTCTTTTCAAGCAGTGGGCTGATTTACTGCCTTGAGAGTAGAAACACAAAATGCCCATAAAAAGTTCTAAATATCATTGTCTACATACCATTCAAAGGTATACTGCTATATATTACTGCAGAAAGCTGCGCAACTGTCTCACAAATCACACTATCCTTACTGTACAAATCATTTTAAAATTAAAGAGTGAAGAAAAACTTGAGAGAGGATTAAACTATAACAATTTTAAAATAAAATACACTTTGAGTGCTAAAAGCCACTGTTGTCTTCTATTTCTGGAAGGAAGCATATGACATACAAGAAAAAGAAGCAGCTCTTTCCCTTACGGAGGTGTATTCAAGATTGCTTGCTCCGAAAAGTATTCTGCCCACCTAAATAATGAATTGCAACCAAAGAAAAGTTTTGTCTTCCCTCTATTTCTCCTCTTCATCTTCTGCAGATCAGATGGTGAATGTGTCAGTCTGTTTCATGGTTGCAATAATGAGCTGGGTGAGGCCCAGTAAACTGCAGGTTCATCCAGCCAAGACTGAGACATGGCGGGTAGATGGTTCTCTGACCATATTTCTGATGTTTAGCCTGCTTTTGACAGAGGTCACGCTCCCTCTGAAAGAGAAGATCTATCATTTGGGAGTCACTTGAGGTACAGGCAACCTTGGTGGCATGCAGTGACACCAGCTTTAGTGAGTTGCCCAGCTGTGACCCTACCTGGACTGGGATAACCTGGCTGCAGTCCTCTGTGCTCTGGTAACCTCGAGATTAAATTAACGAAATGCATTCTATGGCAACTGCCTTTTAAGATGATCCAGAAATTGCCGTCAGAGCAGAATCTGGCTGCCGGACTGCTGATAGGCTTGAGGAGAGACAATTACATAACACTGATCTTGGCACAGTTGGTCAGGTTGCCTATATGTTTCCAAACCCAATTCAAAGCGCTAGTTTTAAGCTAAAAAGCCTTTTACTGACAGGATCACAACAACTTTCTTTCAGAGCACCTCTCCTGTTATGAACCTGCCTGAACCATTCAGTCTTCATCTAAAGCCTTCCGCAGGATGGCCTTTCCAGCTGTGACAATCCATCTGTGGATTGCTCTTTCCTGTGAGGTCCATCTCCTGCCATCATTAACATATTTCTGGTACCAGGTTAAAACATCTCTTCTCCCAGGCAGGACTGCCTCTAGTTGTATAGTGACCTATTTGTTGAAATGTTATTGCTGCTAAATTTTTCTGCTATTTTCTGTGGGGGTTTTTTTACTAGTTATTGAAATGTATCCTTTTGCTTTTAAACAATGCCTTTTTGGCTCCTAACATTTCCGCAAGACACTTTAGATTTTTTGTAAAGGTAAAGGTAAAGGTACCCCTGCCCGTACGGGCCAGTCTTGCCAGACTCTAGGGTTGTGCGCCCATCTCACTCAAGAGGCCGGGGGCCAGCGCTGTCCGAAGACACTTCCGGGTCACGTGGCCAGCGTGACATCGCTGCTCTGGCGAACCAGAGCCGCACACGGAAACGCCGTTTATTTTTTGTAGTAAGCGGCTAATAAGTTGAATAAATAAATAAGTTAAGGTCAAAGGAAATTAAGAGGGAAGACTTTGAGAGAGCAGAACAAGGTGCATGCAAGGTCACAGCATGCCCCAGTCTCCTAACTATGACAGGAAACAGTGTCTGCACTGCAACTATAAGATAGGTGAAAACAGAAATAGATCAAATTCCTACTGTGGCACTTCCATTTTTCTCCCACACAGACTCAATTCCAGTCTAAAAATATACCTTAATAAATTCCAGTTAAATGTCTCATTTTCTTTGCTATTGATCATTTACTTTCTAATGGTCATACTTGAAGCATTGTTCATCTTTTAGAAGTCACCCATTCCCATTGGTGATAGCTAGACAGAAGTTATATTAAAATGGCTAGCATTTCCCAGGCTGTGTCATTAGGAGTTTAATTGTGGTCAAGCATAATAGCTACTCTTGCTTGGGTAGCAACTTAGTATTGATTTTAAAAGCTTAGATGAGTTCAATACTTTGTTTTAATGCCCTTTGTCACCAACCTAGATAGGGATGTAACACACATCCTAGAATTCAAAATGTCTTTTTTCCGCTCATTGCAGAGATTACTTCTGTAGATATCTGCAAAGTTGTGACAAATCTAGAGGGAAATATAGGTGTTTTCTTTAAGGATTCTGTCACTTCTAAGCTGGGAAACTGGAACTCCAAGTTGACTCCAAGTTGACAAATAGCACTATATATTGCTATTGCTATATAATCTATATAAGGGACGCGGGTGGCGCTGTGGGCTAAAGCCTCAGCGCCTAGGGCTTGCCGATCGAAAGGTCGGCGGTTCGAATCCCCGCGGCGGGGTGCGCTCCCGCTGCTCGGTCCCAGCGCCTGCCAACCTAGCAGTTCGAAAGCACCCCCGGGGGCAAGTAGATAAATAGGTACCGCTTACCAGCGGGAAGGTAAACGGCGTTCCGTGTGCGGCTCTGGCTCGCCAGAGCAGCGTTGTCACGCTGGCCACGTGACCCGGAAGTGTCTCCGGACAGCGCTGGCCCCCGGCCTCTAGATGTGAGATGGGCGCACAAACCCCAGAGTCTGTCAAGACTGGCCCGTTCGGGCAGGGGTACCTTTACCTTTACCTTTATATAATCTATATATAATATAGCTATAGGAATATTCTGTTCTGATAAGTAAACTTCATAACTGATGTGCAAAGCAATTTTCGTGTGTGTGTGTGTCCTGCTTCACATTTATATATCTACTTTTACAGTGGTTCAGCTAATAAAGAGAACACTACATAAAACCAAAGAGGTCAAGTCTCTACCAGGCGCTCCTGTTCTTACTACTCTGTCACAAAAAGGAATGAAAGGATGTTTTTATCCTGCTTCTCTTATATTTAGCAGGTAAAACTAAACCTCACTAAATTCAATGTAATAACTTCATAGAGAAATTAATATGAGAAGTTTAGACCAATTCAAAAAATATAGAGAATAAATATGATGGCTGTGGTACTCATCAGCAAACAGACACTTTATTTAAAATAGATGCAATGGTGACATGCAATACTCAGTGCTGTGGCTACACATACACCAGGCAATACAAAAAATCAACCACTAAATTATTCATCAAGCATCCTGTTCCTCACTAATGATGATCAAAACTAGTTTTAGTTTAATGACTAAAAAAGATCTGACAATTACACACAAAAGATTAGTATTTTTATGACATGCATCTTATGAATGGTTTTCTTGTGTGTTTAATCATTTGTTGCATAGACTGAAGTATTCTGGTAAGACACAAATGCCACATTATCTCAGAATGTCTAATCAACACACTTTTAGATACTGGAAGCTGTCTGCCAACAGCCTTATTCAGCTTTGCTGCCAATTTCCACCCATAATTCAAAATATTGTATTCTGAAAGAAAAATCTAATATGTGTGTAGAACAGGGACATAAAATTAGGCTGATGGTATGATTTTTCCAGAAATTTCTAGTATTGCCCATGAATTTGGCAGAAAACATCACACACATATGAAATATATATAGACATTAAGGAAAATATGTCTAAACCCATCTATTTCATTCCGATCATCAGCTTTCAAGAATATTTATTTCTTCACTGCATTTAGAATCTTTGTGATCTTTGATTATTTTTGGGCATGCTATTATATAGTAAATTAATTCTTAGCTATACACTTGAAGAAATCCAAATCATTCCTAGACAGTAATGGCTGCATTATGCCCAACTGTGCTTTAGCAATGAACGCTAAGATTCAATATTCATTGATATCCTACAAGAAATTTATTGTACAGTGGTACCTCAGGTGACAAACTTAATTCGTCCCAGAGGTCCGTTCTTAACCTGAGGTATGCTTTCACTAATGGGGGCTCCCGCTGCCACCGCCGCACGATTTTCATTCTCATCCTGGGGCAAAGTTTTCAACCCAAGGTACTACTTCCGGGTTAGCAGAGTTTGTAACCTGAAGTGTTTGTAACCCAAAGTGTTTGTAACCAGAGGTACCACTGTATGTCAAAAATTAAAGATAAATTGATAACTCATACCCACATTCTTTTTGTGCAACAAAAAAAGTTTGCCCATAAGAAAGTGTCAAATATTGGCACCCAAAATATTCATTATTTCAGATCCATATAACTAATTCAGGGCCTCTAAGAATGACTCTCTGTGTGCAGATTCACATATAATGTTGAACCATAGTTTAAGTGGGTTTTCTTGGAACGATGGGTAGAATATAAAATGAATAAACAAACAAACAAACAAACAAACAAACTGGTAGATGCTCAAGCTATAAATCTGTGATCACACGCACACAGATACAATATTCTCTCTTTCTCCCTTATGGTCATGATTTTGAGAGTGTTTCGTTTCACTATGGTATATAACAGTCCCTAGTTAGCTAAACAAATCATCTTCATAACCCATTATAATAATGATAATTATTACTTATATGCCCCCATCTGACTGGGTGGCTCCTAACAAAATATTAAAAACACAGTAAAACATCAACCTTTAAAAACTTCCCTAAACAGGGCCCCCTTCGGATGTCTTCTAAAAGTCTGTTTGACATCTGATGGGGGGGTGAGACATCTACAGGACGGGTGCCACTACTGAGAAGGCCCTCTGCCTGGTTCGCTGTAGCTTCACGATTCACAGTGTTGGAACTGCCAGAAGGCCCTCAGAGCTGTATCTCATTGTCTTGGCTGGACAGTGGAGGTAGAGACACTCCTTCAGGAGCGTCTCTACCTGAGGCCAGGTCTGAGGCCATTTAGGGCTTTAAAAATCAACATCAACAATTTGAATTGTGCTCAAATTTTGAATTGTGCTCAAAAACATACTGGCCCATGTATAGATCCTTTAGAATTGGTGCTATATGGTCCTGGCAGCTGCTCCCAGGCACCAGTCTAGCTGATGCATTATGTATTAGGTAGTTCCATGTAGAGAGCATTGCAAGTGGGAGATAACAAGAGCATGTACCACTCCGGCGAGACAGTGCACAGGCAGACAGTGTTTCAGCCACCATACCAAATGGAGCTAGTAGACAGCTGCCCTTGACACAAAATTAACCTGCACCTCCATGGACAGCTGTGAGTCCAAAATGATCCCTAGGCTGCACACCTGGTCCTTTGAGGGTGGCGTGTTTAAAAGCAAGGGAAAGGAGAACAGTGTCAAAATATTTTTTAAAAAAATTTAAAAAATGTCCAGTAGCTTTCATGTGCATGCACACTTCTTCAGATACCTCTAAGGTGCTACTGGACATTTTTCAATATATATTTCAACTGTGTCAGACCAACACGGCTACCTACCTGAATCTAAAACATTTTAAGTTAATCTTTGCACGTTGCTGGTATAAAGTTTTGCCCCTGATGAAGGAAATCATTAATTCTGAAATGCACTGAGTACAATGAAACATTTTTACATTAAGAACTTTAAGTACTGTTCCTCTACCCCCTGCATTCAGAACCATCCCATTTTGGTTTGTTCAGAAACTGTTAAGATTCTTTTAAAACAAGACCTCTAAATCATATGAAACAAGAAACTAAATTCTTGAAAGTTCAGCTAAATGTTAGTAAAGTCCAGCTGTTCATGGGGAGGAGGGGGAGCACTTGCAACACTAAGTCTTCAATCAGGCCCATACTAGCTTGCAAATGTAGCACTAAATCAGGCTTTCCCAACATGGTGCCCATGGGTACAACAGTGTCCTCAAGGTCATACCAAAAAACTGTCACATTCTCTATTCTCCTCTGTGACAGAAATACAGTGGTACCTCAGGTTAAGTACTTAATTCGTTCCGGAGGTCCATACTTAACCTGAAACTGTTCTTAACCTGAAGCACCACTTTAGCTAATGGGGCCTCCTGCTGCTGCCACGCCACCGGAGCACGATTTCTGTTCTCATCCTGAAGCAAAGTTCTTAACCTGAAGCACTATTTCTGGGTTAGCGGAGTCTGTAACCTGAAGCGTATGTAACCTGAAGCGTATGTAACCCGAGGTACCACTGTATAAAATTTGAGGAAGCAGCTGCCAGTTTCTTACAAGCTGTCCATGTTACCCTCGGAGATTCTATGATACCTGAGCAAAGACACTAACAGTGTTTTTATTACAGGTAGGTAGCCGTGTTGGTCTGCCATAGTCGAAACAAAATAAAAAAAATCCTTCCTGTAGCACCTTAGAGACCATCCAAGTACTGAAAGTGTTTTCAGTGTATGTCCTGGACACTGAGGAGGTGAGAGAGAAAGAAAAGACAAAGAGAGACATGGCCTTCCCAATCGTGAGAAGGGAAGGGAGGTAAGGAGCAATGAGAAGGGGATGGGAACACCAATGAGGTGAGAGATGAGAGGGGAGATGTGGGGAGAATAGAGAGAAGCCATGAGGAAAAGTGAGGGACAAACAATGGAGTAGCCATGTGGAGAGAAATGTAGTCGGCCAGAGCAGCCATTAAAAGTATTATGGGCAATGTTATAGTTGATGTGAGGGACGCGGGTGGCGCTGTGGGCTAAAGCCTCAGCGCCTAGGGCTTGCCGATCGAAAGGTCGGCGGTTCGAATCCCCGCGGCGGGGTGCGCTCCCGCTGCTCGGTCCCAGCGCCTGCCCACCTAGCAGTTCGAAAGCACCCCCGGGTGCAAGTAGATAAATAGGGACCGCTTACCAGCGGGAAGGTAAACGGCGTTCCGTGTGCTGCGCTGGCTCGCCAGAGCAGCTTTGTCACGCTGGCCACGTGACCCGGAAGTGTCTCCGGACAGCGCTGGCCCCCGGCCTCTTGAGTGAGATGGGCGCACAACCCCAGAGTCTGTCAAGACTGGCCCGTTCGGGCAGGGGTACCTTTACCTTTACCTTTATAGTTGATGTGAATAAAAATTACACTTTAGGACTTTTTTTCAAAGTACTGTAGCTATAATAATCAGAGTGACTTCTTAGAGGTGAAGGCTGAGGAAATTGAAGAGGAAAGGAACTGGCTTAAATAGTCACAAAGTACAATAGTACAGATTGCTCTACTTGTATAATTATACAGTGGTACCTTGGGTTAAGAACTTAATTCGTTCTGGAGGTCCGTTTTTAACCTGAAACTGTTCTTAACCTGATGTACTGCTTTAGCTAATGGGGCCTCCCACTGCCGCCGTGCCGCCACCACACAATTTCTGTTCTCATCCTGAAGCAAAGTTCTTAACTTGAGGTACAACTTCCGGGTTAGCGGAGTGTGTAACCTGAAGTGTCTGTAACCCGAGGTATCACTGTAATCGAATGTATCCCACCTCACATATCTGGTTTTAATGTTCATTAGATAAAATTACTGAAGTCTATACGAATATATTGTCTTGCTTTGACATTGCAATATGAAAGATATATGTTTTTGATTTGATTTAGGCCATCACTAGCACAACTTCCCCCACAACATTTAAGTTTCCTGAAATCCAAAAGCTCAAGTACTATTTTAAAATTCTCTACCACAGACCAAGTTCTGAATTTCTCTTCATTAAACTCATGCAAAAATCATTTCCTATAATATAGGAGGCCCATAGATCAAGACTACTTATACGAATGTATTCATATTTCATGCTAATTAGTCCCTGTACACATAATCTCTTTCCCTAGTGTGTCCAGTACATGTGTCTCTGTCCTCGATTGCTCATTAAATTTGCCACAGTTCATTTGAGCACTGTATCACTGTGACTGAATTAGACATTTTAGAATCCAAAGCTTCTTGCTTCCTTCCTCCTGTGTATTTCTTACAAAACCTTTACAAGAACAGCTCTAGTTCTGCTGTAGAAATAATGCATACAGTAGTCAATATGTTCTCTAAATGTATAAACAAGGTTATCACAAAGGTAGACCAGTGTCCTTAGTGCCTCAATTGTGCATGCAAGTTGTATGCCATGGATCTGACAAGTTCTGAGAAGTAGCAATCCTTATCCTGTTTAATGGGGACCTTGGAGACCAACAACGTTGAGAAAAATATAGTGCTCACTGTTATACTGAGGCACCTCTTCAGTGATTGTAAATCCCAAACTCACTCATTCCTCCTCACCTCTGCCATTACTTAATATTAGCATGGAGAATATTAAACAGAGTGTTCCTAAGTAGCTAAGATAACATTCCCACCTGGCCTGGATCACTAGAAAATTAATTCTTCAAGAATATCAGAAGGTGGTTAGGAAGAACTAACACTGAAGCAGAGAAATCTCAAGTGTATTAACTGAATTCATTAAATATCCATATTTTTGTTTGACTCCCTTTTGCCTTCTCTCATGTATTAGACAAGACCAGTCCTAGATTGCCAGCTTTTCCTTCAAAGGCAGGTCATGGTATTCACAAGGCATGATATTCCTAATTCATCAATTCTAATGGTCGCCATGATCTATACATGCAATTTACAGTATATAAGTGTCTACAAATGAGCAAGGCCTTGTTTCTCTATTTTTTGGCTCAGCAAAATGCCCCTCCCACATCATACACCAAAGAGAAAGTCATCATTTACATGTTCTCTTACTGCCATGACTACCACTTCCTCTGCAGTTGCATATACAGTTGTACCTTGGATCCTGAACGCCTTGCGAGTCGAATGTTTTGGCTCCTGAACGCCGCAAACCCATGTGGCTTTTGCAGCTTCCAATTGGCTACAGGAGCTTCCTGCAGCCAATCAGAAGTTGCAACTTGGTTTCCGAACGTTTTGAAAGTCAAACAGACTTCCGGAACATATTCTGTTCGACTTCCAAGGTATAACTGTACTGATCAGACTATTTGTACAGACTTTCAGTCATGTGGTTTCTTTCAGTCATGTGGTTTCTTTCTTTTAACAAAACATGCAAGTGACTTATATGTTCTGTAATTGTGCTGTTAGAAGCAACCACATGAGTGAAAGCCTGTACAAATTCTCTAACAGGAGCAACTGTAAAGACAGTAGCAGTAAGGAACTACGGAATGAGTGTCATGATTTAAACTGTCTAGCCAATGGTTGTGCTGAAATAACACAAAGCTAGAGTTTAGCATTTTGTGTATGAGCCTGCTGAATGTTCCCTCCTCCTCTCATCAGCAAACACCAGAAAGAGGACATCACATGCTTCTAAAGTTTCATTAACCACAATTTGCCATTATAAGTGAAAAGGAAAATGCAGTTTGCTTATACCGAATTCTCTATAATTCTATAATTCTATCAATTAGATTATTCAACAATTCAAGATCCGACATCACAGTGTAATTGACTTGTCACAGTAACCCATATTTTAAACAACAAACGTAGCAGCAAACCAGTTTAGTTAGTCTAAACTGTTGCTTTGGATTTCCTTCTCTGGGATGCACCAGGAAGAAGAAACAGTGGAAGAACATGTAAACCTGAAGTTCAAACACACTCACAGATTGCAGCAGTAAGCTGCAGCTCAGTGTTATATTGAACCTGAGCCAAAAAATCTACCTCTTAATTCTGGAATCCAAATTCACACACTTTTCTATATGTTTAACTAAAAACGTAGGGTTTTTTGTTTGTTTTTTCAGGCTTCTCTCTATAAAAACAAGCTAACCACTAACAGAATTCAGTAAAGGCATTAAATGCTACAGTAAGTGAGGATGTCAATATTCTACAACCTAAAATAGGTTCTGAAGACTTCCAAACAAATGCTTACAAAACATTTCACTAAAAACTCTCAGATAAGACTCCACAAATCTGCGAGTCATCTTCAACCACTGCTTTAAGTAATAAACTCAATGTAAAAACTAGCCTTGGAAAACTAACTTCATTTTGTCTATATTTATATCTATCTCTATCTCTATCTGCATTTCCTTATGAAAGAGAATAAATCTACACTCCCACGGTGGCTATTTTACTTTGAAAAATAGGTTCCTGTATAACTGTCTGTTGAACAAAAGATAAACCAGAGAAAGCTCAATGTTTACAAGCTCAATGTTGCTAGAAGCATTGGTTTGGGCTGGCGTCACTGGAATCCTGCTTCTTATTGAGGTCTTTTGTATAGGGATGAATGAAGTGGACTGATGCTCTCTCAACAACAAAAAAAGACTCACACACCCTACAACAGAAGCAGGTGCTATCGAATGGCTAGTGTTTGCAGAGTGGCTTCTCAAACAAAAAGTTTATACAAAAGAGAGAACATACAAGCAATTCCTGGGAGGCCCACACAGCGAAGCTTTTAAACAATGGCCCAGCTGCAGCAAAGCTGCGTCTATCATCCTTAAGGTCAATTTGCAATCCATGTTCTTCTGCAGCGATTTTGGCTATGAAAGTTTAATGAGAATGAAGATTCAATGTCTGGGTTGAATTTTGCTATAGATAAAGTGTTTATTAAATTATTTCCTATTTGTGAAAGTTATCCTATTTGTGTTCTAGGCCACTTTGTCAAGGAACCATTCACCAATTTTTTGAAAAGATCAAATATCCAGAATTATACCCCCCCCCCAAAAAAAAATCTGAGCAAGGCAAGCCACAACTAACCTTATGAATGAATTCTTACTGATGAAACAATGACACAGTCCTAAAGTCACACACATAGGTAATATGATTATCTTGCAGCTTCTCCACTAACACTGGCAATATTGACATTGGTATAAATCATATACTGGGATACCTAACTGTTTTGCTTCAGTTCCCTATTCCCCAGCTGAAAATTAGCCTTTTAATCTTTGAACAGTTATCCGTTATCCACTGTGTGGCACTCACATACATAATGGGGTGTGAGGAGTGATTTTAAAAAAAAGGCTGGGCTGAAGTTATTCAGCATGAGCTATCCAGAAGATCAAGAGAGCCACCTGCAGTTTGAAGCCAAGAAGACTCCAACATAGGGTTATTTATTCCTTTATTCCATTAATCACCTTCAGAGATTTCTGATTCCCAAGCCTATGCCTGCATCACGGCAAGCACATCACCCTTGTGACTAACAACCATTTGCAACTGAAGAACCAGTCTTGTTCATAAATGTGCCCTCTTGTGGCTGGTTCTGAAATCAGAGGAAGCCTAGTGTGCAGAAGGGAAAGGAAGGAACCCAATATTTGATTTTAAGTAAGTAAGTACGGCCCAATATACTTTTATCTCCCAAAACACTGTGGAAGTTTTATGCATTCAACCCAAAACTATGCAATTTTAGATTACTAATTTTAGAAGAAATGTTTTCATATGGAGATTCCTGAATATAAGTGAAAAGAATCATGAAAGTTTCTCTCATCTGGAAGCATCTGCTTGTTGCTAAGTATCTGACAGCTTTGCTGCAATATATTCAATGCTTTAACTGTCCTCAATTTTAAGAAAAGTAATAACTTAGTTGGGCACAAACCCACTAAAATTCAGGGTTGCCGTCATAGAAATGGGTGAAGGGATAATTTTATACTGCATTCCATTTTTTCAAATAAATAAAAACACAAATTATGTGAAATGACCAAAATGCAAGAAGAAAAAGAAGAAGAAAAGAAGTAGTTTCACTCACCCTTTAGAAACTGGCAACGGAACTTTGTCATTATGCACAGCTATTAAAGGCTATTATATATCAATTACTACCTTTCCTGATCTACAGTACACAAAATTAATTTCTTCAGAGTATCACTATTCTTCACTAGCAGAATACACAACCTAAATTACAAGAGCCAAAAATTAACACAATCCTTTTTGTTCAATTGTTCAACTGGTTTAAGTACAGACTTAAACCAACATAAGTCTTTATGTTAGGTCTCTTTCAAGTCAACCAAACTGCTAGACATTATTTTTAAGCGACACTGTCAGCTAGCATTTGGCTACATCACTAATTTCTGTCAACATATTCCTGAAAAAATGGCCTAATAGAATTATTGACCTTCAAAGATGAGTTTAAATACATCAAGAACTCTTCTGACACAACATTTCACAAGGTGTGACATTTCACAAGGTCATTAGTTAAAAGGATAAAGAATACTGTAGCCTGTAAAGTCATAATGTTGCCTTTATTAAATCATGCACAATTAAAATTAATAAGGTCAAACATAATTCAGGTCCCCATCACCTCCCCCACTAGAATTATTTAAACTGTATTAAAATATGATACTTCCCCAATAAAACAATCAATTTTAAAGTTTTCAATAAAAATAAGAGCTTGATCAACTCCATGACACAAGCTGTTGTTGGATTCGCAATACAATCCTACACATAGTATCATGTAATCATGGAAACTACCAAGGGTCATGTAGACCAAACTCCTGCAAAGCAGGAATCACAACTAGACAGTATTCTGAAGAGAAATATTTAATTGGCTTACTGGTCAGTTTCAGGCAGCTGAAGGCTCACTGCTATGGACCTCCAGTTGCTACTGGACTCAAGTCTCATCAGCCTAGGCAGCATGGCTGGTAGTTAGAGATAACAGGAGCTAACATGTGAAGCAGTATTGAACAGCAGGTGCAATGAAGCTGTATCTTAGTGTACTTCTAGCAGACCCAGATAATTACTACTTTTAAGCCTCTACTCTTTTTCAGAAACCAAAAAATACAATAGTCAGAACTATGTCTAAGAATGGAAACCTGCTTTGTGAATATGCATCAAGCTTATTCCATAAGTCTTGTGACTTAGCCAATCTCAATTATTAAGAACTATGCATCAGATAGCAATTATTGAAATATTGATAAGTTAAACAGAAACCACTTAACAGTCAATTTTGCCTGCCCTATTGTCACCAACACATTTTGCACATTTAAATCCATTCCTGTTAATTATAAGGTTGGTTTCATTCAATTATATCATATTCTAAATCCAAAGAGAATAGCTCCAGAAGCACACACACCCTTGGTCATTTGCATTCTACCAGAAAGGTAAACTGTTCAGTTATCTGCTGAGACAAAGCGGATCTTTCCTTCTTTCAGAGTCACTCCCACAGTGATAGGTGATTGTGTATATGATGTAATTGCCTTCCTACCAGAAAAAAATAAGTATATACCAGAAAATGAAAGATTTTTTATTAAAAATAAACTATAAACATAGTAAATAGGTTATCACCCAACTTATAATAAAATGACCATAGTGTATAAAAAAGATTAGTTTAAAAAGCCCTAAAATATCAACCACTAGTCACACTGGATATATGTATACCCCGTCACTGAAGCCATTGCTTTCCAGTATTACGCCTTGTCATTTGGAAGCAAGGTGTACCCATGTGGCACCATCCCAGTTGTTCCAGTTTCTTATCCAGAAGCAAGCCCACCTACAACCAGTTTTACAGGGGAAGTGCCATAAATCTTGTCATACCCTAACCTTATGGTTCTTCCAAAGGTTGCTGTTCACTAGGTGCATCATAAAAGGCTGAGGAAACTAAGTCTGGTCTCCATCTGACAATCAGCAATGGCCATGCTACTGCTACCTACCTCTTCTCCAATTTTCTCCTGTAATGCCACTCACCAAGTTCTTTAAATAGTTTGACAGAATCAAAGGAAGTTTGTTCACACATTCAAAGAGTGTTTTATATGGAGGAGGGGTCTTAATTACCAACTACAGTGGTACCTCGGGTTACATACACTTCAGGTTACATACGGTTCAGGTTACAGATTCCACTAACCCAGAAATAGTACCTTGGGTTAAGAATTTTGCTTCAGGATGAGAACAGAAATCACGTGGCAGTGATGCGGCGGCAGTGGGAGGCCCCATTAGCTAAAGTGGCGCTTCAGGTTAAGAACAGTTTCAGGTTAAGAACGGACCTCCGGAACGAATTAAGTACGTAACCAGAGGTACCACTGTACTACTCTCTTCACCAACAAAAGAAACAGCAACCCATTACAGGCAGCGATAATTTAGGCACGTCCAATTGGCACACAGTCACTGACGTGCAGGTACTTTTGGACCCAGAAGAAGGCAAAACAGAGCATGATGGGGTGTGTTTATACACACTCTGCTGATGCGCACAGGTCCAGCAACAGAACTCCCATGCAAAATGGTCTCCACCAGTGCTGAAACTAGAAGGTCTTACAGAAGCAATGCTATATGGTATGGAGACTGCTGTTCAAAACAGACAGAAAACTCCAAACTCCTTCAATGTGTCTAACACAATTCTTCAGAACTTCCCCTTTTTATTTTACTTATTTCCTGAGTAATTGGGATTCTCCCCCCCTTATGATTTCATACTTGAAACAAGGTTTATCAAATGAGGTAAGTCCCTCCTGCTTCTACCACTGCTCATGTCAATTGTTTCTGCTATTGTTTCTAAAAGTGTTCTGTATGTATCTGACTAAGTGTTTCCATAATTCGCCAATCATAATATTTTACCATGAGTTCCACATCAAAATAAACAACTTCTGTGCATGCATACTAGAAAAGGCTTTTCTGACAAAAAGAAAAAGTGAACATCAGATATCTGCAAAAGTTCAATCAGGTTGGGACAAGAGTGCAATGACGAGATGAAGGTAACCCCTGCATATTAATTTAATTTGCAATCACATTTGTAATGAGTTTATAAGTATAAAATGAAAATTTGCAAATGAACTTAAGTCTATACTGTGTTACCACACTTGTAACTGTATTAAAAAGGTGCACGGATTTTCCACTTTTCACTGAATGGGAAGCCTGAACAGGAAGATAAAATTCAGTTTGTTTTACACACACACACACACACACACACACACACACCCCTAGCTGACAGTTAAGCAAGCAAAGATTAAATAAAATCAATAAAAGAATTAAGAGTGCTTAACTCTATACCTCAGCTTACATAAGCTGTATAGACAAACATATGTTCTCACACACTAGTGAGCTGCTCTCCCCTCCCCTTCACATTATTTTGTTATTATTCTTGGGGTTTTTTAAAGCCCAAAAGTCATTTAAAAAATTACGATGAGGATTCAAATGCTATGATTCTAATTCCCCCATCATTTAGCTGAAAGGTGACACACAGTTAAAAATAAATTTCACATATTTGCCAGTCAAGACCTTCTTTATAATCTTGCATTCATCTATATTAGTGCAGATTCATAAAGAAAACAGCAGAAGTTTATGGTCCCCCTTGATAGTGGAAAAAACAGATATTTCCACTTCACTATACAGAACACAAAGAAAATACATCAATGTATTTGTCTGAACTGAGTTTCACACTTTTCAAGATGCAACATTACAAATAATGGTAGCTATCAATCTTGGCATCACAAAAACGTGCCTTTGGAACAACTAAACCCGTTGCAGCTATATCTAGTTTCCAAACTTGCTGACCGCCCTGAGATACAAGTTAAGGCTTCTGGCATCATTTAGTTCCGCTTCTCTATTCACCAAGCTATAAATGTACTTTCAAATAAGTCAAATAAGTCAGTTGAAAGCAATATAAAATTGTGTCTGCTGAATTTATTTAAGAGGCACATAGTTCTTGTAGACATAGTCACATGAATACACAGGTTTAGGAATGATAATGAAATTTAACACTCAGGTTACCACTCCCAACATGGTATATTATAACAAAATTATTAAGTCTGTAGGTAAGCAACATTTTGTTTATAATAACTATTTAAAAATTCTTGTTTTGTGGTAATTAATGAACAAACATTTGAAAGTCAGTGAGTAATGGTAGATTAGTAACATAGCCAAATTAAAAGTGGCTAATAAAAAGGTTATAGATGTAGTAAAGGCAGATGTGAACATTCAGGGTAATCCTTCCTGGTTTTCCAGCAATACCATATCACAGCTTGAAATCTGACAGACAACATCTGGTGCAATCAAAACTGTGGTAAAAATAATTTTAGCAGCATTTTTACTGTTGCAGGTTGCTGTTTTTAATATTTCACTGCAATTCCACTGCTAAAACGCTTTCATTGTGGCCATCACTTTATTAGACCTGTTAGTGCTCAACTTCTTGTCACTTCCTTAACTATTACCAACCATAAATCTCACCCAGCTGAAATACTTCTTCTGGGTTAACTTTAATTTATGGTTATCATTTAATCCCTCATAATATAGCCAACAAATCAGACCTCAAGGATTTGATGATGTCTCCATTTACATTTTCAACAGGGATAAGTATAAGACGATTTGGATATAACATAGGAAAAGGGGGAGAGAAGGGAACTAGACAGGAAGAGAAAAAAAAACTAAGCCTAAATTAGAGTTTGATATATTACTATTGCATTCAGTAGAGCTCTCTTAACTGAATTTGACTGGAGAAGCAATGCTGCAACAAACCTGACAACACTTGACAGTTATTTGCCTTAGCCATGTAGAGGAAATTCATGTCTAGCATACCCCAGGAGCACAATTACTATGCTGTTATGCAATTTACACAAAAATATGCCTTGTATCCAAAGGCTAGAATAAGCAAATTTGAAATCATTGTACTTCATATCTTATGATACTCACTAAAAGCTTATTAAAACCTATTTCTGGTGTCTGTTTATCACCCAGGAAACCCAATTTGGATCTACATGAGAAGAGACTGAAAGGCCTCTATCAGGAAATATGAAAAAAAAGGCTTCACTCCAAGTATTTTAACCGTATTGCAACTGCAGAATTCTATAATACTCTATTTGAGAATTATACACATAAATTAATCCTCACCTTTACATTCACTCAAACCCCAACATAGCCCTTTCTCCTGCAAAAGATTCTATAAAACATTCCTGCCCCATAACCTTGGCTTTTCAAGCTCTACAACCCTTAGCAGTTGGAAAGTCTAGTTGGAATCTGTCTGTCTTGAAAGACAACCAAGTATGCCTCCAGGAGTTAGGTCAAACTACTGGGTTAGCAGTACCAAAGCAGCTGGTTCCCCCCCCCGGGGGTACTCAAGGGTACCGGCACCTGTTTTTTGTTGTTCAAAAGTGTGGCACTTACTGTAACAACTTCATGGTGAGTACCAGCATGTATTTTTCCAGTAAAAAACACTGCATCAAAAGTGACCTCTCCAGGGCGCAAGCCTGGGAAATGTGTAAGAAGGTCCTGGGCTGCCCAGACAGCAATATCCCCCTCTCAACCTTGCTGATGTGGTCCAAAGGAAAACAGAACAATACATGGAGAACTACTTAGCTAAAGGAGTTGTCCAAAGCACCATCCAGCCATCTTAGGGACGCCACTTTGGATTTCACTCCTTAGCCTTTTCTTCTCTTGGAGATGACCCACAAGGAAGTGGAGGCTTAAGATCAGTTTTCCTTCTCCCAGGTGGGCTACCTTCTCAGGTTGAGAAGCCCCATCTACCCCTCACTTCCCTCTAAAGCAGTGTTTCCCAAACAGGAGTCATATGGCCCCCTGGGGCCCCCCCAGGATATTCCAAGGGGGGCACAGGTTAAAAAATCACATAAATGGGGGGACCACACCACGAGGCTAGGGGGCCAGAGGGGGAAGTGAGAAGTGAAGGAAAAAACACTTTTTTAAAATTAAAAAATCCTGATTGGAAGGCTATCCGCTTGGCCAATCACAAGCGGGTAAGGGGGCAGCCCACCAGGGCCTAGCGCTCCTTTTTGCCACATGTATTTTCATGGAGCAGTCCTGGTTTGTTTCCAGCAGGAGAGGGCGATTTCTAAGGCTCACATTTAGACCAGCAGAGCCCATGATCCAGAACCCTCAGGTCAGTAAGTGTGGTAGTGAGGTGGCAATGGGTAGGGCTGAGTGAGCCAGAGGTGCTTGCTGCTGCCACCAGTGCTGGGCTGGGTGGCAGCCTGGGCCTGACCCCTCAAGGTACGGGGTACAATCCACCCCAGCGCCTAGCAGATCAGGCCTTCAGATGTTTCCCAGCCTTTTGGGAACCTTCCCAACCTTGCAGAGCAACCACCCAGCTCTACAAGGAACAGGTTAAAATTCACCCCAGCACCACTCAAGCAGGGTCATTTGGTGCTGCTGACTTGCATCTAGTAAATAGCTAAGTGTCTACTCAGAAGAAAGCCACACTGAGTTCAGTGGGCCTTACTACCAGGTAAGGGTGTGTGGGGCTATAAGCAGCCAGGGCTCCTCCAGATTACAAGATCGTTTTGGGTCAGGTCAGTGAGGACCACTTGCTTTTTTAAATTATTCCATATATCAGAACTTTCTGTGCGCCTTTTGGACTGGAGGTTTCTGGACTCTCTTTCCTTGGAGGATTCTAAGTAGAGGTTGGGTGGCCACCTGTCATGGATGCTTTACCTGAGTTTCCTATGTTGCAGGGGGCTGCACTAGAAAGATGACCCTTGGGGTCCCTTCCAAATCTCTGATTCCATGTTTACCTGCTTCAACAATATTTCATTATGTTCCTATCATTTTATGTAACTGTATTTTGTATAAATTATTAAAAATATAAATAAAACATGTTCTGTTTACAAACAAAACACTTAAATATATACCTTTCTACCATTGGGGGGCATAGGCATAGCCAGGATTTTTGTTAGGGGGGCAGGCTTTTGTTAGGGGGGAGCCTGTCCTTGCATGAAAGGGAAGTTCCTAACTCACTGAGGGTTTGAGACATTAGCTACTCTCACCTGGTTTAGCAGGTTATTTAGGGTTTTAGAGGAGTGGTAGTACCTCTGGTGGAGCAACATGTTGTGTTCCTTCTGGGGTAGTTTGCATCCCTTTGGTCCCCACCCTGCACTCAGCTCTCACCTGTGGCTCCCAGAAGCTGTCAGAATGCAAGAGCAGCCACAACCTGGGAATAACTGCCTTTTCTTTCTCTTTGTCCTTTATGCTAGGACTCCCTTCCATAGCACATGTGATTCATGTTTACTTCAGAATGCTTCCTCAAAACTCTGTTTGATCTTTTGCTTAACCACTCAGTCAATTTAACCTAGATCAACTAAGCCTGACTACATTACTCTGAACTTACACATATTCTGTACCTGTTATCCTACCTGCATCTCCTTCATTCTTTCCTGTTATCTTCCCCTTTCAAATGTAGACTGTATGAGTCTTGGAATTATTGCCCAAGGGTATTTATTTATTTACTGCTTATGTTACTTTTTAAAATACCATGCACAGTGGTGGTATAACAATATTAAAAGCAAAAAAATACATATCTATTATTCACAGACTATTTAGGGGGAAAGAATGAAGTACCTACCTTTCATGTGTGTAGCAAAAGTGAGAGCCAGCTTTGCAAACAGATCTGGGTTTTCAAATTTTTCTTCTTTTGCTTTTATCCAAAAACAATTCTCTGTTATTTCCTGTGGTTCAACCTGAAATAAAATTTGTTAGGTGCTTAGTGACTGTGCAATCATCAGTTAAGTACAACACATGACAATGACAAGATGTAAGCCATAAAATCAAACAGGAAATTTTTAGAAAGCAGTATTTCAACTTCGAACTTCTTCATCAAACAAAAGAGAAGTGGGAGTGCAAGCATAAAGAGATAAGTTTTCACAAAAATAGTGCAACAGACTTGGAAAGAGTACGGAACTGGCACCTTCTGATGCTTTTTTCCTTTCACAAGTTTTCAGAATGGAGACTGAACTTTTCCTGAGTAGGAAGAGGTTAACCTGTGCCCCACTAGGTGTTGTTGGACTACAACTTCAATCACTGATCACTGGTACTGGTGGCTAAGGCTGATAGTAAATGTAGTCCAACAACATATGGAGGGCACACTGAACAGTCCCGTCTGAAAAAGCTCATTGTGTTCCTATATTGTACAATAATTTTATGTGCAGATAAAATGAAGATCTATTCAAATGCATTTCTCTGAACATATTGAATAAGATAATAATACATGGTGTTTATACATCAGAACCCTAAGCCTGACAGAATGTTAAGAGTAATGTGTTATGCCATGCATTCCTAATGTATATAAACTTCAGAAAGGATTACCTTCAAAAGTGTCATTAGATTAAATTTCTGTCCTGAAGTTATATAAAATCATGCACATAAATATCAACATCCTCTGCCTCAGCTACTAGACTAGAATGAAAAGCAATAAACCTATTTATAAATACAACCTATATCAGTGAAGTGAACCTCACAATGGTGAACAAAGAAAGCATATAACTGTGCTTTGCAATAATCAAAGAAAATGTCCACATTTTATTTTAAAAGGGACAAAATATGTGGATATGGTTCTAAAAATAAAAAATAAAAAATTCAGCTATCCTCCTTAAATAGACTATGTCAGGCCTATGTCAGGCTAAAAAGTTAAGTACCTTCCTTTAGTGCAGATATAATGAAAACTGTTTACGATGGCTTTGTAAAATGCTTCTATTGCTCCTGTAATTTTCACTCTTTAAATATATTCAGATGGAAAATGTCTAAGTCATACCAAAGTTCATAAATTTTGGAAACAATTGATTACGGAAATCAGTGCACTTGTACATAAATATGTGATCCTGGCCCCTAAACTACAGATTTTGCTTATTTTGTATAAAGGTAATGCAGATATGTAAACAGTTAATTGTACATATATCTACTTATTTGGAAATTGCTCAGAGCTGGAAAGATGCTTCATGATATACATTAGAAACATGGTTCAATAAAGTTATGTCCATTACTATCGCAGATAGATATATAGATAGATAGACAGACAGATAGATATATTCAAGTACCAAGGGTGATTATAATCCTTCTAATTTCACATTTATTTGGGGGGTTATTAAGTATATGACATCACAGTCACACAGGTAGCAAATCCCCTTGAAATAAAATTTTATTTGTTGATGTCTATAAACAGGCAACACCTTTTTCTTTTTCCCCATTTCCTTCATTGCACAATGTAAGTTGTATGGGTTTTTTAAAAAGTATCTTATTGATATTCCATTATGAATTAATTGCATAAATAAAAGTAGAGAAGAGAATAATAGCAACAATAACAGGAAGTCATTAGAGTACAGTGTCATCAAAAAAGGGGGGGGGCAAAATAGAACAGAAGCAATCCCAGTTGTGGTTCATTGGATGTAGGTGTCAGATTAAAGTGTCATTCCATCTGCAATGTTCTGTGTGATGCTGGTGGATGAAAGTCATGCTCAATAGTTTGTGCATATTAAATAAAAGGATAAAAGGTAAAGGTAAAGGGACCCCTGACCATTAGGTCTAGTCGTGACCGACTCTGGAGTTGCGGCGCTAATCTCACTTTATTGACTAAACCAGAGCAGCGCACAGAAACACCATTTACCTTCCCGCTGGAGCGGTACCTATTTATCTACTTGAACTTTGACGTGCTTTTGAACTGGTAGGTTGGCAGGAGCAGGGACCGAGCAACGGGAGCTCACCCCGTCGCAGGGGTTTGAACCGCCAAGCTTCTGATCGGCAAGTCCTAGGCTCTGTGGTTTAACCCACAGCGCCACCCGCGTCCCAATAAAAGGATACCATGTTGCATAGAAGTTTGTGTTTTCTTTCCAGTATGGTGCTCTCATTGTAAAGCTTGTCCATAAGTACAGTCCCCTGTCTGTGATAGCCAGGCTTCAAAGAGATTTGCATTAAGGATCCTCCAATACCTGACAATGATTAATCTGGCAGCGGTTCACAAATAGGTAATGAGATATTTATTAGGCATCCCTTGGATTTCTAAAGGAAAATAAGATAATAGTGCTATTTGGGGGTTTGATTAGACCATAAATTGTGTTTTTATATCCCATTTATCATTTTATAATTGTATTCATTTCATTTTTATTTTTGTTTGACTTTACTATCAAAAGCTCATTGTGATGAGCTTATATTATTTTGTTGTTAATTCTTGTTTTTATCTTCAAGTGCATTGTGATATTGTTGTTCAATAATAATATTTTTAATTAAGTTATGTTTCCACAGGTATGCACAGCACTTCCTACAGCTATCACTACTTTTAAGAAAAAGTGTCCCAAATCCCTTCAGATTACTCCATCCTACAAATGAGTTTTAAAGGTTAACAAATTGTGACTATTGAAAATTTATCAGCCCTAAAATTAGAAAGAGTTTAAATTCTAGAATTCTTATGTTCAAAACAAAATTCCTGCCATTCTTTCCTTTAAAGATCATAAAAGTGGTGAAAATATTGGTGAAATTAAATTTATATACCTTTGCCCAGTTGATTCTCTTCATAGACACTTCAGGGTTGTACTTCTTCTTCTGTTTCATTCCAAAAGGCAGTGCTGGTGCAACTCCTATAGGTGGAATCCCTCCAAAAGGAGGAGGTGGTGGTGGTGGTCCACCAAACATAGGTGGAGGTGGAGGTGGTATAGACCCTCCAGGCAAAGGAGGTGGTGGAGGTGGAATACCACCAGGAAGTGGTGGTGGTGGTGGTGGAGGAGGTGGTGCTGCAGAGGCTAAACCACCTGGAAGAGGAGGTGGTGGTGGCGGCGGAGGTGGAACTCCTGCAGGAGGTGAGCCACTTGAAGACACAGGAGCCTGCAAAATAAGCATGTTTTAGATCTGAGGGTTGAAAAAAAGGGAACAGAGAAAATGCTGGCCACACAAGAGACACCAGAGGCATCAAGTAAATTCTCATGTAAATGACAACCTGCATATTACGAGAACCAGAACATTTTCCATGTTTCCCAGGTTGCTCATGTAAGCAAGGTTGTTCCAACTATATTCTATTCTACATTGCTGAAGGATTTCACAGAGATGAAACCCATAATGAAAAAGAATGTGGTCTTTACCAAGGGGGGATGGAATCATTTTCAAATCAGTATGAGTCATTTAACAGAAATGGGTTATATTTTTGGCACTACATTAGTAAGCGCCATATGCAACTTTTTAAAGAGTTTCTTCATATTAAAATAGATCAAGAGAATTAATGAAGTGACATTTGAAAACAAGAAAAAAAGGTCCATTAACAAAATACTTTCCAAGGGCTTAAGATATTTTTATCTGTGTGGTATTCATAGAACTGTTAAAAAGGAAGCCAAATGGCTGAAACCGAATTATCATCTTAAGGTTCCCATATTCAAATATTCACTACCTCAGAGAATCCATCTTCAAAATGATGTTAACTGTGCAGGCTGAGAAATTAGGAAGAAGATCTGGCTCTTGGCTGTGATGCTTAAAAATGTTCACTTCTACTGACAAGATAACACCAGGGAAGTTTATTATCTGTTCTAATATAAGCTTTCAGCAATACCATTTGAGTGAGGCCTTGGTCAAAATACCACATAATATGGTACAACTAGGATAAAAAGTCATAAATTAGAAATCTACTCTCCAGACTTTTCCTCTAGAATAAACTTCACTAGAGCAAGTGATTTTCTACCAGCAGACTCCAAATAGCTGAACTTTCAAACTTTTATTTTTCAACTGTTCCTTTAAAAGAAAAGACAGACTGTCCTATGATTCTACCCTCTTATTTCTAAATAGAGATATGATTTCTATAACTGGTATACCTTCTGTGTCCTTTACAAGACACAGTACCCAACTGACACTAAATGTTAACCAACAGTGGCTCAGAGACAATTCTGCTTCTTAGGGATTTAGTAAGCATTTGAGCTCATTAATATGACCAACAAAATTTCTCCATACCACCAACTGCATTTAAAGTGCCCAAAAGAAGTTATCTTCTGTAATATCCTCTCAGTGCAAGTGAATCAAACATAAATTTTCATTTACAGTTTGCATTATATGCCTTAAGCAACACTCATTTCCGGAGAAGTTACACTAAGCTTTCTAACCAACAAGCACATTAAAAGAATAAAACAAACATCATTGCAAAACCAAAATGCACATAAAAGAGTGTTGGCAGTTGCTTACAGAATATCTTCAAATATGGAAGAGTCTTGTGTTTCCAAGATGATCCAGTGTTCATGTTTTAATGCCACAGATGTGACTATTGCTTACAGAGCAATCAGAAAGGGCCATAAAATTCAATAAAGAAGCATATTTGTACATGATTTCTTCTTTCAGCCAAAGTGATTCAGGGTCGTATCAGAGCTAAAATGCATCCTCCTCCCCAATTTATTTAAATAGAGTAGTGGTTAAGGTGTTGGACTAACATAGATTCACATCCACATTCACCCACGAAGCTTACTTAGTGGGTTACTTTGGGTAGTTACTCATTCTTTCAGCCTAACCTATCTCACAGTGTTGCTATAAGAATAGAAGGGGTGGGGGGAGGTAGCATGTATGCTGCCTTGAGATCATTGGGTAAATTTTGTAAGATGACCAGTCAGTGATGCTCCTGCTCACACACAGACCAGTAGAAGGAACCAGTCACACTGTCTGATTTGAAACAGTGATGCAATATTTCTCCTGCCATCTATCTTTAGCCCACTGCTAGTAATTTCCCCTTAATTTTTAAAAAGTTAATTCCATACTTCCCCAAAGTAGAACACATTTTGAAAACATGTAAAATCCATCTTGTTATATTACCTGGGTTTGTAATTGCTGGATTTGAGTTTCAAGTTCTTTGATTTTCTCTTCTCGTTTTTGAAGCTCAGCTTGTGCCTCCTGTCGAGCTGAGAATTCTTCATCAAACTGCAATGATCACCAACATAGAAGCAGTCATCCATCTTTGTCCAAACATAATGCTTTAACTTTCACAAGGGTGTTATATAGATTGAGTAAAATAATAGAAGCCTGCTAGGCTTCCTAGACTAGCCAAATATTTTTTTCTCCAATTTTCCTGGGCTTAAAGCATTCACACCAATGAATATCTAGAGTCAGCTTCTCACACATTCCTGTCAACTTGCAGGTACACAAGACTCAACATCTTAGGCATTTTCATTAGAATCTGCATAATCTTAAGGACCTGCTTTTAAAACTTAATATTATGCATATAAATGCTGTAATAATTAAAATACTAAAAGGGCAGATTTACTTCAGTCCACTTCCTCCAAAAACATTTGACAGATTTACCTCAGTCCTCTTCCCCCTGAAACATTTTGGTCATAATCAAAAAGACTAGAAGCGCAGAGGAATCTTATCACTTGCTATAGAATGTCCATTCCCACAGAACTTGCTGGCGCAGAATGGCAGAGCTTGTTTCCCTTTTCAGGCTTTGGTGTCATGGAAGGGGGCACTTCTGGTTCCTTTTGGCACACCAACAGACAGGTGCTCACTTGCAAGTCTCACCAGTAGGTAAGATGGAGGATGTGGCTGGGGAGCAGACCTGAGTAAGAACTTATTCCTTCTGGTTCACTCTATCATCCACACCAGGACTCTTCCAGTTAGTCAGTGCTGGATTTCCTACATTCCCTGTCTTATTTCTATGGTTTGCAGGCTACCTAAAGGTGAGCAGGTAAGCCCTGGATGGATCTTGTTATGGATTTTATCAGTTGCTATATTCAGGGCCAGGGAGAATTTTTCCCTGAAGACAAATTGGGCCTGTCTGCTGGTTTCATCTACCTCATAGCAATTGCCACAAACTTGCAGGCAGAAATGCATTGGGTTGCATCCTTACGCCAGGTGGGAGGAGGGTGGGCCCCGTTTGCCCTGCAGTCGTGGGGTATCCCCTTAAGGGAACCTGGGGACACTTCTTGTACAGATTCCCAGCTCAGGGGTTAACAGGCCATATCACCTCCACTGAGTGATCTTAGTGGTCACTCAGAGGCACTGCACAACACAGGGTGACTCTTAACTTGGTCAACTCTATACATTAACCAGCAGTTTGGCTGGTTGATTTCAGTATATATACACCCAATACCTATGCCAAACCATCTGACACCTGACACCAATAAAACCTGACACAGCCAATAAAACTGTGGCCTTTTCAGTCCCAATATTGTTACCCCATGTACTTTGTTGATGTTATTATTCCAACCCCTGCCACTGGCACCACTCTGCCTGGGCCTACAATGTAAAAACTTTATGACCACACAGGGAACGGACCTTGATATGGGGAAAACAGTTCTAAATTTACTTCCTCCCAACCTGGTACTGTAATGGGGTGGGGCTGTCACTTCAACTGTGTGCAGTTAAATAAACAATACATGTACAACCTTCCACAGCCTTTTGTTTACATCTGTATTTGAGCAGCAGACAATCTTCTAGATAATGCTAGGCAGAACTGAGTGAGAGTATGAATGCATGTGTTTGTCATGTACACAAACAAAACAAATAGAATGTTGTTATACTTGTTTAGTTAATGTCATTTTCTTTCCATCATAAGGTAGGTTGTTCTGTTAGTATGAAAATCTAAAGCTTTTATGTGATGCAAATATGCTTTGCAATTAAAAGAAGTAAATTTTCTTATAGGCTATCTATAAAACTAGTTAAATTTGATTTTCATAGATTTTCGTTTGAAAAGTGGAAGTCTAAATACAAAAAAAAAAAAGGTGTGTTGGTGTTTTTTCAAATTCTGTAGCTTTCAAGGGTGATGTACCATTATTCAAATTTACCAAATCTGCTCAGTTGTAGGAGCCACCAGCATATAATAATGGTTTCAATGGAAGAAGCATTCCCAGCATGAATAAGTGAGGACTTTAAAACTCAACAAACTTTGAAAGGAATACTGAAGCACATGTTTCCAATAGCTCATAATAATCAAATTTGATCAATTTATTTTAGAAAACATGTTGAATTGGATGGTAGCTAATACATGCACAGTATCTTGAAAAGTTTTAATCCCTTTTCAATATGCTTATTTCTCTAGTACAGCAGATTTTTCAAATGCTTTATTCAAGATAAAGATGAATTAATAGAGAAGACTGCTGCCAGAAATATAGAGAGAAATAAAAAGACTGAGTTTGTGGCAAAATAGCATATGGCATGATAAATTACCTCTAGAAAATTTGCCATAGTACATGAACCTTTTTCAGATTATGTGTAACATTCTAGCAGTCAAATATATTGATCCCAAAAAAGCAGTATCTCTAAAAGATTTGTAGGTAGAACTTCTACAGAAGAGAGCTAAACTGATTGACTTAGCAAACTTTAACCACTCCTCTCCCCGCAAAAAAAACCCCACAAACACATACCCCCAACATAGAATATTAACCTAGTGAATCAGAATGCAGTAGATGAATGGTTTTACACTGCTCTTTTTCAAGAAGTCCCCTAAATAAACTACTGTTGAACCTGCCCTTTCAACCTCCCTATGGGCTTATAGGGAATGATTCCATATAGCTAACACAGTACACGTGCTTGGCACAGCAAGGCAGCCAATAGGAGGCAAGTTAAAACTGCTTTGTTCAAAATGCAAAACTATCCTCCCTGGCCCTTCAGCATAGGAATAGCTCGAATTCCTCCATTTGATCAAAACTGACCAAGAAAAACAGAGTTTTTCCACCTGCTTATTAGACAAATTCAAACTGTGATGTGGGTCTGTTGCCAGGTCCATTACATTTTGATCAGAGTCAATCATGTCAGCGCTAGTCAGGAGAAATAGGCTACTTCATCCAGGGAGAAACCGGGGGGTTGGTCTGGGTGTTGCATCAGTATGCAGATGATACCCAGCTCTACCTCTCTTTTAAATCAGAACCAGTGAGGGCAGTGAATGTCCTGTGTGAGTTTCTGAAGGTGATTAGAGGATGGATGGCAGCTACCGGACTAAGGTTGAATCCTGACAAGACAGAGGTACTGTTTTGGGGGGACAGGGGGTGGGCTGGTGTGTAGGACTCTCTGGTCCTGAATGGGATAGCTGTGCCCCTGAAGGACTAGGTGCACAGTCTGGGAATCATTCTGGACTCAGCTGTCCATGGAGGGGCACGCCAATTCTGAGACCCTACCAGAGTGGTGCATGCTCTGGTTATCTCCTACTTGGACTACTGCAATGTGCTCTATGTGGGGCTACCTTGAAGGTTATTTGGAAACTACAACTAATCCAGAATGTGACAGCTAGACTAGTGACTGGGAGTGGCCACCAGGACCACATAACACCTGTCCTTAAAGACCTACATTAGCTCCCAGTAAGTTTCCATCACAATTCATTAGCTCCCAGTAAGTTTCCAACACAATTCAACACAATTGTTGACCTTTAAAGCCCTAAATGGCCTTGGTCCAGTATACCTGAAGAAGCGTTTCCACCCCCATCATTCAGCTCCAAGGGCCTTCTGGCATTTCCCTAACTGTGAGAAGTGAGGTTGCAGGGAACCAGGCAGAGGGCCTTCTCGGTGGTGGCGCCTGCCCTGTGAAATGCCCTCCCATCGGTTGTAAAGGAAATAAACAACTAACTGACTTCAGATGTCTAGAAGACATCTGAAGGCAACCCTGTATCAGGAAATTTTATATGTCTAGTGTTTTACCATTTTTATGTGCTTTAAGCTGCGCAAAGTGGCTGGGGAAACCCAGTCAGTTGGGCAGGGTGTTGTTGTTGTTGTTGTTGCTGCTGCTGCTGCTGCTGCTGTTGTTGTTCAGCCCAGGACCTCAATACCTCAAGGACCACTTCTCCTCATATGAACTGACTCAGACTCTGTGATCATCATCTAAGGCCCTTCTTTATGTGCCTCCTCCAGAGAATGGCAACACAAGAATGAGCTGTTGCAAAATGAGCCTTTTCTGTGACGGCTCCCTGTTTGTGGAATGCATTTTTCTAGGGAGGCTTGCCTGGCGCCTTCATTACATATCTTTAGGCACCAGGCAAAAACATTTCTCTAAAACTAGGCCTTTAGCTGTTTAAACATTCTATGGCCTTTTAAATGTGTTTGTGGGAGGGGGTTATTAGCTTTGCTTTATTTTTGTTTGTATTATGCATTTTGTGTTGTAATTATTATTTTTTTATGTTGTGAACTGGCTGAGATCTTTGGGTGTAGCACGGTATAGAAATGTAATAAATAAATAATACATAAATGAAGTTCAGATAAATAGTTCAAATTTGCCCTGTTTCAGGCATGGTTAATTTGCTAAATTTTAATTACAGTGGTACCTCAGGTTAAGTACTTAATTCGTTCCGGAGGTCCATTCTTAACGTGAAGCACCACTTTAGCTAATGGGGCCTCCTGATGCCGCCATGTGATTTCTGTTCTCATCCTGAAGCAAAGTTCTTAACCTGAGGTAGTATTTCTGGGTTAGCGGAGTCTGTAACCTGAAGCGTATGTAACCTGAGGTACCACTGTGTATCTATCTCCCACTTAAGATCCCAGGGCACATTACAACAATGCAGAAATACAATATGAAAAACTATTAAAACAATTTAAAATTAAAAAGAAACAGGTTGTAAGTGTCTATTAATTATGGGATCTCAGATTATAGAAAGAAAAAAGTGTTCAGTGCCAGAAATTTTCCTTGTACCTACCTTTTTGGAAAATTCTGAAGCTTTTTGCTCACTTTCTTCCACTTTTGCTTTGTCCACGCAGCAATCTAAGAAAATTAAACCAAAAAGACCAATGCAAAATCCACTTTACAAGGCAAATATGCAGATGAGGTATACTGAATGAACACTGATTCTGAGCACAACAAACATTTTCAAAAATTTAACATTTCTTGACTCAATAAAGTTTAAAAAATTCATATTTTTAATTACAAATTCAACTTTGTAGTAATGTGATGCTAACTGGACAGCACTAGTTCCTCATCGGCTGAGCAGAAAATTGCTTTATAAGAGATTTTTCTACATAAAAAGTTTATGATCCAAAGTTCTGACATTTAACGAAAACATAATAGCCACTGAAGCATTCCTGTTCTCTATGAATGATACCCATTTTTATCCAGGAGCACTTTTAACAACTTGTATGTGCCTATCATTACTCATATTTGAATCTTTCTATTCAGTTTGCTAACTAGTCAAACATGCATTGGGGGGGGGGGTACAAGCTCACACATTTTGGAAGAAGACCGAAAGCTACAGCATGGTACAATAGAGCCCACTGTAGTCACTGCTAGCTGCTCCAATGCATGTGCATCTATTTCTGGTTTCACCTAACCAATAACACTGAATCCAGAGAATTTTGGTATGCACATGGAACATTTGTAATAATAGAACGAACAGAAGGCCTCCATATAGAAATACTGTGTGTGGCATAGATTCCACTAATTCAAAATCTAGAGCATAATCCACATAAAAAATTAACCCCCCTTTATACATAGTGTTTTCAATAGAAGACTTATACATTCAACTCTCTACCAGAGGAAGAACAAAACTTAAAATGGCTTAACTTTGGTTGAAACATGTCTATACTACATAAATGGTGATCTTGGGGTGGGGGAGAGAATCCTTAAACAATAATTACTAAAATAGTGTAACATTATGATGCTCACATACCTACAAGGTGAGTGAAATCTACATCCAACCTTCCTCTACACTTGAAGTCAGGATCCATACCACTACAGTGCAATACTATCTGTGAAACGCATTCTTCTATTATCTTGTAATATTGAGGTCTGGTCACCAAAAAAACACAAAAATGTATTGATTTTAATAACCAAGGCACTTTTAAAAATAAAGAAGAAACATTTTAGTCTACTTAATAACTGATGGGAGCTAGTCCATTTTCATACATAACAACTGAAGGGTTGCTGTTCTGTTTATGGTGGTATAATCAATAGGTTCAATATGCTATTTACCACTTCTCCGCTCGGTAGAATTCCACAAAGTATACACGAAGATATTACTGGAGAGGAGAGACCCCAATCAAACCTTCCTGTCTGCTCCTCATGCCAAGAGGGAAGACTGGGTGGCAATATAGAAGGAATAATCAGATGTCCTAATTCCCTAACAAATCCTCCATGTATGGGAGCTGTGGAACTACATCATTTTTCTAGGTCTGTAAACTATACGTAAATAAAGCTTTTCCATACCTCATCCCCTTCCCAAAGAGCCTCACTTTTGTCCAGTACATTGTATGCACTTGTACATACAAATAACGAGTAGTGTGACACTCTGTTATGTGAAAACCAAATTTTAAACTGAAATTCAAAAATTGCTGACTTACTGGACATAAAAATCACTGCTGACTTACCGAACATAATAATCATTCCTGATTAGTAGAAAATGTTGTAAAATAGATAGGAAGTAGTTTTCAGATGCTGTTTCTCTCAGCATGTTATACAATAGGTGGTAGACCTCATTCACATCAGTACAAGGATTGTCAAGGTAATACCAAAATTGTTCTACAGAAAAACGCACCCATAAATTAACACTGCATTCTTGAAGATTAGGCCTAAAGAGCCCTTAAAATTTCTTCTGTGTGCAAGGCAGCACACAAGCCTTTCTGCACACCTAAAGTATCTATTTAGATCCCAAAATAACTATTCATGTAATGAATTACTATTCTTAATATTCCTCTTCATGGAATTTTGATTTTCTGCTACTCACAAACATGAAGCGTATAATTCACTATTAAATATAGAAGTACAGTCGTACCTTGGTTTTTGAACAGCTTAGTTCATGAACCAACTTGGAACTCAAACATCGCAAACCCAGAAGTAGGTGTTCCGGTTTGCAAACTTTGCCTTGGAAGCTGAATGTCCAGCACGGCATCTGAGGATTCCGATTGGCTGCAGGATGCTCCTGCAGTCAATCAGAAGCAGTGCCTTCGTTTCTGAATGTTTTGGAAGTGAAACGGACTTCCAGAATGCATTCTATTCGAAAACCAAGATATGGCTTTATTCAAACTAACACTATGTACTGTTCCAAAACTTCAGCCTTCTTTGAAATCAAGATTTGATTGATCCTTGTTTGATTCCCCTCTGTCCTATCTAGTTGAGATGCTGCTCTTCTGATAAGTTACTGGGTTCCTTGAGAAGCTAGTACCTCTGTATAATGATTTTTATGCCACTAATATCTTCAGTGCTTAGAAACATAGAATCAATATATTACATAGTTTTATTTATTTAAATTATAAATAAAGAATATAAATTATTTATTTCTATTATTTATCTATGCAGACATCAGGGTGGGGTCTTAAAACAACCAACCAAAACTAATAATATGTAATAAAATGTGTCATCAAAACAACAAAAAAGAAGATAAAACTGAGTAATTATTGAAAATTATCCAAAAATATATAAATAATATATAAACCTGGTAAGAAAATTCTCACTTTTTCATTATATGATTAACACAGACTGACAAACCTGACCGTAAAGCGAAATTAAGCATTTCTATTACCAAGGAAGTAAGAATTGTTTTCTGAATTTTGAACTAAAGTTTTAGAAAAGTTACACTGCTAGGAAATCAGAGACATATTATTACACTTAGCACTTACCAGCATTAAGCTACTGGTCTGCTATAAACATAAACTTAGCCTCCCCTGCCCATGCACTCCCACTACTCCAATCTGGTGCAGTTACAATGACTTTAGAAGCTTTGCAGTATCATCCAAATCTAGAGGAACTGTGATTAATCTTAACTATAGTTTGTGAAACAAGCCAACTTTCAACCAAAGTTTATGAAGTTTACTTGCTTCCACTAGCCAATATATTTGGACTACAGTTAACAGGACAAGCTGCCAAACCTCTAAAACTGGAAAGGAAATGGGCAGGCAAGTAGGAAGGGGTTGCAGGACTGGGAACCATAAATTAGGAAGCCAAGAAGGCACAGGCTGAAAGGGATAAAATCTGTGAGAAAGGAGATGACAGAAGCATTAGGTGTAATCCTTGGTAAAGTGGTCACAAGAAACAAAAGCCAGATTAAGTGTCACCTTTGCTTTTTGAGCTCCTCTTCTACAGTGGTACCTCGCAAGACGAATACCTCGCAAGATGGAAAACACGCAAAACGAAAGGGTTTTTGGTTTTTTGAGTTGCTTCACAAGACAATTTTCCCTATGGGCTTGCTTTGCAAGACGGAAACGTCTTGCAAGTTTGTTTCCTTTTTCTTAAAACCGTTAATACAGTTGCGACTTGACTTCGAGGAGCAACTCATAGAACGAGGTGTGATAGCCTTTTTTGAGGTTTTTGAAGACTTTGGTGATTTTTGAAGCTTTTCCAAAACTTTTCCGAAACCGTGCTTTGCAAGACGAAAAAAACCACAAGACGAAAAAACTCGCGGAACGAATTAATTTCGTCTTGCGAGGCACCACTGTACTTGTGTTTAACTACAGAAGCTGGTTATCATCAGAGAAGGGAATATATGTGCCTCTTTTAAACTTACTTTTCCCTCCGATGTTTAAAGTTCTGTCTTACAATACAATCATGTGCATGTTTAATTGGTTTTAATTATTTTAAAATATGTTTTAGCTGTTTCTATTTTAGTTGCAAGCTGCTGTCAGAGAAAAAGGTGGGAAATAAATAAATAAACAATATCCAGCCTTTCCCAAATGGATGCCCTTCAGATTATTATTATTTTACTACAACTCCAATCAGTTCCACTTAGCACAGCCATCTTGGCTAGAGCTGACTGGAGTTGTGGTCCAAACATCTGGTAGGCACCCAGTTGGGGAATGCTATCCTAGATCATGCAAGGTAATTCCACTAGTTGTGACTACAACTGTTACTGCAGCATTGTGACCTGAGAACCCTAAGGAGACAATGGGGTCAAGAAGAAATACTGGGGATACTAAATTTCACACACTGATTTCCATTAGTTGGCCAATTCTCTCACATCTAATTCTCCTTATACTTTATTTCCATACATTCAACGTATACTCTTCAATAGTTACTCCTAGTCTATAGTTTCTCAACTATCTGTTTAAATAAGGTGCACTTTCTGTGAATCAAGGGGAAAGTTCCAAAAATTGTATGTATGTGTTATTGACTTATTATTAGTGCCAACTGGTCTATGCCCAGTTTGAAATAACATGCCAGCACATATTCTCCACTTCCTCATGCATGCCCCAAGTAATTAGATTATAATACCTAGCACTACTGCAAAAGGCTACTTTCTGCAAGCATTCATTTCTAATAAAATTGTACAGTCCTTTAAAAGGATATTCCATTTCCACTTTGATGTCACTGAGGCGGTGGGCCAACTCAATTAAGTCTTCTTCTTTGTTTTCATCAAACACTTTCAACTGAATATCCAGTTCTTCATTCTCCTTCTCTTTTAGATCCTATTATTCCATGAAATAAATTGAATAGTTTATCATAAAACTTATCTTAATGGCATACTTTTCAACTCTTCTATACCTACAGTACAACCAAGCATAACCACACAGTTGAAGGTCATATGTTGAGTTTACAACCACCGTATGTTCTTCTCATCCTCTGTATATTTAAGTAAGAAATATGTTTCGCCACAGTATGATACATACAGACTTAGGACTATTGGTTGCTGATAACATGTACATGATACACCATAGACAAAGCAAAAGTGTAACAGAAATTTTCACCTTATTATTTACTTTATAGGCATACAAACATCAAAAACTTTCTAGATCAAATAAAAACTTGATCCAGTACAGCAGCTGAAAAATACCTTGAAGGAGTCATGCAGCTATGACACAAATTGCTTGCAACACTGACTGCATTTGAATGAAGCACATGGATATATTCAAGCACAACAGTCCCAAGTATGGCTTATTGAGAATTCTGCTTAAATTGCTGCTCCTACTCTGCCACTACAGCTATGAATGCCTATTCCATGTAATGTGCTCATTAAGGAACTGGTTTTGCTCATGCATTCTCCATGAACAGTCATAAACTAAAATACTAAGTGAAAGTGTTACCTTCAGTTGCATAATCACAGTAGACTGGCATCTTTATTTTGTAGTCATGTTGCACTATTAATGCTTGTCCACATTAACCTCAAAGTCTCAATTTGAACAATTCTAATTCAAATGAGGTTACAATGGTGCATATCTGTCTAGAATACGGAGCTCTTTCAATGAGTTTTTTTATTATTATAGACTGTCAGACCTTATGTAAAAAGGTGTTGATGGTATTTAAATTTCTCAATTTTGAGAGTGGTCTGGCTGTGACAAATTCATTTCTCAAGACTACCTATGGCGAGTATCTGTCCTTGGGTGGCACTCTCTGTTGGAAATGTATTTCATTCCCAGTTGTAGGTCCTACGAGGTGAAACTCTTCCACCTAAGGAGTGTATGTATATGATCATATCCTATTACCTTACATCAGAACAATCACTCTGCCTTCATAGACTATGAAGACATATGAAAGGATAGACATTATATCTATCATACTGAGTATAAAGCATACTGGCTGAAGAGTACTATGTTCTAAGCAGCTTTGACTATACAGTGGAACTGTATTCCCCCCTTCCTTTAAATGCTAAGTATGAACAATTATTGGCTCTTAATACTATGAATCTGGTTTAGTAGTTGATTTCTACCAGTTTTTGTTCGATTTAAAATACTTCTAACAAATTGCAATGTATGTATCATTACAACATACTTCTGGTGAACTTTAAACCTCACAGTATGGCTTTCTGCATTCTGCATAGTACTCCTGTTTTTATATAAAACAATTTTTTGCCTAGGTTCCTACTTGTGTTTAAATACTAGAGTAATTATTAATTTGTAACACAGTAAAAACAGCATGCATCAAAGTTGTTGTTGTTGTTGTTGTTGTTGTTGTTGTTGTTTTAAAAGAAAAAAAGAAAAATCCAAACTTTTACAGCATGCCACACTAGAGATTGTTGGGATTAATATATCACCTTGAAGTTCTTTTACTATGATCCCTTTTATCTCGCAGATTTCAAAAGACATTCGATAATCACAAGTGAGGACATTCAAAGACGATAATAGGAGAAGTAAGATGACCAGGTGTGGCGCCTACAACAAAAATGTCAGCAATGTGGAGCCCACAGTTAGCCACATAGAACAGAACTCACTGTATAGAGGAATGATGACTATCCCATGTTCATACCAGAAGTATCAAGTAGGCAGAGACCTGTAAGTCATTGAACCATGCAACACTAAAAACTTATCTTGTTTTTAAGTAATAATATGGAGATGTATAAATGCAAAGAAGATGCAAAGAAAGTCAAACTTTTCCCATGCATTATGCATAAATAATAAAACCTCTTGCAGGCAAAATGAAAGCATTACTTTGATGCAAACAATAGCAAACAAAAAGAAAGCAGTATATAATAATCATGTTATTTAAGAAATCAGTATGGTGCTTTTACTCACAAGAAAGCCTGCTGGATCTTGGTCTGCAATGTATTATGAAGGGGCTGAGAAACATTATCAGAAATACTAACTTTTTCTTTCTAGATTTCTAACCATCCACAATCTACTTAACTTTGAAATAGTCCTGCTGACAAATAAAGCTTAGCTGAGAGTTATCCTGAATTTAAGCTCAATGAAAAGGTTCACGATCATTATCCAACACCTAGAACTGAATGAAGAATTTTCCCTCTATATCAGCTACTATTTGATCCAGGCCACTATTTCAATGAAGCATTGAAACTTAGTTCAATCTTAAGAGGCCTTAAGTTTTGAAACACACTTAAAATATTAATAAACCTATTTTAATTTACTCCAAATGTTATTTTCACTAAAAACCTAATAATATTAACTTGAAGGCTACATACAAATAAGAAGACTTGAATTTGTAGAATAAAAGGTTTAATTAAGGGTGAACATCTGCCAGTCAGAATGTTCCACTATAAACCTGTCTGTGCAAAAGTTGTTCCTAAGAACCATTCCTTAATTGATCAGACCTACTAACACCCTGCTTTATTAAATGAGTAAGCAACTGATTATCTGCATTAATCTATCACCTTCACTTTACACATCTATATTCCCTCATTAAAATGTGGATCCTTAACTGCACATCCAAATTAAAGTCTAAATTATGCCAAAGGTTAGGACATAATTATGACTGCAGACGGAATTTCAAATAACCTAATAAAAATATGAATCTAGAAACCAACATAAAATAATTTTGCCTTATATGCCTTATAAGATCCATTGGAACCTGGCTGTAACGTATTTTGTGCTATTTTCAAGTTTTGTTGGCAAACACGAAACAAAAGCAAACCTTTAGTTAGATGTATTTTAATAAACATTTTTTTCTGCCAGTCAACAACTATTTTAAATTTTCAATAATAAAATATGGTTATTTTTCTAACTACCTCTCTTATATTTATGTGTTAGTCAGGAAAAATGATACCGTATTTGTCGCCCCATAGGGAGCACCGGCCCATAGGTCGCACTTAGTTTTTTTGGGGGGGGAAATAAAGAAAAAAAATTATTCCCCCCCCCGGTGCGGGGCTGGGGCGGGGGAAGCCCGAGCTTCCCCCGACCCCAGCCCCCAGAACAGGCTGCTATCCGCAAGCCATGGGAGAGCTGCGTGACTTCACGCAGCTCTCCCACAGCTAGCGGAGAGCTGCACGAAGCCCGAAGCCTGGGGCGTGCTGAGCGCAGCACACCCCAAGCTTCTGGATGCAGGCAAGCTCTCCGCTAGCTGTGGGAGAGCTGCACGACTTCGCGCAGCTCTCCCATGGCTAGCGGAGAGCTTCCTGAAGCCTGGAGAGCAAGAGGGGTCGGTGTGCACCGACACCCCTCGCTCTCCAGGCTTCAGCGAAAGCCTGCATTCGCCCCATAGGACGCACACACATTTCCCCTTCATTTTGGGAGGGGGAAAAGTGCATCCCATAGGGCGAAAAATACAGTAACTTCAATTGAAATACACCATTTTGTTTCCAGTTCCAATTTGTTAAAAAGGTAAAGGGACTCCTGACCATTAGGTCCAGTCGTGACCGACTCTGGGGTTGTGGCGCTCATCTTGCTTTATTGGAGCCAGCGTACATCTTCCGGGTCATGTGGCCACCCTGACTAAGCCGCTTCTGGCGAACCAGAGCAGCGCACGGAAATGCCATTTACCTTCCCGCCGGAGCGGTACCTGTTTATCTACTTGCACTTTGACGTGCTTTCAAACTGCTAGGTTGGCAGAAGCAGGGACAGAGCAACAGGAGCTCACCCCGTCGCAGGGATTCAAACTGCTGACCTTCTGATCGGCAAGTCCTAGGCTCTGTGGTTTAACCCACAGCGCCACCTGCGTCCAATGTTTCCGTGCACTGCTTTGGTTTCGCAGAAGCGGCTTAGTCATGCTGGCCACATGACCCGGAAAAACTATCTGCAGACAAACGTCGGCTCCCTCGGCCAGCAAAGCGAGATGAGCGCCGCAACCCCATAGTCGTTCACAACTGGACTTAACTATCAGGCATCCTTTACCTTTTATACTAATTTTAAAACAAATGTTTATATATATATAAACATTAATATATAATATATAATAATATATAAACGAAAGCAAATATATATATATATATATATATATATATATATATATATATATATATATATATATATATATATGCTTTCGTAGATTTTCACGGGTACAGGAATGCAGGTTTTGGTGTCTTCGGGTATCTTCCCGTGTAAGAGTCGGGGTGTCTGTGCGACGTTTCGACGAGGTCTCACTCGTCATCTTCAGGCTGGTGCTTTCGGCTTCTTGTTACTGGAACAGAGCAGAGTCTGGTGTTTGAGTTCCTATAAATACTGTTGAGTTCCTGGTGTTTGAGTTCCTATAAATACTGTTCACCACAAGAGAATAATCATGGAAGCCATCGAGATAGAGAAACACCCTCACAACATGAACAAGCGTGACGACACGTCCCGCCTGCCAGACATCTGGAAATTAGCCCTCCCCACAAAAACCGACACCAGAACCAGAGGCACACAGAACGCCGTCACCAATCAACCACACCAGACCCAAACCCAGACCCTCTCCACAGACATATTACAGACTCCATCCAGTAGCCAAACTATAGTGGCACCTCCGGATGCTGCACCCCCCTGCAATCCCTACACAGATCTGGCTGGCACAAGGCACAAAACCACAGCTCGCCCCTATACACGAAGCCAAGCCAGAGCACAACTAAATGCAGCACAGCCATCTTCTCAGAAAAACTCTTCACAAGCTCAAGAGGTCAAGACACGAAAGCTTTAGCAACTAATCTACACTTAATGACCCACCCAGTGGTATTCAGAATATCACTCATGAAATCACCCAAGATATCCCTCAAGTAATTAAGGAACAAAAGAAGAAAAGGCACACTAATCTAGGAACTTCCTCTCTGCCCAGAACGTTGGAGGCTATACACCACACCCCTCAACAGTATTTATAGGAACTCAAACACCAGACTCTGCTCTGTTCCAGTAACAAGAAGCCGAAAGCACCAGCCTGAAGATGACGAGTGAGACCTCGTCGAAACGTCGCACAGACACCCCGACTCTTACACGGGAAGATACCCGAAGACACCAAAACCTGCATATATATATATATATATATATATTTGCTTTCGTAGATTTTCACGGGTACAGGAATGCAGGTTTTGGTGTCTTCGGGTGTCTTCCCGTGTAAGAGTCGGGGTGTCTGTGCGACGTTTCGACGAGGT
This sequence comes from Podarcis vaucheri, assembly GCF_965113315.1. Classification (NCBI taxonomy): domain Eukaryota; kingdom Metazoa; phylum Chordata; class Lepidosauria; order Squamata; family Lacertidae; genus Podarcis; species Podarcis vaucheri. The sequence continues at coordinate 16,622,455 of NC_138758.1, read as the reverse complement.
CTCACTCATCATCTTCAGGCTGGTGCTTTCGGCTTCTTGTTACTGGAACAGAGCAGAATCTGGTGTTTGAGTTCCTATAAATACTGTTGAGGGGTGTGGTGTATAGCCTCCAACGTTCTGGGCAGAGAGGAAGTTCCTAGATTAGTGTGCCTTTTCTTCTTTTGTTCCTTAATTACTTGAGGGATATCTTGAGTGATTTCATGAGTGATATTCTGAATACCACTGGGTGGGTCATTAAGTGTAGATTAGTTGCTAAAGCTTTCGTGTCTTGACCTCTTGAGCTTGTGAAGAGTTTTTCTGAGAAGATGGCTGTGCTGCATTTAGTTGTGCTCTGGCTTGGCTTCGTGTATAGGGGCGAGCTGTGGTTTTGTGCCTTGTGCCAGCCAGATCTGTGTAGGGATTGCAGGGGGGTGCAGCATCCGGAGGTGCCACTATAGTTTGGCTACTGGATGGAGTCTGTAATATGTCTGTGGAGAGGGTCTGGGTTTGGGTCTGGTGTGGTTGATTGGTGACGGCGTTCTGTGTGCCTCTGGTTCTGGTGTCGGTTTTTGTGGGGAGGGCTAATTTCCAGATGTCTGGCAGGCGGGACGTGTCGTCACGCTTGTTCATGTTGTGAGGGTGTTTCTCTATCTCGATGGCTTCCATGATTATTCTCTTGTGGTGATGTTCCATCTTAAAGAGCAATTTGGAATCTGCAAAATTAATTTCGTGTCCTGTTTCTTTCATGTGTTGGAAAAGAGAGGAAGTTTTTTCTTCTTTTTTGACGGCATTCTTGTGTTCTGCGATACGTGCATTTATTCGTCTGTTTGTTTGTCCAATGTACGTGGCTGGGCAGACTTTGCAGGGTATTTCATAGACCCCTTGGTTTTCCAGCTGGATTTTGTCTTTTGGGTTTCTGAGGATATTGGCTATTTTTTGGTTGGTGCAGAAGGCTGTTTTGATATTGTGTTTATGGAGGATTTTGCTGATTTTGTCTGTAGTGCCCTTGATATAAGGAAGGAGGGCCATGCCATTGTTTTCTTCTGTGTCTTGGTTTTTGGGGGGTGTTTCTTTTTGGATTAGCTTCGTAACCCTGTTTTTCTGGTATCCATTGGCGATTAACACATTTGAGAGATTCTGTAACTCAGTTGTCAAGTGGTCTTTGTCAGCCAGGCGTTTGGTGTTAATCGCCAATGGATACCAGAAAAACAGGGTTACGAAGCTAATCCAAAAAAGAAACACCCCCCAAAAACCAAGACACAGAAGAAAACAATGGCATGGCCCTCCTTCCTTATATCAAGGGCACTACAGACAAAATCAGCAAAATCCTCCATAAACACAATATCAAAACAGCCTTCTGCACCAACCAAAAAATAGCCAATATCCTCAGAAACCCAAAAGACAAAATCCAGCTGGAAAACCAAGGGGTCTATGAAATACCCTGCAAAGTCTGCCCAGCCACGTACATTGGACAAACAAACAGACGAATAAATGCACGTATCGCAGAACACAAGAATGCCGTCAAAAAAGAAGAAAAAACTTCCTCTCTTTTCCAACACATGAAAGAAACAGGACACGAAATTAATTTTGCAGATTCCAAATTGCTCTTTAACATGGAACATCACCACAAGAGAATAATCATGGAAGCCATCGAGATAGAGAAACACCCTCACAACATGAACAAGCGTGACGACACGTCCCGCCTGCCAGACATCTGGAAATTAGCCCTCCCCACAAAAACCGACACCAGAACCAGAGGCACACAGAACGCCGTCACCAATCAACCACACCAGACCCAAACCCAGACCCTCTCCACAGACATATTACAGACTCCATCCAGTAGCCAAACTATAGTGGCACCTCCGGATGCTGCACCCCCCTGCAATCCCTACACAGATCTGGCTGGCACAAGGCACAAAACCACAGCTCGCCCCTATACACGAAGCCAAGCCAGAGCACAACTAAATGCAGCACAGCCATCTTCTCAGAAAAACTCTTCACAAGCTCAAGAGGTCAAGACACGAAAGCTTTAGCAACTAATCTACACTTAATGACCCACCCAGTGGTATTCAGAATATCACTCATGAAATCACTCAAGATATCCCTCAAGTAATTAAGGAACAAAAGAAGAAAAGGCACACTAATCTAGGAACTTCCTCTCTGCCCAGAACGTTGGAGGCTATACACCACACCCCTCAACAGTATTTATAGGAACTCAAACACCAGATTCTGCTCTGTTCCAGTAACAAGAAGCCGAAAGCACCAGCCTGAAGATGATGAGTGAGACCTCGTCGAAACGTCGCACAGACACCCCGACTCTTACACGGGAAGACACCCGAAGACACCAAAACCTGCATATATATATATATATATATATATATATATATATATATATATATATATGCTTTCGTAGATTTTCACGGGTACAGGAATGCAGGTTTTGGTGTCTTCGGGTGTCTTCCCGTGTAAGAGTCGGGGTGTCTGTGCGACTCTTACACGGGAAGACACCCGAAGACACCAAAACCTGCATATATATATATATATATATATATATATATATATAATGGTATCTGCTAGAGTCCCAACTACCTGAGCAAGCATGGAGTGGTATTTAATCCTAGTCCTACTCAGAGTAGACCCACTGAACTTAATGGGCATGACTAAATTAGGTTCATTAATTTTAGTGAGTCTACTCTGACTAGGACTTAGTTGAATACCACCTACACTGACTCCCTCTTTTGAATGGGACAAGTAGCATTGTAAACTGAGACTACAACCAGACAAGCAAAGGAAAAGACAGTTTTTATAGAGCATTTCAATGGAGCATATGCATGTCACACAACAGTATGATATGATTACAGTTAAGTGCACAGCCCATCGACATAATTTATATAAACAATAAGCAAAAGTAGAGAAGAATGTAAAGACTAAAGGAAAACGTGCTAGCTCAATCACATCTTATATTCTGATTCCAAGCTTCTGGGGGAATGTCTCACCATTATGTAGCCAAAATCGCTTGGAGAACCATAATGCTTGTAGAATACATAAAGAACCCCAGGCCATTCTTTATGCAACCCCTTCCCTAGGAGGTTAGGAGAATGGCAACACAAGAACGGACCTTTTCTGTGGTGGCTCCATGTTTGTGGAATGCACAAAGGGACTCAAAGGGACTCATTTAGCACAGGCATCCCCAACCTGTGGCCCTCCAGATGTTTTGGCCTACAACTCCCATGATCCCTAGCTAACAGGACCAGTGGTCAGGGGTGATGGGAATTGTAGTCTCAAAACATCTGGAGGGCCAAATGTTGGGGATGCCTAATCTGGCACCATCATTACATGTCTTTAGGCACCAGGCAAAAACAGTCCAAGCTTTTGGACATTAAATAATTGGTGTGAGGGTGGGTGGGTGTTATTACGCTTACTTAATTATTATGCTATCTATTATTTTGCTTCTTGTTATGTTTTTATTATTGTGCTCTGTAAAATGTGTTAATGTTGCACATTGCCCTGGGATCTTTTGATAAAGGGCAGTATATAAAATGAATTAATGGGGGTGGTGGTGATATCTTGGGGGCGGGATGATTGGGGGTGAGACCCAAACAGCTTAGTGCAGGGGTCTGCAACCTTTAAGACAAAAAGAGCCACTTGGACCCATTTCCGAAGGAAAAAAAACTGGGAGCCGCAAAACTCGTCATTATAAAAATAACTTTTTTGTCACTTTTTATTATTTCTTTGTTTGACCCTTCAGAATTACTCCTCATAGAAATAAACGTTAAATTAACAAGGTACCTTTTTGTGTGTGTGTGTTCTTCACTCCCCTTCAAAACAGTGACCAGCGTACATGCCCCTTACAATGTAGCGGGTGGGCGGGAAGGTGACGTCGGGACGGTGCGTGACTAACGCACCCACCGCCCCATGTGATGTCACAGCCAGTACAGCGCCCACCACAGTGGGGAGTGTCGGGGCGCACAATGCGCCTCCTCCCCTCGCTAGTATCCGCCCCGGAGCCGCAGCAAAGGTGTAAAAGAGCCACATGCGGCTCCAGAGCTGCGGGTTGCTGACCCCTGGCTTAGTGAGAACTAAGCATGCTCAGTGAACACAGAATGCTAATTGGTCAGGGTGAGGGAAACGGAAAGCCAGTGTGGGTAGAAAGACAGAATGTAGTATCCAGGAAGAGGACTGATTGGCTGGAATCCTGGACAGGAACACTCTACATATTTTGTTTAGAGTCCTTTTATTTTAAAACAGAGAATTAGGAAAAAATATAGAGTAATGTCACACCCAGAAGGCAACACTTGCAGTTTAGAACCCACAAGTTTTGAAAGAATATAGTAACCATAATTTATGTAACGGCTTATGTCTTCTTTCAAAAATTCTCTAAGCAAGCACAATTTATAGAAAATAAGGCGTGATCACCTCACAAAACTATTTTGTTTTCCCCGAGTTCAACCCATGGTCTATATAAACAATCCTTAGGGAAAGTCAGACTCATTAAATAGAATTAATCTAATTCTTCTTTGGCAGTGAAATAATTCCAGAGAATTGAGGTCATAATATTTTAAAATGCTAAGGTTTCTAAGAAAACAGGTGATAAAGTTGCAGTTCTCCCCACTGAACCATATTATAGTTGCAGCATTTGCTTGATTAAATACCAAGTGTCCAATGTTATAAGAGAGTGTTGGGGAAAATTATAGCCACGTGTTAAAATGCAAAAGGCTGATGCTGCAAGGAGCACTTACCCAAGAAAGTTATTGTCACTTCTGCTATTTATACAGTATAGGGATGGCCCTGAACAACCCATCTAAAACTATTATGGAAGTGCACTTTCAGCAACCCATTTGTTTTTGTAGCTAAATAAATTCAGCTTTCCTTGGAAAACATAGAACCAATAATTAGATATAAGTGTTGTTCAGCTGTATACTGGGCTTTTAGAAAAAAAGAACATAACTGAAAGTATATCTTGATTTTATACTAATGGAATAAATTTAGCACAACAGCAAGCTAAACAGAGAATATGTTACATGTTTTTTTCAACTGAAGTTGATATTCAGTGTTACTTTAGTAGAACCAAACGTGTTCAGCCAGTCCGATTTTTGCTCTCATTTCCCTAGACTAACATATCACAAACTGCATTGGAAGCTACCCAGGATTCCAAAAGCTGTTTTCTGTGTGCCATAGGTGCAGAGGGCTACTGTTTGAGATCTTTTAAATCCTGGTCTAAGAGTCATAACTCTTATTACTTGTTTATAGGAGCTGTTTATAATAGAAAATTACAAGAGCATAGTTTTTTATTCTATATACACTTAAATTGACTAATAAGAAAAGAAGTTCTACCATCATGGCATAAGGAAGATGAAATGGATATTGGAATTTTTATTACAAACTTCTAGGAGATTTTAAGAGCTTGCACAGGAGTCAAAGTATACTTATAACTTCAGTTCACACAAATAGATCCAATACGGCTATCAAGTATAGGGTATGATTTGGGGAACATAAGCTGTGCCACTAACAAACTATACCCAGGTTAGCTTTAGACTTGCATTACCACAACAAACCATGCCTTCTTTTATCATTTTGTGATTTCCCTTCTATATGGGCTTCAAGAAACTTTTCTCTATCACAGCTTGTTTAGAATTCAGAATCACAATCAAATATTGATCTTGGCAACTATGATGGCATTCTATCAACTTAATTCTGGGTTATATTCAGTGCTCATGCAATGAGATTTCACCTTCATTCACTTTGTCCATGCAGCCCTCTGTGAAGCATCAAAATCAAAATAGAGAGTTGGGTCACCACGTGCCACCATATATCTTTAACTTACTGGCAGTAGTGCCTTTGCATTAGTAAATCAGTGTGCAAACAATTCACTCCCTTTATCTGTGCTCCAGCTGTTCCTGGTAAATAACACATTCTTTATTTACCAGATTCTTTTAGGGGACCTAGCAGCTATCATTTTCAATGTCTGTCTTACCTTCTTCCTCTTAAAAAATTCTGAGAGTATTTTTTAGAAAAATAGTATGTATTTTAAATATACTGTAAAATGTTTTAAAATGCTAACTGGTAGGAGGGTGGCCTCCTTGAGGCTCCAGGAGAAAGACTTTCCAGCCTCTTCTCATCTCCTTATGCTGTGGTGACCCTTCCGGTGGAAGCCAAACAGGAGGAAGAGAAGTTGTGCCAAGCACAGCCCCGTCTTCAACACCACCAACCCACCCCAGTCTGGATCCTCAGGTTGTCTTCCCATGCCGCTTCCCCAGGCAATCCCTGGGTCTCCAGAGTTGAGTTTTTAATCTGCGCTTAATCCATGAAGGATGAAACAAGGGAGCAAAGACAAGCTGGCTGGAAAAAATATGAGGAGGGGGAAGCTTCCTCTTCCCGGTTTCCCATTCGCCTCTCTCCCAATGTCCAGGCAGTACTAAATCAAGTAAGAAAGCAAACAAGAAAAAGTGGAGAGGTAGGGTACAAAAATTGCCCAGAACTTCCCAGCTGGCTGTGCCTCCCTCTCAGCATTTGGCAAAACTCATCTCTGTGATTTCCCTACACACCCTCTCTTCCTTGCATTGGACCTTATGGATGCCACCATCTTAGCACGGCAGCAGGTTCAAACATGGACCATAGGAACGGTGGCAATAGCCCCATCAGGAAGGCAGGGCTGCTGCACTTTTAATTTGAGCACTACAGAAAGAAATCCAACAGGTGAAACTCTCATGACCAGGAGTTATAAACAGGGACGTTTGTGAGGGCGTTTAGAGAGGGAGTTTGAGGAGGAGAAGCCCACAATGCTGTCTCATGCTGTGTGTAGAACCAAGAGACATGGGCATTGAGTGGGCTGCTGCAGTAACTTGTGCCATGATTGTCTTCAGTCTGAGAACATGCAAAACTACACCTGCAGCAAATGCAAGCTGGTTGCCTTGCTGGAAGAGAAGGTACAGCAACTTGAGGTCCACCCAGTGTATTTTTCTAGAAAGAGGTGCTGGAACTCACCATGAATACATCCCTTGTTCTCTTAGAATGGCAATGTAGCCCACTTGAGAGGGGCTGGAGCCCACCTGAGAGGTGCCGGGACTGAGTTCCTATGAGTTCCCACTGGAAAAAAGCCCTGGGTCCACCTATCCACACTGGGCAAGATGTGGAGTGCACCTAAAGAAGTGGGAGGCACCTAAAGAAACCAGTGCAGCTGCATAAAAAGTGCATATATACAGTGGTACCTCGGGTAAAGTACTTAATTCGTTCCGGAGGTCCATTCTTAACCTGAAACTGTTCTTAACCCTGAAGCACCACTTTAGCTAAAGGGGCCTCCTGCTGCTGCTGCACCACCTGAAGCAAAGTTCATAACCCAAGGTAATATTTCTGTGTTAGCTGAAATTCCAACATTGTCGGGGGTTGCAGGGGGTTGGACTGGATGCCCTTGGGTCCCATCCAACTCTTCAATTCTATTGTTCTATTATTCTAATGATATGCTCAATATACTTGTATTTTTTAGTTACAGACGGCACCTTTTTCTTGCAATTAACAGCAAAGATGGAAGTTTATTGTTATCTGTCATAATTGCAAAATTATGATAAATAATGAGTTAATAATTGCAAAATGCTTTGTTATCATTATCTTGCTCTTCTTGTAGGTCATTTGAAGATGGGGAGTTGATCCTTAAATACTGCAATTCCAGATAGCAAAGTCTATCATGCAAAGGTGGATTTAAAACCTAAATCCCCATGTCTGTTTTACTTATCCAATATACAGTATATACTAAAAACAGATAAATTCCTAGATGAACAGGATAACTAACCATGCTGTCGCATTTTGCTCCCATTTCACTATGATTACAAATTATAAATAACCATTAAAGTCATACTTGGTTGCAGCATGAAAAACTTGGGTATGATTTATCATCATAAGGCAAGCAGTCATGGTATTCAGTGCATTAGCAGTACCTCTGCAAATAACTTACTGGCAATATTTTCTTTAGTCCACAGCGCAGGAATTCATTTCTCAAGTGTATCCTAAAATCAAGATCTTCAGGGGAAGTGACAAGGGCATTTATGAACTGCATGCAGGCTGCCTGTAATTAAAAATTATGGTAAAAGCAGCTTATTAGATTCAGCCTTCTCAATGCACACAAGCAATAAACATAGTAGGGGGAAAACGTTCTTAAATAAGAAAATGTACATTCTAACTAAAAACTTATTTTATGGAGCAACACAGTAATATACTTTACAATAAAACTATATTGCCAATAATGCATCCCACTTAGACTGACCTCCATGAAGTATGTGTCAAAAGCTGTGCATTATAATTAAATGCTGGTGTTTGAGTTAGATATCACACTGTAGATGGTGGAACTTATTATTAAGAGATATTATTAGGGCAGTGTGGCCCTTTTCATAACAAGTGGGCCACAAGAGTACTTCGACCCAGAACAATGCCTTGTCATGCATATGGGAAAGCAGAGCAAGGCCAAAATTTGGCACACGGGCACATACACACATCCTTGCAGCCCTCACACTGCCTTCCCAAAGGCAAGTAAATGAGGTGCTAGGCTTTGGGAAGGATTGCGAGGATCTGGCAAGGTAATAGAGTCCTCCCAGCTTATTTACAAAGCTGGGAAACTGCAAATGAGACTTTGAGAAGGTGGCAGGAGGACTGGAGGACCCTGTCAGAGCCTCACACTTCTTTCCCAAAACCCAGCACTTCAGGATGGCAGTGTGAGGGCTGCAGGGCAGATGGTTGTTAAATGTTGCCAAGGGCTGCTCAAGAAGGTCTCAAGGACCACAGGCAGACCTCAGGCCACATTTTGGACCACCATGTATTAGAGAGTACCAAGTTTAGCTAAAAAATTAAAAGCAAGTATTATTTGGGAAAAGCTACTGGCCAGTATTTTCTAAGAGGGAGCGAAGAGAGCCTCATTTTTCACCATTTAGTTTTTTAGCAGCACTGCAAGTTATACATGAAATCTGTGCCCAGAGATACCAGAAGAGTGTAACTTTTCTATACAGACTGCTGCAACCTGGTGAAATCTTCCAGTACCATACATGCACACAATGCTGTCATTGTACTTGCCTGAATGATCCTTGTTATGTTACGACTGTGACATGACTGAACAAGCCAAAGTACATGTCCAATCGAAAATTAATAGAGAGAAAAGGTGCCATCTGCTGTGATTGTTTTTGCCAGAAGAAATTCTGGCTTAATTGCTTGTATTAATACTGGTAAAGTGAACATTTCAGTCAGAAACGAGTTAATGAGTCTTGCAGTTGTACCTTCAGTCAAGGAGTTTGGATGAGAGAGATCATAAAACTTGCAAAAGCCTTTAAAGTGGATTCACTTTTACACCAGTATAACTGAATGCATCAGAATGGCAGTACACGTAATGCTATAAATATATGGGTTGATCTTAATATGTGATGTAAAGTTATATATTCTTGATCACAGGGAGTTTCCCCTTTTCTTTTATCTAGCTCTTACACTGGGCACCATAACAGAAGGTCTAAAGGGCAAAATGACAATAACTTTTAAGTGTCCCCTTTAAAAAAGGAAAAGAGAACCTAGATTATTTAGAGTACTGCAATGCGTTCTATATGGGGCTACCTTTGAAAGTGACTTGGAAACTACAACTAATCCAGAATGTGGTAACAAGGCTGGTGACTGGGAGTAGCCACCGGGACCATGTAACACTGGTCCTAAAGGATCTTCACTGGCTCCAACAATTCAAAGTGTTGGTGCTGACCTTTACAAAAGCCCTACACCACCTCAGCCCAGTATACCTGAAGGAGCGTTTCTACCTCCATAGTTCAGTCCAGACACTGAGATCCTCCTCCAAGGGTCTTCTGGTGGTTCCCTCACTGAGAGAAGCAAAGTTACAGGGAACCAGGCAGAGGGCCTTATTGGCAGTGGTGCCTGCCCTTCAGATGTGAAGGAAATAAAAAACTACATAACTTTTAGAACATATCTGAAGGCAGCCCTGTATTGGTAAGCTTTTAATGTTTGATGTTTTACTATGTTTTATATATGCTGTAAGCTACCCAGAGTGGCTGAGGAAACCCAGCCAGATGGGCGGGGTATAAATAGTAAAGTTGTTGTTGTTGTTGTTGTTGTTGTTGTTGTTGTTGTTGTTGTTAGACTATAAGGTACAGAAACTTTTCAAGGAAATTTTGCTGTTCCACAAATAAGGATCGTTAGCAGCAGTTTGAATAAGCATTCTGCCCTTGCAAGGTGTTACAGTGATTAATTGTGATATCTTGTCTGCAAGCAGCCTAAAGTTTTAAATAAAAGTGCAGGAAACATTCTCAACTACACTTTGGTAGGAGTAAAAATTGATGTAATGCAAATCTAGGCATGTCCAAAAACACTAAATTAAAGGTTTTTCAGGGAGGGGGAATACAGATAAGGACATGCTTATTTTAGTCTGTTTTAACAAACATCAGACTAAGCAGACATCTAGGCTGGCACTGGAATCATACACATCTCCATGACATTTTTATACATCACTTTTATATGTCTGGACATTTTATATCACCTAGGACCAAGTAATAAAAAGAATTTTGCTTTACATTGCTCAGTGTTACAGAAAAGAAACTTGGCAATTACACTCTTCATAACATAGCTTGCATTCATCAAAGAAAAGGGGATGCTATTGCAGCATAACCTTGACCTTTTATGGAACATAATCTTTCCTTTTGGTTCTTTCTACCACTCAAAGTTTTCATATTGTCATGTCAAGATCACAAAAATAATTTTTGTCTTATGGCCTTAACCTTACAGGGCAGAAGTCATGAACTCAATCATTATCTCATTCACAAGTTGGTATTCCAGGACTTGATTTTACCTTTCTTGAGATGCAGAGCTAATATACAATATATGAGGGGAAAACCCTCACAGTAAACTGAGTACCGGTAACCAGCCATCTGAGTACTGTATATTCACACCTAAAAATACAATAACCTACACCACTGACATACAAATGGAAAAACCTTTCTATTAGAAAGGTTTTTAATCAGTTATGTAGACCACAACTTAAGGGACTTTGTGAGTGCGTGGCCTCCACACACACATTTGTGCACACAATTCATCTCTTGAATGCAGAAGGATTCACTCACAATTCACAACATGGAAACACTGTCCATGTAATAGAAACATGTAGCCCCATGTGTATGGCTCACATGCAGCAAATACATAGGAAGCCGCCTTACCCTGAGTCAGACCATCTAGCTCAATACTGTCTACACTGACTGGCAGCAGCTCTCCAGAGTTTCAGACAGGGAACGTGCTCAGTCCTACCCAGAAAAGCCAAGGACTGAACTAGGGACTTTCTGCATGCAGAACAGATGCTTTACTGCTTAGCTACAGACCTTTCCCCAAGCAACAATTGAAAACTTTTGTGACTGGGAGATAACCTGCTGACTGGTTGGATTCTGCCCAGAAGCAGAAGACACTTGAACTAGGGCAGAACTAAACAAGAGTCAGGGAGAAGGAAGGCATATCGTTGGGTGTGGAGACCATGCAAGTATTTATTTTCCCATGCTACAGCCAATGAAACTATTTTCATGTAGAATAAAGGGCCATGTTTTTCATAAACAGAGACGTTAAAACTATTGGGCACTTAATTTCAAACACTTTCTCAAAGAATTTTATTAACACTGCATTAAAGGAAAGAAGTTGTCTAATTTCAAATGTCTAAAATATACATGAAACTGTGAATTTAAGAATCTTGAAGCAAATATTTATTTGGGCGCCAAACCTTTAGCCCTCCAAAAGAAGCTATGTCATAACTATATTCTTCAGCAGCCACTTGTTACACAAATCATTTAAATAGTCTAAACTAAGATAATAGTTATGGTTGTAAACCAAGGAATCCCACCTGTAACTGCAAAGCTTCATGATTCTCAAGCCCCTCCACAATGTTTGAGAACCGCTCTCCATTATTTCTCTCAGCAGCAATTGTTATGGCTCCCAAAATTTTGTCCAGACTGAAACAGAAATTTGTTATTTTAAGAATAAGCATTATAAGGCATTCATGTACTTTATCTCTTAGAATCTAATAGGCTACACATTAACATATTTCTTTTTCTTAATAGGATTTTGTATTTTTTTCAAAGTATGTGTATACAAACACAAAACTTAAACTAAGACATTATGGTTTGAATCTGGAAGTAAGTGAAGGAAGTTCACAGATAGAAATTTTTCACATTCTTTCCTCCCACAGCAGTCAAATGCATCCCATTAAAAGGCTCTCTGGAAGGCTGCAGTGCCTTGCTGAACAATGTGCAGGGTGGGTGCTGGGGAAAGGGACAGTTGCTCAAACTGAGGTGGAGGTTCTCCAAAAAGGCTTCTCAGGGGACTCAGGTGGAAGAAAGGGATAGATAAGTTAAGGAAGTTCACAGAAGGAAACTATCTTAGGATTGAAGGCTATAATATTACCCTTCTCCATATTACGATATGCAGTATTATGTGTTTAGAGGCAGGCAGGTCAGTTTTAAAAATTTATCCAACATAAGGATTCATGGTTTGTTTTTTATGTCTGAAAACACACATACACACACACTTCTTGCAACATACTTCTATTATGGAATGATGATCTTAATTCTTAATTCTTTATTTTTATTCATCGTATTCCTATCCAACCTTTCCTCTGCAATGAGCTCAAGGTGGCATCCATGATTCTTCTCTTTATCATTTAATCCAACAATTACGCAGTGTGGTGGTTTAGACTGAGAGGTATTGATTGTCCCAAGTTCACCCAGTGAGCTTCTTGGCTAAGTGGGGATTTGAACCCTGGTTTCCAAAATCCACGTCCAACACACTAAACACTACACCCCACTGGCCCATGGTGCAAGAAAGTCACCACCCCTCTACTTCTCCTGTGACAATTCTACTCAGTTCCACCCAGTCTTTCTTTCTTTGCACTAAAAAAAAGCATGCATTATGACACTGTCAGCAATGCAGGTCTCGCCTCAAGCCAAAATTCACAGGAAAGTGTGAAAAGAAAACATGAGAAGAGCCCTGCTAGATCAAACCAAAGGCTTATCAAATGAAGCATCCTGTTTCCCACAGTGCCAACCAGATGCCTAAAGGAATGCCAGTCCCCAAGCAGTCAGTGGTGGTATCTCTCAATGATTATAGACCAATAGCCTTAACATCTGTTGTTATGAAATGTTTTGAGAGATTGGTGCTAGATTATATTAAGGCTAGTCTTCCATCCACTTTAGACCCGTTCCAGTTTGCATACAGAAGAAACAGATCTACTGATGATGCTATTTCCATCGCCGTCCATACTGTATTGAGTCATCTAGAACGACAGGGAACCTACGCAAGGCTGTTGTTTGTGGACTACAGTTCTGCCTTCAATACAATTCTGCCAGACAGGTTATTTCTTAAAATGACCAACTTGGGTATACATCAGAAGATCTGTCTGTGGGTAAGGAATTTCCTGACTGATAGGCCGCAGACAGTGAGAATGGGACCTTACTATTCTTCTACTCTAGTATTAAGCACAGGAGCCCCTCAGGGATGCGTGCTAAGTCCCTTTCTCTATTCTCTGTACACATTTGATTGCACCCCACTGTATAAGTCCAACATAATCATCAAATTTGCGGATGATACAACAGTGGTGGGGCTCATCAGTGAGAACGATGAGACTGCTTATAGGAAAGAAGTACAGGGGTTAATTCAATGGTGTAAAGAAAATAATCTTATGCTTAACACCAAAAAAACCAAAGAACTCATAATTGACTTTAGGAGAAAGAAAAGTGTATTGTTACCATTGCACATAAATGGCGAGGAAGTGGAGAGGGTTGGTAGTTTTAAATACCTGGGCATTTATATCTCGGAGGACCTCTCATGGACTGCAAATGTTAATATGGTTGTGAGGAAGGTGCAGGGGAGGTTGTATTTCCTGAGAATGCTCAGGGGACTGAATCTATCCCAGCACCTACTCCTGTCCTATTATCATAGTACCATCGAGAGTGTCCTAACCTATAGTATATTATCGTGGTATGGGAGCAGCTCTGAAACGGATAAAAAAGCTTTACAGCGAACAATTAAAATTGCCCAGAACGTTATTGGGCTCCGACTACCAACCCTGGATGAGATCTTCACGTCTCGCATCTTGAAGAAGTCACATAATATTCTGAGAGATCCCACCCACCCTGCTCACAACTTCTTTGAACTATTGCCTTCAGGCAGAAGATATAGGACAATGAAAACACGAACCACACGCCTTCTGAATAGTTTCTATCCAAGAGCTCTGATTGCACTAAATAATGATCTCAGGGCCAGTTGCAAGGTTTAGTAAGTAGGGAGTGGAAGGAATGAGATAGGTTTTAGGTTATGTTATGTTTTTAATAGGTCATGCTATATTCTGGATTATGTTATGTTTTATAGATTATGTCTAAATAGGATGAGAGTTCGGAGATACGTGCAAATGTATATGTGAACCCGGTCTTTGGGTGGGTGTTTGATTTTCGTTGTTGTGTATACTGTGTATATACGGACAATGACAATAAATTTATCTAAAGGAAGCCCAGAAGCAAGTTATGAGAGTAACAGTCCTCTCCAGCAATTATTCCCCGGCATGCTGCTCCTGATCATGAAGGCAGCAAATAGCCATCAATACTACTGGACATTAATAACCTTATTCTCTATTCAAAGCGGGATGCTGCTGCTGTCAAGAGTAGGGATCATGAAGTCTCTTGGGCCATAAAATAGAAAGGCAAAATAGGTTGGGTGGACATACAGAAGATCTTGGATATAAAACACTGAATTTAAATTGACCAATATCTAAGTGTATGATGTTACTTACACATTTTCTTCTCCAACAATACAAATGGCAGAAAGTATTTTTACTGTTTCAGTCATCATATTTGGTTGCTTTGGATCAATTGCTCTGGCAAGTAAAAGAAGGCTTCTTTCATCTCCTAGGATTCTTTGCAATCCATACTATAAAAAATAAAAATAGTTATATCCAAAATAATTCCCCTCTATACACACATGCTAATCAAATTACAGTTTCCACAACTTGAAATAAATTATTATAATATCAAAACATCTGTGAATGATAGCCTTCTAAATCCACTTTGGGGGCAAACCCTCCCCCCTCTGTCCAGTAAATGATGTGTCAATGAGGTTTTCAAGCTTTACTACTGTTTGTGACAGATTAGCTCCAATTTCAGAGGTGAGGATTTGGAAGAATCCTATCTGATCTCTGCTGGGTCTTACTTTATCTATGCTAATCAGCGGAAGCAATGAGAGAATCCAGTTTAAAAAACAACGCTACCTGATGGGTTTGCTACTTGAGGCTACCAGTTTAAATGTTAAAACTTCATTGCTAAATTGCTTGCATTTCTAATTAAAAAGGTAAAGGTTGAATCTCAGCTGACTGAACATCCTTTGTTAAAGCTCAATGTGTTTGACTGGTTGAGCTGGTGCATCAGAATGCAAGCTATACTTAGTTCAATGGAGCTTATTCCCAGATATGTATGCATAGGTTTGCAATCATGCTACAAAAATGTTTCGTCTTTAAGGCAGGGGTTGGCAAGGTTTACCTTGCCTGGGCCGGTTCACTCCAGCGGAGATCCCTCCGTGGGCTGGATCGCACGCATGTGTGAGCACGCGCACCCGTGATTTCCGGCATCTGCATCTGCACAGACACAATTTCTGGCGCCGCGGAAGCAAGTCCCCGCACAGCACTGCTCCGGTTTAGCACAGTGCGTGGGGACTCGCCAAGCGGGCGGATTGGGGGCCGGTTAAACGACCCCCATGGGCTGCTTGTGGCCCATGGGCCTTAGGTTGCTGCCCCCTGCTTTAAGGCCACAGGACTCCTTCTGGAGAAAAACTGGTAATTCCACCTTCAATTTAGAAGGATGGGATGGGGGGATGCAGTGGACCTATATTAGAAACGAGTGTTACATACCTTGCATTGTCTTATTTTATTATCATGAAATTCCAAAAAAGTAAGAATATTCCAGAAAAGTAGTCTATAATGTAATAGAAAGTCAAAGTTTTTGGTTCTCTATCCTTTCTTAAGTTACCAGTCAGTAAGCTCCACTGCATTCAAAAGGACTTACATTTGTGTGCACATGGTTAGGATTGTGCTGTTAGTATAACATCTTTATAAGATTGCTAAGTATTTTTCCAGATTGAGTCCACCATGTGGACATACCAAGATGCACACCTCATGTGTTTGTGTGTGTTTCAGTGTTTCCTTAATAATAAAAAACCTATGCGGCGGCACTTTTTAACTTTGCAGTATCAGTGGGTTCTGAGTTTAAGTTATTCCACATGCTACCAGTTAAGATTAGCAATGGTGAACAGCATGCAGATGCATGTTCACACTCAGCTTGATCTGAGAGGCTGGAGAGAAGGAGGGCCTTTAATGATGGCCATCCATGTGGTGCATAACCTCCAATCCCAACTCAACCACACAATACTTTAATCTGTTAAATGGACATCATAACTTAGTGGACTGCAGGATGGAGCATGGAAAAAATTGTGACTGTGTTCCTACTCTCAGAAATGTAATTGTGTGTATCTTCCAAAATCTCAAATGTAAGTTTTTACAACAATTTATATATTTGTTAACCAATGAAGTAACTGATAAATTAGCTGCCCATTATTCTCTCTTCTGACAGAAGTAATTACAGAAAAACAGGTAAAGTATTGTCACCCATAGGCCAAATTTCCCTTTCCTAATTCCAGCTGTTTATAAATACACACACACACAGAGAGAGAGAGAGAGAGAGAGAGAGAGAGAATCATGACCACATAAACTGAACTCACTTGAAGGAAAAACCAGAAGAAACTGAAATTCTTACCTTATTATTCATAAATGCTTTGAGGCACTGTATAAGCTTATGCTGATTCTTCTTGTCAATACTTTCTTGCCTTTAAGGGGGGGGGGGAGAATACCAACAGTAAGACACTGTATTAACTGCTCCCCTTTTTTAACCATCCCTTTCACTGATCATGTCTGTACTTACTGTCTCTTGTCCAGAAGCTTCTCAAGAACATCCAACAGAAGCCCAAGCCCTTCATGTCCAAAATTGTTAACCCAACTGTATAAAAATAAAATGCAAAATAGTTTACATTTCCTTTTTTACAGAATCACAATAGGCAAAAGTTAGTCATACGAACCAAGTGCCTGTTACAGACAAAGGGGCTCCAATGCACATACAAGAGGTTGATGATAATGTTGAATGTGTATATAAACACAGAGATTAACCTCCAACATCTGTCTCACCAGCCTAGTTTGTGATATTAAGGAATCCAAAACTACTAGCATCTTATGGAACAGAAAATCCTTGTGTTATAAGTATTACAGTATTATGTGACATAATATTATTAGGTAATAAAACTACTTAACTGCCTCAACAGCAGCAGCAGCAACACATGCACCACATGGATTAACAGTTTGTTTATCTGGAATCGTTAATCTTCTAAGCATTTTTCCCTCCCAATGGAAAAATTCACACAACACATTCACACAACAGAAACGCACACGAGCATGCGTGCACACACGAAAGGCAGTCATGTTCATAATCATCAATTAAGCTTAATAAAGCATGTTAACAAGTTAAGAGCGGTTTCAGGTTAAGAGAGGACCTCCGGACCGAATTAAGTTTGTAACCAGAGGTACCACTGTACTTGGAAAGTTCATTTGCTTCCTGTTTTTCTCAATCTTAAGAATTTCATGATTATGATCTAGAGGATCATAGTTCAAGGCCAGAGAAAGACGAATGGACCTATGGCTCTACTAGGGATTTTGTGTTCCCTTTAACTCCTTTGAATTTAACACTGCCCTGAACAATAGAAAGCAGGATTGAGACACCAACCCCACTGAAGCCCTTATTTGCATATTTTCTTACTTCTTCCCATGAATTAGTTAACATGCTTTCTTAGAGGCCTCTGTACCGCCAGTGCGCAATTTCTGTTCTCATCCTGAGGTAAAGTTCTTAACCCGAGGTACTACTTCTGGGTTAGTGGAGTCTGTAACCCGAAGTGTTTGTAACCTGAGGTACCACTGTATGTCAGTTTTACTAAACTAAGTATTGTAATTCAGCTGAAACTGAAATGTGTTGGAGATATAAAGGCTAAATAATGGCCAACTGTAGTCTGCAATCTAGCAACGTCCTACAAACACACATACCACACATAACCACCAGTGACCAGGAAGCTGAAATATTAATGCTGAAGGAGAAGAATGAACAATAGAGTTCTGGTAAACAGTATAAGTGCAGCGAGGGAAGTGAAAGAATTTGGCTGCAGGAAAAATAGCACAGGACTTAGGGAAAGAGTTGTGTTTGGTGGTTGGAGAGCTAAAGAAAAATTCTAGGCTTTGGTCAACATAAGACTTATTGGTGAGCCATTCTGAAGGCAAGTTGCAAGGCAGCAAGTCAAGATTCCCCTCCTATTTCCCAAAATAAAATGTCAGCAAATCTCACTGGCACGAATGCCAACCCTCCACATCACTCAGACATCTCTAGATTGGAAGCCTGTGGGCAGTTGATACTCCTGTCAGAGAGCAAAATATGGAACCCTAGGCATCTAGTTACTGATACACAGAATGTCCACTGTCCAAAGGCAGCATTTCTTTACTTTCTGGTATTATTTTTCTAACCCCATTCCCCAATGGAGTGGTTTACCAGTGAATATACAGGTAAGTTTTCCTTCTTCCTCTATCTCTGAGCTCTACTGAACTAGACAGATAATCAACAAATCATAACCTTTCATTTCTGAATTTCTGATAATCTCTGGGAGCACTTTTTAAAATGTTTGCATCTTCCAGATTCTTCACTGACATTCAAACTATTCTTCTACTTGTGTACATACTATTGCATAGGTGGTACCTAAGAAACTATGACATTTCTGATGCAGCTTTCGAAGTGTTTTTAGCCACTGCTAGTAAAGCAATGCTAGTAAAGGTAAAGGTAAAACACAATATATGCAAGAAAGACTATGGATATGTGAAAATGGCAATTCCATCAGCACAGAGGTCCATTAATTCAAGTTTGCACTTCCCATATAAACTGTGGCTTTTATAAAATGAGCAAATTCTTGTGCAGGAGGCAAAGCATGCCTGAAGCAACAGACCTCGTGTGAAGAAATTCAGTGTTAATATGTTGTCACTTTCAATGTTAGTGCAACGCCAGAGGGTAGAGTTCAGTGGTATGTATGGTATGCAACAGAATGCACCTCTAATGGTGTTCTATTCCCAGCAGTAATCTCAAAGCATAAGTCACATCACTGAACATCAAATAAAAGAGTGATATTTCAAAGCTGCATGGAGAAATAGAGAATGGTAGGAAAATAGAAAGGTGTAGTCCTCCTTGCTCCAATAATCATATGGTCAACAGTTACATGTTACAAGTTACAAGTTATTTAGTATTAAGTACAGTGGTGCCCTGCAAGACGAATGCCTCGCAATATGGAAAACTCGCTAGACGAAAGAGTTTTCCGTTTTGGAGGTGTTTCGCAAAACGAATTTCCTATGTGCTTGCTTCGCAAGACGACAATGTCTTGTGAGTTCCTGCTGGTTTTTTTCCCTTTCCCCCCCTTTTTCTAAGCCGCTAAGCCGCTTATCAGCTGATCCGATCAGCAGATAAGCCGCTAAAAGCCGCTAATAGCGCTAATCTGCTAATCCGTCAATGGGCTTGCTTTGCAAGACGAAAAAACCGCTAGACGAAGAGAATCACAGAACGGATTCTTTTCGTCTTGCGAGGCACCACTGTATGTGTAATATTCAAGAAACTAATAAAAGTGTCTTTCCTTTTGCTCTTGTTTTTTATTAGCTATCTTTAAAATGTTACTTATGCTCATGCCAGTCCATGGTACCCATCACTACCTAAGGGGGGAGAAAGACAAATGTTTTCCACAATGAGCTTACAGTTTAATCCTTACAGATTTATACAGATTCATTTATATGAGCTTCAGCACTGTCACAATGTAAACTATAAACTCATTGCAGCAAGGACCTGTGAAGGAGCAAGTACACAGGTGGCACTATATAAACAATAATATAATAACCTTATAATATGCCTTGGGTTCCACATTTTCTTATTTTTACAATATAGTTGCTGAGGTAGATCTAGTCTTTTGAATTTATTTAAATTAGCAGTAGAGCTCCCAATAATTAATGGTAAAGCCTTTGCTAATTTGCTTTTCTCTATCTCTCTCCCTGAAGCATTACCTTTATGTCTGCAAACTTCCTGCCCAAGTTCCTTCAACTGTACAAGCAGGAGAGCTGACACACAAATTTAAGTGGCCAAAGGAAAACCAAGAGGATACCTTCAGAACAATGCACCTCAAGAGCTGCTGTTGACATTTTTGCAATTGTTGACTTCATATATCTAAAAGATTGAGTTTCTGAACTCAAATAAATGAGCAGAGTATTCAGCACACCAAGCATTCAATAATATTCCATTAATGCTTTGAACATGCAACAATCCCATTTATAAAACAAAACCTATAGCAAGCTTATATTTTTATTGCAGCAATTCCCATCCTTTGTTGATAAAAAGCGAAATACTTTGAATAGTCACATGGAAAGCATAAAGGAACAGCTACTATCATATCCACAATTGCCAACATATTTCAGCAGTCAAGAGTGTGTGCTAACTATTCATATTTTTTGTTCTGTATTTTATTTTTGGTGGTGTTTATACAACCCTCAGTCACTAGATGGCTCTCTAGAGCCATCTAGGTTCAAGATTGCTACTTGAAGCAATGCATAATAAAGATCATGAACAGACACAATAACTCATCAGAGTGAAAAAGACTATGGACTAATAAATGACAATGTGTCTGTGAGGGAACCTAGAGGAAATTAAAAGTACTGGCTATAAAACTTTTACAAACCTCCCTTTGTTTTAATATCTTCTAAAGAGCATTGACTTATGTTTGTGGAGAAATCAAACATGCAACTATGCAAAGGGCATGGCCTTCTCTGTAGTGGTGCTAAAACTGTGCATCACTTCCTCAAGAAGGTTATCACCAAGTGGAATCATTGGTGTCTCACCAGCATTAAATATTAAAGCTGTTGGCCATCTTTGGGTGGTGCTGGTAGTGGTGACATTTTCTCTTTAGAAAGCCTTTAACATTTGGTGCCTCCCCCAACCCTCATGCTGCCTTCCTAAAGCCAGGTAAGCAATGCGCTGGGCTCTGAGAAGGAGGCATGAGGGCTCTGACAGTGTCCTAGAGTCCTCCCATCTCCTTCGCAAAGCCTAGTTAGTGCTTTCTCTAGGCTTTGCGAGGAAAGCTTTGTGCCTCCTTCCCAAAGCCCAGTGCCTTGCTTAGCCAGCTCTGGGAAGGCAATGCAAAAGCTGGGGGGAATCAAACTATGGTTTTGCTTTCCCCCTGCCACGCGACAAGGCAGCATGCTGTCTGCGGGTTCCATGTCAAAGTACTCTTACGGCCTACCTGGTATGAAAAGTTGGGTCACCCCACTTTAGATTCTTTTTGCATCTATGTATGTATACATCTTGGGAACTCACACAATGGTGCTGTTTGTATGCTACTTTTATTATTCTGTATCCTGCACTGGGTGACTTTTAGCTTCAAAAAGCAGGGTAAAAAAATTAAATAAATAGCCATAACTTTTAAAGTACTAAACCCAATTCCATAGTTCAAAACCACAGACTTCTGAGAACCTATTCCAATGAAGGTTAGGTCATACATACCCCATCTCATTCTCCCATGCCTACATGAAATAGTAAAGTATTAACATGTCTTATTTAGATTTAAGATTACAATTAATTCAGCAGATCATTGAGATATGAATTCACTGAATTTTTGGACATATTTCGTTACTTTGGGTTACTAACCACAATTACTACCAGAAGTACACAGAACAAAGTGGAACTTCATTTCACTTCTGGTTCTATTACTATTCCATTTTGGAGGAAGGTTAAACAGAATCACATTTTAATTTTTGCATTGCAATAGCCAAATTATTTAACTTGCAGTACTTGAAAAGAGTGAGCCTGTTACACACTGAAACATAGTAGTCAAGGAGGCTGTAGCACTTAACTGACAGCACGCTAGTTGTAGATTTAACAAAATTTATGCCTATTAACTGCCTAGCCTCTCCTTCCATTTTCTTTATTTTCCCCATTATGTGACATGGTTGATAATTTGTTTTTAGGGTTGAATGAATTGGTGGAGTAAGAGACGAGGGAAGGCATACTTAAGATTTTACTGTGCATGTTCATATTTAAAAAGTCTTGTTGAAAGGTTAAAGCAAGTTATATATAAGGCTCAAAGGAAATAAGAAGTAAAGCTGATCAAGCAAATAGTTATATTTTAATATCTGTACCACTGTTCTGCTCATATGTCATAAAAAAACCACAAACCAGAGACTGTGAGCATTAAAAAAAGGATAAGGAACTACCACCTTCCTCCAAGGACTCTACCTTCAGATGTATTCAAAGAGAGAACTCTAGCCTCAACCACAGCACAATCTAGTTTCAGGCTTAGACACAAAGTTATTAAGAATATGAATGTATTAGCAGTGATACTTCTATGATAGAACCCAACAATACAAAATTCAACTGGATGTTAAAAGGAGGCTTGAAAGTCATCTGAATAAAGACAGCAGTAGAAACTATAGTAGCAACTGAGAGCACCAAGAAATAGATAAGCCCAAGAATCACAATTTAGACAAGATTCAAAAGGTGACAATAAAAGGGGGAAATGTGGCGAAAGAATAGATAACACTAATTCGTGAGATGAATGCAAGCACAATTAACAGAGAAGGCAGAGGTAACAATAAAACAGTGATGGGGTTGCAGTCTTAGTCTCAAGGACTCAGACAGCCTGAATCTTTCAAAGCAGGTCTCATAGGACTGAATTTGCTTTCTTGTCTTTACACTGGGACAGACACATCAAGGTCATGTTTACATGTTAAGTTTCCTTTCTCAGTTTGCCTTCAGCAGCCAAAGGGAAGGGTCCTCAGAAATGTGCTGGGTTTGAAACACTTTGTCTAAGTATGCTATGTGTTTTGCAGTGTTAGGACCAGTATAAACAAGAAGTACATTTTCATACAAGTATGATCCAGGAATAAAGAGCCAGACCCAGAATGCCTTAACTGGATGAAAATGCAGTGGTGTAAAACGCGAAAAACAAACTGCTGGTTGTTGTCCACAGAAGTTGAACAATGCTGTCAAGAAAGGTAAAAAGCTGATGTCAATGTCACCTATCCTGATAGAGATATTCTGATAGCCACAGCAGGTGCTGTGATTCTCCAGCAGCTTGGCTTCACTCCTGGAGGTACACTCCATTGTCTCTTGAGACAGACAGATGCCAACAACCACTTTTAAAGCACTCTTATGTCATGTTAACAGTTATAGCTTCCCCTAAAGAATCCTGGGAACTGTAGCTCTACAAAGGCCTCCTAACAGCTCTCAGCACACTTAACAAACTACAGTCCCCAGGACTCTTTGGGGAAAACCATGACTGCTAAAATAGTATAAGAATGTTTCAAATTTATGGTGTGGATATGATTCAGGTGTCAGGAATCCCTCACAATGGTTCTCAAACTGGACAGCTGGGAGAGCAGGATTCACTGTGTGCCACTGTCCAGATCTGGCCAAAATTTGGATGCAGGAGAGCTGGGGGAAATTAACAACATCTGCAAAGGAATTCTCATTCCTCATAAGACAGACAAGGTCAGCTAATACTCCCAACTCATACAAAGGCTTCCTTGCTGTTCCCAATATTAAAGAGTTCTGCTCTTTTAAAAGACTACTTGTTCACCACCTCGTCCACTAATCTCAGTCTCACAGAAACCAATATACTGCTTTCACAAAATCTTTGTGTTTTGGAAGAAATAAGCCAGAGTATATATCCAAGAGTAAATGGATCTAGAAGAACTATGCAACCAATGGGCACATATATATATATATATATATATATATATATATATATATATATATAACTCCACCATCAGCCACCATAAAAATGACTTTGATCCCATAATGCCCCAGACACAAAACAGAGGCACTTTCATTCACAGGTTCACATGATCACCCTTCTCCATTACCCATACCTTCCCACCCATCACCTTTTCTTAGGGGGGTGGAAGGGACTGCAGAAGGAATTAGGCAGGAAAACTCCAGTGAATGTAGTTTAGATACAAGTCCTTGTTTGCTATCCTATGTCATACACCTCACAAGCTATTTCCCACATATTTGAAGCTCACATCCATTGCTAAAAGTTTTAGAACACATTTTCTGTTCTAAGAAACAGGAATAGTTTTCGGAATGAAAATGTATACCTGCATTTTCACAGCAATCCTATCTATATTCGTATTTTTACTTTGTTACTGTGACAGAGTTGTTCCTGTGCAACCTAGTAGCAAAGGATAACTGATTATTACTAATAAGTCATGTGAAAACAAATGTAATATTTATTACTATAGTGGTGAACGACTATAACAATAAATATAACAGAGTGTAAGAATCCCACAGTCAATTATGAAGCCAATTATATGTGATTTCTCAACACATTATTTACATCTTTGTGCTTAAATATGTTGTTTCCAAATCATTTTTTCTGCATGAATAGTAAATGCTAACACTCAGACACAGCAATCCACACCAATCAGCTATATAACGAAGTGTTTCATGCTTAATGCTGTTTCTACCATCCCATTAAATTTAAGAGGTGACTGCTGTCATCGGATCTATCAAAGGTGATAGTTTGTGCTGGTTCTGGTAGCCTGCAAACAAAAGGTCCTAATGCTGTTATTGAACACATTTAAGAAGACAGATATTGAGGAACCAGGAAGGGCAAGCAACTCTTCAACAAGAATGTGTTATATAAAACTTTCAAGATCAAGTGAACCAGGCTCCATATTTATTGCACTCTGCTCCATGGACCAACTTTGACAGATTGGTGGGGTAACTCAGCTGTTATCCAACCACCATCATGATGATGCCAAGTGAATAGTAAGTGTTCCCAGCCGCCTGTTGAAGTTTACCCCCAGTGAAGGGGGAGAGGTCTGATCCACCACCATATTCCCTATGGGGAACACACTGGCAAAGCAGCCCCAAGCAGGATTGAACTCCATTCAATAGCTGATATCACCTCGTGGAAGGCAGCAGCAGATACGACAGGTGGGCATGGTTTGGGGGAAATGGCCTTGCAAGTTCATACTCTATGCCCTTTCCTTTTATCTACCACTCTCCTACCTCCCTTAAAACCTCTATTAAGACAAAACATAATTAAATGAAGCATCTGTCAAAATTCCTTGCATATCAGCCCACTATGATGTATTAAACAATATGTGGAGACATTTTGAATTCAAGAAGGCATATTAACAAAAATACCATGCATGGAGCTTTTCCCAGCTTACCCAGCAACAGGTATCATTTCTCAGTCTTTTGTTTCATTTACCAAGGATAAATAACCTAATTAATTATCAGCCATCAAAGTGTTCAATCCTTTAAATAGATTTTTCAATGAAAGTAGGTCTTTAAATAAATGCTGTAGTCACAACAGTATCTCCTACACAGTATGGGTTTTTTTAAAGTTTGGGGGATCAAAATAGAAGCTGCATACAAACACACACACACACACACACACACACACACACACGGACTTCATCCTTTTGACACAAAAATCTAAATTAGGGTTTCTTCTACATGAAGTCCCAATTATGTTTTAAGGCCTAAGTAAATAATGCTCATAGCTAAAAACAAATCATAATCCCTGCAGCAGGAGACATTTTTATTTGGAACTGCATAATTCTGTACTTTTTTAACATACATCACTTTACAAATGCAATTTCCTTGGATAACAATTTTCATTACCTACCTGACTGGATTACTCGTTAGAGAGACTCTCAGGGACTCTAAGCAGTTTAGAAGTTTTTCCTCTGAGATACCTGATCGTAGTTCATGGACATATTCTTGAGATGACAGAGTGCATTCGTGTTTACTATTTTTCAGGCCTCCCTTTTTAGGGGAAGAAAAAGAGAGTGTTATAAATGTATCAGAATACAAAGAGTTATTTTACAAACACATATGTCAACTTAAGCAAGACTAGTTTCACCATATCTCCAAGTTTCACTCTTATCAGAAAGTTGTTTTTGTTCCTATTTTTATTATGCATGTTGTGGTTTTTTATATTGTAATTTTATTGTGTGAACCGCCCTGAGATATACAGATGATGGGCGGTGTACAAATTTAATTAATAATAATGATGATGATCATAGTTCTTGCACATCCTATGCAGGTCCTATGCAGAAATAATGATTCTTTAACCATAGTTAAGGAATGAGTTGTTGGAATGTACCGTTCATTCCTACAATCCCTTCTCTTCTCATGCCTTCTCAATAAACTTTAAACCAGGGTTAGAAGTTACTGTGAAATCCAGTTAACCATAACACTGCACAACATACAAAGTACCTCTGAAATGTAAACACCCAATCTTTACTAATTTTGAGGTGCTGATCACGAAAATTACAATAACATTTGTTGATTGGCTCCTATTTAGGAGACAGAAAGACTGTCATGTAAAAATGACCCAGTCCGCATTAAGTACATAATTTCATTTGGCAATGTTATATTTCTAATTCCAGATTGTGAAATATGGCATCATAATGCATCAGTCCATTATACACACCACTCCCAAGACCAAGGGCATACAGCTGAGTAATGCGGTTTAGTCGCGACATTGCAACTTTAAGATGGCTGAAATAAGATGTTGAGATTGCTGATAAGAAGTGAAGTCTCACAGGGTGAGCAAGTCATTTGTGTGACTTCATGTGTTAATCTCCCATTACTCCTGTGTCATAAATACTACACAAGTAATCCCTTCACTGTAAATCCAGAAGTAGTGATGCCTCATAAATGTGTTAACAATTGTTACATTAATAGGAAATGTTTGTAAGCCAGAAAAGGGCCATAACTCCAATAGTGTGGGGAAAAGGTGTTATCAGCTTTATTTTGGATGCAATATCAGGGAACAGGACAAGGCCTGGACCCCACACATATGCTGCAGTATGTGTGCAAGAAATCTTCCAAAATGGCTGAAAGGCATAAAAGAGGGGTAATGTCATTTGCTGTTCCCTATGCACAAAAACGACAGCTCCTTCTACATGGTACTACCTGTTTGTGGAGGCATCACAAGGAAAAAGAAGTGGGCAGTAGTGTGCCCGAAAACACCATCTGATTCTCACCCATTCCAGTGAGAACACGCTGCCTACCTGAAAGAAAGCTATGACAACCTAAAATAGCTGTTAGACTGCTTTCAATACAGCAGGTATGGATGACATCTCTGCGATGACTTGAAAGCAGTGTCTGTGTTGATGGGTCTGCAGCTGGGATATACAAATGCCACTGGGTTTTTTGTGTGTGACTAGGACTACCGAGCAAAGACATTCCACTATGTGAAGAGAGAACGGTCTCAACGGAAATCTCTGAAGGTTAGAGAGAAGAATGTGGAACACCCAGCACTGGCAGAAACACAAAAAATCCACCGCTACACATCAAACTTGGTCTTATGAAAAACTTCATAAAAGCCATGGACTTAAGACAGGATCAGCTTTCAATCTAACAAATTCCGTCAACTCAGTGCAGCAAAAATTAAAGACAGAATTTTTGTGGATCCTCAGATCCATGAGCTCTTTAAAGACCAGATGTTCGACAACCTGCTTCAAGGTGACGAGAAAAAAGTTTGGGATGCATTTTGTCTTGTGTCAACTAACTTCCTTGGGAATGTCAGGACAGAAAACTACAAGGAACTGGATGAGGTCACATTGTCTCTGTATCACAAATTTGGCTGCAAAATGTCCTTAAAGATACACTTTCTCCAATCCCACTTGGATTTATTTCCCATCAACTGCAATATGGTTAGTGATAAGCACGGTGAACAGTTTTCATCCGGAAATTGTAACAATGGAGAAATGATACCAGTGAAAGTAGTCCATTTCCATGTTGGCTGACTACTGCTGGATATTTGCCAGAGACACTCCTAAGCAGCTATGCAAGTAACAAGCAAAGCGGCATGAGATGCAGAAGAAGGCTTTTACCAATACATGTCATATATATGTATTTCTTGATTATATAATAAACTATTGCAGCTCTCTAAGAAAAAGTAGTCAATTTTTTCATTGCCATATTCATGCTCAGCACCTAAAAATCTATAGGAAATGGCTATTTTTATCATAGAGGCATGACTTTTGTCAAATTTTGTTGTGCAGTGTAATTCATGCTAACCTGTAAAACAAAATAAAGTTTAATTTGTAATTCTTTACCGATCAAAACAAATAACAGCTTACACATTTCTTCAATTTCCCTTGTACTCAACAAAAACAAATTAACAAAATTAAACAAAATCAATATCAATATCAAAATGACAAGGTTTCCATTTTTAGGCTAATCTTTGGTGCCTTTTTTGTAGTATACCTGCTATGGGACATGTGTTTTGGGCATATTTGGGAGGAAGCACAGGCCACAGAAACAAGGAAGTGTATGCTTAAATACACGTCCATAGAAGTCATGGGTATCAACAACCATAGCTGGTTATCACATTTGTTAATACAATCAGCATTCTACTTTGTGTTACCATCACAATGCAACAGGGAAGTGGTCTTAGTTCCTGAACAGTGTATACCTTTAAATAATTCCTACCTCAATTCATACAAAAATGTGTCAAATTTACATGTGATACTTTTTTTGCTTAAGGGAGGTTTGTGGGTTTTTTTACACTTCTTACCCTCCCCTTTCTATTTTATGGCAACTATAACTTGGCTGAATATTCACTAAAAATGAATGTCTAGAATTCAGAACTCAATAAATCCATCTTAAGTTAATCAAGGTGGCACAGTCGCTGATATTAATATCAGCTTGATCAGTAACACACATCAATTTTGCTTCAATTTTAAACAGAAATATTTATACTGTGAGCAATATTATAATGAAGCTTTGAATATTTGCTTTCTTTTTAATCCTGCCATAAAGCATCAACAGTACAAAGCTAGAATCTGTTCAAGCACTGTTTGTGAATTTAGTGTCTCTTCATTCACCTATTTTTAAGACTTTAGCTGCAAGTATGGCTTTGTTTTGTTTTAAATTCATGAATAACGGAAATGGATCTCCTCATCAGAATGTACTATCTCTTGATACAGTTCATAAAGTAAAGGATAGAGGGTGAAAGAGCAGATGTGTGAGAGAGAGTAGGGTATATCAATGCAGCAATCAAAAGACTGCTGACTACTAAATTATTATGGCCCCACTCTCACATGCATACATCAACTCTTTCCCCTTCTGTTCCTGACACTGAAAGCTGTACCGAAGGGTGAACATCCCAAACATAACAAATGCTTTCCTCTTGAAGTGGAGGATCTGAAAGGTGAATACATTTAAATAATTATTGTATTTAGAGATTTGAAGTGCCTCTCCCCTAAATACTTCCCATTCTACCACCTTCCAGAACAGTAAATTCAAACTACATGTTCAATGCAAACATCTGAATAGCAGTAACAGGCTTATACTGAAATGTAGCTTGTGGTGTCTAAGTATAGGTACTGTGAGTCGTTCCATACTTCTCTATAACTGCCTTTTTTATCCCCATTATATGTCTGTATAACAAAATTCCTGTTTCTCTTCACTGCCACTTTGCATTACTGAAGTAATAATTCTAGCATCATCTTGGAAGGCAGTTTAAGAGTGAAGGTCAATATGAAAGCAGCACAAAGATGGTTTATAAAAAGAAAGATTTGAAGCACACTACAGGAGACACCCAGAGCTTCCAGGCTAAAAATGTATAAGGGGGGGGGGAATCAAGAAAGGTTTCCCAGAAATGGAAAGCAGCAGACAAGGTACTAAAAATGCTGCTGCAAGCATTGGTGAACAAGTTTTTAAACTAATAAAGAGGCACTCCTAGAGTCAGCAGAGAAATGTAAGAGCAAACTAGTCAAAGACTGAAAAAGACAAGGTAATTTTCCATACTTATAGATTACAAAAAACCAGAAGCCTCAAAAGGCAGTCACTATATAAGCCATATGGACCTGTCATCTGGAATTGATTAACTTAAATCATATCAAGTTAAAACCTGCTTTCCAACATACACAAATCTGCAGGAGTGGCTTATCTAATCTAAGAATTTGACCATCATCACATACTGCAGGTGGTAATGCCAAAGCCTTATTACAAGACATGGAAAGAATTAGACAGACGATTCTGATTCTGATCTCTATAGGATATTTACACGGAACTTTTCAAAATAGCTGACTATGCATAAGTCAATTCAGTATCACTATGCCAATAGCAAGGCCATTGGAGGTGATGACATTCCAGCTGAACTATTTAAAATTTTAAAAGATGATGCTGTTAAGGCGCTACACTCAATATGCCAGCAAGTTTGGAAAACTCAGCAGTGGCCAGAGGACTGGAGAAGATCGGTGTACATCCCAATCCCAAAGAAGGGCAGTGCCAAAGAATGCTCCAACTACTGCACAATTGCGCTCATTTCACACACTATCAAAGTAATGCTTAAAATTCTACAAGGCAGGCTTAAGCAGTATATGGACGGAGAACTCCAAGAAGTGCAAGCTGGATTTAGAAGAGGCAAAGGAACCAGAGACCAAATTGCAAACATGAGCTGGATTATGGAGAAAGCTAGAGAGTTCCAGAAAAACATCTACTTCTGCTTCATTGACTACGCAAAAGCCTTTGACTGTGTCAACCACAGCAAACTGTGGCAAGTTCTTATTGAAATGGGAGTGCCTGATCACCTCAGCTATCTCCTGAGAAATCTCTATATGGCACAAGAAGCTGCAGTTAGAACTGGATATGGAACAACTGATTGGTTCAAAATTGGGAAAGGAGTACGACAAAGCTGTATATTGTTTCCCTGCTTATTTCACTTATATGAAGAATTTATCATGTGAAAGGCTGGACTGGATGGATCCCAAGCCGGAATTAAGAACGCCGAAAGAAAAATCAACAACCTCAGATATGCAGATGACACAACCTTGATGGCAGAAAGTGAGGAGGAATTAAAGAACCTTTTAATGAGGGTGAAAGAGGAGAGCGCAAAATATGGTCTGAAGCTCAACAACAACAAAAAAACTAAGATCATGGCCACTGGTCCCATCACCTCCTGGCAAATAGAAGGGGAAGAAATGGAGGCAGTGAGAGATTTTACTTTCTTGGGCTCCATGATCACTGCAGATGGTGACAGCAGTCATGAAATTAAAAGACATCTGCATCTTGGGAGAAAAGCAATGACAAACCTAGACAACATCTTAAAAAGCAGATACATCACCGTGCTGACAAAGGTCCATATAGTTAAAGCTATGTTTTTCCCAGTAGTGATGTATGGAAGTGAGAGCTGGACCATAAAGAAGGCTGATCGCCGAAGAATTGATGCTTTTGAATTAGGATGCTGGAGGAGACTCTTGAGAGTCCCATGGACTGCAAGAAGATCAAACCTATCCATTCTGAAGGAAATCAGCTCACTGGGAGGACAGATCCTGAAGCTGAGGCTCCAATACTTTGGCCACCTCATGAGAAGAGAAGACTCTGGAAAAGACCCTGATGTTGGGAAAGATTGAGGGTACAAGGAGAAGGGGACGACAGAGGGTGAGATGGTTGGACAGTGTTCTGGAAGCTACCAACATGAGTTTGACCAAACTGCGGGAGGCAGTGGAAGACAGGAGTGCCTGGCGTGCTCTGGTCCATGGGGTCATGAAGAGTTGGACATGACTAAACACCAACAATGTTAATCTTATATCACCAAGAACAACTGAACTGTGGGACTGGAGCATTTGTTCAGAATATAATACCTTTCATATGCAAACACAGATCAAATCTATATTTAATCCTCGCTTATTTGAAGCAACAACATTTCAGAGGAGCAACATATCAGAGAACAAAGACTAGTTTAAAAGCAGAAGCCATGCAAGGAAGAGAAGAAGGAAGCAAAGAAACCCAATGCTCATACAGGCTTATTCACATAAACATTCACTAAATCATTTTAGGGTTATGTCTGAACAGCCACTGTGGCTAATTATTCATATTCTTATTCTCAGCAGTTTGGCACATATTCAGGTAGTAGAAGAGTGTATCCATGCTTATTTAGGCAAAAATTGTGTTTCCTCCCAAAATAAAGCCTCTATGTCTTTCCAGGGATGAGCAGGTAAAAAGTGTTTAGTGCTTTCTAATGAGTCAACATTATCATCATTACTTTCCATTTCATTTCAAGTGTTAGACTGCTTCATTTCTTCTCATTAAAGAAAAGCCACTCTGAAAACATTCACAGAACTATGCTATAAGAAAATTATTTTTCAATTTGTTTTCAGAAGCAAGAATGTACTCTTCTTCTATTTTAAACAGCCATAACCATTGACAAATTAGTGAGAGTTATTGTGTATATTAGTGAATGTTGCACTTAGCATTTATATAGAGAATGTCACTTAGCATTTCAAGCACTTCACAGAAATTAGCATTTTCCACAGCCTTGTAAGGTAGGTCAGCATTCTTATTCTCATACCATATACATGGGATGTCTAAGTAGAACCTCTAAGGGAGTTAAGTAAAAACTATGGCAAATGGAAAATTTGATCAGAGGGTCTTATCTGCCTCAGATCTCAAACTTTGAACCACTTTGCGCACCCTCTCTCTCTCTATATATATATAACGTACACTGCATAATTCATACAGTAAACATTACTGCATTTCTCCCATATTTATAGTTTGCATATCTGCTGGAGACTTTCTCTCTCCTGAAATAACTTTTTTAATTAACATAGTTAAAATGTGACTAGATAATTAAAAAGCCACTCTCTCCACCTAACCTGCATCATTGGTAAGAGTTGCTCCCCCCCCCCTCCCCACAAACCTTACTTTACAAAGCATTATAAAACTGAGTAATAGAATTCATAAAATTTTGGGGGGAAACTTTTGCAGGTAAGCTTTATGCACATGGAAAGGAGATAAAAGAACCATTTTTTCCCTTCAAAGAACAGTTTCTTTTAATCTTCATATACAGAATAAAAACTTCATTTTAATTAATTAAATTAATTTATCTATTGTATTTCAGCCAAAAACTTTCTTTTCTGCCTGGAGTTTGGCTTTTAACGTGGAGGGTTTTTATGTATGTATGACCTCTTTTGCTGGAACAGGAGTTG
The DNA here is from genome assembly GCF_965113315.1 of Podarcis vaucheri. Taxonomy (NCBI): domain Eukaryota; kingdom Metazoa; phylum Chordata; class Lepidosauria; order Squamata; family Lacertidae; genus Podarcis; species Podarcis vaucheri. The sequence continues at coordinate 16,589,355 of NC_138758.1, read as the reverse complement.
CTAAACGTGTCCTCTTTTGTTTAGACATATTTGTGTTTACTGTGATTGGTTTTGATATTTACAGACTTACTTCTGTCTGTAAGTCACTTTGAACTTTATGAGTAAAGCAACTAATAAATAACAATAATTGATAAATAACAACAATTTATCCAGCACAAAATGGAAAAGGCAACTAACATACAGGTAAACAAAACAAAACAAGCTCATCAAAACAAACGTATGCCTTCCTGGTACTCTCTACAGCCTGAATAAGCTATTTCATAACGTAGACTTCAGTTCTTGAAATCTTATTATTTTAACAGGAGAAATATTCAATCCACATGTGATTTCTTAAACTGTCATATTCATGATTAACAGTATCTCTACGCAATGGTCCAAAACTATTTTAACTACCATGGCTTCCCCAAAGAACACTAGGAAATGTATTTTTTCAAGAACAGCAAATACTGTTGGATATCTTTTACACAGAACTACAGTTCCCAGCTGTGTTGGGAATTTGACAGCAAATGAGTTTTTATACTGATGTTATAAAATATAGACATGCCTTACATGCTTCCCATAACTTGTAGCTTCCCATAACTTCTACCACGACAGATATCAACTTAAATTGTTCTGCCACAATTTCATTTTCATGACCCATACCCATTATGTAATCAATAAAGCTTCATTACAACCTCAAGCATGCTGCAATGAAAATTGGCTTCTCTACTCTGTTTGGATTACTGTTAATTGCTTTCTCCTCTGGCAAAACAAGACATAGCTCTATAATTTACCTTGTTTTGTTTAGGTACTACATCGGTCACTTAAACCCGTGAGGCTTTTAACTTTTCAGTTCATTATGGATCACCAGCTTCCTCTAAATAGTGGTTTTCTATACAGCAGCTATTTATGGTAATGGGCTTTTAATGCCCATGTGTTTGTCATGCATTGCATATGCACAATTATATTAGTAAACAAAAAAGGGTATCAAGTTCAGATGAAGTTTTTATTTTGGGCTGACACCGGGCAGAATGAAGTAAGGAGCCACAACAAATGAGAAGCAGTCAGAGGGAAAGAACCCATCAAAAAGGTGGGAGAAGCAGCTCTTTCAGGTCTATGCAGATTCCATTGTGCCTCAGTAGAGCTGGCTCCATCCCTATTGGGGATTTAGAAAGAAATACTATACAAATTTAGATGTTCTAATTTCTGCTAAGCGAAGAATAATAAGCACTCTGTGTTCCTTATTCTCTTGATCTACTTTTTGCCTGTTACAAATAAAGGTCAGTGATCCTGTCTCAGCGCACTGTAAGTGCTTTATAAAGCATTTTGCTTTTGCATTGCTTTATAGACACTCTCTCCAGGGGGGAGCAAATATTCTCGCTTACACATATTCTCCACTCTAGAGAAAGCGATTAGAGTAAGATTTCTGTAGAAGAGGGATGAGGAAGCTATGGCCACACCAAATGCCTGCTAGGTTTGCATGCTGTCTCCAGCTGTGTGATTAACGCAGAATTAAGTTTCAGTTGCCAACTTCTGTATGTGGAATGTAGTGTGGTGCATTGGGGGTGATATTCAGTGTTGGGAAACCTAATTTGCTTGCAAAAGGTCGCAAGTTCAATCCTCAGCATCTTCAGGTAAGGCTGGGAAACACCCCTACCTCAAAACTCTGGAGAGTAGCTGCCAGTTGGTGTAGATAAAACTTAGTTAGATTGACCAATCATGTTGGTATAAACTAGCTCCCTATATTTCATGTTCATCTTTGCCTCTGGAAACAAAATGTCATGGACCAGTCCTGGCAAAATGGTGCTGGGGGTGGGAGTGAGTATTTAACCCCTTGTCCTCTGGGTTTCTGGGGGGTTTCCTGTTGTTATCCTATCTCTCACAGCTGTAATAAACCTACCATTAAAATTATGGACTGGTCATTTCTTCGTCAAAGGGCAAATGGGCAAATTTAGCAGGGGATCAAATACTCCCCCCCCCCTTACTGTATGGCTTGATTTTAGATACAAAGGCAGTAAAATTTCAATCCTTAAGTGCCTGGTTGCTTGGTCAAGCTACTAATGAACACTCAGTCTTGAAAGGTTAATGAGGCTAGAGATTCAACAGTTGAGATCAGTACAGATCTCTAAGCTCATTAGACCAATATCACTTGATAGCATTAACATCCTATTGCTTTGCTATATGGTAGTTGGAAAAACAATAATTTATACCTACTTATAATATCTGCATTTGCCCACAAGACACTCAAGGATAGGGGTACTGGTTATAAGAGGAACTCTCCAGAAGATTATCAGTGCATTACACAATAACTTTTAAAATTGGGATGGCTAACCTTTTTTGGTACAAGGACAACACTGATGGCTTGTGGTGTGTGTGACCAATATTTGCTTGTACACAGGGGCATACTTAGGCTGGCCTGTCAAAGATGCAGTCCAGAGAGGTACAAAAATCAAACCTCTCCTCTTTGCCTCAGATAGGTATGAGCTTGCTCCCCAGGCCATTCCTCTGCTGCTCTGGACAGCTCGGCAAAGTATGCAGGCTCCTCTGGGTGCCTTGGCAGTAAAATTCAGCCACTGGTGCGGGTCATTACAACAGCCCTGCAGGGCCCCCTCCCCAGTTGGCCAGCAGCATTATTAGAAACGTGAGCAGAGTGCCCAGCAGGGCACAGAGGGAAGAAAGACAGATAGCTGGAGAGTGCTAAGGGCACAAGGGACAGTGATGATTTGGCTACATCTCCTACCTAAGGGCATAAGAGGCGGGCAGGGGGGTGCCGAAACAGCTATTGCTGAGAGCACAAGGAAGCCTAGGTATGCATTTGCATGCAAACTGCACATACAGGAACACAGATCTCTCACATACATGCACACATACATACTATCAGCATTTTCAGACCTCTCCACTACAGCCACTGAGATGGCTTTACACTTATGTTTCCATGAAAAATAAAAGGCAACATTTCTTCCCACCCCATGCTCTTAGCTCAGGGGTAGAAATGATACATTTTAGTCTTAAAAAAAAAAAACAGAAAAACTTTGTTTTCAGTCTTAGCATAGAATTGCCCAGGGACGCGGACTTAGAAAAAATATTGGGGGGGCCCGGGAAAGCTCATGAATAATAAATAAGCTCATGAATATGCAAATAAAGTGGCTCCGGCCCTAAATAGGGCAAGCCACGCCCCCCAGCCAGCCGATTGGCTGGCTGGGAGGTGTGGCCAGTCGGGATTCCCCTGTTCTCGCGGGATTTCCGGCAGTGCCTCCGATTAGGGCGCGCGGCTGGCTGGCTGGCGAAGGAGCAGGTGAGGAGGAGGCGGGGGACGGCGGCGGCGCTCTGCTGGAAGGGCGCCCGCCCGGGATTATTGGGGGGGCTGAGCCCCCCAAAAAAATTTTTTGAGGGGGCTCGAGCCCCCTCAAGCCCCATGGAGTCGGCGCCTATGGAATTGCCTAGTTCAAAGTTCAGAGGAGGAAAGACCATTCTGTCTGCTCTTTAGGGAAGCTCCCTAAAAGAGTAGGTAGAAAGCTTTATCTCCTTATCAGATTGGGAAATACAGCTGCAGGGTCTGTTGTGTCCTTTCCTATGGCTTGGTGGGCCAAATGCAGGTCACAGATTAGCCACCCTTGTGCTAAAATTATGTCCAGATGGGAGGCCTGTTCACTAAATGTCCACTCCTATACCCACCCACCTAAATTTCTATCATTAAAAAGCTGAAAACTTATTAAGTTTACTATTATGCTAACATTGCCATTTATTTTGCCCTACTGTAGTATGGGCAAACAGATTTTATACATTCTGAATACATTCAAAAACCTGGAGAAGAGCTGATAGGAAAAAATAAAGAAAGAGAATATGTGTGCTATGCATAATAACTGTACCATACCAGCTTCAGCTTTCCTAAAACTATTGTTTTCTCCAGGTTTGAAGAGGGTTTCATCCATCAGCTACATTTAACAATCCTTAAGGTGGTGTTGGGGAACCTGTGGGACTAGGACTCCCATCATTCCTGACCATTAGCAATGATGATTGGGGCTGCTGGGAATCAGAGAGTAACAACATCTAGAATGACCACAGGTTCTCATTTCCTGCCTTCAGAGTCTTCCTATTCCACCTAAAGGTACAGTGGTGCCTCGCAAGATGAAAATAATCCGTTCCGCGAGTCTCTTCGTCTAGCGGTTTTTTCGTCTTGCGAAGCAACCCTATTAGCGGATTAGCGGCTTAGCGGCTAAAAGGCTATTAGCGGATTAACGGCTTAGAAAAAGGGGGGAAGCGGGGGGAAATCGGAACACTTGCAAGACGTTTTCGTCTTGCGAAGCAAGCCCATAGGGAAATTCGTCTTGCGAAGCAGCTCAAAAATGGAAAACCCTTTCGTCTAGCGGGTTTTCCGTCTTGCGAGGCATTCGTCTTGCGGGGCACCACTGTATTACCTTAAATTATTCAGCAATGCTAAGTTTATTCTTATGTGAAGATGACTCACCAATCAATGCTGTTCTGCAGGATAACTTTGTTTACTTTTAAATTCTAATTCATTTATCACAGACTGTACTTTTACAGTCCATTACAATTAAACTCCAAATTTACACACACACGTGTGTGTAGTGGGTTCTGGCCCAGAAACATTAAATCACTATAAAAAAATTTAAGTCTTATCATTCAACTGCATTTTTCTGGCAATTTACCCTGTAAATTACAAGATGGTGAAAATGGTATGGTTCCCCACCACCACCCTTTTCCTTTTCATTAATCAACAAGATTTTGGGAATGGACCATTCTTCCTGGATAATGGAGATTTAAAATGCCCCCAAACAGTGTGGGCTACATCAAGGAATTCCTGTTTGTCCTTACTCTGCCAAGGCAATTCTCCTGACCTAGAATTTGTGGTGGCAAATCAAAGGCATACTGGCATCATGTAGTGAAAGAATCCAATGTGGCAGCATCTTTTTTCAAGATACAGCAGCAATCCTGGTGCAAATCAGGAATCACTCCTATGAAGTCACCATTTCTTTAAACGCTCCCTATTTGTAGCTATGATTCTCTTACCTTATCTGTGTTAATTGTGCAATGCATCAATATGATGGACTCATTTGGGACTTAATTTTCCTCTTTATTATTCTTCCCAAATAAAGGACAATGAAAGATGAACAAATGGGAGGGACTCAGATTTGCGATAGTAAAATTAGTGATTTAAGAAAAATGTTTCTGCACAATTTAATTATTGCCCTCTGATTCAAAGTTCTTTTATCTGGTTTCAAATACAGCTGGAGTGCATGCCTCATTCACTGTACAATAAAACTATAATATAGAGCTCTTGACAGATTCCATCTATTTAGGTGGTACTACTGCTGAAAAATATCAGCTAAAATACGTAATTCAAGCAGTATTCTGGCACTGAAGTATCAGCTAATCAGTCTTTAAGGCTATGATGCTCAAAATCTTAAAGAATGAGCAAACATCTCTTTATCAAAAGAGAATGAATTATCACTGTGGTTTTGGTAAGTCACAGGAACTTGGCTTATCTCAGAAGACTGGTTATTATTAATAGGCAGTTCCCAAAGCTCCTTAGCTCTATATGGTCTCTGCCTGAATTTAATGAAGACAGGTCAGATATTTTTCACACTTCTTTTCACCCACAGCATCTCTAACAGGATTTCTATGTATTTGGTAGTTAATTATATCAGGGACCACACCAAGCACACTAATCCTTCTTCTGTCTCTTTAAACAGTTAGACATGCTTGATCAAGGTATTTTTCATTTATACAGCTCCCAGCAATGCCATCAACATTGTCAAACTTACAAAATAGCCAGATTTTGCTAATTAAGCAATGGCTGAAGCCCAATTCAAACCACTGTAAGTCTGAAATAGGTCCATTTTGAGCCTAACACTGGTTGCGTACCTTATTATTTATTAATTTACATATCACATATATAACAAAATGGCTTCTGAGCAATTTACAACTACAAAATCAATCCATAATTCAAATACACAATAATATGAAAACTTCCTTATAAGAGCTGGCTTCATCACATCTTGTAGGTCTAGAAGCATATCTACATAGACTATGTATGACAAGAGGTACTGTTGTTACAAGTAACCATGCCACCTGTCCGTCCACATTACTCTTACTCAAACATGTATTTAGGGAGTAATGCCAGATACTACCCAACAGTGGCAACCATGACAATTTTTATATAAAGCTTTTAGTAACAGAAAAATTTATGCTACACTTTAATGAAATGTGCCCTTTAAAACGATTAAATAAACTCTGGAAACAGTTTATTTAAGAAATCACCAAATACATAAAATAATTCATGGAAGTAATGAATTATTTTATGTATCTGGTGATTTCTTGTATTTCTTTGGGATTTAAGCACTCTCAAGTATTTCAAATCTAAACCTTTTGGCAAAATCAAAAACTGGAAGAGGATTTCATTTCAGAACTAGAATTCTACTCTTCCACCTACCCTCAGATTAAATTTAACCAATATTTTGAAATATGTAAATTAACTAAGATGATGTAACATGGCAGTTTCTGAAAACCCACTATCCGAAGTCATGCATGCATGTTTGTATGAAACAGGGCATCAGGAAAGGTTCCTCCATAGGCAAATAAAGGTAAAGGTAAAGGTACCCCTGCCCGAACGGGCCAGTCTTGACAGACTCTGGGGTTTGTGCGCCCATCTCACATCTATTGGCCGGGGGCCAGCGCTGTCCGGAGACACTTCCGGGTCACGTGGCCAGCGTGACAAAGCTGCATCTGGCGAGCCAGCGCAGCACACGGAACGCCGTTTACCTTCCCGCTGGTAAGCGGTACCTATTTATCTACTTGCACCCGGGGGTGCTTTCGAACTGCTAGGTTGGCAGGCGCTGGGACCGAACGACGGGAGCGCACCCCGCCGCGGGGATTCGAACTGCCGACCTTTCGATCGGCAAGCCCTAGGCGCTGAGGCTTTAACCCACAGCGCCACCCGCGTCCCATCCATAGGCAAATACCACCCTCCCAATAACAAATACCACCCTCCCAATAACTACAGCTACGGCACTAGCTAAAGTATGCAGTGATAATTCTATGGCAGAGCTTTCCAAACGTTTCATGTTGGTGACACACTTTTTAGACATGCATGATTTTGTGACATGGTAATTCAGTTTTACTAGCCAACCAGAGGCTAGACTAACACCTTTCCAGCCCTGGGAGGAATACGGGAAATGTTCACACCTACACACTGCAGCCAACACACTTACATGTCCTGCGCACAGTTTGGAAAGCTCTATTCTACGGTATCTTCTATCTGAATTCTCTTAAAACTGCTATTTTTGAGAGATGGCTTTCAAACTCCATTTTCAAAGCCTTTCACCTGACTATTCCTAACCACAGTTCATAGTGGTTAATTCTTAACAGGATTATTGTCTCTCAATTTCTTTTTGCTTGCAGCAACCTATCAGCATTACTCTGTTCATCTTCTTTTGCTATAGGCATGCTAATTTAAAGTGCTAAAGCTTGGTTCTGTTTCCTTTAATACAATATTCTGCGATGGAGAACATGAAAGGTGATTCAACAGTCAATTCTTTTAGTTGCTTATCTGTAATGAACTATAAAATGGACAGAAACTCTTCTTACAGAGCAAGAAGAATATTTATATTAATGTGAAATAATTTACCTTTTGAGTATATTATGGCTCAGTATTTAAGTTATTCATTTTAGAAGACTAGTATAATACAAACAGAGGGACAAAGCAACCGCTTTGAAATTTTTCAAGACAGTTCCACTGATGTATCTTTGTTACAATGAAAATGTATAACCTGCAATACAAATTATTAAAACATACTTCAATCTTCATCTGCAGTATGTCACTTTACTACCTGCAGGAGTGTATGTGTTAACATTGCAATAGCTGAAACACTAACATTTTTGACTAGTTTAAGTTCCTAAGAACCAAAACAATTCTATTCTATATGAAACTAAAGAAAAATCTCAGCCTGTTTTCAGCACACAAGAACTGAACACTGCTTCAAACCTTGATTTCCTGCTCTCTCTTTTTTAAAAAAAAGCAGGCTTCGTTTACTCTGAGAGGCAACAAATTGCACAAAAGCAAAGAAAAATGTTTCAACTGCAGTACTTTGTGCCTGGTTTGCATTTAAACCAGCTTCATTTCTGAAGTGTGTTCTGGAAACACATTCTGAGGAAATTCATTGTTCTACTTTCATGTTTTATTGTGTTAAATCTCTCACTGAAATTATAACTCAATTTTGCACTATGTCTGACAAGGAACTGTCAAATCTGCTCCCAGTGAAGGATTACAGCAGTTCTGCTGGTATGGGGCTCTAGTTTCAAATAGCTACCTCCACTACCAGTAGTTCTATTGTCTTCTGCATTGGGCTGTTTGTGTTCACTTTTCACCAAAATCCACCCTAGACCAAGGATGTATATCAAGGAAAGAAATGGCAATAAGCAGCAAGCTCTATAGACAACTAGCTTTAACAGACATTACTAGTAAGATTTAAACAATAAGTATTTTTACATTTAAGTCCTAATGTTTATTTATTTATTAAGTATATATACCACCTTTCTGCCAAGGCATGGAAAGCAGATTACTATTTTAACACTAAAACATATGAATGTTATAATATTGGTCAGGGGTTTGGTGGTGGAAGGGACAGTCCAGATGAAATAGGCACTGATGTTGACTAGCTGCCTCCTTTGCTCCCTTTTTCCTTTCCCCAAGGCAGCTGTGATAATGTCATGGAATAATTGCCTTAGAAACCTGTTAAACAGCAATGTGATATATATTATCCTGATTGGGGGAAAGAACAGGATCCGGTCAGCAGGCCAGATTCTGAACTACCCAACCCCCTGCAGGACACTTTAATAGGTAAGCCAACTTCAGAAACAAAAACTCTTAAGTGTGCTTTCAATTCTTTTCCTTCCTTTCTTTGCCACTCAGCTTGAGTTCAGACTGTTGATGCAAAGAAAAATGTTCCTTTGCAACTTGGATTGAACTCAAGTCAGGCTGCAAAGGAAGATTCCTGTAGCCAATACCAGCAGGGTTTGCAATCAGTACAGATCGGATCAGCATGGATGGCAATCTCTGCTTTCAGCAGGAAGAGGCTGCACTCCAGGGCTTTTGATCTGGAACCACATGGTTCTTGGCTTTCATGATGTAAGATAGTTAGGATATATATGTAAGAAAAATGCAAAAGGTGTGCACTTTCCCCCCCCCCACCCTCTGCAGTAAGAAGCAAGAAAACCATTTTCACTGGATACTAGGGGGTGGAGATGGTAACCAAGCGCAGCAAATGCTGAATACAATATTCAGGCCCACATCACCCCCCAACCCAAATATCACAATGAGAAGTAATTCATTACTGTCTGACAATAGAAATTACCATTTTCAAACTATTGCACTTGCCACAATGAAGTTTTAATTTTGCTACTTAAGGCTGCATCTGAACTTTAAAAAAGCAGATTTGTTTAGGAAATCTGGAATAAAAAGTTGCATTTTAATGTAAGTTTATTGTTCTAAATTTGCATGCCAGAAATGCATTATACATATCAAAGAGACATTCAAGAGGCCAATACAAGTACAATAATTGCAAACAATATGCACATTTTTCCAAGTGTTATATTGTGGATCTGCAAGTGGTGACAGACTACAGTGGTACTCACCGGAACTTTATTTCCGATAATCTGCATGCAGTGATCAACGGAGAGCAGTAATAAGAGATAAATAAAAAAAGCAGAATTAGTAAGCTGAAGCATTTCACACAAGTAGCCAAGAGCTTAGTAGTTAGTAACTGTTAATGATATTTAATGTTAAACATAGAATATATTCACAGAGTCATTTCAACAAGCTGAAAAACAAAATACAAACTGAATTATAATTGTGTACTTCCAGAACGTTTTAATATGAAGAAATGGGCTTATTTGGCTAGGGATATGCTATTTATTAGTTCATGCATACACAAGAACTGAAAATGCTTATTTATTAGGCACACATTTAATACCTGCCATCAAAATTAAGCATACTCTTTTGAGTATCGTTTTATAAAAGTGGCATACTGCAGCAAATAACTTAATTTCCAGCAGTACTTTCATTATTTTCCACAAAAATACTGTATTGAGGAGATGCCTCTAATACCAGCATTTTAATTTGGATGGTACTTCACTTGAATTAAAGAAACCCATCTGAATGTTTAAGTGCTTAAATGTAACACACTGGAGTAATGTTTTTCCCAACATGAAATCTTATGTATTTCTCATCTCAAACTGGGAATTTGTTTTTAGAACTCTCAGGGTTCGTGACAGGGGACAAGTTATTGCCCTACATCTCTCCTTTGCACTGATGTCCAAGGACATGGGATTGATTGAAGAAAAATATGCAACCCTGAATTGGGACAAACTAGCACTAGACAGTAAATGAATAATTATCTAGCAGGTAGTTATATACAGCTCTTATGGCACATGCAGATGTATGTTCTACAACAATTATAGAAACATAGTGGCTCCTGTAAGTGGTCCCACCCCCAATTGCCACAAGTGAGTCTGCAGGATGACCTTGCCCGAAGTGGGGGGTGGGTGTGTGGGTGTGGGTGTGGGTGGGTGTGTGGGTGTGTGTCAGTAACAGCTTTTCTAAACAAGTAAGTTGTCTCACTGTAAAAAAAAAATTAGGAAGTGGTCTAATTGTTGTAATCTTATATAAACTGTTTTGTGAAGACCACCTGAAAAGCTGTAGATAAATACCGTAAATAAATTAAATAAAAGTGCAACACAGCTGGCCACAACTGCTGGATAATAATAGAACAGTATTTTGCTATGTACTTAGGCATTCCAACAGTCAACGCAGACAACTGCTATTGCACCAATACTGAGAACTTCGTGGTAGACCTGCCTGCTGCCTCATTAGAAAAGCACAAAGTCGCATTACTACGTAGAGAGCATTTCTGGGTAAAGTAATATTTTTGATTTGCAGAAGGCACCAGTTTTATCTTGAACCCTTGATATAAACCAGATTCCCACCTCACCCTATGTTTTAATGCCTTTCATTTCCTAAGAATGAGCCATAGTCAGGTAATAGAAGCAGTGTCAAAATCAGTATGTCTAAAGCAATGCCCAGTTCTCAAGCACCCACTCTAGTATTTTAACTGATTTAAATATTGAGTTATATTCTGAAAACACACCTAGAAACCTTATGGTGCACAGTGGGTAAAATTTATCTGAAAAATAAATTATAATTTCTCCACTTCCTGTATCCCAAATTGTGCTAGCAGGCCAGTAATTTTGGGAATCAGATACCAGCATGGACACTCACCCACACACCCACAATTCAAATAATATTTTCTGCATATAATTGTAGCAATAGGACTGCTCTATTTGGGTATTTTGAAATGTATGAATTGGAGTACAGTGGTACCTTGTGTTATCAACTTAATTCGTTCTGGAGATCCGTTCTTAACCCAGAGCCATCCTTAACCTGAGGTGGCACTTTTACTAATGGGGCCTCCCACTGCCGCCTCACCACCGGCACACGGTTTCCGTTCTTATCCTGGGGCAAAGTTCTCAACCCGAGGTACTACTTCCAGGTTAGTGGAGTTTGTAAACCGAAGTGTTTGCAACCTGAAGCGTTTGTAACCCGAGATACCACTGTACTGAATTGGCACATAACAGAGACAGGTAAGGGAGATAACAGATTAATCAGCATACTTTTTAAAATAAAATCATGCAAACTGTCAAAGTCAGATAAGTGTTATCAGTAAGAGAAGAATGACAACATGCTTCATATAAGGCTGGCTCCAAGAGTAAGGGTCACAGTTAACAGTAATCTGTGCCAGACAGCTGGATTACCCAACTGGGATTGTAGAGGTTGATGGGCAGTGGGATGACAGGTCTTTGAGAGTGGGCTATGTATCTCTTGCACCTTCCCCTCATGTTTTGAGATGTCTTGTTTCAACTCTGCATATATGTCATTTGGGTGCAATGCAAGGCTAAGTTCTGGTGAGACCCCTTGCTAGCCACATTTGTTTCCCAAAGGCATATAAATTAGTATATGCAAATTGCACTTCCACCCCAAGTTTTTTAAGTATGTAGCAACACGGGGTGGGGTGGGGGTGGCTATTTTAATTTCCACAACACCAAGTATGTAAACATAACTGTAAATAATTAAAATGATGAGTGGTTCACAGATCCAATCACCCAGCATGGATAGAGAGGGGGCAAGTGTAAGAAATGGGGTGTCAACAGCTGCCCAAGGACCCCTGGTACCAACACCTGTCCTGGCTATCAAAGAAATGTTTTTGAATTCCTTAAGATCAAGGTCACAGTGGAAAATAATGGCAAGTTATTGCACCTCACTGACACGTATTCATTTGTTTTTCAAACAGTACTCTGCTCAGTAAGATGCAGTTTGTGGACAACTTTACAGCTGAGATTTTGCTATAAACATTGCCCCCTCTAGCTACACTTTTCTTGGCCTAGAGTTGGCTGGCAGAGTTTGGTTTAGCACCAAGTTCTGAAAAATGTGTTTGGTATACTAACTATTCTTGTGTACTACTAAAAAAATGGTGTGTGCTTTCTCCCTTCTAAAGCAAAGTTGGCATTAAAGTTATTGTACAAAGCACCGCACTTGAAGAAACAGTTGTAGTTATTCATCCTCTGCCCACTCCCCTGCCCACCCCCTGTTCAGATAATGTACAGATTTCTTCCAGCTTTCTTTTCTCTCATCTGAAGAGCTGCTGCATATCAGAATGTTACTTATTAGACTTACATTTCAACTACGTGAAGCATATGCTAAGTTTTGACATAACTGGCAGGACATTAAAAATAAATAAATCTTAAAGTTGGCACACCAAGCTGCTTTACTAATACAGGACAAAAAGCCATGCTACAACCTCTGGAAAAAGTATACCTTTATTATCCAGTGTTCAACATTAACTTTACGATCCTGAGATACATAACCATGCATAATTACCACATGTTTATCCTAATCTGGCCTTTGACATCCAAGATGTATATTTTTAGGACCCACTCTATTCTTGTAATTTGTTTTAGAATGTTTTAATGTTGTATCTTAAATTGTTGTGACCTACTCAGAGCCTAGGGCTTGCTGAACAGAAGGTTGTCTCATGTTATGAGCAGTTTCCAGTTACGAACGGCCCTCCAGAACAGATTAAGTACGTAACACGAGGTACCACTGTATTGTCAGTGCAATAGTATCCATTTGTAGTAAGGTTACTGGTTACTCAGCAACTAAATTACACTCAAACATAGAGCACAGGTACCCACTAAATTTGCAGTTGAACAGGCGAAATAAACTGTAGCATGGAAGACAGTAGCAGTAGATGATCAATTATTCACAGTGGAGCAGGTAAGGGGTCCTTACCCCTAGCCCAGCCCACCACTGCCACTAATTCCTCCTACAATCCTTAGTAATAATGGCTGCTTTGGATCTTTTCTTCGCTCCCAAGGAGATGCTCCAAAGCTTCTCTTACTATGGGGGTGGGGACAAAAGCAGTGATTTGCAGGTGGCTACCAATAAGGGACGCGGGTGGCGCTGTGGGTTAAACCACAGAGCCTAGGGCTTGCTGATCAGAAGGTCAGCGGTTCGAATCCCCATGACAGGGTGAACTCCCACTGCTTGGTCCCTGCTCCTGCCCACCTAGCAGTTTGAAAGCACATCAAAGTGCAAGTAGATAAATAGGTACCGCTCCGGCAGGAAGGTAAACAGTGTTTCCATGCGCTGCTCTGGTTCGCCAGAAGCGGCTTAGTCATTCTGGCCACATGACCCAGAAGCTGTACGCCGGCTCCCTTGGCCAATAAAGCGAAATAAGCGCCGCAACCCCAGAGTCGTCCGTGACTGGACCTAATGGTCAGGGGTCCCTTTACCTTTACCCCGGGACCTTAGGGTAAAGGGCAGGTACAAGTAAAATAAATTGGATTCACTAAATTTATCCTGAAAAAACAATATGGTTGATTTACCATAAAAAAGTTAGACTTTAAGGCCACTTAAGTGAACAAAGAAGGATTTTCATCAAGCCTCTCTAGTCCTGGTGTACCCATTATACCTCACTGGCTTATACACACTTAAGCTTGCTCAACATCCTTAGTTCCAATGTTCACCAGTGAGAGCAAGGAGTAAGGCTACACTGTATAGCTCACTTCTCATGCACTGTATAAGTGTCTCTAAAAATTGGGCATTATATAGTTGTACATGTAAAGGTTTATTCTGGATCAGGAACCCCAACCTTTCAGAGTTCTAGATCCTAGTGAAGTCCCATTCCCATAGTCCTTACTCTCATGTTGGTCAACACAAAGCAAATAATGCCCCAATTAGGATTTTACTGCTATGTAAAAATAAACTTGAATGGTTATATGAATTATTACAACAAAGTAGTATATTAATGCAAGGTTAGGAACACAGTTCTAATCATTATTTAAAGATGATTATCTTTCCCCATACAAATACATCCTAAAAAATAGCTTTAAACCCTTCACATTACTCTTACCAATAATACTTTTAAATCCTGATGAAGTTCGAGCAAAATATTTTCAGTCTATTATCCTATATTTTTGTTTTAATGAAGCTGTGAATTGCACAACTGAATTACATTGAGCAAGATGTAATGCCTTCAACTCAGATTTTTAAAGATGTGTATGAGGCCCGTGTGTCCAATTAACAAAGTGGCTGCAATGTGTATTTTCACTCATAACAGCTGAGATCAACAAATAAAACAAGTTATTTCAAATAAATTTAGTCATGTGTTGTTTAAGTTTGATTGTGTGTGCTGTTACACTGCCTCAACTTTGGAATTCTCTCCATTCTGCTCCACATTTATACACAAATTGGGCAAACACAAATATAATCTCATTTACTACTTCATTTTAATACATGATTATTCATGCACTGTTATCTGCATTTTGCACTCTGATTTAGTTATGTAGAATGATTATATTTCTGCCTTTAGGTATTTGAAAAATAGTACTGAATATGCAAGCTTGGGTTTCCCAAAGCACTTTACTATAAACAATAACTTGAATACAAAACTGGGAAAAGATTCATTGGAATTTCAAAGTAAAACCGTGCACATCATGTAATTCTACTGAAATAAGGCTAGTGGCAAATTTCACTTATCACTTGGAAACATATTTCTGCCCTTGGATACCCAGGCAAATTAGAAAGCATGCAGCTAGTATGTCTGGATAGTGCTACAATGTGTGACTTAAGTTGACATTCAGCAGCTTGTAAAGGAGTGCCACAAGAGCTGAAGGAACAAATGGATTAGACGTTAACTTCAGGTGGTTCTTGGCAACTGCTATGTATTGTGAATGTTTTCAGTAAAAGAAAGCGAGGAAGTGATCAAGAGACATGCATGAAGACATGCATAAAATCTCTTTAACATTGGATTAAACCTAAAATACTAAATAGTTTTACTCAAAAGCAATCTCTGTTCACTCACTTCTAAGTAACATTTAAGGATAAAGGTGTCTGTCGCATGTATGTTCAAAAATGTTTTAAATGGATACTGTGAAAATGATAAATTCATGCATCCTTTTATTTTCCTATTAAAAGAACAAGTTGGTAAACCACAGATGGAAATCTTCAGACCATCAGACCTCCACATTTGGGCACAAAAGCCAGTTCAGCTAAGCACCTGGCCTACATGACATACAACATCAGGTGATCAGCCAAAGTGGTTTGCAGGCCCAATCAACAAGCTGTTCAGGGCACCTGCAGATATCTGCACAAAGGACTTCACATGACCCAACAATCTCCTGCTTGTTGGGTCCTGAAAACTCCCTTGCAGAACATTCTACAGTGTGGTCTTGCACAGCATTCAGCTGATTGCCGCAGAGAACTCTGATACTTTGCATGATTTCTCAACAAAATGTGTGGGCAAAAAAAGTTAGGTTAGGTAATGCCATTGTGATTAACAGGTGTGTGACCTCAACTGCCTGTCACATTTGGTCCATGGGTGTGGGTGTGTGAAAACAATCTGGTCCACTGTAGCTCCGCCAGCTCTGAGGTAGACAATGATCAGCGGGGAAATATACCTAGTGGGGGGAAATGCTTCCTCACTTGTCCATTAATGGAGAACTTCAGCATCATAAGACTTCACCTTAAAAAAAATTAAGAGTTCTTTGTATGCTCATTGAAAGTCAACATTCATTGAACATACAAATATGGTATTCTTATGAAGACACTTAAACTGTCCCACTTTCAGACTTGGAATGTGACACTGTGCCCATTTCAAAGCCTAGAAGAGCAGGTTACCTAACAAACTATACATATTATCCCATGAAAAGCAACGGGTTATTTCACGGGAAGGAAAGCTGCAAACTAGAATTCAACAACCTCAATCTAGGTCACTAAAGTGATGTTTTATTATCATCATCGTCATCAGGTGTTTATTATTTCCCACTACTTCTGCAATTAGAATCACTGGTTAGGTTTCAAAGAACCCTTTATGTATGTAAATGAGTGCAGGGAGGTAGCTATTGTGTTGTTTGTTATGTTATTATGTTTGTGTTTTTATACTGTAAACTGCTCTGTGATTCTTGGATAAAGGGTGGTATATAAATTTAATTAATTAATAGTAACAACAACAATAATAATAATGCAAGCAAAAGTCATTTTTCACAGTAGTTCCTTGCTACATCAAATAATTTAGTGAAGCTGTCCTAATAGGCTGTATATGGAACTGCCCTTTGAATGAATCAATTTGAAAGCCAGAAACTACAGAAACTAGGACAGTCAGCCAGTACCAAAGAACATGGTTTGAAACTAGGATACTTTTACACCTTGTTTTCAAATTACTATCAGCATCTCCCACATTTGTGGCATTTACTGTGTAAGACATACTGAGAAAAGCCCTAATGATTATTCTGGAGCAGTGGATTTAGGATACTTAATGGTTTACAGTAAAGACAGCATCATGTTTTAGATTACCAAGCAGTTGTGAAATATGTAATACATTCTAATTAAGGCTTTTATCCATCGTTGAAGGCATTTTAAAGGATTTTATGAAGAAAGCTTTGTAAGCACTCTAGGAAGGATAAACTGAAGCAGAAATCTGAAGATTTGAGTTGAAACTGCAGATGATGTTAAGAGTATTAGTCTGACCTATCTTTGAGGGTGGGAGACTTCCTACTTACAGATTTGGCAGTTGCAGAAATGTACTGGACAACCATCTCACGTTTTGTGGTCAAGTCCTTATTCCGTAAAGGAGCTTTTCGTTCTTCATTCAGGTTCATGTCTTCCTGTAAGTAAATAATCATAACATTGCCAGGATTGGATTAATATTTCATAGTTTCAGTTAATCTTCATGAGTACAGATGCTAAGAATTGCTCTATGTTTAAAGAGAAAGGAGGGATGACTGGTTTACTCTAGACAGGCTATTTCACATCATCATCCTAAGCTATCTGTTTATATGAACAACATTAATGCACAATTTCCAGCATGCTCATATACACACATGCTCAATGCTAAGCAACAGAATGCAACAAGTCCAGTAGTGCAGTTAACTGCCCAAGTAATAATTTGGGGTCTAACTCTTCACTCACATCTCAGTAAAACAAAATAAACTATGTTTTAATGTGAGCATGCAGTGCCCTGGTGCACACAGCTGGAATTTTGGCCATTTCACTCCTCTCTTGGTGCACCTATGAGGAAACAGGTTAGAGTCTGGTTTGTTATGTGGAAACCCAAACTTATATTTAGTTTCTCAAAAAGACCACAAGTAGTAAGCAACTTTAAAAAAATTTGACTTAACACTTGTGTGGAGAAAAAAGAAACTACAAGCCCAGGTTCAATTGCAGTAACAACCTTAATTCTGGTCTGTTTCCTCCCTGGCAACAAAATATCAGGAGCAGAGAAGGTCCCATGGTTTCATCAGTGTGCATCAGCACATTCACATTAAAACACAGCTTATTTTAACTATTTTAAAATGCTTCATGTAAACCAGGCCATATACAAACATCCTTCCATGATAACATTCCAGGTAAGGAAGCAATCAATGACCTTGAGAAAGACACTGAGAAAAGTCTCTCTAGGATGACAATAGCTTTCCGAACCGTAATCTGCATATACTGTTCATTCATTAGGCATCTCCACCACACTACAACTCCTGGCCACTGATTTATCTCCAAAAAAATAAAAATAAAATATTGGGGTAACATCCCCATGGCAACTGAAACGTGCCTTCCAGTCCTCTATCCAAGACAATCAAATTAAAATGTATGTTGAAATATTCACACACTAATCTATCTCCTTCTCATTCACTATTTAATTAGTGTCTGAATTGGTCTTGGAGCAAGTATTAACCGTTTTGCTCAGAAGCTCAATAACAGAGTTACGACAACTGATAACACAGAAGTCTAATTTTATGTATTGTTCACAATACAAACACATGCTTGTCAAGCAAAAAGCTTACCATCATTTTTTCAAACAAATCCATAACTTCTTTTTCTGATAAATTCATTGAACGTTCATCAAATAGTGGCTGAGCCACTGGCAATTCATTTATAGAAGCCTGGGAGTCAATGGGGTGCTGAATGAGAAGTTTCTCCTTTTTGACGCCCGATTTCCTAAAACTGGTTATTCTGTCACGCTGCAGAAAGAACACAAATACTTTCTATTAGGGGTAACATATAAGAGAAAATCATTTACTTCCACTTTGCATGCTAAAATTAATAATCATGCTGAAGATAATTAAGCCATACAGCTACAATTCTGAGACTGTACTTCAGAGCTTTGTTTTGCCTAATCATGGGGTGTACTCCCCTTTAAAATGCAATATTTCTGCACAGAATATAATGTACAATTTGTCTATTTAAATCAGATGCAATTTTAGTCCAAATAATGTGGTGCATAGCATCACTTGCCCTAAAACAGGGCAATGTGTAGTCTTTTAAGTTCTGAGTCTCAAAATTCTCAACCAAGATAGCTCAAAATAGCTCAGAATTTGGTTCAAGAAAAAGTGAAATCTAAATCTGTATAAGTCAGACAAGTAGAGAAAATATGCTCATTTTGTATAAAAGTATTTTGCTACTAATCAGGAAAATCTGGATCTGACTGGGATTTCAGAAGATATTACCCATCCTTTTTGAACCGTATTTTCCCCCCAGCCTTTAATGCTAGAAATCACCATGTAAGGATGAATTTCCAAAACTAAACTCTATGCTTGTGTTCACAGATTTATAATGTATACAGCTCTATCTATATAGGTAAGCATTCAAAGTCTTCAGGTAATATCCAGTTCTCAACTGCATACCAGAGGACGGCTGAACTGGATATATCCAAAATGGCAGAGCCATGGTTTACTTAATTATGTTCATGAGAGGCTTGGATCAAAACATCTTAAAAGTCACTCTAGGTTTAAGTACAGTCTCTTTTTTAGGATTCATCAGACAAACAAGTTAGCTATTATATTGCTTCAAGATCTTTTACAAGCATTAGCTGAAGGGAACGTTAAGCAGGACAGAATTGTCAGTAAAATGGTTTAGTAGATTTCTTCTCTGTGCAAGTTCTGCATGCAAGCTTGCATATTCAACAGCCACTACTTCTCCTACTGGATGGTCTTACAGGAAGCATGGGACAAAGTTTTGCTTAAAATGAATTAACTGGATACAACCCAGTTATGTGAGAGATGGGTAATATTGGAGCTCTACAGGAAATGCTTTACACCTTCATGCACATAAAATGCAAAATTACAGTGATAGTCTATTTCTTCAAAGAATACAATAATTTGTAATATCCATTATAATGGATGTGTTCTTTAGCATACTTTAATAACACTTATTAAATATTCATTATAATGGACGTTACCTGTGGCAAATATATCATGAGTGATATAGACAGCAGGGGTTTGTGGCACATTTTGAAAGGAGCTATAGAGCTCATATACCAAAAGAAAGGCTAAAGTCAGCACCTTAGCAGGCTATAAGTTAGATGCAAATACCATATAAAGGGATAGAGAGGGAAATGCTACCTCAAACTCTGGACTTGACTTGTAATGCACTTGCCAAAATGATTGGCCACCACTGCTCTGAAGTGTTACAGGGTGCCACATGTCATATTACTAATGAAAGAGACAGTATTCACATCTACATCTGAAAGTCTTTGCCAGCATCAGGGTTAAAAGGATTAAAATCAGGGAGGTATCAGGGAAAATAGTTATTTAAAACCAAATAGGCAAGAGATAGCTTTTCCAAAGTTTGTTCCCTTATAGCAAGAACAGTGAACCTATGGCCTTTCAGGTGTTGCTGGAGCATAACCCCCTTAATCTCTAGACACTGGTAATGCTGACTGGGGCTGATGGGAGTCAGGAGTCCAACATGTAAAGGGCAAACAGCTTCCTCAGTCTTTCCTTACATGGTGGAACACTTCACAATATTCATTTCCTACTGGTCATAATTACTCTTATGCAGCAGAAGCAGCATGCACTAGAAAGAAACACAAACCCAGCATGTAAGACTCTTACCATATCATCTGCCAAAGTTTTTATCTGAAGATTCTAGTTAATTTTTTAAAAAAAGAAGAAAAGAAAACAGTATATTACCCAACATACCTTTTGAAATTAACATGAAGTTCCCGAAGCTTATTTTTTACTTGTTTCTAAAGCTTTTTTCATTATTTTCTCACAAAATGCTTCCATACCAGGTATGACGCATTTAAAGCTAGCACTACCAAATTTTATTTTGACTGTATGTTACTAGTATACCATATCACTTCAACCTCATTTTGACATTACTGTATCATTGTCAAAAAAAAAGAGAAATTGGGTGTTGGGTGTTAACAGAGAAAAATAAATAGCATCTAATACAACATTACATTGGTCTGAACACACAGCAAAATATTTATACACAATACAGCACAGTCTTTGACTAAATAAATAAACTGCTTAGGCAGCACTGTGGTTAACACCTTTTTAGTCACCAAACAAAGCTTTGTCCAAAAAGTGTGAAGAAAACCTCTGAACTATATGATACTCTAAATATATTACAAGTGACAAAGACAAGGACAATCTTCTAGCCAGTCCTTGTTATAGGTTTGTCTAAGGAGCTTTCTGGCTGGGTTGGTTGACAGTGAGAAAGAAGATGATATTATGAGCTGTGTGAAGCTTTTCCTATCCTCATCAGAAGGCTTTCATTTCCTGGTAAAAAAAAACCTTATTTTATTGTTTGAAGAATGGCCCAGAGATTTGCCTTAAGATAAAATCAGCTTGTGAGGCATAAACAGCATCTTACACACTTTACTTAGTACAGGACATACCAAATGTACATTCCCTCAAAATATGATGTAGCACTCTTTACAGTGGTGCCCCACAAGACGAATGCCTCGCAAGACGGAAAACTCGCTAGATGAAAGAGTTTTCCGTTTTGGAGGTGCTTCGCAAAACGAATTTCCTATGGGCTTGCTTCGCAAGACGACAATGTCTTGCGAGTTCCTGCTGGGTTTTCCCCCCCCCCTTCTAAGCCGCTAAGCCGCTTATCAGCTGATCTGATCAGCAGATAAGCCGCTAAAAGCGCTAATCCGCCAATGGGCTTGCTTCGCAAGACGAAAAAACCGCTAGACAAAGAGAATCACAGAACGGATTCTTTTCGTCTTGCGAGGCACCACTGTATACTTATACTTCCAATGATTTATCACAGAAATAAAATGGCTCAAGGCAACTGTGGATCAAGTTATTGTCCCCTTATAGTGCTAAAAGAAAGACGGACATTATCTTAATACAGTGGTAAAGGTAAAGGGACCCCTGATCATTAGGTCCAGTCGTGGCCGACTCTGGGGTTGCGGTGCTCATCTCGCTTTACTGGCTGAGGGAGCCGGCGTACAGCTTCCGGGTCATGTGGCCAGCATGACTAAGCCGCTTCTGGTGAACCAGAGTACTAAATTCATTCCGGAGGTCCGTTCTTAAGCTGATACTGTTCTTAACCTGAAACACCACTTTAGCTAATGCGGGCTCTTAACCCGAGCTACTATTTCTGGGTTAGCGGAGTCTGTAACCTGAAGCGTATGTAACGTGAAGCGTATGTAACCCGAGGTACCACTACATAATAATAAATGTTATTTATACCCCGCCCTCCCCAGCCAATACCAGGCTCAGGGCAGCTAACACCCAATATAAAAACAAATTGATTGAGATACAACTTTAAAAACAAGATTAAAATACAACATTAAAACACAGCCTCATTTCAATGGAAACTCAAATCAAAAACTTTTGGGGGGATGAAAACGTCAAGTCTTCACCAAGGCTAACTGTAATGTGTATGGGTTGCTCGTGCGTAAGTTGCCGCCTCTCCAGGCTTTGTTGCCTTGCTAAACCTTTCAGTCTGGGCAGCCCTTCACTTCGTGGCTGCCTCAGTCGCTAGCAGAATCCGTCAGTGGGCGTTTCTTAAATCTTTTCCAACATAAAAGTTGTTTGACACCCAGTCTCCTCCTACTCTCTCTGCGCGGAAGTCTTCTGCGCAGGGTGGGTGTGGGTAGCGGAGGACCCGTGCTCTCCCCGCTGGTGTCCGGTGAAGAGTCCTGGAGCCCTCTCGCCGATTCCCCCATCAACCCCTCTATATCCCTGGTGTTACGCTGATTTGCTTCCCCATTTGCGGAGCTGCCTCTCTCCCTGCTAGGCCCTTCTCCGCCTCTAGCTCCGATGTCAGTTCCCTGACACTAACTATCCAAACTGGTCCTACATGGGCCAGAAAAAAGCCAGGGAAGTCCCCAAATAGGAATTCCATCACAGGAGGAGAAAGGAAAAAAGAAAGAAAGAGGGGGAGGGAATCAAATTTATTCCAAGCCAAAGACCAGGCAGAACAGCTTGTCTTACAGGCCCTGCAGAAAGAAATCAGATCCTGCAGGGCCCTGGTCTCATGAGACAGAGTGTTCCACCAGGCCAGAGCCAGTGTTGAAAAGCCCCTGGCTCTGGTTGAGGCTAATCTGACTTTCTTAGGGCCCGGGACCTCTAGGGTGTTGCTATTTATGGACCTTAAGGTCCTCTGTGGGGTATACCGGGAGAGGTGGTCCCGTAGGTACGAGGGTCCTAAGGTGTGAAGGGCTTTAAAGGTCAAAACCAGTACCTTAAATCTGACCCTGGACTCCATCGGGAGCCAGTGCAGCTGGAAAAGCACTGGGTGAATAAGCTCCCATGGCAGAGACCCCGTGAGGAGCCTCGCTGAAGCATTCTGCACCCACTGGAGTTTCTGGGACAGCTTCAAGGGCAGAATTACAGTAGTCAAGCCTGGAGGTGACCGTCACATGGATCACTGTGGCCAGGTTGGGGCAGGAAAGGTAAGGGACCTATTTTTTTACAGCGTTATTCTGGATAAAACTTATTGGCCTTTTGGCTAACATCAAGTGTAATATACTAGGTTTATTATATGAGGTACTTGAGTTCACTTAGTATTGTTTTACTTGGTTCTCTCTCTCTCATACAGACACACTAAAGTATATAAGGATTTACACATTTTGGAATTAGATTCTTCTCTCCCACATTATAGCAATGAACTCAAAATTCATTACATATACATACACTCAACACTACTTTTTCATATAACAGTTTAGATCTAAGTATGGAACTCATGCTGTATTCTAATTATCCTAAGTGTACTCACCAATAGACACATGTCACTAAATTTTGCTTGTTACTGCCAAGTAAATTATGTTGAAGATGTTGTTCATTTAAGCAACTGGTTTTAATGTGCTTTATACACTAATTTAAAGTGTAAAAATATTAATACTTCACTTTTAGGTCTATTGCAAACAAGGACCAAAGCTATTACAACTTGTGTTTCCTTATTTTTAACAATGACCAAATAACTTATGCAATGACAAAACAAGTCTTTAGTGTTCAATCAATGATACCATGTGAAAGTATACATGTCAAGCTGTTACCAGTCAACTATTGCAGTTAGTATATTTTTTACTGATGTTTAGCTCCATTAACAGTCTGAACTCTAATCTTCCTGTAATGGCAGAATTGATATGAGGAACTTGGGACTAAAATTCATCTTACTGACAAGACTACAAAGTTTCTGAAAAACATATGATCCCAAACTATTCAGAAAACTGAATAGTTATATGGACAGGAATAGTTTGCCTACTGTAATTCATTTCTCTAAGGCAGCCAGTCCCAACCATTGGGTCCCCAGATGTTGTTGGACTACAACTCACATCATTCCTGACCACTGGCCCTGCTACCTAGGGATGATGAGAAAGGCTGCTATAAAGAATACATCCTTAATAACCAAAAAGCAACTGCATTATTTCAACACTGTCCAGTTTGAAAAAAACTCTAAAAACAGCCACACAAAAATCACCTGCACCCCAGTTTTGGCATATTTTTATTGAAACTTTTCATCATAAAATACACTGGTACCTCCGGTTGCACACGGGATCCGTTCTGGAGCTCCAGTCGGATCCCGAGGTGTGCATATCTGGAGGTGCCGCTTCTGCGCATCACGAAACCCAGAAAAATACTTTCTGGTTTGCTGCGCACATATCCCAAAGGATACGGAACTGGAGGTGAACGTAAGTAGAGGTACCACTGTACAATTGAAAAAAACCTACTATAAATAAAAATAAAAAAGGAAAGGAAAGGAAAAGAGAAAGAAAAATACAAAGCCCTCTCTCAAAAGTAGATCTTAACCCTTGTCTCACACAGAAGAGGGTGGATCCTCCCAGCTCTCACCTGGGAGCTTCCGTTTCTTCTCCCAGCCTCTTATCCTAGAAGATATTCCCTTTTCTGCGTCTCACACAGCGCTTTTCACAAGCCAGCCATCCCCTTCATACCCACACCCCAATTTTGAACACTCTGGTGGAAGCAGGGGAGAAAAGGAAGACTATGTTCAAGTTTACATTGTCCTTCTGGCTCTCCATTACAGTGGTGCCTCGCAAGACGAAATTAATTCGTTCCGCAAGTTTTTTCTTCTTGCGAGTTTTTCGTCTTGCGAAGCACGGTTAGGAATGCATTGAAAATCAATTAATGCGTTCCTATGGAAACCGCTTGCCAGGCTGGCGGTGCGGAGAAGGGCTTTTCTCCCCACCGCAAGCCTTCAGGACAGGTACGGGAACAGAGGGGAAGGGGCGCAGCGCTTCTCCTCTGTTCCCGGGGCTTGCGGTGGGAGGAGGGTTTTTCCTCCCCACCGCCAACATTCAGAACAGCATTCTGAATGTTGGCGGTGGGAAGGAAAACCCTCCTCCCACCGCAAGTCTTCAGGACAGCCTTCCGAAGGCTGGTGCGGGGAGAAGGGCTTTTCTCCCCACCGTCAGCCTTCGGAGGAGCCTTCCGAAGGCTGGTGCGGGGAGAAGGGCTTTCCGCCCCACCGCCAGCCTTCGCAGGAGCCTTCCGAAGGCTGGCTCAGGGAGAAGGGCTTTTCTCCCCACCGCCAGCCTTCGGAGGAGCCTTCCGAATGCTGGTGCGGGGAGAAGGGCTTTCCGCCCCACCGCCAGCCTTCAGAGGAGCCTTCCGAAGGCTGGCGCGGGGAGAAGGGCTTTCCGCCCCACCGCCAGCCTTGGAGGAGGTCCGAGGACAGTGGGGAAGACACGCTGCGCTTCCCCGCTGTCCCGGAGATTTCCCTATGGGCTTTCGTCTTGCGAAGGAAGCCCATAGGGAAATTTGTTTTGCGAAGCGCCTCCAAAACGGAAAACCCTTTCGTCTAGCGGGTTTTCCGTCTTGCGAGGCGTTCGTCTTGCGGGGCACCACTGTATTATTTAAAGAAAATGCTTTGCTAAATTTCAATTTCTGTAGCGTGCATGAAGTACAGTACATAGCTTGCAACTATTATACAAATGAATCTACTAAAAATACTATTAAAGCTACAGCACCAGTAAAGCCATCCATGTATACAACAGCTTCATTAAAAAAAAAAAAAAGCTTAGTTTAACATATTAAATTCAGTGGCAAGCAGTATTACCACATGGAATTAACTTCAACTGACCACTAGGAGTCTCCACAGAACTAACAACAGTGAAAAATTTGATGAGGAAAGTGCAAAAGCATGAAGATTAGGGCAGCATTTCTGAGCAACCACACCCACAGCTTCTAAAGAGGAGGAAAACCACAAGGACAAAAAAGTGGGAGCACGCAATGGTATACAAAGCACCAAGAGAGTATACTTTGCTTAACCACTAAGCATGTAACTGGCAGGACAGCAAATGGTCTAATTAAACCTTCTAGCTGAAGCATAGTTTTGTAACTAGTTTGAAGTGATGCCTGTGGTTTTCCTAGGTATACAGCAAGGCACATTCACTCTAATAAACAAATTACTGGGCCCACGTTTGATGTATCTCACATAGAAGGCAAGAACATATAAAGAGTCTAATTTCAAAAACATCCAAACTCAAGACCTAGGAGAAATTGTTGCTGTCTCCTGACATCTTCCACCTGAGGCAGCAATCATCCAAATTCTGATCAAATGTTACACCACCTACAGAGCAGCACACAATGCTATGCATTTAGTTGCATCTAACACTAATGTTCTTATAGCAAAGATGGTTCCATACATGTTTCAAAGTCCTAATTTAAAAGTAGTAGAATTTACACTTGGAAATGATCTTAGCATATGTATTTATAGGAACTCAAACACCAGATTCTGCTCTGTTCCAGTAACAAGAAGCCGAAAGCACCAGCCTGAAGATGACGAGTGAGACCTCGTCGAAACGTCGCACAGACACCCCGACTCTTACACGGGAAGACACCCGAAGACACCAAAACCTGCATTCCTGTACCCGTGAAAATCTACGAAAGCAAATATATATATATATATATATATATATATATATATATATATATATATATATATATAGTAATAAGTTACTTAATAGATTTATACATTTTGAGGTGCTTAATTTCACAGAAAGACAATTAAGAATTATTGTGTTATTTTAAACTTATTTTGCATATGTGTAACAGTACACTATTTTGGACTACTACCAACCACCAACAAGTCTATTCACATGAGGATAACCTTATCACATGCAGATGCTACAATTGAAAGAAGCACCCAAATTATCATTTTGATGATGAGAACATCAAATAAGACAGATAAGACTGCTCTCCTTTAGCTGCCTGCTGAAATCTTTTCTGGTTGGATGGGCCTATTCAGACACATAATTTGGGTATATTTTTATTACTTACGTGGATGCTGCTCTGGAGTTTTCCAGGAGGAAGGGCGTGATATATAAATTTAAATAAATAAATAATGCATGCTCTGGCCATACTTGTGAGGCAAGTTGCTTGTTAGGTGACTAGAATGACTAGCAGATGTTCTAAAGGAAAGCTAATGATCAGAACATAGCTAGAGATATTTGAGCATTTTGAATGGAGGAGGCCAAGATAATGTGGAAGCTAAGGAAAGGGGGTGAGTGTAAGGTGTGTGTGTTTCACAAAACCATTTGGGGGGCAGAGTCAGAATGCCCTGGGGGTGGAATGCAAAACTCTCCAAAAATGTAGTATACAAAAGAAGATATGCTACTTGACTTCTGTTAGGTCCTTTCCACATAAAAGACAAAAGTGGAAAGGACCTAACAGAAGCAGAAGACATCAAGAAGAGGTGGCAAGAATACACAGAGGAACTATACCAGAAAGAAATGGATGGCTCCTACACCACAGGTAGTGTGGTTGCTGACCTTGAGCCAGACATCTTGGAGAGTGAAGTCAAATGGGCCTTAGAAAGCACTGATAATAACAAGGCCAGTGGAAGTGATGATATTCCAGCTGAACTATTTAAAATTTTAAATGATGATGCTGTTAAGGTGCTACACTCAATATGCCAGAAAGTTTGGAAAACCCAGCAGTGGCCAGAGGATTGGAGAAGATCAGTCTACATCCCAATCCCAAAGAAGGGCAGTGCCAAAGAATGCTCCAACTACTGCACAATTGCACTCATTTCACACGCTAGCAAGGTTATGCTTAAAATTCTACAAGGCAGGCTCAAGTAGTATGTGGACCGAGAACTCCCAGAGGTGCAAGCTGGATTTAGAAGAGGCAGAGGAACCAGAGACCAAATTGCAAACATGCGCTGGATTATGGAGAAAGCTAGAGAGTTCCAGAAAGACATCTACTTCTGCTTCATTGACTATGCAAAAGCCTTTGACTGTGTCAACCACAGCAAACTATGGCAAGTTCTTAAAGAAATGGGAGTGCCTGATCACCTCATCTGTCTCCTGAGAAATTTCTATGTGGGACAAGAAGCTACAGTTAGAACTGGATATGGAACAACTGATTGGTTCAAAATTGGGAAAGGAGTATGACAAGGCTGTATATTGTCTCCCTGCTTATTTAACCTATATGCAGAATTCATCATGCGAAAGGCTGGGCTAGATGAATCCCAAGCCGGAATTAAGATCGCCGGAAGAAATATCAACAGCCTCAGATATGCAGATGACACAACCTTGATGGCAGAAAGTGAGGGGGAATTAAAGAACCTTTTAATGAGGGAGAAAGAGGAGAGCGCAAAATATGGTCTGAAGCTCAACATCAAAAAAACGAAGATCATGGCCACTGGTCCCATCACCTCCTGGCAAATAGAAGGGGAAGAAATGGAGGCAGTGAGAGATTTTACTTTCTTGGGCTCCATGATCACTGCAGATGGTGACAGCAGTCACGAAATTAAAAGACGCCTGCTCCTTGGGAGAAAGGCGATGGCAAACCTAGACAGTATCTCAAAAAGCAGAGACATCACCTTGCCAACAAGGTGTGATGTATGTGATGTATGGAAGTATGTGATGTATGGAAGTGAGAGTTGGACTATAAAGAAGGCTGATCGCCGAAGAATTGATGCTTTTGAATTCTGGTGCTGGAGGAGACTCTTGAGAGTCCCATGGACTGCAAGAAGATCAAACGTATCCATTCTTCAGGAAATCAGCCCTGAGTGCTCACTGGAAGGACAGATCCTGAAGCTGAGACTCCAATACTTTGGCCACCTCATGAGAAGAGAAGACTCCCTGGAAAAGACCCTGATGCTGGGAAAGATAGAAGGCACAAGGAGAAGGGGACGACAGAGGATGGGATGGTTGGATGGTGTTCTCAAAGCTACAAACATGAGCCTGACCAAACTGCGGGAGGCGGTGGAAGACAGGAGTGCCTGGCGTGCTCTGGTTCATGGGATCAAAAAGAGTCGGACACGACTAAACGACTAAACAACAACAAATGTTCTACTTGTGTATAAATAATCCAAGTAGTGGAACTTCTCACTACTCAAAGAACTGGAGAACACAAAACAATATGATAGTTGTCCAAATATACACTAAGTTAAAGTTTTGTTACCACTCACAAACAGCACATTCTAAAATTCAAAACATTTCCATATGCCAGATGTGACTGTAGACCCAACTCCTGGGAAATATAAGTACTTGTAGTGATCAGTTGTCTAAAAAGTATGTCCAGTGTCCATCTACTGTAGAGGATGAAAATCTGTCCCTTGCTAGCAGATATGCTAGAACTCACAGGGTCCCAAAAGAAAGAATTCGTCCATTTGATCCAAACATAGGATTTCCAAAGCTTCTAAGCCAAACCTAAAGCTTCACAAAAAGCATATGACCTCTTCCTTGGACAGTATCACTTCAGAATGCAGATAGGAGATCACATGCTAAAATACAATCCCATGTAAGAATACTTTCACACACAAAACCAGCCCACGGGCTTTAGTCAAGTCACCCTCCTTAACATAATAGCTGTTTTCAGAATCCTAGGGGGTACCGTATTTTTCGCTCTATTGGACGCACCGGACCATAGGAGGGCGAGAACAGGATTTTTTTTTCTTGTTCTCCCCCTCTAAAACAAGGTGCGTTCTGTGTGTTCAAGGTGCATTCACCCGAAGCCTCCGGAGCCCAGCAGGAATTCTGGAGGCTTTGCGTTCCTTTTGACTTGCTCTTTGGGGCTGGCGGGGGGGGGGGAGTGCTGCTTTCCCCCACCGCCAGCCTCCAAACCAGGTCAGGTTTGGAGGCTGCTATTCACAAGCCTTGGGAGCTTGCAGATATCAGCCCGAAGCCCGGGGCACACTGCGCAGCACTCCCCGGGCTTCAGGATGCAGGAACTCCCACCCGGCTCCCAAGGCTTGCGGATATCTGCCCGAAGCCTGGAGAGCGAGAGGGGTCAGTGCGCACCGACCCCTCTTGCTCTCCAGGCTTCAGCGAAAGCCTGCATTCGCTCAATAGGACGCACACACATTTCCCCTTCATTTTTGGAGGGGGGAAAGTGTGTCCTATAGAGCGAAAAATACAGTAATTCAAAACCACAACAGTAGAAATTCAGAAAAGGCACCACCAGTCAAGAGAATGCCAACATGTTCAATGAACAGTATCAATAAAGCCAATAGAAACAAGACTTCCTTCAGAAAACAGAAATCTTGTTCAAATAAGAAGGAAAAGGAACACAAACTCTGGCAAAAGAAACACAAGCAGGAAAT
Organism: Podarcis vaucheri; assembly: GCF_965113315.1. Taxonomy (NCBI): domain Eukaryota; kingdom Metazoa; phylum Chordata; class Lepidosauria; order Squamata; family Lacertidae; genus Podarcis; species Podarcis vaucheri. Next base: position 16,558,994 of record NC_138758.1, on the reverse strand, counting down.
AAGGAATAAAAAACAATTTGAGGAGCACATCACTAAAAACAAAAAGGCCAACAATAACAAGGTATTTACATGCATTAGAAGCAGGAAATTGCCAATGGAAGTCACTGGACCTTTGAATAACAAGGAAATCAAAAAAGGAAGGAAGAGGCAAATATTAAAATGGCAAATATGATTCAGTGTTAGCATATGTAAACTAATGCATATATATGTTTATAAGATCTGAACTTGTAGTAACTAACCAGGAAAGAGACCCTAGACTTGTGATGGATGTCAGTGAAAATGCTGACCCAATAGATAGCAGCTGTGAAAAATGCAAATGATGTTAATGACCCAAATCAAAACATTGTTATACCAATCGCTCAATATTCTCAGTGGAGAGGATACATTAATTAATATGTTTGAATGTTGAATATGCAAGTGTATTTGTAGAGACAATGAGTAGAACAAACACTATTAGAAACACTACTGGATAAGTGTTTAATGGTCATTGTATGTGTATTTGTTTAAAAACCAATTATTATTTTTTAAGGCAAACTCTATGTTAAGCAAAGTTGGCAACCCTTAAAGGCTGTCCCTTTACCTGCAAGGTATGATTTCAAACCATGTGATAAAAAATGGACAGCCTGACATTACTGTGACATGAGGTGCCAGACAGGTAGCTGGCACTGCCCACTTGTCAAACCAAGCCCTTGGGAGTAAGGGAAAATAAAGATCTGGCTGGCAGGCCTAATCCAGTCCTGCCTTGTTTAAAAGGCAGCCTAATTCCTTCACTCATCCTGTAATTTTGAGGTTCGTTTTCATGGCATGAAATGAACTCCTGATCACTTTCAGGCTCATTGATATGGTTCCAAACTAAAGAAAAACCCTATTTTAGGAATACTAAAATATAATAGACTGCAGCCCCAAGATTCTTTGCTGTTCCCATTTATGACACTTACATGATCGTTTAAGACTATAATCCTACACTTACCTTGAAGTCTCACTGAATTCAATAATACATACTTCTGAATGTGCACGCATATGAGTGTACTATATAGAAAGTCTGGGCCCTGACATGCTCTGAAACTATTTGCTGCCTATGTTTCTTTGTAAAGTTGGTAAACTTGGTGTGGTTTGTGGAGCCATTTGGATGGGGAGGCACCAAATCCACACAAAGAGCCTCTTGACATAAATTACTATCCACACTGAAAAATCTGCAATTTCCCGTGTTTCAGTCTCTGCAATTCTCAAAATGACTCAGATTAAGTAACCTTCTACAATATAGACACATGTTGGTTTGTGTTCAAAAATGTTACAATATTTTACAATAGGCAAATATTTATTATATGCTTTGATGAAATCTACACACACATAAAAACATTCTGAAAATGCTTTTATTAAACTAAAAAACAGCCATAGTAAGCATTCATTCCAATGGACACTTAAACTTATTTATATTCTGAAATGTTTGTTGTGGTTGTTCCAGTATGCTGTCTAGCTAATGTCAGCCACAGCAAACAGAACCAACAATATATGGAAGAATTTGATCATAATTTGTGCCAACATGGAAGCCAACTCTCATGAATTCATTACTGACAGCATAGTATCAACATATATTTATACTTTGCTCAGTGAAGTCTGCATAAAACTCACTATTTTCCTATGCTACATCTGTACTTAAATTATTGTTCATTGGTTTAATTTACCACCAGTTAGAGAAGTAACAAGGATCCAAAGCTGGTGGAGTTCTGCAAACTGTTCTGAACGACTATCTCTTACTCTGTTTATAGAGATTTCTGCCTTCAGTTGAGTACAATAAGCCAATTGTTGTGTACTTTAGTTTTTTCCCCTGATATGTGCACCATCCATAGTTCCATAAGCTTACTGGAATATTTTGTTAAGGGGAAATTATTGGGTTGTTTTTGTTATGTATTTTCTGTTTTTTATATTGTGATTTTATGTCATGAACTACCCTGAGATCTATGGGTATAGGGTTGTATATAAAATTTATTATTAATAATAATAATAATAATAATAATAATAATAATAATAATAATACAGAAACATGTCATTCAAATGACATTCATATGTGCATCAAGACATTCAGTAACTTTTAAGCAATTCCAAGAGAAACTAATGGGCTAAATACAGCCCATTCTTACACATGCTTACCCACGAAGCCAAAGTACTATCACCAAACTGTTTAAAATGTAAAATGAAGTTCAATATAAATGTAAACTAATGTACATTAGGGAAATATATATATAATTTCACATATACACTGACAGGGTCAGAACAGACGGTAGCTAACCAGGAAAAGAATCTTAAGGTCTGACCATATCCATCAAAGCTGAATGATGGAAGATTGAGGCCAGAGAAAAGGAAGTAATTCACTACCATCATTAATTATTATTCTTCATTAACATTTGCAATGCAGGAAGGGTTTGCACATTAGACTTCTACCATTTACATCCAGATATGTTTCCCAAAGTGGGTGATACTGCCCCCTGGGGGGTGCTGGAATGATCCAGGGGGTGGTAGTAGCCTCAGGTGTAACTGGGGGGAGGGTGCTGAAAAGGGGTAGTGGAAGCATAAGAAAATTTTGAAAAACCATTTGTACAGTACATGTTTCATCTGTTGTGAAATGACGCTTACTGCCAGATCTCCCCTGGATCCAGTGGTCATGCTGGACGAAAGGGGTATACCTGGGCTTCAGTATACCCTTTTCAGCTTCACCCAGACCCAGGAAGTGGCTCACAGCTTACCTGCCTGTTGGGCCAATGACAGGCGGCAGTGGCACAAGGCCTAACACTGGGCAGATCGACTGAGCCAGCAGGCTTCACTCTAGACCGCCACGTGGGTTTTTAATCTGAGAGCCTAGTCCACCTTCTCGGCCAGTTTTGAAAAATTGTTTGTACATGTTTCAACAGTTGTGTAATGACACTTACCGCTGTGTCTTACTTAAAACAACATCTTTATTTACTATGTTGTAGGATGTAGGTAGAAATATAGATACATAAAAGAACACAGATTTGTCACTGCATCTTTGTTTGTTTGCTTAAAGAAGGTAGATTTCCAGAGAGGCACTGAATATTTTTTTTCTAAAAATGGGGTGGTAGGCCACACAAGTTTGGGAACCTCTGATCTAGATGGAAAGCAGTATTAACCCATATTACCTCCAGTTTTCATAAGCAAGTAAGTAGAAGCTTATTTATTGCATTATATCCTATATCTTTCTCCAAGTACACAGTTCACCCTCCTCCTTATCCCTACAACAGCCCTGTGAGATAGGTTGAGAGGCTGTGACTGGCATAAGGTGACTGGCCCAATGAGCTTTATGACTGAGGGAGGATTTGAACCCTGATCTCTCGGGTCCTAGTCTGACACTCTAACCACAACACCGTACTGGCCTCCTAGAGTACTTCTGTTATGGGGCAGCTATATGAATTTAGTAGGCAAATACAGTGGTGCCTCGCAAGACGAACGCCTCGCAAAACGAAAAACTCGCAAGACGAAAGAGTTTTCCGTTTTTGAGTCGTTCCGCAAGACGAATTTCCCTATGGGCTTGCTTCGCAAGAAGAAAGCCCATAGGGAAATCTCCGGGGACCTCTTTTAAAATGCTGGCGGTTGGGAGCAAAGACTTTCGCCCACCGCCGGCCTTCAGAAGAGGTCCTGGACCTCTTCTGAAGGCCGGCGGGGGGCAAAAGTCTTTGCTCCCCCCCCCCCCGCCTGCCTTCCCAGGACAGCGGAGACTTCTCCGCTGTCCCGGGCGATCTTAAAATGCTGGGGGGCGGCAGCGAAGGCTTCGCTGCCACCCGCCAGCGAAGGCTTCGCTGCCACCCGCCAGCATTTTAAAATCGCCCCGGGACAGCGGAGGCTTCGCTGCCGCCCGCCAGCATTTTAAAATCGCCCCGGGACAGCGGAGGCTTCGCTGCTGCCCGCCAGCATTTTAAAATCACCCCGGGACAGCGGGGGCTTTTAACATGCTGGCGGTCGGCAGCAAAGCGCTCCTGTCCCCAGAGCTTGCGGGGCGGGAGGTGGGGAGAAGGGCTTTTCTTCCCACCGCCAGCCTTCAGAACAGCCTTCTGAAGGCTGGCGGTGGGAAGAAAAGCCCTTGTCCCCCCCCCAGCCTTCAGAAGAGGTCGGGGGACAGACTGTCCCCGGACCTGGTCTGAAGGCGGTTTCCATAGGAACGCATTGATTGATTTTCAATGCATTCCTATGGGAAACCGTGCTTCGCAAGACGAAAAACTCGCAAGAAGAAAAAACTTGCGGAACAAATTAATTTTGTCTTGCGAGGCACAACTGTAAATAAATATAGGGAAAGCCAATTGTCACTACAAGAAGGATCTGAAATATTTTCCTTGAAGCTTGAATTTGTTGTATTCAGGATTGTTTTATTTGATGTTTTAATGTTTTTTAAAACACTTTTTATGAGATTTCCCCCCCTTTAAAATATAAGGCAGTATGGAAATCAATTGAATACTGGGATAGCTCAGTTGGTAGAGCTTGAGATTCCTAATCTCAGGGTTGTGGGTTCAAGCCCGGCAGGGGGTTGGACCAGATGATCCTAGTGGTCCCTTCCAGCTCTATAAATTCTATGAATCATAATAATAATAAATTTCATTGCAAAAAAAAGGTTCGTAGGCATTGCGTTATGACAACTGTAGCATAGGTTTCTAACACTATGTATTACCGTATTTTTTGCTCTATTAGACGCACCAGACGATAAGAAGCACCTAGTTTTTAGGGGAGGAAAACAAGAAATAAGAAAACAATGCAAAGCATCCTGAGCTAAGAGGGAGCGCTCCTCCATCTTCGCTCAGAAGGCTTTGCAGGGCTATCCCTGAAGCCAGGAGAGCAAGCGGGATTGGTGCGCACCGATCCCTCTTGCCCTCCTGGCTTCAGCGAAAGCAAGCCTAGCTGATAATCCCGGGACCGGGGGGAGGGGACGCTGGAAGAAGATTGGATTGTTTTTATTCTCTTTTTTATCGTCAGAAATGTTTTTATGAAAGTTGCAAAAATGTTGGAATGAAATTACTAGGCTCTTGTAAGAATGTTTAAAGAATTAGGTAAAAGGTAATGGTTATGAGAAGTTAGTATAAATAAGATTTAAATTTTAAGTTTTAAGGTTTAATATAAGATAAGATGAAAATAGAGTAAGGTAATGTATAGACAGAATACTATGAATTATGGAAAGGATTTGCTGTGACAATTTATCAATCAAGATACAAGAGATGGGAGGAGGAGGTCATGGAAAGAAGGTAAAGAAAGTGGAGAATTTGAAAAGGATGGTTTTATTTTTTATTTTATTTTATTTCTGTTTTTGTCTTTCCCCCCCCCCCTGTAATTTCTGTCTTTTTCTTCTTTTTTGTGATTTTAAAAATCCTTTTTTCAATAAATATTATTATTATTTTTTTAAAAAGGAAGCCTACTGGCTTTCCTCCCACAAGAGCCGTGCGCTCTTTAAAGAGAGCGCGGCTCTTGGGGGCTTTTCTGGGAGGTGGGGGAAGGGACAGATCCGTGTGCTCTGTCCCTTCCCCCATCTCCCAGAAAAGCCAGGGATAGCCGCACAAAGCCTCCACAGGGCAGCGGGATGAAGGCTCCCCGCTGCCCTGCGGAGGCTTCGCGTGGCTAATCCAGAAGCTAGAACAGCTAGAGGAAGAGCTGCACAGCACTCCCTCTAGCTGCTCTGGCTTTTGGATAGCCCTGAGAAGCCTCTGCAGGGCACAGGGATGAAGGCTCCCCGTGCCCTGCAGAGGCTTCACGCGGCTAAGCCAGAAGCTAGAACAGCCAGCGGGATCGGACCACAGCGATCCCACTGGCTGTCCTGGCTTCTGGCTTAGCCGCGCGCAGCCTCTCCCGGGCAAGAGGAGCCTTCATCCCCTGCCCACGAGAGGCAGTGCGCAGCTAAGGCTCTCCCAAGAGCTGCGCTCCCTTTAAAGAGCGCACTGAGTGTGTGTGCAGCTCTTGGGGGCTTTTCCGCAAGGAGGGAAAAGGGCAGCCCATCTCCCTCCTTGGGGAAAAGCCCCAAAGAGCCGCACACACGCTGCACACGGCTCTTTAAAGGGAGCACTGAGCAGAGCCTCCCACCTGCATTCGCTCCATAAGACGCACACACATTTCCCCTTACTTTTTAGGAGGGGAAAAGTGCATCTTATAGGGCAAAAAATACGGTACTACAGTAGCACAACATCCAACGACTCTGGCTTTGTCACATGGTTTGTAATGAGAAGAAATAAAAAATAATCTAAGTCAATCCATTGTGTTATCTGTCCTTCTTGCACAGTTAACCTACACAAACCAGACCACAAGATACTAGAGATAGAATTCAGGGTCCCTGTAGGACAAATAGGTTCTGATGTTTCAAAGAAGATAGCAAAGCCACACACTACTAGAGAAAAATAGAAAAATGTCTGTCCAACTTCAAATCTAGCATGGCCAGTCATATCCCATTAACTGTACACATTAACACCACCTGTAGTTTTGGAGCCCCAGACATATTAAGAAGAGAGAGTCAAAGTACCTAAAAATACTGCTAGCCTCCATAAGCTCACCTTTTTGTCAATTGTGAATTGACTGCAATCACTAAATTTCACTAAATAATATTCATATCCAATTTTACATACTTACTTGACCTGTCACAACTTACAGAACTGAAACAATGAAGGTTACATTTCCGCACAACGTACAGTTCTGCCTGCACACATGAAGTTCACAGCAAAATTTAAAGCAAAAAGCAAAAACAATGTACCTAGAATATTTAGGTCACAATATATAAACACCTTCCTAACAATAAGGCCATGATAACTTGAGTCTTTTTCTCTAGGAAACCTCTTATGCATAATCCAACTCACTGGCATGCATGGTATGTAGTACTAAACACATTGCTGCATTTCCTGTGCTGCATTTCCTGTGCTGGAGCAGAATTATTTGGAATCTCAGATTTAGAAAAAAGTATTTTGCTTTGTTTTCCATTTTAAACAAATTTATCCCGCAGTCAATGTATAATTTCAGGAATTATCAGTAGTTAAATGACAGTCACATTAGGTTAACACAAATCATATTGTTACATAGTATAGTACTGAAACTATACTGTGCTGTAACAAATCACAAACTATCCCAAGAAAGACAATACAGTCAAACCTCAGTTGTCGAACGTAATCCATTCTGGAAACCCATTCAGCTTCTGAAAAGTTCGACCACCGAGGCGCGGCTTCCAATTGGTTGCAAGAGGTTCCTGCACTCAAGCGGAAGCCACATGGGACATTCAGCTTCCGAAAAAAGTTCAAAAACTGAAGCATTTACCTCCGGGTTTTCAGCGTTCGGGAAAACTAACTACAGTGGTACCTCATGGTACATACCATCCCCCTTACGAATGCTTCAGGTTATGCGCTCTGCTAACCAGGAAGTAGATGCCCCTTGTTGCAAATTTTGCCCCAGGATGCGTGCGGAAGTCGCACGCCAGCGGCGTGGCAGCAGCGGGAGGCATCATTAGCGAAAGTGCGTCTCATATTACGAGCGGTTTCCAATTATGAACAAACCTCCAGAACGGATTAAGTACATAACAAGCGGTACCACTGTACAGTGGTAACTCGGGTTACATACGCTTCAGGTTACAGACTCCACTAACCCAGAAATATTACCTCGGGTTAAGAACTTTGCTTCAGGATGAGAACAGAAATTGTGTGGCGGCACAGCAGTATCAGTAGGCCCCATTAGCTAAAGTGGTGCTTCAGGTTAAGAACAGTTTCAGGTTAGGAACAGACCTCCAGAACGAATTAAGTTCTTAACCAGAGGTACCACTGTATTGTCAGGTACTACTCCGACGGGAAGGTAAACGGTGTTTCCGTGCGCTGCTCTGGTTCGCCAGAAGTGGCTTAGTCATGCTGGCCACATGATCCGGAAGCTGTGAGCCGGTTCCCTCGGCCAGTAAAGCAAGATGAGCGCCGCAACTCCAGAGTTGTCCGCGACTGGACCTAATGGTCAGGGGTCCCTTTATCTTTACCAATAAGTTATATTTGTGGGAAGAGTGACTGATAGGTCAAAGTGAAGACAACAAAGTGGGTCCAGAATTTAGAAAGTTAAATTTGGCAGGTTTTCAACCCTGTAAATTATGTGCAAGGCAGTTGCCAGGACAACTTCTTCAGTTACAAGGCCAAAAATAAACTGAACAAACTTTATCTTCAGAGATATAGTCATTTGGACTATGTTCTCAATAAAATAGTACCTAAACTGAATTTTACTTTGGGATCTTAAGGAAACAAGATGTTTGAGATTTCATATTTGAAAAGCTGTACAAGTTATTAATTCTAAACACTTTAAAACAAGGCAAAACAAAACAGCCCAAGAGACTGCTCTGTATGCCCTCCACATGCTTGATACTTTCAGGACTGCTCTAGGACGTTATTTTAACACTGACCAGACAGATTATGGTCTGGTCAGTTTCATCCTGAATGATAAATTGTGGTTGCTACCACAACCCCACAACAGTGCAACATGGCATGGACTGGGGCTAGGCTCCCTTCTTATCAAGGAAAGAAATCATCCTTAAAGTGGAGTGACATAACTGTTCCTGCGGAAACTGCTCTACCAGTTCAATTATATAAGTCCTCAACACTATAAGCTTTTACCAGCAATTAACTGTTACCATATTATTAATATAACTGTAAAGCATCCTTGTTGCTAACTTGAAGCTCAAGATAGTTCATTATATCTATACTTTTTTGTTACATAACGTACAGACAAGCAGCATATAGCAACTAAAATATGAAGGGTAGCACAGCGTGCAAGGCTACAATCATTCTTCCCAAGTAGGTTTTATAAGAAAAGCTACATAAGCAATACAGAACAGTCACAACTGTAGATGTGATTAATTCAGTTTCACTGAGCTTAGGTGTGCAGAATCTTCTTACAAATTTGAGTATGAAAGAAGTGAGAGGCGCCTGAATGTTTAGGTGGGTAATGAAAATAGTCTGGCACACTTCCATGCAATTTGCCACTTGCTTACGCACCTTAGAAGCGTGGCCATTTCCCACATGTGACCAGTGGAGTACCACGCTGCACTTGCCTCCCCACCAGTTACAGAAGAACAGTGCAGAACTTTGGTAACTTTGATCAAAATTCTGTCTTTCAGACCTATAGGATCAGTATAAGTCCAAAGGATGTAACACACATGCATAACAGCAGGACATGTTTTCCTCAACAGGACTTTAAATGAGAATGATACCCAAAACCATTCATTTTCCTAAGACAGTGTTGTTCTGTGGCATATGGGGAGGGAAAATATTATATCCAAAACTGGCTTAGATTATACCTGAATGTAAACAAGCTTTGTATCACATTTTTCTGATGCAAATAGCATCACTCATATTTGAAAATTGAATCATATTGTTAAAAACACAGCTACAGAAGATTTCCTGTTACAATTGTTGACCCACAGGTGGTTACTGTTAGTTGTAGTCAATTGCAGGAAGAGGCAGCTGTATATGTGGGTAATATACCACATTCAAAGAACCAAACCATTACTCACAAAGTGAAAATCAAGATTGGGTCCCTTAGATCCCAAGCCTTGCACATCCTTAGCACCAGCATACAGACACTGTTGAGCTTGTTCTGAGTTTAATGCCAAAACATGGTGTCCCCAAACCAGTGTTCAAAATTAGTCAGGCACCAGGTGCATTCTGCACCTGCCTATTTGCCACTTGCGACCAAGTGAAGATGCCTGACATCTCCACAATCTAGAGGTGCATGCCTGGGGATCACTGGATCTTGACTGTTTTCACACACTAATACCACATCTTCCAGAATTCGCTCACTTAGATTTTATCTGCACAATCAGATTAAATTTCAGAAACCAATATTTTTTGTGCAGCCTGAGCAGGAGCAGTGAACAATGTTATAGTTAATTGTTGCTTGTCTTCACTTACCCCACCCTACTGCCTTGCTCACAGTTGTGAAGAATATTCTTACATTATGAATGGTCCATGTCACCATTAAGAAAAAGTGGTAGAAACAGGCCAATATATATGTGGACTGTCCCTGGATCAAGTGACTTTTCTTCTTAAAGTTGTCAAACCTCTTTACCTTGCTCGAGGTTGTCATCTGAACTAGCCAGATGCTTAACTGATAATCAATCACAGTCAATCATTTGAAAAATAAGGCCTTAGAGCCGTCTTGCCCCAAAATAGCAACTAGATATTCTCTGTAACCTTGACTTAAGGAGCCTTTTGGACCCTAGCTTATATATCTGAGTTTCTAACACTGCCCCAAACACACACAAAAATAGTTAAACATGGCATACCATTGTCAAAGCCAGGTAAGAGTGCTTTGTATTTTTCTGTCATACCCCATCCTTAAATGCTAAAGGGTCAACACAGAAGCTATTCCAGGTCCAGTATTGCTCATGCATATTTTTCAGGCCAGCTACACTTAAAATTGCCATCTCTAAATCAGCTCCATTTGTCAGCACAATCCTATGCAAAATTATGTGTATCTCTGCATAGGATTATGCTGTGAGTCTTAATCAAGGCTGAGAGAAGCTAATTTACTATTCATTTCTGCTGGAAGGAGAAAATGGTCAAGGGTTCCTACCACATTTATTAGTATCTCTTCTAAGAGTTGCTTCATATGTCACATCTGATACCCAACTATAGAATTCCTGGCAAAAATCCATGAAAATAGCATAAATTATGAACTCCATATGCATAATAAACCATGGCTTGGAACGTGTCAATGATGAACCAGAAGGAAAAAAATATGACATATGAAACACCATTAAACTAAATTTACACTTTAAACAATGAAACATGTAAAGAATATCCTATGTTCAAGCCCAGGTATCTTCCACTAATAAGATTTTGGGTAGCAATATGGATAATATCTTTATAAGAACTGCACTCAGAATGGACTATCAAAGATTATGTGAACAAGAGTTTGATTCAGTGTAAAATAGCCCAAAGTAAATACTACAAGGCATCATTCAATGGAATGTCACCACGCAGACACCATGCCAGCCTCACACTACCAACTGCAACCTATGACTGGCTCCACTTGGCATTTCTCCATACATAGGGGAACCAGAAGTCTGACTCCAAACTAGCCAGTGAAGGGCAATTCTTGCTTGTTTCAAAAGTCGCTCATCACTCCACTGCATAATTTCATCATAATCCACTATGGAAAAACCAAAACCACCATAACCCCAGAACATTCCAAAAGAGATGGGATACCCCGTCCACCTCAGAAGAACTTGACACCAAGCCAACACCACACTGCCTGAGAACAAGGGTGCCATCCCACTCCCTGGCAAAGTATATGTAGTAGTTGTGAAACCAGCAGAAACCTAACAGGTGTGGCTCTTCCAAGTCTGGAGATGCAAATAAGGGAAAATATGAAACTATTAAAGTCTTGTCATATGGTTCTTCAAGATTTAGAACATTGCTAAGACCAAAAGAAATGGACAACTCTTTGGATATGGTTGCTGTCTTCTTTTTCACAGTAGGGCTCCAGTGCCATCAACAGCTGCATACTAGTAGAGAAGCAACAGATTTCCAATATGAAATGAAGTGATTTCCAATCACTGCATATTGGGGGCAGTGAAAGATTTATCTGTTGAGTATCTACTACCAACCCTATCTTGCTGTCTGGCCCACACCTATCCTCCTCCTCCTCCTTCATTTATTTAATTATCTAAAGGCCCAGGGGAAGCAACTTTTTACTGGCTTTTTTCATGTGTTTTTAACAGTAGTCTAGAATGCAGAAATGTAGCAAGTGAGGATTTTTCTACTACTGATACAAAGAGCAATGGAGTAATTTAATCCTGTACAGTGGTACCTTGGGTTACATACGCTTCAAGTTACAGACTCCACTAACCCAGAAATAGTGCTTCAGGTTAAGAACTTTGCTTCAGGATGAGAACATAAATCGTGCTCCGGCGGCGCAGCAGCAGCAGGAGGCCCCATTAGCTAAAGTGGTCTTCAGGTTAAGAACAGTTTCAGGTTAACAACAGACCTCCAGAATGAATTAAGTACTTAACCCGAGGTACCACTGTAGTTCATACTACAAAAGTATTTGTCAGTTTCAAATAATGCCACACCACCACTTGTTTGTTTTTCTGCCTGTTTAAATTACAGTGGTACCTCAGGTTAAGAACTTAATTCGTTCTGGAGGTCCATTCTTAACATGAAACTGTTCTTAACCTGAGGTACCACTTTAGCTAATGGGGCCTCCTGCCGCAGCCACACAATTTCTGTTCTCATCCTGAAGGAACGTTCTTAACCCGAGGTACTATTTCTGGGTTGGTGGTCTGTAACCTGAAGTGTCTGTAACCCAAGGTACCACTGTATTTCATTTGTTTATTTGCTGACTTTATATTCTACCTTTTCTCCAAGGAACTCAAGGTTGTGTGCATAGTTCCAACCCTCCACATTTAATGCCCACAAGAACCCTGTGAGGTAAGTTAGACTTAGAGCTAGTGACTAGCCCAATTACACCCAGTGAGCTTCATGGCTGAGTGGGCATTTGAGTCCAGCACTAACACTTTGTGTGTGTTTTATTGTGGTGCTGTTCAAGTCAAAGGAACTAGGCCAGTAAAAAGTTGCCAACATGTAAGAGCCTACCTAGATTCTCTAAAAAAAAATAACAAGCTCAGGCACTCTCCCTCTTTCTGCCTTCAAAGGGCTGCCAACTTTTCAAACAGTACTTAAAGCTGCTCCTAACAGTAGTCTGGCCTGCAACAAGGAGCAAATCAGAGTTTCCATCTCTGTACCATGAAAAGCATCACCTGCTGCTTTCTGCATCTCAAACTTCGGTGGAAAGTCATAATAACATGGCCAGTCACTGCAGTTGATAACCAATCTTCTGTGAAAAGCCACAGCTGAAAGAATTTAGAGTCAGGATAGTAGGATGGTATAGGACAGGTTTCCTCAAATTCGGCCCTCCAGATGTTTTGAGACTACAATTCCCATCAGCCCTGACCACTAATCCTGCTAGCTAGGGATCATGGGAGTTGTAGACCAAAAACATTTGGAGGGCCGAATTTGAGGAAGTCTGGTATAGGAGTTAAGCATGTTGATTTGGCACCAGGGAGATCAAAGTTCAAATCCTACCAAGCCATGCCACTCACAACTATCCTTCAACCATAGTACATCTGGCTCTTGTTAACCAGAAGTTTGGTGGTTTGAGACAGCTGTGGGCAGGATTCCTGCATTGCAGAGTGTTGGACTGGATGACCTTCGAGATACCTTCGGACTCTATGTGACCTGTTATGAAAATGTATAGGAGGAAGAACCAGGTAACAATGAACAAAACCAAACAAAATAGTAAAGTCAAGCCTCAGTGAAAAGCACAAGAGATGAGCTAAGTAAAGCAGCTGACCCTTAATTTCCCACCTCACCCCAAACACACATAGCTATTAAGGAAGCCTATTAAAGGCACTCTTCTGGCCACCTCTAGGATTACCAACATTTCAAACAACCCCAGCAGCTGTGCCTTTAACAGTCACTTGATCCATAAAAGCCAAAAGGAAAACCCAGTCCACCTCCATGCCACAAGAGCCTTAATGAACCCATTGCTGCCTTGCCTCAAAACCCCTGTAGGGCACAAGGGCAAAGCCTCTAGAGACAGCTGGCAACCCAAGCCTCTGTGCAGGATGTCACAGGAGCAGGGCCTATGAAAAATGCTCCACCCCTAAGCAAACCTAGTCAACGCATTCTCCCCTCCACTTCCACACACATGCATAGCAGATTGCAAACTTCCCAGCCCATCCCAGTAACTGCCCCTTTAGCAGCAGCAACCAGAGAAATGTGGGCTCTGTGCTGTTTCACGGCGTCTTTTAGTCCAGCTTCGCAGGATTCCCCCCGCTAGTCGGAACCCTTTGGTCGTTTATCATTACTGAAATTGGGGTTTGTTTGTTTGTTGTTTTACTGCACGTCGCCTAGAGGCCCTCGCGCGAGGCGGCTGACGAAACAGAAGCAACGGTGGTGCTCCCCGCGAGCTTCTAGGGTTTTTAAAAACTCTCGCCTGAAACGCCCCCCCCAACGCATTAACCCCTAACCCCCATCCCACCCGCCCTCCGTTTTTAAAAAGGCCGGGCCAGGCCAGGCCGGGTGTGCTGCGAGCTGCCCCCTCGACCGCATAACACCCTCCACCCCCCGCAACGGCAGCCGCCTTAAGCCCGGGTCAGCCCTGCGCCCCCCCCCCACCTCCTCACTCACCAGCTTGGGCTTGTTCTTACTCTCATCCTCAGGGGCGCGCCAGCCGCCGCCTCCGACACCGCCCCGCCTAGGGTTCATCTTACCCGGCGGTTCCTCACCGCCGGCTCCCTGGTTCTCCATGCCGCCTCTCTTCCCTTGCCTCTCTCTCTCTCTCTCCCTTCCCTCAGGCACTCATGGCGGGATGAAGGGAGACGCCCGCCCCGCCTCGCGAAGTCTCTTTCCCACCCCCCACCCCCTTTTTTTTTTGGTCGCCGCCTTGCTCTCCTCACGCTCGCTCCGCTCCTGTCAGGGTACTCGGCGCGCGACTGGCGGCTTTCTGCGCACGCGCTCGTTTACCCACCCACCCCTCCTCCTCCCCCCTCCCTTGCGCGCGCCCTGACGGCAGACGGGCCGGGGAATCGAAGGAAGGAGACGGCGGGACGTAAACTCAACACTTCCCCCCTCCCTTCCCGTCTCTCTCGCGCACAGGGGGTCTCCTGTGTGCGCACGCGCAAGGCTCTTGGCACGCTGAAGCCGCTAAGGCGCGCCGATGCCCTCACTCGTGGCTGAGGGTGAACGAGGGATGGGGCCCGGAAGCGGTTCGAAGAAGACTTGGGTGAGCGCCGAAAGGAAAAGCCTGGCGGAAGTGAGTGCCCGGATGGAAGGCAGGCAAGGCAGGCGGGAGGGAGGGGAGAGAGGGGTTTGTGAAAGGGAGATGAGTCACAAGAAAGGAGTTGGATTAAGAAGTAGGGGGAGGGAAAGGGGGAGGGGGCAGCGTCTGTCAAGACTCAGACCTCTCTTCAGACCGTCCCTGGCACAGGGATCCTGGTGCCTCACAGCACAGGCGGGAATTCAACAGGGTCCACCCCACTCCCGACCTGGATATTGCAGTATTCCAGCAACAAAAAGATATTTCACAAGTTGAAAGTGCTGAATTGGAACTTACGGAGGAGTTTGAGCCGATCTGTTTAGGCATGATAGAGACAATGCTTTGCTGCCATGCGACTGAGGCTCATTAACCTAGCAGCCCTAGAATGATTGCCTTTATCACCAATTACTGCTGTGGTGAATTATCACTGCGGCTCATTTGCTTAAACTTTCTTTGATTTGCCACATTTTCTTTACTTTTGTTAGCCCTCCATGTGTGTGGGAGAGAGAGATAGAGAGACGAGATGAAACTTCATGCATGTGAAGGAAAACTTGTGCCATAATAAATCGGTCAATCTTTGTTCCTTGTACTGTAACAGAAACACAGCCAGCCTAACCACACACACACAATACCTGAACTGCATATATTACTTTCATAAAAAAGAGAAGGGAGAAAGGGGTGCTAAGGAATAACACATGAAATTATTGTGTTGGAATTTAAATCTGGGCCCCCGTGTACAGTACCAATACAGCATTCTGTTCCCTACACCATGTTGAACCATCAGAATGTAAAGACATCTTGGTCACGTACATTATCTTCAAACAATCCTAATCCGTATTGATATCCAACCGTATGATATGAGCACACATGTGAGAAACTACTATCTTGATTAAGCTAAGGTCTCATCAGTGACAAGATAGATGACTCCTTGAGAATCACATGGGTTGATGGAAGAAAGGTGAGAGATATAAATGAAATTTTAAAAATAGAATATCAAAGGAGATGTCTGTAACATAAAATAAACACAACTAATTTCATAGATACTCAGTGATCCCTGATGGAAGTTTCACACACTGCTTTCAACGTTTCCCCTAATTCTAGATAAGTTGTGCCTGGTAGTGGTTACTGACTCATGAGGAAAAAATGCATTTTTTCTGCATTGTTTTTGTACACCTTACAAGGCTTAGCTAGGAACTGAAAATAGATTCTACACCAATGCCTTGGTGAGCTTTGTGCCAGTCTCCAGTTAAGCTGTGGAGCTTCTGATAAAAGAGAGGTATGTGATACTTATTTATTTATTTATTTATTTATTTATTTATTTATTATAATAAGCAGGCAATCCTCCAGTACCTGCTAGCAAAAAGGGTGGCAAAATATGGCATATGATTGTAATTGGGGAGGGGGGAGGGGAAATACTAGACAGACTTTTTCCACAGACGTTCTAAACAGTTTCAGATTATAACTTTTACAGTGGTACCACACAAGACGAATGCCTCGCAAGACGAAAAACGCGCAAGATGAAAGAGTTTTCCGTTTTTTGAGTCGTTCCGCAAGACGAATTTCCCTATGGGCTTGCTTTGCAAGACGAAACGTCTTGCGAGTTTGTTTCCTTTTTCTTAAAGCCGCTAAGCCGTTAATAGCCGCTAAGCCGCTAATAGCCGCTAAGCCACTAATAGCCGTGCTTCGCAAGACGAAAAAACCGCAAGACGAAGAAACTCGCGGAACAGAGTAATTTCGTCTTGTGAGGCACCACTGTAATGAAGATCCCATGTTAGTGACCCCAGCCTCAGCAACTTCAATCTCTCCACTACAAAAGTTATCCTTCACTTTTACAATATCTTTTTAATACACAATTTTGTTTCTTGGCCCTATAAAAAATAATAAATCAAGTATACCACATATGTTAGGACCAAAGTTCTTACGCAGCAGATCTGTACTTCTTATGGAAGCCATGGAATTAACGTATTTTTCGCTCTATAACACGCACCCAGCCATAACATCCACGTAGTTTTTAGAGGAGGAAAACAAGAAAAAAAATATTCTAAACGAAACAGTGAATGTATGATTTTTGTGGTTCATTCTGTGGCCACAGACATGTGATCTGACAGTGAGTTTGGAGTAGCCCAATGCAAAAATCCTGAGGATCCATGTGGATCCATGCTTTGTAACCATGTTTTTGCACCACTGCAGCCCCAGGCAACAGTGGGTGCGTGATTTTTTTGGTGCAAGATGTAGCCATGGACATGCTATGTGATCTGATGGTGAATTTGGGGTGACCCAGTGCAAAAATCCTGAGGATCCATGTGGATCCGTGTTTTGTAACCACGTTTTAAGTGGGGAGGGAAGGAAAAGCACTCAAGGGACAAGGAGCACACGTGGGGTGGGTGGAGAAGGATGCTGCTAATAATGAATAAGAGGGGTATAAGGGGAGAAGAAGCATGTGTGGGGTGGGTGGAGAAGGATGCTGTTAATAATGAAGAAGAGGGGTATAAGGGCAAACGCTCCTCTCCTCTCCCACTTTGCTCCTTTAAAGCAAGCAGGCTCTGCTTTTCTTCCTCCTCCCCGCTCATCCCCGGCTTAGCGAGCTGAAAAACTTTGCTGCTATGTAGCAAGCTGAGTGGGGAGGAGAGAGGGACAGAGAGCCTGCTTGCTTTAAAGGAACCTTTGCTCCTTTAAAGAAGCAGGCTCTCTGTCCCTCTCTCCTCCCCACTCAGCGGCTCTTCTCCCGCTTTGGTGTTTCAAAGCGAGCCACGGAGGAGGGAAGGAAGGGAAACCATGGATCCTCTGCTCACGACTGCAGCAGATCCCCCCAGCCATCCGTAGGCATTCCCTCCATAACACGCACAGACATTTCCCCTTACTTTCTAGGAGGAAAAAAGTGAGTGTTATGGTGCAAAAAATACGGGAATTGCTGATCTTACAGAGCTGAGTGTTGAAATTGTCTCAAAGCAACATCTGGATGTCTTCAACTTCCCTGCTGGTGCTAGATAAGTCTTTTATTCTATCCCCTGGCTTAGAGAATAGAGTTAAACTACAGTGGTGCCCCGCAAGACGAATGCCTCGTAAGACGGAAAACCCGCTAGACGAAAGGGTTTTCCGTTTTTGAGCTGCTTCGCAAGACGATTTTCCCTATGGGCTTGCTTTGCAAGACGAAAACGTCTTGCAAGTGTTCCGATTTTATTTCGCTCCCCCCCTTTTCTAAGCCGCTAAGCCGCTAATAGCCTTTTAGCCACTAATCCGCTAAACCTTTAATAGCCGCTAAGCCTTTAATAGCCGCTAAACCGCTAATAGCGCTAATCCGCTAATAGGGTTGCTTCGCAAGACGAAAAAACCGCTAGACGAAGAGACTCGCGGAACGGATTAATTTCGTCTTGCGAGGCACCACTGTAGATGCTTTTTTACTGTCCTTCATAGCTATTAGAATACATTTAAACTATTACCAGAGGTTAGCTTCTAGAACAACAGCTGCATATGCCTGGAATGTGAGTCTTGTGTATGACCAACGCTTGTGTGGTATTAACTATTAGAATAACAGGATGAAATTATGTGGGTAGTTTGAAAGGAGAGTGTGATCTCTTCTGTATTCTGAAATACTTTAGTATGATCACAGTATGGTCTTCCTAAAGGACTGCCTGGCATGGAAGGGAAGCATGGATGAATCTTCATTCAAACATTAAGCATTTTAATATTGCGATTTTATGAGACCGGGTATGGGGTAGTATACAATTTTAATAATAAATAATGATAAATAAAATAAATAAACAGCCCTATAAACTGCACATAACTCAACCACTTTGTTGATCAAAATCAGCACCAAGCATCTTGAAGCAGCTGTCAGAACTGCAGTACCATGGCACGGCCCATCCTTGACATCTGCCTTGAGCCTAGCTTCACTTTATTTTACCCCAGCTACTCCAAGCATCAATGGACAAATGGATTTAGCTGCCATTTTAATTTCCCCCAACATTTTGGATGAACTTCACACTGGGTACATAGCAGGAAATGAAAATGAAAGGTAGACATACATGTTGCTGTTGTTATTATCACACCAGATAAGCCTCCTAGGACCAACTGATGTTTGCAGTTAGGTATGTACCAGCTGATAAGATTCAAATAAACTAGTCCTGATGTGCAAAAATCACTTCTGTAGCTTTGGAAAGCCACATGATCTGTTTTGGAGCTACTCCACCTGTGCGCTCATCTGGTCAGGTGAAGTGATGGGACATCCTGACCGAAGTGACATACGCTGCTTTGTGTATAAAGAGTGTATGGATGTTTGCTTGGGTGCAGTCAAGCCATATCCTTGCTGTTGTGTCCATCCCCATGTCTGTAAAGGCTGGGAGACCTGGCAGGCTGATTTGCTCTAAGTCTACACCTTTCCTTTAATAAAGTGCTGGAACTCATCAATCTGGTGTTTTGGACATCCTCCTTTGGTATCTTTGGACCAACCACTCCCATGATCCCTCCTTTGGGTCAGCAGTTCAGAGCAGAAGCTCTCTGGGGTTTCAGGCCAGAAGTCTCTCCCAGCCCTACTGGAGATACTGGGCTTGAACCTGGGGCAATCTGCATGCAAAGCAGATGTTCTGTCAAGGGCCTGCTGCCCATGGAGTGTATCTAAGGATGGGGAAACTATGGCCCTCATGCTATGGTATACTACAGCTCCCATCATATCTGGCCATTGGTGATGCTGGCTGGGACTGAATGGAACTGAAGACCAACAGCAGCTGGAGGACAACATATTTCCCCCATCTGATGTATTCCATCAGCCAAGCACTTTTTATCTAACTCATTTTCTATTTTGGAGCTTGTCAGAGGGAGGGAAGGTGCTCAGGCAACCAGATGGAAAGTGGTGGTGAGGAAGAAGACTCAACTCCCCTCACCCATATGTCCCTTTCAATGAAAGAAATTACAGAAAGAGTATGTTTGTGGGGCAAACACAAATGAAAAAAATGTGGTTGTCATTGCTATGTCCAGATTGACCTTCAGCTACTTTAATCAGAGAGTTTGTGCAGTCATTTATCAGATACACAAAGATTTCTCCTATGCCTCGCAATAGTTATTACCACTGCTGTTCGTGGGTATGATAGCTGTAAACACCATTTGCTAACTTTGACAGTAGATAATAGCGCTGGCAGAATACCAGTCTTGTTACAACAATCATAAAACTGTAGTACTTAACGCTCATTTTTATTAACTATGCACTGCATAAAGTGAAGTTTTTAGTGTTGAGCAGTCTATTGCAGAGATGGCAACTAATTCTGTTGATTAACAGAGTTCCTTTCAGCTTTTGCCAGGGGCAACAAACAAGTCTGCATGAGTTTTTCACATCCATGGCTTTTCACAACTGACAATTGGACTTAAGTGTCTCAGATATGAACTTAAAATTGAAAGCTGTGCCTTGTTGAAGGTAGGTTCTCATATATCATGTTGCTTGCATCTGGATCCGTGTCACCTTGAGGAGTAGTTGTATTTCGACAACTCACAGATCCCTCATTCAGCAGGGAATAAGTCCTCAAAAACCCCTTCTGTACTGTTCCTGTCACCATCTTTGGGCCCTTTAAGGATTGCCGGCAGCTCTCCCAGGAAGTAGAGCCACCTAAAGGGTAGGTCTTGCCTGTCCTCTTAAGCCTTCCAATGACTTTAATCCTTGCTGCAACAACTTTCTGTAGCTCAGCCAGCAGGGACTACAGCGTCCAAGGCCAGAAGAGGTTCTGACCATTCCTGTCGCTTCTCATGTAAGCTCTTAAACCCTAACAGAGCAGGATAATCACCAACTTTTCTTATGGAGCATTTTGTCTGCTTTTATCTATTTTATTTAAAAGCTTCTGTAAACCATTTACTATTTCTAAAATCTCTAAGCAGTGTACAGTCTAAAAACAAACAGCATGCCATTAAAGCTAAACACAACCTAAAAAACCAATAAAACATGTAAAAGCAAATAAAACAGAAATTCAGAGGACTGGAAAACATGAAAAAGGTGCCAGTGAAAACCTGGGTGTGTGTGGAGGATAAGTTTTCACAGTATAGGAACAACAGCAGAATATGTCTATTTTCTTGTTACTGCCCTATGATAGCGTCGCACAATCTCCAGGTGCTTACCTAGAGTTCACGTTGCCTTTTGGAATGAAGCACAGCAGAGACTCTTTATTTGCAAATATATACAACCTGATCCTATGATGGAGGAGTTCACATCCTTAACACCCCAAGGGCATGGTGTTAATCAGGCATGGCTCTGTCTCTGCCTTTCCAGTCTGCTGCTTTTGCATCCAGCTTCTAGTTCACATCACTCAGTTCTCAACTCTGGCTTTTTGTCTTTCTAGCTAACAGACCTTTGAGGGAGGGAGGTCCACCCATTTGCCCTCTGCCAAATTGTTCCCTTAACAGCCCTTATGAAGAGGACCATTATCAGCCTGGCCTGGTTATTCCAGCAATTGAATCTGTCCTGGATCCAGGAATTAGACTTTAGGTGCCAAAATGTATTAGGCTGGTCCTGACTCAGGTGTAAAAGGTGGCTTATGGAGACAGTTGTGGGAAGGACGGCAGCAAATGGTAGTTGGTTTAAGGCTGACTGGTGGAAAGGCCTTCCTCTCTCATTTCTCACAGAGTGAGAGCACTCATATTTGTTCTTCATGTGACAACTTATATAGGAAATTCATCCTGTGTGACATGGATCTGTTTCTAGTGCATTTCGGATATCGTGGCTTAATGCGCTCAGTTGCCAGTAGATAAAATGGCTAAAATAAGCTGATAGTGTTAGATTTTCCATCTCTATAGCTCTTGCCATTCAAAATTACTACCTGCTCTTTCATCTCATTCCACGGATTTCAGAAGACTCAGGGAGTTCTTGACATAAACTTTTCCTCATTTCAGACTATTGGCAGCTCATAAAGTAGTCATCTTTAGCATCATAATCACTATGTTCTGCATTCATGGTTGGAGGAAATATGCTAGTTGATAGGAATAACAAGTGGAGACAGTACTGTTTCACACTGGTCCTGCTTCCAGGTCACCTATAGCCTGACTGGTAACTGCGAGAGCAGGCTGTTGGACAAGATGGGCCTTTGTTCTGATCCAGCCTGGCTCTTCTTACGTTCACTTGAAGCTTCATACTGGACAGTATGAAACTGGACCCCAGTTACACGGACTCACAGTTTTTGGGATGGCTATTTGCACACAAAGGCAGGGTGAGGCAGATAACAAATGCAGCTGGGAACAAAAGTGGGCACAGATATGTGTATATTCTAATGTGTATGTATTTAGAAATAATTTAGAAATAGTTGCTATAATTTTAATAAAAATACATTATTACCCTAGTGGGTGAGGACTGTGGCTAGTTGACCTGTGTGCCTGCTCTATCTGCTGTCCAGATTGTAGCTGCTGATGGGCAACTTCAAGACTCCTTCTTATGATTCTTTATATTAAAAGCAAGCTAGGATCAAACAGCCCTTCAAAGCGTGGCCTCTGATAGCCCTTCAAATATGGAACTTGTTGGGAATCTCAGGTGAGATACCCATGCAGTGGAAATTGCTCCCAGTACCAGTCACCATACAGAAGCAGAACTTCAGTAGTTCAGCTAGTTTACTGTTGCAGAAGATAAGGCTCAGTAAAACAGTTCTGGGTATAGATATATACAGCTTGTAGGCTTTTGAAGATACAGATATATACAGATACAAACAAGTACAAAGTATTTCTATTGCTCTAAATAAGTCCAGTAATTCAAGATGTAACACTGGACAAGGTAACACCAACAGACTTACAACGACTCACAAACTAATGGATTACTGCGCTGACATTCATTAATCACAAATATAGTCAAGGCACTGAGCCTTGCACCTGCTATAAGCTCACCTTTGGGGTGATTTATGCTCATGAAGGAAATTAACCTCTTCTCATGTCTAGTTACTCCAACAGACTGTTCTCTCTAGAGCAGGACACATAACCACCCTACCAGTTTTCCAAGGCATACTAAGACTGATTGGTCATAAGACTGAGCTTGCAATGATTGTTGCTTCAATCCTTAGTTCACATCTGAATGCCTAAGAGAAAGTTTCAAGGGACCAGCAGAAATTGCTCTCTGTGGAGAGCCTTTTAGAAGCCTTATGTGTAAATGCATGTAGATTTCTAAAGATGCTAATTTCCTGTTTGATGAAGCAGAACATCAATGCAAGGGCAGTATAATTTCTGTTGATATGGAAACAAAAAGGCTAACTCCAAGGTTAGAAGCAGTGTTCATTGCACACAATGAGGAAATCACTAAGTGCTAATTGCTTCCAGTGATTTAACCACAATTTGCAAGCATAATTGCTGTTCCGATTGTTGTCTCTGGAGGATAGAACTTTGGGTGTTCCCTGGTGTACATAAGCTTTATTGGGCTTGCTAACCAGCAAACAAGGCTACAGTCCTATACCCACTTCCCTGAGAATAAGTCCTATTGAACTCAATGAGACTTACTTCTGAGTAGTCAATTAGAATGCGCTCAGGTGGATGTGGGGGAGCCTGTAAAGACACTAGAGAAATTGGGACAAATGCCTTAGATTCTATCACTGGCAGAAGGAAGAGATGCTGTAAAATTTTGGGTCCTTTGTAGCTGCCCAAGCCTGGATACCAGGTTTTCCACCCAATTTGGTTTATGGAACCAAATGCTGCAACAAACTGACTAATAGTGTGCTTCTGAACACAGTTTCTCAGATGTAAATCACATTGAGATCAATTTGTAAGTGTGCTTAGGAATGTACCACACGGGGAGAGCCAGCATGGTGTGGTGATTCAAGTGTCAGAGTAGGGCTGGGGAGCCATGGATTCAAATCCCTATTTACGCCTGAAGCTCACTTGGTAACCTTGGGTTAACTCAACCTAATCTATTTCACAGGGTTGTTGTGAGAATAAAACCCGGAAGTGACAGGTAGGGAGAAAGAAGGAGAACCACATACACAGAGGTTCTTGGTGAAATGGCAGGATATAAAATATGGGTTCTCTTACTATTCACTTGTTGTATTTCCTTGGCGGTGAGAGAGGTTGGGTGTGGCTTAGGGTGTGGTTGGTTGTCTTTGGTTGGCTGTAGTGAGAACTGTTTTTGTGTGTGAGGGAGGATGAGTGTGTATTTTTTAATCAGGTTAGCTAGATTGATTCGTATGCTATTGGGGGATTCTTGTTGTTGTCTTGTTGGGCTGTGTATGTGATAAAAGGAACCAAACCGGGGTGAAGGCGTCTTCTTCTATTTGTCCCCGTGTCAGTTTCAGTTTATTGCTTAGTTTTTCTAATAAGGCTGTTTCCCATACTATTTGATACCACAACCCCTCACACACACTAAGTAGAATAATAGAAGCATAACCACACCCCACACCCCTCCCTCTCTTACCCCCTTTTTCCATAATAATAATAATAATAATAATAATAATAAAATTTATTATTTATACCCCACCCATCTGGCAGCTTCCAGCAAAATATTAAAATACAATACTGTAATTTTCTTCTTCTTCTTCCTAATTGTTTAAATCAATTCATAATCCAAGAATTCATACATTGACCACTAATAATGAAACATATGTTGTAGATATTTTCCACATTTATTATGCTATTTTTGTGGTATACATATGACATGAGAAAACTTGGTATACTTATTTGTATGATATTATTCTTGCTTATAAAACCCAATAAAAATAAAGGATAAATGTAAAAAATAAAGTGCAGTAATAGGGTTGCTCAGTAGGTCCAAAGTAGAGCCTAACCAGGAAAAGTGCTCTTAGTTTCACAAACAGGCTTTTTTTGTGCAGCAATAGCATACCCTCCAACATTTCTCAATGGTAAATTCAGTATACTTGTCGCATAAGGATAACCACTTCGGTGGGATTTAGTGGTATACCTCAGTAAACATAAATCTATACTTCCCTTAAAAAGTTTAGGAGTATATTTATATCACATAGTTTATTGCCATAGCATTTTTTTCAGATATTCAGAATTTAAAGATACAAGATTTCAAAATCTGGTGTGCAATATTTGGCCTTCATCATGTTTCCATATAAGACAGATGGTGTAGCAGGAGGCAAAATAAGAGTAACTGGAAGGTAATTACATTTAATGCATACTAGTAATCAAGTAAAGAAAAAAGTGGTGGTGTACCTTTTGAAACAGAGTTGGCAAGTAAATGATATAATAAATGTGGGAGACCATAGTTTCTGAAGGTGCTTTCACATCTATGCTCAACACTCACCGTCTGTGCCAGCTTGGGAAATATGGATGCGTTGATTTAGATCCAAGTCCCCCATCTTTAATCTGATTTGTTCTGGGCTTACTTCTGACTAGACATGTAAGCTACTCTTTGGGTCTTTTCTACAGGGTTTAAAAATGGTCTGCTTCCACTTAGGAATTTGAAATATTTATATGAACATGAAGTATTTTCCCATTCTTTGACTTCAGAGAGATTGTCGGATGTGGACTTAAGTACATCTTCATTTTCCATGTTTGCTTGCTTCTGCTCTGCTCTGACATCGTAGTGGCCAAATTGTCTGTGCTACAGACTCTGTGATAGAAATCAAGCTCGATATCTTCCCTGTGGATCTGGATTTTGCTGTTCTTCTATGACATTTTCTAAGCCGCAGTAATGGGAGCAGGAGTACAGCCTGAAAGTTACCACTTATGAACACATATGCACAACCAAAATGTTTTGAGAATTTTTGGTGCTGCCTTCTGTGCTGTCTGTTCTCAATCACCTTTTAAAAACAAAAGGGGAGAGATCACATATGGCCTGTGTAAGCACATGGGGGTGTATATCTGCAGCAACAAGGCTCACACTGCGATGCTATGGACACTAGTGCGTTGGCACCACAGGACTGGGAAGAGCCGTTTTCCAAAGAGAAGGTGGTCTAGAAGAAAAGTTCACCTAAAGGTCAGCTCTCCTGAGCAAACTTGTTTCAGGCTTAAAAAAATAATAATCTTATTTTGCATTTATTTTAGGCAAAAAAATTATGTTGCACTCTGATTTACAGCCAAGCGTGGAGAAATCTGCTATGCAGACTGACAATCCTATGAATAGCAAGAAATGCTACCACTTTCAGTGGGGTAGTTAGCTCATTTCAGATTTCATTCCTGCTCCTCCCCCCCCCCACACATTAGATGGTGAAAGTTTTTTCTGAGTCTTTGAGCAATAAAGTAAAATTGGCCCTGCCTCATTCAGCATTACAACTCCCCCTGTTTTTTTTTGGGGGGGGGAGGCTGCTCATTTACTCTTCTGAGTGAGGGCCTGCACTTTTGCTAAGAAGCCACTTAATGCATCAAAAAAGAAAAGGACAAATGAGTACATCAGTTTGCATAAAATGTCCCTTACCTGCTAGCTTTTATCAGCCATGAGGGGCAAGGGTCCCAAGAACAATGGTCTCCCTGAGCCTTACCAACTGAAACTTATCCCACACAACAGAAGAAGCCTGTGCTCTGGGCAGCCCGTAAGATTCATCTGCTGTAATAGTAGGGCTGCCAGACATCCAGTGGAATTGACTTCCAGGAGAATTTCTGAGATGTCCTGGAACTTAGGTAAGTCAATCGAAAAATCACACTTTTGGAGAGCATTTTTGTAAAAAAAAAAAAAATGCTCAACAACTTTCAGGGTTCCAGTTACAGATAGGTAGCCGTGTTGGTCTGCCATAGTCAAAATAAAAAAATTCCTTCCAGTAGCACCTTAAAGACCAACTAAGTTAGTATCTGAAGAAGTGTGCATGCACACGAAAGCTCATACCAAGAACTAACTTAGTTGGTCTTTAAGGTGCTACTGGAAGGAATTTTTTTATTTTAACTTTCAGGGTGTCCTGGTTTTTACTTTTTGAAATATGGCAATGTAATAGCGAGGGACGCGGATGGCGCTGTGGTCTAAACCACAGGGCTTGCCGATTGGAAGGTCGGCGGTTCGAATCCCCACAAATGAGTGAGCTCCTAGTGTTTGGTCCCAGCTCCTGCCCACCTAGCAGTTTGAAAGCACGTCAAAGTGCAAGTAGATAAATAGGTACCGCTCCAGAAGGAAGGTAAACGGCGTTTCCATGCGCTTCTCTGGTTTCACCAGAAGCGGCTTAGTCTTGCTGGCCACATGACCTGGAAGCTGTCTGTGGACAAACAGGCCCCTGGCCTATAGAGCGAGATGAGTGCTGCAACCCCAGAGTCGTCCGCGACGGGACCTAATGGTCAGGGGTACCTTTACCTTTATGTAATAGCAAAGTCAAGATCTCAATGGATGCAAGCAATTTCATTCTCAAAATGCTTTGCAAGTAAGCTGCCATTGGTTCTGCCACTTCCTTCAGATTGGACTGTAACAGGTCCTGCACTACCCGGAAAAGCTCTGCTGGATGAGGGTACAATGAGGGTACAATGGAGGTAGCAAAGCATGCCTTCCTTCCTGCCTTCACTGTCTCAATGATGAGCCCTCACCAGTGTTTGATTGCATTAACTGGATTTTTCCTTCACTTGTTTTAGGCGTTTGGGACAGTCATGCATCTTCCTTGGTGGAGAAGATACCCAAGATTGCAGCGTACTAATTATATATATATATTAATTCTTATTTACTTTATGAATTGCTTCTCATGAGTCATCCCAAAGCAATTTACAATAACATTAGAGAGAGAGAGAGAGTCTGTATAAAAAGTTAAAGCAATTGCACTTATAAACACTGTATATTTGTAAATATGAAGACAGTTTAAACAACTGCAGGACATACCATGCGTGTAGCCAGGGAGGCTGGAGGGGGGCAGTAAACAAATAAAAATACTTAATTAACTGACCAATTATGTCAAGGATAAATCAATTCTGCCCCCCCACATAACGCCTGCTCCCCAATAAATCCTGGCTGTGCCCATGTCACATATGCAAAATCAGTTCAAACTGAAGACAGAAACAAATTGGGATAATCTGTATGCACAGAAGTTTTTTTTAGGTCCTATGTAGGTACAGAAGCAAACTTACATGTGATGCTTTCTAGACTGTCTATGGAACACCTGCTCATCTCGTTCCCTCTGGCCAAACCTGAATTGTTTCTCGCTTATTGACTCTCATAGTATCTCCTGATGAATAAAGGTTTTTCAGCCCCACCCTGTTGTTTGGCTCCAAAATCTCCCTCCGCCCACAACATTTCTCTTTGCATAGGTGAGGGGAAATAGTATTTGTTCAGAGGCTCTCTGCTATTATTATTGCATATATGCACAGGTTTGATTCACTGCATTCATTCTTAAAACGTAATTTATTAATCCTGTCTCATCATAGGGATGAGCAGC
Organism: Podarcis vaucheri; assembly: GCF_965113315.1. NCBI lineage: Eukaryota > Metazoa > Chordata > Lepidosauria > Squamata > Lacertidae > Podarcis > Podarcis vaucheri. The sequence goes on along the minus strand of NC_138758.1, from coordinate 16,530,924 downwards.
CCTGTTCATCCTATGGAAGCGTGAAATAAAAACAGCATTGCCGCAAGCAAGTCAAGACCATGAAGTGACTCTGTGCCTGTGAGTTAAGCCAGTTCAGCAACAGCAGTGCTGGCATAGTGCCTGCTCAGGAGGGTAAGAGCAGGGCAGGTATTTAAGGCTCACCTTGCCTCTGAACTTGGCAGACGATTCTGTCTTGTCTCTTCCTATTGTTCAAAGCAGCACAACCAGTTCCAGTGGAAAACCCTCTGCCCTGGAGCTGACATGGGGCTAAACCTAATACGGATCACCCAGTGCTTCTAGATGCTTGCTACTGAAGATACACTAAAGCAAGATGGGCCAGCTGTTAACTTGAATATTGCAATAGTTTTGTTTGGGATGGGTTTTAGCATGGTTTGCTTTTTATATTTAACTGCTGCATTGATTTTAAGTGTGAAGTAAATAATGTTGTTTTATTGTCCTTGTGTGATAGTCAACTTTTTTGTTTGTTCAGAATACACCCATTGAAATTAATGAGCACAGCTATATTAGGTGCATTAATTTCAATGGGTTTACTCTGAACAAACCTCAGTTGGCTTCCACCCCATGTTGATGATTTATTAACTGGGATGATAAGTTATCCTGAAAAGCAGCATAAAAGTCAATTAAATGTAAAAAATGAAATAAACTAGGAAGAGTCACCTGAGCCCCAGACCTTACTGTGGAATCAACTTTAAATCTCAGGACTTCATCCTGAAAAATATATATAGTAATAACAGAGAAGCATGTACTGAGTGCTTCTTCTTTATTTATGCACAGCCATAACGCTTGTACCCCTATGGACTCAGATTAAGTGATCCTCCAAACTGCAGAGGATCCACTATGATTTGGTGATCTAAGAATGTGTTTTAGGCTTGTAGGCTTACTCCTACTCTGCTTTCTTCCTTCTCAGGCACTAATAATTATTTTTTTTGGAACAGGCAACCTGGAAAATTTACTTCCTCTCCTTTGCTTAATAATGATTTTAAGATCAACAAATGAAATTCAGTTAGCCTTTCTACTGCCTAATGATTATTGACCTGTGGGAACGCAGAGAGGGATGTTTTTTAACACAGGGGCACCAGTGTTATGAAATGCATTTCCTGCTGAAAAATTAAACAACCCCCAATCTGTACTGGTATCCCATTAACTTTGGGAAAAGCACCTGTTTCCACAGGCATCCTCTTGACCTCTCAACATGAGGCTCCTTGCTGTGTTGTTTTGATGGGACACATTTATTGTGTATTTTGATTATGGATATTTTAATGCTTGTGGTAGAATTGCTTTTTTGCACTTGTAAATAGCTTAGAATTCCAATTTGGCACTAAATTGTATAATATTAAGTGAAATTAATAATAAAACTTATATTATTGGACATTTGTATGCCACCCCATATAAGAAAAAACATCAATTTCCATGTTGCTCTAACTATACTTTGCCATAATGTCCAAATCAAACAACTGTGCATAGTCCTAATTTCTACACAATAATTACAAACTGTGCTCTAAACATTATTTGCCTAATATGGAGATCACAGCAAACTGTAATTATAGCGGCCCAGAAATGAAAGGGGGGAATCAGTGCATGAATGTTCATGAGGGAGGAGTGGCTGTTTGTCATTGAGATCTATAGTCTGTGACTTGTTCCTGATCCCCCATATGCGGATCAGCCAGGCAAAGTCATTGTGATAAGGAGGTATGGTCAAGGTTTTTCCCCCAGGGTGGTTAGAACTCCCTAGCCCCATTCAGAAATGAAAAAGGGAAAGGCAAGTAGAGCCAGTTATGTGAGTTTGTTGATAGCCTCATAATTAGAATGTTTTGTTCTTAAGATAATTAAATAGCTGATTTGGGAGAAATTAATGCCCTATAAGAACACAAGAAGAGCCCTATTTGGTCAAGCTAAAGGCCCATCTAATCCACTGTGGTCAACCAGGACCTGCAGCAGCACTCTCTCCTTCTGTGATTGCTAGCAACTGGTATTCAGAGGTATGCTGCCTTTGACAGTGGAGGTAGAACACAACGGGGGCTGATCCATTGGGGATAATGAAGCACTGCCCCACCAAACTCATTCTGCTCTCAAGTCAGCCCCCAGCTGGCTACCTTCTTCCTTCCAACCACTCTGGGTCCTGCTCTGTCTGCTATTGGCTCTCACCTACTACTGGTCTTCCTGCCCTCTGCCCTAACAATCCCAATGAGCACCAGCCACCACTGGTGGAACATAGTCACCATGTAGTGACCCAGTTTGAGAAGGAATTCCTAGTTAGCAGCCCCACAGTGGTCAGGAATGATGCAAGTTGTAGGCCAACAACACCTGAGGACCCAAGGTTAAGAAAGGCAGCTATCTCTGCTCTTTGTGGCAGATTTTTATTTGTATCGGAGAGATTAGATAGTATAAAGTGGATGTTGTCACCCAGCCAACAAATATCAAGGTTTGTTTATAGATACTGCCTTTTAAAAAAAGGTGGTAAGCACCCTTATTTCTGGTGAATTGGAGAGCGAACCAGGAAACTAAGCATAATTTGGCAATCTTAAATGGCAAGAATTATTCCCCCAAATCTGATCTTTCTAGGTAAGTAATCTTGCCATGTCATTTTGCATAGCAACAGAGATAGGTTATTGTTGAAGCTGAGCTAATCAACAGCAGGCTTTTCCATTGCTAAATAGAGCTAACCAAGCTGCTTATGAGTCATCTTGGCTGGCCTGGGGCTCAGCTTGTTTAACCAATGGGAACTTTGGTGACTTGGTGCAGAATTATTTCTGGGAACAAAACCAGTGTTTATGCCCTAATAAATCCAGGGTTTCATATGATGTCAATTCTATTCAGAGCCCTGAAGTTAAGAGACATGACTTAGATCCATCAATTTCAATGGGTCTACTCTAAGTAGAACTTAGTTGAATCCAAACATTTTAGTCTTTTCTAAGGGCTGGATTAGAATGCACTTTTGAGATCTATTTCAAAACTAGCATATATATTTTTTGGGAGAGAGTAAACTCTTTACAGTGTAACAAGGATGCAAAGTAAAATCAAAACTATGATGTTCGATTAGTGCTGAAGTTCTTAAACTGCTCATGAAATTAATATCCATATGCAGCAGTGGGTCATGCATAACCAAAGTGAATTTAGCCAATAACAGGGAGTTTGGAACTAGATAGATGTGTGGTTATTAATGTTTGTACTCTGTAGCAGCTGTGAAGGCAATTTCCATTTTATAGCAGCAGTTGAGAAATAAACTGCATTGTAAAATCATTATTTATAAATAAAATCCTTATCTGCCCATGAATATTAATTACCCCACTCCACAGATGTTACTAAAGGAGTTTCCATATTATTGGGCTTGTTATGGCAACTGAGTAGTTCAGTGATGCCAATTATTTGCCAGTGATCTGCATTCTCACCATTGCCTGACCCAGAGACAAAGAGCAAGCAGGTTAGGTTTAAAGCACGTTAGGTGACTTCAACAAATAGGCTTGCTGCTCTCATATATAAACTATGAGAGCAGCATGAATATTTGTTGCAGCCACCCAGACAGAGGTGCCACCTGGAGGAGGAGGAAGAGGAAGAGAAGTCACTGCCCTGCTGCTACTTTATACAGCAGCTATGGTGACCCTACTGTGCAAGACAGAAGAGGGCAGGGGATTCCTCTTCCTTCTCAGTGCCGCTTCTTCCCAGGTACTTCCTGTGGATGCTGCTGCACCCCGCTTCATTTGTGAGCCGGCCCTGATTATGGTTAAGAGTATGATTAGCTGAAATTCCCCACCCCAGTATTCTAACCCAATATTATCCACTCTGTATGGACGTGGTTCTCCAGAGTCTCGAGGCTAGAAGGAGGGCAAAAGGGTCTGATACAAGCCAGCTTCCTATGTTTGTTCCAAACATGAGTGCATGAGGATATAATTCTGCATTTCCTAAAATGTAGGTGAATCGTGACTAATAAAGCGTTGTTGTGTTTTACAACTAAGTGTGAGCTTAGTGAGGACCTCTAGGATGAAACAACTTGGAATATGAAACATTAAAATCCATACTAGCTGATAATTAAAAGCAACTGCTTCAACTTGAGTTGTTAGAAGGTTTTGCCAAAGATGTTCCTTACTTCTCAGTCAACTGTTGCTGGAGCTGCAATTTGCCTAAATAAAGCTTCAATCATGGGGAAAATTGACTGCATGCAGAATTTAATACTAATGCAAATTGTAGACTAACAGCCGCAATTACTGTCTATAAAGTCACCAGCAGATTAATTAAAATTGTATGTAGCATTCTCTTTTATAAGCTGCATTTCTTTCTTTCTTTTTATAAAAATATAATTTGTTCTATAAGGCTAACTGCTTTCTAGGGACAAAGATACACTGCACCTCTTGTACTGAAGAGTTCACATTCTCCATTGATGTACTTAATAGTAACTGGGCTATTAAATTTAGAGAGGGGGGAAATAGTTGATGGCTTACTTAACCTTGCCTTTTAAAGACCTTTTGCTGAGATGGTGCAAAGCTGTTTTTCACCTGGGTATCTATTAACAACAGTGCAGCCACTTCAGGTGAAACTTGACAAAAAGAACCAAATAATAAAAAGGCGCAAATTGAAGTTAACAGCCTGTTCTGGAGAGGTTCTGCAATGAAAGCCAGACAGCAGAGGTTTGAAAGAGACAAAGCCATCACTGGGACTTGCTGAAAATGCGGGGTTAGAGCAATATCTCTTCACTTCTATACATTTGTTGCCTTTTTAGTTGAGAGAATACAATTCTATTCTGAAGCTCCCCAACGTAATATGGAATACTCTGTGGAATTCATGGATGCATTTCAAAACCCTTTAGATTTTCAAGTTCCTTCTCATTGCAGCTGTTTTGGCAGTCTAAAAAGATAGGGTGTTAAATTAGAAGTGCAATGGCAAAGTGGTACTGCTTCTGTTAACAAAGCCATTTTACTAAGTTTTCCATGGGTAAAGGGAGGATTTTGGGAACTGGGTTGGGTTTTCTTTCTTTTAAATGGATTGACTTCTTTGATTAATTCCAAAGGATATAAGGGGCAAACTAGAAGTTATACAAGAAATCTGTGAATAGGATTGCCACTTAAAAAAATAAATAAACAGCATTTAGAATGTGGGGAGATTTGGATCATGGTCATAGTGGTGGAGCTTTTACTCTTTTCCCCATGTTGTTTTCCTGTTATAATGACAACAAACCATTCCAAAATAGCATTGAAGTGGCATGATACTACTTTAAATTTATGCTGCAGAAGGGTCCTTAGCATAGGAGCGAACTCCTAGGGGCCAAGTTCCTTGCAGCCCCCCCAATAAAATATTTGAGGGACCGGACCGACCTCCCCCTAAGCTTGATGGGCTTTGCCATTCAGATGGGGTTTGTGGACTGTGTCTTGTGATTGATTATATGGTGCAGGGTGTTACCTGGGTCCCCCCAATATTTTATTCAAGTTGGCACCTCTGGGCCTTAGTTCACACTCTAACAACACCCCTCCACACAAAGGTCGGGCTATATATACAGTTTAACAGTGCTGTGAAACAGCTGGCAAAGCATCCCTGTTCCCAATGAAATAATACTTGTTTGTGGTATGTAGGAGGGGAGGGGTATTCCTGTTTATTCAGCTGCATGTGGATTAGTTTAAATTTTAGAGTCCAAACAGCTTTACCATTTGCGCAAACACATTAGGCAAACTGTGTACGTACAGCTGTTTCCAATAATTAAATTAAGAATCTAAAAAAATAATAATAGTAGTAGTTGTAGTTGTAGCAGGCCTAGCTGATTCTCACTGACATTTCGGGAAGAGAACCAAGCTACACTGTCAGCTTCCCAGTCACAGCACTTTCAGAATTAAGCTTTCTTTTTTAATAAAAAAAAATCTGTTGATGTAGCAGCAATGAAATAAAATAAAATGTTGATGAGTAAACATTTTAATGCAAGTGTTATGAGCAGCAACAATCTGGAAACAACTTTTTTATTTTTTTTATTAGCCATTGAGCATTTTATAACATCCAAGAGACATCTAGCTTAAGATAATTGCTGAGAAAAGCAACACTAGGGAATACCTTCAGGGAGGAAGAGGACACTATGAATTAGAAAACCGTTTGTGGGATGATTATAATAAATTGAGGACATATCCTCAAAGCACGTACATTGATTGCCACACTAGAACTTGCATAAATCCTGAAATGTGTAGGTGGAACTCACAGAGCCATCCTAACTCCTGATCCACATCACTGGGGGTTGGGGAGGGGGTACTTAGCCTGTCTTGGCTCTCACCGCTGGATGAAAAACTTGAACTCAGGTTTCCGTTTCTGTCAAATTATTTAATGCATACTTCTGTGATACATGGGCAAAGCAAGGGTTAAAGGCACAGCAGGTAAATTGCATGGCTTAAGCATGAGCTGAGAGGTTGATGCAACAAGTTAGCATACCCTTTTGAAGAGCAAGGCTGGCATAAGAAAAATGAGAGGAGCTTCTGCTCTGCAACCAAAGGGGCACTTCTGTGAGAGGGCTGGGCTTGTGAGGTTTGTTCATGTTGGTACCGGTCTCTCTGTGTCCTTAGCAATGGAGATGGTGATTCACCATCTGACTTACTGCCAGCTGCCTCCCGCAGAGGAGGCTCCATACTGGCATGGGGAGCCAGGTGGCTTTTTGGGAAGTGCCTGACTGGAGGGGTACAATATCACAGGGATGGGGCACTTATCTGACAACCTGCTTGAACCTTCATAATAATTCAGCTTCTGACTCTCTTGATCACTGCTCCCTCCTCCAGCTCAGGCATTGGCCACAATTCTGCCCCCCCCCAAAAAAAACCTGCTTGGGCGCTCCCCATGGGTCATATAGCTCCAGCTCCCTATCTCTTCACCTACCTATTTGGGTTCTGCCCATCCCCTCCATGGCATTTCTATGGGGTTCATGACATAGTCTGAGGTGGAGGTGGCACAACTGAGCCCCACTGTGCTCTGCTCTGGTTGGGAGTGTTCCTCCACCATGGATGGTCCTAATGCATTGGCCAGTTGTGCAGGCTACCATTTGCAGTGATGTAACAGTCCTCAAATGGAGGAAAATCCTAAGCTGGTCCAGTAACTGGAAACAGCCTGGCCACCATGCAATGACTCTATTCTGTGCCAGCCTGGAGCTGGTACAGCAATAATCAAGGAAGGTATCATCTTCCTTTCTGTCCTGCCCAGTGGCAGTTTCACTGCTCCATTCAGCCCTGCAGCTCCCAGCTGAGACTTAGGTTTGCTCCATCAGCAAGATAGTTAGGAATGTCAGCAGAAGGAATAAATCAGTGACCCAAGGGACAGCACAGAGTGAGGGAACAACAAGCAGGAAGTGTCTCAGCATAACAGAGAAAGAGAGGATAGCAGAGACCCGGGGTATGCTTACATTGCTGCTTACTTTTCATCCAGTGCACCCCAACTACTAGTTTTTGAAGCCGCATTCACACAACATTGGCCACAATCCATATTGACGCTGTGGGTTCTTGACAAATAGTGCTGTTTGATGCATTTTTTTTTCTTCTCAAAACAACCTCAATCCAACTAGAAAACCTAAGCCACCCTTCATGGTGATCATTTGACAGCCATTGTGCATATCCAGATGAACAATGCATGCACAGACAACAGCTCCAGGGAGTTCCAAGGGGCTGCAGGGACAGGGAAACCAAAAGGCCATGCAAGTCAGGTGAAGACACCCCCACCCACCCTCTGATGTGAACAGCATCATGCAAATGTGGCTTGAAGCACAGTGGGAGGAAATGACTTTGCTGTATTTCAAGCTGCTAACATGAATATACCCACAGATAGAGGAATTTAAGCGGTCTTGTGTGATAGTAATAAGTAATAAGTAATAAGTTTCAACTGTCTCAAGACTGATAGCAAACTCCTCTACTCCACATTGTAGAACAGTATTTTTATCTTCATACTATGTTTTAATGGCAGATTTTCTCCCAAATCAAATCAAATCAAATTGGAAGAGGCCATTTCAATAAAGATGCAACATTTCTAGATAGCATAAATGACTGTGACCTAGAACAGATGGTCATTAAACTGGCCAGAGCAGGGAGGTGACCCTGAATTTAATCTTAAGTGGTGCCCAGGAACTAGTGCCAGATGAAAGAAATGTTGAACTGATAGGGAACAGTGGGCATACTGCGATGAGGCTCAGCGTCTAGTTAAGTGGATAATTGCCAAGAGAAGTCCAACACAGTCACATTTGACTTCAAAGGAGGAACACATTTACACAGCTGTGAAAAGGGTGAATGCCAATTGCTTGACCTCAAAATGCACCTGGAAAAGGTTCAAAAAAGGGGCAGTGAAAATGATCACAGGGCCGGAACAACTCCCCTACGAAAAAATGTTGCAAGATTTTTAGTTTAGGAAAATACACACAACTATGCTTCTCCTTTACATCTGCAGGTGTGGCAGTGGACATGATGGACTGGATGTGTCTTGCCTTGGCAACGGACTGGATGAGAGCCAAGAAACTGAAACTCAATCCAAATAGGACTGAGGCTGTTCCCTAGACCTAATGCATGGGAGGTTGCCTGCTCTCGACGGGTTTACACTCCCTCTGAAGGTACATAGCTTGTGGGTATTTCTGGTTCCTTTGATGTTGCTTAAGGCTCAGGTAGTGGCTGGTAGCCCAGCTGCGCCTCTATCTGGACAAGGATAGCCTAACTTTTTCAAATAATATTTTATTAAGTTTTCCTTTTTCCCCTTTGTCACAATCAAATACAATCATGTCATCACACACATCTTTGCTCAAACTGAGCATCGACTTCCTCCCTTCCCACTCCCTGGCTTCTATAGATATTCACATTCATCTTAGCATTTCTATATTCCCCTATTTACCTTCTTTCTGTGCTTAAAAAAACAGTAATTCTGATATAAGTCTTAACCTTACAAAATATTTTAAGTCAGTCCTGCAAACATTTTCAAATGTTTACAGTGTTCCTTCATATATTGTAAAAATTTACTCCAGTCCTTTTCAAACAATTCATCACACTGGTTTTGGATTTTCCCTGCCAGCTTCGCCAGTTCTGCATATTCAATCATCTTAGTCTGCCATTCTTCCAATGTTGGAAGTTCCTGCTGCTTCCATTTCTGGGCTAAAAGTGTCCTCGCCACAGTTGTAGCATACATAAATATGTTTATGTCTTTTTTGGGAATTTCTTCTCCTATTATACCCAATGAGAAAACCTCTTTTCTTTTTTTTTGCTAAATGTATTTTTAAAAAGCTTTTTCAATTCATTATCTATCATATCCCAGTAAGTTTTCGTCTTAGTACACATCCACCACATATGAAAGAAATTCCCTTCCTTCTCCTTTCATTTGTATGTTCAAACCCAGAGACCTCCCCCTTAAATAAAGGCACATTTGACTCAAATTTTAGTTTTTGTTTTTGGCAGAATTTAGGCCACAACTTTATTGATTACAGAAAAGTGAGTGGTTTCATAGGCTCTGGTTCAACTAGCTCCCTACACCCTTGCAGGTAGCGCTGACCCAGAGCTCTATCATAGGTAAGCGAAGGGTGACCTGAGGCAGGTAAAAAGCCTGGGAACAGACTCTGTTCACTTTGCAGATGCTCCCCTGGACTCAGGCACAGGAACAACCCCGTTTTGGGGGTTGACCAAACCAAGTTAAGTCCCTGGATTCCTTTAACGGAATACTCTTCACATAGGGATGGCGAGACCATTCTCCCATCCCTATCACATGAACCAGTGCCTATCCGCAACCTTACAAGTTGTGACGAATTGCTACACGGCAGGCGAAACCCAAATGGCAACAGCCAATCAGCCAAGTGGGGAAAATTCCTGCTGTGCCCCTGTCCCAATGACAGACAACACACGACGGCATAGCAAGGTCAATTGCAAAATGCCCTAAAATTAGAGATAGGTGGGCGGGTGTTCCGATGCACAAGCCGAAAGAGGAAGCTCTGGGACACATATATGAGTATACATAGGTCCCTCAACAGGTCCCTCTAGGACCGTTTTAAACAATAGTGGTGACAGTGGGCACTCTGTCTAGTTTCTTTCATTATCTCAATCTTTTCAGTCAAAGTATTATTGACTAATAGTCTTGGATTTTGTTCAGAATACATAGCTTGAATACCATTAAGAAACATTGGACCCATATCCATAAATTATATCCCCCCCCCCTCATAAAATACGAAGACACACTATCAAATGCATTCTCGGCAACTATAAACATCAAAGCTGCTTGTTTGTATTTCCTAGATTCCAAATATTCAATTATATCATTTATGTTCCTGACATTGTCTTTCATTTGTCTCCCAGGTAAGAATCCAGTTTGGTCCTTTCCTATCACCTCTCTCAATACTTCTTTCAGTCTATTCACTAAAATATTAGCAAATAGTTTATAATCATTGTTCAGAAGTGAAATTGGCCTATAGTTTTTGACCTGCATTAAGTCTGTGTCTTGCTTAGGGATTAACATAATATAGGCCTCTTTCCATGTGTCTGGGAGCTTCTTACCCATCAAGATACTATTCATAACGTCTTTTAAAGGAGATGCCAGCTGGCCTATAAACTTATCGCAAAATTTTGTTGTCAATCCGTCCGGTCCTGGGGCCTTTCTAATTCTGCTTGTTTAATCGCTGATTGTACTTCATCAATCGTTATAAAGGAATTTAGCAGGTTCTTTTTCTCTGTGGAAATTTTCTGCAGTCTATTCTTTTCCAGAAATTCTTCTATAGTTATCTTATCCTCTTTTTCCTTTTTATATAATTTATTATAAAACTTTTGGAAATTCTTCCTCATTTCTCCCAGATTGTCTATTGTTTTCCCTACAACTGTGAGTTTAGTAATTGTATTCTGTTTTTGTCTCTTTTTTATCTGCCAGGCTAACAATTTGCCTGGCTTATTTGCAAAACTCAAAGCTCCTTTGATTCAATAATTTAATTTTCCACTCAATCTCTTGATTTATCAATATTGAAAACTGAGTCTGTAGAATTTTTAAATTTTGTTTCACTTGGTTATTAGCTGGATTTTTAAAAATCAATTTCTTTTCATTTTCAATTACCGTATTTTTCGCACCATAGGATGCAGTTTTTCCGTCTTAAAAACTAAGGGGAAAAGTCTGTGCGTCCTATGGAGCAAATGCAGGGAGGGAAGCAAGCAGGAAAAGCCCCCAAGAGCCACACGCAAGCTTTGCGCGGCTCTTGCGGGCTTTTCCCCAGGAGGGAGAAGGGACTGACGCAGCCAGTCAGTCCCTTCTCCCTCCTCTGGAAAAGCCTTGCACAATCTCTCCAGTTGTGGGAGGCTGTGCAAGGCTAAAGAGGAAGCCAGGGCAACGAGCAGGATGGATCGCACTCGCTGCCTGGGCTTCGTCTTTAGCCTTGCGCACCTCTCCAGCCGCGGGAGGCCGCGCAAGGCTAACGAAGCCAACTTTTAAAAAAATCTCTCTCTCTCTGCCTCTTTTTCTTTTTTCGTCCTTTCTCCACCACCTTCTTTTCCTCTGGATCAGTGTTTTGATCTAGATTAACATTTTAGTTTGGAGGGGGGGGGATTATAAAAAAGAAACTTTGCAGCTTTTATTTTAGTATACAATAAAAACAGATTAAACAAAACACAAAAGAAGGAAATAGCATAGAAGAAGAAGAGAAAAGGGAAAGAGGGGGATACAAAGCCATTTACCAGAGGTAGATCTTAACCCTTGCCTCACCTGGGAGCTTCTCTGGGCAGGAATTCCCTCGGCTTAAGTGGGGTGAGGGAGGAGTGGCAGGTAGGGGGGTACCTACCTGGACACTGAAGCCACATGTCTCTCCAATGAAAATTGGGAGTGGTCATTGTGTGAAGTGGCTGTGGATCTCCTGCCGCAGAAGTGTAGGACTGTATAGAGTTGGGAGGGCCAACCGAGGGTCATCTAGCCCAGCCCCCTCACAATGTAATAATCACAGCTAAAGAATGCCAGGCAGATGGTCCCCCAACCGCTGCTTAAAAGCCTCCAGTGGTGGAGACCCCCAACAACCTCCGAGGTCACAGAATTGCAGGGTTGGAAGGGAACCCCAGGAGTCATCTAGTCCAGCCCTGGTGGACAGCGGGCACGATCCATCCCAGTGTGCAAGGCTAAAGATGCTGCTCAAGGCTAAAGAGGAAGCCAAGGCAGCAAGCGGGATGGATTGCGCTCACTGCCTTGTCTTCTTCTTTAGCTGCACTGGAGAGGTTTAGCTCCTGGCTGGAGAGGTTGCGCGGCTATGGATCCCACTCGCTGTCTTGGCTCTTTGGGGCTGGGGGGGAAACCCAGGCCTCCCCCGCAGCCCCGAGAAGCTCTGGGAGAGGCGGACAGGCTGCGCGCAGCCTGTCCGTTGCTCTTTGGGGCTGGGGGGGGAAAATAATATTTTTTTCCTTGATTTCCCCCTCTAAAAACTAGGTGCGTCCTGTGGTCCGGTGCATCCAATAGAGCGAAAAATACAGTATTTGTTTCATTATCTCTTCCTTTTCTCCCAGTACGTTTCCGAGCACAATTCAAAGTGTTGGTGCTGATCTTTAAAGCCCTAAACGGCCTCGGTCCAGTATACCTGAAGGAGCGTCTCCACCTCCATCGTTCTACCTGGACACTGAGGTCCAGCGCCGAGGGCCTTCTGGCGGTTCCCTCGCTGCAAGAAGCCAAGTTACAGGGAACCAGGCAGAGGGCCTTCTCGGTAGTGGCACCCGTCCTGTGGAATGCCCTCCCACCAGATGTCAAAGAGAAAAAGAACTACCAAACTTTTAGAAGACATCTAAAGGCAGCCCTGTTTAGGGAAGCTTTTAATGTTTAATAGGTTATTGTATTTTAGTGTTTTGTTGGAAGCCGCCCAGAGTGGCTGGGAAAACCCAGCCAGATGGGCGGGGTATAAATAATAATAATAATAATAATAATAATAATAATAATAATAATAATAATAAATTCTCTCTCTCTCTTGTTCTTTTTTGAATTGAGTTTTGCTGAATTAAGAAGCCTCTTATTATCGCTTTACATGCATCCCATATCACATTTAGGTCAATTCCTTTGTTTAAATTCAATTCAAAATAATCTATTAGGATCTTTTAAGCTTTCTCCATTATTTTTTGATCATCCAACAGTCCCTCATTCATTCTCCACCTAAATGAGGTTTCTTCTTTTCCTTTCAACTCCATAGTTTTTGTATTATGATCCGAGAGAGTTCTTGGAAGAATTTCTGATTTTATTACCCTTGGCGTTAAATCTCTGGAAATCTAGATATAATCAATCCGTCCTGCACTTTGATTTGGTTCTGAGAAGAAACTAAATTGTCTTTCTAGTGGGTGTTTTAATCTCCATACGTCAATTAAATCACTGTTTTCTACTAACGTAAAAAAAATGTTTCCCTTGACATGTATCTTTTTTCCTTTGAGTTCTGTCCATATCCAGAGAGCCCACCCCATTAACGTCCTCCATTAGAATAATTCTTTGATCCAGAAATTCAAACAGCTTCTCCTCAAGTTAGGATAGCCTAACTTTTGTCATCTATGCTCTGGTAACCTCTAGGTTTGAGTACTGCTAACATTTGTCATGTGTTAAGTATTGCTTTCACAATTCTGTGGGACTTCCTCCCATCTGAGATCAGGCAGCTCCCTTCTCTGTTCAGTTTCTGGCAGCACTTGATGAATTTTTTTTTTTAAATTTCATAAGGCCCCTCCCCTCAATTTTATGGCTAATTGGCTTTATGCTGTATCACATTTGCATCGCTGTTGGACTCCCCTTACAAACTGAGATATTAAGCAGTATGTAAATCATTAAAATTAATACATTGGTGTGTGCTTGGAAACACAAAGTAAAAAATCAGAACTGCAGTCACTGGATGGATGGTGCTGAATAATAACAGGCACATGATGATGAGTTTGGCTTTGATATCCCTCTTTATCACTACCCGAAGGAGTCTCAAAGCGGCTAACATTCTCCTTTCCCTTTCTCCCCCACAACAAACACTCTGTGAGGTGAGTGGGGCTGAGAGACTTCAGAGACTAGCCCAAGGTCACCCAGCAGCTGCAAGTGTAGGAGTGGGGACACGAAACCGGTTCCCCAGATTATGGGTCTATCGCTCTTAACCACTACACCACACTGGCTCTCTTACATTGATTGTGTAAGCTGTTGTTAGCATGCCACAAAGCTAAGACCTCATCCAAACATATTTTTGAAGATCAAAGGGAGGGATAAGTTCAGGGTTTTGTTTTTTTCAGCCGGAACCCGCAGGAACCCAGTTCTGGCACCTCTCAGGTGGATGCCATTGCCATTCATGGTGAGCTCCGGCTGGATAAATTGTTTTTGTTCAAGTTACTTTGGACAGACTCTGTCCTAAAAATGCTTGGAATTTATTCTCGCATTTGGGGGGGGGTGTACTTTGGTGGTAGAAACTGCATGGCATTCTTCGTATGATCACTTCACAAGTTTTGCATTCCATCCTGTAGTTTGGCTGGGTAAAACCCTTAAACATACTTTTCAAGCAAGAGCCAAGTTAGACCTAACACTGTGGCAGTGGGGGCGAAGAAGAGAAGGTGGGTGCTCCCCTAAAAACAACTTTGGCTGCCTCCCCTAAAAAAGCTCAAAAACTTTGGGTGCATGCTCAGCAAGTTCCACCACCTTTTTTCTAGAAAAAAAAGCCCTGCCTTGCAAGCATGGACCATGGTGCACCAAGGAGGTGACCTGAGGCAATCTGTCTTGGCCAGCATGTTCCTCCCACCCCACTGGGACATGGGTGGTATGTCTGGAAATCTAACAAGAAGGAGAGTCCTGGGAAGACCTGCTCCCTGCCTTGCAGGCCTTTTTCACCTGTCCTGGGAGGGCGGGGCCCTGACCGACTCTGGCTATAGAAGCTGAGGCTGCTGAACAGAATCTTGGGCTGGGGTGTCGTCTGGGGAGTTTTGTTGTGGGGAGTGTGTGTGTGTGTGTGTGTGTGTGTGTTTGTATCTCGTGAATTATGTGGAAATTGTTTCAGTTTGGCTGTGTACATTTTTGATGTTTTGTTTATCCTTTATGAGTACTTTTGTTACGTTGCAGTTATATAATTTTTTTCATGTTGTTAAGCTGCCTTGAGCATGTTTGGAACTCTGGGAAGATGACATACAAGTAAAATGATGTATGTATGTATTATAGCTGTTTTTTCTCTTCCTTTTATGGTGATGCATAAGTGATCAACATATACAGGTGATGATACATCCTGCACATTACTCATGCACATGGCTATTTTACACACATGTAGAAATCATATGAAACAACAAGGGCTTCATGGTGTGAGTGTCTTTAGTGATCTAACATTTAAAACAGTTTGTGTCCCCCCTTTCTATGTGCTTTTACAAAATATAAGCAAAATATTCCTGCCAAAGCTAAGCCACCAATAAGCTACTTAAAAGAAATGTTTACTTAAAAGGACACTTTAAAAAGCAAATAACCCACGTGAAATCCAATGAACCTTATTGATTTCAACAGATTATTTCTCTTTGTTGTTTGGAAAGCATGCCGATATCCTCAATCACCTTATAAGACTAGCAGCGGCTTCTTTATTTCTACACTAGTTAATTCCGGATAATATTTGCAGATGGAGAGAAGAACCAAGAACAACTTTTAGAACAATTATATGGAGGCTTTTTTAGTTTATGGAAATATCATTCAATGTACCGGTCAGTTCTGCCGCTTGCTCGATGCAGAAGGAATGCAGATCTAAAGCCCTTTGATATTTTCCTCGTGATGGGTTTTGAAAGGCCTTTATGATCATCTAAATAAATGATAAATCCATCCACATTTCTTACCTCCTGAAATAGTTGTATAGTTCATACCTCATCAGATTTCTGCATTTTCAGTGAATTAGTCCTCAATTATTAATGGCTATAGAAGAGCAAAATGTGAACGCTAAATGCTAATCATGATTTCAATGTATATATGTGTATACACACACACACACACACAGAGAGAGAGAGAGAGAGAGAGAGAGAGAGAGAGAGAGAAAGCTTTATTCTTCCTAACCTTCTAACCTAATGATCATACTTTCTAATTCCAACAAAATCAAACCAATTCACCTCTGAAATAGACAAAACATACTGTATCCTGAAGTGTAGAACAACATATAGAATATTGAGACTATATCAGTTGTTGTTTTTTAAGTGTGCTATTTGGATATACAAAATGACTTTCTCCTAAAGTTTTTGAATTATAGCCATTTCTCACCTTCTCACCCCTTGCCTTTTCCTGTAAGACCTATTACAGTCGTTAAGAGTCGTCAACAGGCTCATCTCAGCTATCTGCCAATCTCCCATTCCCACCACCCTTCTGAGTAATACCCCTCCGCACCTTCTCACTATATAGAAGGGTCTGGCAACTTCTGTTTCAGTGTATCTGAAGAAGTGTGCATGCACACAAAAGCTCATACCAAGAACTAACTTAGTTGGTCTTTAAGGTGCTACTGGAAGGAATTTTTTTATTTCAAATATACTTACTTAATGGCCTTTAACGACTGGTGGCTATTAGCTACTGAACACATCACACATCTGCTTAGGCGAGGGCTAGAGAGAAACAGTTTGACTAGTGGAGTTTGGCTACTTTTGAGGGAGCCTGTATCTCTTTTCCTTCTTTACCCTCAGGTAAAAGCCTCAGTCTTCATGGACTGGATAGGAGCTGGGACAATTGCAAATTTACTTTATCTTAGACTGCAAGTCTCAGGGCAAGATCTACATCATTAACTTGCAACTGTTTCATAAACAAACAAACAAACAAAAGCTGGAATATTTTATAGCTCAGGTAAGTGGGGCATACAAACTGGATTGTGACCCACCCCTGGGATGCTAAACTTGACACTCTTCTTGACTGACTCCATCTGCACTGTACATTTAAAGCACTGTTGTATCGCTTTTTGGGAAGCCATGGCTTCCCAAAAAAGAATCATGGGGACTGAAGTTTATTATTCGGTTTATTATCCTGTCTTCTGGAGCTTTGAGGCAGCTTTGTGTCTTTTTTACATTTGTTTGACCATTGATAGCTATATTCCCTTCCTTTCTTGTTTCCCCTTAATCCCAATTCTCCACCTAGCTTAACTTTCTGTACAGCCACATTAAAAGACATGTGGTAGGCGTAGAAGGCTTAACAAACTACCGTATTTTTCACTCCATAGGGCACATCTGACCATAGGGCGCACCTAGTTTTTAGAGGAGGAAAATACGGAAAAAATATTCTGAATCAAATGTTGCACTAAACGATTTAAAGCAGCAAAGCGGGCGGCTCCTGTCCGCTTTGCTGCTTTAAACTGAGCCTCAGAGGAGGGTAGGAAGGGGAACCATGGCTTATCTAAGTCCAGTTAATAATGCTGAGCCTGACTTATGGCCATCGAGATTAGCCTGGCCGTCTCAGTGGAAATCTGGGGAGGCTGGGGTGGACTTTCAGTGGTCAAAGTGTGGTTGTGTCTTCCTGCCTGGCATCTATTTCCTGCCCTCTTTCCCTCCTGCACCCCCGCACCCTGCTTCCAGGGAAGGAAGCGGAGCCATGGATCCTCTGCTCGCAACCGCAGTGGATTCCCTCCATTTTGAAGCAGGAAAGTGGGAGAGGAGCTGCTTACACGAGTGTAAGCTGCTCCCCTCCCACATTGCCGCTTCAAAGGGAGCCCAGGAGGAGGGAATCTGCTGCAGCCGCAAGCAGTGGAGGATCCATGGTCCCTTTCTTTCCCTCCTCCATGATTGCTTTGAAGCAGGAAAGTAGGAGAGGAGCTGCTTACACAAGTGTAAGCTGCTCCCCTCCCACTTTGCTGCTTCAAAGGGAGCCCAGGAGGAGGGAATCTGCTGCATTTGCCAGCAGAGGATCCATGGTCCCCTTCCTTCCCTCCTCCGTAGTTGCTTTGAAGCAGGAAAGTGGGAGAGGAGCTGCTTACACGAGTGTAAGCTGCTCCCCTCCCACATTGCCGCTTCAAAGCAATCACGGAGGAGGAAATCCGCTGCAGCCTCTAGCAGCCGAGGATCCATGGTCCCCTTCCTTCCCTCCTCCGTAGTTGCTTTGAAGGAGGAAAGTGGGAGAGGAGCTGTTTACACGAGTGTAAGCTGCTCCCCTCCCAATTTCCTTTTTTTTCTTTAATAAATAATTATTAAGAATTTTCCATTTTCAAAAGCCAAAAAGAAAAAAGAAAAAGAAAAATTAAAAACATATACAATTTGCAATCCTTATTTTCTATAACATATTTCCCTGACTTCCCCACACCTCCCCTTCTTATATTCCAATTCAAATTGTAAATTCAACAAGTTCTTATCCCCAGTTTTTAACCTTTTTATATTGCCGCTTCAAAGGGAGCCCGGGAGGAGGGAATCCGCTCAGCTTCCCCCACCTCCCGCAGAAGCCGCACGCTCTTTAAAGGCGCTGTGCGGCTTCTCCTGGCTTTTCTGGGAGGTGGGGGTATTCCCCCACCTTGTAGAAAAGCCTGCAGGAGCCGCACAGCCTTTAAAGAGGGCGCCGCTCTTGGGGGCTTTTCCCCCAGGAGGGAGAAGGGACTTATGCAGCCAGTCAGTCCCTTCTCCCTCCTGGAGAAAAGCCCGCAAGAGCGCACGAAGCTTGAGGGCTTTTCCCGCCTGCCTCCCCCCTGCATTCGCTCCATAGGACGCACACACATTTCCCCTTGCTTTTTAGGAGGGAAAAAGTGCGTCCTATGGTGCGAAAAATACGGTACATTTCCCAGGATTCCTGGGTGGGGGTGGGGGGAAGCCATGGTATGATGCTGCTTTAAATGAATAGTGCAGATGGGGTCATACTTTGCCTGGAAAATGTAGCAGCGTTTTTTAATGCATTGCCTGTATATTCCACCTTTCCTCCTAAGAGCTCAAGGTAATGTACATGGCTCTCCCTCACACCATTTTATCCTCACAATAGCCCTGTGAGTTAGGTAAGCCTGATATGCTATGACTGCCCCAAAGTAATGTGGTGAGGTCCATGGCTCAGTGGGGATTTGAACCCTGGTTTCCCAGGCTGACACTCTAACCTCTACACAAAACTGTCTTCTTTGCTTTCTTCAGCTTCCAGCTCAAGACACTGACCTCAGGTCCTCTAGGCTAGGGCATGCATCTTCCATGTCTAGATTCAGTTGGGTTGGTCCCTAAAAGGGATAGACAATAAAGGTAAGAAAACACTTATCAGTATGAACTGTACTGCAGTGCTCCTGCCACACAATGACAGAGGAATGACAATTGATATAGAGTGTGCCACACTTTATTTGTAAAGGTGATTATTCTATTAGACAATTTCCACTGCCTTGACAAATATTGTTGTTGAGAAATGGTATACACCTTGACAATTAATCCAATCACGGGCCTATCTGGGAGCACAGATGCTGAGAGCTGATGCTTCATTTATTTGCTCCTTTCCAGTTCTGCACATCAAATAGCCAAGCTAATCAAGTTATTGCTGGTGTCTTGCAATGGAGCGGAGAGTGATTAATATCATTTCGTAGGAAGTCGCTTTGGAAAGCTTGGTGCGGGGGGGGGGGGAAAGGAGGAAAGAAAAGGGTGGTGACATGAGATGAGGATATGTTTTCAGTGGGCTATTCTAAACATGAGCCATTATTGTTGGCAGAAAGCTGATAAAAACATGTTGGCGTAAGTGATGGGTGGCACTCACTGCCTTGCTCGGTGTGTTTAAATCAAAGTTGTTGTTTATAGCCCTTGGTGATCCGGTATGTAAGAACACCAGCTTGATAACAGCAGCTTTGTGGGAGCAAGGCGGGGAGAAAAACAGGGAACTTTCAAACCATAGAAATAATACCATTTTATCTCATCAGCCACCAACAGCATATATTTATGTGCTTCTTGGTCTGTATTTACGTACCATAAATTTATGACTCCGACCACTTAAGTCATTTCCCAGGTGTTGCTATTCTCCCCCAAACATAATTTTTTTGCCATATGGATATGCAAATGTCAAACTCTCTGCACGGAAAAAGCAATCCCAGAACATAGTGCAGCCAATTACATTTTAAGTAACTCATAACTGTTATCTCAAGCTTTCTCTTGTGTAAGTTTTATATTCTTGCAGAAATTCACATTTCACACTAGATCAGCTTCTTTCCCAGTATTCTTCTGTTTGTTAAATCATTTTCAGCCATGTAACTTGTGATGCTTGCTTCTTCCACCACCACCTCACCCCATATGGGGGAATTGCAAGGTTATGGGAGGACCTTTAAATTCCAGCCCAACGTCTGGATGTGATGAACCAAAATAAAGTTAAGTATCAGGCCTCCATCTGGCTTAAATGTGATAAAGTAACACTTTTTAAAATAGTCAGGGTGCGGGAGAGCAGGAGGATAAAAATTTGAGAAGTAACCATGGCTTTGGAAGATGTATTTTGTAAGCAAATAACAAGCCAATAAAACATACGGCAGTGGAGATAGCTAGACATTTCAAGCAACATTCTTTTAATTTTCACATATGCTTAACACTGTACTTTAAAAGCACAAAGTTCTTTAAACTTCTTATATTATCCTCAGAAGTAGGTGATGAGTAACAGAGCAAGCATCCAGATTGGCATCCCATCGTCTTCCCTTAAAACAGCTTAGTCGGTAGAGCAGGAGACTTTTAATCTCAGGGTTGTGGGTTTGAGCCCCATGCTGGGCAAAAATTCCTGCACCGCAGAGGGTTGCACTAGATGATCCCTGTGGTACCATCCAACTCCAAAATTTGATGATTCTATGATTCTAAGGTAGCCTGTGAACAGGACTAGCCATGCCAAAGTGTGTGGGACAGAGCCCCTATGCCATCTTCTTGGCAAGGTGGGTCACTTTTGATTACCAGAAGGAAGAAGAGAGTGGCTGAGGCAGCAGAAAAGTGAAAACACATCAGCAGAAGTGCTGGATTGGCTCCAGTGATGCATTTGCACCATTCCTACCCTCAGGGGTGGAGCTACTATGAAACTAGTGAAGCTTCAGGCCCCCTAATCTCAGAGGGGTCCCAGAAGTGGCTTTAGTCTACATTGCTTTTTAAAAAATGGATCCAGTAGTATATATTCCAACAATCCCAAAGTATGAGAATCAGTAGCACAGATATTGTAAAGGTAGGGAGGTAGGGAGGTTGCAGTAAAACAATTTAAAGCAAAATCTGAGGTGTAGATTTTTATTTTTATTTTTAATTGTGGTGAACCCCATTGCAGAAGATATGGGTGGTTACCTAGACCTAATTGCTGGTTGTGAAGGGCCTCCAAAATGTAGGTTCAACACTGCCTACTGCTTCATCCCTCTCCTTCCCAACAATCAACAATGACCCACCTGCTGGAAACCTAGTATGGTGGCCCCACCCCAGCTCACGGTGGCATACGTAGCTCCCCCCCTCTTCATTTTATCCCCACATCAAACCTGTGAGACAAGTTAGGTTAGGAGACAATGACTGTCTTGAGGACACCCAACGAACTTCATGGCTAAGTGGGGATTTAAACCCCAGTGTCCCAGGTCCTAGTCCAACACTCAGGCATGTGCAAAGTCCGGCCCGGGGGCCTAATCCTGTTATGTTCACCCACAACTTAACAAATCCGGCCCCACCGGTTGATTTAATCTGGCCCCCATGGCAGTATATGTCCTGGGGTAAAATCCTAAAAGAAGCTCAACAACTTTGGTCAGCCCACACGAATATTCACCAAATCTGGCCCTCTTTGAAAAAAGTTTGGGCACCCCTGCTCTAACTAGTACACTGCATTGGCTGTCATGATTTTAGCCTCTGCACAACAGCCTTGCACAATACTGCCTTGATTACTTAAAAGTTGCTTCTGCTTGAGCCCCTGGAACTTTTAACAAGCTACGGCGGGCTCATAAAGCTTCTTCCTCTGATTCTTCTGCTGGCACAGCTGAGCTGATGGTCTGGCAACTTGCCCTTTGGACCATCCGGTGCTTGTTTCCTGGCAGATGGTCAACTTCCATTCACAGCTCTGAGTTTACATTACTTCTTTGACCACATTCTCATTGCCAGCCACTGTAGCATGATTTTAGAAGCAGGCTAAAGAGCAAAGTTGTAGTAAATCCTATCAGATAGCCTATTTATTCTAGGGCAATGCTAAAGAAAGTCTCCATATCTTTTAGAAATTCTTGATTTCTGTTGTATTTAATCCCCCCACCCAGCTGCCCCCTAAAAACCAGAATGAAAACCAGTGTGGGTTGAGTAGATTGCCTTATGAAATTTTAATGCATTCTGTTGGCGACAATATCATTTGCATGGACTTATTCTAAATGAAGCAATATCAGAATATGTTTGCATTCTGATAGATAATATATCCCACAAAGATGTCTGGGATGGAAAAATCTCTTTAGTTTCAGCTCCCTTGGTTTCTAATTTTTCCAGTCTTAAATTTAGTTCAACCCTGAATGAAAAAAACACTTTTTAGTGGGAAAATTGTACACAATTTGTAGAAGTGCAAATTCCAAGGGATAGCTTGGTTTCAGCTCTCATATTGTTTCAGAAAGTGCAAATTTGGTAGCTTTGGCTTTAAATGTGAACAGAATCAATTAATTTCCCCATCCCAAATTCCAGGGATGAGGAACCTGGGGCACTCCAGAAATTTCTGGACTACCCCCAACTATCAGCAATGCTA
The DNA here is from genome assembly GCF_965113315.1 of Podarcis vaucheri. Lineage (NCBI taxonomy): Eukaryota > Metazoa > Chordata > Lepidosauria > Squamata > Lacertidae > Podarcis > Podarcis vaucheri. The sequence continues at coordinate 16,508,379 of NC_138758.1, read as the reverse complement.
GCTGGAGCTGATAAGAGTCCAACAATGCCTCCTCAAAGGCAGAAATATGTGTCCCCAAGCTAATTCAGATATTACTCTGTATCCAAACCAAACTGCCACAGTGAGCAGGAGTTAAACTATGTAAGGAAATTTATATGTCTCGAACATAGGCACATAGGAAACTGCCTTATACTAGGTTACTCTAGTGGTATGTTCGGTTCAGTATTGTCCTTGAGTTCTGACCTTGCTAGCTAGGGGTGATGGGAGTTGTAGTTCAACAACGTCTGGGGACCCACAGGTTGAGAAAGGCTGGTCTACACTGAATGGTGGCAGCTCTCAAGGGCCTTAGGAGATGCCCTCCCTGGAGATGCTGGGAATTGACCCTGGAAACTTCTGCATGCAGAGCAGCTGCTCTACCACAAAACTATGTCCCTTTCATAGGGGGGACCACATGGGTCATCTAGTCCAGCCCCCTGAAATGCAGGAATATTTCAACCCTGAGATTAAGAGCCCTACTGATTGAGCTATGCAGTCACCTGGTGCTGTTCATCAGTGGCGTAGCTAGCTGCTCTGGCACCAGCGGGGCAATCCACCCACAGGGCAGGGCAATTCGCCCAGGAGGGCGCCAAGGCGAGCTGCCCACAGAGTCCACCTGGCAGATGCAAGCCCCACGCTGCCGTTTCTGGCAGCGCAGGACCCCGAGCTACCGCATCACTCCCAGGAGAAATGCATGGCTCAGGCGCACTGCAGGCCAGGCCCCATGGTAAATGCCGCCCCCCACGGTGTGCTATTTTGTCACCCTCTCAGGGATGACATCCGGGGCAGCCTGTCCCCACTGCACCCACCTTCCTTCGCTCCTGCTGTTCATAGGGCTGTGCTGGAAATCTGATGCAAGAGGAACTCATGGGCCTAAGGACATCAGGCTTCAGCCTGATTTAAATGTTTTTCGATAATCCGCACACTCCTTATAAATCACTGATAAGTGATTTATAAGGACTGAAATCTCAGCTCTACCTCTTTTTATTTTCTTTGTGCTTCTCCTTCAACAACTCTGAGCCAAGCAATGTTTTTGGAGAGAAGTAGTGGTTGGTAGGGAGGCATTAAAGCTAATAATGATTTGTGAATTCTTCTTATGATGCCTGTTCCCGGAGCTTAGAGAAAGCGGAAGGCGCAGCAGAAACAGGAAGCGAAACTGCCACAAAGCCTTGCATAAGTCATTAACAATGGGACAAAGAGACAACCTGCGAAGAACATGGCAATTTGCTTCATATATGAAACAGATTAATGCTAATACTGTGAACAGCTGGATAGCAGGATACTCAGTAATGAGGAAAGCCATTTTAATTTGATTTTAGTCTTACTTTTTAATTTAAGTTATTAGCGCTGTAACAAAGAAAAAAAGGAAAAGGGGGGAAAGCACACAGCTGCTGACAAAAAAGAAGGAAGCAATAGGGCTTTACTCCTAGAACTAATTAGCTGTGGTCTTGGAACCAGGCAGGTTCAAAACGGGAGAGGGGAGTCCATAGGTGAAGACAGATTATTGTTCCATATTTAGCGCACAATTGCATCTCATGCAGCTACTCAGAGGCGGTGACAGCAGGAAAACTGCAGAGGAGTCTTGTGCCAACTGCAGAGAGCCTTGCAGGGCTGCTTTGATGCTGACCTGCATATGCATATGTGAGCATAAAATAATTCTAAATCTTAAGTACCACCAATTGCAAGGGGTTGCACAACTTGTTTCCATGAGGCTTTCAGTTCCACTTTACAAATCCGATGTTGTCAAGACTCTGTAAGGGTCAGCCCAGAAGGCAGAACCTGGGACTGTGGTGGAGAGTGGGCAGGGGGAGAGTCAGCTCTCAATTTGGCCAGGCCAATTAACTGACCCCAAATAGTCAGGGGTCAAGTTCTAAGGCAGCCATCAGAGATAAGGCAGAAGTCATCAGTCTTCAATTCAATGCCTTTCATGTTTGAGCTGGCTGGAAGTTATGGGAGTTGTAGTCCAAAACATCTGGATGCCATCAGGGTGACATAGAAGCTTAGGTAATATCATCACACAAGAAGCAAGATACTATGGCTTTATGGGGCCCTGTTGACAGGGACTGTCGGCTGACTGAGTTGCTTGGGAATGCAGTGACCATGACCTGAATCACAAAAGGGGAAGCTCTGGCCCTTCAGATATAGCTGAACTACAGTTCTCATCTTCCCTGGCCATTCACCAGACTGGCTGGAACAGATTGGAGTTCCATAAGTTCCCTATCCCTGACAATGATGGTGCCCTCATACTGAAAGAACTCAGTCTACCAGGGCAGTGGAAACAGCACTGATGGAAGAGGTGGTCAAGATTCCCCACCCCACCCCTGCTGACCACTAAGAGCACTGCCTTAAGACCCCCAATAGCATTTTATTTATTATTAATTCGTTTTATTTTATTTGTACCCTGCTCTTCAGCCAAAGAGGTTCCCAGAGCAACTTACATACAATCAAAATGGGAAAGTCAGGCATACAACAACACGACACACAAGGAGAAAGGGACAAGGAGGGAAGAGGAAAACATTTTAAAGTATCCAGGTTTCCTGACATTCACTTAGGACAGGTTTTTTTCTTGCTTTCTTTCTTAAATATATCTTTATTTGCTTTGAAATATTACAGCCAAAGTAATCAAAGCAAGTATTTAGGGCAGTTCTCTTGCAGTGCCCAGTTAGGGCAACATAATTGAAGAGCCACTTTGCATGCCAGCAGGAGCATACACATGTGAAGTCATACATTCTTTCATTTTTCAAATATGAAGCTTGGATTGGAAGTACAGCAGACAGAAGAGAGTGTTGACCAAGCAAAAGTTATGAGTTATCCAGAGCCGTCATACTAACTCCGAATCAATCAAAGGGCATGATGATGCCAACATCCCTATTGTTTTTTTGGGCTTGAAAAAAATCTTTGATATTAGGGATTGTTGGGATATTTGGTTCACTTTGCATGTAAAGACAAATCTATCAAGTTTGCAGTCCCAAAAACAATACACAAATCAAAACACAGTCATCCTTTGAAATTTGCACTTCTATGAATTTTGCAATGCAGTTCTCCAGCCAACTAATGTGTGCTAAAATGCATTCACTAGGGTATAGTATGCATAAAAATAATATATCAGTGAACATTATAAGAAATGCACAAATGAATTTTCACATGGACTTTTTAAAATAATTTAAAAAATCACAAATTGATGTGGAAATGTGTGGATTTGAATTTAAGATAGTAAAATTTTTTAAAAAAATGAGAGAAACTGAAATTGACATATTCTTCCATCTCCCTTAATATCTTGGCATACATTGCTTAAGCTCCAGAGTCCTTGGTCAGATGGGTGAGATATAAATAATAAGTTGTTGTTGTTGTTGTTGTTGTTGTTCTTCTTCTTCTTCTTCTTCTTCTTCTTCTTCTTCTTCTTCTTCTTCTATTAATGTGCTTCTGCAGTCCATGCCTGCACAATGTTTCCATTGTAGAAAGCAGGGTACCAGTTCTGCAGGCAGTTTCAGTAAATAACATAAGCCCACAATATCCCCACAGTCAATGTTTTAGATATCTGAAGTTTCCAATTCATGTGGTGCAAACTGGCTTATTGCCACATTGCTGACAATGCACTTCAAGAATACTTGAATATTAGATTTCCATCACTTTATATAACCGTGTGCCTCAATCCATAATGCAGGCTGTCTTCTTGCTGCCATCCTCATTGGTAACTTTTTGTCATCTTCCCTCATCATTCACGAGAACAATGAAGGAGACAACAGCCTGTCCCAGACTGATGGGATATCAATCACGTTCAACTGCCGGGGCAATCTGAAGAGCAAGTGTTGTCTGTTTTTGCTGCTGCATTGGTGATGGATTATCCTAATGAGTGATGAATGCAATGGCACTTCATTTCCCGCTTTCCCCCTTCCTTTTTGTTCAAGGGTTCACAAACAGAGTCCTTCCAAACCACCTGGGTTGCAGGATGTCAGTAACAAAATGATAGCTTGCTTTCTATGCAGCACTGCCTTCTTCCAGACTGATTGTAAATTGTTTTTTGTTTGTATGGAAAATGTGTCCTGCTTTTCCTTTTCCTTTTTTTTTAAAGCTTATACCGTGTGTTGAGCGCCTTGCCAGTTTCTTAGAGGTATGCATGCAGCTTGAGTTGCTGGATTTGAGAAGTATGGTCTGGGATTACATGTCCCAGTCATTTCAAGGACTGAGTTTGCATTAGTGGTGAGTAGAAATGGTTTGGGAGCAGGTTCTCTCGGGGAGTGCCCATGCCAGCCTTTGCCAATACCTCCAGATATTTTGGACTACCACTCCCTAATGCTCCCTAATACAAGGGCAGTATGATGCATGGATCAGTTAAGCCTGCAAGGGAGGCTCATTGGCTCCCAGTTGTGCAGAACAATTCCCATTACAGAGGTGGTAAGGCATCTGCCAGGAGAGCTGCTAAGATGATGGACAGCGACCCCTTGTGGCAAGTCAGAGGGCAGCTTCTCAGTGAAGTCCCTGGACTGACCCCATTTGATCCTCCTGGGGGTAATAGAGCAAGCAACATATGCCAATCTCGTGCCCTCCAGATGTTTTGTATGGCAATGCCCTTCACTCATGGACAGCACAGCTGTGCTGTCTGGAGTTGTACAAAACAACTGGCCTATGCTCACATGAACTTCAGCCTTCAGATCAGCACTAGAAGCCCAGCTCTTGCGCACCATTAACTAAGATTGAATTGGTGGGGAAGAGAGACAGTGGTATCCCCATGATTATAGAACTCTTTCTCTAGGGAAATTCACCAAGTCCCTCTGCTTTCCTGGTTTTAGATGTGCACAAAGATCTTCTTGTGTTGGATGTTTTCCTGAACTCTTGTTTCCGGCAGTTGCTATTGTTGCATTGTTCTGCTACTGATTTTTTTTTTGTCCTAAATTGTATTTATATAGTTGTAAATTTCACTGCATTATGTTGTGAAAATTGTGGTATAAATAACCCAGCTAACCAAATAAAAATGAAACTTAAGTGAGCACCAGTGGACATGGGAGAAATTGACCAGCCTGAAAGAACTAGAATCTGATAACTTTGGTCCCATCTAAAGAAGATCTCTGTTTTCATGTGCACTTTAAACTCAGGTTGGCACAGCTAAACTTACCTCCTTTCCTCTATATTCTGGAATGGTACTTTTACTCCTAGGGAATACACACACACACACACACACACACACACACTAAACATTACTTTGAGGTCCTGCTTCCAAATTCTTTGCTGGGGAAATGAGGACTTGGATACCTGACATGTTGATCACCCCAATAATGAGAAACACAGTTAAAGTACATAGGATAACAAGATGCGGGTGTAACACGATGGCAGAATAATTGCAATACTGCTAGCTTCAATTGTCTCCTGAGAGCAATTATAGAGGCCAGGAAAGAAAGCTGTAGCAAGATAGCTCCAAGCACAACACCGAAAAGCTAAAATCTTCCTGGGCCAAACGTTCCTTTTATGTAAGTTTTGGTTGCGTTCCTTTCATAACCATTCATTTTGTAGGTGAGCATAACCTAGCAATGGGATGAAAAAGGCAGGGTTGAAGCAATCAAAAGAAATAAAAATAGGGCAGCCATGCAGATTGTGTCCTCAAACTCCCTGCCCAGGAAGTTGCAAACTTGGACTCGTCTTTTTATTTTGCCTCCTCCTTATCTAATTTGCTCTGCCTCTCATACCTGATCTGCTAACATGACTGGAAAGGCATTTAATGGTTTGGGAACCAGGAGCATGTTTTCAAGCTTTCAGGGTAAGCGGCTACACAGCTGGTTTTTTTTTACTACAGTCATACCTTGGATCCCCAAAGCCCTGGAACTTGGACATTTTGGCTCCCGAACACCACAAACCCGAAAGCAATTGTTCCGGTTTGCAAACATTCTTTTGGAACCCAAACATCCGATGGGGCTTTTGCGGCTTCTGATTGGTTGCAGGAGCTTCCTGCAGCCAATCAGAAGCCGCAGTTTGGTTTTCGAACATTTTGGAAGTTGAACGGACTTCCAGAACAGATTCTGTTCAACTTCTAAAGTACGACTGAATTATTTATTAAATTTGTATACCGCCCTTCATCTAAAGATTGCAGGGCAGTTCAGAATATAAAAATAGAAGGTGAGAACACAAAATACGTAATACAAACAAACAACCAAACAACCTCCCCCCAAAATTATAAGCCCATAGAATATTTAATCAGCCTGATTATCAAGAAATGGTTTCATCTGGTGCCTAAAGATATGTAATGAAGGCACTAGGCAAGCCCCAGGGAAATCTCAGCAGCCTGCCCAGATTCTAGGCACTAGTGGGAGACAAGCTTACGTCGTCTTCCTGACACAGTCCTTTACAGATTTCTGGGGTGATTTTTGCAGCCCCTGAGCTTGGCACCCAGTGCAGGGGAACAGGTCCACCTCTGGTAATGGCCATACTCAGACCTAGACTTGAAATGTGTGCTCACCAAAGTTCTTATATTGTCCATTGATGAAGCTAGGGCCAACCTGAGGACTCAAGCTGGAGGCTGAAGTGCTGAAGGTACTATTCTGTGGTGCATGAAGGAGCAGGAGGCCTGTTTCCTAACATGCATCCCAGACATGACCAATCCAGGTGCCACTTTTGAGTGCTGATGCCTGCCTGTCTTCCTGCCTGCCAATTGCTGTTTCACATGGTCACACTCTTCTGCTTCCCAAGGCAGCTGCCAAGTGGGAGCCCGGAGCTGCACCAGGAAGTCAGAACCGTGGGACATACTAAATGCATCAAAGCCAGGAAGGCTTGAGCAGGAAGCCTTTTTACAGTCGTCTCTGTCTAGGAGAACCCAGTGCCAGCTTGGCTGCCTGGCTTTGTACCTGAGAACACTTCCCTGCCCAGGAAAATGATCTAATCTGCAATCATAGGGGTTCATCGCAAAGGGCAGCTGCACACAGAGCTGAGGATCCCCAGTCGTAGACTTGGTTTGTTGTTGTTGTTGTTACATTTAAATCCCACTTTTTCTCCAAGCATCTGAAGGTGGCATACATGGATCTCACCTTCCCCATCTTATCTTCACAACACCTTTGTGAGGTAGGTTAAGCTGAGAGAGTGTCTGATTCAAGGCCACCTAGTGGGCTTCATGGCTGAGTGCAAATTAGAACCCTGGTCTCCCATGTCCTAGTCCAACACCCTGGCCATTGCCCTACTTCTCCAATACTTCTGTACCTGAAGACAGCTTGGAGGCTTGAGTATACATGACTGTGTATACTCATCTCACCAGCCTAGCTTCCAGTGTCAGGCATGAGTTCCCTCACTTTCTGCTCAAGTCCCCAGGATGTTACCACATGATAATTAAGATTTTTCTAAAAATCAAGCATCTTAGGCAGGGACTTCTTCACCCAGCTGGAAAAGCCCACTGAAACAAAAATGGGGTCTGTTGTTTGCAGAAATAGTGTGTGCTTGTAAATCTCAACAAGAGATGCTGTCCCTACACTGGAATCCCAGCTTCCAGTTACTGTGGATCGAACTTCTGATATCTGAAGTTCATGAGAAAGTTTTTTGGGGGTATATATGGGATAAGGCAATCTCTCAAGTTAATATAGCAGTACCAGCAAAGTCTTAAATTTGGCCCGGTAGCAAATTGGCAGTCAGTGCATATCCTGCAGGCAAGATGTTTTGACTTTGTCAGAAGAATATATGTGCCTATAAATGGCCTTGTCCATGCACAATAAGAGCTTGAATCAACAAATATCTGTTTCCGGAAAACCAGTGTTCAGGGCAGCTGTGACTCAGTCCGCAGAGGCAGAAACAAGTCTTAACTGGAGCCCTTGTATTGTGTTCCAAAGGCTAGCTGATGCAGAACTCAGCAAAGATCCTACCAGTTCTGTTAGTGGTGGTTTTTCCAGGCCAGGCACAATGTTGTGATTCCATACTTAAGAAGGACTGAAGCAAAGCAAAGGAATGCAAACAGAAGGTGTAATAATTCAACAATTAGGCAGTTGAACTTTGTTAAAGTCAAGATGAAGCTGCAAACTCAACCATGCCTATTCAGAATTGAATTCAGTGGGGCTTACTTCCAGGTAAGTAGCCTAGGATTGCAGCCTAGGCCCTTCCTGATGCCTGCCTATATGGTAACTACCAACCGCAAACAACAGGAAGGAAAACTAAACTAAACTTCTTTGAGCCTAAGGGGCAATGTTAAAATTGCCAAGCTGTGCAGCTTGGGAACACCCCCAAATTCTCACAAGGAATATCTATTGTGACGTAATAGAAGGAAAGAGCACAGGAATGTTTCATTCTCCAATGTGGGGTTGTTGGCAGGGGAGTCAAGTATGGTCAGGGAGATGGAATTTCCGGGGCTGGTTCTGGGAAATGGTTGCCCCACACTGCCTCTTCTGGCTTAGCAGATTCCAGAGAAAATGAAGCTCTGCATTGCTTTTTGAAGGTGCAAGCTTCATCCTTCTATCCTCTAGGGGCAATACTGCTTGTTCTAGGCAAAGGGATGGCAGCATGGAGAAGCTGGTGAAGCTGCTTGCTTTCAAGGATTACAGTGGGCTGGATCCAATGCAGTCCTACTCATATTAGACCCAATTTACACAATTCATTCATTCATTCGTTCATTGAATTTCTAAACTGCCCTTCGTCTGAGACTATTGGGTGCCTTACAGTATTAAAAATGCATATCATAGTAACAAAAAACTCACTATCCCCCCCATTTAAAAGGCCATATAGATTATTTAATTAGCCAAAGGCATAGGAGAAGAGGAATATTTTTGACTGGCTCCTAAAGATATGTAACAAAGGTGCCAGGCAAGAGCATTCCACAAGTGGGGAGCCACTGCAGAAAAGGCCATGACTGATTTAGGTCCATTAACTTCAATAGGCCTACTTTGGGTGGGACTAAGTTGGATGCAACCCAGAATCTTTGCAGTGGGGGAGGAGGAGGAGAAAACCACAACAACTTGGCTCCACCTGTGTCGCCTGCTTGGCCATGAAACCACCTCACCAAGTCCAGGGACCACCAGGATAGTCACATAGGTGCCTGTCGTCTCATTGATCAGGTAAGGATGGCATCTGGTCATTGTCATTAGGCAAACACCCTCACTTTACATAGTTTTGGATGATGAACATATTTTTTGTTTTGGCAAGTCTACTTTTGTTTAAACTGTTATTGATTTCATCTTTGTTTTTAATAATGATGGTTTTATATAACTTTGTTTTTAATTGGTATGTAGACACTCTCGCTGCATTTTCATCCATTATTTTATAGGGCATGATATTTATCAATTTTGTTTGTAGAGCTTTTTGATCAAGTGGTTTTATACACTTTCCAAAAACATTAGTGAAAACCTTCAGGGTTTAGCGTGGAGCTGGATTTAACCATATTGAAACATTTGTTTAAATATGGGTGAGTCTAGCTATGCAAAAAGGAAGAATGCCCTTTTGCACCCAGTAACCACAGTAGGATTGCTCAATGCAAGGACTGTAATAAAAGCAGAGCAGGTGATTGCTGTAATGCCACATCATGCATTATATGGCAAAAAAGTGACAACTGCTGACAGGAACACTGCTGTACAGAATGAGAATGAATACATCCCTTTAAGTAATCGGATTGTTAAAAGAGAAGTAAGGTAACATAAGGATAAGAAGAAATAGACTCCTTGAACCTAATGGAAGCTAAGTTTTCTGTGGCATCAAATGTTAATTCTAAAAACTGCCTGGAGCACTTTTTAATAAGGTTTGTGCTTCTTCTGTTTTTTAGATGAGAAGAGAGAAGAATAACGAACAAGGGATGGGTTAAAGAATTCCCTGGTGATTTGTGATCTGTTTACTGTGGGAGCCACCTGTACCTCTACTAAGAAACAGGTATCAGGTGGGTGGAGAAGAGTATATATATATATATATATATATATATATATATATATATATATGCAGGTTTTGGTGTCTTCGGGTCGTCATCTTCAGGCTGGTGCTTTCGGCTTCTTGTTACTGGAACAGAGCAGAATCTGGTGTTTGAGTTCCTATAAATACTGTTGAGGGGTGTGGTATATAGCCTCCAACGTTCTGGGCAGAGAGGAAGTTCCTAGATTAGTGTGCCTTTTCTTCTTTTGTTCCTTAATTACTTGAGGGATATCTTGAGTGATTTCATGAGTGATATTCTGAATACCACTGGGTGGGTCATTAAGTGTAGATTAGTTGCTAAAGCTTTTGTGTCTTGACCTCTTGAGCTTGTGAAGAGTTTTTCTGAGAAGATGGCTGTGCTGCATTTAGTTGTGCTCTGGCTTGGCTTCGTGTATAGGGGCGAGCTGTGGTTTTGTGCCTTGTGCCAGCCAGATCTGTGTAGGGATTGCAGGGGGGTGCAGCATCCGGAGGTGCCACTATAGTTTGGCTACTGGATGGAGTCTGTAATATGTCTGTGGAGAGGGTCTGGGTTTGGGTCTGGTGTGGTTGATTGGTGACGGCGTTCTGTGTGCCTCTGGTTCTGGTGTCGGTTTTTGTGGGGAGGGCTAATTTCCAGATGTCTGGCAGGCGGGACGTGTCGTCACGCTTGTTCATGTTGTGAGGGTGTTTCTCTTTCATGTTGTGAGGTGATTATTCTCTTTTCCAACACATGAAAGAAACAGGACACGAAATTAATTTTGCAGATTCCAAATTGCTCTTTAACATGGAACATCACCACAAGAGAATAATCATGGAAGCCATCGAGATAGAGAAACACCCTCACAACATGAACAAGCGTGACGACACGTCCCGCCTGCCAGACATCTGGAAATTAGCCCTCCCCACAAAAACCGACACCAGAACCAGAGGCACACAGAACGCCGTCACCAATCAACCACACCAGACCCAAACCCAGACCCTCTCCACAGACATATTACAGACTCCATCCAGTAGCCAAACTATAGTGGCACCTCCGGATGCTGCACCCCCCTGCAATCCCTACACAGATCTGGCTGGCACAAGGCACAAAACCACAGCTCGCCCCTATACACGAAGCCAAGCCAGAGCACAACTAAATGCAGCACAGCCATCTTCTCAGAAAAACTCTTCACAAGCTCAAGAGGTCAAGACACAAAAGCTTTAGCAACTAATCTACACTTAATGACCCACCCAGTGGTATTCAGAATATCACTCATGAAATCACTCAAGATATCCCTCAAGTAATTAAGGAACAAAAGAAGAAAAGGCACACTAATCTAGGAACTTCCTCTCTGCCCAGAACGTTGGAGGCTATACACCACACCCCTCAACAGTATTTATAGGAACTCAAACACCAGATTCTGCTCTGTTCCAGTAACAAGAAGCCGAAAGCACCAGCCTGAAGATGACGAGTGAGACCTCGTCGAAACGTCGCACAGACACCCCGACTCTTACACGGGAAGACACCCGAAGACACCAAAACCTGCATTCCTGTACCCGTGAAAATCTACGAAAGCAAATATATATATATATATATATATATATATATATATATATATATATGCACAATTTGGGTGATATTGAGTTATAAACAGCTTTGGTTAAATGAATGCTGTTATCAACATTGAGTATTAACAATGTGGTTTATATATATATAAATTTATGTTATCTACTTATAAGACATTTTAGAAGTATTTCATTTTCTAAGGGACCTTCTTCCCTCCAAGTTGATAGAAATCCGAGATTCACTTTATTTATTTTTCTATTTTTTTAAATTAATTTTTCTGTTTTAAATTTTAGAACATTCATTTAAACAACCTTAAAATATCAATGACTTCCCTTCTTCTCTTTCCATGGTTCATTTTGCATAACATAAATCCCTGCATATTTTATATAAACTAAACCATTCAGTATTCCATTATTACATCCATCAAAACTTATTTACCCTGTTGAATTTATCTTAATGCTGCCCATTTTTTCAAATATACACAATTTTCTTCCATATATTCAATGAACATTTTCCAATCTTCTTTAAATGTATGTTCTTCTTGTTCTCTTATTCTATATGTTAGGTTCTCAATCTGCGCATATTCCAGAAATTTAAGTTGCCATTCTTCTTTAGTTGGGACTTTGCTCATTTTCCATTTTGGGGCTAACAAAACAAAAAAACAGAGATTTACTTTAGAGACAGAGGTTGGTGGTGAGATGCACTTATCTTCCCAACACAAGTACTGACATTGCCTTGGGAACATATGAGGCAACCTCATATCATGTCAGACCATTGGTCAGGCAAGTGATCAGTCTAGCTCAGTATTGTCCACAATCATATGCTGACTTGCAACAGCTACCCAGAGCTTCAGATAACTTGGATTCCTAACCATACCTGGAGAATTAAAACCTGAATCCTTTTGTATGTGCACTACCATTCAGCTACTCTGTATTAACATGGCTGTGAAACTGTCACGGGCACCTATTGGCTAATGCCTGTGATATCACTGGTGACGAGTGACATCATTGTTAGTCTTTGTCCATGTGGTTTTTTGTTTTTGTTTTTAGTGTGTATTCAGCATGGTATAAATATGAGGATATTATTCATTTGTAAATAAGTGCTAAATATACCCTTTTAATATGGGGCATTGAAAAAGGTTTTATTTTTGTTGACTGCAGTTGTTTTCAGGGTGGAAAGGCTCTCACTCTTATATATCCAGTAAATACTGTAAAAGTTACATTTCTAACTTGTTCCCAACAGACGTGAATGTTTGGATTTATTCACATGGGTGGGGGGGTTGGCTTTTCCTGTAAGCGTTCTTATCTATTGTTCTACATCTCATTATAAAAGAGTGATACCCCTGTGTGTGTCTTTTTTTAATTGGATACCATTTCTGTGGAGGCCCTATCCTTGGTATTCTAATTAGAGGCATAGAATAACAGCACCACAAGAGAAACAAGCAACAGAAAGGAACTATGCCCCTCCTTTCTGAACCATTTGTTCACCATCTTCAAGGAGCAATAATCTCTTCATTTTCAGACTGTACTTACTCATCGAAGCCCTTCTTGAAAGTCTCATTTCCCTTTCACCTGAAAATGCAAAAACCTTGTGAGACACAGCTAGCGTGCTGGCAAAGATTAAGAACATCGGTGCCTGCAGTGGATCAGCTTTGCACTCAGCGGTAGGCGATGTTGTAATCAGTGGGAATTACCCATATGGGGTTTAAAAGACATTGCGATAATTGAGCCTGGGGTGGGGGGGTGGGGAAGACTCACAAAAGCCGGTGGAGGCTTACATCGAGCTGCTACATCCTGGTCTTAACTGTGGTTCTTTGGATAGTTGCTCCTAAATTGGAAGCCGTCACCATTTGGCGTAGTGCAACTACATCTTTGAATGCAGGCCTTTTCTCTCACCTAACAGGCCTCTTGCCTTTCATGGCTTCATCAGGAGTCAATCTGTTCCATTAGGACTTCATCAATAATTACTTTAGAACAACTGAACTACTTGATGCTGCTAATTTGCAGAGATTCCAAGTTTCCCCAAATAATAACTCATTAATTCTGAAAGGCAATTAGACCCGCTCTTCAGCCGAGGTTGTTTATTTAAGCCTAGATAGTTAGGAATCTTTATGAAAGTTCTGCTTCACTTGCTAGAGCACCTGTTACAGGGCCAAGTGTGCCCCTGAAGGCAGGAACATAGGAAGCTGCCTCATACCTAGTCAGACCATTGGCCCATCTATATATACCAGCAGCAGCTGTCCAGGGTTTCAGGCAGGGAGTATTCACCTACCTAGAGATGCCAGGGATTAAATCTGGGCCTTCTACATGCAAAGCATATGTTCTTCCACTGAACTGCAGCCCTTCCCCTGATTTTGTTTAGTACTTCTGTGGCTAATTAGAGATTTGAACCCTGGTCTCTCAGTCCCCAGCCCAACACTGCACCAAACAGCTAAAACAGCAAGGAGCTTCACTTCACAAATTATACCGTAGAACAAGCTTTTTTGTGGATGAGAGTCCTGTTCATCAGATGCAAAGTTGGATATAATTAATAGTCCCTATTTTGTCCCTTTGGAGCCTTTGGAGATGCTTTGGTAGTTTGCTTTTTTGTGTGTGAGCTGCTTGCACTTATCATTTTTTCAGAGATCAGCTCCCTCCCCAGGGCCAAAATGGATGACACATCATTTCTATCATAATGAAACGTGTGAACGGAGTTTACCAAGTAAATTGCTGGAATAGGAGCCCAGTTTTGAATGCCACCCTGGTGTGGTGCTGGAGGGTTTTTACCTTTGTTGCAATCCCATTCTGGACTGTCTGCCCACCCCCATCTGCTAATCGGTTTAGGGATGGGGGGGAGGGAATCATACCAATGACAGCTTTTCCCAATGAAAATAGCAGGCATGGTGAAGTCAGTTCAGGTGGGAGAGACTACAGTGGGGTGCAAAGGATTAAAGGCCCTTTGCACTCTAGATCAGGGCCCAAGCCTGCAATTTTTGCTAATTGTTTGACCCTCAACAATGGATGCATGTGCTTGGAAGCTAAGGAATCAGGTTGTGCACAGACTGCCATTTCACAGGCTGCAGCTATTGGAGTATATTTTAAACCGTGGACCTTTTGTAAGACAAATCCGCTTCCTAATAATATCTTTAACCGAAAGAACAAATGCTCTTCTGACTTTCAGATTGGTAGAAGCTGATTGTAAAGGAGTATAGCAGACAGAAAGTGCAGCAGGCCCAACTGCAATGGATAGCAGTAGGAAGAGGAGGAGGAGGAGGAACATTTGAGATAATTCAACCATGCTCCTTATCTGTTTGTGCAAAGTTGGAGGGTATGCACTGGTGTTTGTTGGCTGACATCTAGATGACATTCCTAGATAAATAATGTAATTTGCTCTCACAAGAGATAATGATGGCCACCAAGTGGGATGACTTTAAAGGAATTTTATACAATTTAATGGAGGATGAGGCTATCAGTAGCTATTGGCTATCAACTAGTCATAATGGCTGTGCTCTACCTCCACTGTTGGAGGCAGTGTACCTCAGAAATCCAGTTATGGGGACTCACAAGTGAGGAGAAGGCTGTTGCAGTCAGGTCCTGCTTGCAAACTTCCTATTGTGGCATCTGGCTGGGCACTGCAAGAATAGGATGCTGGACCTGATGAGCCTTTATTCTGTTGTTAGTCACTATCCCCTTGGATGTTTTGAGTTACTTTTACATGGGTACAAATTGGAAGCGTGGGCTAATCCCTGTTGACCCACCCTTCATTTATTTATTTATTTACTTACTTACTTTCTATACCACCCTCAATCCAGAGATCACAGGGTGGTTCACAATGTAAGAACACAGAAAGAGAACACAAAAGACACAATAAAACCAAACATACAAATAGACCCCCCCTCCCACAAACACATTTAAAAGGCCATAGCATGTTAATCAGCCAAAGGCCAGTTTAGAGAGAAACCTAAATATATGTAATGAAGGCACCAGGCAAGCCTCCCTGGGGAGAGCATTCCACAAACAGGGAGCCGCTGCAGAAAAAGCCCATTCTTGTGTTGCTACCCTCTGGACCTATCGTGGTGGAGGCACATGAAGAAATGCCTCAGATGATGATCACAGGGTCTGGGTCAGTTCATATGGGAAGAGGTGGTCCTTAGTGTATTATGGTCCTGAGCTGTTTAAGGCTTTACAAGTTAAAACCAGCACTTTGAATTGGGCCCAGAAATTAATTGGCAGCTAGTACAAGGTGGGCCAGGATTGGTGTTCTATGCTCAAACTGTTTTGCCCCAGTGAGCCACTTGGCTACTGAATTCTCCATCAGCTGAGGCTTCTGGACCATCTTCAGAGGCAGTCACACATACAACGCATTTCAGTAATCTAACCAGAGCATAGACAACAGAAGTTAGACTATCCCTGTCCAGGTAAGGGTGCAGCTGGGCCATCAGCTGAAGCTGATGGAAGGCACTCCAAGCCACTGAGGTCACCTGGGTTTCAAGTGATAGCAAGGGATCCAAATTTAGTACCCGTTCCTGCAGAGGGTGTATTAACCTATCAAGAGCAGGAAAGCACTTGTCCATCTAGTCTAGGGAACTGCCCACTAACAGTGCCTCAGTCTTATCTGGACTGAACTCAGTCTGTTGGCTCTCATCCAGTCTGAGACAAGGCAATGGTCCAGCATATCCACTGGCAGCAGCTCTCCAGGGTTTCAGCCCTACCTGGAAATGCTGAGGATTGAACCTGCGACCTCCAACATGCAGAGCTGATTCCCTGCCACTGAACTACATACAGCCCTTCCCCATATAGCCCCAGTAATATAGTCAAGAAATCTGGAATGGCTGCTGATTGGTGTTAGTGGCGCTGGGTTGGCCCCAAGATTTTTTTGGGGGTGGGGTGCACGTTATATGACATCACACAGTCTCTCAACACCATGCAGGCTGGTTCAGCCTTCTGTGACATTGTGCCAGCACCCCCCTCCAATATTGCAGGGGCTGGTCCCTCTTCAGACACATACTGAGGGGGAGGAAGATACCTACGCCTCCTAGATTTGGCCCGCCTAATTTGTGTATAGGTGCAAAAAGCCTTTGGAACCCACTTTATTCTGAATTTTTTTTGCACAGCAAACCACAAGAACAAGTTGTCAGCCATCCCGTTTTACTAATCAAGCTGCCAGCTGTTCATTGGAGCTATAAGACTTTTTTTTTTTTTTTGCTCAGGGATTAAACCCTTTCCTTGTTATTTATTTGCCGGCCCAGCTGCTTTCCAGTTTAGTTTAGTATTTAGTTTGCAGCTGACTTGTACCATTTAGAGAACAAAATCAAACAGTTTGGAGAACAAAAAAGCTACCCTCTAGGCAGTAGGAAAATTGCAGCATTTCCCCTGCAATAAACCATTAATTTCACTTTGATTTTGGTGTTTGAGTAACAAATCCCCCCACATTTTTTTTTGCAGGGAGATCATTTTCTTTCTCTTCACTTATCTACTGTCAATGAGTCTAGTAATTTGGAATGTGTTTAGGCACCAAACTGCCCTAAAAGGAAGGACTGTTGTGATACAGTCTCTATGTTAGAGTGATGATGGAGAGATAGAAATGGCAGCTTCTCAAGGACTCATTACTGGCACATAGATGGCAGCTTGTGTCTTGCAAATCTTAAGCAGCCAGATCCTGTACAGCAGATAGCTGCTGGATTCAATTTAGCTGTGCAATAATATGTTTTCACTGTTGTTGCTTGCAAAAAAAGGCCAGTGCGATTTAATGTTACCTCAGTTGAACCCTGTTGGTATCCATCTGTCTTGAGAGACAATGGAGTGTGTTTCCAGGAGTGAAGTCAAACTGCTGGAGAATCACAGCACCTGCTGTGGCTGCAGAGACTGGTAACTCATAATTGCAGCCTCCTGCGTTGTTTTTGCTGTGTTAGTAGCACCGTGTACATGCGATCCATAGTTAGTAGCACCGAAGTGAATCGCATGTACACTGGAACCCGCTGTCTACTGAGTCAGAGCTTTGGTCCATCGAGTTCAGTATTGCCTACACTAACTGGCAGCAGCTCTCCTGAATTCCAGACCCAGGTATTATATCTCAGTATTGTATATGTTGATAGGTACTCTCAACAGCCCTGCCTGGAGATACCAGGGCTTTGAACTAATCACCTTCTGCTTACAAAGCACTACCACTACCACTGAGCTATGACTCTTCCCTACGGGAAGTTCCACTTTATTTTATTCTCTTCTCTTCTTGTCATCTGGGGCACTGTTTCCGAAGTCTGGGTACCACATTTTAAGAAAAATGTAGATATACTGGAACAGGTTCAAAGGAGGGCAGTGAAGACAGTTGGTGGTGTGGTGTGGAAAGCAAAATTTAAAGGAACTGAGTATGTTTGGCCAGGAGAAGAGAATGTTGATGGTGCTCATGAGAGTATTCTTCAAGTAGCATGTTGTTTCCTGTTCCAGGGTGCAGGATGAAAGGGTAGATCTGAGTTGAACTGTAAGGGGAAGGCTGATTAGAAGGACACAAAACTACTAGACTACTGCTGTGTGTGATTCATAGGGCTGTCTTTGAAGATTATTTGAGCTCTGCAGCTAGGAGTGCCTTCTACCAGCTTTGGTTGGTTCACCAGCTGTGACCATTCCTATATAGATATATATATATATGTATAATTTTTCAAAATGGTATGAAATAACAATCCCACCAACCAACATTACCCCCTTCCCACACTCACCCTCCAAATACAGGTTCTTTATGAGAAGAAACACCATGGTGCATCTGCAGCAGCACAACAAGATGCCCTCATCTGCCCCAAAACACATCTCTCCTGCATCTGTCTCCACAGTCACAGCAGGTGCTTCAACCTTCCAACAGCATGACTTCACCTGCAAAGGCACACTGTGTTTCAGATACCAAAATAGTTTTGCCAAGCTTGGATACTACGCACCTTAACTTTGGAAGGGAGGACCAATTGCAGTCTATTTTTGTCTGGGTGTGCCCTGGAGCCCTTACATTAGGGTTGGGGAACCTGCAGCCCTCCACTTATTGTTGGATTGCAACTCCATAATTCCTGATCATTGGCCATGCTTATGGATGGAGGCTAAGGCTGATGGGTGTTAAGGAGGGCCAAACTTCCCTAATTCGCACACTCAATTCATTTGATTCTTGTGGCACTCTCATAATGGTTGTTTAATTCAGTTTATTATTTATATGCCACTTTTCTGTTTGAGACAATCAAGGCAATTTAGATGGAAAAGGCACATATATATGAAATAAACGGCACTCAACTGCTGTGCCACAGCATTACAGTTTGGGAATGACTGGTTTAAGAAGATCTTACTGCTTTGCTGCATCCTTTGTTGCAGAGTCTACCCTTGTGAAAGTGATAAATGGATTTTCCAGCAAAACAAGGTGGGCACAGGAGGGTGCCAGAGATGACCTCCAACGTGAGAGAGATCTGAAACTTAATGAAAAGCTTAGGAAGCCAATGTACAGCGAGTATTGCATATGCTGCTGGGGCCTATGACTCTAATTTCAATTCCATTCACAAGGAAAGGTTAGATAGGTCTAAAGCTTTAGAATGTACACAAACCCTGTCTACTGTGGCTCAATGACCAGATCTTTTTCTCTGCTTCTTTCACCTTCCCTTTTCTATTTCAGGATTTTAATTCAGACTCTTTGCTGACTCTCTGGTGATGTACACAAAGCACATCCATTTCTATTTCTCTGGGCGGATCCACACCATACATTTAAAGCGCATTTAACACGCAAGGCTACCCCTAAAAATACACCCACAGGCACCATGTTAGTGACCCCCATTTTAGAGCTTCCCCCTCCCTGGTCCCTGAACTGCAAACACAAAATGTCAGGATACTTGCAGGTCCAGGCATCGTGCTCACCAGTCCCCAACCCCAGATAAATAAAAGACCACTAAGACTGGTTTGGATTGAAACAAGACACAACTTTATTGAATGCAGATGAAAGAAGTTTGGCTTGGACATGGCACAACAGAAATACTTCTGGCCCACCCACCGGAACTGACGCGTGGTCAATCCAGGTGGGGGTTCCTAAGACATCAAATAGGGTGACACCCTCAGGGACCGCCGTCTGGGGGAGTGTCTTCGGCCCTGGCTCCGCTGGGCACATGGACATGGCCACTCCCCCTGGCTCCCTTTAACACAGCCTTTCTCAACCTGTGGGTCCCCAGATGTTGCTGGACTACAACTCCCATCACCCCTAGCTAGCAAGGCCAGAGCTCAGGGATGATGGGAGTTGTACTCCAACAACATCTGGGGACCCATAGGTTGAGAACCACTGCTTTAACAGGATACCCCAGCGTTTGGAGGGGCAGGCGGAGACTACAACCTCCCCTTCATCCAAGACAAAGGATTACCCCAATGCCCAATCCAGTTGTGACGATTACTATGAGGTAGGCAAAACCACTTTGTTGGAGCCAATTTGCCCAGTGGACAAATTCCTACCCGGACCCATAAAATGGCAACCACCATAGCCACACCAAAAATCCTTGACTATCAGCTTGAACCGAGGGTGGGTGGCTGGGGAACCCAACAAAGAAAAAGCAGATAGGGCCCCAGGTGAGGGCCATTTAAAAGGCCAGGGAGTGGACCCAAGGGAAACCTTTCTGCTCTGTCAGCTCTGCCCCCTAGCCCATCCCATTTCCAAGCCTGCATTCCCATTTGCCAAACCAGGATGCTGGCCAGGATCTGGTTCCTGATAACCAGACGGGGCACCGATGCTACGATTCCCTCGTCGGGGCCTAAGTAGAGCCTCTGCCATCCGGCAACGCCACCACACTGAAAGGATGAGCGGACTTGCTACATTTTCAGGCATACCTTACATTTCTACCTCTTCTAGTTTCTCATTCTCAAAGGACTACATCATACTCAAATAAAAAAATGAAAAACAAATCAAGCAAACAAACAAACAAACACACACACACACTTGAAAATGAGGCTTGTACATTGCTTAACTAATTTTGGCAGACAGATGGCTGGGATTATATTTTAACAATGTCTGCTTTTACATCAGAAATAATAATCACTAACCAAAGCTGCAAGAAACTATTGTCTCCAGAGAGTTAGCATCAATTACTCCATTTTATTTTTTTCAATTTTTAATTTTTAAAGACTTTTTTGGGGGGAAGCATATGCTTTCAAGCTCTACCAGGTGTCAGAGAAGTTGAGAGAACAGGCTTTTCAGGTGTGTTTTTTTCATGGAACACGTGTATTATTAGGAGATGCCCCTGGGGGCTCAAGCCTCAGATCTCTTGCATTGGGGCTTCTTCCCCTTCTCCTCCCCACCCTTCTTTGCTTGCAAGTGGCTTTCCCTCAGAATGCCAACATAAATTTGCACCTACACCTATAATTTGGATGTGCTGCATTGTTTATGTTATTGTCCAACCTTCTTTGCGATCCAAAATAAATGTTTAGACCCACCTCTTGAGTAGAACGTCAACTGCAAATAATTGACTCTTTTTTTGGTAACAGAACAGCTTTTGCAGTTGTTGCAAGATTTGATGTGGTAGCTGCCAAAGACAGCCAAATATGTGATTCTCAGCAAATTGCATCCAGAGCCATTCTGTCTCTGATAGCAGGAGGTGGGCAGAGCCATTGTCACCTGAAAGACTGCCTGCCCCTGTACTGTTGAAGGTCCTTCTTCATCTTCCTTGGAGCTTGCTAAAAGATATACAAGTTACACACATGCACCTGGAGTTCCAAGACTAGGAAAGCAAGAGGGCACTCCTTCAAGTGAGTTGGACCTGCAAGGTCTGTTTGCACCAATGTTGCATCTCTGTGTCCATGAAGATGGAGGTGGTGTTAATGCCAGATCAGCATCCAGCTTGCTATCCAGATTCCATATGAATAGTGGCGAGGCACTGAAGGCAGCTCCACAGCAGAAGGTACCTGACTAGGTGTGCACAGTGTCACATGATGGAATATTCCTCTGGCAACCCACTTGGTTCTTTTCCTGGATCCAATTCTCCACTCCCCAAACTTTCCACTCCCCTAAATTCTGGTCCCCTCTACAGACTCAGATACCTCCCAGGATCCCTCAGGCACTTCTTCCATCCCATTAGAACCCTTCCCAGGGTAATCCAGCTTCAGCTCCCAGTGTGGTGTAGTGATTAAGAGCGATAGACCCTTAATCTGGGGAACCGGGTTCGCATCTCCGCTCCTCCACATGCAGCTGCTGGGTGACCTTGGGCTAGTTACACTTCTCTGAAGTCTCTCAGCCCCACTCACCTCACAGAGTGTTTGTTGTGGGGGAGGAAGGGAAAGGAGAATGTTAGCTGCTTTGAGACTCCTTCAGGTAGTGATAAACCAGAATATCAAATCCAAACTACTATTCTTCTTCTTCTTCTTCTTCTTCTTCTTCTTCTTCTTCTTCTTCTTCTTCTTTTCCCATTCCTGCTCAAGATCTGACCATCCCCTCCATGACATCTCCACTAGGCTTGGGACGATAGTTACAGACTTTCCTTTCTATTAGAAAGGTGGTGTGTGTGTAATTCCTGTTTTGAGTTGCCAAGGTATTTGAACCGTTTCAAGGTCCTTGCTGCTGCTGCCTCCTGTAGCAGTTGATCAGGCCACCACAGAGAATTTTTAGAGAGCTGGTTTGGCCCCAGTGGGTAGTTTGGTAGGATTTGCATTTATTGATTAAAAACCTGTTTGGAGCACAAAGTGGTACTTGAAGTATTTTCATTTACTTGGCAAATTTCGGCTAACGATGAAAAATGCTTGTCATTAACAGGGACGCTTTGTTTTTCAGAAATGTGAACATGTTTGTTTGTTTGGAGTGTTTGACTCAATCAGAAAAAAGCGTGATGTAGCATATGATAAAAATCCAGCATTGTCATTAAATATTGATGGAATGCACTTAAGCACCAAGAACATAATTATGGGAATGCTAGAAGTCTGGTTTGAAAAATAGTTAACAGGGTAGTCATCAGTTAAAGTACACGTCTGAGGAACGAGTCTGAGCACCTTAAAGCCATGTATTCCCTGTAATTGTCTGGTAAACTATATAAGCACAACTGTTTAAATATAAGCAGGTCTATGGGGAGAGGTAACTATGGAGTCTTCTCTCATGAGCTTTACGTAGCTGATACTGGGGCTGTCGGTTTGCAGGCAAGTGGATGGTTCAGCAGGTGAACAAGCAGAGAGAGGCAATCTATGAGCAGCTCAGTCTTGGCACGGGCAATAAGTGCTCAGAATGATAAGTCACCTGCATGCCAGCTGCTTCCTAATGCCATAAGGTATTCTTCAGGGCTGGCACAAGACATGTTGGAACCTAAAGCAAACCACAAAGTGGTGCCTTCCCTTCTGGTCAGGGAAGAAGGAGTGAACTCTAGACTGGGAACAAGAGGGGAATAAAAATCTACACTGTGAACAAGGGTGCGACTGCTCATCTTTTTTGGCAGCTGCAGCAGGCTTACTGCACAATGATCATAGAGCATGACAAGTGCCAGCAGAAGTGGATGGGCAATGCAGAGATCACCCTCCAGGTGTGCACTGCCTTCCCATAGCCTCTTCCTTAAAAATCTGTGCTTCCTGCCATCCTTCTGCCCTTGACCCACCTCCAGGGCTAGCATCTGGCTGGGTAGGACAGCCTGATCCCTCTGCTTCTGGGGCAGACAGAGGCAAGTGTATTCTTAGCCTGGTACCTTGGCTGTGTGTCGCTGTGAAGCCCATAAGTGTGGGGCGGAGGGTGTACCTGCGTGGCATGCAGAATGTCCCTGGCTACAGCAGCTACAACTGGTAAAATTCTCGCTTGGCATCCAGGAAGGCTGCAGCCTGTCAGCATAGGCCACCCAGAAGGAGAGGAAGCTCTGCTGGTGTCACAGAGAGTTCTGGTCAGTAACCACATAGTTGAAAGTTGGACTTAACTATTAGCATAAATATTATCTCCATAGATTTTGCTGAGTGTCAGACCTAATGAGTAGAGCAGCTCATTCCCAGTGGGTCTTCCCCCATTAAATCAGTTGCCAAGACTAAAGGTCCCCACAGCTGTCTGTGTCTCCTCCTCTCCAGGGCTTTTTCCAAGCAACTAGAGACTGCCTGTGTGTCTGCCTTTGCTTCCCCTGCTTCATACCTCTCCTGGTTCTGGGAGATGGGAAAGGAGGTGGACTTGTCACAGCAGGACAGGGAGACCTTCCCTAGCCTGACTCTTGACCTCCGCCCATCCCACTTGCCAGCTTTAGCTTCAGTTTCTTGATTTTTCTCTCCCAGTTCACTAAGCCCTTTTACCTTTTCAGCTTTCAACACCTTGTATTCCCATTCTTTCCCCTCTTCTTCCTCTGCCCACTCATCACTGTCCACCACCAATGCCTGGGCTCTGAGCCTTCTTCCCTCAGAGGTTCCTTCCACCATTTGTCTGCATCCAACTGGTTTAGTCCAAATCTCATTCCTTGTAACCTGAATCCATTGGTTCGAGTCCTACCCTCCCGAACAGGAGAAAAGAAGCTTGCTCCATCCTCCATATGACAGCTATGACAGCCCTTTGGATATCTGAAGATCCTTGAAATACCCCCCTTTTCTTTGGTCCTTGTTATTGTCTGCTGGTGTTTCTTTTTGCCACTGTTTGTCTTCCCATTTGTTCTCTGCGTTCAGCAGCAGGCCTCTGCTACTCGCCCTTGCAATATAAATGAATCGGACTGTTTCAAAAGGAGCACTGAGGAGTGTCTGGAGGCTGCATTTAACCCACAATGTAGGAGCCATATCAACAGACATCAGCCAGCAGGACCACAATCCTCTCAGAGAGTTGTGCTGGTTTTTAGGTCATTTCTGGAAAGAGACTGGTGCTGATGAGCTGCTGTTGGTGTTTGTGTGTGTGTGTGTGTGTGTGTGTGTGAGAGAGAGAGAGAGAGAGAGAGAGAGAATAGTGGCAATTTTGGTTGCCATGATCTCACATGATTTCTCCTCAAGAAAGCTTTTTCCCCAGGGCAACGATCTTGTGTGGTGCCCTAAAATACACATTTTTCAGTGCTGTGCCCGAGAAAGCACTTTTTTGGGAAGTGGAACAGCCATGTCCAGGAAGATGGCGTCCCAGATTTTGGCTTCAAAGTGTTGGAAGGGATGTAGATGCATGTTAGTCATGTTCATTGATTCCAGTGGATCGTCTCTCAGTATGACTTACTGGATCTAGCCCACTGGGTTTTGCTGTCAGTTAAGTGTGTTAAGCATTGAAGACTAAAAACATATTTTTAATAAATAAAAAAGGGAAGGGGAAAGACCTGAACTATCTATTTATCTATCTATATATAATATAAAACTTTAGGAATTTCTCACTCTCACCAAACTGAAGAATCTTCAGAAATGTCCAGTGCACACTGCATCAGCTAATTAAAATATCACACTGCTCTTATTATTTCTTGTAAATCTGAATGGCTGCTTGCCATGCAGCTGCAAACCAAGTGCAATTCCAAATTGCCTTTTTGTCTAGCTGCAAAATGCAAGGAATTCAGAAGCTAGGAAGGCAGTCTCAGCCACTAGGGAAACCAAAGCTGTTGAAATTGTCTTACATTAAATATGAATTGTAATGCACATTATTTGGAAGAAGGAACCAGGAAGAGATCTGTATGATTTAGAGCCCCCAAAATGCCAACACTAGCAACATTTTAATTATTCAAGAAGCTATAACAGAGTTTGAAAGGGTGAAAGACAAGTTCCGTGACCTCATCAGAACAAATGAATTGCCTACACTTATGCCTGTGTGAGGTGGGAGAGGGCAATGTTGATCTATAGGGCAGACAGAGGAGACTGGGCTGATCCCAAACCAGTAATAATGACTAACAACCTAGCCCAAGGGCCTAATAGGTAGTAGTAATAATAATAATAATAATAATAATAATAATAATAATAATAACAACAACAACAATAGTAATATAGGTAATAATAATATAACAATAATTAAAGTAGTCACTATGTTCAGGTGGGTGGGGTAGTTTTGGAGTGTGTTCTAAATGGATGGCAAGAATGTGGGTGTGTCAGGGACTCATGCTGCGTACACACTATATATTTAGTGTACATTTGAAGCACATGGCTTTCCCCATAGACTCATGGGAACTGTAGCTTACACTTAACAGAGCTACAGTTCCCAGCACCCATAACAAGCTACAGTCCCTAGGATTCTATGGGGGAAGTCATGCACTTTGAAAGTGTACAGAGGTCCAAGTCAGACTCCCCTTCTTTGGGGGATTGAAAATAATATCCATTCAAAGTTCATTTCTCAACCACATCACACCAACAGATTGAATCCAGAGAGCTGCTTTATGTAACCTTCAGCACCTCTATGTGCCTAGTGAGATGCTCTCCGCACCCCTTTTTATCTTAAAATAACAGACACATCCATGCTCCATCACCAAATGTTCACTTAGTTCCATATATGATTTGCAATAAGGTGTCCAAAGACAAATTAAAGTCTATTGAAGCATATGGACTTAGTTGCATATCATGCTGGATCTTGGCTAATAATTCTAGTAGTATTTCCCCCTACCAGAATTTCACTGGCCAATAATTTTAGTGTTTCATAGATGTGAGGGTTTTTTGGTGTTTAGGAGATGGATGTTGTGGGAACATGACATGAAAGTCCCTGAATATTCATTCTTAATGCATTAATGCTCACACAAAGTGCATGAACTAGGAGTAAGACCCATTGAGTGCAACAGAGCTTACTTTTGAGTAAACAGGCTTAGGTTTTATTTAGTTGTATAACCATTTATAAACCAACTCCTCTACACAAGTAGGATGTTCAGAGTTTTTTTCCAGGTGCACCCCATTCTTTCCCCAAAAACTCATATGTTGAATTTACCCTTTTTTATTCTCACCAGAGCCTTGTTAGGTTAAGAGTATGTGACTGATCCAAGAGGACCCAGTGTGCTTCATGGTTGGCCAAGGATTCAAACACAGGCCTCTCTGGTCAAATCTAGTTCTCTGATTACCTCACCACACCAATTTCCAGCAATTTGGACTGCAATTCACTTAATAGATGCCTATATAATCAAACAATAGTAGATGTTGTGAAATGCAATTATTAAACTAACAGAAGCCCAAGTATCTTGCACTTGCCTGATATTAATAAACATTTTGACAATATGTATGTGAAATTGACATTTCCATAAATCTGACAGCATTTCAGCCACATCTCACAAATGTGCTCCAGAACTGAGAATGCTCTAAACCTCCCAAGGGGGTTACCAGTGTACTTTCATTAGTTCTGAGCAAGGCTGAAATTGTTCACTTCTTATGAGTCGTTGTCTGGAAGAATCTGAAGCCACATTTCAAACTTATATAAAATGGTCCTTTGAGTCCTTGTGACAAGATTCTGTCTTCAGTATAGATAAAAGCTATTTGTTTCAAGTTTCCAAATCCACATTTAATACTTACAGGAAGTTTTTATTGAAGCAAAAGTCTTTGAAGCCATTTTTTATATATATAAAAAAGACTGTGGTGGGGAGGATAGGATTAGTGATGTAATGCCTGTTGTTTATAGAGTCATTATAGGACTGCGGCAATTTGAACTCCCAAATGCAAGGTAGTGCAACAAACAAACCAGCAATTTCTGCTGCCAGTAGCTAGCAACCTTAACCCTGGCCAGTTTGAAAGCTTTATCTCTGCTCTAAGACATGAGACAAAAAAGGAGCAGAAGTTCTGCTAGCCTATTCCATAACACCATTGATTGAGCACAAACCATGTTGTTAGGTTCAGAACTGGCTTATCCTGGTTTTATTGGTATACCCTTTCTTTCTCTACCCTAACATTTTATTCTCAGAATGCTGATTGCATGGATTGTAATTTAGCATATGACTGCAATGTGGGCAGAGTTGGTTCCACATTATGGAAGGTCCCTGGGCAAGATGCTCTCAGTGGGCCCTACTCCATATGCTCATCCTCTCCCTCTGGGCCCAATCTGCGCCAGTGTCCAAGTGGGAGAGGGCAAGGCAAATGGATGCTACTAGCCTGCTGTTCCTTCTCCTTGTTCTTGTCAGTTCTTGCACACTTGATGCACACAGCAACTGATGTTCATATTTTTACTTTTAAAATATGTTTGTTTATTTATGTTTTCATTTATATACCGCTCTCGGTGGTCTCAGGGCGGTTTACAGAATAAAATTAAAATATAAAGCCACAAAATACATTCCTGTTCAAGTTCATACACATCCAGTTCTCCTTTCTACAACCCCCCCCAAAAAAAAAGACCTCTGGTGCTTAATCCCTGGGCAGAAGAAGCAAACACTACTTTATTTCTGCCATTGTGGTGGCAGAATTAAACAAGCTTTTAAAATGTGAAGCAGCATGTACTCAGAGTTTGCAAACTCTGCTTCCTGTAGCATATTGGGAATGTAGAAGCAGTTGTAAAGTATGGAATGGGGTGGAGGGAAAGAAGAGGATGCTTCATAACTGAAATAATACACATGACTTTCTACCCCACTTCTGCCCACCCTGATTAAGTTGGAGGTCCGTAATTACCTAATGGCAACACTGTCTGTTCTGAACTCTAGAGGAAGAGAGATGTAATACATAAAAAATGACAACTGTTGGTAGGAATCCAGGTTTCTCCAAACATTCAAGTTGCAGATCACAAATGAATAATCACAGACTTCTAAAAGTGATCTAGGAGAATTCATTTGTGTCTGCTACATCTGAACACCTTATGTTCAAGTGAAACAGTGAAAAATTCATTTGAATGTTGCTTCTGTAATAGTAACCTAGGGTTCTGAAACAGTTAATTAGAGATGGATTAATAGCTGCAGACTTGCAGATTTTCTGGTTTTTTTTTTAACTAAATCACTCATGAGAATTCAACTAGATTGTTTGTTTGTGTTTTCATTGTAGAGTTTAATTAAGCCATCAGGTTAATCAGTCTTAGGTTTATAGATTAATTAGGGTAGGGATTTGGCTTCTCTGGAGTGCCCCCTTTTATTTTTTCCAGTTATGGGGTGTGTGTGTATGTGTGTAAAAAATTAGGAAGGTCTCCATATCTTTGTTAAAATATCTAGGTCAAATGTGCAGATTCTGTGACTAGAAGTCCCGGTATTACAAAGTTCAACCAAATAGGGCCCCTGATTCTGACTGGGGAGAGGGAGAATAAGCTCTCTTTCCCTTGTCCCAATGTCCTTATTAAAGTCATGTCTCCTGAAGCTGCTAATTGCCACAGAAGAGAAAATATAAAGAAGGGAAAACTTAAAAGCGCTCGAGACCATTCCTTCAGTTCTCTGTGATTAACAGCAGCTTTGGGAGTGATTTGGATCACGAGTAAAGGGTTAGGCCCCCAGAATCCCATTATTCTTTTTTGTAAAAAGTAAAAAGATTTCAGAGGTTCTGATCATGGAATGCTTGCAGACTCTCCAAGTGTCCCTATTTTACAGGGACAGTCCTGGATTTACAGAAGCCAGCCTAGCTTTTTATTTGATCCTGGAATGTCCTGCTTTACCTTAGGATATCCCTGTTTTCATCAGAGAAATGTTGGAGGGTGTGGAGTTATGTGGCCCCTGAGCCAAGGAGATAAGTAACTATACAACCTTTAGAAGACATTATTATCATTCACGAATGTCCACATGTCAAGTTGGTGTTAAAGGCACAAAAAGAGACCAGAATGAATTTTGGTAGTTCAGTTGACGAGCCGAACTCAGATCACCATATACAGTATTGGTCATCTCCAAGCCATGCATGTGTGTTATGAATTTATTTACTATAACATTTCATTCTGTCCTTAAATATAAATATTGTGTGGCAGGGTGTTGTTGGTGGCATTAGTCTGCATGATACCTGAGTCCAGTGCTTTTTTCCTGGGGGTACTCAAGGGTACGCAGTGGTGGCACCTTTTTTTTCTAGAAGAAGAGCACTGCCGGAGTCCCATGTAATTCCTGGGGTCCTGAATCCATCAAGGGTTAGAATCTAATGCCGGATCCATGGTTGAATTAGCCCAGCAAGGGCCACAAGTATGGTTGTTAGCAGTGGCAAAGGAACCATCTCTGGCACCCGGGGCGGGGCAGCCTGTACGGAGTGTGCATGTGTGGCATCCCGTATGGAGTGTGGTCCCATACTGTCACCATGCAAGAGGCACCCTGTACGGACACCCGTACGGACGGTGCATGCGAGCAGTAGCCCATACGGTCACCGTGCAAGAGGCAGCCCATACAGACGCTGCGTGAGCAGCACCCATACGGACTGCATGCACCCTCGGCCGCTCTACAGCTGGGGGGGGGGAGGCAGGGGCCATCTTGTCACCCCCCCCCGAGTGGCACCCTCTGCTCCTCACTTCTTACACCCCTGGTTGTTAGTCTAACAAGGGAAGCTGCTCTTTGCCAGAGGGCAAATGGTTGGGCTCCTGCCCCACTCCCTCACCTGGCTGGTAGTAAAAAAAAAAAGCCAAAACCTGGAGTAGAGTTGTGGGTGCTGGGTTAGAAGCAGGCACAAGCTGGGAGTCGGAGCCATGCTTGACTTTGGCTGGATTCCAAGACGGAGATTGAGACTATGGGAGAAGCAAGACCTCCGATTCTATATTTGTGTAAATAAACTATATATCATAAAGACTCCACAGTCTCTACTGTCCCTCATTCTGAAGAAACTGGACCCTGGGTAAGTGCCTGGAACCCTTGGAATCTCACACTGCTTGGAGATTGGGGAGGTATGGGAACATTTTTTGTGGTGGGGAAATTTACACTACAGTGGTACCTTGGGTTAAGAACTTAATTCGTTCTGGAGGTCCGTTCTTAACCTGAAACTGTTCTTAACCTGAGGTACCACTTTAGCTAATGGGGCCTCCCGCTGCTGCCGCGCCACCACCGCACGATTTCTGTTCTCATCCTGAAGTAAAGTTCTTAACCCGAGGTACTATTTCTGGGTTAGCGGAGTCTGTTACCTGAAACGTTTGTAACCTGAAGTGTCTGTAACCCGAGGTACCACTGTATATAACTTTTAAACGCAGTATAAGATAGTAGCACAACTAAAAGGTGTTAAACAGCACTTTTTAAATGTCTTTCCCTGGTGCTAAAAAGCTAACAAACTTTGCTTTCTTCGGAATAGATTGTTTTTTCCCCTAAGAAGATCAGCAGTCATCACTCTTCTTCTCTCTTAAGGATTTCAAGAGAGAATGTTTCTCTTTATTTCCCCCCTCTATGCTACCTCCATGAAATGAGGCTTCAGCCTCAACTTGTCCATCTCTGGAAGTCCTGAATGCCAAGGTACCCTTATCTATATTTCTGGGAAACAGTGCTGAATTCCTGGTGCCTCAAACAGGCTTCTTGCATGAAAAAACGAGAAGCATAATTGAAAATGAAGCTGCCACCATGTGCTATGTGCAAAGGGAGAGAAAAAAGAGATTCTGCCAGCACATTCTGAATCTCAAAGAACTAGCTGGTTCATGATAAGAAACAAGAAATAGGAGTTTAAGCTCTTCTGGGGCACAGAGTAGATTTTTCTAACACAAATAATGAATGAAATGTCCAGATTAATTTCAATGTCATGCACGTTATTGTATGTGTCTTAACCTCAGAGAAATAAAACATCTATTGTTGCCATTGTGTCGACTTTTTCTTATCTAAACTCAAACATTAGCATGCCTTGTGAATTTTCTGGTATCTACACTACAAGCTTTAATTATAATGGCATTCCCCAAAGAATTCTAGGAATTATAGTTTGGCAAAGGTGCTGATTTTCTGTTAGAGATCTTTCGCCTCCCTTGTAGGCTTGCAATTCCCAGGGTTTCCTGGGAAGTAGGAAAAACTGGTAGAATCACCTGCAGCCTATGCTGTAGACATTGTGCCAGGAATTGAATTTGTTCTGGAGGGGCCTGGAGTCCTGGAGTGAAAGCACAATGGTCTCCATTTTGTGGAGTGCCTTCTGTCAGTCTAGTAGCCCAGCTATATGCATATCTGAATAGATATAGCTTGCAGTAGCCTATGGGAAGAAGGATGGCCACTGAGAACTGTAGCTCTGTGAGAGGGAATAAGGGTCTTCCAGCAACTCTCAGCAGCTTTAACAAACCACATACCCTCCAGCATTTCTCTGATGAAAACAGGGAAGCCCCAACAATTTTACTATTTACATGCCACACATCTTACTGGGTTGCCCCAGCCACTCTGGGCAACTTCCAACTTATATGAATACATAATAAAACATTAAGCATAAAACCTTCTCTATATAGGATTGCCTTCAGATGGCTCAGGGGTTGGATAATTCAATACCTTCCAACCTTTGTTTTTGAGCCTAGGTTTGTGGTTGGAGTAGCATATTCATATCCTTTCTTGTGCTCTTCAGCTAATGCCAGCATCTCTTGCTTTGAGCAATTTGATGGTGATTGTGCTTGTAGGTGGTGGTGGGGACTTCACAGCAGTTTTACTTTTATGGCTTCTATGCTGTTACTGTTGAACTTATTTCATAGCAAGACTTGATTCTTTCGAAACTTTTACACGAATTTCTGTACGTTCCATAGAGGTCTGGGTGTAAAGTGATTAATGAATTCAATGATAATTCAAAATAATCAGATCCACTGTTAAAAATAGAGTAAATAAACAAAACACCTCTTTAAAGTAGTATAAGTGATTGTGTAAAAATAAAGTCTGAAATTAAGCTATGATTTATGAAGACCGGAATGAATCTAGGTGAACCTCGCCTTCTTCTCTTTTTTCCATTGCAACTGGAAGGAATAGTTTGGAAGTTTTTCCTGTGGCTTAGCTGGATTTCAAACCATGAATGATGAAGTTCATTTGTTTCATCAAACTTATTAAACACAGTTTAGTGTGTTCTGATGTAACACTAAACTATGGTTAACTGTTATTGGACACAAAACTTCTGAACTCCTCACAGCTTTGCTATAGGAGGGAGTTATTACAAGCCCATACTGTAAAATCTAAAGATATGTTGGGGAGGCTGCACAAGCTCTTCATGTGATCCTGATTTTATGAAATGTAATCTTCATGTGATCTATAGTTGTTGAGTTCTGCAGTCGATGCCCGCGGTAGACATCATGTGATCTTCACACATTTTTCATGTGATCATCTACAGTTTGTTGCTTGGAAAGCGAATGTTATTTATGCTACTTGAGCAAGTTCCTCTTTTCCCCCCACAGGAGATATTTGGCAAATCAAGTGGGAATGGTAATATGTGTAAGATAATCAAATTGTGTTATCCAGCCCTGTTTTTACTAGATTAACTTCCCTGAGTAATGATAAATGCAATCTTCCCTGTGTTCAATATTATGGGAATAATTAGGAGTTCAAAGTGTGTTTTTGGAACTAAATAGTTCAACCTGGGGGTTAACTGTATTGCTGGATATTTAATCTTATCTGAGGCAATCTCTAAGACAAAACAAGATAGAAATGCCAGTCACCCTGTGAAATGGGGAAGAACACTGTCATGGGCCAATTAATTTCATATCCAAGGATGCTGCCAAAGTGATCTGTTAAAGGACTGAGTGGATAAATTGAGGGAAGAAATTTGTTCACCGAACAAAATGTCATCAGTGTACAAAAGTAATTTAGATTCCCCAGGCCCAAACTTTATTTCTTGACTGCTTTGTCTGATGCACAGCAAATATTAATAACTCTAATGCTAGAACAAATAAGAGAAACATGAACCAGCTACGTGGCTCTCTGGGTACTTCAGGAATGAAATCAGAAAGTTTGCCTCCTCTCAGCTCTCTTGTCTTCAATGTACCTTCAAGTCTGTATTATGCAACTTTAAACAGCCCAAAGCATTATGGGAACTGTAGTTTCCAAGGATGCTGAGACCCCTATTTCTTTCATAGAGTTGCATTTCCCAGAATTCCATGGGAAGAGGGAATGACTCTTAAACCACTCTGAGAATTGTAGCTCTGTGTGAAGGTACTTTGACAGGTGGCAAAAAATGGACAAAGTCACACAAAAGTGATGTTTTGGTTCACCATTGTGATTAAAAATGGCACCCAGTGGCCCAATATCAATGAAACTGCCACCTGCACCTTGGGGGCCATTGTTTTGACTTTTTCAATTCTCAAACCTTTTATTGGCATCACATACAAACATCCATAGCAAATCAATACAGAATTACCGCCTTCCCAGTGACACAAAACATTTTTCAGATGAAAGAGGCAAAGCAGTCTAACATTACATCTCTAGGTCTCCAGGGAGATCAGACGGCTGCAATGTGTTTTGATGACAAAAAACCAGATAAAGATATTTAGCCACTAACTTGGTAAGCTCCTGAGCTGCATCCCAGGAAAATGACTAGGAAAAAGAAGTGACCGGTCTCATCTCCACAAGTGAGCCCACAGCAGAAGTGCAAGCAGAGTAAACTGGACGATTTCGTAAGAGCACCAAATTCAGAACCTACCACATCCAACAGAGCACATTCCCAGATAGGTGGGGGGCGCTTTAATGGGTGGAGATCACACAGGGGAGAGTGCTGAGATGAGCGCCCATGAACTATCTCATGAACTACTATCAGAGGGGGCACCGCTCTATGCGGAAATACTTGTGGACCACTGTCTGCTGACTGCAAGAACAGTGGAGGAAATTAACAGCAAATTAGAAAAGGTAACGTCTCTTTTGACTGAGTTGGTGCTTCTGGCGACCAGAAATAGCTCCCTCAATTCTAAAGAGGCCGACCACAGCATTGTTCTCTCCCATGACCATCGTGTACAGGGGTGTAACCGGTCTAGACTTCATAACCGAGAATACAAATAGTAAAAATAACAATAGTGAAAGTAGGGACCTAATCCTACAAATCACTCAAATAGCTCTCGATATATACCTTTCAATGGTAAGCTGCCTTATTGGAAAGCAATTGACAGTGTGTTGAATTTGGTGATGATATCATGAGAGGTGGCCAAACCTATAAAGGACAGATGGACAGACAAACTACTTTTCCAAATACAAAGTAGATGATGGAAGTTGTATAGG
Source organism: Podarcis vaucheri (assembly GCF_965113315.1). Classification (NCBI taxonomy): domain Eukaryota; kingdom Metazoa; phylum Chordata; class Lepidosauria; order Squamata; family Lacertidae; genus Podarcis; species Podarcis vaucheri. The sequence goes on along the minus strand of NC_138758.1, from coordinate 16,474,126 downwards.
ATGCATTGACAGAGAAAGTAATATGCAATGTAACTCATTTCTATAATGACTTGACTATATTTAAGCATGGAGGGAAATTAGCAGTCAAAGTGCTCCCTTTGTTTTCTCTGTAACTCTGTGTGGCATGTACTTAAACATTAAAGATTTTATTACCTTTAAATTTTAGATTTTGCTGCCATCAGCTGCCCTCCCATGTCTTTGCTTTTGTATGAAAATATTCTTGAATATCAGTTATACTATCCGTAGTTTTCATTTTAAAACTTTGATCTGCACATCAACATTGCCATTGATTCAGCTGTCAATCTCTGGTATCCTAGTTGTTGTGAAATGAGCTATCGATCAGATAAATGGATTTTGTCCTACACCTTTGATTTACTAAAATTATAGATGCATTTAGCTATATTAGATAGTATGGCAAATTGTTTTTCATTATTGTTGTAGGTTTTTGAGAGGGCATCACTCTGATCATGACGTGACTTTTGCCTTCCTCGTTTCAAGGATACCACCAACCACAGGGATTGCAGTTTGTTGTCATATTTCTCAAAGAAGCTTTGCATGCAGCAGAGATACAGCAGTGCCAGTAAAAAAAGAAAAAAACAGTGAAATAATACATGCCTTGCAGGGCTGCACAGTACAGTACTCTATTAGTTCTGGTGACATCTAGTGGCTGATGTCTTCAATGTGAGCTTGCTTCTAAAGAATGCTAGACTTTATGCTTAAGAATTACCACTGTACAATCACCAACATCGCAGCTGGACAATCACACATTTAGCCACTGTTTCAGCTTCTCAACATCGTAGATATGTTGTTGCCAACCAGCTGCCCTCCAGGTGTTTTGGATTACACCTGCCACCAGGTGTGCTGGTTGGGACTAATGGGATTTGTAAGTCCAAAGAATCTGAAGGGCACCAGATTGACGAAGGATGACATAGACCTACAGTTGGGCAATACCTTTGTGTCTTTGGCCTTCCGTGTCTAATTTCAGGCTTTGTGGCTTTGTCCTCTAGCCAGCCTTTTCTTTCTTTCTTTCCTTCCTCTTTTTGCTTAACAAAACACAAAGCTTGCTTCTTCTTTTCTGATATTTCTGTTGGCCCTAATAAACATATTACTTGTGTTTCCAAATGAGCTAAAATAGCTTCTTATGCTTTTTGTTCATTACAGGTATGACTCATTGAACTGTGCAAGCTTATCCTATCTATATATTTCAGGTAGGGTCCGCCCCCCCCCCATTTCTTGGTCAATCTCACCCTGCTTACTCATTCACACAACTGGTTTTAAGGTTTGTCCAATTTTCGCTGGCATACAACTGGAAAACGTGTCACACCAGCCAGAATGGAGGGATTAAGGTTCATCTTCACAGTAATATCCCCAGTGTCCCCAGGGTTCGTACTGCAAAGTGGGAGAGCGGGAATCTACCAGGGAATCCCTGGTGAAATCAAGCTGATTCCTGCAATAGTATAGCCTCAGACCTGCCCATAATTTGGTTCCCAGTGTCTGGTTGCAAGTAAAAGTAAGTTAAGCTGACAGTTTAGAACCACTTAACTGTCTGAATGTACTCATTGGGGCTTACTGCTGTGTAGGGATGGGAGAAAAATTCAGTTTTCATTTAAAGGCAAACTTGTGTAACATACACTTTCTGAAGCTATATGTGAACCAGAAGGGATTCACATTAAACTGCTTATAATGTTTCCGGAGGAATAAATTTTATTTATTTTGCAAATGGAAATATTGAGAACTGAACTTAAGATTGGGAAAAATGCAAAACAGAGAGAAACCAGAATTGATGGATTTGTCCATCCCTACTTCTGAATAGTCATTTATAAGGATTACACTGGAAAGGAGTTGAAGTAGGCCTGATGTACTAAGAATAAGACAAACCATATAGTATTTTTGGTTATGCAACCACAGGAAGTCTTAGTTGCACTTCCTATATCTGTGCATATGGTTAATAACAGCCAAAATGGAACTTTACTCTCTGTAATGCCTCTGTCAAAATAAATTTAAAAATATTAAAAAATTGTCCAGTAGCACTTTAGAGACCAACTAAGTTTGTTCTGGGTATAAGCTTTCTTGTGCTTGCACTCTTAATCAGATACACTGAAACAGAAGTCACCAGACCCTTGAAAGACTTGAAAGAGAAATTGCTGAATTAAATCTTATTACTAAACTGAAAACTATGGAGAGACTTGGTTTGGATAGAGATATTGGATTCTTGTCTCATTACATATGCTAAAGCTTTTTGGTCATCTGCATACTATCCCTTGCTTTTTCCTATAGGACTAATTGCAGTCGTTAACAGGTTTACCATACCCATTGAGTCAACCACCCATCTCCTACTACCCTTCTGAGAAAAACCCCACCCCACCCTCCCACCATATATAAGGGTCTGGTGATTTCTGTTTCAGTGTATCTGAAGAAGTTTGCATGCACATGAAAGCTTATACCCAGATCAAACCTAGTTGGTCTCTAAAGTGCTACTAAACAATTTTTTATTTTTTAAATTTATTTCAACTGTGTCAGACTAACACGGCTACCTACCTGAATCTAATGCCTCTGTGTGAGTTTTGGCTTCAGATGTGCATGAATGCAAAAAGAGTTGCACTTGGTATCATTACTGTCCAAAGCTGCTGTGAGCCACTTCCCAAATGAAGCAGAGAAAGTATGAATGGAGTGCATGATTACATACCTTGTTCCTTACAGTAACATGACCAGGTGGTATGCCAGGGTGAATTTTGCTCAAGTTTTTAACCATGTCCATGCCATGGATAGCTATTGGGCACCAGCCATATATCTTTTAAAGTTATATCTTCTTAATAAGATGCTGAAAGCTATTAAGGTTGCAAAGTCAAGCTCTCAAGTGTTACAAAATACTGTAGCTAAAGTTGCCCATATAAAACTTAATTGGCCCCCTAATGCATGAATATTGTGAAAGCATTTGATCATATAATTAAGCGCAATAGTTTTCTTATTCTTCAGGATGCCTGCCTCATTAAGAGCAGAGATTGGGCTGTGTTCACTGAGGGGGTAATTATTCAATAATTTTTTCTCATTCTCATGATTCCGTGAGTGGTCCCATGTCTTATTACTGCACACCTTCCAAGCCTAATGGTGAATACCAAACAATTAACTTCCTAAAGGGCAAATCTATTATTCTCATCACCATCTTCACAGAGCAATTTACGTAAGCTAGTTAATTTTAGAGCACATCCTGTGAAGCATGTTGATTGTCGCAAGGTGTAAAGGCCTGCTCACAGCCAAAGAACTGCCCATAATTAGCAGAAGTCCTGGGACACAAGAAAAGGTTTATTTTGCTGGTGTTAAGAAAGAGATGCAGGGATGGGGAAACTGTAGCTCTCCAGATATTGCTGGATCCCAGCCTTGTCATGGTCCCAACAAAGATGGACTCTCCAAAGCTCCTATTTTTCCATTTCAAGGGAATCTTCTATTGGTGCAATGCAAACTTCACTTGAAATCCAAATATCAGTTGGACAGGGGCGACATTTAGCAGGGAAAGAGTTAAACCCCCTCTCTCAATCCCCATAGTTCCCGCAGCTGCTGTTTGCATCACAAGAACCAGGCAAGTTAATTGCATTTATGCAATTAATGCCCTGTCTAGTTCTGGGGATAATCTGAAAAGTTTGGCTTGAGCCTAGACAGCAGAGAGCATCATTTGTTCCTTGGCAATCAGAACTGGATACACTCTTTCAACCTTGGTTTTACCAGCCTGAGCAGAATCATGCTATTCTTTCCTATGTAACTTTTCATTTTCTCTGATGCATGCAAAAATCTCTCCTCTCTAGAAAGATTTAGTGGGCAATTTTAACCTGGATTTTAAAGTTATTTGTTATTTCGTTTATGCACTGCTCTTCATTAAAAACAAAAACAAAAACCCCAGAGTGCAGTTTCCTTTCAGCACCTCTGCCACCTGCCCTGGCGCTGGTCATCTGTGCAGCATCAAAGCAGCATGACAGCCCATGTCTTCCTCTTACTTTGAGCCTCTTTAGAGATGCAGCTATGAATAAGCTGTGGGGATTTATTGACAGAGCAGAGGAAATTCTTTGTTTGCATGAGTTAATCTCCTTTCCTCCGATGCATTAATCTCCTTCAATAAAGATCATCCAATTTGGGTTCAGCACTTCAGGAGAGAAGTCCCCCCCACCTCCCCAGAAACGTGTTGCAGAGTTTAATGCTTGTGTCTAATGACTTGGAAGCACACTGATCCATAACCCAATGTGGAGTAGAATAGTGAACAGAGTGCTTTAATCCAACATTAGATGCACGTAGCAGCTTTTAGGTCTCAGGCATATGGAAATAACCCAAAGGTAGTGGAATACAGAACTTAGGAAGCCTTATACTGAATTAAACCATTGCTCTTTCTAGGTCAGCACTGTCTGTGTCAGGGAAGGGGAATCTGTGGTCCTCCAGATGTTGCTGGACTCCAACCCCCATCAGCCTCAGCCAGCATGTCCAATGGTCAGGGATGATGGGAGTTGTAGTCGAGCAATGCCCAGAGGGCCACAGCTTTCCCACTCCTGGTTTGCACTGACTGGCATTAGCTGTACAGCTTAAAAGCAAGGAACAGCCTCTCCCAAAAGGGAGGACTTTGCCCTGTTTACTCATAGGAACCTAAACCTAATAGGATTTCCAATCAGGTTTGCTGGTGGAGGAGCTGCTTAGACTCAGGATTGGCACCAGTTTATGTGGGGCACCTTTTCCTTCAGCAGACCTCCCTCCCTCGTACACAATGGGGCTGTCTGGAGCTCTCTGTTTTTCCTGAACCCCCAAAGTCTATTCCACTATGGGTTGGTGATTCCTGTGTCCAGAAGACTGGCCAGTTACTTGCATGTTCTGAATGGGGTTGCACTCCCTCTCAAGGAACAGGTTCAAAGCTTCGGGGTGCTCCTAGATCCATCTTTTTCACTAGAGGCTCAGGTAGCCTTTTAGGCTAGCAGTGCCTTTTAGCAGCTACAGCTGGTACACCAGCTGCAGCCATTATTGGAGAGGGATAGTCTGGTCACAGTGATTCATGCATCAGACTCAAGCCTTAATGGTTGCAATGCACCCCATGTGGTGCTGGCCTTGGGCCTGGTCTGATTGTTGATGTGGACAGATGGACACTAGCCTGTAACTCTGGTGCTCACAAGCTTGTACTGGCTGCCCATACACTACTAGACCTGCTTCAAGGTTCTGTAACTGCTTGGGTACAGGGTATCCCAGGAGCCACCTGATCCTTTGGTGAGGGATGTGTGGCCTGGGGAGCAGTTGCATGGCAAGGGAAGAGTACCAAGAGAAGCTGCAAGTGCAACATTTGGCCTTCAAGCCTGAGGCTCACCAGGCTTGCTTTATAACACAGGATCACCAAATACTGTAAAATTGACTGGGAGTCAGGCCAAGGCAGACCATTTAAAAAAATATGATATCACACAACATATGATTTTGCTGTCAGAGGATATGGCAATAGCTACCAGCACAACTGACATTAAAAGCAGGGTGATTAGAAGAGTGGAAGTCGATGTTACGGTGGCTTGCAGGGTGGAATGCAGGGAGACCAACAGTGGGCAGAATCAGAGTCAATGACCAGGAAACTCTAGGAACTGTAACTCTGTGAGGGGATAGAGGACACAACTAGAATTATTGGGCTCTGTCAGCCATTGGCTCTGATTCCACCTTCTGTCTTCCATCCTAGAAGCTACGATTGATAGGGTTGTCATATTTTGAAGAGCAAAAAAGAGGACACATTTGCCGACTTTTAACTATGGATTGCTACGACGACTCTACCCATGAAAAAGAGGACGGGTCCTGGAAAAAGAGGACAACCCTACTTTTGACATCTACTTCCACACTTTCTGTGCCATGAAAGGCTAGATGGTATACTACTAGGGCTGCCACCTTTTAACCTGATTAGACATTATCATGCCAGTAAGCCCAAATGGGGAGCAGTACATGGGGAAAGCCCTGCTGGATCTAAGGCCAGCTACGCCTCATCTCATTCTTGACCATGCTTGTGGGGGCAGATGGGAGTTGGAGTACAATAACACCTAGAGAAGCACAGCTTTACCATCCCTGTTATAGGAAGAACATAGCGTGGCTCAGTAACCAGCGGTTACACAGGAATCCTATAGCTAATCTGCTCTTCATGTCAGTGCTTCAATTTGCTACTCTAATCAGAAAAGCAAAAATCATAGAACAAAAGTTATGAATGTGATGGACACAGGATAGCAATGTTGTTCTCCATTTTGAATTTTGCGTAGTGTGCTACTACGCCTTCTGCTTTATCCTTCAGGTCGTACAATCTATTTTATCCAGAAAGTCGAATGGCGCATAAAAACAAATTTCTTGTTGCTGCTGGCTGCACATTTGTGCTAGATTTTGAGAGCTCTGTCAACCTTTTGTCTCCCTGCAAGTCAAGAAGGGAGCTTGCAAGAAGGGAGCTCATGTGAGCTTTAGACTAGGCTTGACTTTTTTTTGTAGTTTAGGGGTTTAGAGACTGTGCTATGATGAAGTGCTTCTACACTGCATTTAATCACTGCCACTTGATATTATAAGGCCACAGAAGCTTAAATTAAAGAAAATATATTACATAGATCTTGATTTGAAGAACCTCATTAATCTGTGTTTGCATTTGATTAAACTAAACCGAAATCACTTAGGATAATTCACCCTCCAACATGCAGGAGAAAGGAATAAAAGATATGAGATCCAAATCTCCACATTGTTAACTTGCATCTTGTGAATTAAGTTGGGGGATAATAAGGGGATACATTTCAGATGGACAAATGAGAAGCATTAGCAGATAGATTATCAGGGCCAGAGAGAGAAGGTGAGAAAGACGACAGAAACATGAGGAATATGTGCATATGGGAGGATTGCTGAAAATATAGTTTCATATCCCAAGCAGAATATGAATATACATTTCAATTTGTTCCTCTTTCCCAAGAAAGTAACTGTCATACTGGGTGACTTAAGTGGGAGAGAGGGGAAGCAGAGCTCATTCCATCAGCTTTACTGAAAGACCTGCTCCTGCCCCTGAAAATATTTGCATTCTGAGACTTTCTGCTTAACTTTAAGGACTGGAGTCTAAGTTTACTTTCCCCTTTTGTGTTGTACCTTTTAGATTGCAAGCCTAAAGGCAAGAGCACTCTTGTTTTACCTGATTGCATGTAAGCCTCTCTGAAAATCCTTCTGCCTGAAGAGCCAAATGCTGAATTAGGGGTGGCGAACTTCAGGTTTGGGGGCCAAACACTTTGCTCCAGCCATTTCTACCTGGCCCTCAGAAACAATGGATAGCACACTAGATTGTATATGTCATACATTATGCTTTGGATAATACATTCTTTTCTTAATGTAGCCCAATTTGGTAGGCATTTGCATCAACTTTGTGTGTATACCCTAAATAACAGGGCAGACTGGGCTGGCTCAAGACAGTCTTTCATGTTATGGATGACACCATTAAAAAGGCATGTCATGGCAGGTCTGAGAGTGCCCAAGTTCCTTTATTGCCTTGTTCCCCCACCCTTAAAGTTAAATGCAACGTTGTTCCCCCCCTCTTCATTTTTGAGAAACCAAGCCAAGATGACTGTGGAAATGCCCAGTGCTCAAGAGGAAGGTGTGAAGAGCAGGGAGGGCTCTTTCATTTTGACAGATCTAGCTTTTAATCACAGTGAATTATTTTCTTGGAGCACTCCAATCACAGTGATTTGGGAAAGGGTGATTGACAGATTCATGCTTCACATGAGTTTCATCCGGGTTTTGACTGTGAGCCTAGGGCATAAGCAGTACAGGTAGACAACAGAGGCAGCCTGCTCCTTTCCCAGTCTTTCTTTTTCGTAACAAACAATTGACAATCACAACTCTCCCTCTCTCTCTCTTCTTCATCATAGACTTTATAACTGCAAAGAGATGAGGGGAAATGGTAACTTCTCTAGTTTTTTAAAGAAATATAATCATCTAGTATGACAGGCCCCATAACTTATTTATCTTAACTTCTACAGTTTTCTTACCCAGAGGTAACTTTTGCAGTTTTCTCCCCCACGCCCCCTGTTTTCAAACTGATTTCCACCCCTAAAAAGACAAAAGAAAAAAACAGTGGAGGGAGCATGATTTCAATATTCTCTCAGAGTTTGTAATGGCAGGAGACTTGCTCTACCTATCATCTTGAAATTTGGCAGGAGTGATCCATGCTCGAGGGGCTCATTTGCCTGCAAATTTCACTCAGTTATGTAAAGGGGGGAAGTTATTGCCATTTTTAGATGCCCCATTTTTAGTCACTGAGAGCAAAACAAAGCATGGATTCTGTATGCCACTGAATGCCAGTTGCTGGGTCACAAATGTGGAAAATACTGTTGCATTCAGGTTCTGTTTACTGGCTTCCCATAGGCAGTATGGTTGGTCAGTTTGAGGACAGGATGTTGCATTAAATGAGCCACTGGCCTAATGCAGAAGGGCGCTTCTTACATTCTAATTTAGCAGATCAGATCTTAATTGGATTGGAACAACAGAGTGGAACTGAAGCAAACTTGGCTGTTTTCAGATGCTACAGATACCTGATGGAAGGCAAACCTTTTGGGTTGCTGCACAGCCCTACTAGTTGGGTGTTATTTTCTGCACTATTTTGACTATGGAAGTGGAGAGAGGGGCCCTGCCATTATAACATGCCTCACCACCATCATGTTGCTGAAAGCATTGTAAAAAAGAAGCTGCTGTATGCATATATATTTGCCATTCTGCTAAACAGTAGCAGAAGCAGAATTTTTTAAAAAGCAACAGGGATGCCATTATCAAAAGCATGAAAATAAAACGGCTTTGACCTGGTTTCTATAAACAAATAAAAGCAGGTAGCTGATAGGTTTGGCATGGTTCTTAGTCTGTAGCAATGGCCACCACCTCCAAAGGAAAACATGCCTGGAGAAGGGCCTCTGATGGTGATCTAAAAAAAACCCCCAGGAAGGTTCATACCATTTTATTTCCCTAGGCAATTTAGCTTATAACTCTTGCAGTGTCTTATGTGACCTGAAAATTATTTCAGTGTTCAAAGCTTTGTAATGATATGTCTCTTGTCACCTAGCGAATCATTTAATATTTTTTGCTGTTCACTGAAATTATACGTAGTTCGCAGAAGGATGGGATAGACATGCATCATACCAAGGACAGGGGCCTCAAGAGTGTCTCTTGTTTCTTCTCCCATAACTTTGGCAGGTTTGTGTCCAGAGCAGAAGCCAGCCATGCTGCTCAGTCTCTTGGAGAAGCCTCTCCCAGTCGGCACACATGAAATTTTGTTCCATTCCTGCTCCTCCTTCCCAGAACTCCCTGTAAACTCCCCCTTCCATTTAAATAATCTCCCCTCTCACCTGGCAACCTCAGTTTCAAAAACCTTCTGCAAAAGGCACTGGCAACCTCTGCTTCGTAACTTTCTTGGGCTCTATGATCACTGCAGATGGTGACAGCAGTCACAAAATTAAAAGACGCCTGCTTCTTGGGAGAAAAGTGATGACAAACCTAGACAGCATCTTAAAAAGCAGAGACATCACCTTGCCAACAAAGGCCCGTATAGTTAAAGCTATGGTTTTCCCAGTAGTGATGTATGGAAGTGAGAGCTGGACCATAAAGAAGGCTGATCGCTGAAGAATGGATGCTTTTGAATTATGGTCTGGAGGAGACTCTTGAGAGTCCCATGGACTGCAAGAAGATCAAACCTATCCATTCTTAAGTAAATCAGCCCTGAGTGCTCACTGGAAGGACAGATCCTGAAGGTGAGACTCCAATAAATTGGCCACCTCATGAGAAGAGAAGACTCCCTGGAAAAGACCCTGATGTTGGGAAAGATGGAAGGCACAAGGAGAAGGGGACGACAGAGGACGAGATGATTGGACAGTGTTCTTGAAGCTACTAACATGAGTTTGACCAAACTGCGGGAGGCAGTGGAAGACAGGAGTGCCTGGTGTGCTCTGGTCCATGGGGTCACGAAGAGTCAGACACAACTAAATGACTAAACAACAAAAAGCAGGCACACAGGTGGGGGAGGGACTCCACCCCCTTCTCACCTGAGAATGAATGTTCCACCTTGAATAGGACTGAATGACTCTGCCATCGCCTGTCTTTGTTCTTTGATGGCACCTGTCTCAGCCAATCTCCTGAGGAAGCTGGCATGACTTATTTTTTAGGCCTTGCCAAATCCATTGATCAACCCCACATTTGCTAATTTCAGAAATTCTGGGAGGAACCTGGCTCCCAGGAATTTTAATGGATCCTTGCTCCCTGCAAACCCATAACAATATTTAAGAAATGAGTTATCTGTTAACAATACTTTCTGAGCAAAGAACTGCAGGAACAGCCTGGCACTTGACTCTGAAACAGGTGTTGGTAGTACAATCAGTGTTTTGAAGAAGACAGCCATCTTCAGAAGTATGAAGAGAAGCATTGAATATCTGGTAAAATATATGCTCCCACCCCCTTCTGTGGCCTCAACTAAAGAGACACTGAGGCCGTGTTCAGTAACGAGCCCTCATTTCAGGTCAACGTACTCTATAAAAAGCAGTGACAGAAATAGTGAAGGTACAGAAAAGGGCATATAGAAGAAAGACACGCAAAGCTAAAGTGTGGGGTCCCTCCCCCCGTAAGGGGAGAAAAGAACTTGAGGGGACCTTTTGCCAGCCTTGAGGGTGCAAAAGAAGAGATGGAGAGAGAAAGCCGCCCAAAGTATAGCATACAAAGGGCAATGGTTACAAGCAGCAAGTAAGTGAACCATTGGTTGCTGCTAAAAAGAGGGCAGTCAGGAGGGAATTTCTACTCAAAAAGAGGTTTCTTCTGCTCTTCTCCCTCTCCCTCCAAACTAACACAAGAATTGCAAAAGGGATAAGGGGGAAGGAGTATTTTCACCCTCACAGTTGTTGAAGCAAACACATCTTGTTATCAAGTCTAATGCTCCCTTGACTTGAGTCTCCTGCTTTAATTACCATGCTGTTTTAGTGGGATTGTTTCATTGTGCATTTTAATTATGGGTATTTATCTATTTAATGCCTTGTGTAATTGGTTTTTATACTTGTAAACTGCTTAGAAACTTTTTTTTTAGCATTAAGCTGCCTCTGCCTCTGTTTTATTTACAAATTAGGGTTTCCCCCCCTTAATGTTGAGGTTTATAATTAAATGTCTGCGCCTTCTGAATACTAGAACCACTCTGGAAGCTCCAATCAGAAAGCAAGATACAAATATAAAAAAATATTGAATGAAATTTCAATGGGAACAATTTTCATTTTTTAATCTTGGAGGGGAGCTTTCTGACAGCATGCTTCTCCCTCTTGAACTTCCAGTGCCTACTAAATAGTCGTTCTTGTTGTTTTAATTCCAGAAGGCACTTTGATTTTATAGTTTTGACTGATTTCTGTTTTCTGATTGCATTTTTGTAAACTGCTTAGATACTATTGTCATTAAGTGGCATATAAACAGCTTAAGGTAATTAGTTAGTGGTTAGGCACATTTCCTTGTGCCATCTTATCCTTACCTCTTATCCTGTGGGTGGGCAGGGCACATATTGTGATGACCTTATGGCATAGGCAAGTGTCCTTAAACATTAAAGGGAAAGGTGTGAAAACTTGACAGAGGAGTGCTGTTTTTGAAATCAGCCTCCAGGTCAAGTATACTGTAATGTCATGTTTCAGGAAGCTTTGTAGGTGCCACCTCCAAGAAACCTCCAAAAAGGAATGAGAAAGGACTGTTTTCTTCTTCCTCTTCTTCTTCTAGCATTTGTCTTTCAAGAAGGATAAAAGCTACTCTCTGCCCTGAAAGTGTTTTATCCCTGCCTCTTTTATCTGCTTTGCATTACTTTGGTCTTTCCCACTTTTATTTATATATCGTACTGACTGCCTTTTTAATTTCTGTTTTTCAGTTATTTTCCTTCTTATTTTGCAAACTACTTTGGGCTCCCCCTCCCCCCAATTTTCTTTAAAGAAAGGAAAATAGAACATACAGTAAGAAAATAATTTATGTAAATTATTTGCAGCTTGCTATTTTGGGTGCCATGTAGCAATGCCCAAGAGGGATCACAATCAACATAATTTAAAACAGATTACAAGAAAACACAGTCGAAAATTTGCAACAAAACCCCAGTTCAGGAGACTCTGAACCAGATAATAAACAAGCCCATAAATTTGTCAAAAATAAAACAGATTTTAAATGCCATCAGGGAAGATGTCAGCAGGACCTTTTGGGTTGGGGGAGCACTGCCTGTGTCAACATGACCCCTGAATCCCGCACAGAGTCTGTCAGTCAAGACCCCCAGAAGAATCTCCTGGACCACCCCAGGTTGTAGGATTAGAGTCTGGTTCTTCATGGCCTTCTTCCCCTGATGTATCAGGTGACTTCACCAGTCCAGGCAGGAGACTAAGCAAGAGAGGAGGAATACCTGTTTTCATGCTGTGGCGTCTAGATGAGTTGGTCTGGAGAGAGAGGTTTAAAGGCTTCACTCCACTTTTAACTTTTGTCAGACAAAGTTGACTACACCACCCTGTCTGTGATCCCACAACTTCTGACCTGCCTTGTCCATTGGTTTTGGTATGAGGCATTAGAACTGTGACAGCTATGTAGGGATGGAATTTTATGAAAATATTTATGTTGGAGTCATCCGCATGTATTTTTCTCCCCTATTCCCTGTCTCATTCCTGAATCGTGATGATCTTTCCCCACCCTGGTTCTGCTAAATTTGCAAAAAATTTTTTAAAAAATGCATTATTATACACCTTATTATAAGCATTATTATATTTGCAAACAGGATTGTATGCATATTATATACCTAGGTTTCCTAAAGTAACCAACACACTGGTACATACAACAAGGCATATACAGTAACAACCAGTGCTTTTTTTCTAAAAAATGTTTAGGGGTACTCTCATTTTCCTACTTAAATTAAATACTGCCTCTCAATGAGGCCAAACTTAGATTCACAAAATGTTTAGGGGTATGTGTACCCCAGCATTCCCCAGAAAAAAAGCACTGGTAACAGCATAAAAACACTTATGTATTAATAACTCATAAAATTATGTTGAAGAAATATAGTACTCCATGGGGCTTGAACTTTGCACATATTTTTGCATGAAATTAGGCCTTTAAAAAAAGCAATGCATGTGCAATTTCAACATAAGTAGTCACTCTATACTAAAAAGGTGGTCTAATGTGAAAAAAACTCAGTTGGGTTGGGATGGTCAAAATCCATCCTTGTGCCAAGGTCTTGTCAAATTAGTGCTTGTGCTAATTATTTATCTGCACCATTTATAGTCTGCTCTTCACTGAATATGTTCAACTCCAGAGTGGGAAACAAAGCAATAAAAATAAGCAAAACAAAACAACAGTACAGTATACAAAACTTACAAAACCATATAAGCAGGTCCAATTAGACAATAAATTGATGATTCCTCATAAGGTAAATAAGCAAAGCTACAATATCAAAAACCAGTATTTTCCAGTTTAAGCAAATACCAAGGTAATAGCAAGCACAATATATTCAAACAGAATAAACAAGCCAATAATTTAGCAACAGTTCCCACCTCCGTTTTTCACTTGTGGCAGCTCCCTCCCTTTCTGTCTCTCACACAGAGATTGCCTCACTCTGTAGCAAAAGACCCTCTGTGGCTTTTGAGTACCTTAACAAGTCTTATGGCTTGTCAATTTCTCAGACTGATAGTGCTCAAAACTATAATTCTATTTTAGTGAATGTGTGGAGTGTATTCACTTTTTGAGCTTTAACCTCTCTCCCCCCCCAAAAAAAAAATTACTGACCTACTTGAACATGCCACGAAGAGTGCCAATTAATGCCATAAGTGACAGTGGGACTCAGACAAGCTTCGGCTGGGTTTCAAATAGGTCAGTGAAATGTCCTTCAACAGGAATGACATCTTGTCTCTTCCAACCTAGAAAGGGTTTGAACTTCTTTGGACAAAGCTTCTCAATTTGTATTTGCTGCCTCCTGTAGTGAGCTAGCTGGCATAAGGGTGTCTTCAACACTGATAGACCCAACAGTATCTTTCTCCCAGCCAAAAAAAATAAAAATAAGAGAATGTCCAAAGAAGTTTTGTAGGTCCTTGTGTTCCAATGTGTTTTCCTCCATCATTATACCAAGCAGCAGGAAGACTGTGAGCTTAAGATTAGAAACTCTGAATACAAATCTGGCTGCCATGCCTTGCACAAAACAAAAGTTCCAAGGCAAGCATGGGGAATCCTTTTTTCAGACCAAGGGCCGCATTCCCTTCTGGGGGCCACATGCAAGTGATGGGTGGGGCCAAAAGCATAAATGGGTGGAATCACAAATGTAAAATTTACTTTAGTACAGTGGGCTCATTTCTACCTCTGTCCAGGTAAGCAAAAGCTGTCCACTAAGCAGACCTTATTTTCTGTGTCTGGTACTGGTGTGGACTGAGATTATGCTGGTTTCCCCCAGCTCTTGCATGCTCTCAACATTTTAAATACTACAGTCAGTCATTAAGAAACATGTCTGCCACCCTACAAAGAAACGGAGTCCTGATTTTTTAAAAATGACTGGTGCTCTTTTCTTCATCCCTCCAGACTGCCCATCCATATGCTCTCCCATTATACTTAAAATATACCTCACATGTTCTCAGTCTACTTTACATTGCCTCGAAAGCTCAGCACGTAATGAAAGTCACAAAGGTTCTGTACCATTCTTCTTCACTTCTGGGAGATCCAAATGTGATTACCGAAGCTGCCTTTTACCTAATCAGACCACAGGTTCATCCAGATTAGTATTGTCTACACTACTAGTCTTCAGCTGGTGGGTTGAGATCCCCTAGCAGGTTACAAACTGATTGGAGATGGGTCACAACGGAAGATGGTGACCCACCTCAGATTAGTCTGTGACCCTCTAGAACAGCCTTTCTCAACCTCTGGGTCCCCAGATGTTTTTGAACTACAACTCCCATCACCCCTAACTAGCAAGGCCAGAGCTCAGGGATGATGGGAGTTGTAGTCCAACAACATCTGGGGACCCACATGTTGAGAACCACTGCTCTAGAAGATCTCAGCCTTGCAAATAGAGTAGTACCTCGGGTTTCAAACACCTTGGGTTGCGAACACTTCAGGTTACAAACTCTGCTAACCTGGAAATAGTACCTCAGGTTAAGAACTTTGCCCCAGGATGAGAACAGAAATCACGCGGCAGTGGTGCGGCTGCAGCGGGAGGCCCCATTAGCTAAAGTGGTACCTCAGGTTAAGAACAATTTCAGGTTAAGAACAGACCTCCAGAACAAATTAAGTTTTTAACCCGAGGTACCACTGTACATGGTAAACGATTAAGAAATGAGACCACAGATGCATGTTTGGGTAAAAAGTAGGTTCTGGGACTGAGAAGGTTGAAGACTACTGGTCTACATGGTCAGGTAGCAGCTCTTCGGCCCTACCTGGAGATTGAACCTGGGCTATTTGGCATGCAAGGTGGTTGCTGTACCTCTGAGCTATGTCCCTTCTGCCTTGGACCTACCTCCTAGCTTGTGCTCTGTTTCTGAGTTGATCATCATTTCTGACTCCTGGCTTGCTCAGTGCTCCCATCTGCTGATTTGCCATGTGGCCCCAGCAGCTGATTTGCTTCACATTTGCAGTTCCAGTCTAGAAACATAGGAGGCTGCCTTGTAGCGGGCATGATGATTCATGGGTCCCGCTAGTTCAGAACTGTATACAATGACTAGAAGTGGCTCTGCATGATTTCAGGCAGGGCATTTCACCCACTTTTACTTGGAGATGTCTGGAATTGAACTTGCATGCAGTTTGCTGCCACTGAACTATGGCCTTTGTTTATCTGTGTTTTAATGGAGTTGGGTATTTCCGTTTAGGATTTGTGGTTTGTTTAGCTTTTCCTTTTAACCGTTTGTAGTGCTGTGTGAGGGCTCTGCGGCTATGTTGATATGTTATCTAAATGGAAATAAAGTATGCATAAATGTTTGGAATTTGCATTTACCCAAAATCGAGCATGCTTGAAATGCCTTTGCATTTTATAAAAGCATTATGAGCAAAGGGTCCTTCATGTCGCAGAAACGGAGAGTTTTCTCTGTTTAATATGTATGAAGAGTACCTGCAAAAAGAGGTTTGTCTCACCACCAGGGGCAAGAGGAGGGTTGAGGGGTGGGTGGCAGGAACAAAGAGAAGCAGGCTAATAATTTGAATATGCAAAAGGCCTGGTATGTTTACAAAGATACAAAACAGGTCATATAAGTGGGAGCCTGCAACAACTGAACTGAAAAGAGGTGCTGGTCTTTTAAGCCCTAACCACTCATTGTGAGTGTTGCAGAGGCTGGTTCTTTCCACTGGCTATGTGGCTCCTTCAGTAGTTGAGGCTGCTCCTAGCAGCTGGATCCACCTCCTGTTTGAAGGAGAGTGAAAGGTGTGAGTGCTTTTGTAGTTGTTGTTATCTACAGTTTTATTTTGGCTGTCACATTATTACAGTAAAACAGTACAGTCCCCATATTCCCCCCTGTTCAGTGTGTGTTCCCCTTTTTCTTACAGCATTTTATTTATGCTGTTCAGTTGTTTGGCATGTTAGACAGTGTTGAGGCTAGGATAAGGAATTGCCAAGGCTGTGTTGGTGTCCCAGATTAACATCCATTAAGATGGAGATGTCTCCATCCCTACACGTCTAGTTTGTGGGTATTGCTTGGTGAAGAGTTTCAGAAACGCCCTCCTAAGCTCTTGGAAGCTTGACTCTGTAGGAAGAATTTCCTCATGGGCACTCATCATCTGAGTTTGCTATTAAAGGAAGTAATAATGGGATAGCTCATTTGCTAGAACATGAAACTCTTAATCTCAGGGTTGTGGGTTCAAGCCCCACGTTGGGCAAAAGTTTCCTGCATTGCAGGGGGTTGGACTAGATGACCCTTCTGGTCCCTTCCAACTCTACAGTTCTATGATTCTATAATAACAACTCTTAGGTGGTTTAAAAAACAAACAAACCTGATAACAACTGAGGATGTGGGCTTTTGTGTTACTCAGAAGACAAGGATGGGAAGTGCTGTGTGACTCAAAAGCTTAGATATGAGGTCATCAACCAGAGTCTCATGGAGCAAATCTGGCCTTGGTGACTAGCCTCTCTGTGGCCAATCTGTTGGTAAAAGTTGTGAAGAAAATTACATCTATGGCAAAAGTACATACAGTACTAGCAGCAGGAAACTTTATGGGACAGGGACTGTCCATTCCACTAGGATTGGATAAATCTGTCAATTTTAGTTTCTACATTTTTTTCATTTTGCCGATCTTACATTTCATTCATATTTCCACATCAGTTTGCAACATATTAATTATTTTTTTAAAAAAATGTTTCATCCTCATGAAAATTCATTACTGTTTTAGTTTGGATTTCTCCTAAGATACACATTTTTTTGCATGCAGTTTTCCCTAAGTTTATACATTTTTGCTTGTAACATCCCCTAATATAATATATATATATATTTGTATTTCAGTGAATATATACATTTTTATATACGCTTTCATTTAATATACACATTATTTGTCTGGAGAACTATACCACAAAATATGAAGTGAAGTGCAGATTTGGAAAGATAGCTGTTTCACTTTGTGTCTTGTTTCTGGAAGCGCAAATTCAGGGGTTTCGAATTAAAATCTGACTCAAGCTTAATTTTTTCCTCATCCGTCCCCACAACCTGCACCCCCTTTCAGACCCTTCAGGGAAATGATCATCTTGGTACACTCACCCAGTAGCTGGAATTAGTTACAGATTCTGATACACAGTAGCAAATCCAGGTTTACCATAAAGTAATGTGAAGAATTGTCCTTAATAATCTCTGAATGTTAAACAGCACGACACCACTTCCTTGTTCTTGTAGATTCTTTAGTTTTTCTTTCATGCATCTAGGTGTTTGCATACACTGCATTTAGGTCTGAAATCACAGAAAATCTGCATTGCCTCACTGCTGCTTATTATACTGGGAATGAATAAGACCCGTAAGTGGCCTATGGAAACACTATCCTTTGGTTAATCTTCTTTCATTATTATTAAGCAAATGCTGCAGCTAATGTACTCCTGCAAAAAAGCATACTTAACAAATAAAGAAAGGGAGCATTTCTCCTGCTCTTTCTAGATATGTTGCTATGGAGTTTAATGACTATTTCTGTAAAGCCTGAATAAACAATTCCATGAGCCCTCTGAGGATGCTGTGCTAAGTATACTCTTGAGGCTGCTCCGTCTCGCAAGGTCTGGCACCAAGTTTGCATCTGGTACCCTTGAAAACTGACTCCAAGTCTGCCATTGGAGCAGACCTGGTCCATTTGAAGTGGACCAGCCCTAGAGATTTTGCTGCTTGAGGTGAAGGACAAAAGTGGCATCCCTGCAATTCCACATACCAAAATGGGAGGACTGGCAGTGGAGTCTTAAACCAGCACTGGTAATGGGACAACATCCTCCATCATGACTGAACATAGCATGCTAACTTGGCAGGCAACATTGTCCCATCAGCTCCTGTCACCACATCCAGGCAGCTGAATCACTGAATCACACCTAATGGTGTGACTGGCCCTGTTATTAGGGAAGTTCTATACTGATGGTAAAGGGCTAGAAAGGGGATGCAATGAGTTGCATGTTTACTTTAATACCTGTTGGCATTGCAGACACCAGTGCGAATAATGACTATCCCTTACCACAGTACGGCTAAGTATAGTAAGAGCATTTCATAACTCTGATGCACAATTGGCATGCATGATTTATTCCTGTCATAGAAGATGATAACTTTGCTTTGCTTGGGTCTGTAAACCTGCATTTATTTAAGCCACGTGAACTGTTTGTACTATATTTATTTCAGCTGTCGAGCAGGTGGCCTGTGACAGGCTCTCTGAAACCAACACCCAAGATAGTCACCTGGATCCACCTACCCTTAAATATGGCTCTGGATTCAGCATGACGGGGTTCAAAGTACGCCCTGCTACATGTAATTTCAGCTTCAAACACTTTTAAATTGTTCCTGGAATTCAGGTCTGGTAAAAGGCATTGAAAATATTTTTTCCCCATTCTCTCTCTCCAGATGAGCATTTGGGTTTTTCTTTCATTCGTTCACAGCCATCATTTTAAAGACTATTATCCCTGCAATCCAATTCTAAGGAAATCTCTCAGGTTGCCTATTGACAAGGATGTGGAAAGTCTTCATGGCCCCTGCCCATCAGAGGTCAAATCTATTGATTGTGTGTGTGCTTTTCCTTGTTTACTGTCTTCTGCAGTATGAATTGCTCAAAGCCAAATAATGGTGGCTTTTAGCGGGCAGGGCAGGCTGGATGTATACTGCCTGCTGTAGCAGCTGCTGCAAAAGCATGTATCAGTGGATGTGCTTTAGGCTGGTGAGATGCTGACGAACAACCCCACCGGATGTCATTTTATCAAGAAAAATATGGACAGTTAAGCTCAGAAATGGGAGCCAGGTGCCCTTTACTCCTCCTGTGTCTCGATCATTGCGTAGAGCTAAGTCAGCTATCCTGTGATCTGCATTTGTTGTCTGTGAGATGGTTAGCAAAGATCAGAGGCTGGGAATTTGAGTATGTGTGATAAGTATAGGAAGGAAGAAAAAAAGAAGAAGAGAGATCCTGGCTGTGGAGGGGTGGGGAGAAATACTCACAATGACAGTAAAAGGTAAAGGTAAAGGTAAAGGGACCCCTGACCATTAGGCCCAGTCGTGGAAGACTCTGGGGTTGCGGCGCTCATCTCGCTTTACTGGCCAAGGGAGCTGGCGTACAGCTTCTGGGTCATGTGGCCAGCATGACTAAGCCGCTTCTGGCGAACCAGAGCAGCGCACCAAAATGCCATTTACCTTCCCGCTGAAGCAGTACCAATCTACTTGCACTTTGACGTGCTTTCGAACTGCTAGGTTGGCAGGAGCAGGGACCGAGCAATGGGAGCTCACCCTGTCGCGGGGATTTGTACCGCCGACCTTCTGATCAGCAAGCCCTAGGCTCTGTGGTTTAGACCACAGCGCCACCTGCATCCCTTCACAATGACAGTATGATGTACCAATTAGCTGAACCTGCAAGGGAGGCTTATTGGTTCCCAGGTGAGCAGGGAATAGGAAGAATTCGCTTTACAGAGGTTGTAAGGCAATGTCAGCTTTGGAAGTCACAATATGCTGAATCTGCCTGGAGAGCCGCTGGGATTGATGGACAGCTGCCCCTTGTGGTGACTCACTGAGCTGCAGAGGACAGCTTCTCAGTGAAGTCCCTGGACTGACCCTGCCTATCCAGGCTGCCCACTGGATCCTCCTGGGTGTTAGGGATGCCAACTTGAATAAAATATTAGGTTGGGTCCAGGTTTGCCCCATGCCGCATAATTAATCACAAGGCATGACTAATACACACCATTTGAATGACAATGCCCATCAGCTGGTGGGCAGGGAGCCCCACCAAACATTTTATTGGGGGCTGAAGGGACCTTGGCCCCTAGGAGTTGGCTCATATGCTGGGGGTCATAGAGCAGCCGTGGCCAACTCCCATCAGCCCCAAACAGCAATGGTGCTGTAATGGAGGGTGGCAGGTCAAAAAGGGAGTAGATAAATTAAACAGGATGTGAATTTGCTGAATCAATTTCTAAAAAGGGATACAAGAATGGGAGACGTGAGGAAGTCGGGAAAATAAGTTAATTGAAGATGAGAAACTAAGAAAGAGGGTATTTTTGTTTTTTGTTATTATATGTGTTTTTATCTCTTTTTTCTTTTTCTTTTGATGTGTTCAATGTTGTATTTTTGTATTGTACTGTTTTTGTGATGTTGTATTTTCTTTGTTTTTGTATGCTTCTTTACTGTGAAAACTTAATAAAATATTTATAAAAAACAAAACAAAAAGGGAGAACATTGCTGGAAAAGCAAAGAATTCATTTAAAAGAGCATGGGGGACAATGTTAATGTAACTGTAGCATCCTGCTTGTGGTTAACGCTTAGCTGGAATGAAATATTCAACGCAGCAACAGAGAAATTAAAAAAATAATTTATTTGTCAGACAAATAAATAAGAGGCACAGTGGTATATAGTTACCAAGCTCTGGCCTGGCCTCCTGCCATTATGGCCAGCACTTATATTCCCTTAATCCAGCCCCCTTTGCTCCTCCTGTGGCTGCCTCTGTTCAATCAGCCTGGTTGGATTTCCTATTGGCTGATTGCTATAATTAATTCTAAGAGATACACCCATATCCTCCTGTCCTTATATGGAACACAAAGAGCTATATATTGTTACATCTATAAATGACAAATAAGTAGTAATATATCTTACATGTGTCTCAACAAGGAATCTTAATTACCAGCTCACCTCTTGTCTTCCTTGCCCTCCAAAACAGATGGTTAATAATTTTAAAATTTTATCTTGAACAGATGTCAGAGACCTTGGGTTCATATTCTCATGCATCATCAATGAAATATCTCCTTTTGGAGGTCTTTAAACAAAGGTCTGACAACCATTTGTCATGCGGGCTCGTTTTGGCGTCTCTTGTCTGACAAGGGGGGCTAAATACAACTATATGAAATCTAGCATTTCTTAAATCATTTGCATAATTACATTTAAGACAATATATTTAATACATAACATAGATAGCTTTTTAGAAGGATAAACTTCCTCAAAGTAAAAAGGAAGAAACAGTTTACAGCCTCAAAATAAAATAGGAGAAAAAGCCTCTTCCCCTTTTTACACTCCCCCCCCCCTTCTCTAGCCAGCCATGTGCTCTTGGCCTTTTGTCCTGTGGCTCAAGTTTAACGGTTTTATTATGTTTGGTCTCTGCCCTTTTTTTACACTCTCAGTCTGTAATTCCAGCTTTTACGACTTTGAGAATTGTTTTCTGCTATAAATCAAAGGGGGGCCCCTTTGTCTAGAAAGAATACACTGTCAGTGTTTTCTTAAGCAGTTGGTCTGCCTGGCATGAATACTTTTGAAAATCTAAGCCCATTTAATTTAGGAACCTGATCAAGATATAAGCCAATATATGCCTTGATTAAAAATGCAGTCTATATTCAGATGCCACATTCCCCCCTTTCAAGCTCAAGGACCTTGCCACCAAGAGTCCTTGATAGCTTGAACTTCATCATATTCCTGAGTTAAAGCTCTGTATAGGGCCATGATATGAGGTAGAGTTTCATTCGAAATCATCTTGCTAATTGTACTTCTAAAACATGAAATGATACATGGCATTATACATAAAACCATCACTACTACTGTCAAGAAAAACAAGCAAGACAATAGTATCCCTTTTAGGTAACCAATTGGTGAGCCATCCCATATCCCATCCTTCCCATGTTTGTACTGGGACATGTGCTATACTTTCCATCTTTGTGGCCAACACACGGATTGCCTCACCATTATCTGAAATGTTAAAGCAACAGGCATTCCCTGTCAAGTTCAAGACTCCACATAGGGCTCCCTGCTTGGCAAGTACATAATCCATTCCCATTTACAGCTGCAAAATGACGGCTCTACTTTCATCCAGCTGTTATGCAATAAGTCCCACTACTGCTTGCAATCGAATTATTCTGTTTAGATTATAAATAGGATCCCGTGCCCCTTGTATGAGCTCACCAGGATTCCAGGAGGCAGGATCATAATAGGCTATAATGCGCTCTGGTGGCCAATCATCAGTACCGCTCCAACTTTGGGTACTTCCTCCTGCTATATGAGAAATATCAGCGTTTCTTCGTGTTCGCTTTGCTGAACTAGTGGGCATAATCCACACTGGTGGTAAAACCCCCATCCCAGGAAACAAGTCCCACTCCATTTGGAAGGGAGTTTCTTGTATGCCCATTCTCCACATATCCACCACAACCATCGGGTCTGAGGTTTTTGGTATGTGGAGTACAGAAGGCGAAATAGCAAAAGAGGTAGAGAGTTCACAGTGCAGTATGTTAGATTGCCTTTTTCTGTCACAGTTATGTTTCATACCACTTTCCATGCATGAATAAAAGAAGGTGCACAGGGCAAGGCATTCCGAGTTCGATAGGTAGTACCGTTTGCCCAGGTATTCTTAATATTATCCCAGGTATAGTGACAATGAGAAGAGCCTATCATAGTAGAATCAGCTGCATCTGATGATTTACGTACACAGAATTCCCCTTGTACAGGTATAACTCGTAATGGTTTAGTTGAGTTCCATCCGGGGAAATTCTGTACTTCTGTTTGGTGTGGCATTTCGCTTACCCTACCAATGGCATTTAATGGTATTAGTAATAAGGGCATACCTCCCTCTGAATCATCTGGCCCAAGAGAGCAAACAAGGCAATTGGTCCTATTTGCAACATTGGCTACCATTTCAGCTAAACCTACCCACATATTGTGGTCATAGCGGAATCCATATTTAGCCAATTTGGTCAGATTCAAGGACCCTTCCCCTTTCCAAGGGATCAGGATTAATAATAAAATCATGTTGATGTCTAGCATATGCATTCCTTCCACAAAAGATTACCTTATTGTGATAGCAAATAAATATTAGTCCCAATATAATTCCCCCAGTGACAGAAATGGGGAACCACCAAGACCAAAACATATATCCCAAGGATCCCCAATGTGTAATATCTCTGATAATTGTTCCACAAGGGGGCAATCAATCAATTGTATAAGAGAATCTTTCCGCTCACAGTCTCTGGTTCAGACGCTCCTCAAGCTTCAGGCGTGCGCAGGTCAGCCAGCTTCCAGTGTTGTGGCTGCAGCAGGCCGGTCGTCTAATGTCGCCCGTGACCCAGCCCGTTCCCCGTAGGGCTAGATACAGGGGTTTTTGGAGAGAGTCAGTTTTAAAGGATTAGAGGGGTCACCTTTGCACGTCCAACTGCCTTCGGACTTCTTCAAACGGGAGTGATGAATCCAGGGGGTCACCTCAGCTACCTTCACCGCTGTTGGAGTAGAGAGCAAGACGGTGTAAGGTCCACGCCACTTAGGTGCAAGTGGATCACGTTTCCACTCTTTCACCCATATGCTATGCCAGCCTGGAGCTGATGAATCGGCTCGGCAATGCTGCACGGCGTGCGCTCGAGGGCCCACCTGTTAAGATAAAAAAACAAACAAACAAACACGGGAGAGAGACAAAAACACGGGAGAGAGATTGCACTTGTCCCTGTGTCGCATGGTCTCCTATTTGTTTGAGGTCAGTTGGAATATCCTGAACAAAGGAGGGCGGCCTCCCATACAGGAGCTCAAAAGGTGACAACTTAAGTCTTTTTGTGGGTGTGCACCGAACACGAAACAGTGTTATGGGTAACACGTCTACCCTCCTGAGACTTTAGACAGATTAGTGGGCTTCTGGCATGCCCTGCAGATACCTTGCACAAGCATCTGGCAGTAAGTGGTAAGCCTGGCCAGGTGAATTGCATTGTTTGGATCCCAATTAGGATCTTCCAAGGGAAAGTTGTCCTGGAGATGACTGTCAATATTATAAATATTTCCCACTCTGGCCTGCTCACGCAAATATATCTGTGCCTTTTCAATTATGTCTCTCCTTTCCTCAGTGGTGAAGAGAGTATTCAGGAGCTGGCGACAATCTGTCCAAGTAGGACTATGAGTATTTACTATTGAAGTCACCAAGTCCATCATAGCCCGAGGTTTTTCTGCGAAAGGTGGGGTGTTTTCCAATTCATCAGATCCGTAGTTGTGAATGGAATGTACTGGAGGATCGAAGTTCGAGGTGGCCGTGTTCCGAGTTGCCCATTAACCAGCACAGGCTCCTCAAGTGCATCAAATACTCTTCTAAGAGGGGCTACTACGTGACCTTTCTCTTCGCTTTGCTCTAGGGGCCTCAAATCATAGGGGATGGTATCTGTCTCAAGGCGTTCTTTTAGCAGCTTTATACGCCTGGCTGTATTGCTTGCTGACCGATTAAGGTCTCCCTGTAACTTCTGTAATAATTCTCTAGGACTTGGATGTACAGGGGTTTGGGGTAGGCAATCAGTTATTCCACTAAAAGAGACTGTAGATGGAGTTCTACTGGGACTCACAGGTGGAATAACCACTTCTGCTTGGGCTTCATTATAGGACTCCAATGCCTCCTGAAGATATTTATCATAATCTATCAAGGAATCAAGTTCTGTGACTCCACCCCCATTATTCATTCCACTTTCTTGCCTTGGGGTTACAACTGGTGGAGGGTTTGAATTAGGCTCCCTTCGATGTGGAGCATAGGGTGGAGATAGAAGCACCTCTTCCTCTGGTCCCTCAAAAATGGGTTTGAGTTTATTTGGCAAGATTCCTTTCCTAGCTTCGGCTTTTACAGCCAATAATTTGCATCGTTGGACTTTGCATTCCCTTATCCATGGAGGATTTTTATTTAATGTGCTCAGCCAGGAATCTATATATGAAAATTGTTCTGGGCACCCTCCAGTATCTTTGGCGATGTTAGGCCAAAGTTTGCTTACTAAATTTATATCAAAGGTTCCTTGAGATGGCCATCCAGTATTTTGTTTCGGCCACTCTAATTCACATAACGTTCTCAGGCGTTCTGGCGTCATTTTGACTCCATATGCCCCTGAGAAGGCTTTCTTAAAATTATTTAACATACATTCAAAAGGTGTATTTCCCCCCTTTGAACCCCCAACTCCCATTGTATGGCCCTGTGAAGTATCCACTCAGTCACTCACACACACACCTTACTGGGAAACGAAGTAGTACTCACTTCCACACTTAGGTCAGCTACACATTGTACTTTCTCACACATGCAATGCGCCAGATACTTCAACCATACTCTACCTCCCAATCTTCCCTTTTCCCCCACCAGACCACCATCTGATGTACCCAGCCACCTAGCGTACTCAGTTCCCCTTTACTGAGACGCAGAAGTTTGATCAGGACTTCTCTTCCTCCCAATTAATTGGAGGGCCAAAACCCCTTAGTGCACTTACCCTTAGCTGGTTCCCTGTTTATTTCTCTGGTCCCCCCCGGTCCGTCGCCGTCAGTGGGCAGGGTATCAGACAGACGAGACTGCTGCGTTCCCCTGGAAAAAATTTTTCCAGTGCGCGCTGGGTAGGCAATCAGTTGTCCTCTCTCTTGTACCCCGTCCAGTAAGGCGAAGGGGCTGCGTTCCAGCAGACCACTTATCCGAGTCGCAGGCACCATAAAATGTAGCATCCTGCTTGTGGTTAACGCTTAGCTGGAATGAAATATTCAACGCAGCAACAGAGAAATTAAAAAAATAATTTATTTGTCAGACAAATAAATAAGAGGCACAGTGGTATATAGTTACCAAGCTCTGGCCTGGCCTCCTGCCATTATGGCCAGCACTTATATTCCCTTAATCCAGCCCCCTTTGCTCCTCCTGTGGCTGCCTCTGTTCAATCAGCCTGGTTGGATTTCCTATTGGCTGATTGCTATAATTAATTCTAAGAGATACACCCATATCCTCCTGTCCTTATATGGAACACAAAGAGCTATATATTGTTACATCTATAAATGACAAATAAGTAGTAATATATCTTACATGTGTCTCAACAAGGAATCTTAATTACCAGCTCACCTCTTGTCTTCCTTGCCCTCCAAAACAGATGGTTAATAATTTTAAAATTTTATCTTGAACAGATGTCAGAGACCTTGGGTTCATATTCTCATGCATCATCAATGAAATATCTCCTTTTGGAGGTCTTTAAACAAAGGTCTGACAACCATTTGTCATGCGGGCTCGTTTTGGCGTCTCTTGTCTGACAAGGGGGGCTAAATACAACTATATGAAATCTAGCATTTCTTAAATCATTTGCATAATTACATTTAAGACAATATATTTAATACATAACATAGATAGCTTTTTAGAAGGATAAACTTCCTCAAAGTAAAAAGGAAGAAACAGTTTACAGCCTCAAAATAAAATAGGAGAAAAAGCCTCTTCCCCTTTTTACACTCCCCCCCCCCTTCTCTAGCCAGCCATGTGCTCTTGGCCTTTTGTCCTGTGGCTCAAGTTTAACGGTTTTATTATGTTTGGTCTCTGCCCTTTTTTTACACTCTCAGTCTGTAATTCCAGCTTTTACGACTTTGAGAATTGTTTTCTGCTATAAATCAAAGGGGGGCCCCTTTGTCTAGAAAGAATACACTGTCAGTGTTTTCTTAAGCAGTTGGTCTGCCTGGCATGAATACTTTTGAAAATCTAAGCCCATTTAATTTAGGAACCTGATCAAGATATAAGCCAATATATGCCTTGATTAAAAATGCAGTCTATATTCAGATGCCACATAACCAGGCAAGCAACAAATATAAGATGAAACTGAGGAACCTGGGGGTTATAGTTCATTGGGGGAGTACAGAAGGACTGCAACCCCCCTCCAGCAGCTGCCGGTGCTGCCTTGAACCCTGGAGGCCCTGGAGGCTCAGCCAGGCCCACACCTAGAATAATCAGCCATTGTCCTCTGAGTTGTCAGTAGTTCTCCAAGGTCTGCACTATAGATTTAAAGCAGTATCACACCACTTTGGCCTCGCTTGCTGGGATTGACGGCAGCTTTGAAGGGACAGTTAACTCTTTGGTTTGCTATCTGCCTTGGAAATGTTTATATTGAATGATAAATAAATATTGTGTGAACCTCTGGGCGTTTTTGCAAACTTTCCTGTGGCATCCTAAGCATGTGGTGCACTGAAACCACACAACCCCTGCTTTATCAGCCTGTTAACCCACCATGCAGATCAAACTGATCCACATCTGCACTCCCCTCCCATGCCCTCAAGCAGAAGAGTTGCCATTAAAAAACACGAACCCTTGCTGCGTTCAGACAAGAGGATTCCATTCTCTAAAATGTTCCTTTCAACCTGACAACAGCTTTTAGGCACTTAAATAACACCGGAATCACTTGAAACATTTGTCTCTTAATGAGCGGGATAAAACCACCTTAAAATAAATGGAAAATAAACTCATTTTGCAACTCAATGATTACACCTCATTAATTTCATTCTTTTCACTAAACTGCCTAACTGCTCCTTTTAATACACATAATTGGGGCAGAATACACAATGAACTGTTTCCTTAAGTGTGGCAATATTTTGTGAAGGATTTAGCAGCCTGTGTAATGCAAACAAGTAATAGGCTACTGTGTTCAGAGCATCTGAGTACGGCATTAGGATGACTTTGTTTATATGAGGGTTTTATGGGCTTTTGTTGAATCTGCTTGGCTGAGCTAGAGATGTTTGTAACTTCCTTCTTCTTCTTCTTCTTCTTCTTCTTCTTCTTCTTCTTCTTTTAAAAAACAACAACTCCTTAATGACCTTTAACCTAGTGAGGAGCAAATTAAAATGTTAACAGCTGAATGCACAAGCTGTATTTAATGTTGGACCATAGGGTAAACCACTTGAGTTGTAAGGGCAGCATGAGGTCATAAATACATTTTAAAAGCCCTTTAACTATTGATTTTGTCAGAGCCCCTTCATGTACACATGAGAATAATGATGAATGCTGATAGTACACAATATAATTATTGAAGGGAGATTTGTCTCTGCATGTTGGCTGTCCCTGTGATTGCACAGGGTTCCACACAGCACATAGGGAATTTGTGTACAGAGTAGGCTCCCTGCTTCAGTTATCTCCTGTCTGATGGACAGAAGGTCCTGTCAGTGGCGGAGCTTCATGCTCCGGCACCGGGGACAGAGAGCAGGCAGGGGCATGGCTGGTGCGTGTCCCGGGGGCATGGCGTGCATCTCAGGGGCGTTGACCGCCACCTGCAGGGGCGTGGCACCCAGCGCGGGGGGGGGCAGCCGTGATGCCACCCCACCGGGATCGTGGTGCTGGGGGCGGTAAGCTCCCCCCGCCTCCCTCTTCCTCTGCCAGTGGGTCCTGTGGCCGGGCAACAGGAACACAATGCAGAGCCATCATTCACTTCCTTGGATTCCCCTGTACACGATTAAAATCCAGTGATGAATAGAAAGCTTAAAAGCTTAAATTAAATATAAAGAATAATAGAACTGTAGGGTTGGAAGGGACCTTGAGGATGGATCAATAACAGTAGGATAGTAGTATGTCATGTTTTATGTCATGTTCTGGTCCAGTGCCAGATCCTATGGGGACTCAGGCTGGTCAGAAGTTGCAGGACCACATAAAGCTTCATGTGAGCAACTTGCTTTGACAAACATTGAGGGCAGAGGGGGGCATTTTAAACTTCTGTCTCCTGTTTTAGATTTTACCCCACTGCAGAGAACTTCAGAGCTTTAAAGGGCCAACCCTCGGATCTGAAGATGGTCACTTCCTCTCTGTTCTACAGCTTCCCTCCCTTTACTACTGGACCAGTGTGTTTCGAAGCATCTGGTTCCTCAGGGGAAGGTGCCCATGGCAGAATGGGCTCTGGATGTGGTGGTCCAAGATGTTCTTCTGGGGGTCCTGTTTTACAGCCTTGAGTGCAGTGGTCTTTTGATATCCAGCAGGTCTCTCAGAGCCTTGAATTTGATCCAGCTGGTGTCTCTTCATCCTCTGACTTTGTCCTGATTGCTGATACAGGGGTCATGACAGGGAAAGCTTTTCTCATGTTCTCTTTTTTGTTTTATTGCTAGGTTTCAAATTCCTGAAAACCCATATCATGGTCCTTCTCCAAGGCACCATGAGCTTGTTGACACATAGACACACCTTTCATCACTTTTCTGCCTAGAACCCTGGACTATTGATGTCTCCCTTGCTTGGCCTATTACCTATCATTGGTGGTGGGCCTCCCCCCTGGAGCAGGACAGTGCCCTCCAGATGTTTTGGACTTCAACTCCCATCAGCCCCAGCTAGCACAACCATGGTGATGGGGGCCAGTGGATGCTGTAGTCCAAAGCATCTGGAAGGTACCAGCTTTGGGAAGGTTGCTTTGGAGGCTTTGCTTAGCAGAATCCATGTAGAGATCTGGATCACATTTCCAAGCACTGTGGGCAGATCTTTTGATGCACATTCAAGAGCCAGAAAATGGTACATATTCCATGGTACACTCAACTCGCTCAATGCACATGCCATATATTTAACCTCCCTAAGCAATGGTGCTCCTTTGGAACACAGGTTTAATTTCTCAATATGTATTAATAATGTGCTGCTTGTGCAAGGTATAGATTCAAAATAACTCTTTTAAAATGATTTTTTTTTTTTGGCAATGTGGCATTTCTGAGTCCTTTGCAATGTGTGCCACTTGATCTTTTTAGTTACGTTGCAATTATGTAAAAGACAAAGGCAGGAGGCTTGCTGACAAATTTGTTTTAACCTTTTTTTGTGTTGGCACTTTGAACAATCTCTCTATGCCTGATTTTGCAGCAAAAGAAAAGGAATAATTAATTGGTTCATGAAACCTATGCTGACAGACCTGAAGAAAAGTCTCTGAAAATGTATGAATCTAAGTCCATGTGACTTCAAAACTTCTGTTGTTGTTAGGAATTTTGAAGGTCATGTTTGATAGCAAAGACACTTAAATAATACAGATGGAGTTCAGCTAGAAAAGAAATCCTGGTAACCTTGGCTGAGGAAACTTAACGAAAACACTGTATCATTTGAGGAGCAATAAACATAGATTTTGTCTTTCTTACTCCGGGCCTTGTACATAGAAGCGAGACATTCAGTCAAACATACAGAGAAAAACTTTCTCAGAACTAAACAGCCAATCAGACCACATGCTACATCAGTAAATATCATGCCATCTAGCCTGACTGCTAGGCAATACCTCCACCCCTGCTTGGTTACTGATAACAGAAAGATTGGGCTTGCCAATCAGAAGGTAAGCAGTTTGAATCAGCATGATGGTGGTGAGCTCCCGTTGCTCTGTCCCAGCTTGTGCCAGCTTAGCAGTTTGAAAACACACCAGGGCAAATAGATAAATAGCTACCACTGCGATGGGAAAGTAAATGGCGTTTCCATGCACTCTGGCATTCGTCACAGTGTCCCGTCACAGTGTGCCAGAAGCAATTTAGTCATGCTGGCCACATGATCTGGAAAGCTGTTTGTGGACAAACACTAGCTCTTTCAACCTGAAAATCAAGATAAACACTGCACCCCATAGCTGCTTTTGACTGGATTTAACCGTCCAGCCTCCATGCGTGTAGCCAAGGGCAGGCGGGGGGGGGGGACTGATCCTCCCAGATCAAGTAGAACAATAGAAATACTTAACTAACTGACCAATCATGTCGGTTCTGCCACCCCCCACGAAAGTCCTGACCCCCTAACAAAAATCCTGGCTGCACACATGGGTCCAGGGGTCCTTTACCTTTACTTATTACTGAGAACAGAAGTAACTTTTAAGTTATACACTGACTGATTTCTGCTACCACATCCAACAATATCCAGTTTTTGCTTAAAAACAACAATTTTTATTGGGTTTTGTAAACAAGAATCATAATGGTAATGAATGATACAATTAAATACACAGAGTATTCACATATCATTTGTATATTACAAAAATAGCACAATAAATTTGCAATAGTATCTAAGACATAGTGTCGGTGTATAAGTTCTTGCCTCATAAATTGGTTTAAACCAAAACATCAGGGGAGAAACAGAATAGAGGAGAAATAACATCCGACATTGCATAGCCAAATACCCAAAATAGAGCCCTCGTCATTGTGCTTAGATTAATTATGAATAATAGTAATTTTTCCTCTTATGTTACCAATGAAATAATATAAATTGTTGCTCTGTTGATGAACGTAGGGGTGGGTGGGTGTTCCAAAGTGATTATAATACATTGGTACCTTGGTTTGCAACCACTTTGGATTGGATAAAAACCGTTTTAGATTACAAACACGTCAAACCCGGAAGTGCGTGTCCCTTTTTTGGATTACAACCAATTTTGGGGGGGAGGCTCCATTGGCGAAAGTTTGCCTTGGGTTACAACCTCCGGGATAGATTATGGTTGTAAACCAAGGTACCACTGTAATGTATGTTTAAATTTAAATTTAGATAAACCAAACTGAGCCTAATGCTGGTGGAGGAGATTACCTGTATTCATTTTCTTGAATACTAGCAAATATTATGAAATTAACCACACCAGGGTAAAGACCTCTTTCTTGACCTGTCCATGTGTCAACCATACTTTATTTGTTATTCTCTCAAGAAGGGCTGTTTTCTAGGCTGCTTTGTACTAATTGCCTGTAGTGGTACTTCACTTTTTGAACGTAATCCGTTCCAGAAGACAGACTGAGCTCTGAAACGTTCGAAAACCAAAAACTCAATAGCCAACAGCTATTGAACTGAAATGTTTGTCAACGAAGATGTTCTAAAACCGAGGTACCACAGAGAATGCCCTTTCCTGGGCCGCCAAATCCTGTCTCTGTCTTCTGTCATTTTGGCACATATGGTAGCATGTTACTTTCATGTTCTTTCCCCAGTTTACTCAAGAACAACTTTATAACTGGTTCCTGCTGGGACATGTATAAAAGAAAGGGACTCATATACACTGGTAAAAAACCAACAACACTTTATAACGCTGTGGCACCAGATGGTGCTGTGGAGTCCCATCTTTTGCCAATGGATTTCCCTTTATGAAATTTACAATGCGTTTAACTGAATGACTTTTTTGATGTGTCTAGAGCCAGCCAGAGTCGTCCTTGGATCTTTTCCTGTACTCTAGTAACTGAAGGGAAATAATCCTCCTTCACATTCATCGGATCAACACATGCACACCCATCATTAAAAGACAGCAATGTCAAGTGATCACCGTGAGATGGTGAGGGATGGCTGCCATGTATGAATGCAACAGCACAGGTAGAACACCATGGAGAGAATGTTCATGTTGCATCACATAATTTCAGAAGTCATGCTTTTAAAAAGAGTCATGTTCCCACATCCAGCCACTGGTCACCATGTGCGCAATCATCAGGCAAGAGAACAAGCAACAAATGTGTGAAGGAGCCCATGGTTTTCTTGATGTCAAGTTCAAATAGGGTATTCTATTTTAAGTCTTTCCTCACTCTCTCTGGTTTATACCTGTGAAGAACTATGGCCCCCTTTTTTTTTTTGCTATAAATTTCAAATTTAATTGCCTTTTGCAGTAGTTATTTACGCCTCATATTTTATTCATTTTTCAAATGTCAGGTAGGACACCAGGGATGCCTGGAATCTTTATCCAAAGTCCCAGGTGAGCCTAATTAACATTCCTGGCACAAATGCAATCCTAACTAATTTGTTATTGAGCTTAATCAAGCTATCACATCTAATTTCATCTTCCTGTAAAAACTCATTTCAGGTGAAATTATTCCTCTGTGCTTCAGAAAGGGCAACATTGGCATGAGCAGCATCAGTCTTGGCCCCCTTCTAATTTCTTGCTTCTGGACAAGACCCCAACTTTGCCCTCTTACTCCACCCTGCTTTTCTAATTGTTGCCTACTGAGCAATTACTCAGAACCATGGAGGCACACACACATGCAATCCATATTAAGAACCAGCCACCTTTCTTCCCTTTTGGTATGTAATCATTTTTTTGATTATTGCACTTTTAAAGGTTGTGAGCTGTTTAGTGCCTCTGGAGAAAGGCAGTTCACCAACTGGTATGTTCAAACCGCCGTTTGACTAATATCCTGCTTGTTCTTACAATCAAAGGGAGTATGATTCTCATTTTAATCCTTGGGAAGGGAGGTTGGGCGTTCTGTGTAGAGTTGCCAGCTCCCTTTTACTGGCCCTGCTCCCATGCTTTTAACAGTAGCACGATGCTACGTTTCTTTCTCAATTTCTTTTTGCCAGGAAAAGCTTCCCTTGATGAATTTCCTCACTTTGGCACAGGATGAAGGCAACTTGAATGGAAGTTGGCCACTCTTCACTACTCCTAATGCCTGTCATATCCATTGGATCTGATGGTTTGCATAACTTCTGAAACTTCTGACTCTGCTCCATTTTGTATGTATTAATTTAGAGTAGCTTTCCCCAACCAGGAGCCCTCAGATGTCTTGGACTGCAGTTCCCATCAGCCCCAGCCTGTGGTGGCTGGGGTTAAGGAAAGATACAGTTCCCAAACGCTTTGGTACCTGGACATTTTGGCTCCTGAACGCTGTAAACCCAGAAGTGAGTGTTCCGGTTTCCAAATGTTCTTTGGAACCCAAACATCTGATGGGGCTTCTGCAGCCAATCAGAAGCTGTGCTTCGGTTTCTGGACATTTTGGAAGTCGAATGGACTTCCGGAATGGATTCTGTCCAGCTTCCAAGGTACAACTGTATGTTTGTATGTTTGCCATCAATTGCCAAAAGGCACAATTGTTTTTTGAGAAAAAGTTGGAACTGAATGTGCTCGAGGCCTATGTTCTTGGGAGTGGTTCCAAGATGGATGCCAGACTAAAAGCTGCATAACAGAAATCAAAACCAGCTATTGCTCTTGTTACTGGTGTAGCCTAGATCATAGCTGTCAACTTTTCCCTTGTCTTGAGAGGAATCCTATTCGGAATAAGGGAATTTCCCTTAAAAAAAGGGAAACGTTGACAGCTATGGCCTAGATACGTTATAGGAGTTGCAGGCCGAAACATCTAGAGGGACCAGGTTGGGGAAAGCTACTCTAAATATTAGTAGTGGTAGAATTTATTAATTTTCTATACTGCCCTTCACCAAGAGACCATAGGACAGTTTACAACATAAAACACAAAATACAGTGGTACCTTGGGTTAAGTACTTAATTCGTTCCGGAGGTCTGTACTTAACCTGAAACTGTACTTAACCTGAAGCACCACTTTAGCTAATGGGGCCTCCCACTGCTGCCACACCGCCGGAGCCTGATTTCTGTTCTTATCCTGAAGCAAAGTTCTTAACCTGAGGTACTATTTCTGGGTTAGCGGAGTCTGTAACCTGAAGCGTATGTAACCTGAAGCTTATGTAACCCGAGGTACCGCTGTATATAATATAATAATAGTACATTGGAAAAAAGACAAATACTCCCCAAACACTTTAAAAGGCCATAGAATGAATAGCAGCCAAAAAGGAATATTTTCACCTGGCAACTAAAGATACTCAACAAAGGCACCTGGCCAGCCTCCCTGGAGAAAACATTCCTCAAATGGGGAGCAACCTCAGAAAAGGCCCATTCTTGTGTTGCCACCCTCTGGATCTCAAGTCATTTCCAAAACAAAAAAAGGGATTTCTTGCTAGCCACTGAAGGATCATGTAGCTATCATGTTGAGATCACAGCATTATGTAATCAGTCATATTTGGCTTGGTGCTAGCAGCATGAAGCCAAATTAAATAGAGGGCAAGCTTCTTGTTTGCACTCTGAATGGGAGAAACATTTCACTCCATTTCCCGGGTCCTCACAGTTATTGCCAGAATGTGGAGTGCATTTTGCAGGAAGTGTTTTTGTTTTGTGAAATGTGACCCCTACTATATTTTGGGCTCATCTCTACAATAGGTATGCCAGCAATACTGCACCAATGAACTATTATCTCTATTGTAGAGTCAGGGAGCTGTCCACTGAGATTTTCTGATGTGCAAGCCCTATGAAGTAAATGGGAACTGTGTACAAGAGCAGCGAACAGCATCCGTTAGTTTCAAATAGGTTTGTATTGGATAGCCTCCCAGTGGATTATGTCCATGGTGTATTTCATTTTCATTATTCAGTAAAGTTTCTTGACTCTATTCCCGGTGTCAGGCGGCGGCTGTTTCCAGAGCTGCCTCTTTCCTGAACTTAAAACATGCACCCTGTAAAGAAGTGAAAAGTTTCTAAATAATTGGACAGATGTGTGCAAAACAGCAGAGTATTCCTGAACAGGAAATTGGAATTTGCACTACAAATCCCAGGAAAGGTCAGTCTCCTGATGGAATTGTGATATGTGTTAATAGGGGTTGGGGCGAGGAGAAAAAATGCTTGAGCATATCAAGGGACTGCAGAAGTGCAAAAATGTGCTCTCCATTTGTGTTCTGGGGGGGGGGGACATACAAGAAACGTATTTATTGCATTTATATATCACCTTTCCCTCCAGTGAGCTCAAGCTCATGTACATGGCTCTCACCTTCAAAGTTAGCCCTCACAAGGTTACCCAGTGAGCTTCATGCATTCTACAGTGGTACCTCGCAAGACGAATGCCTCGCAAGACGAAAAACGCGCAAGACGAAAGAGTTTTCCGTTTTTTGAGTCGTTCCGCAAGATGAATTTCCATATGGGCTTGCTTCGCAAGATGAAACGTCTTGCGAGTTCTTGCGAGTTTGTTTCCTTTTTCTTAAAGCCGCTAAGGCACCACTGTAATCCCAACCTCCTAGGTCATATCTCAACACCAGGGCTGGTCCAAGAAGTTTTGCCACAGTAGGCAAAATGCCCCAGTGCTACCCTCACCCCCTTGCAAATCTGGGTACCTCTGCCCCCCTCCCAACCCCACCATCATGTCATGACAAAGGTTCTTGAGAGCAGAAGCAGGCAAGGCCTAGGCAGTGCGGCCTATGAGGCCTACACAAATCTTTCAAGCCTAACCGTTAGCAGTAAAATGCTGTGTCACTGTGACTCGTGACTCATCTTGGGTTCCCTATAAATGTAACCAGCCATCTCTGTGGGTCTCAGTGGAAAGAGAGAGAGTGTGTGTATCTCAGCCAGTATGTTGTGTTGTTGCAGACAGAGCGGCTGCAGGACTCAGATCTGTGCCTCTGTGAAGAGTCAGATAGCTATTATGAGCACTCTGTGTATGCTCTTTGACTATGCTGTTTCTGAGCAAGTTTATTGTCTTCAGTAAAGTTTCATTCTGTTTATGAAGAAGACTCTGTGTTGATTAATTTACTGCTGCGCGACACATCATGCCCCATCATCACAATTGTACTCTCACCTGCAGCTGTGCCCCTGCAGTGTCAGAGAGCAGGCAGGGGTGGGGCTGGTGCGTGTCCTGGGGTCGTGGTGTGCCACCCGCAGGGTCGTGGCTCGCGTTCTGGGGGTGTGGACGGCTGCCTGCGGGGGCATGGCACCTAGCGCAGGCAGGGGCGCAGCCACGATAGCACCCCACCAGGATCGTGCTGCCGGGGGTGGTGCACTCCCCCCACACTCTTCCTCCACCACTGCGCCCACGCTGCCACTATGCTGCATTAGCAGCAGCAAGGGCAATGGGGCTGTGTTGTTGGCATGGGTGATGCTCCAGTGTGGCTGGCAGCACAATGGCAGGGGCAGGATCTGCCACTTGAAGCAATGGGCTTCACTTTGCCTAATGGATGGGCTGTGCTTGCTCAACACTCAGTTATACCACACTGACTCTTAATGGCAGAATCTGTCAGCAATTAATGTTTCTAATTGTTTGGCATTTCATGATGTATGGAGAGAAAAGCACAGGCCATTCTGTTGGCATCTAAAGCATTTCTTTCTGTCCCCCTTGTACTAAAAGTATTGACAATGGAGCCTGAAGTAGTTATCTCTAGTGAACAGAGAGGCATTTCTTTTCATGTGGGTGCCCTTAATGGTTCATAAATGTCTGCATAATAATGCATCTGTTGACTTAACATTCATATTTATTTATTTTTACCATTCCTGTCTGTTACTTAAGTTGCTGTATGGTGCAAATTATTTGCTGCTCTGAAGAGAGAGGAGGAAAAATATTAGCTTATCTCTCGACTTTCCACCACAATCTCTTTGCATATTTTTCACTATGAAGCCTTTGCTTTTGTGCCTTTCAGAAACGATAGATTGTTCCAGCATTAACTGAAAATAATATGCAAACTGTACATTTTCATTTTAAGAGTGGTACAATGTAAAATATGGTCATTCTAGGCAAGTTAAAATAACTGTTGATCATTCCCAAGTTTAACTACTGATCAACAATGGCTGGTAGGGCTGGCACCTAGAGCTTTCCAGTTAAGTTTGTTGCTTTTCAGAATGATTTCCTATTATAGAACTGAATAGAGCAAAAGCATTTTGCATTCCAAACCTTCCCATGCAATCAATGAAACATGGAATCGATGGAAGAAGAGTGGTCAATATCCACTATTGGCAGTTCATTTGCACTGAAGGTGAGAGATTGCTAATCTTTTTAGAGGCTGGGGGCACGTTTGGAATTTTGTGAGTGTCATGGGTGCTTGCCACAAAATGTCTGCTGTGGAGTGTGTGTGTGTGTGTGTGTGTGTGTGTGTGGCAAAACACAAAATGGCTGCCACATCAAAAAGAACAGAAAAAGAGACAGGGAAACAAAATGGTGTAGGCATGGCCCTGGGGGAAAGAAAAAGACACCTACACCAGCCACTACTGCACAGAGACAAGCTATTTGCACCTCAAAATGGAAAAGTGGATGGGTGTCTAATCCTTGAATACAAAGAAATGTGGGCATATTTAAGGGGCATGTTAAGTAAGTAGGGGTAGCCAAACTAGAGCAAACAGAAACTGAGCAGGAAGCAGAAACAGTCTCTTGCACATTGTGGATTTTGCAGAGATATTTATTAAGACCTTTCTCAGGTGCAACAGAAGGTACTGTTGGCCTGTTTGACATTGGAATGGATTGCCTTGGAAGATGGTGGACTCTCCTTCATTGGAGGTTGTTAAACATATGTTGGATAGCCATCTGTTAGGGATTCTTTAGCTGTGATTCCTTCATTGTAGAGGGTTGAACTACAGTGGTGCCTCGCAAGACAAAATTAATTCGTTCCGCGAGTTTTTTCGTCTAGCGAAGGAGCTTTTATGCTGGAGGAAATTTAGGAGACACCCACTCACGGATTCGTCGAGCGACTGAGCGGCAGCAGCACTTAGGCTGCTCAGTCAGGGAAAGACACCACCAACTTCTAAGCAGTTTGGAACCGCTGGAGGTTTACACACAAGCAACCCCCATTTCCCGTGATAGCGTTCTATGAGTTGCTCCTCGAAGTCAAGTCACAACTGTATTAACGGTGTTAAGAAAAAGGAAACAAACTTGCAAAAAACGCAAGACGTTTTCGTCTTGCAAAGCAACCCCATGGGGAAATTCGTCTTGCGAAGCAGCTCAAAAACCGCAAAACCCTTTCGTCTAGCAAGTTTTTCATCTTGCGAGGCATTCGTCTTGTGCGGCACCACTGTAGATGACTTTTGGCATCCCTTCCAACTCTACAAAGCGTGTTCTCCAATAAATGAGAGCACATGTTGCGGTGTGGGCCACTGGGCCAGGCCTCTTGTTGCCAGGCAGGTTAATAGTTGTTGCCTGGCATTGTGATTGGATAACCGGGTTGCTGGGGCAAATTGTATGTTGCAAATTGGGTGGGTGGGACCATAGTCTTTAAATATTGGTGCACTCTGGTTTCTCTTTCTCTTTGCAGAGTGCATCGGATCACCCGCCCACCCGCCCTCTTTTCCGGTTGACCTTGCTTTGCCTGTCATGGGGTCGTCTGCCTTGGCGCAGGGGCCTAGTAGGAATTTTGCCATTTGGTGATTGGCTGTGCCATTTGGTTTTTGCCTACTACTCAGCAATTCGTCACAACTTGTAAGGTTGCGGTTAGGCATTGGTTATAATATGCTGCTGGTGGAGGGGTCAGGATAGGCCTTGCCTGCCCCTCCCATTGCGCTGAAGGGAATTCCGTTAAAGGAATCCTGGGGCTTGCCATGATTTCGTCCAATCCCTGTCATGGGACCAGGGCCGCCCAATCCCTGTCATGGGAATCCATGTCATAGGATCTGGGCTGGCAAGCTTTCGGGGAGCTGCTGGGGTGAGCGGCGTGGGTCCGACGCTTAGCTCAAATGACCCCCAAGTTTGACTTTCCCTTCTACTGGCTACCGATCGGACCTCGGGATGTCAGTTCTGTCCCAGGCGGGGGGACAGATAGTCATAACCAATGTCTAAACAACCACTCACTGATTTTGTATTTTAATAAAGTTGTGGCCAAAATAGTGCCCAAAAACCAAAACTAAATTACGTGTTATGTGTGAAGTTATTCAAGGGGTGGCCTGGGGACCTACACACGCAATTCTATGATTCTATGAAAAGCTCCAGGTTTGTTTGGTTTTTGTCTTTGGTGTCAGGGAAGGGATAGTACCTCTGGTGGGGGACATGTTTCCTACCTTTGGTCTCCACTCTGCACTTAGCTCACAGCTGGGGCTCCTAGAAGCTGTCACCATGTGACACTGGCAACACCCCAGGAAAGGGTTTTGATTGGCTGGCTAAACCAGGTGAGTGTAGCCAA
The DNA here is from genome assembly GCF_965113315.1 of Podarcis vaucheri. Classification (NCBI taxonomy): domain Eukaryota; kingdom Metazoa; phylum Chordata; class Lepidosauria; order Squamata; family Lacertidae; genus Podarcis; species Podarcis vaucheri. The sequence goes on along the minus strand of NC_138758.1, from coordinate 16,434,181 downwards.
TGTGTCTCAAATCTTTGGTGAGTTAGGGACTTCCCCTACATGTGAGCAGACAAGACCAATAGGGGGTCTAATGATTCAGAAGGCAGTTTGGAGCAAGTGAGGGGCAGATGAGGCTCATCAACCTAGGCAGGTAGACAATCTAGGAAGAAGACAACTCTGATCCTAAACCTCCTCTGCCTTAATGGACATCTTCAGGAGAAGAAAAGGCTAAACCCTGCACAGTCCAGAGGGGAGTCCCTAAGGTGATTGGATGGCACCTTCTACGCCTTCTTCTGGCAACTCCTGCAGCCAAATGGTTTGCTCTGCTTTCCTTTGGACCACATCAGCGAGGCTGAGAGTGGGATCTTGGTCATCTGGGCAGCTCAGGACCTCCCTACACACTGCCCAGGCTTGCACTCCAGGGAAGTCATTTCAGTGCTGCTAATGCAGCGGTTTGTCTTCACCCCCAGAGACGCACTCCATTGTCTCCCAAGACAGACAGATTCCAACAACAACAGTATTCCTCCAGATGGCAATGATGCACTGACATTGGGGAAGCATTGCAGAACAACTACTAAAGTGAAATGATGTATTGAGGGTTCGGTAAAAATCCTGTCATTGACATGTTGGCGAATCTGGAGGGGTCCATGTTTTTTGCTGGCTTGCAATATCTGCTGCTATGGTTTTCAGTTGCTATGACTATTCCAAATTTGGTTAGACCTTCCCATAGCATTGACCTGGCTGTGATGATCAGATCACCTTCACTACAGAAGGTTAACACAGTGGTGCTCTTTTGACTGTACAGTAGTAGCAATAGAACGAAGCAGGAACCATTAGGAGTTGTATAGAAGGAAACTATCCTAGAGTGTTCTGAAAGCAAAAATAGAAGCCCAGGTTTGTCGTTTTGTTATGAGTTGCACAGTGTGCCTTGCTTTTCGATTGAGGTCAGCCATGTGCATAGTTCTATAATCCTCTGGGGCAAAATGCTCCTGTGGGCTTTGAAAAAAGAGTTGCTATCTGGCCCAGCCGTATAAGGATTCCATCAGTTTTATTTTTGTGCCACACATTGCTGATGCTGTATTATATAACTTAGTTTTAATGATGCAGTAAAACTCTGGAACAGGAAATGAATGGGCAGGGAAGTGATAGCTATTTAATACAGTTCTAAAGGTTGTAGGCTGGGTGATAATGCTGAATTTAATTACATTCACTCTGTCATAAACTATGATTGTTAGTCATAATATTATTGTACTCTGGTGTGTTTTAATCAGAACATTATTATTTTTTAAGTGCAGTGGACTGGATTTGCACTAAAGGCATAAGATTGTAAGAAGAGCTTTACTGGATCAGGCCAAAGACCTTATTACTCCAGCATCCAGTTTTTTTCAGTGGCCAATCAGATGCCTACAGGAAGCCCAAAAGCTGTATCATATCTTTTCTTTTCTTTTAAAATTTTATTCTGATTTTCGGTTATATGCATTTCAGTAGTTTCACAATCATTTAAAAATTTCAAAACTTGACTTCCTTCCCCCTCTTTCTGTGGTTCCTTTAAAAAATATTTTTAAATGTTTCCTGCATATTCCAGATTAACTTAATTTATTCATTTATTCATCTTCTTTTAATATATACTCTTATAAAACTGCAGGTTATGCCAATAATCCTGCCAATGTTCTTATCTGTTTATGGTTTGTTTGTAAATATTCAATAAACCATTTCCATTCTTTGGTAAAAAAATGTTATCTTGATTTCTTATTTTTCCAGTAAGTTTTGTCATTTCTGCATATTCCAAATTTTTTTGTATCCATTCTTCTTTCGTCAGGACTTCTTATTTCCATTTTTGGGCAAATAAAATGCTTGCCATTGCAGTCGCATATATGAATAAATTTATATACAGTTTGGATAGTTCTCTGCCCCAATAATTACAAAAAGGAAAGCTTCTGGTTTGTTTGTTTTTGTACAAATATTATTTTAAACATCTTTTTCAATTCATTATATATCATTTCCCAGTAAGCTTTAACCTTGCTACAAAACCACCACATATCATTAAAAGTACCTTCTTTCTCTTTGCATTTCCAACACTTGTTTGATTTTGATTTACACATTTTTGCCAATTTACTTTGTGTTAGATACCATCGATATAACATTTTCATATAGTTTTCTTTTAAACCATAGCATGCTGTGAATTTTATATCTGTATTCTACAATCATTCCCATGCTTCCATATCTATATTTTAAACAATAGCTATTGACCAATGTATCGCTGAGGATTTTACTTGCTCATCCTTTGTCTCCCATTCCAATAATACCCCAAGATGTATCATTGGATTGGTGTGAAATGGAGTGGGAACAGGAAGGGATTACTTAGATGCAGTGGCGTAGCGTGGATTGTCAGCACCCGGGGCAAGGCAAGTAATTTGCGCCCCCTAGAGTGAGTGAGCCAGGTAGGGGCAGAGAGCTGTGAGTGCAAGCGCGCCCCCCCATGTTGCGACCGGTGCGACCGGCCCCCCCTGCACCCCCCACGCCACGCCACTGCTTAGATGTAATAGAGTCAGAAGCAGGGATGGTAGAGAAACTCATGCCACTTTGCATTTAAAGGCAAATCTACCCAATTTATGCTTTCTAAAACATCTATAAAAATGCATGTATGAATGACAATAACATACAAAAATGCATTTTGTTTAGGGGAAAGTGCATCAGATTTTTATATTTTTAGGTTTTTTTGCATATTAGGAAGAATTGTATGCAAATAGGTATATGAGGAGAAATTCACACTAATATGCTGATAAATTTCCAGAAGGATTTTAAAGAAAGAAATTAGGAAACTGATATGGAAATGTGAAGAACAGAACTGAAGTCTGTAAAAATGAGAAAATGGAGAGAAATCATAGCTGACAGATTTGCCCATCCCTAGTCACAATGAAGATGAGAGGCTTTAATAATTTGGGGTGTAGATGAATTGTTGCATGCTGTATTTACACACACACACACACACACACACACAGGCAACAAAGTGAGCCTTGAATTAAGGTTGTAGCAATATCTGGTGCTTTATTTATTTTTAATTCCAAATGGCAAACAAGCAAATGTTTCCAAAGTTATTGCAGATCTGTGAAAATGAAAGAAACAGCTGTGACATCAGCCTTGGGAGCGTAAAACCTGAGATGTCTCTGTGTCAGTTGAGGATTGACTTATTGAAAATGTATATTGGTTTAGTAGCTTTCCAACTTGAGGACAATCAAAAAGTCAGGTGAGGTGGGGGGGGGGAGAGTTAGGTTTCCTTTCTGGAACTAAAGTATGTGCGTGTATCTGTGATGGAAAGATACCTAGAACTTATTGTTGAAGTTGGAAAGATACACGAGTGCTCTTGATTTTCTTTTAAGCTCGCTAGAACTGCTTATGGCTGTGATTTATTTATTCACTGTGTTTTTTATCCTCCTACTCAGCAGCTATGTGGTGCAGAAAATTTTCCAGTGATTTGTTTTTCCACAGGAAAAATGTTTCATAAATTCATTAGTAACAATGAATGGATGGCAAATTTGGCAATTTCAAAGTTTTTAGCTGTGCTTAATAAACACAAGTAAAGTAAGCTTGATGAGTTTGATCACTCTCTGGGGTATCAGGAAATTTTCTGATGCAAACTGATTCCCCCCCCTGCTGCAAATTGCCCTATACAAATTGTCCTAATTTGCATAGGAGTCCCACCTGCCCTGAAACCCACATCACTGCTTTTCAGGCGATTTGAGAATTGTAATGAATGATTTATTCACATGGAACAGTGAGAATTTTATGGGTGAGTTGAGCTGCATCTACTAAAGCTGGCCATGAGCATCCTTAAGAGGTTGAATTTACGGAAGTGATTTTTCCATGTTGTTAGTAGCCCATTTTCATGCATTTACTCATCCTTGAAGAGGAAGTCTGGGGGTGGGTGGCAACATTCATATACAGCATTCCAAATTGGAACTGGAGAAGCTAGTGACTGTTTCAAGATATGTGTAGTTGCTGTTTTGTTTGGCTTTGTCTCTTTGGAGCCGAAGCTATCAGGTGCTACATTACAAGGTCATCACAGGTCATCAAAGAATCATAAAGTTGGAAGGAACCACGAAGATCATCTAATCCAACCCCCTGCAATGCAGGAACATTTTGCAGACCTTCCAAGGGTCCCTATTTTCCAGGGACAGTCCTGGATTTGCAGAAGCCACCCCAGTTTCTGATTTGATTCCAGAATGTCACGCTTCCCTATTTTTATCAGAGAAATGTTGGAGGGTATGCTTTTGTCCAACGTGTGGCTTGAACCCACAGACTTGAGATTAAGAGTCTCAGGCTCTACCAACTGAGTTATATGCATGAGATGTTGAGGTTACAACTGAAAAACTAGCATGATCCTAGAAACAACCCCCCTCCCCGTGCTCCGAGGCCACTGAGACTGTAGGAAGACTGTGGAGGCAGAGCAAATGGCAGGTAGAGCCAACTATTTTTAGCTTTGTCCCCATCCTCATACCTGTTGACTTCAACAGTTGGCAACACTGAGACTAAGGAGGAAGAAACTGACTAGCTGTGCCACCCACTGGCAGACTATAAAAAAAGATGGCAGGTAACTGGGGGCTGACTGAGGACAGATTGAAAATGGCGAGTCAGGGCCCCCTTTGCCCTAATGAACCATCCTCTTCTGCAAGGACCAAGCTGACTAAGGTGTTCCACCTTCCTCGAATTCATAGGATCAAGCAATGCAATAACATTTCTCTGTATGTTACTCTAGTGATATGCCACCTTACTTCTGGTTTGTTTCTTTGGCCAATTTCAAGTGCTGGTTTTGAACTTTAAATGCTCCAAATTGTCTGTGGCCAGGACACCTTAAGGACCAGTAACTATCTACCTATATACCTGGATAGGAAACCTCCAGGCCCTGAGCCTAATTAGGTGAGCCAGGCCTCCCCATTCAGTCTGGCAGGCCATTTTGGCCAAGTCATGCCCACCTGTCAATCACCTGTTGACATGATCTCACATGTGGGCTGTACCAAAAGAAACTTCAAAGAACAGCAAAGGGTTCTTTAAAGCCCCTTTCAAAGAGCCCTGCACGATGAAGCCCAGGCAATCAGAGGTGCATTTGGACTTCCTAGTGCTGTGTCAACAGGTGGCTGACAGGTTGGTAGCCCTACTCACCTGATGAACTTGGCCCACAGTGGATAGGGAAGATAAGAATATGGCTCACTGGTCAGACCCAGTAGCCCACCCTTGTTATATATGAACTTCCTTGGTCATAATGTGATGAGTCTTGGCTGGCTGTGTAGATAGGGCCTTTTAAGTGCTGCCACATAGAATGGAACTGTTTCAGGGGGAATTTGGGTAATAGATAATTTTGTGGCCCTGATGCCCAACCTGGTGATGTTCAGCTTCTTGGCTGTCACTTGTTTTGTTTTTATGAAGTTGCTGTTTCAACATGTTTATCATGTTGCTTTGTTTTATGATTGCTGAGCTGCCTTAGGAACCTAGTGGCTTGCCATTACTAATATTTTAGATGCAGATTTCTATTAAATGTAAGCTGGCTCTCATTGACCTGACACATGAAACAGTGGGAATTTGTTTGGTCTTTTAACTTGATCTACTTCCCCCTATATTTTGCTTTCATTAAAATCTGGTGTGGACTACTGTGATCCAGATAAAAGGATTGTGTATTTTTTTCTTGGTTTCTCTCTGTGTGTGTCTGCTGGGTCTATGCAAAGCCTAATTATCAGTTGCCATAATTTCCAGATTCGCTCAGAAGGAAAGCCTCTGCTTTGCGTCCCTCTATTTGTGTAGCTGGCTGCTGCTGTACCCAGAAATAAGGCAATAAATGCTTTTAGCTTCCATTGCTGCCAAGCAATATTCCGTTTGGAAATAATCCATTACTTAGCAAATACACTGCAAATATGAGGATGGCAAAGGTACAGCCATGAGATGAGACTACAATATTGGGGCTTTTGGATGTGGAGCTCTCTGGCCTTTGGATTCTATCTTTCATTTTTTAGGTACAAATGTGAATTTGATATAACTCTTTGTTGAAAGGATTCAGTTCCTTCCCCTGACAGTAATCCACCGCTTTACTCTTTGTTCAAGGCTATAATTTATCTGCTTAACAGCAGCAACCATCTGTTAGAAAAAAAGGACTGAAACCAAAGCTTAGGTAGGGACAGAAAAAGAAAACAAAACCTGAATAGCAGCAAAGCAGGATTTGTAAAAAGGATAGTAGCAGAAGATTGTACGAAAGGTCCGTTTGAGAGCAAATGATTTTATTTTGGGGAGACGACTCACAAGCTCAGTATGAATGCTATAAGTTAGGGGTGAGGAACCTCAGAACCTCAGTACCAGTTTGGTACATATATTGCAGTGGCATGCAGAAATAAATAGTGTGATAAAACTACTGGTTGAAAGAATAAAGAACACTGATGGTATAATACTCTTGACAGACAAAGCCATTTACATGTGGTCAATATGGAGCAGTTAATACTAGCACAGACAAACAAAGGTTAACTGAACTTGGAGAAGCCAGAAGGAAGTAAAGCCTGATAAAACAATCTACCAACAGGTATTTAATGAAGAATCAGCAAAAGAGGAATAGGCTGCTTCTCCCCACTACTCCCCAGTTCAGGTAACTTATTGAAAGGGCTGTTGCTTTATTCCCAATGCTAAGCATGTTTACCTGGGTAGAAGAACGTGTCCCTGAACTGTGATATCCAAATTGCTTCTTTGGATGAAGAGGCTGTGTGTGCATTCACAGAACCTTCTGACTTTTGTGTGGCTGAAAGGAAACCTACTTTACAAAGGTCAGGGTTGCACCCATTGCTCCACCTTTTTGGCCACTGTCCCTGGCCACCACTAGAATTCAGCCTCCAGAATCTTACTCATGAATGAATGTGTCATTTGGGGGATTAAGGATCCCTATCCCTGTTATAGGTAAACTGAGCATCTCAGGAATACCTGGAGCAGATCCACACCATATGTTTAAAAGCACATCCAATGTGCCTTTAAAGCACATTCGTTTCCCCCAAAGAATACCAAAAGCTGTTGTTTCTCCCTCACATAGATACAGTTCTCAGACTACATTTCTAAGGTTCTTTGGTGGACATCATGCGCTTTGAATGTGCATTGGATGTGCTTTTAAATGTATGGGGCAGCTCAGCCCAAGGAAGAAAGTAGAAGGACAACACATATCCGTAGAGTAGGTATTGGAGGCCTCTGAATGACAGTTGCTAGAAATCACAAGTGGGGAGACTGCTGTAATGCTCAGGTTTTGCTCTTGAGCTTCCTGTAGGCTTCCCCTGCTGACCATAACCTTGTGCGGAAATCTGTTGACAGTTATTTTTGTCTGGAGTTAAGTGCACAGTGTAGAATTTGCAAAACATTTGGCATTCATGAAGGCATAGCACGGCACGGTGCCATAGATGCCATTTATGACTCCACAGACCTGCTAGGGACCTGTGGGTGCAATCCAACCACTACTTGGCATGACATTTAGCCTGCATAATAGACTTCATTCAAAAGACACATTATACTAAACCAAAATTTAATATGCACTGCTGTATGCTGGACAAGCGCTGCCACTCCCCGCCCCCCCCTTAATGGAGGTTCTGTGTCTGCCTGTCAGGCAGACAATCAGTAGATTAAGCTAGTGCCCTTCAGTGCACCACAATATAGAATTGCAAAATTCAGCCCTGCAAGTGGGAACTGAAGCATTCTGTCCAGGATTAAAATATCAGATGTGACAATGAAGGTGGGTAAAATAACTACTCTGAAGGCAGAGAAAATAAATGAACCTCCCTGGGATCTATGGATTAGGGCGCTATGCAAATTTTATAAAAAACAAAAATAATTAAAAAAATGTATTTCACTTTTCAAGCTTTAAAAGGGACTAGAAAAATTCAGATAGGTTTCCAATAAGTTGCTATATGAAACCTCATTGAATACAAGGTGCTGTGGAGCAACAGGAGAGGTCTGTTGGCTTCCCAGAGATACCAGGTTGTTGTTTTGAGAGCCAGTGTGGTGTAGTGGTTAAGAGCGGTAGTCTTGTAATCTGGGGAACCGGGTTCGATTCCCCGCTCCTTCACATGCAGCTGCTGGGTGACCTTGGGCCAGTCACACTTCTCTGAAGTCTCTCAGCCCCACTCACCTCACAGAGTGTTTGTTGTGGGAGAGGAAGGGAAAGGAGATGGTTAGCCGCTTTGAGACTCCTTAAAGGGAGTGAAAGGCGGGATATCAAATCCAAACTCTTCTTCTTCTTCTTCTACTATGGAAAACAGAATGGCAGGCCAGATAGATCTTTGAACTGATTTAGCAGGGCTCTTCATCTTCTTAGGCATGCTATGCTTGCTAGGTAGATACAAATTAAAGATGAGCCAACATTTCTCAGAAGATATTTCTCTGACAAAATTTCAGGTTTTCTTTTTTCTCAATACCACCCAACCCAGAAAAAGAAGGCAATTTCCCAGAATATTTCAGAATAAAGAATTTTGAGCCACAGGTTACATTACCAGCATTTGCCCTCCAGGTGCCCTCCAGAAGCTGTTGCAATGCAACTCCAACATCTGTTGTCCAACATCTGTAGGCACTAGGTTGGTGAAGGCTGACACATATGTATTTTCTGCAGAGAAGTTCCCAGTTTCTATTTTAGCAACTTTATTTAGTGGGATTTTGGGTAGCAAGACTGAAAAAGGTATTTCTGACAATTTGCAGTTGTAATGCAGTAAACCCACAACTTACCCAGAAGTTGCGCATTTGGTTCAAAGGCAGATGGGATTGTTAATGTCATTTACCCCAGGACCTGGCCCCCTTTCCATCTCCCCCTTTTATTTTTGTCATGTGCATAAAGCTGAATGTTCACAAGTTAAATGTGCATAAGTTATGGTCTTACTGTAATCACCTTTGGGAAATATGAGACCATGGTTTGCCTCTTTAAGATGGGTTGGGGAGGATATGTGGCCCTATGTTGTGTTATACTTAAGTTTCAAAGAGCCAACCCCAGTCCTTTTGGCAGCTGACTGATTGCAGCCCATTGGCATATGTTGGTCCAGGAGCGCCTCTTGATTAATGCCAATTGTCTGAGTTATAGAGGAATCAATGACAAATCATGCTGGAGATGGGGGCTTGTCTATGGCAGGGACACACTCCCAGGTCGCACTTGCTCTGCCTTTCAAGTTGGCAGGCTCGAGAGGCACAGTGGGATGCACTGAGCTCCCCTGACCACACTGGGTAACATTGCCAGGATTTTTGCATCATGAATCCTGGCTTTTCCTTGCCTGAACCTCCTCGCTGCCTGTGGAGGGCAGCAAGGAATGACCACTACTGACTCGTGACGACGCTGGAAACCCGAAATGGCTTAGTCCTTAATCCACTCTATTTCAAGCATAGTTTGCAAGACCCCAGCTGGTCCCAAGACTGAATCAAGAAAGTCAAAGAGCCTCCTAAATATATAAATAAAATCTCCAACATATTTTACAGGGACAATAACCATTTTGTCACAGGTGTGTGTGTGTGTTAGTCACCATGAAAAACAACAACAGTGTCTGTTGGGCTTGCAATAATTGCTTTTATTAGGGTATAAGTGAGAGCTGATCGCATAAAGAAGGCTGAACACCGAAGAATTGATGCTTTTGAATTATGGTGCTGGAGGAGATTCTTGAGAGTCCCATGGACTGCAAGAAGATCAAACCTATCCATTCTTAAGTAAATCAGCCCTGAGTGCTCACTGGAAGGACAGATCCTGAAGGTGAGACTCCAATACTTTGGCCACCTCATGAGAAGAGAAGACTCCCTGGAAAAGACCCTGATGTTGGGAAAGATGGAAGGCACAAGGAGAAGGGGACGACAGAGGATGAGATGATTGGACAGTGTTCTTGAAGCTACTAACATGAGTTTGACCAAACTGCGGGAGGCAGTGGAAGACAGGAGTGCCTGGTGTGCTCTGGTCCATGGGGTCACAAAGAGTCGGACACGACTAAACGACTAAACAACAACAGGGTATAAGGTTGTGTAGGTCAAATCCTACACACACACACACACACACACACACACACACACTACATATACCATCTATATCTATATCTATATCTATTTCTATTTCTGAATGATTTTATTGAGGTTAAAATAATTACAACAGATCTTATAACAAAGAAAACAACCACAGTTTTGTCTCCATGTGTGGTGGGGTTATTATTATTTTGTTGTGCCAACCTGAGATTGTTTTGTAGTTAAATTATTTGGTTCATGAGATTAATTACTTTATGATCTGTAATTGGATGACCAGGAAGTTGAGCCGATGACTCTATATCTACATTGTGTCTGACTCTTCAGTCATGCATAGGTCATTCCACTCCCCACCCCACAAAATTGGAAAGACTACACCCCCAGAATAGGGAAATTCTTTTGTCTGCATATGCCCATGCTGCGGGGTTGGGGGGAATAGTACAGAGAACCTACTTAACGAGAGATGCTTTTGAAAGAGCTGTTAAGTAGAATTTAAGTACTTTAAAAGAAACAAACACTCAGCAATTCTGTTGTGAAGAAAAGCCAATCAATTGGAAAGTTACAGGAAAGGATTTAGCAGGCACCTGAGATTGAAAATCGGTAGAGGCAAGCTGCTTTATGATCTAGCTTGAAAGCACTTTAGAAGTGTAGAAAATTTGTTCCTTCCCTAACCACAGGGTACAAAGTTTTTTGGCTACTTATAGCAGCTCTGAGAGGTTATTGTCTGAACTATTGACATGAATATATCAGACCCTCCAAATGTCCCTATTTTCCAGGGGCAGTCCTGGATTTACAGAAGCGATTCCAGTTTCTGGTTTGATCCCAGAATGTCCTGCTTTCCCTTAGGATGTCCCTATTTTCAATGTAGAAATATTGGAGGGTATGGTATATATGAGCAGTTATACTTTCTGTTGACTAAATGGGACCAAACTGCAACTAACTTGGGTCTGAGCCCAGCCCAATATTTTTCTTCTTTATTTATTTGGAATATTTATACCCTGCCTATTAATCAAAGTTCTTGAGGCTGCTTATAATATATCTTTAAATGAAATGAAATTAATTAAAACAAATTAGTTAAAACAAAGAAGAGTTACTTGGAACAGCGATCTAGTTGATTGCAAGGGAATGCATCTCAGGTTCCTCTTTCAGGATCCTTGCTTACTCTAACAAGTGAATGAGGTGATAACAAGGCTTTTGCGTGTGGCATTTTTCATTTACCCATAAAAATCCTGTTAAAAACAAGTTGACATGAATTTTATATAAATGTAAGTAAAATCAACTGTTTTAAAACAAATATACATTAAGAATTACATGCTAAAATTATATGGCTGGGTAGCCATGCCTAAATGGAAGTTTTTAGCAGGTGTTGGAAGCAGTACAGTGAGGCTGCCTGCCTAATATCAGTAGATGTTGAATTGTATCACTTGTGTGTTTGCTGCACTAGGCACATTTGGGAAGAATGGTAGGATAGACAATTTATTATCAACAACTAGCAAATGTTTTAGCAGACATTGGAAATAGTACAATGAAATCACCTGCTTAACACTGATAAGCAGGAAGTTCCAGAGGCTAGGTGGTGCCACTCTGAAGGAACAATTCCTTGCAAGCATGGAACAAAAATTATGTGGCACTTGTGAAAGTGCCAGTTCCACAGACTAAAGTGGTCAAGTGGAAACTGCCTGTCTAGACAGATCCTATACAATCATACCTTGGAAGTTGAACAGAATCCGTTCTGGAAGTCCGTTCAACTTCCGAAACATTCAGAAACTAAAGTGTGGCTTCTGATTGCCTGCAGTAAGCTCCTGCAGGCAATCAGAAGCCCCGGAAGCCCCGTCAGACGTTTGGCTTCCAAAAATAGTTTGCAAACCAGAACAGTCACTTCTGGGTTTGCAACGTTCAGAAGCCAAAACGTTCGAGAACTAAGCTGTTCGAAAACCAAGGTATGACTGTATGTGAACTGGGGGCCCTGCAGTATGTTGTTCTTCACCTAAGCAAGGTGTCCTTGGACTCCATAGCCTAATTTAGAAGGGAAAACGATATTTTTGGGGGAGAGGGAGGGGAGGGAAAGTGCTGTTAAAGAATTGAGAGTTGGCATTTTTGTGGTGACCTACTGCAAATCACACAGATATCTACTGGTAGATCCTCACCTACCATCTACCCCTCCAGTTTAAATTTACCTAACTGCATCACTGAATGCTGTATTTTGCAAAAGGGGAAATTCTATAAAGGGAATTGGCATTTGAGAAGTCTCTTGTCTCTCTCTGACATCCTTGATCCTTTAAGTTGATAAAGCTGCACTTTGATCAGGCTGGCTCAAAATCTTTTTGAAAGGATAAGATATCCAAAAGACTGCTAAGTCTTTTTTAATGATCTGTTAATTGTTTACATTCAGTCTGAACCTGTCCAACAACTTGTGGCATTCCCTCTCTCTCTCTCTCTCTCTCTCTCCCTCTCTCTCCCTCTCTCTTGCTTCTGCCAAGGCATTTTTGGCCCTCCTGCTCTGTTCACCCTCAGGCAGAACACCCCCCCCATTGAAGTGCAGGTGTGCTTAGCAGGTATCATAAAACTATCATAAAAAGTGCAGATGCGCATAGCATGCCTGTCAGGTGACATGCTCCTCTACGTTAAAAAGACACTGGCTGTGTATAAATTAAGAACCAATTTGCTAGCGTGCCACCTTTCTGATTGCCCTGCCTGAGTAATTTTCTCTGCAGCCCCAGACTGAATATGCTATTTCACCAGAGCTGGCTATGACTCATTTCCCTGCATTAGTTTCCTCTCACAGATGGCATCATTTCATCTCCTGCATTGAGAGTGACAATTGACATTGTGGAACTGAGGCGGCAGAGAGTACCTCCATGATGAATATATAATCTGCATGATAAATTTTCTCTAGTTTTGTGTTTTAGGGAGCGGGGGACAGCGGGGGGATTAAAAACATAAATGTGCACATATGCGCATGCAAGCGGTCTCACACATATCCAGACAAAATGACTTGGAGCTGTTAATTTGATTCCAAAGGCACTTGGTGATACGAATTGTTGGTCTCTCACATGCCAAAAATAGGCTAAGGGGAGGGGAGAATGGCTGCAAAAGATGTGAGGATGATCCAGTTATTCTTGGTGCGTGAAAGTTGGTTATTTACAGCTATTGCCTTCTTCTTCCCTGTTTGCCCCACTGCACCTGACAGTTTCTCTAGAGGTTGTGTTTCCTCTTGGACCCTACAGAGTGACATCACTCTTTGAAATGGTGACAAAACAAGCTGATTTTCTTGGCTGGTGAAATAATAGCCTTCCCAGGAGCTACTGTCAAAAGGCATAAAAATGTATCTGAATACATTTGGGCAAAATATCCCTCAATTGCAGGGAGCTGGACTAGAGGACCCTCTCTGTTCCTTACAATTCTACAATTCTATGCTTCTAAGACGATGTTAGGGACAATCACAATTTTGGACTCTTGCGTTCCATCTCTTTGCTCTTAGATATGCATGTGTTGGCACCATCTCAAAAAGAATTTCTGGAAAGGGGTGTGTTTGCCAAAAATGGCTCCAGCCTCTTCTGAAATGGTTGGATGTGGTTATGACACTCCTCCTCCTCCTCAGCTGGAAGCAGCTTTTTCATTACAGTGTCTTCCTTGATTACCTAGGTTGAGCATTGCTTCTTTGTTTAAATGGATGGATGTGCAAAACAACCAGGTGTGAAGATGCTGGGTGTATTCACTTCTGGGCATCAATTCAAGAAAGACATTGACAAGCCAGAGGTGATTCAAAGCAAAGATTTAGAAGGCACTAAATCTATCCTTGTTGCTGTTTATATATATTTTTTCTTTTCTTTTCAGATTTACATCCTAATGCCCACTTAGCTCCATAAGCCTGCTAGGCAACTCATAATATCGCACAGCTTATTAACAGAAGAGAGGTTGTTGTTATGGAAAAAGTCAGCGTGGGGTAAGAGTAGTAGACTAGGATTGAGTTGGAAACCCCATTCAGTTATGAAGCTCATAGGAAGTAGGGAGACTAGGGAAATGGCATGGGAAGAAAGGCTCTAAACACCTCATCCTGCAGAATATAAGGCTGGGGTAAGATACACATTCTGCAGAATTGGAGCCACCACCCAAAAGGGTCAATGCTCTGCAGAGTGGGGACACACTTTTAGCCCCATGTCCTGTAACAACCACACACTGTGTATGGTTATCTGCAGAGAAATCTTAGTGCGTGAGCCCCAGCACCTAGTTGCATGTAGAAGATCACATTTCAGAATATCTCTGCAGACAATACATGCTTTTTCCAGGAAGGCGTTGCAGTATGTGGTATGTGTGTGCTGAAACACACAGGCAACATGGCTATTTCCTTGGTGTAAGCAGGGTGATGCTAACATCAGGTTAGCTAGGATGCAGACATCTGAGGAGCACAGTGCTGATCTTTGAGGGGCACAGTTTTATTCAGATTAGTTTTTGTTATATCTTATAAATTTCCAATAATATTTTACTTTTATATTTTGAAGGATTTTATCATTTTTCAAGTAAATCATACATCAGAGTTCTTGTTTTTTAAATGTATGTATCAAATAGATAAATTGTAGAGCTGATTGGAGGTCAGTGCAATATAGTGAAAATGCACTTACTTTTAAATCTTACAGTCAAATCTTAATCTTATTTAGAAAATGCATTTATTTTTCTATGAGCTATGGCTGATTTTTTTTTTTAAAAGACTACCTGGAGCTCGGTATTGGAAACGAAAGGCAGAAAAAGCTAAAGAGCAAGCAAAGCAAAAGGGGTTCTTCCCGCAATGCCTTTGAACACAGAAAGCCATTGAAGAACAGCACAACTATACTTTTGTTGAAACTAACATAGAGGGAGCTGAATGTAGTGCTCCTACTACCAATGATGTAAACTCTAAGACAGAAGTTTCACAAATTGGAGATATTTCTATAAAACACACAGAGAAAAAGGAGGATGTCAAGAAAAGTGAAAATATTGCAAAGTCTGCAAAGGAAGATTGTATTGTGCTTGACTCGAATTACAGGGACCCTGCTAACTGGCCTAACTACTGCAGTGATAATTTTCAACAGTTATAGACACAACATGAACCACAGCAGATAGTATCACATGAAGTGTGATATATTCAACCTCAAAATATGTAAGTTTTTTTTTTAATAGATGGTAGTCACATTGCAAAGGAGCAAGGAGTCTACCAAACTTTGCGGCAATAGGTTTCTACTGTGCTATATTATACATAGCCATACATTCTGTTGAAGAGAGATTCCATCAGCTACAAAAAAAAAAAAAAAAATCTACTGAAGATGTACTTAAGGCCTACATGAATTTGGAAAAAGCACTTGATGCACAATGGAAACAACTATATTGATTCTGAAGATCTCTGCTGTGAACTTATAGCAATAGCTCGAAGACTTCCAAAGTCTATGCTGCTTCAAGGAGTACTTCTCTTCATACTACGACAAAAACTCCTGGATAATGTGCCTAATGTTTCTGTTGCTCTAAGGATCATCCTCAAATTTCCAGTGTCTGTGGCAAGCAGTGAATGCAGGTTCTTAAAGCTCAAACTTATAAAAACTTACAAACGCTGAACGATGTTGCAAAAGAGACTAATTGGCTTGGCCGCTATATCAGCTGAACATACCCAAGCACGAGCACTCGAGCCGAAAGAATTGGTGACAAATTTTGCAGAGGAAAAGGCATGGAAAGTGAGATTTTGATGTGCCTGAAACTGAAACTTTTAAGAGACTTAAATGTTAACATCAAAATCCACAAGATTATTCAAAATTATTTGTATGTTAAAACATTTTCTTTTGTACTTGAGAAAGGTAATAAAAGATGGTTGTATTACTTTTTCTTGCAATTTAAAATAAATTTAGCAGTTTCAAGTTTTGTGCATTTCATTTTTTCTACAAGACATATGTTTTGAAAATTGAAGTTAACAGTGTGTGTGCGTGCACGCGCCTTACCTAAGGTGCAAAATAGACTGGCACCGGCACTGGTGGAGGAAGAGGAGTGCGGGGGGGGGGAGCGCACCGCCCCTGGCAGCACGATCCCGGTGGGGTGCCATTATGGCTGTGGCCTCACCTGCGCTGGGCGCCACGCCCCCGCAGGCAGTGCATCACACCCCCAGGATGCGTGCCAGCCCTGCCCCTGCCTGCTATCCGCCACTGGGCACCGGCACTATAAGTATCCCATGGAAAGGCCTTGTAATAGATTGTGATCTGGCTTCTGGAATCTGAATATGGGCCTCACATAAATAGGAAGTTCCTATGGAAGAGGACGGGATGCGGGTGGCGCTGTGGGTTAAACCACAGAGCCTAGGGCTTGCCGATCAGAAGGTCGGCGGTTCGAATCCCCACAACGGGGTGAGCTCCCGTTGTTCAGTCCCAGCTCCTGCCAACCTAGCAGTTCGAAAGCACGTCAAAGTGCAAGTAGATAAATAGGTACCACTCTGGCGGGAAGGTAAACGGCGTTTCCGTGCACTGCTCTGGTTTGCCAGAAGTGGCTTAGTCATGCTGGCCACATGACCCGGAAGCTCTCTGCAGACAAACACCGGCTCCCTCGGCCAGTAAAGCGAGATGAGCGCCGCAACCCCAGAGTCGTCCGCGACTGGACCTAACTGTCAGGGGTCCCCTTTCCTTTACCTTTTTATGGAAGAGGACATTTTAAAGTTCTGGTGCCATTTGTGGAATTCTCTCTTTGAGGACGTTCACTCAACATCTACTGTTATCTCTTCATTGCCAGGTGAAAACCTAATTGTAGGTTTCCCATACTTGCAAAATTTGCTAGAACAGGCATCAGAATCTCACTAATGGACACTTATTTTAGCCACTCTTTTTTGTCACCTTTATATCCATGCCATCCTTCCTCTGGGTGATAGTGTGCACAGGTTGAGCCAGGTTGACGACTCATTCATGAATCCATCAGCTGCTAAGAAATGGAAAATGCAAACCCAATGTGGAGTTAGTGGTGGGCTGAGACACCTGTGCCTAGGGGGCTAACCCTGAACAAAAGGAACATAGTAATGATAATGATAATAATCATAATCATAATCCTCTCTCACTTGGTGTCTAATTATGTCAATATCCTATTGATGCCCTCCATTACTACAGCCAGTTGCAATTACTCTTATTGGTTTTCTGCCACAATTTAGTTCCAT